>NW_028317961.1:14947500-16200000 GCF_062004578.1 Staurois parvus | reverse complement strand
GGAACCGACTTAGTGTCAGACATCCCCAGTGGCACTAATACAGTGATACTGTACTAATGGCACTGGGCAGGAAGGGGTTAACATGTGGGGTGCTCAAAGGGTTAACTCTGTGCTGTTTTACTAATGGCTGTGTCTTTGTGCTTCACTGTAAGCTCACTGCTTTGCATGGCTCTGCTATGCACAGCCATCCAAAGCAGTGTGCAGGAGCTGACAGGAAAGAGAACTGTTTTGTTTACAAACAGTTCTTCCCCCCGTTGGAGATGCTCAGCAATCGCCGGGCAGTAATCACTGGCCAGGACCCAGTGACTGACGGCTGCGTAAAATCACATGTGTATATATACACGTGATTTTGCGCACTCGCGCCGCCCTGTAGCAGTGCTTCTTCTGTAGGGTGGATGGGAAGTGGTTAATGATGGCAAGAAAAAATTTTCTGATTTTCTACGAACATTCGAATGAAAATCTACTAGTGTATGGCCAGCTTTATTGTGTACTGGCAGTGTCAGTAATGATTTTTTGTTTGAAGGATATTTGCATTACCACTCAGAAAAACTGAGCTCGTTGTTTGTACCAAAGTCTTCCAAATATGTTTAGGTTAACAGAGTACTGTCAGTACAACAGTATTTAATTTATGAAAGAAAAAACAGCTTGAATGATTGCTATCAGCACACAATCTTCTAAATCTGTAAGTTAATACCAGATGCTGCTTACCAGGGCACTCTGCCAAGTATGGTAGTAGTTGGCTTAGAAACGTAAAAACAATCTTTAATTTATGATTTGGGTCCATGTATCTCCCAATAGGGTATTCATTTTACACATGTTATTTGCTTACTATCTTAAACATATGTGTCCAATATATGCATTAGTAGTGAAAACACTGGCTGAGAAATGAGCAGCACAAAATATACTTCTATTTGTATTACAGCAATATCAATACATAGACTTCCTGAGAATAGAACGATTGGCTGACTCTGTTTTTCACATTCATTCCTCAAGATAGTTTTGCCAGGAACATGTCTGTGAAATGTAAAGAATGGAACAGCTTTGTTTCCGGTACCAATTTTTAGTGAGAATTTTTCCAGATGAACGCAATTTTTCTTTTGTTTTTACCGTACTGTACCACAAAATGTTTGTAGAATATCATGACATACTTGTCAGGGTGTTTGGAGATGTGTATTCTTCCTAGTCAGGAATAGAAAGCTCAGCATAACACCTCTATTTTTTAACCTCTTCATGCCGACAGTAAGCAAATATGTGGCCTCTCGGCGGCTGGGCCTAGACGCCAAGCTGCCGCATATTTGCGTAGCACGTGTAGGCGTCTCACGGAAAGGTCCTGATCTCTCCTTGTGACTGGGACCTTTCCTATCATGTGAATGCCATGACAGCCAATCACGGTGGTCACATGACCCTAAACCCCGTCCTGCCTCCCAGCGCCAGAAACCCCTTAAAGGGCCGGGAGGAGCCGGCGTGAAGGGAATAATCTACAACAAAGTAACCCTAGCTCTAAAATATGGTACTGTATTGTATTATAAAATTGTAAATATGTTAATATTTAACTACATTAAAGTGGAACTTCAAACTAAATGGGAGTTTCTGCTTTTAAAGATCCCCCCCACCTAACAATATTGGAGGTAAAAAAAAATGGGGGGGGGGAGTAGATACTAGTTTAGGCAGCTACCTGCTCGCACTTCACTGGAATCAACTAGGCAAATGCACCGGATGCTGACCCCCCCTCCCTGCCTGCAACCGCTTGGGACAAGTCAAGGGTCCCAAGAGGATGCACAAATCGTAGAACAACTCCAGCAAGGAGTCACAGATGGCTTCCCACACTAGACATGTTGTTGCAGGGGACCCGAAGACTAGTGAAGAACCGGCTCAGCTCAGATGAGGACAGTGCTGGATCCCTGGACAGGTAAGTGTCCTTATATTAAAGTCAGCAACTACAGTATTTGTAGCTAACGGTGTTTGTAGGGCGATTTGCAATGGTATGACCTCCAGGAGAAAAGGATCTTGGACATCCAGTAGAGGCAAGGGAGACCAGATGACATGGGAGCACGCTGTGCACTGGAGCAGATCTTCAAGAGTGGAAGCAGACGCTAGTAAAGTAAATAGCAAGGAAGGCGCCTCTAAGTGCAGTATGCAGCAGTTTGAGTAGTAAAGGTTAAAAGCAATTACAAGATGGCAGTCCGATAATAGCTCATCAGGTATAATGCCAGGGAGACACACTGAGCCGACCAGCGGTAATGAGTGTGGTGGAATGCATGGGCAAGATGGCTGCCTGCAGGTCTGAGGAAGGCATGTCTGCACATGCTCCGAAACGCTTTACTGCCCTCCTTGATGCCACTTCCAGCGTGTACATTCCACACCTCTCCTGGAAGTATGGCGACCAACTTGCTCATGCGTTCCTGGAAGTATGGCACTCATCTTGCCCCTGTGTTCTACCGCGCTCATTACCGCTGACCGGCTCAGTGTGTCTCCCTGGCATTATACCTGATGAGCTTTTATCTGACTACCATCTTGCTGCGTACTGCACTTAGAGGCACCTTCTTTGCTATTTACTTTACTAGAGTATTTGTAGCTGCTGACCTTTATTTTTTTTTCTACAGATTTAAAGTGGAGTTCCAGCCGCTTTTCCAGGACAAGCATGAACAAGCTGAATTTTTCAGTGGGATGCAAAATAGTTAGAGGAATATCTAGACCTGTAATATCTCATCTAGACCTGCTTAGTTGCAATTCAGGAGAAGATCTAGAAGTACTTTGCATGAAGGACCATAGGTTCTTAAATTTGAAATACCTGTAAATGTTCACTAATTGTGCTAATGTTAAGGAAATAACAAAGACTTGAAAGATTAACGTCTGGCATAGCATCTCCTAATCAAAAGTTACCCAAGCTTTGTTTTCCTGCAAATAAATCTAATTGTATTCTAGTGAATTTGACAAAACCGGCAGTCAGTCTTTGGTTTGAACCAAGGGCAGACAATTGTGTGTATTTGTATTAGAAGACCTTGGAATGGTGAAATAAGCTAGAGGTGACTTGCCAAATCCAGCAATTTTAACCATTAGCCGCCCGGCCAATGGCCGTTTGGCGGCTTCAAAAGTGTTGCTGCATTCCGGGTGCACGCCATTTGGCGTGCTCCTGCACATGCGCAGTTTGCGCTAATGCAGAGCGGCGCAGCAGCGCGATCTGTCACCGGCCGTGTACCTCGGACACGGCCGATGACAGATCCGAGTACCGGCTCCCGTTGCTGGTACCATGTGACCTGCTGTGACCAATCACAGCAGGTCACATGACAGTTGTATACAATGGATGGCTTCATTCATGCCATCCATTGTATACTAGTGCCTAGCTGTGAATGGTCACAGCTAATCACATGCACATGTCATGTGATTAGCTGTGACCAAATCACAGCTAAGCACAAAAAAAAAAAAAAAAAGCTGAATGAATCGATTTCATTCAGGTAAATGCTTGCTTATAGCAAAGTAATTCTTTGCTATAAGCAAATTGTGTAAAAAAAAAAAAATACTGATCACTTCCCCAAAGTAGTACAATGTTACTATGGTAACATTGTACTACTTTGGTCATAGTAAAATATGAAAAAAAAATCTTAAAAAAAATAAAAAATGTAATAAAAAATTAAAAATAATAAAAAATATATATATATATATATATTTTTCATACTGTCACCAGTCAGTGTCCCTGTTCACCGCCATGCCAGTTATATGATGACGCTGTACTGCACTGGTGACAGTATGTAAAAAAAAAAATAGTGAAAATAATATTTTTAATTTTTTCATTTTCCGAAAAATTATGACAAAAAAAATACAACTTCAAAAAACTCGCCATGCCTCTTATGAAGTGCGTCGGACTTTCTACTCTGCAAAAAGGGGTCATTTGGGGATATCTGTACTATTCTGACATTCTTGGACCTCAAGAAATTAGATTGGCTGTCAGTACTTCAGGACTGATCAATATTCAGATCTATACCATAGTTTGTGAACTCTATAACTTTCCTACAAACTAAATTAATACATCCTAATTTGGGTTATTTTCACCAAAGACATGTAGCAGAATACATCTCGGCCTAAATTTATGAAGAACAATTATTTATTTGTAAACTTTTATAACAGAAACAAAGAAAAATGTTTTTTTTTTTCAAAATTTTTGGTCTTTTTTTGTTAATTTAGCAAAAATGAAAACCCCAGCGGTGATTAAATACCACCAAAAGAAAGCTCTAGTTGTGTGAAGAAAATGATAAAATTTTAGTTTGGGTACAGTGTTGTATGACCGCGCAATTGTCATTCAAAGTGTGAGAGCGCTGAAACCTGAAAAATGGCCTGGGCAGGAAGGTGTAAAATTGCACGCTATTGAAATGGTTAACCTACTTAAATTTGCTGCATTTTTACAGGGGGCCAATTGTTGTAGTTGTAATTTTAAAACTGGCTAACAAATTAATTCACCAGATCAGGGTGACAAATGTGATTTGGCAAAGGTTTTTACAGCAAATGCATGTTAACCGCTTGCCCGCCGCCCTATAGTAGAACTACTTCTACAGGGTGGCAGGGCTGCGCAAAATCACGTGTATATATACGTGATTTGCATTTCCGGGTGGGTGGCACGCATGCTGTCCTACCCATGCCGCCATTGGCGGCTATGGATGTCAATCACTGTGTCCCTGCCAGAGATTTCCCGTCAGCATCTGGCGATTACTGAGTACAACTGAGAGGGGAGAGATCTGTGTGTAAACAACAGAGGTCACACTCCTGCCAGCAAGGACATGCTGCTGTGTATTTCTCTGCACAGCAGAAAAATACACAGCAGCATGTTTTTTCCTAGTAAAACACAGCACATGATGTAAAACATCACACAGTTAACCCTTTAATCGCCCCAGGTGTTAACCTCTTCATTAGTTGTCATTAGTACAGTGTCAGTGCTTTTTATTAGACTTCGCCTCTGCAACATCTCCAAGATACGCTCGTTCTTAACCTCTGAAACTACTAAGCAACTTATTCGCTCCCTTGTTATCACTCCCCTTGACTATTGTAACTCCCTCCTCATTGGCCTACCTCATCACAGGCTATCCCCTCTTCAGGCTATCGTGAATGCTGCTGCCAGACTCGTCCACCTTAGTAACTGTTCCATATCTGCCATCTCTCTCTGCCAATCCCTCCACTGGCTTCCCATTGCCCAACAAATAAAATTCAAAACACTAACCATGACATATAAAACCATTTATAACTCTGCCCCAAATTACATCACCAATCTTGTCTCCAAATATCACCCAAACCATCCTCTCCGCTCCTCCCACAACCTCCTCCTCTCTAGGTCCCTTGTCTCCTCCTCCCATGCTCATCTCCAGGACTTCTCCAGAGCTTCCCCCATCCTCTAGAACTCTCTGCCCCAATCTATCAGACTATCGCCTACTCTGCCCACATTTAGGCGATGTCTGAAAACCTATCTCTTCAGGGAAGCCTATCCTGCCTTCAGCTAATAATGGAATCTTCTATTCCTCCTACCAGTCTATCCCCCACAGTTATTACCTTTTGTACTAATAACCCCTCCATCTGAGATTGTAAGCTCCAAGGATCAGGCCCTCCTATCCCTCTTGTATTGAACTGTATTGTTGCTGTATTGTCTCCCGTTACATTGTAAAGTGCTAAGCAAACTGTTGGCACTATATAAATCCTGTATAATAATAATAATTGGGAAGTCAGTGGCAGTTAGTCAGTTCCCACCCAGTGTCAGAATGCCCGCCGCAGTCCCGCTATCAGTCGCTGATTGCCGCCATTATTAGTACATTTTTTAATAAAAATTCCAGTTTATGTACCACCATTTGTAGACTCTATAACTTTCACGTAAACCAATTATTTTACTTGTATTGTGATTTGTTTTAGCAAGTACATGGAGCAGAATACATTTTGGCCTAAATTTGACATATTTTTCTAATTTTTTTACTGGACATGTTTAATAGCAAAATGTCAGAAATATTGTTTTTTTTTTCTCAAAATTGTCAGTCTTTTGTTTTATATAAATTAAAAATGCACAGGCGATCAAATACCACCAAAAGAAAGCTCAATTCGTGGGAAAAAAAGGACCTAAATTTCATTTTGGTGCAGCGTTGCATGACCGCACAATTGTCATTTAAAGTAACGCAGAGCCGCAATGCAAAATATGGCCTGGTCAGGAAAGGGGGTAAATCCTTAGGAGGGCAAGTGGTTAGTGCAGGAGAGCTTTGCCCACCAAGTACATAGCATAAACAAACATCTGCTCATCTGAGCATTTAAATAAACTTAGGTCAGTTTCTTTATACAGGGTGCCCCCTAATATATTTCCCAAGAAAAAAAAAAAAACATGCACCTTTTTTATACTTCATGCACCTTCATGTTCTGTCAGCATTCAACCTTTTCAACCAGCAGAAGGCTCTCTTTGTTGTACAAAGAAATATTTAAGGTAAAATATCTAAGGTAAACATAGCATGAGATAAATGTAATTGTAAATGTTAAATGCATTTAGTAACTTCTATATTACTTCTCTACTACCTGCTGATAATGGAGTTTATTTACTAAGACGTAACAAGGGGCGGATTGATAACTCATGGGGCCCCCGAGCAATAGGGGATCATGGGGCCCCTATGTCTTTGCCCACACACAAAGCACACCCACAAAAGCCTATAAAAGGTACCAGGGGCATTTCATGGGGCCCCCTACTGACCGTGGGCCCTCGGGCAGTCCCTTGGACGTAATGCATGTTCATATTTGAAAAGATAATTTTTCCTTTAAAGTAAATGTTCACGTACATTAGAAAATGGGGGAAATTGAAGTGAAAATGTATTTTGCAATGAATATCCAATCATGGGCAAGGAATATATTTAAAAAATTAAGTTTAAGTAAAAATTCATTCTTCAACCTTATAATTCACACGGTCTCAAAGTGAATTTTTACTTGGCTTGGTGAATGAGGTGAAGCTGTGCAAACTTCAATAATGTGCAAGTGAAAATTTTGTTTTCTAACTTCTCCTTGCATGTGATTGAGTATTCTTTGTAAGGTGAATTTTATTTAAACTTTTACCTTATTCACCTTGGTAGGTGAAATTTGAATTGAAAGCTCTCTATGCAAAGTAAACATGCTTTTCTTTCCTTAACCCTTTCACACCGACGTAACACAAATATGCGGCCTCACACAACTGGGCTTTTTTCCGTGGGGCCGCATGTTTGCATACCTGTCTTTGTGCTGGGAACGCGCCACAAGGCGCACTCCCAGTACGAAGACCGCGGTTTCACTGAGAGCACCGGGTCCCGTTCTAACAATCGGGACCCCCGATTCCGGGTCACATGATCGCTGTGATAGCCTCTGATTGGCTATCAGTGATCAGTCATTGTACAGCCCAGCCGCCTTGTTTTTTTTCTCTCTCTATGAATGGAGGAGAGAGATAAATTGTATCTCTCTAACTCCTGGCACAGAGGGGGAAAAAAATTTTGTGAAAAAAAAAAAAGATAAATAAATATTAAAAAATAAAATAAAAAATAAAGAAAAAATACATAGATCAAGGTTTGATTTAGTTCAGTGCCAGGGTTAGTGTTTGGGTCAAGGTCAAAAGGTCAGGGTCAAATGTCAGGATTTAAAAAAGAAAGTTGGTATCAGTGTCAGTTAGTATCAATGTCTGTGTCAATGTGTTTTAGGTAAAAAAAAGACAATAACAAAATGTGCACTATTGTTTCTGGGCCTTACTACGGGTACAAACAACAAATAACATACACATATATGGTATCACTGCGATTGTCAAGAGCTGTAAAATTTATTTTGAATTGTTCTTTGGTGGTAGGTTATGTTAGTAACAAACACACAGCTAAATAAAAGAAAAATATTTTTTTTTACTATTTTAGGCCAGTTTTCCTTTGATAATAAAAAAAATCAGGAGATATCCATTACCATTTACCACCAAATGAAAGCCCAATTTGTCCTGAAAAAAACAAGGTATAATTTACCTGGATGTACAAAGTAATTGTGATATGTATGGTTTTACTAACACATGTCAATGTTGCAAAATTGTGCTTAGGCATTTAGATTTGTTTTACCCATAGGCGTGAAGGGGTTAAGGATGGAACCATCTTAGTATATGTACCAATCCAAGTCTCAATCTATGTCACAAAATTATACTTCATTTAACTTTATGTGCCGCTAGCACATCATTTTTGCATATTTACACAATGCACTGTAGCCCACTAAAATACAATGTGAACAGGAGACATAGAAAAAAACTGCTTTCTATGTGCCTTTGCAAAGAACCTTTGTCAAATTATGCAGATCAGTGCTACTCAACTGACATGGTGTAAACAGGCCCTAACCTATCATATGACTTGTTACAAAGTTACAATGTTGCAGTGTGATCCCTGATGGAGCCAAGACTTCGTCTTGTCAGCAGCCAACTGATGACTTCATCTCAGCCTATGCAAAATCATTTAAAGTGGACCTCTAGGCTTGCTTTTATAGATAAAGGAAAGTGCTGTCTTGAAATATTATACCATTGCTGTATTTTGTTATATGCCAGTAATTTATTCCTGCAGAGTTGTAAAATTACTTAACGGCCTACTTTTAGAATTCCCAGTACGTTGTGAGTTTTCTAATTCGAGAGCACAGCAGTAGTTGTCTCACATTTTATATTCCGTGACATTGATTTAATGAAGGAGTATATGCCCACTTTGCGAAATGAATGATATTAAAGGAAATGAACTTGTGTTTACTTTAATTTCACTTTTTCTTTGTTGGGTTTTATCATGCGATGTCAGTAGGGTGACACCAGATAGAAGGCATAGTCCATTATAAAGAACTCACAAATTGGGATGCCAAAAGATATAACAAAAGGCAGATTTAATGAGTACCAACATAGTGTAAATAATACTGTAAACATTAGTAGGTAGTTTGAGGATGTCAGAATTGTGGTGGTAAGTAAACTGATCAAGATATCTAATAAGCCAAACAGTTGACACACAAATACTGTCAGCAAAATAAAATGAAGCAGCAAACGCCCTTTAATTATCAGCTCCAGCCACCTCATTATTTTGCAGGAAAGCTGAAAAGATAGATACTATATAAAAGAGTGAGATTGGATCATGTATTTTGTGTTTATTTTAAATAGCCAATCATGTATGAGGGAAATAAAAAAAAAAAAAAAGAGTACATCACTGAATGATTGAAGTGACCACAGCTTAATTTTATTTATTAGGCTCAGTGAACATTCACTCTCACAAAAACTAGCAGTCACTTTTCTAAATGAATAGCCCTATTACTTTAGTAAATCATCCCCACTGTATTTCATTCAAGCTTCAAATTAAGCTATTGACTAGGGATAAATTACTCCACTGACCCACTAGTGTATGTAAATTTAAGTTTTAGCTATTGAGCTCCGTAAACACTGTTTTTTTTGTTTTTTTCCCAAAAGAGAGGTTGAATCAAGTCTGTAAACTAAAGCTACACTATCTTCCTTCAGATAAGAGTACAAAATATTAATGTTCTATATTTTATATTTACCTGATCAAATATTTAAAATTACATTTTTGGCCCTGACCATAATGAATAAAAAAGATAATTGCATAACAACTATTCATTTTCTTTAGACCTCATGCATACTGGGCATTTGCCCAGCTCCACTGAACAAATTTTCACCTGGCTTTTTCAAAAATGTTTTGGCACATGAAGTGCTTGGATGTTCATTCATTCCATTAGCCAAATATTAATTTATTCTGGCCATTGGAATGAATGAATGCTCAAGTGCTAAATGCACCTAGGCATTTAGGCGTGTTCAGACACACTTACACAAGTTTAGGCGCATCAAGCATTTTTCCTGCTCAAATGCTCCCCTGAATGTGCAGGCAATGTTTTTTTTTTAGCCTTTAAATGCTCCCTTTCTAATACACCTGTAAATACCTGTATGCATGGCCACATAGGCCAATTTAGAGGCTGGAAACATCCTTAAAGCGGTGGGTTTTTTATGTCCAATGTGTATGGAGCCTTAATGACTTGGCTCTTTGTTCTCCCTCTGGAAGAAAATCAGTCCTTGTGAAGATGGTTAGGCAGTTTTGTCCCCATTAAAGATACAAAAAATGTAGAGTAAAATCTCTGATAAACAACATAAAAAGAAAAAAAATTATGAATGTCCTTCAAATAAAGTGTTTATATGGTGCATAACCAATCTCAAAAATATGTGATATCTTTGATACTCCTATAATAATCTAATAATTCCCTTCTTAATTGATCTGATCACCCAAGTGTAGTGTTCACACTCACCTTCTAAAATGGACCCCGGTGTCAATCAAGGTCTAAAGCGCATGTGTCATCATATCCAGGAAAACGTTCCAGCCATTCAACTTCTGTCTTCTAGCCCAGTGGTCGGCAAGCCGCGGCTCGCGAGCCACATGCGGCTCTTTACACGCTTTAATGCGGCTCTTGTGTGCCGGGCGCCCGCTCCCCTCCCTCCTCTCGGGCGGCAGGGACTCTGCAGCGTGATCCAAAAAAAAAACAGCCAGGGCAGCGCGCTCAAATGCAATGATTGGCCAGTCTCGCTGCCACTCACATCCTGATAGCCAGTGATTGGCTGTCAGGATGTGTGTAGGCGGGGCAGCGTGACGAACGTGAGAGGAGCTAGGCTCCTCTCACAGTCCGCCCTGAAGACCGGAACGGCGCGGGAACACGGCGAGAGGAACGCACGGAGCAAAGGTAAGTGAATTGACACGGGGGGACTTGGCTTACTACTTGCTACTTACTTACTACTACTATATGAGGGATGAATTAATATGGGGGATGAATTACTATAGGGGGGATGAATTACTATGGGGGATGAATTACTATATGGGGGATAAATTACTATATGGGGGATGAATTACTATATGGGGGATGAATTACTATGGGGGATGAATTACTATGGGGGATGAATTACTATATGGGGGATGAATTACTATGGGGGATGAATTACTATGGGGGATGAATTACTATATGGGGGATGAATTACTATGGGGGATGAATTACTATATGGGGGATGAATTACTATATGGGGGATGAATTACTATGGGGGATGAATTACTATATGGGGGATGAATTACTATATGGGGGATGAATTACTATATGGGGGATGAATTACTATGGGGGATGAATTACTATAAAAACTTATTGAAACTAAAAACAGTGTACCATCTATGTATTTTCAGTTTTAAAAATGTGGCTCTCAAAATAAATTTCAATCGTGGTTTTGGCGAGATTTGGCTCAGTTGAAAAAAAAGGTTGCCCACCACTGTTCTAGCCCTTCTTCTGCTGTAGCTCCACTCTCATAGATATGAGCACATGCAAACAAAAAAAACTAAATAGTGCTCTCTGTGCACAACTAAATATACAAAATACCTTCAGTAGTTCACTCACATTGTACTAGTGAACATGTGCAAATATGCAGTCCTCATTCCACAGTGCAAACAGACTGCTCACCTCCTCCAGTGGGCCACAATATACATATCTAGGTCATAAGAGCATGTGCAACTCCTTCATAAATGGTTTTCCCATCACTCCTCTCCCCTATCCTCCTCCTCTACCAAATAACACTTGGCCACATAAAAACACAGAAATGGGACCAATAGTTTACTTCAGCTTCAAAATAAATTTTATTACAACTTCAAGTATTGCACTCATAAAAAAGCATCCAAAGAGCTATGAAATGTGTTCTACAGATGCCACATCCATGGGGACTATAAACACATCACATCCCAGGACCCAGAACATAGACACTCTTACGAACTCTAGCAGTGTGGCTCCGCCCCTATATGCATTACGCCCTCTGGGCTTCTTCAGTAGGTCAGTTTTCCCCCATTGCTATAGTAAACCCCAAGACTATCATGGTTAGCGAATGTGGTCCTGTTTCTCATCAGCTTTCCTTTTTTTGGTAATTTTGGCCAATTGTATCAGAAATTTAGCAAACTATTAAGTGGACTGCAAAAAACAGGATAAGTAGACTGATTTAGGTCGGATCACATGGCAGTGAAGAGCTGCATCTGTTTCTGCATAATCTATGGTCTATGCAGGCAAGTTTCTGCTTTATAGTGTCGGCAAAGTACCCATAGATATGAAATGTCAGTCCTCTAAACTGGTAAGGGAGAATGTCACCAGCACACTGAGGATCACCAATATGGGTCCATATGGGTCACATGCCTGATGAAGGGGTCCTGCGAAACTCTGAAATGTTGGCTTGCTGTAACTATGCGATTGTTCATTAAAACGTTTGAACCCATATTGGTGATCCTTGGTGTGCTGGTGACATTTTCATGGCACACATGATCAGGTGACAATTGTCTAAGGCTAGGTTCACACCTATGCAGGTTGCGTTTGAGCCGTTTCTGCATTCCATTTTGCATTGTGTTTTTGCACTTGTGTTTTTGCCACGTTTTTGATGCATTTTGTGTTCATTTTTTACAATTTTTCTTGTTGCTGGGCAGATTTAAAATGCAAAACGCAGCAACAGCGCAATACATGCTTTTCTGCAGCATTTCCATTGAAGTCTATAGAAACAAGAACACAACGTTTTGCGTTCAAAAAAAGTCCCTCACCTTCTCCAAAAAATGTACTGGGTGAAAACAGGTGTGAACATGTCCCATAGGAAATCATGTTAAATGGACTGTACTGCGTTTCTGCAAAACGCTGCAGAAAAATCTTAGGTGTGAGCCTGGGGTAAGAAGGGGTTTCCCCTCAGTTTGCAGAGCTTTCCTCGCACTTCCTGTTTCATCTCCAGGACAGGACGTAAAGGAAAATCTCCCCAATAGAATGCACACAGCAAACAACAATCTGATCGGTTTTAACCCTTCCCATCTCCAACCAGAGCTGAAATAAAAAATATTTCCAGTTAAATTTACACTTTAGAATTGTACTGAGTGTCAAACAAATACAATTTCAACATAATACTGTCTGTTTTAATTCTTTTTATTGCTTAAATAAATCAATATTTTTAAAAACACTTTTGTTAAATACACTTGGAAAATTGCTGACATCAGTTGACCTTTAGTGGTTCTATCACAATAGCTTTGGATTTATTGTGCAATAAATGCTGGGCTTTTGTTCCACAACTACTTCAATCATTTAAAATTGTGATCATCAATGTACACTAATGCTGCAGCCTCTGCACTGCTGTTTGTGCTTGGCAAAGCTGCACACAATATTTATATAAATTTCCTTATTAACGAAGGTACCAGTAATTTATTTGCTTTTCTTGTTAAGGGATTGATGAATGATTATGGGATACTTATGAAATAAGAAGCCTGCATTGTTTACTGAAATTAGATCACACAGATCCAAATTATCTAAAAAGTAAAATTAGAAGTCATGATTAAAATTTCACATTAGGTTGCCAAGTCGAGCTCCAGCTAATTATCTGCAAAGATTTAGAGACACAGACATGCTGTATACAATATTTACAGTATATATACTGTATATACTTAGCCTCTCTATTAGGTACACCTGTTCAATTGCTTGGTAACACAACTTGCTAATCAGCCAATCACATGGCAGCAACTAAATGCATTTAGGCATCTAGATGTGGTAAAGACGACTTGCTGAACTTCAAATCGAGCCTCAGAATGGGAAAGAAAAGAGATTTAAGTGACTTTGAATGTGGCATGGTTGATGGTGCTAGATGGGCTGGTCTGCGTATTTAAAAAACTGCAGATCTACTGCACAATCATCTTTAGAATTTACATCCAGTGAGCCGCACTTGTGTGGATGAAAATGCCTTGTTGAGGTCAGAGGAGAATGGGCAGACTGGTGCAAGATGATAGAAAGGCAAAAGTAACTCATATAACCACTTGTTACAACCAAGGTATGCAGAATACCATCTCTGAACGCACAAGACGTCGTACCTTGAAGTAGATAGGCTACAGCAGCAAAAGACCACACCGGGTGCCACTCCTGTCAGCTAGGAACAGGAAGTGGAGGCTATAATTCGCGCAGGCTCACCAAAATTGGACAACAGAAGATTGAAAAAACGTTGCCTGGTCTGATGAGCCTCGATTTCATCTGCGACATTCAGATGGTAGGCTCACAATTTGGCATAAACATGAAAGCATGGATCCATCCTGCCTTGAATCAACGGATCAGGGGCTGGTGGTGGTGGTGTAATGGTGTGGGGAATATTTTCCTGGCACACTTTGGGCCCCTTAGTACCAATTGAGCATCGATTATGTATGTATGACTACAGTATATCCATCTTCTGATGGCTACTTCAGCAGGATAATGCACCATGTCACAAAGCTGAAATAATTTCAAACTGTTTTTTTGAACATGGCAATGCATTCATTGTACTCCACTGGCCTCCACAGTCACCAGATCTCAATCCAATAGAGTACCTTTGGGATGTGGTGGAACAGAAGATTCACATCATGGATGTGCAGCCGACAATTCTAAAGCAACTGTATGATGCTATCATGTCAATATGGAACAAAATCTCTGAGGGATGTTTCCAACATGTCTGGGTTTGGCGGTTGGTACTTACCTGACTGCATTGTGCCAAATGTAAACTTTGGTGGAGGAGGGATTATGGTCTGGGGTTGTTTTTCAGGGGTTGGGCTTGTCCCCTTCATCCCAGTGAAGGGAACTCTTAAGGTGTCAGCATACCAAGACATTTTGGACAATTTCATGCTCCCAACTTTGTGGGAACAGTTTGGGGATGGCCCCTTGCTGTTCCAACATGACTGCGCACCAGTGCACAAAGCAAGGTCCATAAACACATGGATGAGTGGGTTTGGGGTGGAGGAACGTGACTGACCTGCACAGTCCTGACCTCAACCCGAAAGAACACCATTGGGATGAATTAGAGTGGAGACTGCAAGCCAGGCCTTCTCATCCGATATCAGTGCCTGACCTCACAAATGCACTTCTGGAAGAATAGTCAAACATTCCAATAGCCACATTCCTAAACCTTGTGGACAGCCTTCCCAGAAGAAATTAAGTTGTTATAGCTGCAAAGGGTGGGCCAACTCAATTTTGAACCCTGTGGACTAAGACTGGGATGCCATTAAAGGCATGTGCATGTAAAGGCAGGCGTCCCAAGACTTTTGGCAATAGAGTGTGTGTGTGAGAGAGAGAAAGAGTATATACTTATATATATTTATATAAATTGTGTGTGTTGTAAGAGTCAGCATCATACAAAGAGAGTTTTCAAAGGAGTAGAGGATATTCACTTTGGAAAAGAGATTTCACTTTTGCAAGGGAATTTTTACTAAACTTAGTGAAAGAGGTGAAGCTGTGTATACTCCTGTTTTTTTTTATCTTGCATGTGATTGAGTGTTCTTTGAAAGTGAAAGTTCACAAAATTCACTAAAGTTAACGAAAATTCAATTTCAAAGTGAAAATTCACTTTACAAAGTGAACATGATCTACTTCTTTGGTAAATTGGCCATAAGGACTCAGTCCACTCATCTAGTTTTGTTTTAAGGGATTCCCTCCCATTTATTGTTCACTGAAACAGAATAACAGCAGCTTTTTTATGCCGGGGAATATTCTGAACAATACATCAACAAAACGTTTCTACGCTCCTGATTGTTGACCTCACAACCCTGTCTGCATTTCAGCCACAGGGATGACTTTCAGATTTGCCCCAGCCATTGGCAACCATTGGTCTCCCACACCGTATTGTGGTGTGAAGGGGGCCTAAGAGAAGGGGGCTCAGAACAGCCATTGTGTCAGTATATCAAAAGAAGCTGCTGTAGTAGTGGTAAATATATGAAAACCTAATATGGAAATATCAAGGTCAGTTAGCAAACTGTGCTTTACTGCTCGAATTGCAGTAGTTGGATTTTTTTTCTGTCATGTTCACAGTTCTTCATTTAACCCAAACATCATAAATAGGACTGTCTTTAGGCAATCATCCTTTTGCTGCCTATATTTTTTTGGATGGAGAGGGGGAAGTCATCTTATTGGAGGATTTTTATATTTAACTTTTGTGCAAAATCTGGTACAGCTCTGCATAGAAACCAATCAGCTTTCAGTTTGTTTTTTTGTGAAAGCTTAATTGAACAAGCTGAGGTTAGAAGCTGATTGGCTACCATGCACAGCTGCACCAGATTTTGCACTCTCCAGTTTTAGTAAATTAACCCCTTCGTGTCTCCTGTTCATAGACATAAACTACTTTTTGTTCCTGCAAGGCCTTCCGTTAAGATTTCCAATTGAGATTTGTTTTTTAGGGGGTGGTATTTTGGAGTTTTCATTTTTTTGGAGGGGTGTTGGCTTTTCATTTATTTAGCATTTACTTGCTGCAGTATAGTTGAGGTGCTCAAAGCCAAGCATTCACTTTTTGATGTTTTTCTGGTCTTGGAGCTACCTTTGGTTTGTAACATGCCACTGAGCTGCTTGAAAAAAATAACCAAAAACTGTGTGCACCTAAGCCACCTCACATTACGTTATTTACATTTACTGTAAACCCCCCCCCCCACCTACCCACCACAGTAAAATATAAATACTAGGTACACATTTGCAGGCTGACACTGTTAATTATTATATGAAAACGCCTGCCTGTGTCTTGTGCACTGTGGCCTAGTCTTGCTCATTAAAGCTGTCCTGCCACTGGCACATTTTTACACTGCTTTATCATCTGGAAACTTTTAAATCTTGTTGGAAAATACCTGCCTGTGTCTTCGCATTGTGGCCTAGTCTTGCTCATTAAAGCTGTCCTGCCACTGGAACATTTTTACACTGCTTTATCATTCGGAGATTTTTACATCTTATTGAAAAACACCTGCCTGTGTCTTTGCATTGTGTCCTAGTCTTGCTCATTAAAGCTGTCCTGCCACTGGAACATTTTTACACTGCTTTATCAGCTGGAGACTTTTAAACCTTACTAGAAAACACCTGCCTATACCCTGTGTGTCTAGTACATTTAAAATCGCTCTATTGCTGGCTTTGTTCTTTAATTGCTATATCATGTGCGATCTCTTAATTCTTTGGGAAAAATCCCTGTCTGTACTCTGTGTGCCTAGCACATTATGGCCTAGTCTTGTACATTTCTCCACTACTGTACCATATCTGGTCTTTTTGTTATCAAAGTTTTTTTATAGAAATTGGCCAGTAGCAGGACAGTTACGCATCAGTGAGAACAGGGACAGCCACCATGATCTGCTGACCAGTTTCTGCCAACTAGTCAAAGCTGACCTATTACCACTTGATGAAAAAGCATGTGTCACAGATAAAACTACCTGAAAGCATTTTTTTTTCAAATTAATCAGATTGGGATACTGCTGCTGTATGTAAACCAAGCTATTTTTGAAAGAAAAATCAATTCCACAGCCATATATTCACTGCCACAGTACACTGTACCTAAAGATGGCCATAAAAATTCATACGGTTTCATAACACCACTTACAGCTTAAAGTAGGACTATAAGCAAAACTTTCATTTTGAATAGAGAAAGGGATGGTTATAACCCCTTCTCAGTTTTTTTTTTCATCACCTGTGTCCCATTGTGGAGGAATGTCTTAATTTCCTGTCCCACAGCCAAACAGGAAATAAGAGAAAATCCCTGCAAATTAAGGGAATTCCTTGGGGACCCCCAGGTCACCAGAACTAGTGTCCCCATTAGAAGATTTCCCCTCTATTACTTTTCTGGGGACCTAAAATTTGAGATTTTCTTTTACTTTCACTCTCAATGATAATGGTAAACAGGGCAAATAGAGAGGGTGACTCTCTTTAATGGGGGGGGCAATAAAAACTGACAAGCATTCTAATCCCTCGCCACTCTATCCAAAACATAAAAAAAAAAGTTTTGCCCTATAATTTAAAGTAATTTTCTAAACCTGTATTTAAAGTATTGGTGTTTATTATCATATCACCATTGAAGATGAATGAAAGGGACATTCTTCCTGCTGTACCTTTTTAAAAAAAACAAAAAAAACAAAATTCAAATGGACTCATTTCTGTAGGTTTAAATAGGATTTGCTGCCTAGGATTTGTTGCTGTCTTAACTTCTTGAGAAAGTCAGGGGCTGTATTAGAGACTTCCACTGATCTTCAGAGCTTATAACAGCTAATATAATGAAAAAGAAAACACTGTGCTTCACAGCCCACTATTCTACCCATTATTGCAGGCTGGCTGCTTTATTTTCTGCATAGCTCCATACTCTACTTGATTACCCTAACCTGGCTATTACATTGTGCTCATTCCTATGACTAACAGCTCCTTGTAACATGAGAGCAGTCTAACAGTTTTATTTGAAGTAGTTTGTATTAGGGTCTTGTTACATGTAAGCAGTCTTCAACAATCTTTGCAGGCCCATGTACAATGGAAGCAGTTTACCATTCTAATGTAACATGGCAAGAGTCTCTTGTGCTGTGCTGCTCTCTATAAAAAAAAATGTTATCCTGTAAACTATAATTTTTTTGCCCCTTTTTTGGTGTAGTTTTGAAATTTGGATTTCATATCTTTATATATATAGATTTATGATTTTAATCAAAAATTATTTGGGGTCAGTATAGTGTTCTTTATATTTTTTTTTGTGTTTCTGCTAACCTTTAGATCTCTGTGTGCATCCCAAAGTCCCCCTTCCAGGTCTGACTGCCATTGGAGTAAATGTCTACACAGTATACAATTGATATTATACAGCTCTTGTTATGTACAGTATTATCTATTTTGTAGATGCATAACTGTATATGTTCTATTTTTGGAATGAAGGTTCCTTTCTGCCCCTGAAAAAGAGGGAACTTGAAACACATTGGTCATATACATTGAGATACAAATGTTCCATTGTCATTGAGGTCTAATTATTAACCAGTGAACTATGATGTGATTTTGACACCATTATATGTATGATAAGAGGAAATTTTCAATGTTAAATACTCAGCCTGATTGTTTCATCTGGTTGAATGTTGTTATAATAAAATGCAGGTTTTATTACATATATATGTTTTGTGTTTGTGCCTTAAATGTCCCATGCACCCACTTTAGACTTTTTCCTTAAATATAAGTCCTCCTCTTGGGAGGGAGAATTTAGGGAGACGACTCCTATTCTAGTCTCAATTGAAATTATGGATACATACTTGCATAAATAATTCTTCCCAGCAGACAACCTAGTTGTAAAAGGCATGTCTCTTTTTATAGCAAAAACAATTAGTATATAGTTCTCAAAGGAGGAGGCGGTTCTTGTATCATTTAATTATAAGGCCTCTCCATATGCAATCTTTTTACCAGAATATAATCCCATTTAAATATATCAGCTCTAATTAATCCATAGTTTCAGAGAACCTGATCTCCAGGTCATGATCTAAGCAGTTATATAAGTGTATAATCATGACTCTACAGTATAATCATCTGTTTACTGTCACTGTACAATGTTTGCACGTGCCTTATGCTGCCCATATATTATGGTTTTTTTTTTTTCTTTTCAAATCTGTCATTTTTTTCCCATAATCAGTAGCATCAGCAATGAAACTAACAATATAAAAAGGATGAGAAATAGTGTTATCGTTGTTGGAAATCTTCTATAATGCTAGGAAATTTTTATACATTCATTCAGAAAAATAACATTTAAAAGGAGAACAGCTGCAATTCGGAGTAAAATGTGCTCTGTATAGCGCCAGGCAAATCCTTCAGCCTTAGGCATTTTTGCTACTTTAAATATATTGTGATATAAAAACACTGTCCGTGAAAAAAGGAGAATGAAACCCAGTTTCAGTACAGTTATTTCCTAATTGTACATAGAGTACTTATACTTACAAATGTTTACATTGCATTTAGGCATTTATATGGGGTGGTGGACTTTACATTTTTGTGCTTTTTTAGAATTTTTTTAATTAAAATTTTTGAACTGGATTGCTGTCCGGAGTCACTTACAACTGTACAGTAGTAAGACAGCAGCCAGAAGACCCAGGAATGCCAACAGTGTCTGCCGCGGGGGCAGAATGCAGCCTGGTAGGTCCAACCCAAGGGGAAACTTCCCAATGAGGTTGGCGTGCCCCCTGCTCTCTCCCTACTCCTCTGAAACATTTCCCCAATGCTCAGCACTGTTCCTGACACACAGGGAGTCTGTCCCTATGCTTGCCTCTTGCCTAAAGCACCTCCAAACTCAGGTGTCAGAGTCTAAAATAGACTCTGCCTAACACAAGGTGCCCTCTGGGGTCACATGGGGCATGAGCATCCAACTGGATCCCTGGCCCAAGAGTATGAGGAAATCATACAGAAGCTCAATTTTTCTTAACTTTCTGCCACATCTGCATTGCTGGTACGGACAAGCGCCACCTTCAGTGGAGACTACAGACTGCAACTGCCTACACAGTAACTGGCTTTCTTGGCAGTTTAACAGCACTGAACCCAAAAGTGATGTAATACACATCTTCTCTGGAAGGATGATCAGTGAATGGATAATCTGTAAGCCTTACATCTGTGGCAGCAAAAGGGTTGAAGGCCAATTAAACTCTTTTCTTAAAAACATAGCCACAACATGGATAAAAAAAGCCATTGTCTTGTCAGCAGCTGCAGAGTAGGTCTGACTCAGTAGGGGTGTCTCAGACATCTGTAATAAGACCACTGCTTCCATACAGAAATCAAGCGTCCTACACTGCAGTTGCTAGCATGGCAAAGGCTATTGTACTTAGGCTGTCACTGCTTTAGGAAGAACATGGAATGTAAGAGATTGAACACCTTCTGTTTTGATGAGCCTGGAATGTATTTAGCTGATTTAGGCTGATGGTTCAGTTGGACTTTAACCTATTGCAACATGCACCATTAATTGAACTGATGATAATGTCTCCGATGCAATGAAAACATTTATGAAAATGCATGCCATAACATCGCAAACTTTTAATTTGTCTTCTTTTCATTATGCCTGCTAGTTTACATAAGAAATAACACAGATTATAGAAAACACCCAAAAGAAAAAGAAAAACAACCTTGCAGACATTAGATGACCATTGCTCAAGCAAGTATGGATTTTTCTGGCTGACTGCTGTTGCTACTTACGCAATAAGTCTGGCAGCAAGAATGACTGCTTTTTGCATAAGCACACATAATTCCTTAAAATAAATGTGCATACTTTATTATGCAGAAATAATATATGTGCATTTTTTTATGTCACAATAATTTTACAGAAAAATTGTGTGGTAGAGAGATCTTCTGCATGCCATGTCATGTTAAAGTATATCTAAAGTCAAAACTTTTGTTTTCAATTTTGGATAAAATAGCAAAAGGGTAGATGCTCTGTAATATTTTTTGCTGTCTCTGTCCCATTGGGGACATTTTCCTTCACTTCCTATTTTCCTTTTCTGCTTACAGCTATAAAGTTTTAGATTTTCCGATCTCTGCCAAAGTGACAGTTGCCACCAAGAAAAATAGAGATGGTAAATTGCCCAAGAAAAATAGAGACAGCAATGAAAAACCTTTACAGGGGTCCGTACTTTTCCCTATTCTATTGAACACTAAAATAAATTTGACTTTGGATACACTTTAAAAAGACCCAGTCCCATTCTGAAGTACAGTGGCAGCCAGATTGTAAACTCATTGATAAATCGACATCTCCTGATCCTTTATATTACCTTCTAGGTTTACCTCTGAGGGATGTACCTGGAAAAAAACATCACTACAGACACAAAAGGATCTTTATACATGCATCAGGGAGATCTTATGTACAAAAATCATAAATACTTAATCTACTTCCCTTGTACTCTTGCAAATATCCTGAAACATTTAGCTTTTGCTTGAGTTTATGGCAAGATACTGTCCGAAACCATCTGTGACGGGATGTTTATTATGTTCTTATTTATCTTACTAAACAACCTATTTTCCATGTCCCTAGTTGATTAAAGAGAGCCAGTCTCCAGACCATTCATTTTAGCGAAACTCTTCCCTTAAAATTATGAGTGCATTTGTCATATCTAATGTGTTTTACCTGTACCCGTAAAAGCATCACTTGTGTAGATATTCAAAAGATAGCAATAAGCAGTGCTCATATCAGAAATGTGGTAAGAAAATACAACAATCACAGACCACAAATTAGTTACGCTAGACTGGCGCTTCCCAGACACAAAGAGGGAATAGGCCTACTCAACATCCAGAATTATCTCCATGCATGCCATCTCTGCAGGATAGTAGATTGGAACACTCATGACACTGTTAAAGACTGGGTCTCTCTCGAGGCTTCTTTCTTACCCATGCCTCTTGCTTCTACACCTTGGTTGCACGTTCACCACACCCCTCAAGAAGCAAAGACCCACCCTTTAATTTACCCAACCCTTCGTATCTTTAGTACTATTTGCAAAAGTTCCAAATCAATTTCATATATCCCAGGGCCTCTTACCCCTCTACATCAAAACCCCGATTTTCCATCAAGCTTACACCCGCGATTCCTCAAAGACCATTGGCCTTTCAAAAAGAGCCCACCAATTCTTTAACAGAAATGCAATGCTTTCCAGGGAACAGCTAGCCTCCAACCTAGAAACAAACCCTATACCACCATGGCCATACCTGCTTGAACAACATTACCTACACTCACTTGATAAAAACCGACAGGTGTCTAGACTTCTGACCCCATTTGAGAAATTGTGCTCTAAACAATTGCCTCAAAGTCATCTAATCTCCACCATCCACTCTCAACTGAGCTCCGACCACCCTTCTAACACTGGCACAGCTTGCGCGGCATGGAAAAGAGACCTCTCGATTTCTTTCACTCAAGATGACTGGGAACACATTCATCTGAACACACTCAAAGGCTCGGTAAATGTATCCACCCAAGAAAATGGTTACAAAATTCAATCCCGCTGGTATCGCACCCCTGCTCTTCTCCATAAATTTAACCCAGATACCCCTGAAACTTGTTGGAGATGTGAGAAGGAAGAGAGAACCCTTCTACATATCTGGTGGACATGTCCTAGAATTAAACACTACTGGTCTGAAATACACCGAATTATTCAACGCGTAACTACCTACACTTTAGATTTTACGCCCGCTCAGTTCTTACTGCACCATTCCTCTCTCCCCCAGTCAACCTATTTTAAGTCTCTAGCCATGCACATGGTTACCGCAGCTAAACAATGTCTTCCAGTTCATTGGGGGTCCTCACAACCTCCGACTATAAGAGAATGGCTCATCCGCATATGTAAAATAGTGGAAATGGAAGAACTCATTTTTATTGCCTGAGACTCTCCTGCCAAATTTACTTCTAAATGGGCTTGTTGAACACATTTCCAGACAACCGAAGAGTTTGCTCTATTGATTGACAAACCTTTGCCCCAATAAAGACATTACAGCCCACCTATAAAACCACCCGTATATAGCTGGTTCTCTCCAGGCTACTCTTCTCTGAGAAAGGGATTGAAGGTGGGGATCCTATCTGGTTGCGCTCCTTCCCCTTCACCTCACGGCCTTGTATGGTGTGGGGGGGGAGGGGGTCTTTGGCGTCCAGCGGAGAGGGTGAGAGACACATGCTACCCCACCTCTGTCATCCTTCCTCGATAACTTAAGTTACATTTCGTGGCACTCATCTCCCCCCCCCCCTCCTTCCCTACTGTTCCCTCCTTCCCTACCCCTCCCTTCTCTCTCTCTCCCCCTCCCCCCCATTTTTTTTTTCTCTCTCCCTCTTTTCCCTTTCTTTTGCTGGGACGGTGCTTCCAGCATGCTAAACTGAACATTTTCATACCTGACCTAGAATCACAGTATCAATTAACGTACCTCAATGTAATTTCTCCACATCCACCATTCTCAAAAATGTTCTTTAATGTCAATGATTCCATGTTCTGGTCTATCATGTATCTACGCACGATATTGACAATAGGTTTTTATGAACATAGTTACTCAAAAGCTGTTTATTTTTTGTCCTTCTAGATTCACATCCTCCTCTTAGTTCCTTAAGTTGTTGTTTGGGGTCTGCTCCCTCATTCTTCTGTGTTCAACTTCCATGCCGAGTTTTTTTTTTTTTTTCCTTTTCTTTATTGTTGTGTGACTTTCTCTCGTTAAAAGGCTAGATGCTTCTAGCAAACTGTTCTATGTTTTTCGATGCTCAATAAATCTTTCTTGGAAAAAAAAAAGAAAATTATTTGCGTTAAAAATTACTTATATTACATATATACACATAAAATGCTAGTGTTGTGCACAACCTCAAGATCCCACCTCAGATATTCAATGAACCTGAGGTTCTTGCATATAGTACATGGGTTCGCTAGGAAACATATGAAAAAAACAATTTATGTGATGCTTGACTGGTTTATTATAGGTTTTATAGTGAACCCACATATTTCAGAACCTCAGGTTCATTAAATATCTGAAGTGTGAGCTTGAGGTTGTGCACAACACTTACAATTCATACGTGTTTATATGTAACATAAGTCATTTTTGAACCAAGGTTGTTTCTTAGCACAATTTATGATATTATTATACAGGATTTATATAGAGCCAACATTTTGCACAGTACTTTACAATATAAAGGTGGACAGTACAGTTACAATACAATAATAACAAAAGGATTAAGAGGGTTCTGCTCTTAAGAGCTTACAATGTAATATCACTTCTTATTGCAGTTAATGTTGTTTCTTAGCACATTTCTGATATTATTATTATTATACAGGATTTATATAGAGCCAACCGTTTGCACAGCACTTTACAATATAAAGGTGAACAGTACAGTTAAAATGCTATAAAAACAAAAGGATTAAGAGGGCCCTGCTCATAAGAGTTTACAATCTAATATTAGCACTGCTATGACTATTTATTTTTTTAATTGTATGAAGTGCATTAGTGAGAGGACATTAATGCAGCAGCTGGGGTTTGTAGAGTAGCGCACATTTATATTACAGGGTGCAGGTAATATCCTATTGATGTAGTTCAAGGACTGTTTACTGTCTCTGGAGTGGAAGGCTGGAAGGAAATGCATGTTGCTTGGCTGCGCAGGACTATAGGGGGACCCAAAACTCTAGCAACATCTAAGGGGGTTGTGCTACATTGATGTTTAGACAATCAAAAGCCCTGAGACAGTTTTTGGGCACCTCCTTTTTGGATGTGATGTTAGTAGCCCCAGCAGACTCAAGTGACACTCTATAGTATTAATCTTTACTTCCCCAACAACTGCATAAAAGTGGATATTGGTAGGTGAGGGGAAGGGAAAATATGCTGGACCAGCACAGATGGTAATTAGGCATGCCCAGAATAGGTGGGGGCTAGAACATGCAAGGGAATTAAATCTCATGGATAGTCATATTTTCTAAGTAATTTATGGAAAGGAAAAACACTGCGACTAAGCATTTTAACATACTTGATTTTTCTGTATTTTTAAGTTGTGATGGACCAGACTTTCTAGGGGAACACATAGGCCTTAATGTTGATTGCTGGTCAGTCAGATGGGTTAGAAAATAGGGGGATGAGCCAAGTTCAGCTTAAGTAAATTGAGTGCTCAGCTGCGGTCCAATGAGATATAGGTGTATAGTTGTTAAATTATCAGCCCTTATTTGTGGAAAAAAAAAATCCTAGTCTTGTTTGATACTGCCTTCCCAAACAGTTCTTATCTCTGAAACAGGAGACAAGCTGTCTCAGGAAAAATTGTACTAAGCTACAGTTTGACAGGCAGCTACCCAGAGGGAGGAGAGGTGTACCTGCTAACATGGTTTTACTAAGGCTGTTTATACAGGACATTAATCAGCATTGTGATTTCCAAATCACTCAAGAGACTTATGCCTCTATTTTATTCTTATTACTTTACAAGTGTCCACAGGCAACTCTGTGCAAGCTATATGCAGCTGGTTCTCTGTTGGCCTGAAGTTGTAAAATGCAGTTTTATTTACACAACAAGCTGCCCAATATTAAGCAGATCTATATTTCCATACTGGAAATTGTTAGCACATAAATGTACTGTAAAAGAGATCCTTTTTAGATTCTTTCAATGGAGATAAAAAAAATCTTAATATTGATCTATGTTCCACCAAGGTAACAATAATTACAAATCAGTGAGTAAACCATGCTGACTTACATTAAAAATGTTCTCCCGCTGAACAAATTTGAAGCCTTAAGGGTACTTTATAAGGCAGTAATTTATTTTGCTCCCTGGCTGTTAAGTTGAACAGATGAGTGACTAATGGGAAAATGCCACACAGCTAAAGCTCCGTAAGGTTATTTCTTTTCTTTCAATATCAAACAAAAAAAAAACCTTAGATGTTTTCTATTCAGCTTATAAAAATAATTTGTAGTCAGTCATCTAGCAGTGAATTATACTACAGATAGTATTTATAGTAATAGCGGCTCTTGACTAATGGAAGTGTTTGTGGATCTGAAAGCCCTAAAGTGGAAAAAAAGCCTAAGTCTAACTTTTCTTAACAAATGTTCCTCTCCTCCTATTATCTTGCCTCACCTGTACAAAAATGAAGTGTGTTCTTACCTATTTCTTTTTTCTTAACAAATGTTCCTCTCCTCCTATTATCTTGCCTCACCTGTACAAAAATGAAGTGTGTTCTTACCTATTTCTTACCTATATTTAATCTGCTCCTGTCCAGTCACGTGATCATGCAGCACTGGCTCAGGGAGTGCTCAACAGCTGGGAGATCCGGGAGAAATATCACATCACCCATAGTCTTCCATGGCCAAACTGTTGTTTGTGCTCCCTCTTCTCCCCTGCAGGAGCTGCTTTCTGACACAGGGTAGCTGTTGCTGCGGTGACTGAGCAGATTAAATATGGGTTGGGAGTGCCAACGACAGTTGGGCCATAGTGCCTATGGATGACATCGCAGCTTTCAAAATTCTCAGCTGTTATCAAGCACTTACTGAGCCAGAACTTCAGGATCATGTGACCAGACTGGAATTAAAAATGGGTAACTACACAAATCTTTTTTTATATAGGTTAGGCAGGATAAGAATAATAACAATAATTGTTTAGTTTTACAGTTAAGTATAATTGGAAAAATCTAAAAAAAAAAAAAATTCTGCAGGATTCTGTAGAGTTGTTGCTTCTGGTGCTGCAATACATTTGCATAGATGGTGGCTGGCATACTTCATCAGCAAAAGGAGAGGGGTAACAAAGGCTTTAAATGTGTTTCTCCTTTTGCAATTACATTTGAGAAAGCCCACTGTATGACTATTCTGTGTTCCTGTTCACACAGTATACCAAAAAAGACATTAAAACAAAAGATTTCTTACCCTTTCAGATGTTTGAGGAGAAAGTGTCATGGCTGACTGTAAGCATTTCTCGGTTAGCTCAGTGTAATCTGTCCAAATAGCTGAGCTGGGGACTGCCTGATTCCAGTTCTCATTGACGTACAATAGAAAAGCCCAGCTTCTAAACCTTTAACCTTTTATTAAGACACAGTGTTCAAGTCTAGTACATTTAATAAGATATAAACTGCCTGCACAGTATATGCAGGATTAGTTATGGCAAACATCGCTTCCCAGCTCCCTCATAACAAAGAGACCATGTAGATTTTTAACATGCTGGAAGTTCCATAAATCTAAAAAAGATAAGCTGCAAGTTTTAAATATCCATTTTTAAGTTATGCTATGTGAATGGAGACATGTATCAAATATAATGTAGGTATTATTCCAATTTGGCTGCAAATGTTGAAATATCCTTTAACGAAGTGTAAAACAATACTGGTAAAACACATCAAACTCAAGTATTTTAAATGTCCATTTGAAGTATTTTTCCTTTCAATAAACACTTTTTTATTGGCTTGTAATGTGCTTCTGAATTTGCTGTCAAATTTGACTACTTCAGGAGAATCAATTACCTAGCATACTCCTCCTTTCTTGTATGCCATTGCCCTATCCCCTTTTGGAAGTGTATAATTACTTTGCTTCCCCAAGTCACTCATACCTCCCTTCACCTTTTATGTTGCATCTACGGGAGGAGAGAACAGGAATACTTGAGTGACAGCTCTGCTGGGGTTGCTGACATGGATGTCTACACAAGGCCTTTACAGGTCTAACATGCCTAAAATAAGTTAAATGCACATATAATCTTATGGGAAGATTGTTGATAGATTGGTCAGGCAATGTATACTGTTGAGGTACAGCAGTTCACAGCTCTGGGCAAGTGGCCACCTACTGCCTTTATGCTGCTAATGCTAGATGGTATAACCTAACAATCCACCAAATATTATAGCAGTACTGAGCCTGTTGTCTGCATTGAATTTCTGTGCTCTGTTGTGCTCCACTGAACAGTAATACTGCTTTCATATTACAGGGCCTGCCCTTCCTTTCGTGTGCATTGTGTCTTGTGTGCCTGTTCTACTGGTCCACTGTCCTGCATATTATATATTCTGCGTCAACGTGTTCCAGCTGCTGTCTATTTGGCTGTCTGTTGGGCTGTCTTGGTGCTGTTTTGTTCCCATATTGTTCATACATAGCTCATCTGTTTAACTACTTAAAAATATGTGAACTATGCAAATGTTGATAGCACAGCTTGAAAGCAGGGGCTACACTTGAAAAGTTGGTCTACACTTTTAGACTGCTTGCTGCCTGTATTAGCCTATGGTTTGGCTGACTGATTCTAAGGCTAGCCATAGATGAGTAGATTTCACCCAGTGAATAATGAATGAGATTTTTCCTTGTGCTTCCATGATTTGCAGAAGCAGTGGGGCTCACAGTTTTTACCCAATGCTGATTGACAGGACAGGCGAACACCAGAGCACTAAGAGAGGAAGAAATTGTTCAATTAAATGTTACCCCTGGGTCAATTCGATATATTTGATAATGACTCCCCAAATGAACCATGTCTTAAAAATTACAGCTCCAAATCTGGCTATGAGGGTCACCAATAAAACACAAGACAATTTGAACAGTGCTTTTGCATGATTATTATTATTATTACATGGAGTTTATATAGCGCCAAAGGGTTTGCTCAGCGCTGTACAATAGGGGGGACAATACATGGCACAGTACAACAAAGACAGACAGCGTACGAGGGGTAAAAGGGCCCTACTCTTTGAAGCTTACAATCTAGGAGGGAGGGGGTAGTGGAACAATAGGAAGTGGCTGAGGGGAATGAAGTGGCTGAGGGGGATGAAGTGGTGGGAGGAATGAGGGAGGATGGCCGTTAGGTGAGGGTGGGGTAGGCTTCCCTGAATAGATGGGTTTTGAGGGAGCGCCTAAATGTGAGGAGGGAAGGCGACAGTCTGATGGATTGGGGCAGTGAGTTCCAGAGGATAGGGGAGGACCTGGAGAAGTCTTGCAGTCGTGCATGGGAGGAGGAGACCAGGGAGCAGGATAGAAGGAGGTCCTGTGAGGAGCGAAGGGTACGGGTAGGGTGGTACTTGGGGATCAGGTTGGTGAGGTAGTCAGGGGCAGTGTTATGAACGGCTTTGTAGGTCAGGATTAGAAGTTTAAATTTGATGCGTTGGACAATCGGGAGCCAGTGGAGGGAGAGGCAGAGGGGGGTGGCAGAGGTGGAGCGGGTGGTGAGGTGGATGAGTCTGGCCGCATGATTATGAAAAGCCGCGACAGCCATGTGTATACAACTCCCCTCAGAGAGGAACACGCCAAAAGTAGCTCTAAGGGCCAACAGCATCCGGTCTAGAGAAAGCCAGCCACACAGAAGTACCGCCACTTTGGGGAGTCATCACATCACTACTTATGTTAGAAAAGAATCGTCCATTTTCACATGGAGATTGTGATCAGAAAGTTCTTCTGAAAAATGTTTTTTTTGCTTGTGCAAAAAAACTTAATAATCAGAAAACTTGAAATTTAAAATATAGTCTCCTTTATATTGGGCTGGCAAAGGCCTGGAGTTAAAAATGTTTGGAAGATGAGCTGTACATTTCTGACTGCCAGCTGAGTTGTAAGATAGAAAAAAAGTATAGATTACAAAAACATGTATTGTGTATTGCCACTGTAAAGCTAGCCATACACATTTAGAATTATCACAAGGGAAATTTACTAAATGTCCCTATCCACGCTAAACTGCTTGGACAGAGGTATATCCCCCATCAGCTATTGTTTTCAGGTAACTGTTACACCCACACCTGCTTGAATATTCAATCATAGGCAGTCTTTAGATAGGAATTTTCCAGCCAGCTCAGTCAATTTTTACCACAAACCAATTTCACTTGTGCTAAATAAATAAATAAATAGAAAAAAATAAAAATTATATAAACTCCAGCTACTTCATGCAATACAGTGTGTGTTCAGATAATACATTCCTCAATATACAATGCTCCTAAAAATAAAGTGCATTAACCACAAAAAAAAAATGAACTACATATACAATTTTGAGAATATTCAATAAAGTGCTTTTTTCAATGTCCTTTTACAAAAAGTGTCCATTCTAATATAAAGTGCCTCATGAAAATATTGTGCAATATTCACATTTAAATCTTTAGTCGCCCACTTCATAGCTGTGCTCCACCACCACTCAGGAGAACTCAACAAATTACCTGACAATTTTTTAATTTATTTTTATTATTTATTTTATTTTATCAAAGTTTATTGAGCCAGGTGGTGCTGACAGTGCCACCCACAGCTCAAATTTCAGACAGCTCAGTAGAAGTCACCCAAAATTGGAGCCATGTAGGGTTATCTTCCTTTTTAAATTAATGTTTCATTTACATGGCTTTGTCTACTTATTTATTGCATTTCTTTATGACATTTTTCTGGGCTCAGCAAAAAGTGTCTTTGAAAAAACGAATAGGTTCTGATTACAGCCACCTCCAAATTCAATATGAAAGCCTGCTTTTTTCCAAAGATCAAAAGGCACCATGAAGTCTTTATAAAATTATAATTATTTGAAATTGCCAACTCTCTCTTGAAGCTCATTACAGTATCTTATTCTACAAAATAAAATCACATTTTACATTCCTACATTAGGAGCTTGGGTCTGGTCATGTATCACTATTGCATTTTATAAGGAAGTTGGCTCATTTATGTTGTGTTTCCACAATGTGAGAACTGAAAAAAGTAATAGATTATATTCTGTATTTCTTTTAGTTTGGGATGTCAGACCTCTCACTTCTGTCTTCTGTTCACAACAACATAGTGTATGTTTACTAAAACATATAGACAGTGATAATTTGATTGCCAGATTCTACATGATCAGGTTGCCAAACAATTTTTCTGATTGTGGTAAAGTCATGCACATTTGTATTGGGCAAATATGCATGATTATGCCTATAGAGGTAAGAGGCTCTTAACAGACATCCAGGCACCAGCCTCACTTGGTGGAAATCGTTAGCAAATGACCAGGAAAATCTAGCTCAGCCAATTGTTTCCTGCCCTTCCTCCATAAAAAAAATTAAGCCAAAGCACATCATGTGGAAGGGAAGAGCTACAGACATGTGGGGGTTTACTGATGTCTGTAGGCATAATATGTGTTGTGTGCATTTTTTGATCACAAATGATCAGAAGTGCATGTAATGATTCAAAGAAATAAATTGTAGTTCTTGAAAATCCAAAGTATCATATGGCTTCATGCTCTATCAACAAATTGCAAGGAAAGTCCTCTCCCAGTATTATGTCCATTACCTATGCTTTTTGCTCTGACTTTTATGCCATTGGTAGAATTAGAGGTTTTGTTAACTTAGAGGACATATTCGGAAAGGTCTCAGGATGGATACAAATAATGTAGCACCTCTCTAAGCCCTGTTATAGAGATAGGAATAGAGGCAATCTGCCCAGGCAAGCAATGTTAGCAATCTTGATCCCTGAATGACATTGCCTAATTTGCTCCAAAAACTGGTTTGCACAGTCTATGTGTATGTGTGTTTTGTAAACACTACTTAAGTGTCTTCTGATGTTTAATACTAGGGAATAGTAAATGAGAATTCATTGTGAAGTATGCACGCAAATATGTAATTTTCTTTATTGCATACATATGTTGTAATGTGCATGTAAGAATGTAAAGCGTAGCCAGGGGCAGACTGACCATTTGGAAACTCGGGCACTGCCCGAGGGCCCGGGGTCAGTAGGGGGCCCCATGAGATGCCCCTGGTACCTTTTTCATAGGCTTTTTTCAGTTTGGGCAAGGACATGGGCCCCATGATCCCCTATTGCCCGGGGGGCCCCATGAGTTGTCAGTCCGCCCCTGAGTGTAGCTGTGTATTTAGCCCCAAATTCTACTTTATGGGACTTAAAGTGGCCTTGTCAAGAGGTTAGAAAGATCCAAATGCAGTACTGTGGGAAGAAAGTAGCTTCCTAAACTTTACATTGTAGCAGAGCTCTCAGCACCAATCCTATCTCCAACATCCACGTGTGTTCACTATGTCTCCCAACACCCTTTATGTGTCACATACCTGTCAGTGGAGCTAGAGATGACGAGGGTGGCTTCTTGCACAATTACCATCCAAGCACCCCTAGTAGTGGAGACAAGGACCGCTGAGTTTGGTAGCAGTCAGGTAGATAGGTGCAGAACCATGATCAGAATCCAGGTCAGAGACATGCAAGGGTTGGCAGCGTACTGGCAGTGAGGTACAAAATTAGGCACAAATGAGTAGGCAAGGGGAATCCAGAGAAGAGTCAGACATAGCCGGGTCAACACCAGGATCAAGTAGGCTTTCAAGAACATAGTTCACGAGGGTAAAAGCTGAAGACCATCGAGCGATGATTCCATGCAGGGCTCATGTTTAAATAGGCCATTAGGAGCCAGGATCTGTGGTAGGCATGCCTGTGCATCCAAATAAGCACCCTGGCATGTGCGAGCACATTGTCTTCTTTGAACGTATTTGCTTAGTTAAAGTGTTACTAAACCCACAACCGTAAAATCTATAAATGCAATAACGCATGCATGTTATACTCACCGTGGAACTCTGCATTGTGTAAAAAGGATGTCGGCTCCTGTCTTCTCTGATCCTTCTACTGTCCCCATTTCATTGATAGAGCAGAGCCTTGGGGGAAAGCTGCACATGCTCAGTTTAGTGTGTATTGCTAGAAAGTTTTTCTTTTTCCTTAGGGAATGAATGTGATCAGCACAGGGCCAATCTGTTCTGTCCAGAAAGAGGGTCAGGGGTCCTGCAGCCTCAAAGGACAGTGAAATGAGAATGAAAACTCCTCCTACAAGCTTTAAATTGTGCTCTGCTGGATACTGATAGAAGTCACAAGACTGCTCTAACTGTTGATCAGAAAAGGTATTTCGCAGTGTGTATGTGTGTGTGTATATATACAGTCAGGTCCATAAATATTGGGACATCGACACAATTCTAACATATTTGGCTCTATATACCACCACAATGGATTTGAAATGAAATGAAAAAGATGTGCTTTAACTGCAGACTGTCAGCTTTAATATGAGGGTATTTACATCCAAATCAGGTGAACGGTGTAGGAATTACAACAGTTTGCATATGTGCCTCCCACTTGTTAAGGGACCAAAAGTAATGGGACAATTAGCTTCTCAGCTGTTCCATGTCCAGGTGTGTGTTATTCCCTCATTATCCCAATTACAATGAGCAGATAAAAGGTCCAGAGTTCATTTCAAGTGTGCTATTTGCATTTGGAATCTGTTGCTGTCAACTCTCAAGATGAGATCCAAAGAGCTGTCACTATCAGTGAAGCAAGCCATCATTAGGCTGAAAAGACAAAACAAACCCATCAGAGAGATGGCAAAAACATTAGGTGTGGCCAAAACAACTGTTTGGAACATTCTTAAAAAGAAGGAACACCCCGGTGAGCCAAAAGACCCGGAAGACCACGGAAAACAACTGTGGTGGATGAGCGAAGAATTCTTTCCCTGGTGAAAAAAAAACCCTTCACAACAGTTGGCCAGATCAAGAACACTCTCCAGGAGGTAGGTGTATGTGTGTCAAAGTCAACAATCAAGAGAAGACTTCACCAGAGTGAATACAGAGGGTTCACCACAAGATGTAAACCATTGGTGAGCCTCAAAAACAGGAAGGCCAGATTAGAGTTTGCCAAACGACATCTAAAAAAGCCTTCACAGTTCTGGAACAACATCCTATGGACAGATGAGACCAAGATCAACTTGTACCAGAGTGATGGGAAGAGAAGAGTATGGAGAAGGAAAGGAACTGCTCATGATCCTAAGCATACCACCTCATCAGTGAAGCATGGTGGTGGTAGTGTCATGGCGTGGGCATGTATGGCTGCCAATGGAACTGGTTCTCTTGTATTTATTGATGATGTGACTGCTGACAAAAGCAGCAGGATGAATTCTGAAGTGTTTCGGGAATATTATCTGCTCATATTCAGCCAAATGCTTCACAACTCATTGGATGCTTCACAGTGCAGATGGACAATGACCCAAAGAAGAAGCAAAAGCAACCAAAGAGTTTTTTAAGGGAAAGAAGTGGTATGTTATGCAATGGCCAAGTCAATCATCTGACCTGAATCCGATTGAGCATGCATTTCACTTGCTGAAGACAAAACTGAAGGGAAAATGCCCCAAGAACAAGCAGGAACTGAAGACAGTTGCAGTAGAGGCCTGGCAGAGCATCACCAGGGATGAAACCCAGCGTCTGGTGATGTCTGTGTTCCAGACTTCAGGCTGTAATTGACTGCAAAGGATTTGCAACCAAGTATTAAAAAGTGAAAGTTTGATTTATGATTATTAATCTGTCCCATTACTTTTGGTCCCTTAACAAGTGGGAGGCACATATGCAAACTGTTGTAATTCCTACACCGTTCACCTGATGTGGATGTAAATACTCTCAAATTAAAGCTGACAGTCTGCAGGTAAAAGCACATCTTGTTCATTTCATTTCAAATCCATTGTGGTGGTGTATAGAGCCAAAAATGTTAGAATTGTGTCAATGTCCCAATATTTATGAACCTAACTGTGTGTATATATATATATATATATATATATATTAAAATAAAATAACTGCATTTCCATGTTCCTCCTAGATTGTAAGCACCAAGGAGCAGGGCCCTCCTATCCCTCTTGTATTGAACTGTATTGTTGCTGTATTGTCTCCCGTTATATTGTAAAGAGCTGCGCAAACTGTTGGCGCTATATAAATCCTGTATAATAATGATAATAATAATATGTTCTGTGTACTGTAGGAGACCAGATATAGAGAATGCAGGGTCATGGGTTTAGTAACACTTTAAGCTCCTGTGTTCAAGAATATGTGCATACCCAGGGAAGCGAGCACTCCCAGCATGGGGTTCTTGACACTGTGTCACTATTGTGTCCTGCACTGACTGGTGTCAGCAGGAGGAACCAAAGTGGTCAGCAGGGATGGCAAATTTTGACCAGTCAAGGCATCGAATAAGATCCAACACTGGGAACTCTGTAAAGTTGTTGCAAACCAGCTGATGGACAGGTAAGTATGAAGCTTTTAAAAACTGCGTTTGGCATTTTTAAAACCCTTGGAGAGGGTTACTTTAAAGTAATGCTGTAACAATCTAAAATTTGTGAATGAGAGGAAGTCTGTACAATAAGAAACTTTGTACATTCCTTTCAATAACATGTCCTTCCACTATGTGCTGTAAGTCTTTCCTTCAGCCCCTATGTACCTATTATATATCTACAAGACATAGTGGTGACGTAGAAGCTGGTGGAATGAGCGACAAAGTCCAGAGGGAGCATGCTGCCGGACACACCCAGAAGTGTAGAGCAGTGATACCCAGAGTTCTTCAAGAGAGTCATCACCCACTAGAAAGTTAAGTACAAAGCATATTTTACAGTTTATAAGAAAATGCTACAGATTGCCATTCAAATAGCAACAGGGTCTCTTTAAGATATTAAATATCCATATTGGTTATCCAGAGGAACTTCCACTGATAAGTGTGAGACCTGCCTGACTGATTTTTTCTATAACTTTCTGACATTTGAGACCTGCTTGAAGCTTATGTGTCTTACTACAGTTGTACTTCATTTCATCTTTTGTTATAGTGGAATCATTGTCTTTTTAACTTTCTTTTCCAAAGTCAGATGCAGAATTAATGCTCTGGTTAGTGTGACTCAATCGATCATTATGTGGTGCAGCTCTTTGACAGTCTCTACGTGTATGAGGTACAAATCATGGCAGATTTGTAGAAAAGATGATGGGTATGGTTTATGTACTGTGAAGTATTGCAGAATTTGTCAGGGCTGTATACATGTGTAATAGGCTAGGAAGAATAAAACAAGCATCTTCAAAACAAACACTGTCAATTTTTTAACAGAAACTTCCACATTTTTTTCGTGCTTTCTTCACAGATGCTCTTATAAATACGTGTAAGAAATGCTCTACAATGCATGCCAGATACAGAGCGCACAGTAAAAGAAGACTTTGAAGAGATGATACATGTCTAAGGCCTCATTCACACGGGCAATTAGGGGAAGTCTATAAATTCCAGCAGCAAGAATTGGCAGATTATTGCAGATGGAATCGTCAATGTTTACATTAAGCTGTGGCCGCTCTACCCATGTGGATGAATGACAAGCTGACAGTGGCCAGATACTGTATGTCTACAGATAATTGCAAGTGGAGCAGTTATCCACAGTTGGGGACAGGTCATCACCCCTGGATGTCTGTAAACACTGGTGATTGCGGCCTCAAGAATCTGCTGATTTTTGCCACTGGAATTCTCAGACCAGTCCTAATAATGTGGATGAAGCCTAAAATAGTTCTTACATACTATGTAGTGATTTATATAGGTGACTACAATTGTGTAACTAATCCGAAGATATCTAAATATATTTAACAATCTTCTGCCCCATTATTTCTTTTTCTCTGGCAATACTTTGTGTCAGGTACTTGTTAGTGGAGCTTGGGATGACAAGGGTGACATTTCGTACAATTCCTGTCTAAGCACCCATCATGGTGGAGACAGGGACTGCTAGGGTAGTGAAAGGGTGCAGGTGCCAGGAAGTTGGCGCAGTGAACTTCTACTTGGAGATGCTGGGGTGGGATGAGCAGAAGCAAAATGTCAAGACACAAGCCAAGTTCAGTAACAACCAGGCAGGTACAGAATAAAGAGAAGAGACAGGCAGGGTCGGCAATCTGCTAGCAACAAAGTTCAGCAGGTAGAATCTTAGTCAAAAGTCCAAGCCAAGGTTGGTAACATGAATCAGTCGCAGGCAAGGGGAATCCAAAGAAAAGTTAGAGGGAGCTGGGTTAGTAACAAGATCAAGCAGGTTTCAGGAACACAAGTCACAAGGTCAAGCTGAAGACCATTCAGCAATGAAACTAGACAGGCCTCTGTTTTCAATAGGCTGCAGGGCACCAAAATCTGTTGGCATGACCGTTCCTTCTGTGTGTGCCGTGGTGTGTTCTTGAACGTGAGAAAGCATGTTCTCCTTCTTGCAAGTTTGATTTTACATCTATGCTCACAACTATTCGCATGATCATGAGCATGAGCACAGCTGGCCTTCAGTTCCTGACGCTCTGCTTCAAAAGTGCTCAGCCAGAAAAGTCAGTCTACTCAAAAATTCTATTTCAGTTTTTTATAGATGCTGAAAAGTAAACTTCTTGACCTTTTCTGAAGACTTCAGACCCCAGTGATTGAAACCCTGGATCTTGATAGGAGGAGCTGCAGTACACAAAGTGAGAGGGAAGACTCAAATCTCCCTGATGAGTAGAACTAGAGGTGTGAAATATGTCAGGGAGATCTCACTGTTGACCTATACAAGGCACATATGTTGTAAAAGCACCTATATAACTAAAATATCCCTTTTGGGTTGACTGACTCTTTTTAAAGCAGAACTCTGGCTTCTTCCATGACAGCTTTGGCCAACAGAAACTGGGTTGGAGCACGCTGGTGGTCATTTAACACAGAAGACAAGAAATCTGGACCTCAAAAAGACTTTCTGTGGGGAGCAGCATTAAAGAGGAAGAAAGTATTGGGCAAAAGCTGCATTTTTTTTCAACACCGTGCAATGCAACCATAATCTATGGCAATTGGAGTTCAGCTTTAGACATCACTAGCATTCAGATTTTAGTAGACATGCACTCAAAGTCCCCTGATTTTACAAACCACCTATAATACTTAGGTAGTTCCACACTCGCATTGTAGGCACTGTCTCACCCATAAGGATGTTTAATATTTATGGATCAATATGACCCATGCAGAGTCGTGCACATCAACCAACATCTATTCTTCCCATGGCTGGACAGAACGACTAAGAGGGGACAGACTTGTCCCAGGCTTACATGTATGCATGTTATTCCCAGACACACATATGAGCAGTAGCTCAAGCTTCAGGGCAAGCTTTTAAATATTATTGGTTGTTCTGACTAAAGACAGTAGAGAGCAATGACATAATTTGTATCTTTCCTCTTTTTGCATATACGTACCTCATTGCAAATGAAAACATTGAAATTGAATAAAAACATCTGAGTTTGATTACAAACCATAAAAAAGGGAAATTTTTTTTTTTTTACCATTTATCTTTCCCTTTACTTCATATTTGGCTCATGAAGAAGATGGAGAAAAAGAGCATAGATAAGGTTGACCGTTCTTGCTGAGAATAAATATTGCCACTTTGTTTTGCCAACTGTGTCTTTCACATGAACACTGTCAGGTAAAACAGGCAGTTGGAACATGTTTTTAAGCAGCCTTTCAAACTAGGCTGTCCCAAAAAAAATTAGGCATGTCATGTTTGGCAGTAAATACCAACTGCGACAGTACCCGATTGAGGTGAATGGAACTGCGCTGCAATAGCTTTGGAACCACGTCCAATGGATACAGTTGTGGATCGGGAAGAGAGATTTCAATGTGAAATTCCTCTTCAAACAGATATGCGGAAGTGGCATATCCCCTCCCAAACTCCTACTAACCATGGGCCAGCTGAGGCTGACAACAAGATGCACCTTGGATCAAGATCCAGCAGCTAGGCCAGTGTGAAAAAGGCAAGGAAATACAATATTGGCAGCATAGCATGAAAGAGGTTACTGACAGACAGTAGGGGATCACAGTCTATACATATGTTGCTGTTTCCCTATCTTTCTGTAAGGAAAAAGTAGATTCAAACTGTTTTTCCATATTTGTTTATGCTATGCATACATAAATTAGTCTAATTCATGGGCAGAGCAGAGTTCCCAGGCTGTTATCTATCTACAAACATTTTCTTAATGAGCAGAGGCTCTGATTTAAGTTGCCATTTAGGTGCAGAAAATGTTATTGGCCATGGTAAAGAGTCTGCTTAGGCTACTACGAGGGCTACATTCTCCCTCACTAAATGCTAAATCTTTACAGTTAGCCAGCAAAAGAATTGCTGGGGGAAAGATTTGTATCAGCTGTGACACTGGTAGGTTTTAGGGCAAGTCCACAAACCCCAGATCTCTGTGAAGTTCTCTGCTGTCAATGTAATAGCATCAGTCCTGTGGTTGTATAAAAATACGGACACAATATGGACAGAGTAGTGAGCAGTCTTCAGGTCAATTTGACAACAGGAGGAGGTTTCAGCACCTGCCCAAACCACAGCTAGTATAAATGGGCCCCTAAATCCCAGAGGACCTTTGTAGCTGATTACAAGTGGCCTACCCTCCCTACAGCTATCCTTCTTAGGCATTTTAGGACCAACAAAAGCTCTGAGGGTGGGCAGGTTGTCAATCAACTAAATATGCAATTAACATGCTGTAAATATCTTTTGTGACATCATGATGACACATTTGGAAGCTTCCTGCTTTGTCTATACTCTCACAAGGCTTACTGTAACCACAGTTTATACAAACATGTTGTTTAGTAAAACACTGTTTATTAGAAAGGACATTTACATTTATATCCTAGTGTTCCATTAGCGTGAACAATGTTCCAGAAAAACAGCCATTTGGGAATGATTGTCAAACATAAGTGAAAACAATAATTTATCTTATATTTTTCTTAATTGCACATGCTGCCATGGGAGAGAGGCGATTGAGAATTGAAATCCACAAGTGAATACGCTTAAAAACTTTAAAGAACCTGAGTTACTATTTAAAATGTAAGAGAAAATTAGAGGTTAAGTGACAGGTAAAGTGAAACTGAAGCCTTTTGTTCTGGTTATGGATGGGGGTAAAGGAAGGAAGCTTCATTTACATTACTAAAGGTGTGTGTGTGTGCCTGTGTGTGTTTTATGCATTTTATGTTCACACTTTATTCAAATACTCTTATCAGTATAGAGGTTTTCCTTGGTGTAGAGAGACAAAAAATGCATTAAAATGCAAGTTTCATGTGTTATTTTAATTACATGCTATACTGAAAGCTGAACTCCAGGCAAAACCCATTTTGAATATGCATGTAGTTGACTTCTTACCTTTCTATTTTGTGTTTTTTCATTACATTTTTAGCAGCATTTTTGCTTTATCCTTGGAAAAAATAGAGCATTCAAACCTTTTTCTCCCTAATTCCTGTCCAGGGGACCATACACCTGAGCCTGATCTATGTGCAGATGTAGGACCAGTCCCCTCAATGCCCTTACATAGTTTTAGCTAAAAACTGCACAATGGATGTGTTCATTCGAATTCTCTGCATCTTCACCCCACTCTCAGGCCAGCTCTGCCATCCCCAGCCTAGAGTGCTTCTTCCCAAAGCAAAATGTCACTAGTTACCATCCACAGCTCTGACTATATTCCCTATGAATCACAGGAGATGTATCTTTAACGCGTGCCCAGAGTCATGTATTAATGATGAAGGCACCTGTTCTGAGCAGTGGGATATTGCTGTTAACTGTGATATTAAATCCACAATTTTATAAGCACTTTCAGCAGCAGAGTATAAAGCTTCTTTAGCTTTTATTCCTTGCCTATGTTCCATTTTGAATGGTGCCATGACCCATGCCCCATGTTTAATGTTTCAGGGTCCTTTCCCTTGGAGCATCGTATGGAACCCCCCTTTCATGCAGGGGCTAGAGCTGTGTCTATCTACACTGTGTGCATCAAGAAACAGAAACACACAGCTCCATACCCTAGGATATCAAGGGACTCCCCTGCTTCTCCAACCCCCTTTTCCAAACTAACACTTATATCCTGTGAAGACCAGATATTTGGGGAAGCAGCATTAAGAGAGCAGAAGCCAGCAGCATTGAAAGTTGTGAACTGCAAGTTCTTAAGTAAGAATTTTAACAAATAGCTTACCAGAACATTTTTATTTTATTGTACTCAATGAGGGAGATTTACTAAAACTGGAGCCTGCAAAATCTGCTGCAGCACTACATAGACACCAATCAATGTCCAGGGTTTATTGTCAATGCTTAAACAGGATTGTTTACAGACTTCTTGGGGGTATATATGGACATCAAGTGGAGTGCTCTAGTCATGTTCCTGATGATGTCATATGACGAAACGTGTAGGGAAGGGCCTATTAGCGCTACACTTGTCCTCTGAGAAGGAATTGCTGTGTTCTGGGATTTAAAAATACACTTACATAAAAAAGCATGTGTATGGCACTTTAAGTGTTGTTTACCTAATTAGTTTCATTGTTACGCTATGGAAGTTTTTCTTTGATGTTTTTACGGTGGTGGAGGAGTACTGTGGATGTTCTGGAGGAGTTTTCACAAGTGATTGATCTGAAGGTGCTTTCACATATGGAGTTCGTTTCCAGCGGATAGAGGCATCAAGATCATACAGATGGCAAACTTGCTGTAGGAGAGTGCTGAAACATCCAATGTGCTATTGGACCTACCATTGCAGGTGGTCAATTATTTGTGGTGAGTGGGGCTCTGGAGGGGGAGCACTAATTGGAGCACTTAATACAGAGGATTTTCATGTATAAGAATAACCATTGTATCACTTAGTTTTCACATTGGATGCGGATGGGGATTTTTTTCACATTGGAACTTTTATGTTTGCATGCTGATTGGGACTTTTTTATATACATTTTTTTTTTTTGCATACAAGTGCACGGTAATGTTTAGTCTGGTGGTATATTATTATATTTGTATTTATTCATTTCTTAGCACATTTGTTGTTTGAGCACGCAGAACATGTATATTGTTTTCCCTATTTTTGGGATGTATTAAGTCACTGGGCAGGAGGGATACATTTTGTTAGCCCATAGGGCACTGAGGTCATGCACATCTGTGGGGCCCCCACATGTAAGTAGGGTCTTCTATCCTCATAATAGAGGCAGCAACATTTATGCTTGTTGCTTATTTGAACAAACTTAACTTACAAGCTGATTGGATACCATACACAGATGCACCATATTCTGAGTGTTCCAGTTTTATTACCGTATTTTCCGGCGTATAAGACGACTTTTTACCCCTTGAAAATCTTCTCAAAAGTCGGGGGTCGTCTTCTACGCCGGTATACGGCATGCTGACACTTTTTAGGGGGCCGCCCCCCCCCTTCCAGCGGAAGGGACACTAAATACAGGGGTGGGCAGGGGCTGCTGTTTCTTACCTAGCTCCGGTCCCATGACGATTCGGTCCAGGAAGCGCGGCTGCTCCTTCATTCAGTTCGGCCACTGGATGTTCGTTCGGCTGCTCGGCTCCGCATCCTCACCGGTGATTGGCCGCCAGAACTGTAGCTCAGGAAAGGCACACAGGTGGCAAATCACCGGCGAGGAGGCGGAGCCGAGCGGCCCCGCAAAAATCGAGTGAAGAAGCGGCCGGTAAGTGTGCCGTACAGAGGTGCTGCTGCAACCACATATGCTGGCTGCAGCAGCACCTTACTGGAACAGGGGTCAGCAAGTGTCATTGGTGTCAATGGGAGGAATAGTGCCCCATCACTGGTGTCACTGATACCAATGATGGGGCATTATTCCTCCCACTGACACCAACGATGGGGCACTTTTCCTCCCCCCCACTGACACCAACGATGGGGCACTATTCCTCCCCCCCCCCACTGACACCATTGATGGGGCACTATTCCACCCCCCACTGACACCAATGATGGGATACTATTACTCCCACTGACACCAATGTTGGGACACTATTCCTCCCACTGACACCAATGATGGGGCACTATTCCCCCCACTGATACTAATGATGGGGCACTATACCTGCCACTGATACCAATGATGGGGCACAATTCCTCCCACTGACACCAATGATGGGGCGCTATTCCTCCCTCTGACACCAATGATGGGGTGCTATTTCTCCCACTGACACCAATGATGGGGCACGATTCGTCGCTCTGACACCAATGATGGGGCACTATTCCTCCTATTGATACCAATGATGGGGCACTATTCCTCCCACTAATACCAATGATGGGACACTATTCCTCCCACTGATACCAATGATGGGGCACTATTCCTCCCACTGATACCAATGATGGGGCACTATTCCTCCCACTAATACCAATGATGGGACACTATTCCTCCCACTGACACCAATGATGGGGCACTATTCCACCCCCCACTGACACCAATGATGGGATACTATTACTCCCACTGACACCAATGTTGGGACACTATTCCTCCCACTGACACCAATGTTGGGACACTATTCCTCCCACTGACACCAATGATGGGGCATGATTCCTCCCACTGACACCAATGATGGGGCACTATTCCCCCCACTGATACTAAAGATGGGGCGCGATTCCTCCCACTGACACCAATGATGGGGCGCTATTCCTCCCACTGACACCAATGATGGGGTGCTATTACTCCCACTGACACCAATGATGGGGCACGATTCATCGCTCTGACACCAATGATGGGGCACTATTCCTCCCACTAATACCAATGATGGGGCACTATTCCTCCTATTGATACCAATGATGGGGCACTATTCCTCCCATTGATACCAATGATGGGACACTATTCCTCCCACTGACATCAATGATGGGGCACGATTCTTCCCACTGGTGTGCATTGGAAGAGGGGTAGTCTTATACAGCAAGTATAGCCCAAACACTACATTTTAACAGGAAAAGTAGGGGGTCGTCTTATACGCCCAGTCGTCTTATACGCCGGAAAATACGGTAAATCTCCCCCAATGTGTTAAACTAAAAATGTAGCAGGTTTAATATGACTTTTAATATACATTTTCTATAAACTTTTGTAGGTGATTTTATACATTTTGGCAGTTTGCTAGAACATTTATAAAATAAATTGCAAGAAAATGTGCTTATCCTGGAAATCTGCTTGAAGTGCTAAGATTTAAATTAGCCACATCATGATGAACTGGATTGTACTTGGAATGCAGTAAACAAGACATTTCTTAGCCCTCATGCACACTTGACGTTTTGCTAGCGCTAGTAACATTAGTTGTGAAAAGTCATGTTAAAAACGTGCGTTTGTCAGCATTTTTTAGTGTTTTTGCATTAGCATTTAGTGGCTCTTTACCGCGATTAGTGGCGTTTTCTTTTTTGCGTTTGCTTTTTTAGCGTTTTTTTTTACCCCCAAAAAATTGGGGGGTCAAAAAAGTCCAAAAAACGCCAGTTTGTGGCGTTTTACCACGTTTTTCAGTGTTAGAGTGTTTTTACAGCTAAAAAACTCCTAGAAACCCACTAGTTTTGGGGGTTTTTTTCCTGCTAAAAACCATCCCAGCCAAAAAACATTGATTAGAGTCTATGTATGCATGGACACATAGGATAACATGCTGGGGAGTTTATTGACTGTAATAAAAAATGTCAAATGCCAAAAACAGCAGCTGTAAAAATGTCCAGTGTGCATGAGGCCTAAGTACAGAAAAGCATGAACAAGCCCTACATGTGTGTAAATATACTTGGAATCTGTTCATAATAGTCTGCAAAATACTTTTTTGTTTTTCTTCAAAATCTTACCACTAAAAAAACTGTGATATAGGTTGTCATGATGTCAAAGTGAAGGGTATGACTTAGTGAAAAATAAACTAATATGCAAAAAATATAGAGATAAAAAGGCAACATTTCTCAACATGACATAAAAAAAATTTTCTGCCACTTCTCTCCACTGGAAATAGTGAATTATGGTAGGGTTGGCATTATATAATTTCTCTGCTAAAATTTCTGTTAAACAAATATAGGGTAACCTCTATAAACTGGCAAAATATGTCTATATCTTTCTGTATTATTTTTTTTTATTACATTGAAAAGGAGTGGAAATTTCCCAGAGCAGCTTTATCAATACAAGGACAAAATATTAATATATTGAAATTTTATATATAAGCTGTTACATTTTCAGAATTTAAGAATTTAAAGCTTCTCAGAGACATTCATTTCAGTCTTTTTAAACATTTATTTGATCATTTCAGATCGAACTTGCATACACTCAATACCCACTAACCGCTCTATTCAGCTCTCAAAGTTCTAACATTGTTTCCACAGACTTGAAAGCTTGTAGTAGCATTCAGGTATGGATAAGCTAATGTCATTCTGGACAAAGTAGATAATGGATCCTTGAAAGCTCAGTTTTTGCATTTTGCTTCACATATATCACTAAGGGGAACAATTAGGTTTTAAAGCATTTTCACTAACTATAGTAGATTCGGCCATGTAACCTCTGAATGAACATTATGATATGAATATAATTACTGATTCTATTCTAAGCATGTCTAAAGCCAAAATGTTTTTTTTTATAATGTAGAAGGGTAGGAACATCTGCCTGGTTTTCAATTTTACAGTTATCACCAAACAGGAAAGGGAAAATTTTCCAATTGGGATACCTGTTCAAGGGGAATTTCTGTTTCTTTGAGGTTTTTGTGTCCCCAGAACACAAATTTTAAAAGAACGCTTCCCAATGGGACACAACAAAATCTGAAAAGGTTTTAACTATATCTGAATCCTTAATCTATATAAAAATCTATATATAAAAATGTTGGCTTCAGAAATACTTAAAAAAAAAAAAAAAAAAAAAGTGTGTTTGCGTGTGTGTGTAAACGTATGTTATTTTCATAGTTACTTTTTTTTTAACTAACAATTTAGGCAATAGCCCAAAACTGTATTTTCTAATTCTAAAAAGTATGCTCCAGGTCTAAGGAGGAAGTTATAGATGAAGAAGGGATTTATGTATGTATAAATACGGAATGTAACTTACAAGGAACGGGATCCAGGAAGCCAGAAAATGCTCCTGCTTAGTGTCTGAACTCCCCAGCTGTCATTGATAAATTTGAGCAGGTACTAATATCCTCGGGCCAGAATTAGCAGAAATACAACAAACCAAATATGGTTTGTTGACATTCAACAGCCGGCCAGGGAGCTGTCATGTATGACAGAAGTATTGTTGGGATAGGATCTTACCCTGTGTGGGTCACCGGGGAGTCGTTCATTGTAATTGGCGTTCTATCTATTTCATTGAATGATGTGATTAACTATAGATTTAAATAGTGGAGAATTTTTTTCTACTGTTATTACTCATTCACAAAAAAAATATATATATATATATATAAATAACGGGAACTATGCAGCCCTTACCCCTTTATGTAGGGTAGGGCAGAACCCTCTTATCTTAAAGGGAGCCCTTTGATTTCAATAAGGCCCCCCCCCCCAGACACCCACGTCAACTGAACCTGGGTTGTTGGAGATAAGGCCCTTGTACCTTACATTACCTGGCCCCCTTTACTTGCCAGCCAGGAAGCAGGTCTGGATAAGGAAAGTTCCCACAATGTTTTGTTTATGTTTTTGTTTTTGCCTGGGGCCATTTCCAGGTCTTCTGCAAAAATGGCATTTAGAAAAAAGAAAAAACTTTCTCTAAATGATATATCCTGACAGGCTTAATTTTGTTTGGTAAAAATGGCATGGAGTACACCAAAATCCATACTCAATCTTTGATAAGGGTCAGGTACGGATTTGGGAGGAGGGGGAAAGGTTTTTTTGTTTTGTCTGTGGTCCCCCTCCAAATCCATACCAGACCCTTATCAAGCATAAGGGTCAAATATGGATTTTGGAGAATACTGCACCATTTTTTAACAAACAAAAATAAGTTGGACGGGAAATATCATTTAGTGTTGGTTTTTTTTTTTTTTTTCTAAATGTCACTTTTAACAAAGCACATCCTACAGGCGCCACTTCACATGCAAGTTTAAACTGCAGGACTATTCTCCTATGTCCCAGCAGTACGTTATTGCAGAAGAGACATTGCTTGTCTATTCTGCAATAAAGAGCCTACCTGTTCATATTTTTTATGACTTTAGTTCCACTTTAAGGCATCCCCCAGGCATGTTATTTAAAGGAATTGTGTATTTTTAAATGTTCATCTTTAAGCCTTATAAAAAGACTCCCCACTGAAAGGTATTTTTTTTTTTTTAAAGGAGTTTTGGCATTGGTACATGTCCGCCATGGCAGTGCCCAGCTAGTATTGCACTTTTTCTTTAGCCAAAAGCTTGCAAATTGGTCTTCAGAAAGGCCAGAAAAAACAATTGTCAATATTCAACTCTCATAAACTGCAGTTCAGGCATTATGCCTCGGTATGCCTCTGTCTGCTGTTGTAATCATGTACATACTCTTGGGCAGGAGATAACTTTGCCCAACATTGTGGCTGATATGTATCATGTGCTTACAGCGAGAGGTAATTTAACATGGAAATAGGAATTGCATGATTTAATTTAATGTGAGCAGTTACACACAGTAGTGGGTAGTAAAACTGAGGCACAATCAGAATAGTTTTCAGGAACATCAATTGATTTTTCTAAAAATAAAAATAAAAAATAAAACATTTGTGTGTTTAAATTTTTATAGGAACAGATAAAAAAAACTGTAGTTTTGTTCTGCAGAAGGGTTAGAGCCTTTGCCGAGTTTTATTGCCATTTGCCATTTGTTCCCCTATTAGGCCTCATTCGATTGTCCATACTTAAGCGTATGTCTATGCAAAGGGCAATGTTTGTCCGCACGGGATGCACAATTATTTTGTGCTTCCTTGTGCAGGGAGTCCCATTCGTGCCTATTAAGATGCAGCGGATGCACAAACGCAGCTTCTACTCCCAATTTGACGCGTGCAGGTGCATGTCCTCAAATGCAGACAATGTGAGTTCAGGGACATGTACCCATGTGCACCCATACCTGTACACATGCCCATGTAGCCGCTTTGTCCCAGTAGACATCAATAGGGCTGCTTGCGTGTAGATGCATGGAACACTTGTGTAGCACTACCCCCTTAGGAATTGCTGAGTTTTGGGTCTCTCTATAGTCCTGCACAGCCAGGCAACACGCATTTTCTTCAGACCTTGCACACTGGAGACAGTAAACAGTCCTTGAGCTTGGTTTTGTGATTTTATTAAGGGGTTTAGAACTTGTATGCGGTTGAGGGGTGTATGGGATGCCCAAGGGAACTGCAAACTCCTTAGCAACTATGTTCAAGTCCATTACACAGCAAAATCTCTTTGTTGGAAGATCTCTCCAGCCCTCCAGTTGTACCACCTCAGACCCCAGATGAATTCTCCTTTTCACCCAGCTGCCTGAGGGAATCCTTGGGCAAGGGGTCGCAGAATCTGTCACTATACATGCACAGTCCCAGATGGGGGCTATTCTAGTTTCCCACCAGAATTCCCTCTCACTTTATCTGGCCCAGGGGGTGTAGGATTACTAACGCAGTCCTCTCCTGTAAGCTTGTGGGTTGGTGGCTGCCTTCAGGCCTTACGCTGTGCTGGCTCCTTCCCTGCTTGTCTAGTTGTCCTCTCCCAGGGGATGGTGAGGCTGAGAGATCCTCCTATCCAGCAACTCTGCCTGTAGGTAGGCTCCTCCCTAGGCCCCCTCCCAGGCTCCACACTCCAGCCTTCACTTCATATTCCACCTGAACTGAGCAGGCTCAGCCACACTTAAGGGCTGTTCTGGCCCAATGCCAAGCCCCTGCTTTCTTTAAGTCCTTTAAGTGTGCAGATCAGCCCCTCCTCATCCCCATCAACCGCCTTCTAGAAACTTCTCAAGCTTCTAAAGCAGGGGGAGGTATCGGGGAACTGACCTGCAAAACCCTCAGCCCGGACGTAAAGTGACCTGGCTGACTCACACCCAGGCTGACTCATGCCCAGGCTGCTATCCAGCCTCTGCTAAAAACCTAGCTAGCTCCCCCTGGCTAACTAGAAGGGCGCTATACTTGTTTATCCCATGTGGGCAAAAATGACCCTTCACACAGATGCATGCTTAAGTGTGCCTGTGTGAACAAGCCCTTCAGAAGAAGACAGGAAGCGATAGATAATCACAGACATGAACACATTTGTAGAGATTTGGAGTAGGGCTACAAATTCACTGTTTTTATTGCTGTCTGTCCCAACTACCCTGGTGATCCAATTCTTGCATGAGCATCACAGAAACAAGAGGCGAGTAACAATCTTGCATAAGTAGATAATAAAAACGTAATAAAAATTTTACTCTTACCCATGATCCAAAATTCACAAAACAATGACTAGAGTAATGCTTTAGAAAGACGACAGGAACTGAGAGGAAATCTCTCTAATGGGAGGGAAATTCCTTTTTATACAGTTTTCCCTAGAGCAAGTCCCCATTAGAAGATTTCCCCTATAATCCTTCTCTGGTGGCAACTCACAATTTATTGATAAATTGATACATTTGCACAGGTACTAATATCCTGAAATACAACAGCAGATGACTTGTCCTCCCTGTAAATAAAGTGATTGTATTGTGTTTATATTTTGGGATGTTTCTTTGTTATATGGAGATTTCTCTTTGCTGGATTGGGTTGTCTCTTTGCTGGACGGAATGTCTCTTTTGCTGGATTGGGATGTCTCTTTGTTGGATGAGCTTTCTCTTTGCTTAATTGGGCTGTCTCATTGCTATATGGGGATATAGCTTTGCTGGATTGGGCTGTCTCTTTGCTGGATGGGGCTGTCTCCTTGCTATATGGGTATGTCTCTTTGCTGGATTGGGCTGTCTCTTTGCAGTATGGGGCTGTCTTTCTGCTGGCTTGGGCTGTCTTTCTGCTGGCTTGGGCTGTCTTTCTGCTGGCTTGGGCTGTCTTTTTGCTGGCTTGGGCTGTCTCTTTGCTGGATTGGGATGCATCTTTGCTGGACTGGGCAATTTCGTTGAATATATGGGGGCTCTGTGATTAGAGAGAAAAGGGGGGAGGGGCATGACCACAAGGTACACTGTGATGAGGGGCTGTGATTTCTAGGGGCACTGTAATGCAAAGGAGAATTGTGATATAAAGGAGTCTGCATTGTAAAGGGACACTGTAATCAATACAGTGCCCCTTTGCAGTGCAGTCCTGTTTATATCACAGTGCCCATTTACATTACAGTGTGGAGGAACCCCCCTTAACACCCCCCCCCCCCCCGGAAAAATTACTGCTCAGTCTAAAATGCCCGGACCTATTTTTTGTCCCAGTCTGCAGCCTTCTGGAATCTTTGGGGTCTCCAGGAGAACTTTTCTTTCTCCAACCTCATTTCTGCAGTTGATCCTCATATACTTCTATGGGGCAATCTCCCAAGCATCTCCTGTATTGCTTCTGTGATGATAGACCATGCAGGCACAGCCATTGGAAAAATATTTGACTGGAAGATCTGAAAACCACTGCATGCTGTGGCTCTCTGATTCAGGTAAGTTTGGCTCTGAAGAAGAGAGTACCTATGCTCAAAACGTGTAAGCAATTAGAGGTGTATTCCCTATGTTGGAAATAGTTCAGTGGACCAGAGTGTGCGGGTCACTGTGGATATTGATTAGCTTGATATCATGTGCTGTTTTTGAGTGCACATCTGTTTAATTTCTTTAATAAAAAGAGTTTTTAATGTAATGCACAAGGCTGGTGTGTTCAGTTTTCATTTTTCCAGTGTCTTTTTAAGCTTTTTTAGTCCTCGTGGCTGCAAATGCTTGCCTAGCTTCAAGTTGTTCAAAACCTAAGGTCCTCCATTGCTGGAAAACATCTACCTCAAGTGCCAGAGGTTGTTTGTTTTGCTTGTATATCATGCTTTTCTGTTGGCAGATAGTTCACATGGATAACTGTATTTTCTCTGAACCAGTCAACTAGCATTTTTTAGAAGTTGAGGTCAGCAATGGCAGCCTCCTTTACTTCACAGTACAGGTTTCCTGAACTATAATTCAAATTCAGATACCAGAAAGTGTGTTCTTGACCAGATGACAAACCTAATAAATAAGGATTTGCCACCAATTGCATATGGCTTACTCAGTAATGCTTTTAGTTTTTTGGCACTACTTTAGAAATTAAAGTAGTATTGAACCCCAAACCAGAAATTTAATATATTGCAGCTTACAACTCATTAAATTATGTGGCTGCATTAGTTTTATTTTTAAGCTTTTTCCCTCTTTGTTCAACCAAGTGATCAGGTCCATAACATATCTCCTGTATTAGAGTGCCTACACTCTGGATGAAGGAAACACCTTTGGACAGCAGCATTGGTAATTCGGAGGAGGGGATTGTTAGATATACTAGCAAATTTAGATACACTAAAAAACGGAGGCCAAAACTCCAGCTCACACTTTTTATTTCCACGACTCCTTTATTAAAACGTTTTATTTGTAAAGTGCGACATAAAGTGAAGAGGCATACAGAAGGTACTATAGAACCTGTATTTATACAGTGTGTCGTTAGCCAAGTGAAGTTTTGAATACAAGTCAAGAAAATAACAGCAGTATAACATACAAAACATTATTAGGCTAAAAAGTCACAATTCAAGCCCAGTAATAACAGGGGACCATCCCATAATCAAGCATGGGCATTTCTGTTACCTCCTTTCACTACAGAGGGAGGTGCACAACACTCTCCCCCTGGGGAAAGGCAAACAGTATACTTCTGTACCTCATATACGAAAACAGCTCACACTTTTTAACTACTTACAGCAACTGTTTTTTGGGGGATAAAGGTTTCAGCAGCATTGTCAGTCTGGGAGGAAGGAGTGTGAGATGCTCTAGTAGATTTAGATGCACTAACAAATTGAAGCCAAACTCCAGCTCTGCAGTTACACAAGCCATTACAGCAACAGCTTTTTTTCCTTTTGGGATAAAGGTTTTACATGAGTAAAAAGATGATCATGGTAAGCATCACTGCCAGTGGTAAATGGTTTGTCTCAACCCTCCCAGCTGCTATACTGTATCTGAAAGACATGTTCGGTTGAAAAAAAAAACAGACTTACTATCACAATCACCAGAAAAAAAGCCTGAAAAAGCAAACTAATGCAGCCATTACATCTAATAATTGGTGAGTTACAATATAAGAAATGTTTGTTTTTGGGGTTAATACCGCTTTATGGATATACTTTTCAAAAAGAATGCTTTGTATGCTATTCTAAACTTTGCAGGGGAAAAAAGAGCTCTAACATATTGAGCTAAACCCATTTAAACTTTTCAGCCAATAGGAAGACAGAATCAGACAGTCATGGACTGGAAATATAAATATAAACTGCTCAAAACATTAAAGGAACACTTTGAAAACACATCAGATCTCAAGGGGGAAAAATATCATGCTGGATATCTATACTGATATGGACTGGGTAATGTGTTAGGAATGTAAGGATGCCCCATCGTTTGATGGAAATGAAAATGATCAACCTACAGTGGACTAAATTCAAAGACACCCCAGAAATCAAAGTGAAAAAAATTATGCAGCAGTCTAGTTGCTGAAATTTCATTGCAGCAACTCAAAATGGTACTCAGTAGTTTGTATGGCCCCTGCGTGCTTGTATACATGCCTGAAAACATTGGGGCATGCTCCTAATGAGACAACGGATGGTGTCCTGGGGTATTTCCTCCCAGATCTGGACCAGGGCATCACTGAGCTCATGGACAGTCTGAGGTACAACCTGGTTGGTTGGACTGAAACATGATATCCCAAAAATGTTCTATTGGATTTAGGTCTGGCGAGCGTGGGGGCCATTCATTGGTATCAATTCCTTCATCCTCCAGGAACTGACTACATACTCTCGCCACATGAGGCTGGGCATTGTCGTGCACCAGTAGGAACCCAAGACCCACTGCACCAGCGTTAGGGTCTGACAATGGGTCCAAGGATTTCATCACAATACCTAATGGCAGTCAGGGTGTCATTGTACCTCTATGGATATGCCTCCCCAGACCATCACTGACCCACAATCAAAACGGTCATGCTGAATGATGTTACAGGCAGCATAACATTCTCCACGGCTTCTCCAGACCCTTTCACGATTGTCACGTGTGCTCAGGGTGAACTGGCTGTCATCTCTGAAAAGCACAGGGTGCCGGTGGCGGACCTGCTAATTCTGGTGTTCAATGGAAAATGCCAATCAGCTCTATGGTGCTAGGCAGTGAGCACAGGGCCCACTAGAGGGCCTCAGGCCATCCTCATGAAGTCTGTTTCTGATTGTTTGATCAGAGACATTCACACCAGTGGCCTGCTGGAGGTAATTTCGTAGGGCTCTTGCAGTGCTCATCCCGTTCCTCCTTGCACAAAAGAGCAGATACCGGTCCTGCTGATGGGTTAAGGACCTTAAGACCTTAAGGGTTAAGTACCTGCTTGTCTCCTAGAATCTCCTCCATGTTCTTGAGACTGTGCTGGGAGACACAGCAAACCTTCTAGCAATGGCACGTATTGATGTGCCATCCTGGAGGAGTTGGACTGCCTGTGCAACCTCTAGGTATTGCCTCATGCTACCAGTAGTGCTACTGACCCTAGCCAAGTGCAAAACTGGTGAAGAAAAGTCAGAAAAGATGAGTAGGGAACAAAATGTCAGTGGCCTCTACCTGTAAAGAAATCACTTAAATAGAAGCTGTCAAAGTGAAGCATGCTAAAAGATTTAAAAAAAGCAACACATCATGCCATCTAAAGAAATTCAACAACAAATGAGAAACAAAGTAATTGACTTGTATCAGTCTGGAAAGGGTTACAAAGCCATTTCTAAGGCATTGGGACTCCAGTGAACCACAGTGAGAGCCATTATCCACAAATGGTTAAAACTTGGAACAGTGGTGAACCTTCCCAGGAGTAGCCAGCCTATCAAAATTATTCCAAGAGCACAACAACCACTCATCCAAGAGGTCATAAAAGAGCTCACAACAACATCTAAAGAACTGCAGGCCTCATTTGCCTCAGTTAAGGTCAAAGGCCATTATTCCATAATAAGAAAGGGACAGGGCAAAATGGCATCCATGGGAGAGTTCCATGGCGAAAGCCACTGCTGACCAAAAAGAACCAAAAGTCTCTTCTCAGATTTGCCATAAAACATCTTGATTATCCCCAAGACTTTTGGGAAAATATTCTGTGGACTGATGAGACAAAAACTGAACTTTTTGGAAGCTGTGGGTCCCGTTGCATCTGGCGTAAAACTAACACAGCATGTCATAAATAGAACATCATACCAACAGTCAAACATGGTGGCGGTAGTGTGATGGTCTGTGGCTGCTTGGCAGCTTCAGGACCTGGATAACTTGCCATAAGTGATGGAACCATGAATTTTGCGCTCCAGCAGAAAATCTTGAAGGAGAATGTCCAGCCATCAATTCATGATCTTAAGCTCAAGCACACTTGGGTTATGCAGAAGGGGGTTTAGGGGGCAATTTCTTTTTCACATAGGGCCAGGCAGGTTTGGACAGCTTTTTCCCTTAATAAATGAAATCATCATTTAAAAACTGCATTTTGTATTTACTGGGGTTATCTTTGTGTAATATTAAAATTTTGTTTGATGATTTGAATCATTTAAGTGTGACATATGCAAAAACAATCTCAGTAAGGATGTAAATAATTCTTGCACAGCACTGTATGTGTGTGTGTGTATATACAGTGGGGATCGAAAGTTTGGGCACCCCAGCTAAAAATTTGTATTAATGTGCATAAAGAAGCCAAGGAAAGATGGAAAAATCTCCAAAAGGCATCAAATTACAGAGTAGACATTCTTATAATATGTCAACAAAAGTTAGATTTTATTTCCATCATTTACACTTTCAAAATAACAGAAAACAAAAAAATGGCGTCTGCAAAAGTTTGGGCACCCTGCAGAGTTAATATCTTGTACTGCCCCCTTTGGCAAGTATTACAGCTTGTAAACGCTTTTTGTAGCCAGCCAAGAGTCTTTCAATTCTTGTTTGAGGTATCTTTGCCCATTCTTCCTTACAGAAGTCTTCCAGTTCTTTGAGATTTCTGGGCTGTCTGTCACGCACTGCTCTTTTAAGGTCTATCCATAGATTTTCAATTATGTTGAGGTCAGGAGATGGTGAAGGCCATGGCAAAACCTTCAGTTTACGTCTCTTGATGTAATCCCCCGTGGATTTTGAGGTGTGTTTAGGATCATTATCCATTTGTAGAAGCCATCCTCTCTTTAACTTCAGCTTTTTCACAGATGGCATCAAGTTACCATCCAAAATTTGCTGAGATTTTATTGAATCCATTTTTCCTTCTACTCGTGAGATGTTCCCTGTGCCACTGGCTGCAACACAACCCCAAAGCATGATTGAAAGCAACCCCATGCTTAACAGTTGGACAGAGGTTCTTTTCATTAAATTCTGTGCCCCTTCTTCTCCAAACGTACCTTTGCTCATTCCGGCCAAAAAGTTCAATTTTAACCTCATCGGTCCACAGAACTTGTTTCCAAAATGCATCAGCCTTGTCTATATGTTCATTTGCAAAGTTCAAACAATGATTTTTGTGGTGAGGACGTAGAAGAGGTTTTCTTCTGATGACTCTTCCATGAAGACCATATTTGTACAAGTATCTCTTTATAGTGGAATAGTGTACCACAACTCCAGTGTCTGCCAGATCTTTCTGGAGGGATCGTGCAGTCAAACGTGGGTTTTGAATTGTTTTTCTCACAATCCTGCGAGCTGTTCTGTCTGATATTTTTCTTGGTCTTCCAGATGTTGCTTTAACTTCCACTGTTCCTGATGACTGCCATTTCTTAATTACATTCCGAACAGAGGATATTGACATCTGAAAACGCTTTGCTATCTTCTTATAGCCTTCTCCAGCTTTGTGAGCGTCAACTATTTTCAGTTTCAGTTTTCTAGACAACTGCTTAGAAGAACCCATGGTGCTGATTGTTGGGGCAAGGTCAGATGAGTCTGGGCATTTAAAACCTTTGAGATTGACATCACCTGGTCTTCCGAGACGATGATTGAGAACAATCCATGACACTGGCAGGTCTCAGCTTGGCAAAGGGGGCAGTGCATGATATAAATTCTGCAGGGTGCCCAAACTTTTGCAGACGCCATTTTTTTGTTTTCTGTTATTTTGAAAGTGTAAATGATGGAAATAAAATCTAACTTTTGTTGACATATTATAAGAATGTCTACTCTGTAATTTTGGAGATTTTTCCATCTTTCCTTGGCTTCTTTATGCACATTAATACAAATTTTTAGCTGGGGTGCCCAAACTTTCGATCCCCACTTTATATATATAATATATATATATGTATACACACACTATTGTGTTTTGTGGTCTGATGAGCAGGTGAAGAATTGTAGTCTACATAGTAGTTGTCATATGGCATTTTTCATAGTTTAGCTTTGTAAAAGATGCTGCCACTACATTGCAGCTTACAGGACGACTAACATTTACAGGCCCACATTAAGTGATGATCGTGTCTGTAATAAAGAAGCAAAATAGGCACTATCTGTCTCTCAGCTCATGCTGTTTAGTAGTTCCTCTTTTAAAAATGAGCTGTGTATTATTTATACTATACAAAGTTCCTCATACATAAAAAATCAGAACAGATCAGATCTGAAATTTATACTTTCAAGCATATCACTATCTACAATGTACAACTAAATAAAACAAAGCCACATATAAGAAACTGATGCAAAATAAATCAATATATTCTAATTATAGATATGTTATTAATCATGCTGCACGGATGTCTAATGAATTTGTGAAAAGGCTTCAGATAGGGTTGCAAAGGCAGGATTAACTGAACTGTTTATACCATTCATCATCCCTCTAAACATGTGCTTCTATGTTTCATTTTCGATTAGACACACTGGTTTGTTTGCATACCTTTCTCTTTGTGATGCCTAATAATTCCTCTGAGGCTAATACTGTAAGTATAAGTAAACAGAGCCAGCCTTAAGACACAGCAAGACCATAAAACATGGAGAACTTACCCAATATTTATCAGCAACATTTTTTTAGTCTGCTTCATAGACATATATGAATGGCCAATGTCCACTGATGGGGAAAGAGGAAGGTGTAGGCAGGCAGTACTTTTCTGTTATGGACAATGAAGTGGTTAATATAATGTCCTCACATAGACCTATATTGCATTGGAAGATTGGGATGTGTCAAACAAGTTCTGTTACTTAGCGCTGATTACTGGTTGAACTAATCTGATGCCTGTTAGACAGTACAGTCATATTTACACACTCAATTGCTGTAACCGGGAGATAACACATGAAAACTGAGGTTTTTAGTGCAAAGTCTGACTTTATATTTATGTGATATTGTTCACTCAGTACAGTGTCTTGGTGGGGAGAATTCCTCCATCCACCTCATTTGTGTATGGAGCAATCCACTGCGTGAATGAAAAAAAATAAAAAAAATAACTGTCTAGTCCAGCTTTGGTTCATCCAAACCTTTTTTCAGTTTAGAGCAGATATTGGAGAGTTTCACCACTTGAAAGATTTTTATATCTCTCATGGACTCTATTGTTGAAATCCCTGTGCATGAGTTTCTAGGTTTGCACACTTGAGCCTCGAACACACAATCAGAAAATCGTACGAAAAATACAGCTTTTGAAGCGATTGTACGATAATTTGATCATTGGTACACAACTTTCAACAGCCGATCCATCCAAAATCTCCAAAGGTACAAACAGAAATTTTTTTTTTGGGACAATACCAGATCGTACCATTTTTGTTTAATCAGTAGAGTTTTGTTTTAAGAAAATACAAATACAGTACAGGACATTACAGACATTACATCACTTCCGAACTTCTATTCTGTTGTACAAGAATTTTTGTGAATTAAGAAGCCTCTTTATTTTTATTATGAGATTAGCATGCAAAAAAAAACAATCGGTTGTCTGACATTCTCATCCTGTGTACAAGGCCGTAGGGAGATTGAAATTTGACCCTTTCAGTAGGGACCGGATGAATTTCGATCTATATATGGCCATTCTCACTCGACGTAAGCCAATCTAACAAAGGACTTCTGTCAAATGGAACTGTTGGAAAACTGTTGTTGATCAGAGGCTAAAACTCAACTGGCTGCAGATGCTGATTAGTATATTCTGACAGCAGAGGTGCCCCTGCTGTCAGAATAGAATGGCACTGCTGGGCAGATTCCTCCATCCACCTCGCTTGTGTGGCTGGGGGAATCCATTTTTTTTTCAACCAGAATTCTGGCTGATCAAAAAACAAGGGATCTATGGCCACCCTTACCTTGAACAGTATGTAGGAGCCCCATTATTTCTGACAGGAACAGCATCTGAAACTATGGCAGGGAGAACTTGTTAGATTATTACAATGTTCAATTGCTGGCTTAGCTTAACAAACTCTGCTTGTAGAGCTGACCACACACGGATTTAAATTCAGCCAGTTCGGCAGAAGCCAGCTGAATTTCAAACCATTTAGAGCCATTCCCATTCATGAGAAATTGATCTATCAATTTTCATGAATAGGCTTGTTGGAAATTGTTTGCTCAATCAGCAAATGCAGCCAATGGGCTGCAGTGCTGATCACTCTATTCTGATGGCAGGGTACTCCCTTGAATGTGTGGATTGGGAAATTGACTACATTTTTTCATTCAGCTGACTAGCTGAATGAAAAGAAGCTGACAAATGTATGGCCAGTTTAAGTGCAATATAATTTCTGGGTGTAGGGACTAAGAGGTTTTGAAATCCACCCATTGCCCCGCCACAGAAAAGGGCCTGGTGAAAACTAAAGTTGCACATAATAAAAAGTCTGGCTATATACATAAACTTTGAGATTGTAAAGAAAGAGGCCTAAGCTGACCATACAGGGATTGAAATTTGAACAATTCAGCAGTGACCGGCTGATATTCAGTCCATGTATGGGCAGACTGATTGTACCCTAGTTAATCCATTCATTGACTTGGGTACAAGCAGCCTGTCTGATTTTTTTACATGCGAATACTGCCAGTGGCTATAGTCACTAGCGGTAATCATTGTGTTCTGGTGACTGGGAGGGCTCACCACACCACATAGCGCTGTGGGGGGCATTTCCCCATCAACACTGACTGTTGATGGGGGAATCCAGCTTTTTTTTTTTTTTCCTTCCACCCATTGTGGAAGGAAAGAAAATCAAATTATCTATGGTCTGCCTTAGAGAAAAAATCTTGCTGCAGTAAGTGTCACGATCCCACAATCGCTGCCACCAATATGTCACGATCGCGGCGTCAGACCCTAGACCTTCTCACCAAACTCATGACCGAAGCCGATCTAGAACCACGATGTGACGTGCGTAACAATGCCACACCCAGCTGCCCCCTGCACAATGGTTTTCCAGCTAACGGACCACAATCGATGTATCGGCAGCCTGGGCGATTGTTACTGGGTCAGGTTAATTACGCAATTAACCCTTCACACTGCCACCACTTCCTTTTTTATACACAGAAAGAGGAAACTCGGCAATATCAGCTATAATACTATAACGACTGAAATAATCGTCTGCATAACACGGTCATAACACAGGCCTGTTATACAGAGGGTTAAACAAACAGTAGCGTTTCTTTAGAGGCAGGAATTCGTAAAATGTAATAAAGCGCTATAGAAACCGTTCAACACTTTCAGAAGGAAAGATTTATTACTAAAAGGTCAAACGGGTGCAATAAAAATATTTACAGAAAAAGATGTAACTAAGATATATATATATATATATATATATATATACAGAGACCAACAGCACAGCAAAGAGATAGGTGAAAGTGTTAAGGTACTTGCCAAAGTCCTGGGTTAGCAGATCCTAGTTTTAGAGTAAAAGGCAGGGGTCTTCCCAGGTGGTATTGATGTTAAAATAGGAGACTTCTTCAACTTTTCTTATCTTAGGCCTGACAGCCTGTTTTGTAGTCCCCAGCAGGGGGTGGCTCTGCAGTCAAGGACCAATCTCTGCTTAGGGCGTGGAGAGATGGGCGGATGCCTCAACTAGAGCAAAAATCTCCCCTAACTCATATTTGGCCTATAACTTTTCATCTGCACAAGTGACTTCCCACCCACAGGTAGATTATTATGCAGACAAGTCTGAGGATTGATTAGATATGAATTATGAAAGTGTATATTGAATGGTTTGCGATATCTATTTTTCTGCTTTCCTATGCGTCCGAGACAAGGCGAGTGACCCATCAAACTGTTCGCCTGCTCATCCTCCATCTGACGATATGTCCGTTTTTTATGTAAGTCCCTCATATTCCAAGATATGAGACATAGGGTAAAAATGGTTTTAACCGAGGTTATCTGATTTTGTCACCTACGCTGAGTTAGGTTTTATGAGGTTGGAATCTCTCTCAACTCCAGGGAAAGCTTGTCTTATCTCTTCCGAGGTGTGAAATGGTACAGCTTTCTGAGACAGCTAGGCACCTAGCTCAGAGATGCCTTGGTCTGCCAGTGACCCACAACCAGCACACACACCCACACGCTGGCCAAATGTCTCCTCTCAGAGAGGGAGGGGGAGGGAGTGAGGGGAGAAAATGGATACTCTTAACAAAATGGAGTCTGTGTCCTTCACTGTGTGTTGCGCACGTTTGTGACAGTAAGCATCTGAATACAAAGTCCCAATCTGTAGTACGTAAGGTGCTGTTTTGGAGGTGGGTATGCCATTACCAAGTACAGATTCCTAAGCAGAAGGGTACCTTTTTTAAAAGGGCAGTCATCAGCTAAAAAACATTTCAATCATTCATCTATTTCAATGCTGGAGGCATTTGCATTACGTTGCAAAGTGCTGAAATCATGTAGTAACAAGAGCAAATGTTTATAAAATCCCCAGCCAAAAGCAGTCCACACAACATTACGACGCACTGTAGGGAAAAGGAGAGAAAACCAAATGTTTACAGGGTGCAGAGCCAGGTAAACCTGATATATAAATAGAAGGCCCAGTATATATTATTTTCCTGTGCCATCTCCTGCACAGCATACACAGATGTCTCCTTGCTAATAAAATTAGATTTGGCTTGGATAGCATGTTGATTATTATTCATAAACACATTCTGAATGGCCAAAATGTTCAGCTGCTAAAGGAACTTGTATCATTTCAGGCAGGAACATCTCAGCTCAATTACCATTTTTTTATTTTCTTTACACAGCGATGAATAATGATAGAGTACTTTGCTGGGTACACTGTGTATAATAAAAGGATATGCAGAGAGGACACACTGCAAGCATGGTGCTTCTGCTCTATGATAACAACTCCTGCCCCTAATTACCATTTCAGTAATTGGAAAAATATTTCTGTTAATGGGAAAAGCAATTCACTGGAAATTGAATAAACGGAAGATTATATTAAATGAAGATGCTTTGTGCACAGCCCTAAGACATCAGTTTAACATTTGGGGCAGAAATGATAATGAACATAACAATTAATAATACACTTTTTATTAACATAGCAACTATGTACAGTATAGTTAGAGACAATCCACACATACAAATTATATTGAGTTATATCGTGTTCTACTGAGCAATAGCTGATGAGCACATTTGACAAAAAAAATGACACACAGTGAAAACAAAGTGACTCAGCAAGAAAACATTTCGGGAGCACAGCAATAGTTCTTGTGTCTTTAACGAGACCCTGTAACTGTTACCTAAATTATCCAAGGAGCCAGGGGAAATGTGTCAGCTCCACAGGAACTGCATCTGGTCAAATGCAAGCACTGTTTCGGTATATTGACAGTCACAGGTGCTGGCTTTCAGAATCTAATACTCGGCAAGGGAGATTCACCCATTCATGCTGTTTGTCCTGCAGGCTGAACTAAAGATATCTAAGCATGTGCAATGAACTTTAGTTCCCCTCCCCTTCCTTCACCTTTCTACTATTATTACTAAGGTTCCAGTTTGCCACATGGTGGGTAGCAGAAAACCCATCGGATTCAAGGTTTTTGTTTATGTGAATTCATGTAGAAGTTCACCAGACCACATTTTGTCTGACCTTTAATATGATCAGTAGGTTTAAAATGGCCAAAAATGAGGGTTTTGGTGAGTGCCAGTTGTCAAAAAACCATTTGTCAGTGTGTGTTGGAGCAGTTTAGGGGGAGATGACTGTCTATTAGGGTAGAGTTGGTTGCTTTACTGTGCTGTATTATGCAGTCTGTGCGGTTTATAATAGGCTCTGTGAGCAATTTTGAACTGAATTAATTTGTCCCTGGCGGACACCAGATGGGTAAAAGAAAATTCACATAACTCTAGCCAATCTTCCTCATCCAGTTCAGGGACATCAGTTCTCCATTCTCATTGAAGAGCTTCCACTAAGACAATGATAGTAGCCTCCAATAAGGTGGCAGAGTTAGTACGATCAGGTTTTAACCACCAGTGGGCCGTAACCAGTTCGGAGGCTAGGTAATATTTGTAACTATCTGGCATAGCTAGGCCACTGAAGAGAAGGGACTGTTAAGAGTACTTAGTTTATATCTGGGTGGTTTGGATCTCCAAAGAAAAGATATATAAACAGCTGATTAAATAACTGAGTAAAGAACTGCTTAGGGAGCCACTGGGGGGACTCAACATTGCTTTTTAAGGCTACCTTTTATCTGTGTTTCAGCAACAACTAAGATTACATCGGGTCCAGGGCTCATGCAGACACTCTTTGAAATAAGGACCTCATGGACCATTGTGTGTCTAGGCTGAACCATTGGTCAGAGCTTGCTCTGTATGCACTGACGATTATGGCTTGCCATTGTGCTGGGTAAGAGGACTTTTACCATAGCAAAAGGTTTTATAGTTACAGTGAGGCAAATCTGCCTGTCCACAGACAGTGTGGACCAACTCACTTTTGTTAACCACCTCCTGCCCGCCATATAAGGTAATGACGGGCGCAAGGCGGTTCTCGGTTCTTTTGTTCTGGGAGGACGTCATATGACATCCCACTATAACAGTGCATGCGTGGCGAACGGTGGTGCACGCAGCACGGTGATCGGTGATGCGCTGTGTCCCTCGGACACAGTGAATCACTGATCAACACAGCCGAAGATGTAGGGTCAGTCATGTGATCAGCTGTGTCCAATCACAGCTGATTGCATGTAAATAGGGAAATGCCGTTTATCGGCATTTCTCTCCTCACAAGCTGTCACACTGACAGCTCGAGACGAAAGGAGAGCCGGTAATCGGCATTCCACAGAGGGGACATGTACACTGATCATCAGGGCATTGATGATCAGTGTGCCCTGCTGATCAGTGTAGCCCCAGCAGTGCCACCTGTCAGTGCCCATACATGCCACCTGCCAGTGCCCATCAGTGCCTCAATGCCACATATCAGTGCCTACCAGTGCACATCAATGCGACATATCAGTGCCCATCTGAGCTGCCTTTCAGTGTCCCCTATCAGTGCCACCTATCAATGCCAATCAGTGCCACCTATCAGTGCCATTCAGTGCCACCTATCAGTTTGCATCAGTGACGCCTATCAGTGCCGTCTATCAGTGCCCGTCAGTGCTGCCTATCAGTGCCGAAAGGAAACAAAGAAACACAGCGCCTCTAAGTGTGTACTGTGAAGGTATTTAATAGAAAGATAAGTAGTAACTCACATCTTGGAATTTAAAAACAGGCTCGTGGGTAAGAGGGTGAGACATCTGTAGCCAGATGTTGTGTGTCTTATCCAGGGAGGAGATCGATTGAGTCTGCTAGCAGGTGGTGCTGTGCATGTGCAACATGGATGGAAAGTCTGGTGGAATCTCCAAGGTGTCTGCCAGCAGATGGTGCTGTGCATATGCAGCATAGATGGTGAAGCCTGGAAGAGTCTCCAAGATGTTCGGGATCAGAAAATGTGGCGTCTGATGTCATCAAAATGTGACGCGTTTCTGAGCATGTGCAGGACGAGATGAGTCCAGACGCGCTCTTTCATCTGATGAAGCCCTGCCTGATAAAAGAGCATGCCTGGACTCATCTCATCCTGCACATGCACAGAAACACGTCACATTTTGAGGATGTCAGACGCCACATGTGCTGATCCTGGACAAGTGACGTCGGACGCACAGGAGAGAAACCGGAAGTGGCACGTCGGCCATTTTGGAGACTGGAAACCGCATGTCAAACACACTGGAAGCTGCTCGGCAACCCTGAGAGGTTTGAAGGGCATGGGAATATGCTTTTTATTCATTTTAACATTCTAAGCAGTTAAATAAAGTATACAATTTAACATTTTACAAAAACAGAATTACACTTTATACTTCATTCATATATCACTTGTATGAGCACTCTGGAGTCCTATGAAATGCTTCCTTAAGCCATGAGAACATTCAGGAGAATGTGGTGGATGATATCCTAGGAAGTACGCTTCAGGAGTGGAGGAAAGGAGTGGAAGTGTGCTGCTGATTCCTACTGTATTAAAAAAGGTGTGTGTTAATTTATTTTCTGGTAAGGGTATATATGCCTTGCACTATAGAAGTGTACACTGTTGTCACTTGGATTTCTGTACTCACAGAATGACACACTATCATCTATCTTGCACAGTGTTCACAATTTTTGCACTATATGAATTTTGAGTTGCATTTATGTATATGGGAAAGGGTATGATTTTTTTATTTATTTATTAAGGTAATGCACTATCCCAAACAAACGCTATCCCCACTCCAGTCGATCCTGAACTCAGCGGCGAGACTCATCCACCTCACCAACCGCTCCACATCTGCCACCCTCCTCTGCCAATCCCTTCACTGGCTCCCGATTGCCCAGCGCATCAAATTCAAATTGCAAACTCTGACCTACAAAGCCATTCGCAACGCTGCCCCAAACTACCTAACTGACCTGATACCCAAATACCACCCTACCCATGCCCTTCGCTCCTCACAGGACCTCCTACTCTCTAGCTCCGTGGTCTCCTCCTCCCACGCCCGATTGCAGGACTTCTCCAGGACTTCCCCCATCCTTTGGAACTCCCTACCCCAATCCATCAGACTGTCACCTACCCTTCTCACCTTAAGGCGCACCCTGAAAACCCATCTCTTCAGGGAAGCCTTCCCCACCCTCACCTAACAACTGATCTCCTCCACTTCTCCCACCACTCCATCCCCCACAGTCACTTCCTCCTGTACCACTTTCCCCTCCCTCCTAGATTGCAAGCTCGTAAGAGCAGGGCACTCAAACCCCTCGTGTATTGTATTGTTACTGTCTCGTCTCATGTTCTGTCCCCCTTGCTATTGTACAGTGCTGAGCAAACCCTTTGGCGCTATATAAATACTGTATTATAATAATAATAATAATTTGAGTTTTCCTTTTTTTTGAGGTATTCTCTGTCCTTTTAAGAGCCAGTGGAGGGGCTCGGCACCAAAGGATTCGATAAGTTGGATTGTGGACACTAATTTTTGTTGAAGTGACTTTATTTACACAATTTTTTTTATTTAAGTGACTTATATATACTTTTTGGGATTGGATATCATTTTTGGAATTTTTTACACTTTGAAATATTTGGGTTTATTATAAGGTTTTATGGTGTGTAGGGTTATTTATTTACATACTAGATTTTTGTTTGTTGATTTTGCAATTTCAAGGGTGAAAGATTTTTTCTATTATGTGAAAGGATATTAAGGTTAGTTTAGTGTTAGTTGGTACCGTACTCATAGTCTTATTAGTCAATCCTCATAGGTATAAATGATGGCTGAATCCTCCAAGACTATGTTAGTCAGGCTATCTGGATATTCCAAGCATATAAGAGAGCATAGTCCATAAGAGCAGGGAGATGGCCAGAACACCCACCCCTGAGCGAGGAGACTGGCCCTGCACTGGGGCCTCTATATGTGCAAAATAGCTCTAAGTAAATACTTATACAGATCCAGTGAATATGTGCAAGAGGAGGTAAAAATATCATATTCAACAGCAAGCCATGTAGTGGTAAATGCTCTCTATAACAAAAGACAGATAAAGCATTGCCTGAGTCCCAATGTGTCTAAGGCAGGCCATTGATTATGTGATTATCTTTCCTTCCACCACAGTCAGTGTTGATGGAGGAATCCCTCCCACAGAGCTGTTGTGTTCTCCTGGCTGGGGGGCATGGGGAGTTGTCCCTGCCAGGCAAACACGATGATTATTGGTAACAGCTATAGCAGCTGTTAATAATCACATGCTAATAATTTATAGATCAACTTGGGTGTAATCAACCTGCCCATAGGTGGATTGAATCTCATCTGGTCCCTGCTGAACCAGTCGAGAGTCGATCCATCTATGGCCAGCGTAAGTTCGATAACAATGCATCATCAGGACCAATGTGAAAATAATAAGTTTAGGCAGAAGATTCTAATATACTTTTCAGTCCATTATATGTAAAATAGTATGCATAAAGGCAGTCAGTGTGGTCCGGGGTCAGAGGTCTGACTGGCTTTGTCGGTATAAACCAACTATGTATCTATGTAATTAAGAGATCAAACATGCCTTGTCTCTTATTTATATTGTGGCCTAACCAAGCTGCTTACATACTGTAGAGTTACTGTACAATATTTGTGGCTATTGTCTCTTAGATAATGCACTACAGTTTTTATTGCAAGAAAATAATTTGCCTTATCTCTCTTTATTTGCTGCCTATTCAAGTTCCCATGTACCATGACATTGACCAATTTCTGCCAAACACATATTTGAAATCTATATTTTCAAAATGTCGGTTATAATTGGGGATATGGGAACTGCAGAGGGTGTGGGGAATGTGGGTTGTAGTTTTGAACTTTTTTCTGCTCTCTATTTTGACATTTTATTATATTTTGAAAAAACAATGCAGTGTAGTACTGTAAAAAAAAAATCTCACAAACTATACTATTAAATAGTATATGATTTATGAAAAAAATTGAGGGCTTTAGCTTTATTTTTTTAAGGGGAAATTTTCACTGTTTTTGTTGTGGCTTGTACTTTCATGAGAAATTTGGGCCTATTACTGCTTGATAAATAAAATCAGATGTCACAGCCAAACCTACTTAAAGCCTTTTTTCATGTTGAAACAAATCAGATTTGCATAACATCACATTCAGCTTAAAGGCATCTCCCAAGCATGTAATTTAAATAACTGATCGTTTTCCATGTTGCCCTCATTGCAATGCCAACTCCACTTTTTGACAAAAGCTTCCCTGTCCGCCCAAAAAGTGACCAGAATTTAACAGCAAGACTGATTCCCCCCCCCCCCCCCCCCCGTCCTTCTCCGACAGAAAATTCAGATTCTCTAAACTTCAAACCAGATTCCCTGGACCCTTGGTAGTCTTTTTGTATAGCAACTAGGGGAGGAGCAAAGAAGAATACTAAAGAGTATCACTTCAGATAATTTGGCTTTTGGATGTCTGCACAAAGGAGACTTTTCTAGATAATTAACATGTCTAAACATGCACATATATATTCTTATAGACAGATTGTTGTTGAAATGAATGGTCTGGCAACAGGGTCCCTTTCACTCAGGTAACTCACTTGACACTTCCATGTCATTTTCAATCAAAAAGATAAAAGGAGTTCTATGGTCACAACATACACTTTGTTTTTATAACAACAGTATTCTAATAACAATACAAATAATAGTTATTTTTGACAATCCAATAAAAGCTTACTTGAAAAATCTCCTTTCATGTTGTGAGTACTATCTGTCTGCTGGTCATATCTTTCCACAACTTCCCAGATTCCCAGCATGCTTTTCAACTTCTCCGCTGCTGTTTACATTCAATTTCTAAGGACTACATATCCCATGGTGCCTTACTGTCCGCTCCTCTGTAGTGCAGAAGGCAGGTTCTGTGAAATGTGTGTCACAGCAACACCTATTTTAACCCTTTCATGCCTAAGGGTAAAACAAATCTTAACGCCTATGCACAGTCTTGCAACTTTGACATGTGTTAGTGAAACCGTACATATAGTCACAACTACTTTGTACATCCAGGTAGATTATACCTTGTTTTTTTTTAGGACGAATTGGGCTTTCATTTGGTGGTAAATGGTAATGGATATCTCCTGATGATTTTTTTTTTTTATCAAAGTAAAACTAGCCCAAAATAATAATAATAAAAAAAATTCTTTAATTTAGCTGTGTGTTTCTTGTTACAACCATAACCTACCACCAAACAACCCAAAATACATTTTACAGCTCTTGATGATCGCAGCGATACTATATACACATATATACATATGTGTATGTTATTTGTAGCCACAGAACAGCCCAGAAACAATAGTGCGCATTTTGTTTTTTGGGGTTTTTTTTTTACCTAAAACACACTGACAGTGACACTAGCTGACACTGATACCAATCTGAAAAAAGAAAAAAAAAATCTTGACCTTGGACCCTGACCTTGACTCAAACACTAACCCTGACATCAAACCTTGATCTAGGTATTTTTTTCTTTATATTTTTAATATTTTAATAATTTTATTTTTTAATATTTATTTATCTTTCTTTTTTTTTTTAACAAAGTTTTTTTTTCCTCTATGCGAAAAGAGATAGAAAGATACAATGTATCTCTCTTCTCCATTCATAGAGAAAAAAAAACAAGGGGGGGCGGACTGTACAGTGACTGATCTCTGTGATAGCCAATCAGAAGCTATCACAGCGATCATGTGACCTGGAATCGGGAGTCCCGGGTCCCGATCATTAGAACGGGACCCGGGGCTCTTAGTGACACCCCGGTCTTTGTGCTGGGAGCGCACTGTGCAGCACACTCCCAGCACAAAGACAAGTATGCAAATATGCGGCCCCACGAAAAAAAGCCCAGTTCCGTGAGGCCGCGTATTTGTGTTGCGTTGGTGTGAAGGGGTTAAGAACATAATGAATACATGTCACAGAATTTAAGAAAGTAAATGTATGGGGATTTTCCCAAAGTCAGCTATCAAGCTTTAGGTTCACTCACAGTATTAGGAGTAGACTAGAAATAAAATTGAAAGAAAATATGTAAATTAATAAATGATTTTACATTTTGACCATAGATACTCTTTATATGTGTGCATATGGTTTCTAAATATACCTGTTGGTTATTTTTTTCATGTTTTTAAAGTGAAATTAGAATGATTTTGAGTCTGCTTAAATTTTATTAGATGTACTCATTTAAGCGCGCACAATCATGCTATAAATAATAGTTACGTATAATCTAAAGGAAAAGCCATACAGTGATTATGTCTTCACAGGCAAATCTTTAATCAGTTGACAAGCTTCAGTACATGGACCTCAGACCCCCAGGACCACTCCTCTAACATCATCTATGTGCAGCTTTTCTGACTGTACAAACATGTTTAAATCATGTTTTATACTTTTTTTTTTTTTTTACTATTTGCACACATTTTTTTTCTTACAAATAAACCTTTAGTACGGAGTAGTATACCTACAGCACATGATTCCTCACTTTGAATGTACAGCAAACACTGTTTTTTTTTTTTTTTTGCTGATTTTTTCATTGAAACTTATACAAATTCAACTGAAAAGTTGAGAGAGAGGGGATTTGAAGGGGACAAGCTCTGGTTCATTTACTTGTGTATGTAATTTCAACTTGAGCTATTGAACTCTGTAACCGACAGTTTTTTTCAGAAACATGATGGTACAGCAACTAGACATCTTTATTATTTCACATATATAGTTTATTGTAGCACAGTGTTTCATAGGGACACTGGAAAAGTCTCATTAGAGATTTACAAATCTCCCAGGCTTCTTTCTTACACCTTTCATGACCTCTGATCCACTCTGGGGTATGCACCAACCCTGTGAGGCAATTTAGGCTCACTTTGAGACACATAACCAGTGTTCTGTAGTATACAGGAGGATCTGTTAGGGCTAAGGTTTGTGATATTTTAAAAAGCCAAGACACTATTGGACTGGTCTGTCTGCTTAAAGAGGTTGTTCACCCCAAAGAAAAATTGCACCCACTGCCTACCCCCAACTCACAATAGAACATCAATCATTCACTTATTAAAATATAAAAACCAAGGTCCCCTGGCTGAACAACAAAAAAACAACTAACTGTGTATAGCCAGCATTAGGCTTTGTATAGAGCAATACAGAGCAGAGAGAGAGGGGAGAAGAATAGGCTACTCATTTAGCTGTTCAGCTTTGTAAATAACTAATAATAATAGCTTATGTAAGCAAAGCAGTTGAGATTAGCCTGGTAAACATGTAAAAATTATCTTACATTTTTACCCAACAGCTAGAAATCATAAATATAGAATATAAATTTGCAATATCTATTATGTGTAGCCTCTGTGCTAAATATGTGCCAAAATAAAAATGTCAAAATAAAATTAGTGCAAAAAATATATAACTTAATAAATATATCCACCACCCAATTTAAAAAAAATATACATAAAGTGCTGGATAACAAATAAATTACAAATAAAATACAAACAGTTGCCACCCTATATAAAAAACAAATGAATACTCTTATGTGAAAAGTGTCCTTCACAGTAGCACTGTAAATAAAACTGCACACAAATATGCACAGAAAAATATAAATCATTAAACAATAGTGAGTCTTAATCAAATAAGTCCATGATATTGATCAAGTGCAGATTTAAGTGCTCCAATTGTCTCCATAAACTAGCCGCTTTCCATCGCAAAAAACACCACCATGTGCTCATGAGAAATCACTCCCTTTGGGTATTCACTCACAAGACATACATGCATCCCGCTCTCATGGTCGGCATGATTTGCTTGTGGGACTCCACAAAAACCTCTGAAGTGTAAAATCATCATAGACCTCCTCACTCCTCTTCACCAGGTATCATCGCCATGGAAAGAAAAAAAATAAACTCCAACGGTACAGTAACCAAAATACACACTTTATTAATAGTTAAAAAGCCAATCACACAGTGAATGAGTGAATGATAAAATCGCTCCTCAAATACATGTTTTGGAATGGCGGCAGATATAATCATGTAGTAGTAACTCTCACCACCGCCAGACCACTCGGACCATGCTGCCGCGCCACTTCTGGTTCTGATGTCACATCCGGTCACCGCACAACCACGCCCTGATGTTTTTCATCACTTCTGACTTAGTCATAGGGGATGGCTGTATGGAGTGGCAACTACTCACATATACATTACTTCACTACCATTGGTCAGTAATTACCATTAAACGGAACGCCTTCCCATAGTGTGCTCTTAGTCACAGGGCCCACTGGACACTCACGGAGACCAGTCCAACAGTGCATTTAAGCCTCCATTACCAGGAAATCTCCAACTGCAAATTTAACCCCCCTGTTGCTATGAAATCTCCAACCACGCATCCAACCCGCCCGCCGCCAGTAAATCTAATGCCGTTCCATAAGATGTATTTGAGCGATTTTATTTCATTCACTGTGTGAGTGGATTGTAAATCTTAATAAAGTGTGTATATTGGTTACTGTACCATTGGAGTTTCTTTTTTTTTTTTCCATGGCGATGATACCTGGTGGAGAGGAGTGAGGAGGTCTATGATGGTTTTACACTTCAGAAGTTTTTTGTGGAGTTTCACAAGTGAACCATGCCAACCATGAGAGTGGGAGGCCTGTATGTCTGGTGAGTGAATACCAAAAGGGAGTGCTTTCTCACACGCACATGGTGGTGTTTTTTGGGATGGAAAGCGGCAAGTTTATGGAGACAATTGGAGCACTTAAATCTGCACTTGATATTATGGACTTATTTGATTAAGACTCACTATTGTTTAATTTATATTTTTCTGTGCATATTTGTGTGGGGTTTTATTTACAGCGCTTCTGTGAAGGACACTTTTCACATAAGAGCATTCGTTTGTTTTTTATATAGGGTGGCAACTGTTTGTATTTTATTTGTAATTTATCTGTTATCCAGCACTTTATGTATATTTTTTTAAATTGGGTGGTTGATATATTTATTAAGATATATATTTTTTGCCCCTTTCACACAGGCATTCCATACGTCTGTGTTTCATCTGTCCGTTTAGGGATGAAAAAGGGACACCTATGTATTTCTATGGACTAGTGGATGTAAACGGATGATCATCTGTTTACATCCGTTAATGTCCGCATCCATTAACATCCGGGGTTTTTTTTATCGGAATAAGGGCTATTTTTCTTCCGTAGAATAAAAACAGAATGGATGAAAAACGGATGTAAACAGATGTAAACAGACATACGGTCCTTTTTTGCATTGGTAAAGGATGTAAAAAATGGATTTAAACTGCTGAAAAAACTGATGAAAAATGGGTGTAAACAGATGAAAAACGGATGTAAAATGGTGTAAACCAATGAAAAACTGATGTAAACTGACGAAAAACTAATGTTAACTGATCCATATTTTCTTGGAAAAAAACATTACTGAACTGATGAAAAAAACAGAACAGCCGCGTAAAAGGACCCTAAGAGTATTCATATATAAATGTGCAATAGTTTAGTTTGTATTTAGCGGACCAAACCAAAAATGGAATGATGGTAACAGGGGGTGATGATAGTGGTAGTAAACATACAAAAGTGATACTCACACACATACAGTAATTAATAATTAGTGTGTATCAGACCCAGATTCAAATTCCCTTCTTTAGTTTTGTTCATCTCCAATAGCAATCTTTGCATTTAAAAAAAAAAGTAAAGAAAGAAAGTAAATTAACAGACTTCTTTCCCAAACAAGAATAAAGGGACCTTTTATCAAGAAGTGCCAGTCGGTTTTGTATCAAATGTATCTTTGTAAAAAACAAGAATGTGTTCAGTTGCTTTTATAGTGAGTAGGCTTTTATAGTACATTTTAAGTTTATATTTGAAACAAGGCAAGTCGCTGGTGTCATTATATTCAGCCTCTTTTGATAGCTATGAGTGATATCGCAAAACAAATTTAAAATCCATTTAGTATACCATACATATAATAATGTGACACAAATTATACTGCCTTTCTTGAAATACAAGAACATGTTTTATGAGGGTTATAGTCATGCTTCACAAACGTACTGGATTTCACAGATCCAACAGTGATAAAAAGCACCACCACTCTTTGCCCAGGCAGACAGATAGATAATTAATTTTATGAGCTATAGATATTGCATATTTTGCCATCTTCTCTTCTAGGCATTATGAAAAGCCTTGTGTATTACACTTCCCGCAATTGAATAAACTTTCTTATCAGTGTACCCATAAAGACATTCTGAAACAAATACAGTACCAGGAGCATAAAAATATGTTCCATAGCTTTGTCTAAACATTTTAGTGCACATATTAGAGAGAAGGAGAAGACATACAAGAATTTAACTTTACCAAAACTGAATTTGATAGAAATATAATAAAACATACACTTATGCCTTCTGGAAGGAAACTGAACGTACTCTATAATATTTTTGCTTCAATAACAAATAGCAGAATATATGAATTGCCTATCACAGCACAAACAATAGTAGTAACCAGGGGCGGACTGTCCATTTGGAAACTCGGGCACTGCCCAAGGGCCCAGGGTCAGTAGGGGGCCCCATGAGATGCCCCTGGTACCTTTTTCATAGGCTTTTTTGAGTTTTGGCAAGGACACAGGGGCCCCATGATCCCCTATTTGCCCGGGGTCCCCATGAGTTGTCAGTCCGCCCCTGGTAGTAACTAATTAAACTAATCATAGCCATTATTACCATAGTAATCATTACTCTTCTCTCTTGGAATAATAAATGGCCCATATATCCAACCACCCTCTATACTTTTTACTTAGCATCACTAAAAGTGTATGTAAACTAAAAACTAAAATTGTAACCTATTGTAGCTTGTCAGTCCTTAGATTTGGTGGCTTCATAAATTTATTTTTTTTAGGCCTTTTCCCTTTATTTTTATCTGGTAATCTTGCAAATAACTTTGGTCTACACTCATTTCTCCACTGTTTTCATAGAGGTAGCCATGGATGTGAATGGCTGGACTTCAAACATGTCTGCCTTTGTTCATCTCCAATACATGGTGGACTGATGGGATTAGCAGTTTAAACAAGACAGATAAGGATGTTTGTTCTTTTCTTTCCTTTTAGCTCACAGTAAGTGACAAGGACACTGCATTTTTTTGTAAGATTTTTGGTATGTTCTGTTGAAAATGTTCTTGGCCTGAAAAAAGAAAACAAATAGTCAACACAACTGGTACTGGATCTGGTAAGCTGCAAAATAATTGGTAGGATGTAATATGTTACATTTATGTGTTTAGGGTTAGATACACTTCAGGTAATGCTAGGTATACACAATAAGTTTTTTTTTCATTCAACTCAGCAGGCTGAATGAAAAAAAAACTCAGAGGTCGCCATACTAACTAAGCAATGTTAGTAAGTCAATCTTCCTCATTGAGCTATTGTGTTCTGATGGGGGACTGCCCATCCTGGCAGAACACACTGATCAGTGCTCATAGCCATTGGCTGTGAACACTGATTGAATGCTGGTTTTCCAGCATGCCTGTTCAACAGAAGTGGACGTTATACTGGCTTCTGTCGGCTTTCTGTTGAACTGGCCGATAACGCCCAATCTTCGGCCCCTGTGTGCCATCCTTTAGAAGGTGACAAAAACAATCTATTCACAAGTTTCGAATGAAGACCTGATGGTCATTTATTTCCAGGAAGACATAGATAGGTAGGTAGGTAGATAGATACTGTAGATAGATAAACATGCATACAAAGATAAAGAATGTAAATTTAGATATAGCAATAGAGTGTGATAGAAAGATTTTTAAATACCGGCATGCTCAGTGGAGAATATGCCACTGCCTCTTCTGAGTTTCTTGGGGTTCAAGAATTCAAGGGACCTGGATCACTGTCCTCTCTCTCATTTGATTCCTCCTCATTTGGCCAATTGCTTGTTGATAAACATTATTATTATACAGTATTTATAAAGCGCCAATAGTTCGCTCAGCGCTGTACATTACAAAGGGGGACAGAACATGTGACAGAACAATAACAATACAATGCAAAACATGAGGGGATCGAGGGCCCTGCTCTTTCGAGCTTACAATCTAGGAACATGTATACAACGTTGACATAAAACACATTATCCTATCAATATTTGCCAATACATTAAAGACTGTTTTCTATTAAGTTGGCAATTGCATATGTACATGGGGAGCCTTATTTGTTTCTTTAATACGGTATGCAGGCACCTTTTATTGTTTTACAGTTCTTAAAAATAATTGCACCAGGTCACTGAAAGCTGCTCCTAATGGTTATTGTACAGATCTGTACATGTGATACAATAACAAAAATATATTAGTGTGTATTTGGGCAGTAAGTTCCTTCATTATAATGATGAAACATAGCTGTATGGGCCATTTTGCAACTGTTACAATTACTATTGATTTTCAGTGATGTGGGATTATTGTCCTTGCTGCACAATGAATGTATTTTTAAGACCGTTTGAGCCAAATGTAATCAATAGGAAAGCCATTTCTGTGTTGGTTAGTATTTCTGTTCCTGTCACTGATTTATATTTTTTAAAATATTGCATTCTGAAAGGGCAGATTTAAGGAGTTTTCCTTTTAGAGTAAAACCCTGATACCTACATATGTTCTGCAATGCCAACAAATGTTGAAAACTGCAATGACATTCTGACATTCTGTACCATTATATAAGTTTACATTTTTTTATCACAATACACTAGAGATGTGCACGACAAAAAAATTTTGTTTTGTTTTGAATTTATTTGTTAAATCAATCATTTTGTTTTGCCATATTGGTTATGTTAGGATAATTCATTTTCATAATTTGTTTTGCATATTCGGATTTGTTATGCAAATGAATACGAATTTGCGGAAGTTATTTTGAAAGATTCAGATTCATTCCTTATGTCATTATGCTATTTCGGTGACTTGTTTGTGACTTTTCAATGGGACTTGCTTCTGCCTTGCTTGCAATTTCAGTGCAACTTGCTTGAGAGTTTTCCATGCTACTTGCTTGTGATTTCAATGTGACTTGCTTGCAACTTTGATATTTTGCTTAACTTTGGCTAATCATAACAATACACAGTGTGACAATAATACTGAACTTACAAAACCCGGGTTCTGTTCCTTGCGAGCGTCGGGACGTACAGGGGACAGAACCGGCGGGAAATTCAAAAATTTAAAAATGTGACATTCACTCAATACACTAAAATCTCAGAGTATAACATTACTGTATCATAGCATTTCACATACATTTTGTCCCTAGTGCTTTGCCCTGCCTGCATTTTTACTGTTTTCTGCCTGGAAACTGAGAAATGTCCATGGCGTCCAAAAAGCGTCCCTTTTAGGTCAAAAGCGGTTTTAGACCAGCTAGAAAACAGCGAAAATAAATTCGAACCACTTGCAGAATTGAGTGATAATGATTTGTGGGGAAATTAGTCATCAGACACTGAAAACGATTCTGCGACTAACCTCAATGATCTGCGAACTTGGTGTTCTATTTCAAATTTCAGTGTTTTTGGTTTGATTACATTATTGAATTAAATTTATTATTATTATATTATTTTTTGATTATATTATAATTTATAATTTCGGGTTTCAAATTTTATCATACTTGGGATGTTTATTAGACTCTTGTTTGGACAGATTTCAGTGAGTTATTCCTAAGAATTACAGGCCTACAATAAAAAACTGCATATTTCCATGCAAAAAAATGTACCGCTTTGAGCACAGAAATACTGACATAATCAGACCGCTAGGGAGGTTAAAGAGGACCTGTCATCCTTATTTCTATTGCAAGGGATTTTTATATTCCTTGTAATAAGAGTAAAAGTGGAAAAAAAATAAAGGGACAGTTTAAAAATAAAATAAACAAGAAAAAAAAAATTTTAAGCGCCCCCATCCCTCTGTGCTCGCATACAGAAGTGAACACATATTATCACATACCTGGTGATGGAGGCCAATGGAGAGATTGCTTCCATTGCGGCTAAGTTCCGGACTCCCCTGAGAGTGGGACAGCGAGAGTCAGGGACAAAGTTGCACAGGTCGCCTGTAGGAGTGCTGGTTGGTGGTCCACTCAGAAGCACAGCTGGTGTACGGAGATAGGTCGGCAGACAGACGCCTGTGCGTGTTATGCAAGCCCCTCCCGGATTTGGATGTTTACTGGGTAGTCGGTTCAAGCCAAGGTCAGGTACCGGGTGGGAATCAGAGCGGACGTGGTCAGATGGGAAAGCCGAGGTCATTCACAGAGGAGCTAGAGAGAGAGAGAGTGTTCATAAGCCAAGACAGGTCCAGGAGCAAGCCGAGTTGGTAACAGGAAATCATAAGTCAGAACCACAGGAAACAGGAACAGCGCATGGGAAGCTAGATATCATCCAGCAACCAGAGGGAGTGATGAGCCTCCTTATAAAGGCCATCTGGCACCAGATTGAGGCTGATGTGTCCTTCTGTGGCCATGTAGAGTATTGGCAGAAACGCCAGATCTTCCAGAACTCCTGCCATGGACAGGACCCTGACACATATGTAAACAGTGTTTGCAGCATACATGTGAGGTACTGTCATGAATGTTAGAGCAAGAGCAATAATTCTAGCACTAGACCTCCTCTGTATCTCTAAACAGGTAACCTATAAAAAATGTTAAAGCATCACCTATGGAGATTTTTAAGTAATGTAGTTTGCTGCCATTCCACAAGCGTGCGCAATTTTAAAGCGTGACACGTTTGGTATCTATTTACTTGCTGTAACTTCATCTTAAATATTTTTCAAAAAATTGGGGTAAAGTGTGTAAAAAAACAATCACCATTTCATTCTCTAGGGTCTTTGCTAAAAAAATATATATAGTGTTTGGAGGTTATAAGTACGGTAATTTTCTATCATAAAATACTGATTTAAACTTGTAGACAAAACGTGCCAGAAAATGCTTGGTCTTCAAGTGGATATATATTGTACATTCACATCAGTCCCATCAGAGCTTTCAGTCTAAGGTCCCTAATTCACATTCATACATACATAAACTAGGGCTAATTTAGACAGGAGGCAATTAACATACCAGCATGTCTTTGGAGTGTGGGAGGAAACTGGATTATGATTCATAAAAAAATTAATCGCGCATGTCTATATTATACTATAGCATGCAACAATTTCCCCATCTAAAAGCCAAGCTGTAGCTTCACCATACATACTGTATATTGCAAAATTGCTAGGAAAAAAGTGCATTAATGCATACTTTTAAAAGTGTTTTTTTCACAGTAGCCACATGTGTATGTTCTCTATGTGGTATGCAAATAGAATAGCAGTCCCCCTGTAATCTGAATGGGTTTCCCCTTGATCTAATTTAGCTGTCACACCTTCTTCTGTGCATTTCATGACAATCGGTACTATTCAAAAGGGGCAGCGCATGGTGCTGTATAGATCAGGGGTCCCCAAACCTTGCTTATACCTTATGCATGGTACTGAATAAGGGGTGACACTCTGACTTTCATTGTCCGATCATGTGCAAAGAAAAATACATTACATTTTTTTTTTTATTTAAAGGACCAATTGTACTTTAAAAGTCTCATATGGCCACCATAGCTGGGTACTGGATCCAGGCACTGAGTGTTTCAAGTTTCAAGTTGAGTTTTAAAAAAAAAAGGAGCACACAACACCCTCCTAACCTTCATCGCCCTGAATGGAAACATGTGAACTTGTAAAAAGGAAAACAATCCTGTTTGTGCAAGGAAAGCAGTGGTGGGTTTAATCACTTGTCTCAAGCCACATTACTCCTATACCTGTGAAGAATTGTGGCATTTATAGTGAAAAGTGAGAATTACTAACCTTGTGTAATGTTCCCTTACAGTTTAAAAAATACATTTTTGAGTTTGATTAGATTATGAAGATACGAGCAACCCTTGATGGCCTTAGCAACTGTGCCTGTGACAAATGTAGGCTCTAAATAACATTGGGAGAAGTATCCAGCTCCAGTACACTCAGAAAATTGTGCTGTGCAAGGCTTTTTCAAAAGGAAACCAAATTCCCCAGAGCCAAACCCTAGTTGCAGTTTTAATGAAAACAGCTTGGCTTCATGTCACCGGTTGTTGCAATTCTGGCAACTAATTGTGCATTGCTCATATATGCATTCTCTTTGATGTTACTGTCTGTATTTTGATATTCTTTAATAAAAACTCACTGAAAGTGAAAATAGTTTGTAAGGGGGATCTATTCTAATCTATAGGTTCCTAAAACATACATAGCAGTTAATGCAGAGCAGGTTTACTACTGGTTAATGTACGGAGTCACACATCTGCAAATATATGCATCTCTGCATATATTTCTGTTCTATTAAAATGTAACTACAGACAAAACCTTTTTTTTTTAGTTTTGGTTAGAATGAAGTGAGCTAGAATACCTATCAGGTTTTATTGCTCTCTGTGTCCCATTAGAGAGATTCACCCTCCTGTTTACTGTTACCATCAAAAGTAAAAGTAACAGAAAATCCCAAATTTTGGGTTGACAGCAGAATGTTAATAGAGGGGAAATCTTCCAATGGGGACATTAGTTCTGGTGACACACTGGGTTTCCCTCACTTTGGAGGGATTTCTTCTCACCTCCTATGTTTTGGCTATGGAAGAGAAAGTAAAGGGAAATGTCCCCCATGAGGCACAGATGGGAAAAAAGTCAGGGTTTTAACCCTCCCTTACTCTATCCAAAATGCAAAAAAAAATGTTTTGCCCTTTATGTACACTTTAAAGATCAGGAACGGCTAGCATAAATGTATTCTGCCATATTGCCCTTATGCTTTAGTGGCTGCAATTAGGATGGCACCATGTTCCATGTTTGGTGGTCCTGTCCAAGGGCCCAAAGTCACTGCACCAGAATTTTTAGTCTAATATTCTCCGTAACTGGTCTTAATATTCCCATGAATGCCGAGACAGCATTTTTTAACAACCTCCCAGATGGAACCCCCAGACAGCTTCGCTCATTAGCTTTCTTTGTTCTTTTAGCAGCATAGAGTGTCCATTGCCAGAGCATGAAAAACCCCTAGCATAGTTTATGCAGTCACTAAACAAACAATGTCTTGGATTATGGGCAATGAGAAATTAGCCAGTATTCTATGGGATAAACATGACAAATTTGAACTGGTCTGGGCACCCTGGATTAATTACCTTCAGTTGCCTACTTAAGGGAGGCTTTCCTTGGGGTGGTGGTGGTCGAGCCGAGAGAATCCAGTTTTACTTTCCCTTTTTTCCCAGCTTATCTTCTTTTTCAGTTTTTCTCTTTTTTCTTTTAACTTCCACTCCTTTTTTGTTTTTGCACTGAATATGATACCCTAAATACACTTCCTTATTTTTACATAGCTGTTTTACATTGCTTTCTAGATTTGTATTTCTGGACAAGTTTGCTCTAATGTCAACAGCACAGTATAATATAAAGCATAAGTGTATGCATATATACATTTGAAGGAAATAAGTATTTGGTCCCCTGCTGATTTTGAATGTTTGCCCATTCACAAAGAAATGATCAGTCTAAAAATCGAATGGTAGGTGTATTGTAACACTGATTGACAGAATAGCAACAAAACAATTCAAAAGAAATGCATGCCTAACAAATGATGCACTGATTTGGATGTTCATGAGGGAAATAAGTATTTGATCCCCTTTAAAAACATGACTTAGTACTTGGTGGCAAATCCCTTGTTGGCAATCATTTCTTTATGAGTGAGCAAACATTAAAAATCAGCAGGGGATAAAATACTTATTTCCTTCACTGTACATATGTATATAACATAAGCAATACATAAGAATAACATAAGCACATTATAAACATATTATGGTGTTGATTTTCTAAAGGCAGATAGGCTGTTCACTTTGCAAGGGAAGTAGCACTTTGAAATGGAATTTGACCCAGAGCTTAGAAGATGTGGTGAAGTTTCACTTTGCAAAGTGTACCCAATCGCATACAAGGAATATAAAAAAACAGCAATTTTGCTTGTACATGATTGGATGATGAAAGTCAACAGAGCTTAACCTAATCTACTAAGCTTTGGGAACTTTGCAAAGTGTAACTACTATTACAACATGAACAGTCTATTTGCCTTTAGTAAATCAATCTAAAATGTCTTAACCCAGTAAACAAAACCTCTTGTTTGGGGGGTGGCGGAGATGGGTCATTTTGAAGGGTGCCTGATTTCCACCACATTGTTTTTTGTTTTTGTTTTTTACAATTTTGATGAAAACACTTTTTTTGTTTGATAAATGTTTTGGTGTGTTATAATTGATTAAACGGTTTTCCTTCAATTAAAACAGTGCTAAATGCAAAAACCAAAATGTAATATATTGCAGCTTACCAATCATTAGATGCGGTGGCTGCTTTAGTATTCTTTTCTTAGGCTTTTCCCAGCTGTTTTTACCTGGTGATCATACCAGTAACACACCTCCTGTATTAGAGTGCCCCCACTCTGGATGAAGGGGCTCAGAAGCCAACCGCGTACAGCAGCATTGTCAGTCTGGAAGGAAGGGAGTGTTAGATGCTCTAGCACTCAGCTCCTGCTCCTTTTTGGGCTTGTGGGCATGTGATTTTTAAAGAAGTACTTTGCCATGATTACCAAGCAATTCTTTTGCATGACAATCACGGCAAAATTGCACCTCGTTTGGGGTGCCATTTAGAATGCATGGCACCCAGGGCTGTGGATAAGTGGGTACCACCAGTCCTCCTGTACAGGGCCCAGGCCAGCATGGGGGCCCACAGAGCTGGGTGAATCGGGCGTGGGCAGGGAGAATGATCGGCATGGTGGGGGGGCAATTACTGGAACCAATCCCATGTACGGCTCTCTCTGCACCAGCTGAAAGCTGGCTTGTACTCCTCCCCCTCCCGTTGGCTTTTAGCTGCTGCAGCGGGAGCCATATAAGGGATCAGTTCCAATAATTGCCCCCCCGGTGCACCTATCGCTCTTCCTGTGCATTATACGTTTCCCTCTGCTACCCAGGCCCCTCTGTGCCCCCCCCCCATGCCCACAGTGCTGCCGGATTCCATCCTCTCCTTCCCAACATCATATCAAGGTCCTACCTTTCCTCAGGGCTTGTGCTGCTCCATGTGCTGGCATCCATCTTGGGTCTGCAAAGCATTGTGGGATTCTTTATGCTTTCAGCCCTCTGCGGCTCCTCCCAGGAGGTGGCGGCTTATCACATTTAAGTCTGCTGTTTGCAGCTGTCCATTGCATTCGTGTCCTGTCTGTTGCACAGCAGCAAGCTCCTGTTCAGTTAACTCTTTGCTCTCCTGGATACCGACTCGGCTTTGGCTAAGACTCCTCCTGGCTTCTGACTCCGGCTCTGGCGACCATTCTTCCTGGCTTCTGACCCCGGCTCTGGCGACCATTCTTCCTGGCTTCTGACCTCGGCTTTGGCTAAGATTCCCGCTGGTTCTCGACTTGATGATCCTGAAAGACGACCTCGGCAGGAGAACTTCTGTCCTACCAAGTCATCCGCTGTTGCTGTCGGACTTGCATAGACTCTTGCCTTGTTTCTGTGTAAATAAACCTACCTTTAATTGCACCTCCTTGTGTGTCTGGCTCCTCGCTCCCTGACACAGCAGCTGCAAGCACATAATAGGATTCTTCAGGCTGGAGAGTAGGGGAAATGTACCAGCTCTGCCTTTCCTGAATGAACACAATGAGTCATCAGTACTGATCACTCACTTGTGTTCATTCATAACAGGGTAAAAAAAATTTTTTTGGAGGAGGGGGACCCTGTCAGGTTGGCTGAATGGGGCCCCGTGGTTTGTAACAGAAGCCCTGATGCCACCCAAACATGCATCACATGTTTTTCAGTGATTGCCACTTGATTTGTAATCGCGAGGCCTCATAAATTGAAGCCAAACTCCAGCTCACACTGCAGTTACACAGGCAGCTACAGAAACATTTGTTTTCTTTTGGGATAATGGTTTTTACATGAATAAATAAAAGCTGATCATTGTTTTGTCTCAACATTCTAACTGCTACATCTGCAGGAAAGCTTGTTCTGTTGAAAAATAACAATTACTGGCCAGTTCACCAGGTATGAATAATGAAAAGAAAGCCTCAAAAAGAAAACGAATGCAGCCATTACATCTAAGAATACGTGTGCTTCAGTATAATAAATATTTGACTCTAAAGACATGCTGGTAGGTTAATTGGCTCCTGTCTAAACTGGCCCTAGTATGCGTATGTATGAATGTGAGTTAGGGACCTTAGATTGTACACCTCTTGAGGGTTAGGGACTGATGTGAATGTACAATATATGTAAATTGATGGCACTATATAGGTACCTTTAAATAAATAAATACATTTGCTTTTGGGCTTAAAACTGCTTTAGGAGTTTTGGATGGAATGATACCTTTACTACAGATGCAGCCAGAGTCAGAGAGATAAGTCACAGAAGATTCAGCAGTTTGGTGATTGCAACAAAGATGGGTAAATCTTTCATCATCATCTAGGTTGTTTGCCCTCAGATGCCTCCTCATTTGATGTTATCGCTGCTGGAAATGTGCTGACATTGACTGGTGGACATAAAAGTTTACCTATTAAGTAGCTGCTAGCATTTAGATAAGCAACATGTGTCCTGTGATGTTTACTAGGCACAAATGTAAACAGCAACAAATGTCCCTCCCTTCACTGTTTACCCACAATATAAAATCTCCATAAAACATCATAAAATAATATGCGAGGCCTTTCGTTTGGAACTGATGGATTTTAAAGCAATTCTTTTTATATACTATAGCTCTCCGTAAAGTCACTTTTTTTTTCTTTTACAGAGAGAAAATTGGTAAGTGTTAATCATTTGCATTTTGCTTACTAAGAAGAAATAAATCTTGCTGGCTGTAGCAGCGAGTCAGTCATTCATCATACGCTTTTCACAAACCAGTATGACTTAAGCACAAATTTAGTGCTTTACATTACTTAGTGAGGCACCAATTTGTAACATCATGAACAGCACCTCGTATATTCTATTATACAATTTATAAGACACAGATCATAAATGTGCATAATAATATATTGTCTAAAGTAGACTGTCATATAAGAGAAAAGGCTCATGAAGCTCTGCCCTAGAAAGTCTCTTCCCCCCCTCATGCCTCCCATTCAGGCATACTTTGAATGTTCTCTGCTTTCCATCCCCCTAACATACCAATGTTCTTAAAAGGAAAAGCTGTCCACCATCAGACATCCCCCAACTCACAGCTACAAGTTTACACTAGATCTATGGCCACTATCCTGCAGTGTGCAGCATGCATAAACAAATGCTTCAAACTCATCACTGAGAAGTGATTATCTAGATAACATGCTTCAGTAGTAGAAATTTGAACCAGATGAGACATCTTCCAATGGCTTTTATCTTATTACTATTTAGTAATAGTAACTAATGTCAAATGAGCTGTGCACAGTGGATTGACTATTTTCTACTCACAGAAGTAAATCAGATCTGAGTTAACTGCGGTTAGATATCTCATGGATGAAATATAATAGGTTGCTGTTGATTATTGCACTGTATTCTACGGATGAGGTTTGATTCAGGGCTACCATAAATTCACAGCAAATCCTGCATGTTCAGTGTTTGCAGACCCAGTTCAAACCAGGTCAACTACCTTGTAACCATACTGCACTGCATGGTCTTTCAACTTAGGTCAAAAGCTGTTTTAGGTACAAAGCTGTTCATAACACTGCCCCAAACTACATCACCAACCTGATATCCATATACCACCCAAAACGTACTCTCCGCTCCTCACAAGACCTCCTACTCCCTAATTCCCTGGTCTCCTCTCCAGGACTTCTCCAGAGCTTCCCCCATCCTCTGGAACTCACTACCCCAACCCATCAGACTGTCACCTACCCTCCTCCCCTTTAGGCGCACCCTGAAAACCCATCTCTTCAGGGAAGCCTACCCCGCCCTCACCTAATTGCCGATCTCCACTCTTCCTACCACTCCATCCTCCACAGCTATTTCCTCCTCTACCACTATCCCCTCCCTCCTAGATTGTAAGCTCCAAGGAGCAGGGCCCTCGAACCCTCATGTATTGCACTGTATTGTTACTGTACTGTCTCGTGTGCTGTCTCTCTTTGTAATGTACAGCGCTGAGCAAACTGTTGGCGCTATATAAATACTGTATAATAATAATAGGTCAGCTGGCCCATGAAAAAACAATTATGAGGGCGTTGTTATGTGCCAGCCCCTTTACTATAAAAGGAACCTATGCTTTGCAGTGTGGTGGGCTACATATTCTTGAGTGCCCCCCCATAGTCACAGTTCAGAGACGCAACTGACTATTTTAGACCTACTTTTTGTGTGTCTCAGCAACAACTTTCGTTTCCGTTTTTATCAGCTAGTCCCCCTTTTCAGCTATTTTTTACATTTGTTTTATTGGGGGTTTTTTTGGGGGGGGGTTGTATGTCACTTAGGTTTCTCATACAGTCTAGGGTTTATTGTGGGTGTGGAGAAAACAAACTTTGTTTTCTCAGATGCATAATCACTTCTGTTTCAGGTCCTGGAACCCATAGGCTTTGTAGAGCTTTGGGTAGGATAAAGCCTTCATCCATAGATGTACATCTTACCTGATAGCCAGACTTCAACATCAGTCTGAGCTGTCCACTGGATTTTATATATGCAAGTTGACCAATGCTCAGGGCTCTCTCTCTTTCTGTTGTGGGAGCCTCCTGCTGGATAAAAAGACTGAGCGCTGACAGAACACTAAAAAAGACACAAGTGCTACCTGTTTGTTTTGGAGAACATATTAGGAGCACTTTATTAGTAAGAAATTGACCAGAATTTAGTTAGTGGCTCAAATGAACAGATGTTTTATTTGTTTATGCTATGGACTTGTTGTGCAAAGCCCTCACGAATTGAAATTATTTGTTTTCGGCATTGCAGAATAAATGTGCAGGACAAACATGCTTGGACTGCTCCTGAGTTTATTGCTAGTATATCCCTAGTTTATTTCTGTTAATATCGGTTGAGCCTGTCCCTCTTACAATCTACATTGAGAGATGCCAATCATTATATTGTTACCTGCTTCCTATTCAGACCTACAGTTGCAGCATCTGGCAGAGAAGACATCCAGCTTTGACTTCTTTAGCAGCTCTCTGAATTTGGTCACATGGCATCTGAGATTTTTTTTTTTGTTACAGGGATTCTTTTTTTTGGGGGTAGGGGGGTATAATTGATTTTGCTAAGGCCTTTATTCCCACCATAGCTCCACAAACTGTATGAGGAGTCAGCAGAATTATTTAATCACTTGATCACTGACTTGCCGCCAAGCGGATGATCTTGGTCACGTGCTCATATTCTTATTTAAGTTATTGAGGATGATCACCAGGACTATAGAGGGAGGACACATCAGGCAGTGAGAAACAAGAGGCAGTGATGTTCCAGCAAATGCAACTTACTGCCAAGTGGATTTCATCAATAAGAAGGGGTGGATGATGAAGTAGCAAACAATCCATGGGTACCACCGCTTGGAAAGCAAGATGTGCAGCATTTTTGCACAGGTGGTGCCTGAACCATATGATTTCTGAATACATCAGGTCCAAGTCTGATGTGAACGCTTTCATAGATTGAATGTCCAAGCTGGACCACTGGCAAGAGCTTGCACAGTATGTACTGAAGCTTCTGGTTTGACCTGCAGCCAGAATGCTAGCTAAGAGGGCCTTCAGTTTGGCAGAGTAGAGAGTTGAGGCCTTATTTATTTTTTATGTATGGTAAACTTTCCATCAGATTTTACATCTGTTGCCCCTGCTATTTCTACCATTCAGTTCAGGCCTGTTACCACTGAGTAAAAAAAATCAAGTATGGCAGCCCAAACTACTTAAACAAGCCTATTCATTCCAAGCCCACATGATTTAGATTAGGGTGCTGCTACGATATATAAGCCTAGAGTAATTTAAAAGTCTGAAAATCAATTACACTTCCAAAAATGTGATGACAATAGCTTGCCTATTAGCTTTGAATGTATTATCAAGACAAATCCCCCTTATACTTCAATGGGGTTCAATCTAAGCTCAGGTTTTACAGATTTCAAACCGGATTCAATGAATGCTCCACTAATTGAACTTGGGCAGATTTGCTCATCCCTACTGTATGTGTTGTAGTTTAATCTACCTTACTAGATCATCCTATATTTTAATCTGTGACCAATTACAGCAATTATATAGTAGAGAATTTGAATGAAAAGCAAATGCACAGTTAAAGATTTCACTATAAGCCAAATACAACAAGAATAAGAGTTCTCATTGAAAAAGATGGTGGTTGTGCATTATTTAAGCAAAATCTAGCATTTTAAGCAATGAGAATTCATGTTTCCTTAACATGCCTACAAGACACCAATTAAACATAAATATATGTGCTACTGTACTCTTCTGCTCTTTTCACTGTTTTATTGAGTTTTCCAGCTACCCAGGACAATAAAATCACATGACTACATAGCTATAATATATATATATATATATATATATATATATATATATATATATATATACAATATCTGTGATATAAATGTGTGTGTGTCTTTATGAATCATTCCATGGCTGAAACATTTTCCAAAAAACACTTTCTAACTAAAACTAACTGTCTTTGTTGCCTATACAAAGACTATAATTCCAAAAGTCTGAGCCATAGTCCACTGATTTTGCAAAACTGTTTGATATCTCTCCATGAACCAAATGGCCAAGATAATATACAGTATGCTTTTGTGCAGGGCCCAAGCTACAGCATAAATGGTTATTAAATGACCACATTTGTTGACCACCCTACCTTCACACATTGTAGATATAATTTCTGTTCTTTGCAAATTAGGGACAACAGCTATCAACTGGATCTTGCCAGGACAAAAATGGAGCCTTTACTGTGGTATGAGTGATATAACTGTAACATATTTATCAATCCACTCTTCATGGATATTCCAGATTTTGCCTGCTGGAAATCCAGTTTATCTCCTGCTTGATCCATTCTGCTTAAGAAAAAAAAAATGCTGTAGGTTTTAATGCAAAGTAAGAGAAAAACGCTCTGGTTCCACCATATTTTTCACCTAAATGCACATGAAGATTAAAGTATCATAAAGCATAAATGTGTTGCAGACCTTGAGTCCAAAATGTACACTGTGAGCAGAAAATGTTTCTTCCCTGGGCCACAAAAAAAGGATTAATTAATCATCAGCAGCAGTTTGAGAGTAGTTTAGACATCTGACCAGTTCACTTCCATTATACACTATGTACACTGGCTCTCCTAACTTTTCTCCCTTTTTGTCCCATGCACACCTCAGTGACAAATGAGGCAATAAACAAGTGTGACCTTTATTGATGATGCAGCATATACAGCCTTATGATAGATGTCGTTTGGATTTTACTAATCCAAATACATCATGATGATACAGGGTATCCATAAGGCTGTACACCATTTACTCAATAAATGTAATGATTGTTTTCTGGCCAATTCACAGTCACCATAGTCACCATTTCATGATAAGGGCCAATAAGAGAGGGAAGGAGCAAAGGATATGTATTGCATATAAATTGATTATTATTATTAGTTATTTGATTCCAGTGATCCATTTCAAGACATGTACAAAGTTGTATCAGAGGAGAATGACAAAATGTATGGACATTCAACATTTTAGGTGGCTAGCTATCCTTTTGAAAGGAGTGGGGCAGTGAGGAAAGGGATGATGATATTATCATGCAACACCCTATAACCTGCTTGCAGCAGCCTTCATTGGCAGGCAGTTACCATTTGTACTTGTAATATCTTTAAAAAGTTCAATCTTGCATGTAAAGCCATTGATTTGACTCTTGCATGCTTTACCCTATTAATTTGCCTAATCTAACCCAAGAATAAAAACTGCTTAATGTAAACCTGCTGTAATGGGGTATATGAAGACATATAACACATTTTTACATACAGTGAGCAGGTGCTGCTTTGTAAATTGAAAGGAATCTTTTATTCTCTTCTAGACTTAAATTTACAAAAATCCAGCTATACACAGATGTTTTAAATAGTTACCATAGAGAAAAGCTGTTTCTACCTCTCATATACTCAGCAGCCTTAAACTTCCAACTTTTTGGGCCTGTGCACAGTACATTTTAGACATCATCCAATTCACTTAGGTATCAGACAGGATATTTGTTTTTCTCTAGTCTCCACGCAGTGTGTGACCTTAAAGCTAGACTCTAACTACATGCCACCTGCACTGCAAGGGTTACTTGCTCATTTAGACTAGAGGTCTAGGTGAAATACTTACCTTACACCCTGGTCCAACAGGCTTCCTCCCAGCTGCACAACCAAGCCCCTGAAGGAGATCTCTGTTGCCGCTTGACAAGTTGGTTGGTTGGTTACTGACTTTGCTAGGTAACTAACCAAATCTGCACCAAATTTCCATAATCTTGGGTCTGATATCAATGGAACTGCCATACAAAGATGAATATTTTCCTTTATAAACTATATTTGAGATGTAAGGGCTTATATCACAAGGCTAATGCACCAGGATAAAAATACTTAGTTCTAAAGATTTAAATGAGATTTTAAAAATTCAGTTGCATGGCTAAAATAAATATAATTAACCTTGATTTGTGATTTGAGGCTATTCTGTTATCATGAGTGAACTGCCACCAGGGATATTCAAAAATTTTTGGTGGTTTAAGCTATTGTGGTAATTGGCAGGTGCTCCCATTATGCCTACCAAGCCCTTTCATGCTTCCTTGTGCTTGCCTACCCTTTCTCTCAGACATTCATTAAGGCGATTTCCATTTGATACAAAACTCCTATAAAAGACATGGACAATAGTAGGACTGGAGACAATAACAGAAAAAGTAGACCATAAGGAGAGATTTAAGGCTGTTTTATAAAAGCAATATATTTTAGCCTAGCTACTACAAGCGCCCAGTCAGGTTCAAGGAAAATGTCTATTTTCTGTTTCCCGTGCCCAAACACTAGCATGTACTTTGTAAGCTCCAAGGAGCAGGGCCCTCCTATCCCTTTTGTATTGAACTGTATTGTTGCTGTATTGTCTCCCGTTATATTGTAAAGCGCTGAGCAAACTGTTGGCGCTATATAAATCCTGTACAATAATAATAATAAATTACATCAATGAAAATCTGGTTACCCAGATCCCTTGTTTAAAATGTATCAATCAGTGCTTATAAGTTATTTATTGACAAGCACAGTTTCCAACAGTGCAGGTATCCTAAAAAAATGTTAGGTATAAGACCTTAAATTGCCATAACATACTGTAATACCCACATTTGTTACTTAAAGTTAAGGCATGTCATAAGAAGCAGCATGTTTGATAAGTATGTCTCATGGCATTACAGTACAAAAGAAGCTTGCACAGTGATTTTACTTATCCAATAGTGTTTAATATATATTTACCAACCCCCCTCTTAAGAATTTGCTCTGGTATTAAAGCAAACTGTCACAGTATTGGACTGTTCCTATGTTACTTTTGATTTAAATCACATTACTAATCTTCATAAACCATACCTTTCTATAGCAAATATTTGAGATTGAGGAATGTTGTATGCTGGGGATGACTGCATATTCCCTTCTTCGGAGAATGGTACAAAATTCATTAGTGGGTTATTAGCACATCTATGTTCCTTCATCCAGTTACATAATGTTAAAACAGATTTACACCTAAATAATAAAATGAAGCTCTATTTACAGACTTCTTTGGATGTATAAATTAAGAATAACATCAAATCAAAAATATCTATATTTTTCTTGAAAATGCTGCTTCAGGCTACTCTCAGTGCTTACTACATGTGAGGTCTAAAGCAGCCTTTCTCAACTAGGGTTCTGTGAAAACCTAGGGTTCCTCCAGAGGTTGCTAGGGGTTCCTTAAGAGATAAGCAATTTTTTTCCTGTCAGGTAAGTTACTAATGACAACAATTTTATTTTTAGCTTTTTGTAAAGAGGGTATTCTTTCCAGTGGCTGCCAATATATGGGGCATTCTTCCCACTGATCACCAAGCTAATGTACCAGGTTATAGTAATTATTGGCAGAGGTCCCTTGAGACCTGAAAATTATTTCAAGGGTTCCTTTATGTGAAAAAGGTTGAGAAAGGTTGGTTTAGGCATTTGGTCACATGATTTCTTCTACAAGGGGCAATCATTCATTCTGAATTATGATCTTTCCCTTTTGAAAAGATTAGATGACTAATTGACTATTAGAAGGGAACATTGAGCAGCATTTTTTCATGTAATGTAATTGATTTTTTATGACTTTGCAGGACTTTCCATCCACCACATCATTACAATAAAAGTAAAAGTCTTGCTTACATAATTGCTCCAAATGAATTGCTCTATTGTGTTCTCTCACTTTAGCCTATTTGTGATTCCTTACATTAAAGGCACTAATTACAGAATAAAGTTTTATCAAACTATTCTAGATTTATTTGATTTGAGCTGGCATAAGGTAACTGAAGATATTGGACACTTATAGTGCTACCCCCAAGGCCTGCTGATTTGTGTCCAGGTTCTCCTCATGCTATTACAGCAGCAGCCAGGCAAACAGCAACTTCCACTCCTAGCTCAGAAAAACTCTAACAGGAATATTGAGGACATTCTCCCCTTGTAGCAGCTTCTTGAACCAGTTCAGGACATAAAGTGGACAGCATTAGGGCACCTGTAGCAATGTCAGGCCAGGCAATCCTTATACTGCAGCAGGGGTTAACAAAAGCAACAGTCACTGAGATCCTTCTCCCTTAGTTCTGTATTCATAGTGTCCCCCAAGGCTTGGAATGTCTCCCTCAGACTCAGCAGGCAGAACTCCTCTGTCAAGCTTCCAGGGCAGATCCTCAGTAGCACCCCTCTTTGGCTAAAAGGCTTGTGGCTCGATAGGCCCCCCAGCTGAGCACGGCTGGACCTCAATGAACAGGTTAGACCTTCAGCAGAACAGCCAGGAAGGGCAGGCAACCCTTCTGGCTGGGAGCCTCTCCTCCAGGGAAAAGAACCCCCCCTCTCTGTGGTTTTAAACTATTTTATGCATCTTTCAACCACCATCTAGGCACACCTCTCCAGGGATTGGCTAAATCTGCATAAATATTCAGGCTGTCTGTTTGAGTTTCCCACCCACTAGATTCTGGAAATCTCCAGAAACCTGCAGCGTGTACAACCCAGACAAGTCCAAAGCTTTCAGGCATGACTTAATTGATTACGGGAAAGTCAAAAAACTAAATTTGCCTTACCAGACCTAGCAGCCTAACTTAAAGGGTGCTACAGACCTATTTTCATTATTATTATTATTATTATACAGGATTTATATAACACCAACAGTTTGTGCAGTGCTTTACAAATGAAGGTAGACATTCCAGTTACAATACAATTTGGTACAAGAGGAAACAGAGGGCCCTGCTCCTTAGACCTTACAATCTAGTTTCATGTCATGTCCCTGCATCACCGACCTTGGCGAAAATACTGACTGCTTTATTTCAACAATAGCTATTGTTTCCCTCTATTGTCTGGCAGTCTCTGTCTCAATCACACAGCCTTCATGAAACTATAACCAACCTCTAAGCTTTATCACCATGGGTTAGACAGTTCTAATCTGGAACAACATATACCTTTACTGGATTGCAAAATACAGGTACAATTAGGGGAAGTATAGATAATGAAAGCAAATAACCTTGCACAAAAAAGAGAATAATGCCATGTAAAAACTACAATAAAGAACGCCCCCAAAAAGAAAGAAAGCTGTTATATGGCTACTAATATTTAAAGGAAAGTTATGTATATTTTAATGTAAAATTATGGCACATTATTCTGATATGATTGGCATAACCACAATCTGCAAAAGCTATCTGACATTCATATAAGTGTAGGTTAAAGGAACTGTCATATCCATTCCCAGTTATTTACACACACTCACAGCATGCATACATCAGAGCACATGAGTGTAAGCATAATAATTTATACATCTGCTACATATGCAGGTTTCTATGTTATTGCAAACTTACAATACATTTGAATACCCACATATCGTTGCCTTTGGCTACTGATATGGAAATAGATGTAAAACTGAAAGATAGCTTTTTTTTTTTTATAACACATAACTAAAATATTCAGAGATTGTTTATCACCTGTAATAACCTGCAAGTATTAATCTTGACACACATAAAAAAATCTTTTTGCAAGCAATATATTCAATGCGCAAAGTTTTAGCACAACTATAAAGATCTTCAGTTTAGCATTACAAATCCCATTGGACTTGGATTTTTTTTTAATCAAAGGATATCACACAGGAGGGTGCTGTCACCCATTAAGAGAAATTTGCTTTGCGTTTGGACAGCTTTATTCTATTGATTTAACTTTGCAAAACACTTTAAATGTATATCTGAATGGTTGGACCTTTGTATATGGGTTTGCTGCAACTAAATGTTCTTTACATCCAAATTCTTGTCATTGCTCATTCATTAAAGTGTTACTAAACCCAGGACCCTGCATTCACTATATCTGGTCTCCCACAGTACACAGAACATGGAAGTGCAATTATTTTAATAACTATAAACTGCTAAATACCTTTTCTCATCAGCAGTTAGAGCAGTCTTGTTTCTTCTATCAGTGTCAAAACAAGCACTGGTTAAAGCTTGTAGGAGGAGTTTTCATTTTGCTCTAGAAGGATGCAAAACCCCTGACCTCTGTCTGGACAGCACTGATTGGCCCTGTGCCGATCACGTGCACTCTCCCAAGAAAAAAAAACTCTCTAGCAATTAACATCAAACTGAGCATGTGCAGAGTGACTCCACATGATATGTCTTATCAGGAGATAAGAGGGGGATGGAATAAGGAGAGGATCAGAGAAGACAGGATTAAACAACGTTTTTACACAATGCAGAGCATTAACCCCTTAGGTTCCACAGTGAGTACAACAAGCGTGCTTCACTGTTTATACAGACTGATTTTACTGTTGTGGATTTAGTAACACTTTAATGACAAAACACCTGTTGATTAGGGATGAGTTTAAGGTTTGGTCCAAACTTAAATTTCCAAACTACTGCTAGTATACATGCCAGCTTCCCGCTTGTTAAGGATGCTGGCTGGTCCAGGTCCCATGGAGTCCATGACAACCAGTGAGGTCACTGGCTCCATTCACTCACATAGCCAGGAATCCCACACAAACAAAAGGTTAGGGATATTTGAAAAAAAATGGAATGCTCTAAAATTCATACCAGGTCTGACATGAATTTTAAAGGGGACCACACACAAAAAAAGCATGTGACGCTCCCCCTCAAAAAAAATTATATACCAGACCCCTCATGTCTGGTATGGATTTTAAGGGGGAACTGCACACAAAAATAGCAGGATACCCCAAAAAATCTACAGCAGACCCTTACCTAAGCCAGCCTAGCAAGCCAGAAAAGGTGGGGGCAAGTGTACAGCCCCTCCTCCTGAACCATAACAGGTCACATACCCTCAGTATCGATTGGCAATCCTTTGGAAAAGCACCTTGTCTTCCCCATGGGCCTCTTCCTCTCAACTACATTGGCCAAGTGGTTGTGAAGGGACCTATTAGAATCGAGAAACCCCCTTTAACAGGGTGCATCCAGATACCATCCTCCCATGTGATTAAGTAAGGGGTAATATTCACACAAAAAATGTAAAGTGTGAATAAAGAGCAGTCTTTTTAATAAAAAGAAAATGAACATCATCAATCATGTCATCCAGTGATGTAGATCCATGTCAATCTTGATGGTTGACGTCTGTCGACCAGTCAAAAGGAAAAAAAACCTGCCAACCACTGAAACACATCTGTTCCCTTCACTTCATTCCTGCCGAATTACATGTTTTATCCAAGACAGGTGTTTTAAACAGAGGAGAGGGATTCCCCAAGTGATGTAATTGTTCATATATGGACAATGATGTCTCTGGGATCCCTGTAAAGTAATTGACTAAATAGCGTTCACTAAAATCCCTGCTTCTCCAAACAAAATTTTTTTTAATAGTTTTTTTTTGCTTTGGTATAGAGACATGCCCATGCCACTTGTTTGACAATCCCTAGCATAGTAGTCTAAAAAAATGGTTATTGCTATCTTTGAACATTCGGCTTTAATGGGGGTTTGGGCAGACAAACTTTAGTCACGTTCTGTGAACCTGCCGCAATCCAAATCTAGGTATGTTTGGCCCATCACTACTGTTGTTTACAAGTAATCCTCAGGTCATTCATATGTAGCCGGGTACTGGCTATATCATTATGCCATTCAGGGATATTTACAGATGAGACTATGGTTAATCCTTTTTCCCCCTATTGCTCAGTACTGGGACTGCTACATCACTTTCTGTTAGCAGAGTGTATTCAGTTTTTATGACAGCACAGGATCTTGGGACCTGTAGTCCTATAGCCAATGCATCCTGTATGCCTGAGTGCTGATTGAACTACAAGTACCAGCGACCTGGGGAACAAGTAAGATGCTGGGATAGCAGATATATTCTACATCAAAGGACTGGCTTGCTCTCTTGGTGTGGGATTCAGAGCTTAACACAGGGGGACTGCCGTTCTCCTCCAGAGTCAGATTGCTGGTCTATTGCTGCAGGACTCTGCACATTAGTTCAGCACAGTGATGATGCCAATCGCCACACCAGGATTGCATAAGCTTCTCTGCATCAGGACTGTCACTGTCCGATCTTCAAACAGACATCTATGCTCGCGCTGACAGGCTGTCAGGTGGTAACATTGCACATTCCTGCAAACAACTAAGAGCCTGGACAATAATTCTGAATCCTAGAAGACTGTTCTATCCATTGGATTGATGAGCGAATGGATGCCCAACTTCTGTCATCACTCTAGATTCTCTGCATGCAGACACCTTTACAAGTCAGTTACCAGTACACCTTTGCTTTGAGCAGTACCACAGCTTATCTGTTTAACTTCAATGAATTTCCAGTATTCACTAATGCTTATGGACCCCACCATTGCTAGCAGACGACAGCGGATACCACCATATCAAGAACTTTAAACCTTGCAGGACTCAAGTTGCAATCTCTAGTTAAAGGGACCTTTTCTCTTCTAAGGCCATTTTTATTTAGTTTAGGGTAATTATATCTATTTATACTAGAGTATACAGTTACATCGGTGTTTTTTTTCTATGGTTGAACTGGATGGACTTTTGTCTTTTTTCAGCCAGACTAACTATGTAACTATGTAACATAATTCTCTGCAAGCCCTGTTGTGGGGCCACGGGCACAGAGGAAACTGATAAGTTAGCAAGCCTTTTCTTCCCCCACTTGCTGCTGGTGTTACAATTAACTAGTTGAAACTTACTGTCAGGGAATGAGAGGATTGCCGCGGCGCACGAATCTGCGCATGTGTGGGATTCTGATGAGGCGAACAGGCGTGCGGGCACTAGAACAGAGGCGCGCGTGGTGACACGCACGGCCGCGCATGTCACCAATGACGGCGCCGAGCTGGCTATTTAAACTGGCCACTGCAGTATCCAAATTGCCGTATGGTCTTGTTTCCCCTGCCTGTGCTTCCTGATTCTGTATTGTTTCCTGTTGCAGAACCCAGCCTGCTCCTGACTACTGTTGACCATCTCCTGCCCTGACCCCTGGCTTGTCTCTGGATTATTTTTCTGCCTGCTCTTGATCATTTGACCTCCTGCTGCTGAACCTAGCCTGTGACCTGACTATCCTCCTGCCTGCTGCTCTGCCTCATCCGTTACCAAACCCGGCTCGTCTGACTCTGCTATTCACCTCTCGGTGCATCTGCATCCATCCACCCTGCACGGATCCATCCGCATCCTGCTCTGCTCCTCACTAGTCCAACTACTTCATCGGACGGATCCCAGGCCCGCTTACCCCACCACGCTCCTGCGACTGCTGTCTCACTCTCAGCGGTTCCCGAGCCGATGTTGTACGAGAGGTCTGCCTCTTCATGTCAGGCTCACTACCAAGGTACATGACACTTACTACTCATGACTGTATAACCTGTTAAACATTGCTAATTGATTATATCTATTTTACCAATGCTCTGCTATTATGCATTAACTGGGGTTGTATATCCTAAACCAATTATTCTTATAGCCTACTCTTTAGTCTAATATAGAGGTGTTACTAAAGAATTGCATCTCTTCCATTATTATTCTGTACCATTAAAAATATGTCTGAACCCAGAGTGTCAGAGGTGTCGGGAGGCTTGCAAGGTCAGGGTAACAACTGGGTACATGCATTTTCAAGTGGCCCCTGTGGGGGTAGCGTTACATATTGTGTGTAAAATCCCATAGTTTATGACTAGCATGACAGTTTTTGCAAGACAACTATTTCTCTTCTTTACGTTTTACTTTTGTGCTTGTCAGCAGTTGTTGTGCACATCATTTTATCTTACAAAACTCGCATTTATTAATTAGTAGTACCAACCTAGATTATTTTATTTTGTCTCAGTTTGCTGCTAATACACAAAAGCCCTCATAAAATATAAATAGGTCAATGCACTGCTGATATATTATACCAGTTTCCTTATGTTATTCAAGATGGTTTTACCAACATCTGTCTCCTTTTCTTCCTTGTCAGGCCTCATTATTTCACTATGATATAATAAATCCCTTGCTAGAACTACAGCTAGGGCCTCCAAGGCTAACACTAGCCATTGATGGACAGATGTCTCAATGAGAATCAAGGACGTGAGACATCTCCCAGCTTCAGACACATTTCTGTGTCACTGAAACTCACCTTGACCTTCTCTCCAGTTTGAATGATGACATTAATACTTACTCCCTTTTTTCTATACAACAGAAAATTACCATCAATGGTTTAAACAGCTTTTGCAACTCTGCAAGGATGTTCCAACCCAAAACTAGTTGTCAAAAGAAAACATACATATTTCACCAGAAAGCAAACACATTTGAAGATGTCATGTGACCTTCCAATCATAGATTTGATATAACAGAAAATATTAAGGATTTGGTACCACAGTTTATAAAAAGATTTGTAGTGTTAAAGTACATCAAAATGCTAAACAGGTCTCAAATTCAGCAACTTTGTGATGCACATGCCTTAAAAGGTAAAAAAAAAAGTTCTGTTACTTCCCAAGTGAGCAAAACCCTGCAGCAGCTCACAGGGATGGGGTTCAGTAGTGATGTAGGACAAAAAAATGCAATGTCTTCTCATCTCACTGTAATGCAAGCAAGCGTGAGAGTGACACTGATACTCTTAATCAGGGGTGGACTGACCATTTGGAAACTACCCGAGGGCCCGGGGTCAGTAGGGGGCCCCATGAGATGCCCCTGGTACCTCTTTCATAGGCTTTTTTGAGTTTGGGCAAGGACACAGGGGCCCCATGATCCCCTATTGCCCAGGGGCCCCATAAGTTGTCAGTCCGCCCCTGCTCTTAATTGAGAAGCAGTGCAGCAATGTTGCCACCCCATCTCAGGAATCGGCTTGAAGGACACTTCTCAGGCAGGATTACTAGACAAAGGAAAACTTTAAGTGCACACAGATTTACAATAAACCTCCCTAGCGGTCTGATTATGTCCATATTTCTGTGCTCAAAGCGATACATTTTTTTGCATGGAAATATGTATTTTTTTTTATTGTAGGCCTGTAATTTTTAGGCATAACTCACTGAAATCTGTCTGAACAAGAGTCTAGTAAACATCCCGGGTATGTTAAAATTTTGAAACATGAAATCATAAATTATAATTTAATAAATAATCATAAATAATAATATAATAAATTTAATTCAATAATATAATCAAACCAAAAACACTGAAATTTGAAATAGAGCGCCAAGTTCACACATCGCTGAGCAAAGTCGCAAAATAATTTTCAGTGTCTGATGACGAATTTCCCCACGAATCATTATCACTCAGTTCTGCAAGTAGTTCTAATTTACCATCGCTGTTCTCTAGCTGGCCTAAAACCGCTTTTGACCTAAAGGGATGCTTTTTGGACGCCTTGGACGTTTCTCAGTTTCCAGGCAGAAAGAACAGTAAAAATGTAGGCAGGGCACAGGACAAAGCCCTTTCTGGAAACCTCTGCAGGTTATTGTACACCTAAAAACAGACCCGATTGCCACTCTTGGCCAACAAGCTATATTGCATTTTTAACTTAAAATATGTTCACTATTCCTTTAAACGAAGTTGCAAAAAAAAAGTTATACAACACAACAACCTCATAAAAACAGTATGATCAGTGAAAACAGTGTTACAAATCACAGAAAATTGAAACCTCAAAAATATGTGAAAACAATATTTAATAAAATGTACAGTTTAAAAAAATCAGTGCAAAACAACTTATAGTGCAAGACTGCAAGTCCCAAATTAAACGTGAAAAATTCTTAAGCAAAGTAAAAAACACACCTATTCTTGTGAAAATGGTGATGTGCCCCAAAACACATTGTTCATAGGTGTTCACTTGTGCCAACAAGTGTTGAAACTCCTTACTGGAAGTATAAGATCTAAAAAATATAAGAGATCAATAGCGCCTGACTGTCATGCAGCTCACATCTCCACAGGTACTCCAGTGACTTGGCAACTCACATCACAACTCATATGGAACATAAGGAGGATCAAGTGACAAATCCCATAGTGGAGTATTGCAAACAGTATCACATTTATTAAAGAGTAACACTCACTTATGATATGTAGAAATCAGCATGTATGGGGAAAATACCACTGCCGATCCATGAAATTGAATTATCACAGACTAGGCTACGCCCAATGTGTTTCATCTCTAAAAGGACATTGTCAGGGGAAGAGGGCTCTTCCCCCAAAGATGTCCGATTAGTAACAAAACACACTGAGCGGGTCCATGAGACAAGCCAAGCTAGGGATGACTCTGTTCTCTTCCTCCCCTCTTAGTTTTTTTTTGTTCCAATGACTTTTCAGTGATTGGTAGTGATGGGCAGATCTGTTTGGGTTTGATTCACAGGCATTTTCAGTTAACACAATTAAAAATCTGCATGTTGCCAACTTTATTTTGAGCTTGATTGAAGTCAGTTGGAGTTAAATCTTGATAATCAATTATCTCAACTTTCAAGGTTAATAGGTCAGAGATCATCAAACAAAGGGCATAGGGAGTTGGCAACTGCCAAGGAGGACATGTACCAATGCATAAAATATATATATATATATATATATATATATATATATATATCTTTCATCAAGGAGAACATCTGTTTATGGTTAAAATGGCAACTTTCAAATACATAATTCCTTAACCAAATATGCATGGAGTATGCCGTAATCCTGCATGTGTAGTGGTGGACCTAAAGCAAAAATTACATTTCCAAAGACAAAAAAGTACCATTTTATTGCAGTTAAAGGACATTTCCCACCTGCTTTAGTACATTTGTAAATAAAGTGACAGGGATTCTTCTCAACATCCAAACCAAACCTTTACCATAAATTAAGCAAATGTATTAACTGCTAACATGATGCACTCCTGAGAAACTCTTGCTGAAAATAATATTTCCTGACCAGGTAACTGAATGTAAATAAAGGGAGGGGATCACAGGTGATGTCAAGTAAATATCATGTTGGAAGGACCTCATGCCATTTTTTTTTGTGTGTCAGGTCCCCACTCAAAATCCATACCAAGCAGCCAGGACCCAGAGCCTAGGTTTGTCAGTGGCTGAAGTCCAGAGAGGACGTGTGTAATATATTACTCCCTCTTTTAATGGGGCCCCCCACCTGTCAAGGTGCTGGTTTCAATTGAGCTGACACATCAGATACGTAGATCCAGGATTTTTCTTCAAGACAGAAACCCTTCCAGTCAATTAGGTACAAATGTTTTCTATGAGAGTCCCATAGTTGGTGAAACTCCTATTCCTGAGATAGACTGGCTGAGGAAGTAGCTAGAGTCAAGGGCAAGAGAATCGATTCAGCACCAAAGGTTTGAGCAGAGAAATATGGAAGAATCCTGTAGCTTAAAATGAGAGGGCAGACAAAGTCAGAATCAAACTAAATTTATATTTGTACCAAATATATAGGGCCCAAAATAATGCAGGACAAACGTCATGAAGGTGACTGTTAGACGAATACTTTTGTTGCAAACCAAGCTTTATCCTTGGATTAGAGGTGACCTTGAAGATAGCCAAAGGAAGAGGCTAGGCTGGCATAACTTTGATAATGCTCATGAAATAAGACGAGTAACCCCTGGCGAGTAACTTCAACACTGGAGAGCATATTTGGAGCCAAAAATAGTCAAGGATGAATGTAAAAATAGCTTGTGGCAGAATGAAGAAGGAGATGGCCTTGTTTTGGATCATACCAACAAATAATAAAACAGGGCATGGTTAGTGAGTGGATGGATCTGCCGGAAAGGCAGTGTCATCTGCTGCTGATTCAAAGGGATTTGGGAAAGAGCTTAAGGCACTAGGAATGCAGAAATTAAGTTGCCAGCTTCCCCAGAATTTATGAAAGTTTTCAAAGTGACTACAGATTTGTCAAGATGCAGAAGCACTGGAATCATGGGATGTTGAAAAGAGTGAGTAGAGTGGTCCAGCATGTCCCCCTCCAGGAATAGTAGACCTAGTTTCCTGGTCGATGTGAATCTTGCTTAATAAAGTGTCCTTTTTTGTCCACATTAAATACAAAGGCCTTGGGACTGATGTCATGATCTTTCTTTATGGGAATGTCAGGAGCACCCCAGTTTTCTGCAGAGCAGCAAAGCAGAGAATGTGGACAGTTCAAGGTGGCACTGGAAGTTGTTGGCAGATTAAGAGAAAAAGCTTTTAGCAGGTGAGGTCTCTGTTGGGAGCGAATGTCTATATGTATAGCCAGGGTGTCCTTGTTGAGAGTTGCAGGAATTTTGCTGGCCAGTTTGTCTATAACTCCCTCAAACAAATCCTGCTAAAAGGTGGTTATAAGGGACTAATTCTAGGTGAGTTCAACTGCAAGAATTTGAAATTATTGTTGCAATGAAATTTTTGGGGTGTGAGATTCAATAGTTTCATCCATTTTAACTGCAACAATATGGGAATTGTGGAAATAGTGAACAGGATGTCAACATCTTCTCCTCCAGTTTTGCGGCTTTTGCAACACCCACACTTGTTTGTGACTGGTTTGTTTCATGCAAGCATCCCCTGTGCTAGGTGTTCAGAATTCTTTGTCTAACATGTTGTTAAGTTTCCACTAGGAGAGGTTCTGGCAGCTGGTACTGGAAGTGTAGCAGAGTGGAGTTCCTTATTCAGAACATCTTTGGAATGTGGCATTGGGATCTCATTTAATTTGTTGCAGTATTTTTGACTGCAGAAACTTGGGCAGTAGACTCATTGGTGTGTGGGGACTGGTCAGACCTGGTAAGTTTAATAGGAGGTTGTTTCTCAGACAGGACAGGTTGACCTTGTTGCTTTACTTTACCGGTACATCTGTCTCCAAAATAAATGGGAGTCTGGCTGCCCTTGTATTACTTAATAAAGTGATTCTAAAGACACAGTTTTTATTTTTTTTAAAATAACAAGCCTGTCATACTTACCTGCTCTGTGCAATGGTTTTGCACAGAGTAGCCCCTATCTTCCTCTTCTCCGGTCCCCTGTCGGCGCTCTTGGACCCTCCCCCCTGCTGAGTGTCCCCCAGCAAGCCACTTTGCTATGTGCATGCCTGCTCTTGAGCCAGCTTTGTGTGTCCAATGCTCGCCCCCCTACTCTCTCCTAACTCTAATTGACAGCAGTAGGAGCCAATGGCCCCTGCAGCTGCCTCTCTGTTCAATGAGGAGAGAGAGAGATGAGAGCTGTGCACATCGCTGGATCACAATTGGGCTAATATAAGAATTTTGGGGGGGGATATGAGGGTCGCTTGGTTAATGCATTAGATGAGGTATGTGTGCCTTTGTACAATGTTTCTCTGTTTTCTGTTTTTGGCATCATCTGTTTAGGGATTTTTTCAGTGCGTGTATACATAGTGTGTATATATATATATATATATATATATATATATATATATATATACAGTATATAGAGAGAGAGAGAGGGTGGGGGAAGGAGAGAGAAGGTGAAAGAGAAAGAAAAAAAGAGAGAGAGCAGTGAATCTGACATTCAACAGTGATTGGTTCACTACTAATGAATGTTCACTGAAAGTCACGTTCACTGCATTAGAAATAGGCCTCCAAGTGTTAACATATTAAGAATGAACACTGTACTTCAGTGTAGAAAAGTGCACCAAACTGGTTACTGTAGACAAATAAACCATGCATTGTATGGTTTACTCAGAGTGACAGATGTTGAGCAAGGGCTTTACTCCATTGTTAAATATTTGATTGCAGACTGCAGGTACAGGCACACAGATAGACAGTTTATATACAAATGCTGATTAATGATCAAAAGCTAAAGGCTCCATATTCCATTCTTTCAAATGACTTTGAATAGACTTAAGGTATTCTAAACTAAAAACACAAACTGCCAAACCTAGACCGTTCGGATATACTCCCAGGCTTCATCAGCAGAAGGAAGGCAGAATGCTGCTGTGCCCACAATTACTATGGTGGTTTGTTGCTAAAGCCAATTTCTTTTTTTCATACATCCAATATGTAATTACCAAAAAAAATTCTTTAAACTCTAACTAAAGTGAACATATAAGATGATTTGTTTGAAAGCTCCATGTTCTTGCTGTTTTTCTCTACACTGTATATGTGAATGTTTTTATCTGGCAAAACAAGGCATTTAGTTGAAATACCAAGTACATATGTCATTTCTCTTAGGTGACTGTCATTACTTTCAGTTGACAATATAAGAGTACAATCCAAGCTTGATGCTAGTAAACAAGGACATCAATCTGATACTTAAAATGTTATAATAAAAAAAAAGCAATCGAAGCTGAACTTCAGGAACATATAAAATATACAAATAATAAAACTCTCTATTCATTTAAAATCTTTACATGTGTGTTTTTATAAATGCAAGCAAAGCAAATATCTGACTTTGGCTCAGTATTAGTTTTTTGCAGTCTCTGTACTGTATAGCCCAGACTGGACGAGGGGAAGACATACAAGGAGTCCATCAGTTGTGCTGGAGTGCAAGGAGCATGCTGATAGGATGAAAGAGCAGAGTGGCAGAGAGATGAGCTTATCAGTCTGCTTCCTCTTACACTGTCTAGTCATAGAGTGGGGGTGGGGAAGATATGAGATATACTCATTTACCCATGAAAGTGAAACTGCAGCAAATAAAAACCAGGTCTTCTGCCTCAGACAGGTACTGTGTCCAGAGCTGGGTAAATATCAGCACTGGATGGAGAGAGATACAAATATTTGCCTGGAGTTAAGCTTTACAGTACACCATCAGGAGTGAGACATGGATGCTTCCGTTGCTGATCTCTTCCTCCAAAAATGTTGGGTGCCTGGCTGACATGCTCACTATGGCTTCAATACTAAAGTTGGCCATATACAAGTAGAATTTTGTTCCAAAATTATTATTTTCAGATCATTCAATTTTCTAATGGCTAGTGAGGTCAAACTGACTTTTGTTTTCGACCATAGTAATGAAAAAATGTGATGGCGCAGGATGGAAAATTTATCCTGAATGAATTAAATTCTACCTGTGAATGTGTTTTTCTTATGGGAAAGAATGTACATACTGTAATGAAACCTGTTTAATATGTCTGGGAATCTGTTCAAATAGCAGGTGTGCATGCAATGGTGACAATTTGTCTGTGTTTGAATTAACCACTTCCCAACTGCCCTATAGCTGCTACAGGGCGGCATGGGTGCGCAAAATCACGTACATATACGTGATTTAGCATTTCCGGGTGAGGGGCGCGCGCCCTACCCGTGCCGCCATTTGCGGCTGTCAATCACCGGGTCCTGGACAGTGATTGCCAAGCATCTCCGATGGGAAGGAGAACTGTTTGTTCTCCTCCCTGTCAGCTCGTGCACACTGCTTTGCATGGCTGTGCACAGCACAGCCATGCAAAGCAGTGTGATTACAGTGAAGCACAAGGACAAAGCACAGTGTAAAACAGCACACAGTTAACCCTTTGATCGCCCCTCATGTTAACCCCTTCCTGCCCAGTGCCATTGATACAGTGTCAGTGTTTTTTTTTTAGCACTGATCACTGTATCAGTGTCACTGGGGATGTCAGTGGCACCAAGTCAGTTCCCCCCAGTGTCAGAATGCCCGCCGTAGTCCCACTAAATAAAAAATTAAAAAAAAAATCCCAATATATATACCGCCATTTGTAAATGCTATAACTTTCATGTAAACTAATTGATTTACACGTATTGGGTTTTTTTTTTTATTAAAGAATACATTTTGGCCTAAATTAATGACGAAATTAGATTTAAAAAACTTTTTTACTGGACCTGTTTAATAGCAAAAAAAAAATCTAAATCGTTTTTTTTTCTCTAAATTGCCGGTGTTTTTTTTTTGATAGCACAAAAAATAAAAATGCACAGGTGATCAAATACCACCAAAAGAAAGATCACTTTGTGGGTAAAAAAGGACGTAAATTTAATTTGGGGGCAACGTTGCATGACCGTGCAATTATCAGTTAAAATAACGCAGCACAAAAAGTGACCAGGTCAGGAAGGGGGGTAAATCCTCAGGAGGGCAAGTGGTTAAAATCTGTTTATGGTTAGCTTACAGTCATTGGCCCAAAGCATGTTATCTGGAATTATGGCCTAATTCCAACTTTCCTGACCTGTATATTTGTTCTGGGCTACAAGCCAGCAAAAGCACCTCCCATATTCTGGCATGACAGATTTACTTTAAAATAGCATAATAATAATGTAGTCATATGTCACAACAATGCATTAAGAAAACATATACATGGCTAGTAAGCCTGTAGTATGTGTGGATCCCCTTTGGGAACACCAGACCGCTATAATAATCTGATAGAGGCTCTAAACCTCTACCATTTCAATAATAAAACAGGAAGTGATGAGGAATCTCCTGAATGGAGACAAAAATGTTATTGAGGTTTTAACCTTTTCTCACGCTATCTAAACTAAAATAAATGTTTTGGCCGGAGCTTACCTGTGTGTGAATCTATAATATCTATTAAAAAGCAGATTGCAGCAATGCAGAATTCACTTTCTCTTTTTACATTCACGCTGCCTTTGCCAAGTAATCAGTAGTAGAAGATTAATGACTCTGTTTAAGGATCCTTCTTCCTAAAGCACAGTAAGCAGATCACGCATGAAACTACATGCAGAATTTGTAAAAATTGTTCTGCCAGGCTTTGTGATTAGCTAGGAAATCACAAGTTCCTGGGAAACACACATACCGCAGTTACTAAAATGGAAAGGATAGAAATGGACTTGTTTAATAAGCTGCAATTTTTAAAGCTGCCAATATATCTTAAAATTAAATCATGGATGGTCTTTCCAAGAACCTCTCTAAGTTCAGGGATGTAAATCAAAGAAAACCATGGAAAAAGAAAAACATTAAAAAAATCATACATAGTCAGTAAAACTCACCCCGCGTTAGGGCGACTTCTGAATTTTCCTTAACCACTTGCTTACAGTGCGCTTATACCCCCTTCCTGCCCAGGCCAATTTTCAGCTTTCAGCGCTGTCACACTTTGAATGACAATTGTGCGGTCATGCAACACTGTACCCATATGACATTTTTATAATTTTTGTCACACAAATAGAGCCACTGGGTGTTTTATTTTTTTGTGCTATAAACAAAACAAAGAGCAAAAAATTTGAAAAAAAAAGGTTTTTCTTAGTTTCTATTATAAAATTTAGCAAACAGGTAATTGTTCTCCTTCACTCATGTGCATTGATGAGGCTGCACTGATAAGCAGCACTGATGGACACAGATAGGTGGCACTGAAGGGCGCTGATGAGGTGGCATGGATATGCAGCACTGATGGACACAGGCAGCACTGATGGGCACAGATAGGCAGCACTTATAGGTGGCACTGATGATGCTTCACTGATATGCAGCAATGATGGGCACTGATAGGCAGCATTGATGGGCAGTACTGATGGGCATTGATGAATGGCACTGACTGACGGCACTGATTGGCGGCACTGCTGGGCACTAATGGGTGACACTGCTAGGCAGCACTGATGGGTGGCACTGCTGGGCACAAGTGGGTGGCACTGATGGGAACAGGTGGGTGGCACTGCTAGGCACCGGTGGGTGGCATTGGTGGGTGGCACTGCTGAGCACTAATCATCACTGCCCTGATGATCAGTGCCGATCTGTTTTCTGATAATTGCTGATTATCGGCAGTACTTTCCTCACGCTGTCACAGTGTGAGGAAAGTGCAGCCAATAACCGGCAACTGCATTTACCTGGTGATCTGCTGTGTCATTGGCCACTGTGATTGGATATTTACCACGTAGGACACAGCGATCATGGAGATCTCTGGGTGCGCGCCGCTAGGGGTGCATGGGAGGGTGTGCGTCCTATGACGCCCTCCCAGAACTGGACAACCATGCTGTAGCCGTCATTCAGCTATAGCATGGTTGCCAAGTGGTTAATAAACACTAAGAGCTTGTTTTTGTGCTCTTTACAAGTGCAGTTGCACTCTGCAAGGGAATTTGCTTCAGAGCTAAGCAAATGAGGGGAAGCTCTGCTGACTTATATTGTCCAATCATGTGCAAGCAGAAATTCTGTTTTTTTTTAATTGTCCTTGCATGTAATTGGGTATTCTTTCACAAGTGAACTTTACCTCATTTACTAAGCTGTGGAGCAAATGCCCTTGCAGAGTGTAACTGCATGTGCAAAGTGCACATACTATTTTCCTTTAGTAAATAAACTCATTTGTGTGGTGACCTGAGTTTTTTTCCCACAAGATAAATGCAGGCCACTTCTAGGACACTTAGAAAACAATTTTATCAATTTTGTCTCATTTTGGTGTGATGTATAATCCTTGGAGTGTGGAAAAAAGGCACGTCTGCCTTTTTCCGCACGGCACTCGATAGAACTACATGTCACTGCACAGCAACACTCAGTGTAAAAACTGACCATCATTAAGACAGTTTTAATCATGGATCAGAGGCCTAACTGGTGTATGCCCAACGTTTGTTTACCAGGGGAGATAGCAAGGGGCGGTGAATATCATTGATCTAATCTGAGGTGGATTAGGTACACACTGTTCTTGCAATTATTTTTTTCTTCAAACAATGCAGTGACATTGTCAGGAGACTAATATTACTATAATACAGGATTTATATAGCGCCAACAGTTTGCGCACTGCTTTACAAAATGAAGGTAGACATTACAGTTACAATACAATTTGGTATAAGAGGAAACAGAGGGCCCTGCTTGTTAGAGATTACAATCTAATATTCATACAGCTAATGCTCACACCCATGCTCCTGCACATGTGCCAGCACACAGACAGACATTGGCCAGTAACAGGCATGCACTGACACATCGGCGCATTGGCACACACACACGCGCATGCCCAACCCCAAGAAACTAGCACCAAGCTGCCTATTTAAAGGAGGCCCTGATGTGTGGATGTAATCACTGGATGTTCTTACGTTTCCTTTGACCTGTGTTCCTGCAATTCTGCTCTTATTGCCTGATCACTGTTGCTGACCCAGCCTGCTCCTCACAATGCTTTGTGGATTCTAGACTCTGACCTCAGTTTTCCTCTGACCACGCTCTGCTGTCTTCCTGGTACCGCCCTTGGCTTGCTGCTTGACTATATTTACTCTTGCTCCCTCCTTGTGTATGACTCTGCCTTGGCTACTGACTACATCCTTGCTGTCCATCTATGCTGACACTGGCTTGCTATTTCATCACATTCCTGATGTCAATGAGTACCTGCATCTGCCTCTGACTGAGTGTCCTTGTAATCTCTGTAGCAAGCTTCCAATGTCTGGTTCCCTGATGCCTTCCTGCGGACTGCCATCTTTGGTCCTCCTTTGGTGTGGCTGCACCACTACTGACTACAATCCAGAGACTACTGCTATCTGCTACCTGGTTACTGACAACCATGCTACTTTGTGCCCTGGGCCGTGTGCCCCTGTCCCCACACTTTAGACACCAACCAAGGTACATGACAGGCATGCTGCAATCAAAAGGCAGCTGCAAGAATAGATGGTCACTAACAACTAAATGCTGCACCCCAAACTTAAACAAAGACGTTATCAACATAGCATAAAAAATACCCAAAATACATAAAAACCCCAAAATACTGCCTCCAGAAAGAATCTGTCACTGGAAGAAAGTCATTGCAGGTAGAAAGTCATTGCTGCTTGCATGTAGCTGCACACCAAGTGGTTAGCTTCAGTTAGGAACAGGTGTCGGGCCTGGGCACAATCAGATGCATCTCAGCTCAGACATCCATCTCTAACTGTGAGAAACTGCTTTGTGTGCAACTACATGAGAACAGCAATGGCTGCTGTGAGCCAGTTATTACTCTGTACATGCTAAGTGACTGCCTCTATTCACATACACCTGTAACTCCAGTCACAAGAATACGCTGATTCTTGCCACTGGAATTTGGCATATGCAGGAAAATATCCATGTGAGGTAGACTGTTCTGCTTTTCCAATTTAAGCACTGAAGTGTGATTACTATAACTGATCCAGTTGGGGAAAGATAGCTGTATCTTACAGTCTCAGTAGAATTAGCAGACTGTGACTTGATCCAAATTACATCTTGCTGATCATAAAAAGCTTTGATTCCAAAACTTGTGCAGATCTTAACAGATGAACATCACAGAGGTTAAAAAAACCCATATGTCTAGCTCCAGCAATTACATGTGCTCAGAACAGATATTAAAGAGACACTAAAAAAAGGATGGGATTAGCTATACAGAGCATCCCTTAGCTACTGAGGGAGGAAGAGACAAAATTATTAAACGGCAAACAAACAACATGATAGATGTTAGTGTGATGGTAGCCAAAGGGACAGGTTAAGTGTAAGGGTCAAAGTGGTTGTACACCCTTACATACACCCACTGAAATGATTGGCCTCAGGTAATATGCAGAGATGAAACAAATCCTCCTACGCAAGTTGTACCTGTGTGTCTCTACATCTGTTCAAAGTACTGAATATATAGTATAAAGCTTAAAAAAGAGGGATGGAGAGCTGAAATTACACTCTGCAGAGCTCAGTGCAGAGAATTCTGAGAGCTGATTGGAGGGAAGAGGCACCCCCCCCCCCCCCACAAACACTGATCACAATAATAGAGCTGAGGCTGTCAATCTGCTGGAGGTCCCTCCCCATCAAAATTTTTCTCTTGGTGTTAGGAAAACTTGTCATAAGTGACTTATGCAAATATCAGAAGAATGAAGCAGCAGACAGAAATAACGCATGAAAACTGAAGAGAGAAACATCTGGTGCAGTTCTGCATGGTAGCCAATCAGCTTCTAACTTCAGCTTGTCCAATTAGGCTTTGACAAAAAAAAACTGGTAGCTGATTGATTTCTATGCAGAGCTGCACCAGATTTCACTCTCCAGTTTTACTAAATCAACACCTTAGTTTCTTTAATTAAGACAAGTACACACTATACCGTGATATGCATTATTCATATTTCATGTCTGAGGTTTACAACCATGGCCGGATCTAAGGGGGGTGCTGGGGAGGGCCGAACCCCCCAGATTTCAGTTGTGCCCCCCCAAGCCTTCAGCTCCCCCACTCCCACCTTCAGGGCTGTTGATAAGGGGATAGTTGGACACGGGTCCCATAAAGTCTGTAGGGGGGGAAGTGAGGTGACATGAAGGCTGTACATAGAGTTGCCACTATCTCCTGTATTAAAATACATGTCCTTCCAGCTGCTTGCATGGTAAGCTAGCCAACTGGGACTCGGGAGATCCACAGTGACGTCAACAGGGAGGTGCTTAAGAGAGGAATTCAGTTACCCATTGGTTGAAGAGGCAGCAGGAGGTTGGCAGCACTGCCTCCCACTGCCTCTCCAGCCAATGGGTACACAGGGTGCACTGTCCATCACTACAATCAAGTCTTCATCCCGCAGGCTTCTTGTATTGGTGTGGGATGGATCAGCTCTGTCAAGTAGATCTTGCAGTGATTAGAACAAAATAACTTGCTGTGATTTAAGGTGAGGGAGGAATGGAGTGTAAGGAGGGGACTATGGGCACCCTGATGTAAGGAGGGGGACTATGGGCACCCTGATGTAAGGAGGGGGACTATGGGCACCCTGATGTAAGGAGGGGGACTATGGGCACCCTGATGTAAGGAGGGGGACTATGGGCACCCTGATGTAAGGAGAGGGACTAAGGGGACCCTGATGTAAGGAGGGGGACTATGGGGACCCTGATGTAAGGAGGGGGGCTAAGGGGACCTTGATGTAAGGAGGGAGACTATGGGGACCCTGATTGATGTAAGGAGAGGGACTATGTGGACCTTGATTGATGTAAGGAGGGGGACTATTGGCACCCTGATGTAAGGAGAGGGACTATGGGGACCCTGATTGATGTAAGGAGAGGGACTATTGGGACCCTGATGTAAGGTGGGGGACTGTGGGTCCCTGATGTAAGGAGGGGGACTGTGGACACCCTGATATAAGGAGAGAGACTAAGGGGACCCTGATGTAAGGAGGGGGACTATGGGGACCCTGATGTAAGGAGGGGAACTATGGGCACCCTGATGTAAGGAGGGGACTGTGGGCACCATGTTGTAAGGAGAGGGACTATGGGGACCCTGATGTAAGGAGAGGGACTATGGGCACCCTGATGTAAGGAGAGGGACTATGAGGACCCTGATTGATGTAAGGAGGGGGACTATGGGAACCCTGATGTAAGGAGGAAGATTAGGGACCCTGATTTTTTTGTTTTTGCGACACTTTACTATCGTTTTAACATAAGGGGGGACTCTGGGGACCCTGATGTTAGGGGAAGTGACTCTGGGGCCCTGATGTAAGGGTGGTGACTCTGGGGACCCTTATGTAGGGGGGACTTTTGTGGACCCTGGTGTAAAGGGGAGGACTTGATGTAGAGAAGGGACTCTGTGGCCTCTGTTTGATAGGGAACTCTTATGGGGATTCTTGATGTAAGGGTAATTCTGATGTGAACAGGTAGGCTTGTCCTGATGCTGCACTCTATCTGTTGTTTTGTATGTTACTTACTCCTGACCCCTGCACTCTATACACTATGCTGTATATTATGTAGTCCTGAATAGAGTGTTTATTGTCCCAACAGTTGCTGGTTTTAATGAAGTTATTCTTTAGGGTCGACTCAGACAGACAAAATTATCACTTTTTTGTACAGAAAAGCATATGTGATGGAAACGTTTAAATATTTAAAAATGATTCTTTGTTCTGAGGTTTGTGTATCTGTGAGCTTGTCACTTGTGACATAGTAAATAGGAGTATTTTGTGGGTACAAGGACTGTGTTATATGTGTGCAAGGCATACAGTGACTAGGCACAGATTTTGTTTAATCATTCCCCTTGAAGCTTCTCCCACTGTTAGGTAAAATCTGTCCTCTGCGTCACTTATTACTGGCCCCTGAACTCTTCAAATTTACTACTGACCTTTTGAAGTCTGCCTCATCTACTCCTGACTTCTGTCCTCCGCCCTGTTGACCCCTGTACACTGCCCTACAAACTAATGACTTCTGTACACTGCAGTACAAACTTCTGACCCTAACCTCTGCCCTGCTTACCCCCTATACACTGCCCTGCTGACCGCCCATCTTCTGCCCCCCTGACATTTTTTTACTGCACCCCTACATCAGACAGGCTAGATCTGGTGCTGTTTACAACCACTTTATAGTATACAGTATTTAAAGCCAACCTTTTTTATTTTAGATTTTGGAATGATTAGATTTCATTCAGTTTTGTTTTTGACATCTGTTTTCCACTTTTCCACTGGGAAGATTGTGGACACAACTTCAAAGTGGGGAAATTCTTTGACATTTGTCACAGGAACAAGTATTACCATTGGAAGATTTCCCCTCTATTCCTTTTCTGGTAATAGCTAATTTTTTTTCCTCTCACTTTCAGTCCATGTGACAATGGTCACCTGGACAAAAGCAGAGAGTGAATCTCCCTTGTGGGGACAGCAATAAAAACATACCAACCACACAAGCTAAAAAAAAAATAGGATTTTCATGGATAAGAAGATTAACCGTTATACCACCTAGTTTTTACATTGGATGCAGATGGGGATATTTTTTCACATTGGAACTTTCAAATGTTTGCACGTTGGGACTTTTTATTATTTTTTGAATATATATGCACTGTATGCTTAGTTTGATACATTGTCATGTTTGTATTTATTTATTCCTTAGTACATTTGTTGTTTGATTATGCATAGTATATATATTGTCTTCCCAATCTAGGGATGTATGAAGTCATTGGGCAGGAGGGATATATTTCTGTTAGCCCATAGGGCATTGAGGCACACACATATTTGTGGGGCACCCACACGTAAGTAGGGTGTAATAGAGGCAGCGCAGCAACTATTTATGTTTTAGAAAAAAATAGATACACTATGATGAGGTATACTTGTTTTCACTTGCAAAGAACAGTAGAGATACTGTAAGTACCAAGCCCATGTGTCATGACTGCTAAATGGTTGTTATTGTATGTTACACAATACCCTGCACCTTATGTAAGTTCATAATTTGGAACAAAATTACTTCAAAATCACAGCTGATGAATGAAACAGTGATCAGCAGTAGCTATTTTTATTCAATGACTAATAACATTGTAACCATGAAGCTTTATAAATCATTCATTCATTTGAAAAAATCAAGAATACCTTAATTTCAACACTGTTATATAAAATGAATACATAAAAATGTAAGTCATCATAATAACAAATGTACTTTACCACCGCAGGTTTGTTTTTCATCCTTTGTACTTCTTGGTGTTGATGGCCACACATGTGCAGTTATATATCAGAAGTGGGGCAATGTACTAAGAGTCACCAGTCTAGCAAGGTGGATGTTTTGCAGTTGTTCATTATAGCAGAATTAAAGTATGCAAAATAATGTGCAAGCATGTACTGGTATCTTGCTCACTGCAACTTCCATGTCCTGCAAGATCCTCTTCAGCCAATAAAGGGCCAGTGATGATCATCTTGGGCTCTTTTCTTGAGTCATGTTAAACTTGGCATTGCACATGCCTCTTGCAGTATACATCATGAAGGAAAGATTGCAAGGAGCATGGGAAAAAATGCATTTCTTTTTTGCAAAAAAAAAAAAGAAAAGAAAAAAATATATATATATCTATATATAAATATATATATCTGATTTCATACCTGCAATGTTATGTCTGCATGTATCAACTCTCATTGGCCCATTGCCCTTGCTGTTAAGAAATTTACTTCTGAGCTTGTTCTCAGCTGCCACTTAAAAGCACCAAAACCCTAAATTTCGTATTTTAACCTCAATAGATACCACCATACGAATCTTGAAGGGACAGAAGAAAATGTGTATGTCACAGTACCTAAGCCAATAAACATCGGGTCACTTGCTATATTCTAAGCCAGGAAATCTCTAACCAAGCCACACTGGGATGAGTCATGAAAAGATTACATGGGTTGCTCATAGTTTAACACATTGCTAACCAGGAAATACTACAATCGGACTGGAGAATCGGATCAGGAAATGAAATAGCATTTTTTTTCTGTGAACTGTCCCTTTAAAAGCTATCCCTATAACAGGAGATACCACAACAGTTCCTGCAAGACTCTAACATACCATAGTATGGCAACATAAACAGGATTAGCTAGTAGTATGTATTTACAAAATTTCTCAGTTGAGTAAACTTTATTTTTTTATATACAGTATGTTAATTGCATATAACTGCATATTGGTATCTTGTAAGAATGCTATATCTGAAATGAACAATTGTATTTGTAGCCAGTTTAAAGTGACCCTATCACCAGTCTGCAATGCCATATAAAGCTGTTACCTGAAAAGAAGAATATAAATACCTACCTCTCTTGCTGCACTGCTTTGTTGATGATTCACAGCATTGGCAGTGCAGGCAGCAAGAAAGGTAAGTATTTACTATATTCTCGTTTTTAGTTAACAGCTTTATGTGGCATTGTAGAATGGCAATGCGGTGGGTTTAAAACTTTATAAACAGCTTGGGATAGGAGAATTAATGAGCAAAAGTCTGTTTGCAGCAAACCTATCCACTTTGCTGTTGTTGTGACATTGGCAAAAAAGTAAAAAAAAAAAGTTTTAGTATATGAAATCTGTCTCAGAGCAACATTACTTAACTTTCTTTCTATTACTTAGCTTTTATTTCTGTCTTACTGCTCTGTCTTGGCATGAACAAGATGACATTTGTGAAAGTCACTTTTCTTTGTAAAACGGAGTCCTGACTTACTGCTCTATCTAATTTTGAAGACCCCTCTAGCATGGTGTAAATTCTTGCCTTCATAACCCACTAAATCAGGGCTTGAAATTTCCACGCGCCTGCTCGCCAATGGCGAGTGGGAATTATGGTGGGGGAGAGTGTCCCCCCCAGGGCTGTCTTGCTGAGCAGGCTCGGAGCTCAGGCCGGATCTGTCATTGGCACTGGGAGCCGTCAGACTGCTCAATAGCTGAGCGCAGTGAAAGCTAGGAGTGTGTGCTGTGCTCTCTGCCTCCCCCTAGAGTGCAGTACACGGATCTGTGAGTGAACAACGAAGTACTGCACCTTTTTATGGGGTGTGTGTGTGTATACGTGTACATGTGTGTGTGTTTGTGTGTGTCTGTGTATGCATGTACAATTGTACATGTGTCTGCGTGTATGTACATGTGTCTGTGTGTGCATGTACATGTGTGTGTGTTTGTGTGTATGTACGTACATGTGTCTGTGTGTGTATGTACATGTGTCTGTGTGCATGTACATGTGTCTGTGCGTGTGTATTTCTGTGTATGTACATGTATCTGTGTGTATGCGTGTCTGTACGTGCCTGTGTGTGTGTGTATAAATGTGTATGTGTACATGTCTCTGTGTTTGTGTGTACATGTTTGTGTGTGTATGTGTGTATGTGTGTGTGTATGTATGTACATGTCTGTGTGTGTTTGTTTGTTTGTTGGTGGCCAGTAACTCTAAGGCCTGGCTAGTAGCTCAGGACTTGAAATTTTAAGCCCTGCACTAAGTTATATTTTACAGGATAAGTTCACCTCAGGGGTGGACTGACAACTCATGGGGCCCCTGGGCAATAGGGGATCATGGGGCCCCTGTGTCCTTGCCCAAACTCAAAAAACCCTATGAAAAAGGTACCAGGGGCATCTCATGGGGCTCCCTACTGACCCCGGGCCCTCAGGCAGTGCCCGAATTTACAAATGGTCAGTCCGCCCCTGGTTCACCTTTTACAGCATGTTACATGTTACACCCGTATTCAGGGTGTAACATGTTATTGCTGCAGCTGTCCCCACCCCCCCTCTCCGAGTCCCCAATGTGACAGTAGGCTGGGGATGTTCTTTCCATGCCTGCTGTCACAATTTACAAAAAATGCAACTGTGCAGGGCTCTGCCTACCCAGCCATGTCATTCATTCACAGAGTTATGTGAATGGGAGAACTACAAGCACTGACTGCCTTTGCTGGCTTGTAGTTCTCAATGAACTACCAGGGCACTGTTGAGCACTCTAGGTAGTTCATTGATGCTTCTTGGTGTGTAACTGCCTGTTCCTACAAGGTACAAGCAAACCGCTTACACTAGCAGTCTGCAAAGGTCTGGAATTGCACCCTCAATCTGCTCATCACAGGCGCAATGCTTTACAGGCTCAATATAAAGAAAATAATAAATGCACATTTTTTTACCTGCAAAAATATGTGCATTTACTATTTTTTTTCAAAGGTGAATGTATCCTTTAACTACTCTAGAAAGGTGTCACACCTTTATATTATTTGGTAATATCACCATATCTTATTTTATCATGGTCACTAAAAACAAAACTGATGATCTCATGGATTATTGGGTCAGCAAATTGGACCAGTGACTCTAAGCACCCTCATTTGCAAAATGGGTGCTCTCTTGCATTTAGAGAGTATTTAGCGTGTCATGTATCACACTTTATATAACAAGTGTTAGGAGATTTAAATAACTGAATAATTGAATAAACCTATATGTGTTGCTACCCAACCCAGGAACATAACACAAAACTCTTCCAACATCACCAGTAAATGCTGAGAAAGAAAGAGATCACATTGCCCGTAACTCCTGATTCCACAACACAACCATCCAGAGCAGCCTTTCTTAACCTTTTCAACACAGAGGAACGCTTGAAATAATGTTCCAGTCTCAGGGAACCCCTGCTAAAAATCATTATATTAACAATCCATGAACTTCATGAGAGTCACTTTTCCTTGTCAGTGGGAAGAATGCTCCTTACGCTTGTGGTCATTGGGAAGAATTGCCCCCTTACAGCTAAAAATATCAATGGTGTCAGTCGAAACTTAGCTAAGGGACATAAATTGCTCATTGCTCAAGAAACCTTTGGCAACTGGTGGAGGAACCCTAGGGTTCCATAGAACCCTGGTTAAGAAACCCTGATCTTTAGCTTCTTATTTACATAGCCATAACAAATGTGTCATGCTGCCCCAATACTTAACAAGGCAGCTCTTTCCTCTCCATTTTCATCACATTTCTTGAACATGCTTACCTAGGCTCACTTGCCAGTACAAGGTATGGTGCATAATATTGGGATATTAAAAAAAAAAGTCTATACTAGCAGTCTCTCAGAAAAAAAAAAAACCCTTACCACTATAGCAACTAATTTTGCTGATATGCCAGGAGAGTGATTTTTGGATCTGAATTTCAAAAATAAACTGCTAAGCTAAATTGAAATGTAGTGATGATTTAAACACAATGGAACTGATTCATATTAAAATTTGAGAAAAAAAGAAGAGCAGTTGCCCATGTACCATATTTACATTTTTACATTTCTTCCTGTGAGCAGGGTCAAATCCATTACTCTTATAAAAGTTCACATGTACCACTGTTGCCATTAGACAGAAATCATGACTGTCCTCCACATCTCTTCAGTTTGTGCTAGGAAAGGCAGATATCTCCTTCAAGCAGATATTTGCCCTTCTACGGCCAGTTTACTTTTCCCCACACAGATCCACTGCAATAGCCAAGAGCTGCCAATATGGAGCTTTGTTTCATTGCACATATCAGATGTCAAACGTTTCATAGATGTGCTGAGTAACAATTATGCAAATATAGAAGTGCAGTCTAACAGGTTGTAGTAGTATGAGTAATTGATACAGACTTTTGATAACAGACTAAAGATTAGAGCATAGGTCAGGGATGTCAAACTGACCCATCATGCCTCTGCCTTTGGGAGTAATGCTTTTAACTGTCAATCTTGCAATGCCTCATGGGACTTGTAGTTTGGCAACAGCTGGAGGGCCACCAGTTTGACACCCTTGGCATAGGTAGTAGAGGGTGGTTGGACATGCAGGCCTAATCTGACTGATCTCAAGGCAAAATACTCCGTAGCTGGGTGCATAAATATAAACATTCAACAAGGCCAAACATTTATAGTAAACTCTATGATAATGAGCAAGAAAAGTGGTAGCAGATATTCTATACAAACTCTTGATGCTAGTTTGCAATAGCAATTGAACAAAGTTGTCTAACATCTCCAGCTACCAATGGGAGAACCTAGGTCTGTTCATTTATTATACAAAATGTAATAGTTATGTTTTGATACTTCTCTCATCCTAATTCAACAAAATAGAGATTTCTCAAAAGACAATCGCAGTAAAATATACTTCTACAGCTGGTCACACACTAGTAGATTTACAAATGGGCATTTGTATGTACATTTGTACAGAAATTCTCATCCGTACATTCAATGACTTGACAAATGTCATTAAAAGAAAGGACTTCAAAATTTAGTTTGCTTTTAACATTTGATTTTGGAATGAATATTGTTTCTCTAATGCAAAGTACATACATTAGAAATTTGTTCTTTCAAAAAAAATTTCATCCTGCTCCTTTGAATTTTTTCGGCGCTATATTCAAAAACAAACATCGATTTGACTCCAGTAATCCGTGTTCGAGAAATGACAGTTTTCCAACTAAATTCTTTTAGTGTATGGCCAGCTTAAGAGGATGGTAATTGGTCTCACGCTTGGTTAAAGTCAACTTGCCAGAATCTAAAAGTTATCTATGCTGAGAATAGTGCTAAAATGCACCTACCACTTGAAGAATAAGCTTTTTCTGGAACATTTTGTTTACAAGTTTAAATCAATATTGTTTTGCTAGAAAATTACTTATAACCCCCAAACATTATATATTTTATTTTAGCAAGGACCCTAGAAATTGTAACATTTTTTTCACATGGTATTTGTGCAGCAGCTTTTTAAATACACTTTAATGAACTTAAAAAGAAACACAATATATACCCTATTTTCTTTGTAAAATATGAAAGAGGATGTTACGGCGAGTAAATAGATACTTAACATGTCACGGTTTAAAATTGCACAAGTTCGTGGAATGGTGAGAAACTACAGTACTTAAAAATCTCCATAGGCAAAGCTTTAAAAAAATTTACAGGTTACCTGTTTAGAGTTACAGGGGGGGTCTAGTGCTAGAATTTTTGCTCTCGCTCTAACGTTCACGGCGATACCTCACATGTATGCTGTGAACTCCCATTTACTTAAAAATCTCCATAGGCGATGCTTTAAAAAATTCTACAGGTTACCTGTTTAAAGTTTCAGAGGAGATCTAGCGCTATAATTATTGCTCTTGCTCGAACGCTCGCGACAATACCTCACATGTGCTGCGAACACCGTTTACATATGCGTGTGAAACTTATGTATTCACTTCTGCATGGAGGGATAGAGGCACATTGAATTTTTTTTATTATTATGTTTACACTGTCCCTTTTTTTTATTTTAATCACTTTTATTTCCCATTACAAGGAGTGTAAATGTCCCTTGTAATAGAAATAAGCATGACAGGTCCGCTTTAAGGAGAGATCTGGGGATAGAGGGCACAGGCTGACCTAGGGGGAGAAATTATAGAGAGCACAGGCTGACCTGGGGGGAGGAATTATAGAGGGCACAGGATAACCTGGGGGGAGGAATTAGAGGGCACAGGATAACCTGGGGGGAGGAATTGTAGAGGGCACAGGATGACCTAGGGGGAGGAATTGTAGAAGGCCCAGGATAACCTGGGAGCAGGAATTGTAGAGGGCACAGGATGACCTGGGGGGAGAAATTGTAGAAGGCACAGGATAACCTGGGGGGAGAAATTGTAGAGGGCACAGGATGACCTAGGGGGAGGAATTGTAGAGGGTGCAGGATAACCTAGGGGGAGGAGTTGTAGAAGGCACAGGATAACCTAGGGGGAGGAATTATAGAGGGCACAGGATAACCTAGGGGGAGGAATTGTAGAGGGTGCAGGATAACCTAGGGGGAGGAGTTGTAGAAGGCACAGGATAACCTGGGGGGAGGAATTATAGAGGGCACAGGATAACCTAGGGGGAGGAATTGTAGAGGGCACAGGATGACCTTAGGGGGAGGAATTGTAGAGGGTGCAGGATGACCTAGGGGGAGGAATTGTAGAGGGTGCAGGATGACCTAGGGGGAGGAATTGTAGAGGGCACAGGATAACCTAGGGGGAGGAATTGTAGAGGGCACAGGATGACCTAGGGGGAGGAATTGTAGAGGGTGCAGGATGACCTAGGGGGAGGAATTGTAGAGGGTACAGGATAACCTAGGGGGAGGAGTTGTCGAAGGCACAGGATAACCTGGGAGGAGGAATTATAGAGGGCACAGGATAACCTGGGGGTGAGGGAATTAGAGGGCACAGGATAACCTGGGGGGGGGGAATTATAGAAGGCACAGAGTTAGCTGGAGGAGGGGAGGAAATATAGAGCGCACAGAGGTACCTGGGGGAGGAGGAATGATAGAGGGCACAGAGGTACCTGGGGAGGAGGAATGATAGAGGGCACAGAGGTACCTGGGGGAGGAGGAATGATAGAGGGCACAGAGGTACCTGGGGGAGGAGGAATGATAGAGGGCACAGAAGTACCTGGGGGAGGAGGAATGATAGAGGGCACAGAGCTACCTGGGGGAGGAGGAATGATAGAGGGCACAGAGGTACCTGGGGGAGGAGGAATGATAGAGGGCACAGAGGTACCTGGGGGAGGAGGAATGATAGAGGGCACAGAAGTACCTGGGGGAGGAGGAATGATAGAGGGCACAGAGGTACCTGGCAGAGGAGGAATGATAGAGGGCACAGAGGTACCTGGGGGAGGAGGAATGATAGAGAGCACAGAGGTACCTGGGGGAGGAGGAATTATAGACAGCACAGAGGTACCTGAAGGGAGGAATCATAGTGGGCACCGAGTGTACACAAAATCATATGTAATGGTAGTGTTTTATTTTTAAAAATGATTGTGCTGAATTACATACATGTCTGTGAGACTGTTACTTGGGGTACACCTATCTAAGCATATTTTATGGATGCAAATTTATTTAAGCACATCCCTTTAAGCCCCTCCCACTAGTAACGCAATCTGACTACACCTACTGTACGTTACAGCGTGCTACACGCGCCACATTACCACCCTCTTGCAATTGCCCAAAAGTGTCCTAACAAAAACCATGGCATAAGGAAAACCATGTCCTCTCACTACTGCACATTGCACTAAGCTTTGGTTCTTTTTTTTTTTATCAAGCAATGGGGCCCCACTTATGATCTTGCACACGAGCCCACTGAGTTCATAAAACACCCCTGATATCAGTATTCACCCCCCCCCCCTTGGTATAGTTATTAACCCCTTTCTGCCCGAAAGTGACCCCTTTCTAATTGCTCTCATCATTAACCCCTTACTGCACAGATATTATCATAGGAAAAATGGTCTGCTCAGTCTAAAATGCCCGAGCCTGTTTTTGATCCCAGTCCGGGCCTGATATACAGTATATACACCAAAGTATCTCACCAATATTTCTTTGTGTATATTTACTGTAATCTACCTTACTCAGAATTTGCTGAATTCTTTAACTCAATGGTTCAATTTTTCCATCCTGCTATATGATGCATGTTTATAAGTTCCGCACATTTATATGATGCATATGGATAGACAGATGGATCATCTGAGCGAAGTAGATGCTTCATGCCTTTGTTAAGACAGGATAACTTATGACTATCTATTTTGTAACAAAAACAAATATGTTGCTTTATTCTAACAAACCGGACATATGAAGTAAATCAATTATTCAATACTGGATCTTTCATTCTGGTAGATAAAAATAGTTTTTGTATTGAAAACATATTTCTTAAATATTCAGAACTAAAAGAAGGCTGTTTTTTCAGTAGTGATTACTACAATTTACAACTTTATTTGGAATACTTATCCTCAGGGAATGTTAAAGCAGCTACCACTTTTACTTGTTAGTTTTAGTCAGACTCCAGGGACAATTCAAAACAATGAATTTTATTGTTTACTTTAATATAAAAGAAATGTGCATATAGGTGATGCAAGGTTTAATCAAAGTTCACTTCTATTTTTTTTCAAACTATATTAGAAAAATTACAGGTAGAACATTACTGATTAAATTAAAGTCACCAAAATACAGTCTGTCATGCTGAACACGTGACAACAGAGGCGTCCCTAGGGTTGGTGTCACCCGGTGCGGTAACACGTGGTATCACCTCTCCAGAGAGGAAGGAGCGGTGCTGGTGTAGCGGTAAAATGAGTATCCCGACCCATGAAGATATGTATCCCCTGAAGCAACTGCGCATGTGTCGGTTTCAGGCCGAAGAAGCCGATCTCCGACTTTAGCGTTGAACCTATACGGGGTTAACTGATCTTGCAACCCATAGTGATTTGCAGGATCAGCTTCAGCGGTTTGCAGCCTGTAAGGGGTTAACTGTGGCAGCTCTGTGCTAAAGTCGGAGATCGGCGATCGGCTTCTTCGGCCTGAAACCGCAGCATGCGCAGTTGCGTCAGGGGATACATATCTTCACGGGTCTGGGATACTCATTTTACCGCTACACCAGGGGCAGCTGTCACTGTGCTGGGAATCCAGGATCACCCCAATAACTGGCCAGGACTTTCATGGAGCCCGGAAGATCTGCAGGCATCCTGCTCCTGCACCCCCTCTGATGGTGTCACCCGGTGGGGCCCCCCCTAGGGACGCCACTGCGCGACAACCTCCATTTCCATAATCTTACACCCCACTCTCCTATTAAAACAGTTTTTTAGGTTGGCTAAATTTGACCTTACATTCCAGTGGGCACCAAAGTTACAGGACTCAGTAACAGACCTGCTCAGACAAACCCCTTTTCCTCTGCAATACAAGTCGATGTGAGGACACTTATAATGAGGGGACCACTGAGATAAAAATTGTCTTAGACCACTAGGTTATGCAATGCTTTCAGGTGATTGGATACTGGCAGATCAAAGCTGTAAGGACTACAATGCATAAACCCTCCCACTCCCAGCATGCTTTTAATTTTGTAGCAAGGAATGATAGGTGTGGATCACATGCGGAGGAGAGGGATCTGAGGGATCTGTGTCTTATAATGTACAATTAAGAAAATATATTTTTGTCTTACCTGTAAAAATATATTATATAATATTACAAGACACATGTCCCTCTGCAATGCATGTGATCTACTCAAGCTATTGCCTGCTACAAAATTAAAAAGCCTGCTGGGAGTGGAAGGGCTTATGTATTGTAGAACCAACAACATTCATTAAGGTGTGAGAAGCAATCGGCCTCTAAAAAAGACCAGCTAAATCCAAAATCTCTTGATGTCACTCAAGGCCATATGATAATCCAGACTAGACGAAATGAAAGTACACTTTCCAAGTATAATGGTACACTTTGCAAGAAATCGTTTTTCTAACTTTCTGGAGAGTAAGGATGAGTTAGGATAACTGAATATGGTTACAAACATATTGTTGGTTGAACTGGATGGACTATGTAATTATGTAACTATGACTATGTTAGAACCCTGTCCCTCCAGATCTGGGCTTCAGGAGTCAAGTTGTAAAACCCACTGTCCATTGAATCAAGTTGGTAAACTGGCTCCTGCAACAAAAGATCTGAACAATCTGGAAGGATCCACAAACAGTCTGCCTTGTCCTCCTGGGCCAGTTCTTTGCAATAATAATCACCAGAATGCCCTTCATTGTAATTCTGCAGAGTAGGCAAGGAAGGGACTTCAGCGTAAGAAAAGCATAGGTCAGGCTGAATTAATTTTATGGAGCCACCATCCACTGCAAAGGCTGCACTAGGTAACATCAACAGGCTGAACGTCCTACTGTACCTACCTACCTATTATCCACAGTTGGTTGGACAGGCACCACTGTAGCAGCAGGGAAATCAGAGATGGACTCCGAAAGAGAAGGCATGGGAGCCATTTTGTGACCACTGCAATCTTAATCTGCATGACTTTGCACATAAATTCAGACATAGCCACAGTACCCTGCCCACTAAAGGGTGGAGTTGCAACAAACTCTATGTCAAGCATAATAAAGGGGAAAGGTAGCTCCAACACATAAGGACCAGGGTCTCTATATACCTGTGTGGATTGCAGGCTCCTCTTCATACTATGAGCTAAAAAACCCATATCTCCAATGTCTGAAGGACTCGAAATTTAGTGCCCCAGTCAAATTACCTTTACATTCCCCACATTTCAGCACTTTTCCTGGAGAAGCAGTCAAAGGTTGTGAAACGCAGAAACATTTTGTGCTGATACTAGACCGTAATACTAAATGTGACTAAAAACTCCATGCCCATGGACATTTTGATTTTTTTTTTTTATATATACCACCTTTTATATAAAATAAATAAATTAAGCTTTTATATTATTGTAGTTTGTAAATGGTATTTTAGCGCTGAAGGTAAAATCAAAGTCCCATGTTGTAACTCCCCCTCCTTGTAGGGGGAGTTTTAAGAAAAGAACTGAACAATCTGGAAGGATCCACAAACAGTCTGCCTTGGAGGGGGAGTTACAACATGGGACTTTGATTTTTGGATTGCAGGCTCCTCTTCATACTATGAGCTAAAAAACCCATATCTCCAATGTTTGAAGGACTCATCATTTAGTGTCCCAGTCAAATTACCAATGGTTAATTTTTAATGTTGATATATTGGAGATCCCAGTCTTATATCTAACTGTATGTTCCTGGGGCTGCATATCTTATTATTTGTCATACTATCAGGCCAAGTTAGAAAAGCTCCAAATAGCGTACTCACCATAACTGTTGCAGAATCAAGGACGGATGAGTGTTTTAGCCCTCTTTCTGGAATGTGCAACTGGTTTCAAAAAAGTGTTGCCGTGCAAAAAGGGGAATGAGCACCCTAACAATGAAAGTTGCAGCCCCCAAAAGTAACCCAATGGAGGAACATGTGCAGAAGTAAAAAGAGTAACAACCCCCAATGTAACCTCAATAGGGGAATGTGCATTCAAATAAATAGAATCATAACCAAGAATGTAACCCCAATTGTGGAACGTGCACCAGGGTAAGAAAGTTGTAGCCTTTAATGAACCCCAAACTGGGGGTGCCCAATAAATGTGTGCCCAATAAAGACAGTCACAGTTGTCAATTAGGAGGATAAAGAGAAACATATGGGGGAGGTGGCTCCCAATAGCAGAGACAAGCCCCTGTACTCACTGACTGACTGTTGCACTACGTGTCTAGATGAGTTCCTAATACAAGATTGAACTATTATTACCCTGCATCTTCCTGGGTATGGTCCTCCAAGGTTCAACTGAAAAGTCACTGGTAAAACTGGTAACAGAGGCCACACCTACTATTTAGCAGCTGAAGAGACTTGCTAGTAGAAAATCACCCAAAAGGAAACAGAAAATAGTTGCTTATCCCAGAGCAAAGAGAAGACTTCACTTAAGGACACTGCCAGAAACTGTGCGCATGCTGGGAGTGGGAAGGGTTATGCAGATAAATCTTTACAGTTTTGTTTTTCCAGTGTCTAGTCACCCCAAAGCAGTGCATATCCCTGTGGTCTAAGATTAAGATCATGTGTCCTGTAATATATACAATTAAGAAAAGGCATTGTAAGGCATTTCCAAGTAAAAATCAGTCACAAATTATGACATGTCAGGTTACAGACAAAAAGGTATAAAACTTCAATGAATCTTAAGTTATTCCATCCATCTAACTGAAAAAAGAGTTGTGATTAATTATTAAGTTGTCTTTATAAATAATTATACCATGGCAGGAAATGATAAAGAAAAGATCTACTGTAAAAGATTAACCTTTCTGTGTTACAAATTAAAATTAATTAAATCTAACACTCTTTATTTTTTAACGGGAACAAATAGTTTGATTTATAATAAGATTTGTAATTTTCATAACTGAAATTGAAAGTTTTTCCTTTCAATCAGGTAATTGTATATTATATACGATATGTGTACCACTTGTAGCCACCAGATGACAAGCTCAAAGTAGGAGCAGGAGCTTTTTGGAGCCTGATTTACAGCTGCAGCAGAGCCATGCATGGTGCATTAAATGTTTGTATTCCTAACACTAAAGTACCCCATAACACTTAACATTACCACCTGAAACCTTAAAACCCAACTCCTGAAAGACATCTTAACTCCCAACTCTACTCTTACATTTTATCTTCAGCCAAATCTCCAGCCAGGAGAGAGGCACACTCCCTGTATGCCCTGGTGTCCACTGGGACAGAAAGTAATAGGATATCCAACATTTCACAGCTATCACCAAAATAGTAGGTGGGGACAACCTTCACTGAGGAAACCTGTTTCAGTGACAAAGTGGTTCTAAAGGCTGAAAACCTTCAGTGTGCAGCCCCCCCCCCCTTAGCCCCTCCCCCACATTAAATACTTACCTGCATCTGGTCTTGATACAGCGATGAGCACAAGAGCATTGGCTCTCTTGGGTCTCTCTGTCCTCATTGGCTCCCGCTGTTGTCCATCGCAGTCAGTAAGGAGGGATTGAGGGCCGAGCTGCGTTCTCTGTGTCTAATAGATACACAGAGGCAGCTGAGGAGGGAGCATGAACAAGTGCCCCCAGAGCAAACAGCTTGGTCTGGGGGCATTAAGCAGGGGGAGGAGCCAGGAGTGCTGGCGTAAAACCATTGCACAGAGTAGGTAAGTATGATATCTTTGTTATTTAAAAAAACAAATCTGAACCTTCAGTATCAATTTTACTTTGAAGAAATGTACTTTCATTCCTGATGTGTCTCTGGGACTACCACTCCTCCTTTCCCCAAGTGGAACAAAGGACACAGAAAGACAAGCAGTAAAAAACAAGAGACCATTGTCTAATTCCATCCCCCAATTTAAATAAAAATTTGTGTAGAGACACAGTTAAAGTGTTACTAAACCCAGGACCCTGCATTCACTCATGCATGCATGGAAATGCAATTTTTTTAGTAAATATAAACTGCTAACTACCTTTTCTCATTAGCAGTTAGAGAAGTCTTGTGAGTTCTAACAGTGTCCAGTAGAGCACTAGTTAAAGCTTATAAGAGGAGTTTTATTTCTGCTCTAAGAGGATGCAGAACCCCTGACCTCTGTCTGGACAGTGTGGATTAGCTCTGTGCTGATCATATGCACTCTCCTAAGAAAAAGAAAACCTCTCTAACAATACACACCAAACTGAGCATGTCCAGAGTGTCTCCACACAATATCAGGAGATAAGAGGGGGACACTGGAAGAAGGGGAGGATCAGAGAAGTCAGGATCAAATAGCATTTTTACACAATGCAGAGGATTAACCCCTTAGGTTAATCTTAGTTAATCTTACCTTAGTAAGTATATCAAGCATGCTTACTGCATATGCAGACTAATTTTACTGTTGTGGGTTTAGTAACACTTTACTATTAAGCCACTAAATTAACTCTTAGTCTAAATCGTAACCCTACCATAATAGGTAACCCTTAACATAGCCTTAACCCTTAACAATTAGTCCTTAGTACTTGTTTTCCTTTCCACACCAAAAATGTAAATGCCTGAATCCTAACCCTAATCCTTAACACTTAAAATATATCCCCTAAGATCCTGACCCTAACACTCAACTAAGCTAATGTAACTTCAAGAGCGAGAAAAGTTTGTAGCAGAATTTTTACTTTATCTCTCATCAAGAAGCCACCCTTAATGCTCACAGGTTTGTGTTGAATCATAACCGCACGAAGATGTTTTGAGAAGAAGCAATAATCTTCCTCTAGATTGAGTAAACCCTGGTTTTTCAAAACTGACTAGTTAAAGATGAACTCCACTCTGTTTTAATAAAATTAAAAGTCTGCAGCTACAAATAATATAGCTGCTGACTTTTAAGAAAGAGACACTTACCAGCTCGTTGTGTCCAATGCTGTTTTCCTTGCAGCAGATTCTTCACCAGGCTTCGGGTTTTCATTGCTGCCATCTTGGATATGGGAGCTGGCTGTGGGTTCCTTAAAGTGGACGTTCAGTCAAATTCTAGTTAAGGCTAAACTTACTCCCACCCCCATTCTAAGCCTATTCTATCTTAACTCTGTAAAGAAAAGATCTGAATACTTGCCTACTCTGAAGCCACTCTGGTCTGGTCACATAATCAGCTGTCAGCAGCAGCTTTAATATAGAGGAGGAACAGCCGCATAGTAAATCTATGGGTGACGTCTATGGGTGAAATTGCAGCCCTTGTAGGCAATTTCTCCTCTACACAGAATCGGCTTCTGGAGAGATTATGTGACCAGATCAGAGCAGTTTCAGAATAGATAAGTAAAAAGATCTTTACTGTACAGGGTTAGATTGATAAGGCTTAGTATAGGAGTTGGAGTTGGTTTAGCCTAACATTTTGACTGACTGTCCACATTAAGTCTCAGCCTGCTCCCAGCTGTGCATGGGCAAGGCATGGAAGTGCTATGGGACTGGTCCTGCAGCTTCCTGGCTTCCTGGGACGTGTGATGTGTCTTGGTTGGCTGTAGGTAGGAAGGGGGGGGGGGCAACTGACATAATTCTCACCTAGATGAGTGGGTACCTGTCACAAAAAAGTACCCACTCACTAAAAAAAATAAAAGTTTACAAAATGGTTAGAAGCAGAGGGGAAGAAGGAAATGAGTGGTACTTAAACTTTTGAAGGAAAGTCCACCTAACCTCCACATGGCTCATTTGTAGCAAACAATGTTTAGATTATTTGCAATGTTTGCTGCTAATATCCAGCATTGTATGGTAAAAAAATGCATGTACAGTGGGGAAAATAATTATTTGTTCCCCTGCTGATTTTGTAAGTTTGCCCAAAGAAATAAAAGATCTATAATTTTTATAATTTATTTATTTATTACAGGTACTTGTATAGCGTACAATCTAAGGTCCCTAACTCACATTCATACTTACACATACTAGGGCCACTTTAGACAGGAGCCAATTCACCTACCAGCATGTCTTTGGAGTGTGGTAGAAAAACGGAGTACCCGGAGGAAACCCACGCAGGCACAGGGAGCACACGCAAACTCCAAGCAGGTGGTGCCGTGGTTGGGATAGGTGTATTTTAAATGATAGGACAGAATATCAACCAAAAATCAAGAAAAAACACGATACAAATGTTATAAATTGAGTTGCAGTTCAGTGAGTAAAATAAGTATTTGAACCGCTACAAACCAACAATAATTCTGGCTCCCACAGACTGGCTATATGCTCATGTGGTACACAGATTAGTCCTGTCAATTTAAGAAAGTGCTCCTAACGACAACTCGATATGTGCACAAAAACACCCATCCACAGTAGCTCTTTCTTCCATTCAAGCCACACCACCATGGACCAAGACCAAAGAGCTGTCAAAGGACATCAGGGACAAGATTGTAGACCTGCACAAGGCTGGAATGGGCTACAAGTCCATCAGCAAGAAGCTTGCAAGACAATTGTTGAAGAGATTATTTGCAAATGGAAGAAATACAAAATAACCATCAATCGCCCTCAGTCTGGAGCTCCATGCAAGATTTCGCATCATGGGGTAAGGATGATCATGAGAAAAGTGAGGGATCAGCCCAGAACTACATGGGAGGAGCTTGTGAATGATCTCAAGGCAGTTGGGACCACAGTCACCAAACAAATCATTGGTAACACAATACGCAGCCATGGATTGAAATCCTGTGCACCCGCAAGGTCCCACTGCTCAAGAAGGCACATGTACAGGCTCATCTGAAGTTTGCCATTGACCATCTAAATGATTCAGAGAAGGATTGGGAGAAAGTGCTGTGGTCAGATGAGACCAAAATTGAGCTCTTTGGCATTAACTTGACTCGCCGTGTTTGGGGGAAGAAAAATGCTGACAAGACTTTAAGAACACATCCCTACAGTCAAGCATGGAGGTGGAAACATTATGCTTTGAGGCTGTTTCTCTGCTAAAGGTAAAGGCCAACTTTGCTGCATTGAGGGGACAATGGATTGGGCTATGTATTGTATTTATGACAGTATGACAATGACCCAAAACATACTGCTAAGGCAACAAAGGAGTGGCTCAAGAAGAAGCACATTAAGATCATGGAGTGGCCTAGCCAGTTTCCAGAACTTAATCCTATAAAAAAATTATGGAAGGAGCTGAAACTTCAAGTTGCAAGTGACAGCTAAGAAACCTTAAGGATTTAGAGGATGTAAAGAAGAGTGGACCAAAATCCCTCCTGAGATGTGTGAAAACCTGGTATCCAACTTCAAATAACGTCTTACCTCTGTACTTGCCAACAAAGGTTTCTCCACCAAGTACTAAGTCACGTTTTGCTTGGTCGAATACTTATTTTACTCACTGAACTGAAACTCAATTTATAACATTTGTATCATGTATTTTTTCTGGATTTTTGGTTAATGTTTTCTCTCTATCATTTAACCACTTCCCGTCCGGCCCATGTATATAAACAGCTGGACGGGAGCAGTGCAAGAGTGGGTTGCCGTTCATAAACAGCGCCCGCCATTTTAGTCTGTGAGCGCTCCCTGGGAGTCACCAATCGCTGTTCGGGACCTCAGTGCAAGGTCCCGATTATGTGAACACTGATTGGCCAATCAGTGATCACATGAATAGTAACACGCAATATGCCACTTCTGACATCATTGCTTACTACGTGTGAAATCTGTGAATGATCACAGAGATCACATGGTACAAGGTTTTTCACATCAGCTTTGTACAATGTGACAAGCTGTGACCAATCACAGCTCTCACAGTATTTCTTAATGGCTGCAAGAGTGCAGCCAGAGAGAAAGAGAAATGATTGCTTTTACAGCCTTTATGGGTGTAAAAGAAAACAGTGTAAAAAAAAAAAAAATCTTCATCACCTCCCACAAGTAGAACAGTGTCACTATGGTGACACGGTACTGCTAGGGTGACAGTATGTTTAAAAAAAATTAAAAATAAAATAAAAATGTAAAAAACATTTTTGAAAAATTATAATTTTTGGTTATAAACTAATTTGGGTTATTTTTTTTACTAAAAAGATAGCTGAATACATTTTGGCCAAGATTTATAAAGAAAGATTATTTATTTGCAAAATTTTATAAGAAAAACACTTTTTATCAACATTTTTGGACTTTTTCCTTTATATAGCAAAAAAATAAAAAATCCCAGCGATGAATAAATACCACCAAAATAAAACTGTATCTGTCTCAAAAAAATGCAAAAAAAATTCATATGGGTGCAGTGTTGCATAACCGCACAATTGCCATTCAAAGTGTAACAGAACTGAAAGCTGAAAATTGGCCTGGACAGGAAGGGGGTAAAAGTGTCCGGACTGGAAGTGGTTCAAATACACCTATGATAAAAAGAATTATAGACCATTCATTTCTTTGTAAGTGGGCAAATTTACCAAATCTGCAGGGGATCAAATAATTTTTTTTCCCCACTGTATTATCTTTTAAAATGTTAAGTGAACCATCTTTTTTCTATCAAAGTTTAATAGAATTATTTAATAATGTAGTGCAGATTGCAATGACAGAGTGCAAAGTACAGTTATAGTAGCCAGCTCGATTTCATTTTTTTTGGTTCCTAACCTCAGTACACTCAATTGATATCTGCTGAGTTACTGCGATTTACTGTAGTTTGCAAATACCCATTGCACTTTGTATTACCTAATTTAATGCACATAGAATTTTACTATATCATTTAATGCAGAGTGACTTATATAAGATTGCTTGCTCATTATTGAAAGCATATATACACCTTTAGATGCAATGTACACTCTTCTTGTAGCCACATTCATTGCAAAACTAGCAACCTGCCCAAGCTCCAAGAGAATAACCTGTTCTGTGGGACGTCCTACTTATTGCTTAATTGTATTGTTTATTCTATTTTAATAGATGTTTGTTTTTAATTATTTAATCACTACTGGCAAATAACAGTAAGAGCCTATTAAAACCTTAGTGCAAGCTAGGACACAGCAGGAGTTTGTATATCCCACTAATATGTTAAAGAATGAAATTGGAGCAATGGGAATGTCAGGCAAAATATAAAAACTCCAATAAAATAGCAACGAAGAAAGAAAACAACACTATTTACAACAACAATGAAAAGAATACTAATAAACAATCTTGGCACACATACAAACAATGGGCTCTGTAAAGAAAAATCATGTCTATTGTGTAAAAAAAAATCCTTCTGGGTAACAATAATAAAATGATCAATAATGCAATATTTTCTTTCATATACTTCAGCAGAAGGAAGGAGTCCTTAAAATATTTGAGATTATGCACAGACTCTCTTGGGGGGTCACATGATGCCTCAGAAAGGTCAAAGATATTAAATATAAGCTTTGTTGCATGAAATTGTGTTTATACTGCAGTAAAAGTGTATGCTGTGCTTTACAGGATTACAGAACAAAGAAAATAGAATAACAAAGCAAATATTGGATAGCAGATCTGCCAAGAGATGGCACAGTAGACCTAACCCTAAAACAAAACTGGCATTATATTTATGCACCATTGGGGATTTTTAAAGGTATTTACTAAATGTACTTGGATGTACATAAAATTACAGATCTTCAATGTGTATTTAATGTGTATAGTGTCAAAGCTTCGTAAATTTATGTGTTGGGGTTAGACCTTCTGCCATGTGTAGATTTACCCCTCTGTACTAGTGACCACTGTCACCATGAAAGAAAGTGAGGGAACATCTAAATTAGACATCACATATTTTGTGATTTAACACTATTAAATCAAATTATGTTTAATAGTTGAACTGGATGGACCTTTGTCTTTTTTTTTCAGCCAGACTAACTATGTAACTATGTCCTTTTAGGCCAAGAACCTAAACAAAAATGTGCATGTAAACATATGCTCAAAAGTATATATTATCTGCTTCCCACGCAGCTGCACATAAACAGCTGAGTGAGCGCGTTGCCATTCTGACTGGACAGACCCATACATCCTGTCAGAACATGCGCCTCGCGCGGCCTCAGGACTGCACAGCAGTGCAACCCTATGATGGCTGTATCCCTAGGACACAGCACATAACAGATTGTGGCATGGGCGCTGTGATTGGCCCTCCCATTCACATGATGGCTGTGTCCAGTCACAGTCATCTCACAGTGTAAACATAGACATGTGTCCCTGTGTCGGCTCTCTCGCTGTGTGTGTAGCAGGGGCGGACTGACCATTCGAGCACTCGGGCACTGCCCGAGGGCCTGGGGTCAGCAGGGGGCCCCATGAAATGCTCCTGGTACCTTTTTTATAGGCTTTTTTGGGTGTGCTTTGAGTGTGGGAAAGGACACAGGGACCCCATGATCCCCTATTGCCGGGGGGCCTAATGAGTTATCAGTCCGCCCCTGGTGTGTAGCTGATGATTTTAGTGTTCAGCTATACACAGATCACACAGACTGCAGCCATCCCCACACAGTACACCAAGCACCATATGTCCCTGTCCAAGTGTCCCATCAACATCTGTACCAGTGTCCCATCAACATTTGTTCCAGTACGCAAAACATCAGTCACAGTAAACTAGTGTCCTTTCAACATCTGTCACAGTAAACCAGTGTCACATCAACATCTGTCACTGTACCAGTGCACAAAAACATCTGCAATAGTGTTACATTGCAAAATTAACATCTGTCAGTGTCCCTAGTGAATCGTCAACACCAGTGGTGTCCGTTGGTAGATGATCAACATCTGTCACAGTGTACAAGTGCACAAAAACATCTGTCAGTGTACCAGTGTCCCGCCAAAAAATAAATACAAAATTTAAAGTGCCCCGTCCCCCCGTGCTCACATACAAAGGCAAACACATATGTTGGTCCTGTATCCATATGTAAACAGCAATCGCAGCACACATGTGAGGTATTACCACGAGCGTCAGCATGAGTGCAATAATTCTAGTACCAGTCCTCCTCTGTAACTCTAAACTGGTAACCTGTAAAGGCTTATAATGCATTGCCCATGGAGAGTTAAATACTGAAGTTTGACGCAATTTTACAAATGTGTGCAACATTAAAGCATGACATGTTTGGTATCTATTTACTCAGCATAACACCATATTTGATATTTTACCAAAATTGGGTATTATATTGTGTTTGTGTGCCTTGAAATCTATTAAAATGTATTTTTGCATTAGTGTGTACAATTGCATTAGAAAAACTATTGCGCAAATACCGTGTGACATAAAAATTTGCAAGAGTCAGAAATAACTTGTTAATATGATATTTTTGTGAAAAAACCCATATTCTATATAATCTCTTCATTGTCCAAAGAATGGTGGGAAAAAATTTAAAACCAAATAATATACATTACACAGATTTTGGGTTTTTTTACCAAAGAAATGTAGCAGTATAAATTTTGGACAAAATCTATGAAGAGCAATTACTTATTAGCAAAATGTTATATCAGAAACTAAGAAAAACAAGCTTTTTTTCAAAATGTGTGGTCTTTTTTCATTTATATTGCAAAAAGTAGAAACCCCAGTAATTAAAGACCACCAAAAGAAAGCTCTATTTGTCTCAAAAAATGATAAACATTTCATATAGGTACAGTGTTGCATGACTGAGTAATTGTCATTCAAAGTGTGAAAGCACTGAAAGCTGGAAACTGGCCTGGGTAGGAAGGGGGTGAAAATGTCCAGTATTGTGGTGGTTAAAGCGATACTAAAGGTTCTTTTTTTTCTCTATAAAATAACAAACATGTCTATATTTACCTGCTGTGTATAGTGGTTTTGCACAGAGCAGCCTGGATCCTCCTCTTCTAGGGTACCCCGCAGGCTCCGTGTGTCCATTCAAACATAGAGCCACAACTTGGCCCCACCACCTTTCTGTCCTCAATGGCTGACTGGCTGTGATTGACAGCAGAGGGAGCCAATGGCTTCTGCTTGCTATCTCAGCCAATGAGGAGGCAGAGACCCGAGACAGCCGAGGCTGTCGTGCACATCGCTGGATGGCGATGAGTCTCAGATAAGTATTGAGGGGGCTGGGGGCACTGCTGCACACAGAATGTTTTTGCCTTCATGCATAGAATGCATGAAGGTAAAAAACCTTGAGTTTTTACAACTGCTTTAAACATATAACCATGTGTTAAAAGTTCCTTTTTTTAAATGTGTTTCTAGTCTCTTTATAAAGAGTCTATAAACAGACATGTGAGATCTGCATGTGAGCAGGGGTAGCTAGGTGAGCCTTACACCATGTTCCCTCGTTGAATGCCAAGTGTAGGGTGACATAAGAGGCCTACTCCAAGGTGGGTTCTTCTGGGCTATGCTAGGCACCCTGGTCGGGATCACTCGTCTTACACATGAGGTGCTTTTACTTTACTAATTTCAGGGAAAGTAAACCTTAAGGAGGACCTACAACTTAGAGATGGGCCGCACGCCGTGTATATTGAGTGAATGAACCAGACTCCAGTTAACCCTCTGGTCCCATGTAAATGCACATTTTGACTGCAACTGTTGCATTTAGAAGGGACACACTGAGCTTATGTCCAATCCACCCGTCCAGCATACCTCTGATACCTCAATCCCAGTAAGAGAATGGTCCTGCCATGCACATGCTGTACGGACCTCATGCGTGGACATAGTTCCTCTTGTTTTCCTGGAGATGAGGAGAAATAAAATTGTTTTGCAGGAAGTTGTAGAAAATGTCCTTAATAGGAGAGACAAAAAGAAATAATCAACAGAACTTTAAGACCTAAATCCAAAAAAAAAATAAATCTAGCCATAGCTAGGCTTTAATGAACTAGTACAAATTCAAGTTTAATTGTGTGATTTTTTTAAAATAAAATTCTGTCTGTATCCTATGTGATTTATGTTATATGTGCGTTGGAAGGTCAGTCGTGGCATTTATCTTCTCTTTGGTCTATGAATATTATTTACTGTGAGCCAAATATTGACGCCAAACAGTGGGGAGGCCTAGCTACTATCCTCCCACACAATAGATTATAGCTAATGGGTACATTATGATTATGCTTTGTTCATTGAAGGGAAATATGACAAGCATTCCTGAATTAGAGTCAAGACTGGGCTATCTCATCTACACCTATTCCTCACCAATACTTGACACCTTATATACCTTACTTATAAACTATGTGGATAAACAAGGACATTTGCTGTGGTTGGTACTTATTAAAGTGTATATCCAGCCATACTTTTTTTTGATAGACCAAGGAAGGACTGAAGCCCTACTTGCACCTCACTTATTCCAGGATGGTAATGGTTTCACCAGTCAGGAATTTAGTGAATGGTAGAGTTAAAAAACAGGAACTTATTTCCAGCATCTAATAGAGCCTGTAAAACAGTTGGTCTAAAGGCAGCTGGACCCCAAAAAATCCTGCACTTGATTTGTGTCTTCCCTGTCCTTTTTTCATCACCTCTCTGTTGGTTCTTTACCCAGTACATAACACATTGTGTCCATTCGGGAAATGAAGGAAGTAGGCCCAACTGAACATTAACCATGTCAGCGGGGCTTTCCAGAATTCTGTTGGATCCTGATGCTGTTTTAGATAAAAAGGGAAATGTAGGTATATTAAGGAATTTTGATGATACACAATAACTGGATAAGCTAACAACAATCATTTCAAATGGCACTAATTTAATGGCAACGTATCAGAGTTACCAACCTATAGAATCAAGTAACATCCAAGGATGATTTCTGACAGAAAGAACTGGTAAATGTAATTATGATGATCACTCCCAGAGATAAAAATACTCCACACTTTATGATTGTCTGTGAATGTTCTGTGACATATGGATTTTTAGCTCACATATGCACCTTTGCAATTTCAGGATGCCTGATTTTGAATATAAGCTTCAACGTTAAAAAAAATGTCTGCTACATAGATTGCAACAATTTTAGTAAATTGTACTGCAGATTCCCACCTGCTTCGATTCTGGATAATGTAAATACAGTTTTCCTTTGGGTAGCTAGATTGTTTAAAAATGGGATCCAAGAGAGTTTCTACACAAATGACGAGGAACAATCCAGTTTTTCTGTACTTGACAACTAAATATTCCATCATCTTTCACGCTATAATAGATGTATTTAATGCATGAAAGCATAATTATCTTATTAAAAAGGGTTAATACCTTAGATCAATTTTCAGTATATTTTTGCCCAAAAGGTAAGTTTTAATGTTAAGCTTTTTTTAAGTTTCCAAAATATACAGTAAGGTCCATATATATTTGGACACAGGCACAATTTTTATACTTTTGGCTTTGTATGCCACCAGAATAAATTAAAACGAAACAATCCAAATGAATCTGAAGTGCAGACTTTCAGCTTTAATTCAAGGGGTTGAACATAAATATCAAGTACAAATTTTAGAAACTGCAACCATTTTTATACACAGTCCCTCCATTTTCAGGGCTCAAATGTAATTGGACAAATGAATATAATCTTGAAATAAAATGTTCATTTTTAATATTTTGTTGAGAATCCTTTACTGGCAATGACTCCCTGAAGTCTGGAACCCATGGACATTACCAAAGACTGGGTTTTCTCCTTTCTGATGCTTTGCCAAGCTCTAACTGCAGCTGTCTTCAGTTGTTTCTGCCTTTATTTTTCCTTTAGCAAGTGAAATGCATGCTTAACTGGGTTGAGATCAGGTGATTGACTCAGCCATTGCAGAATATTCAATTTATTTTCCTTCAAAAGCTCCTGGGTTGCTTTTGCAGTGTGTTTTGGATCAATGTCCATCTCTACTGTGAAGCGCCGCCCAATCAACTTTGCTGCATTTGGCTGAATCTGGGCTGACCGTATATCTCTAAACACTGCAGAATTCATCCAGCTGCTTCTGTCTTCTGTCACATAATCAATAAACACCAATGACCCAGTGCCACTGGAAGCCATGCATGCCTATGCCATTGCACTGCCACCATGTTTTACAGATGACGTTGTTTGTTTTGGATTATCAGCTGTTCCAAGCCTTCTCCACGCTTTTTTTCTTACCGTCATTCTGGTACAGATTAATCTTAGTTTCATCCATCCAAAGAATGCTTTTCCAAAACTGGTCTGGTTTTTTTAGATGTTTTTTGGCAAAGTCTATTCTGGCTTTTCTGTTCTTCAGGCTTATGAAGGGTTTGCACCTTGTATTTGCTCTCATGAAGTCTTCTCTTGATTGTCAACTTTGACAATGATACGTCCACCTCCTGGAGAGTGTCCTTCACTTGTCTGGATGTTGTGAATGGGTTTTTCTTTACCATAGAGAGGATCCTGCGATCACCCAACACTGCTGTCTTCCGTGGACATCCATGCCATTTTATGTTGCTGAGCTCACCAGTGCGTTCTTCTTTCCTCAGAATCTACTGTTGATTTGGCCACTCCTAATGTTGCTGCTATCTCTCTGATGGATTTCTTTAGTTTTTGAAGCCTTACAATGGCCTGTTTCACTTGCATGGACAGCTCCTTTGAACGCATGATGTAGGTTCATAGCAATAGATTCCAAATGCAAATACCACACTTAGACATTTTACTCCAGACCTTTTACCTGCTAAACTAATGAAGAAATAATGGAGTAGCCCACACCTGGCCATGAAACATCTTTTGATTCAATTGTCCAATTACTTTTGGTCACTTGAAAAAGGGGGGATGGCTACTCTTAAGAGCTGTAATTCTTAAACCCTTCCTCCAATTTGGATGTACATACCCTCAATATAAACCTGAGAGTGTGAACTTTCAACCCATATCCATTATATAACTATAGCTTTAATATGTTTTGGTAAATACCTGAAAAAAAAATAAAATTGGGCCTGTGTCCAAATATATACTGTATGGACTAAACGATAATTTAAGCAGCGTTTTACATATCAACTGTACATTTGCATCAGTCCCTGCCCTTAAGGAGCATACAATCTTAGGTCCCTAATTCACATTAATACATTCTAGGACCAATTTAGACAGGAACCAACCTACCAGCATGTCTTTGGAGTGTGGGAGGAAACAGAGAACAAAGAGGAAACCCAAGCAGGTACAGGAAGAACATGCAAACTCCAGGCAGGTAGTTTCATGCTTGCCATTCAAACTGATGTCCCTAGTGCTGTCGGACAGAAGTGCTAACCACTTAGCCATTGTGATTATACCATTAAAGTTTCAGATGATTGTTTTAGTCAATACAGTTTTTTGATGATAATGATTATGAATGCCTAATTAACAAGTAAGAGGTTCTAAGGCATATCCAGTTAAAACTGTAAATAAATTTCCCCTGGATAAATACATAAGCTTATTTTGTGTGTCATATCTGCTCCCAGCAGTTATTTTAGATGTGAATAGCAATAACAACTGTTCCCCAATAGTGTCTGCTAAAATGTAAACAAATGTTGATACTCTGAGGCAAATATACTAAAGGAGGTGAGAATCTTCCAAAAATTGCGTGAAGATTCACTTTAATTATTCAGTAATGTGAAAACCAAATATCTTTTTTTCATCTGCACACGATTGGTCATTTAAAGAGAACACAGCTATAATTGAGTAAGTGGGAGATACTCAATTCCTTTAGTAAAGGAACTGAATTTAACCATGATTGTACTAGAAACATTATTTTGGGTGAAAACAAAATCAAGAAAATCTCTAAAGACAATATTGTCAAAAGAAACCCCTTTTTGTCCAAAAACAAAACAAATGGAAAAAAAATGTAGAGCCTTTATAAAAGGAACAAATCAAAGAATAACATTTTTTACTTTCGATGAGTTATGAACTAATGCCTGACAATGTCCTCTGTGTGACGAAACCTGTAGGGTGGAGCCACGTAGTGTGACATCACTGCACACTGCCACGGACGGCAGCCATTTTGGTGGATGGAAACATTATACAGACATGCTGGTTTTTTACCTTTTTGATTGTAAGTGCATTATTGTGAATAAATTGTATCATGAGCTCACTAAGCACCAATATTTCTAGATCATGTGGACTTCTATACAGACTTTTATTTAATTTTTATTATTGGCACATAACCATTCCACTTTGGTGGGGGTTTGGATACTATTATTCATCATTGTTAATTGTTTACTAAAGTGCTACACTGAGTGTTTTGTTTTGTCAATTTTTGCCCAGTAATTGTGTTAGCTGCTCTTTTTATTTGACTTATAATTCCCAAGCGCAGGTTTTCTGTTTAACTATAAACTACTTTAGTTCCCATATGAACACATTTTGGTTAAAATAATGTTGATGGAAATCTGGCCGTTTTAACATGCTGATTATTACTTAATCACACTGGTATAAACAGGTCACAACACGTTTCCCATATCCAGTCTGGGTTTCCATAAACCAAAGGTGGCATTCCTAAGACTGGTGGACAGAGACTGTGATTTCTCCACCCTGCACCATCCCAGCCACTGTACATTAAGTTGTGTAATTTTCATTTGCTTACCTTAAGGGAGAAGGGGTGTTGACATCCCCATCCTGGGTGACATAGGTCTTGTCCCTGCAATGACTATACTCACTACCTGCTACTTTGTCTTAAATGAGCAAAGTGACAGATATACTGCAAAGCAGTGTTTCTTAACCCTTTTCAGTCAAGGCACACTTTAAAATTATGCACAATCTCATGGAACCTCATTCCAAAATGTAAAAACTAAACTAATAGCCTTTTAATAGTTGTAAATTGACAGTGCTCTATAAGTACCTGTAATGAATAAATAAAAAAAAATAGTGAAAGAATGGGCTGTGATAGGTTGTGAAATGGAAATAAGCCCATCTGTGAAATTTCCTTGCTACTGAATATTCCACAGTCAACTGTTAGTGGTAATATAACAGAGTGGAAGCAACTGGGAATAACGGAAACTGAAGTGCACAGAAGTCACCGTCTGCAGAGTCATAAGCTAAAGATCTCCAAACTTCATGTGGCCTTCAGATTAGCACAACAACAGAGCTTCATAGAATGGGTTTCCATGACCAAGCAGCTGCATCCAAGCCTTATATCACCAAGTGCAATGCAAAGCATTAGATGTAGTGGTGTAAAGCATGCCACCACTTGATTCTAGAGCAGAGAGGGGCTCTGGAGTGACAAATCACGCTTCTCTGTTTGGCAATTTGATGAACATGTCTCGGTTTGGCAGTTGCAAGGAGAACAGTACTTACCTGACTGCATTGTGCCAAGTGTAAGGTTTGGTGGAGGGGGGATTATGGTGTGAGGTTTTTTTTCAGGGGTTGGGCTTGGTCCTTTATTTCCAGTGAAGGGAACTCCTAAATCATCAGCATACCAAGAAATTTTGGAAAATTTCATGCTCCCAACTTTGTAGGAACAGTTTGAGGATGGCCCCTTCCTGTTCCAACATAACTGCGCACCAGTGCACAAAGCAAGGTCCATAAAGATATGGATGAGCGAGTCCTGACCTCAACCCGATAGAACACCTTTGGGATGAATTAGAGTGGAGACTGCGAGCTATGATCAAACATTCTCATAGACATACTCCAAAACCTTTTGGACAGGCTTCACAGAAGCGTTGAAGCTGTTTACAGCTGCAAAGGGTGGACCAACTCAATACTGAACCCTACGGAATAAGACTGGGATGCCATTAAAGTTTATGTGCGTGTAAAGACAGACGTCCCAATACTTTTGGCAATATAGTGTATTTAATACCAAAGTTAATATATTATAAACCTCATTCTACCTCTTGTTTTCTCTCTCATGGCCATTAAAGCTCCCCATCACAATAATGGACAATAGTGGGGCTTAGTAGGCACAGGAATGGGGCAGGGCTTCAATCCTAACCCATTGACCAAATATATGTATATCAGAGCACCTGGACACTTGGAGCACTGTATCTTAAAGTGAAACTAAACTTGCATTTTTTTTTTCATAGAATAAGTTAAATTTAATGTGTCTAAATATAACTAGAATGTATCTTTTATCTCTATTTTCCTTTATTTCTGTTTTCAAAAGCAAGTTTTTTTTCTTCTGTTCTCACTCCCTGTTCTACCCCCTTCTGTACGTGAGCATAGTCACCCTTTGCTGCCTGCCCCAAGATGCACTACACATCTACATGTAGACGTATTCAACTGTATGGGAATTATAGTACACAAAGAGCAGAGCATGCGACCAGAAATAATGGCACTGCTTGCTCTACACTAGTAGTAGTGCGGTGCAACAGTAGAGAATAGAGAGGTTGCCCATGGCAAAAAAAGAAGCCTTAAAACAATAGCAAGAGACTTCCCTGAGGAAGTGACGTAGGTTGTGACGGAGAGCTTCGGAGGATGGAACCAGGTGACGTCACTTCTGGGTACGAATGAAGCCAGAAGTAGAAAGAAACTCTAGTGCGTTGGAACACATTGTGGTGCTGATTAACTGTATTGATGCGTGTGCAATAAGTTTTATACTATTAAATTGTGTTTAAGCATAATAGACTATTTGATATATTATTTTTTTTGTTAGAGCATACCTCAATTCCATTGAAGACTATTGCTGCCCACTGAGAGTGAAGGCTTTAAAGCGGAAGAACCCATTCTTCCCCGTTCTACCCATTTAGTATGTCTTCTTAATACAAACGCATTTGACCTGTACTTGTAAATAGGTCCATTCCTGGAGGTGAGTAGATATATATATGGTGGAAGCACAACATATGTTTGGCACAGCAGGTGTTTTGGGAGCACATTAATGTATATTATGGATACATTGTGAAAATTTACTTATTATAAACATACATCTATATCTGTGTCACGGTGGACAAGCACGGACTATTTTCTTTTTTTATTATTTTCTAACAGGACTTTATTGTTATATGAATCACGTATGTGGTTATTCATTCATCTATATTGCTATAATATTTTGTTCACAGTGAATACTTTTTTCATTTTATGTTTGTAGCACTGGATTATGGTATTAATCACATTGTCTTATTTTAGACAGCGCCAAGCTATTCATATTGAAGAGATTTTTTATACAAAAAAAAAGTAGGCCCATGGTATACTTGATATTTTAAAATAATTGATGGAAAAAAATTTAGTTCAGTGTCATTTTAAGTGCAAACACCCAAAAGTGCTTGAATTGTGTGGCCATAGCTAGAGTGGGCAAGTATAAACCACTTCAGGCTTGTTTTCATTTAAATGGAGCCATATTTTTAATGGGTAACACATTTCTATTATATCTTTTTTGTAATTATTATGGGACTGTATTCACCATGTGCAAAAAAAAATATTCAGTTAGACAAAATCTATATCTGTGGCAGCATTTTCATATTTACAAGAGTTCTGTTTCTTCTTGGTATTAAACAACTAGAACACTATGTTCTTTTTTATTTCTTGCCACTTTGCCATTTCCCTATTGTCTAGCTGAAATCAGTGTATAATAAATGAAAGTGTTTGTCTCATATCAATTACACTTCTGAGGTGTTTATTAAAGACCCTGCTCAGAATTTTGTACATAGACAGTCCCATGAAACATAATTTAGGTGTAATGAGAGACATGTTTCCAAGGAAACATGTTTGGGCAATTCAGCTGTTCCTCATATACACCATTTTTCATAATAAAGACGGCCATGCTGATTATTTGTTTCCAGGGAGCCAACTTCCTCTTCATTCGCTTTTGTTTGTCCTTGCTTGTGTCAGCTTTTAATTGACTTGCAATAGCACTGTAGAAGAAAAAAAACTTAGAATTATTCTAATTTATAATTCAAAAGATTTATTTTTGAAGGAATTCATACGGGACATGATTTAAATATTCATATAAGCAGATTATTCCATTGAATGTAATAACTTCCAAGAAAGGACACACTGTTTCTTCAACTTGATGGTTAGTAGAATGCTTTTATTATTACAAGAATTGCATGTAATACTTTAGACTGTACACTGAGTTACCTTCAAAAATAAATAAATTGAAAAGGCTGTGAAGTAAGCAAAATGAATACAAAGCTTGTTTGCTTTTTACCACATATTCCTTTTCTTTCTAAAGGAAAATAGAGTCAAATATTACATTAAATCCATGCCACGAAGCCCTGATTTATTAATGGTTACTCGGTACTGACTGTTCTTCTGCAGATCTAAGCAACCATAATAATTTATTCTTATTACTTTGGAGGCAGGGGGGCTGTTTGTATATAATAACCAGCAAAAGTTAAAAAAATGAACATAGATGGTGGATGTGAAGTTCTTACAAATCTAAAAATACAAACTTGCCCCTTTTAGACTTGATGGAAGATATTTAATGCAGCCACTGCATCTAACATGAACTTGAAGACAGCTTGATGAAGTGAATCTCATTGTTAGGTGTTAATGATTTAAATCTTTGTTTTAGTGTATCATTTGTAATTAAGCAGGCTCTGCTTCCTGCTTGGCACACAATGGTTGTGCTTTTATAGCTTCCTCTTGCAATTAAGATCAACTCACTCATTGGGGTTTATTTACTAAAGAAGTAGAGTTTGATATCTTAGAAAAGTAAATGTTCAGCTTGCAAAGTGTATGTTCAACAAAATGTAAATACCCAGTCATGTGAGGGTAAAATTTTAGAAAATTTAGCACTGGATTGTTTGATTGAAGTGAATGCATTTCTCTTATTTTTTCTTTGTAAGGTGAACAGTCTTTAGGTTTTAGTAAATCAATCTGACTTAAAACAAAGCACCCCCTATGTAGCTGGTATCTTTTCTCAATAGCTGTTAAGAATCATGACATGATTGTATTACCCCACCGAGATTCCCCTATATTCATGTTCTTAATATGGAAGAACAAGCTTGGAAAACATGAAAGAGAGATTGAAAACTTCTTTAACCACTTGCCCTCCAGAGGATTTACCCCCCTTCCTGACCAGGACATTTTTTGCGATATGGCGCTGCATTACTTTAACTGACAACTGCGCAGTCATGCAACACTGCATGGAAATTAAATTTATGTCCTTTTATCCCACAAATGGAGCTTTCTTTCTGTGGTATTTGATCACCTCTGCAATTTTTTATGTTTTGCGCTAAAAATGAAAAAAGACCGACAATTTTGAAAAAAAAACTATTTTTGCTATTAAACATATCCAGTAAAAAAAATTAAAAAATCTAATTTCTTCATAAATTTAGGCCAAAATGTATTCTGCTACATGTCTTTGCTAAAACAAAATACCAATATGTGTAAATTAATTGGTTTGTGTGAAAGTTATAGCATCTACAAATGGCGGTGTATATACTGGAATTTTATTGTTTTTTTCCACTAGTAATGGCGGCAATCAGTGACAAATAGCGGGACTTCGGCAGGCATTCTGACACTGAGGGAGAACTGACTAACTGCCAATGACATCCCCAGTGACACTAATACAGTGATTAGTGCTAATAAAAAGCACTGACACTGTACTAATGACACTGGGCAGGAAGGGGTTAACATCTGGGGCGATCAAAGAGTTAACTGTGTGCTGTGTGTGTTTCACATTATGTGCTGTGTGCTATTTTACTATTTAAACATGCTGCTTTGTATTGCTCTGCTATGCAGAGCAATACAAAGCAGCATGCTGGAGCTGACAGGGGAAAGATCTGTATTGTTTGCATACAGACCTCTCCACTGTCAGTGTTCTTTGGCGATCACCAGGTGCCGGGAATCTCCTTCCGGAACCCTGTGACCAACAGCTGTAACCGCCAATGGAGGCAAAAGTAGGCCCTACCTGGAAATACAAAATCACCAGTATATATACGTGATTTTGATTAGTCCTGCCACCCTGTAGCAGTAGTTCTGCTATTGGGAGGTTGGGAAGTGGTTAAAGCTCAATCTCGGACATAATAAATTTAACAGGGTTAGTGCTGTTTACCCTTTCTTTGCTTCAAAAGCAGCTTCCCATCATGCAGGCTTTATTCTATGTCTGCAGACACATGAAGACTTGATGGAAGCACTGGAATCTATTAGAGCTGTATTGGTGTGTAAACCTAAGCTGGCCATACGGGAAACGTAATTTGGTCAGTTCAACAGGGACCAGGCACATTTCAATCCGTGTATCAGCACCCTGGTTGTACAAAAGTCAATCTATCAATTGACTTCTGTAAAACCCCCATGTTGGTTTTCTCCAGACAATCAGTGCCACCGACTATAGCCGGCAACACTGACCATTGTGTTTGACAACGGAGGAGGCACAACGGGAATGATTCCCCATCCACCTCAAATGAGTGGATGGGGGAATTGGTTGAACAAAAACAAATGTATAATGCATGTCCACCTTAGAATAAAGGTTGCTTTTGCAGCAAATCAAGGCTTAACTGGGCTAACTCTGGTAAGTTGATATGTGTCCAGAGCTAGGCTAGTCATTCACACATAGATTTCTCTTTGAAAGCCCTTGAAATCTCAAAGATTCCTCTATCCATGTCTAGCATGGATGGAAGGATCTTCACTGCCTGCTATTGTATGATATGATGTAGTTACTGCTTGGACAACAATTTTTGACCCAGATCGTTTTAGTTTTTAATCAAAGTTTGTCAAGCCAGGTAGTGTCAACAGAGCCACCCATGCCCCAAATTTCAGCCAGTTCAGCAGGAATTCGAGCCATGTATGGCCAGATTCACAGTAAACATTGCAATAGTAACCAAAAATACTCTGTACTTTCCCTTAAATTGGTCCTGATCATAAGTACATTAAAAAGCCACCAATATTTACACTGACCAATAGGATTATAATACTAATGTGTCAAACAAAAAATCCAAATGTCAGAAATGCAACTATTGTATTGACAATTTTTTTTCTCCATATTCTGTCTCCATGAGTGCCATCTATATATTGGAATATTAACCCCTTTACACCTCAGTAACCCATATGTGCTGTGGCAAAAAGCTGGGCTTTAACATGAATGCGTCACACATGCTGTATGCATCGCTGAGCAATGTTTATGTGCAGGAAGCATGTTCCTGGTACAAATACTGAGCTAGCAAAAATGGCTCTAGGTCCTGAGCAGACATCAGTTTCAATAATGTGACTACTGTGACAGCCAATCGCAGTGGTCACATGATCCTTCCTGGCCCCCCTGGGCATTGAGAACTTTTAAAGGGGATGGGTTTCTGTTAAAGGAGGTGGGCAGGAAAGGGTTAAATAAATGCATCCAACCAGGTGACAAAAGGTAACATTAGATTTATACAAGTGCGTATTGGCGCAGGAGAGGTAGTAGTGGATATACAAGTCTTAAAGGCGATGGAGGCAGTTCAGTTATAGGAGAACATGGGGACAGGGGGAACATGGGGACTTCTCTGTGAGACTAGGGGGGAAGAGAGGGGGGAAAAATAAGAGTAAATAAAGTATATGGTGGTTCACTGAAGGTTATGCAGCTTTAATAGTTCTGACGGTGGAGGGGTCTTGTAATTCAGGTAGTTCTGGGCAAGAGGGAGGTTAGTAAAACATAGCTGCAACGTAAACACCATTGTGAGGCTGCAATCTCTAGAGTAAACCGGAACTCTGTGTGGAGAGAATAGAGGAGAGAGAGGTGCGCCAGACTAAGTGTAGAAAGGAGGTAACAGTTTATTGCACACAAGATTAAAAAACTCACAAGATGTGGGTGTATATCAGGTATCAGGTAATGATTAGAAGGATGTTATCCGGGCTGGACATCTGGAGTGGATGGCTGAGGTACCAGGGGCCAAGGCTCACGTAGTGGCTCCTTAGTGGGTCCCAATGGAGTAGCGAGGAGGGCAGATGAGTGTCCAGGGAGTCGCGGTGCAGGGAAGGAACCGGGCTCTGGACAGGTGTTCCTGGCCTCTCACACCAGCATGGGTTTGGTTACGTATCACAGCCAGCCTGGAGCGCAGCCAAGATGGCTACCAAGCAGAAGTGACGTCAAGACGTAGCATGGAGCCGTGGGAAGGGGCGGTGACGCGTTTCAAGGCAAACAGCCTTTTCATCAGACCTAATTGGCCACTGGAGTAGGCCAATTAAATAGGGGACGGAGGGGGCCTGGAGCGGCTGTATGGGCAGGTCTAGGGGTCGGTGATTAGAGAGTTCATATGGGATAATACAGAGTGATGGATCTAAACAGTATGTAGCTAAAGATAGAAAGCTGCAATATGAAGAACATGAAGAGCACGGGGGGGGGAGAAGGATGGTGATAAAGACATGATGTCTGAGCGGTGTACATAGCTAATAAATACACATATACACTAAGATCCATAGCGGTGTATGGAATAATTTGATCACATATAAACACACATCAGAACGGAGAATAAAAATGATAATAGAAGGAAAATAGATATAAAATTTAAAAACTTAAAAAATTATAATAGATTTATTGGAAAAAACTGTAAAAAAGAAAAAATAGATAAAAAATAATTAATAATAATAAAATAAATATGAATTAATGAATATATCTAAAATGTATTGAAAAAGTATATCTGAAAAATTATATATGGAAAATATATATACATATATATTAAAAAATTAAATGATAAAAAATTGAAAATTATTTTTATATATATATATATATATATATATATATATATATATATGAATATATAAACTACATATACATATATATGAGTGGGTATTAATATGTGGTAAGATAGGACGATTGCGCGTGTGTGTGTGTGTGTGTGTATATATGTGCCCATGAGATACATTATATTGCATTGGATTAGATATAGGACATTTAAAATATATATATATATACAGTCAGGTCCATAAATATTGGGACATCGACATAATTCTAACATTCTTGGCTCTATACACCACCACAATGGATTTGAAATTAAATGAACAAGATGTGCTTTAACTGCAGACTGTCAGCTTTAATTTGAGGGTATTTACATCCAAATCAGGTGAACGGTGTAGGAATTACAACAGTTTGCATATGTGCCTCCCACTTGTTAAAGGACCAAAAGTAATGGGACAATTGGCTTCTCAGCTGTTCCATGGCCAGGTGTGTGTTATTCCCTCATTATCCCAATTACAATGAGCAGATAAAAGGTCCAGAGTTCATTTCAAGTGTGCTATTTGCATTTGGAATCTGTTGCTGTCAACTCTCAAGATGAGATCCAAAGAGCTATATCACTATCAGTGAAGAAAGCCATCATTAGGCTGAAAAAACAAAACAAACCCATCAGAGAGATAGCAAAAACATTAGGCGTGGCCAAAACAACTGTTTGGAACATTCTTAAAAAGAAGGAACGCACCGGTGAGCTCAGCAACACCAAAAGACCCGGAAGACCACAGAAAACAACTCTGGTGGATGACCGAAGAATTCCTTCCCTGGTGAAGAAAACACCCTTCACAACAGTTGGCCAGATCAAGAACACTCTCCAGGAGGTAGGTGTATGTGTGTCAAAGTCAACAATCAAGAGAAGACTTCACCAGAGTGAATACAGAGGGTTCACTACAAGATGGAAACCATTGGTGAGCCTCAAAAACAGGAAGGCCAGATTAGAGTTTGCCAAACAACATCTAAAAAAGCCTTCACAGTTCTGGAACAACATCCTATGGACAGATGAGACCGAGATCAACTTGTACCAGAGTGATGGAAAGAGAAGAGTATGGAGAAGGAAAGGAACTGCTCATGATCCTAAGCATACCACCTCATCAGTGAAGCATGGTGGTGGTAGTGTCATGGCGTGGGCATGTATGGCTGCCAATGGAACTGGTTCTCTTGTATTTATTGATGATGTGACTGCTGACAGAAGCAGCCGGATGAATTCTGAAGTGTTTCGGGAATATTATCTGCTCATATTCAGCCAAATGCTTCTCAACTCATTGGACGCTTCACAGTGCAGATGGACAATGACCCAAAGCATACTGCAAAAGCAACCAAAGGCTTTTTTAAGGGAAAGAAGTGGAATGTTCTGCAATGGCCAAGTCAATCACCTGACCTGAATCCGATTGAGCATGCGTTTCACTTGCTGAAGACAAAACTGAAGGGAAAATGCCCCAAGAACAAGCAGGAACTGAAGACAGTTTCAGTAGAGGCCTGGCAGAGCATCACCAGGGATGAAACCCACCGTCTGGTGATGTCTATGCGTTCCAGACTTCAGGCTGTAATTGACTGCAAAGGATTTGCAACCAAGTATTAAGAAGTGAAAGTTTGATTTATGATTATTATTCTGTCCCATTACTTTTGGTCCCTTAACAAGTGGGAGGCACATATGCAAACTGTTGTAATTCCTACACCGGTCACCTGATTTGGATGTAAATACCCTCAAATTAAAGCTGACAGTCTGCAGTTAAAGCACATCTTGTTCATTTCATTTCAAATCCATTGTGGTGGTGTATAGAGCCAAGAATGTTAGAATTATGTCGATGTCCCAATATTTATGGACCTGACTGTATATATATATATATATATATATATATAAAACATTTCTGTAATTAATTGAGAAGCAATAAAAACACGTGAGATTGAACAATAGGTGAAAAACCCGAAATCATAGATGATAACACTTAGTAACTGAATACATGTTCATGTGTAATATGCGATAGATGAGGGAAAAAAGGGGAGGGGGGTACTACTTACCCACACCCATGACATTGGAGGTGAATGTGTTCGTAGGAGATCCCAGTTCCACCATGGGGGGGGGGGAGGTTGGAGATGGTAGAACGTAGAGGCACCTGGTATGGGAAAGGTGGGGGGGGGGGAAGGGGAGGGAAACAGAAGGTAAATGTAAGGCTCTAAGAAAACTTTAAATAGTATAAATGGGTCAGAAACTAGGCAGTATGGGGCGCAATAAATGGTGGTAGAGACGATTTTGAGGGGGGTGATGTGTGGTATAGTGGTGTAAGAGGTTGTCGTGTGAGATGAAGAGCGGAGCAAATATTGGGAGGTAAGGTGTTAGATGATGGTACGTATTTCAATTTCTTCATTAAGGCCCCTAGGGGCAAGGGTATCTAGAGTGAAGATCCAATAAGTCTCCTGTTGGCATAATAGTTTAAAGTGTTCATCTAGGGAGAGGTGGTCAGTTATGGCCTCGATGACCCATACCTGCAGGTTGCCAGAAGATTTTGAATTGAACTCTGAGACGTGGCGAGGTACGCTGTGTTTAGTGATACCATCATCCACTAGCCTGCGGTGCTCCCCAAATCTTTTCTGCAGGGTTCTAATAGTGCATCCCACATACAGTAGGCCGTAGGGGCAGAACAGGCAATGTACTACATATGTGGAGGAGCAATTGTGAAAGGCTTCAATAAGGGAGGCCCCCTTCCCAAAAGCACCCCCCCATGTTGAGGGCGTGTGGCCCGGTGTGGTTCAGGAGGGTGGGGGTGTTCACTTGCCCCTCCCCCTTTTCTAACCTGCCGGGCTGCATGCTTGAATAAGGCTCTGGTATGGATTTTGGGGGGACCCCCATGCCATTTTGTCTTTACATTTTGGTGTGCGGGTCCCCCTCAAAATTCATACCAGACCCAAAGGGCTTTGTATGGATGGGGGGCACATGCTGTTCTTTTGCTAAATTCTTAATTGCCGGCAATTCTTTTTACATTCTGCTGTCTGTGGGGAACTCCGCTGACAGCTTAAACATTAAGGCATGTTTTCATTACTAAAATACCGAATGACTTAATAAAATAACTCATGCAGTATTTTAGTAGCGTTTTTTAGTGAATGCCAACTTTTTTTGGAAAAATGCTGTGCGGTATCTTACCACATACTCGGATGCGGTAAGATACCACTTGTCCCCTGAGCTCAGTTTGCAGTTGAACTTTCGTTTATTTGACCAAGAAGAGGGAGGTGTTCGGACCATCACTATAGAATTTACACCTTCATTATTGATATCTCTTTGGTCAAATCCTTTCTGTGTTTTTTTATTTATTGATATTGTTGTTCATTGCTTGAAAAAAGACAATTTGCTGCCTAAACCTATTGAAACACTATTCAGTTTATGAATTTAACTAAAATATTTTACTGAGTGCTGCAATCTTTTATTAAATATCATATTTGGGTGGGTGGGTGGCCTTTAAAATTGTTAAAATCACTCTACATTCGTCTTATTTTATGGCTGCCATATTTTGTCTCTGACTATATCACATGATACCAATCAACAGACTACTACTAAAAAAAAAAAGAAATATAAGAAAGATTTACTAGAACGTGAATGACCTGTGGCTACATTTTCTGGCCTGACCCTAGTTGCGTACTTTCTAAATAACTTGTAGGATGACTAGTTTTTGGGTGCTGCCAGTGAGTCAATCCCAGGGACTGCAGATTGAGAGTTCTCATTCAGCAGGTTCCAACCCAGAAACTATGGGCTTTGATGAAAACAGGGTGCTATCAGAGCCTGAACCTTAACCAGGTATATTTTCCATCACAATGGTGACTCTGAGCATTCTTGGCAGATTTAGCTAGCTTTTACAGAACTGAATTCTCGTCTGGGTTCCTTACACTGGGACAGTGTGCAGTGAGAACAGCAGGCATTGAACACAAGCAATCAATAAGTACACTGAGAATGATTACGTAGAAGTTCTTAATGCACCATGACTGTAATTGTAAATGTAAATATTGTAAATGAACCCTCACTTGTGATACCTCCTTGATAACAAGTCTTAATATGTTATGCATAAAACTTTTTTTTCTCATTTATCTACAGCTTTGTGTTACACCAGTTTTGTATTTTAATATATTTTTTTCTGCGGGGGGATCTCAGATAGGTGTTAGCAGCAGCTTACGTGGTAGTAGTTACAGTAGGAAAGGTGGCAGTGCATAAGTCATTTATAACATATATGTAAATATAACTGACTTATGGAACTGACCTGCAGACTAAGCAAGCAGTTCTAGCATGCTCAGAAACTGGAGATATCTACAATCTTGCAGTGTTTGTATTTAATTGTGCCTGGCTGGGTGTGGGAAATGTGAGCAAGCACAAGGACAGAAGAGAGGTCATGCAACACAGCATGGGGGAGTCTGCTCCAGGTCACCGAAAGGAAAAAATGTTATGAACCTAAAAATGTCTATGCGTATTGACACCACCCAGGTTGAATCTTGGTTCCCCTATTTATTTCCAAGATGTTTCATGTCAATAAATAGAAGTAATATATAAAATATATTGTTGTTTGTACAGTATAGTTTCAAATATCTTTCTTACTGTCAATTTCTGGATAATGTTGATATTCTTAAAACAGCAATAGAAGAAGACAGGCTACTGGGGTTGACATGGAAAAATATCTTTGAAAGATAAGTTCACCTTTTTGCTAAACAAAATAATAAATGCACATTTTTTTGCAGGTAAAAAAATGTGCATTTATTATAACTTATTAAGCGGGGAACATGTTATGAAACGTAAACTTTTCTTTTGTTAAAAAAAAAAAATTAATTCATTCATATATTTTATATTCATTAGCAATTGATAACATAGTGACAATATGGCACAATACAACTGCCTTCATGCGAAAATGACGCTAGATGATGACACAAAACTACAAGCTTAGTTCTATCCAAGAGTACAGTCACAAGTTTTGACAAACCCTGATCCTTAAAGCGCCCCTCCCCCTCTTCCACCCCAAACTCAATGGCATGGTGATTTTACAACATCCACCCAAATACAGTGAGGAACAGAAGTATTTGAACACCCTGTGATTTTGCAAGTTCTCCCACTTAGAAATCATGGAGGGGTCTGAAATTCACATTGTAGATGCATTCCCACTCTGAGAGACAGAATTAAAAAAAAAATTCAGGAAATCCCATTGTATGATTTTTAAAGAATTTATTTGTCTTGCACTGCTGAACATAAGTATTTGAACACCTGAGAAAATCAGTGTTAATATTTGGTACAGAAGCCTTTGTTTGCAATTACAGAGGTCAAACGTTTCCTGTAGTTCTTGACCAGGTTTGCACACACTACAGCAGGGATTTTGGCCCACTCCTCCACACAGATCTCCTCTAGATCTGTCAGGTTTCGGGGCTGTCGCTGAGCAACACGGAGTTTCAGCTCCCTCCAAAGATGTTCTATTGGATTTAGGTCTGGAGACTGGCTAGGCCACTCCAGAACCTTGATATGCTTCTTACGGAGCCAGTCCTTGGTTATCCTGGCTGTATGCTTCGGGTCGTTGTCATGTTGGGAGACCCAGCCACGACCCATCTTCAATGCTCTGACTGAGGGAAGGAGGTTGTTGCTCAAAATCTCACAATAAATGGCCCCATTCATCCTCTCCTTAATACAGTGCAGTCGTCCTGTCCCCTTCGCAGAAAAGCACCCCCAAAGCATGATGTTACCACCCCCATGCTTCACAGTAGGGATGGTGTTCTTGGGATGCAACTCATCCTTCTTTTTTCTCCAAACACGACGAGTGAAGTTTAGACCAAAAAGTTCTACTTTGGTCTCATCTGACCACATGACTTTCTCCCATGCCTCCTCTGGATCATCCAGATGGTCATTGGCAAACTTCAGACGGGCCTGGACATGTGATGACTTGAGCAGGGGAACCTTCCGTGCAATGCATGATTTGAAACCATGACGGCGTAGTGTTCTATCGACAGTGACCTTTGAAACTGTGGTCCCAGCTCTCTTCTTGTCATTGACCAGCTCCTCCCTTGTAGTTCTGGGCTGATTCCTCACCTTTCTTATCATCAATGATACCCCACGAGGTGAGATCTTGCATGGAGCCCCAGTCTGAGGGAGACTGACAGTCGTCTTTAGCCTCTTCCATTTTCTAACAATTGCTCCAACACTTGATCTGTTTTCACCAAGCTGCTTGGCAATTGCCCCATAGCCCTTTCCAGCCTTGTGGAGGTCCACAATTTTGTCTCTGGTGTCTTTTGACAGCTCTTTGGTCTTGCCCATGGTAGTAGTTGGCGTCTGACTGACTGTTGGGTGGACAGGTGTCTTTAAAGAGCTCAGACAGGTGCTATTAAGTTAGATTAACGAGTGGAGTAGAGGTGGACTTTTTAAAGGCACAGTAACAGGTCTTTGAGAGCCAGAATTCTTGCTGTTTCTTAGGTGTTCAAATACTTATGTTCAGCAGTGCAAGACAAATAAATTCTTTAAAAATCATACAATGTGATTTCCTGAATTTTTTTTTTAATTCTGTCTCTCAGAGTGGGAATGCACCTACAATGTGAATTTCAGACCCCTTCATGATTTCTAAGTGGGAGAACTTGCAAAATCGCAGGGTGTTCAAATACTTCTGTTTCTCACTGTATGTAGAAATAAAGATTTACTATTAGAAAATACATTTGATTTATTTCACTTCCTGGTTTCCCTGAGGATCTGGTAATGTAGCCAGGGCCTTGCAGCTGCTATCTAGGAAGGTTAGGCCACCAGTACCTTCCAGAGAGATCTTGCCTGACCTTGCGTATATGCCATATGAGTTCAGGCAAGATCTCACTAGAAGGCACTGGTGATATAGCCTTCCTAAGGGACGCCTGTGAAGCCCTGGCTACATCAACACTGCCTCATCAATGGGCCATCACAGAATAAAAAATAAGAAGCCAGCTGCTGAATATGATTTTTTAAAAATGGCAGCGGGCAATTTTCCTATCTGCAAGGGGTGTGGGGGGGGGGGGGAGGGGGGGAGGTGGTAAACCAAGCATACTGACTTCAGGAAACATAAAATAAAGAGGCATGTAATCATTTATAATTCTTTTGGTTTTTAAATTAAGATTGTATTGGTGTTTTTAGCTGAATTATTGTGGGGGGGAGGTATCCACTTTAAGTCTCTAGTCTAAGGGATTCCATACTTATGAAGTGAACTCAATTGTATATAGAATATACGTATATTTATTATTTATTACAGGTACTTATATAGCACCATCAATTTACACAGCGCATTACATATATATATTGTACATTCACATCAATCCCTAACCCTCAAGTGATCAAAGAAAACATTAGATGTAAACCAATATTAAACAGCTGAAAAATAAAACCATGATGAATAGGCTAGGAGGCTAACACATAGGGGCAAATTTACTAAAATGGAGCACTCAGAAGCTGGTGCAGCTGTGCATGGTAGCCAATCAGCTTGTAAATTCAGCTTGTTCAATTAAAGTAGAACTGTAGGCAAAACTTTTTTTTTTCATTTTGGATAGAGTAAGTAAGGGTTATAACCCCTGTCATATTCTTTTCACTATCTGTGTCCCATTTGGGAGATTCCCCTTTTACTTCCTGTCCCATAGCCAAACAGAAAATGGGAGGAAACCCTGCAAATCCCCAGGTCGCCAGAACTAGTGTCCCCTTTGGAAGATTTCCCCTCTATTACTTTTCTGTGGACAACCCAATATTTGATTTTCTTTTACTTTCACTTTCAACAATAATGGTAAACAGGGCAAATAGTGAGGTTGAATCTCCTTTGGGGACACAGATAGCAATAAAAACTGACAAGTATTCTAATCCCTCTCCACTTTGTCCAAAATGTAAAAAAAAAAATGTTGCCTTTTAGTTATAATTTAAGCTTTGACAATAAAAGCTGCCTGGTTTCTATGCAGAGCTTCATCAGATTTTGCACTTTCCAATTTTAGTAAATCTCCCCCTTTGTGTAATAATAAAATGGAGACCCCCCACTAATGCTGCACAAGCACAAATATTACAATCAAAAGTGCATAAAGTATCAATGTGCTAAATCGTATTTGATAATAATCTATAAATAGTAGATTCCCATTAAAGGGATGAAAATAAGTATTACAAATACTAATCCTCAATGACAACATGGTTTGGAATACTTGTTGATCTCCTCCAAAGGATAAAATACTGTGCAGTCAGCAATACATATGAAATACAAGGACAAAAATTCTGCACTTTGGTTCCCACTGTAGACAAAGCTACAACAGGAACCAAAATGCCAAAAATTATTGTTCGGACAGTATTTTGCAGAACTAAACCCTCTGTACTAAATCCATATATAATAGTACTAAATACACCCGTATATAAATGTGAACCAATTGCACAACCATGCATGGGGTACTGAATTAAAATTCATGGAGCTCCGGTTGGTAACATTTTCTTTCTGCAGAGCTCCGAAACTAATTTTTCTTCTATTACTCAGGTCTTTCAATTTACAACCCCCTTTGCATCAATGTCCTCAATCCCCCCTTTCCCCATCACAGCCCCCCGTACATCACAACTCCCTTTCACATTAGAGCCGCCCAACATGATAGCCTTTCCTTGACATCACAGTCCCCCTTGTAAAAACAATCCCCCACATCACAGCTCCCCCTCTCCTGACATCAAAGACCCTTCATATCACAGCTCCCTCCTCTCAAACCGCAGCCCCTCATATAACCGCTCTCCTCACATCACAACCCCCCATATAACAGCTCTCCTCACATCACAGCACCCAAGTATTATAGCTCTCCCTCTCAAATCACAACTCCCTCCTATCATAGCCCCCCATTTCAAAAGCTCCTCCCCCTCATGTCACAGCCCTCCATATCACAGCTTCCCCCTCTTATAGCCCCCCATTTCACAGCTCTCCCCTCTCACTTCAGTCCCCCATATCACAGCTCTCCCGCCTCACTTCACAGCCCCCCATATCACAGCTACCTCCTCTCACTTCAGAGCCCCCCATATCACAGCTCCCTCCTCTCACTTCACAGCCCCCCACATCACAGCACCCCCCTCACTTCACAGCCTCCTATATCACAGCTCCCCCCTCTAACAGCACCCCCATATCACAGCGTCCCCCTCTCACAGCCCCCCCCAACATCACAGCTCCCCCATATCACAGTTCCCCAATCTCACAGCCCCCCTTATCACAGATCCCCCCTCTGATATCACAGCCCCCTCTACTGCATAATTTTCCCTATACCTTAAGAAATTGTGGAGGGCAGGAGGAATGGCTAGGTGGACTCCTGTTCTATATGTACTCATCTGCTGCTGTCATTGTAGGCACTGCTGTTGAACTCAGACTGCTAAGTGGTGTGGCCGCGGTCCACACAGGACTGTCACTTGGTCCGTATTCGGACCGCAATCCACCATTTAGTGATGCCTGATATAAGGTATGACAGTGAAATAGGTCAGGACCAAAATGTAAGAGCATTATTTAGCATCACCATTAATGTGTGGTATGTGCAGTCGATGATGGCATATACAGAGCTATTCATTTCATTGCCAGTATGCTATATTTTTTTATCCATGTTCATATATTTATACATACAGACAGACATAAGTGTTTTTAAGTCCAATTTTACTAAACTTTACAAACCCTCGCAGAAACCATATAGCAAATACTCCTAATATAGCCAGGCAGATTCCTAGCTGACAGAGTGAGCTTCCATCAGGTGGTCCACTAAATTCAAAATAATGGTGACCAATGGTGAGTAATATGGCATTTAAAAGATGCTGAGTATTTACTATCTCAAAACACACACTGCAAAACCAAGACACAAGCTTACACTATACAGACAGACATTAGCATATGAAATTTGAAGGCTGGCAGAGAATGGTATAAAACTTGACCTTCAAAAACCAGATGTTTTACTTGGCAAAATCAGTAGCTTTTCACACTTTCTATATGACAGACTTGTGCAAGGCTTGTTAAAGGGCAGTTCGGCAGTTATCCAATTAAAAGAAAAATTAAATAAAAATTAAAATAGCCTGATGTTAAAAAAAGTTGTAAGTTATAAAGAAGTTATAGGAAACAAGTTGTAATATTACTCTTCAGATAAGAAATTATAAATACACTGGCAAATTCATACATGCCCCTTTAGCATGTCTCCCTTCGGATTAGTGCCCAGTCAATGATTTATGTTTAGAGACATACTTGTAGGTCTTTTACTTGCAGCTTTAGGCTATGTATTAAATTAGCTGGGGGTTTTTTTTAATCCAGATTTGTGCAAAATAAATAAAAGTAACCGTAGAGATGGATATAGGTCACCTGATAGTTTTGATGGGTTCAAACAACCAACTACAACAATACATCAGCCTCCTAGGGCTCCAAATCTAGGAACATCATAATTTATGGGATTTTATAAAGATGAATCTGATCAGCTTGATAAAAATTATTTTATCCGTGTGTGTTACAATTTTTAAAACCTTGTAAAATGATTTATACTTTTTTGTATGTGCTTGAAATAGGTCATATGATACTCGCTGCATTAGAAGGCTGTGCTTCTTCATTTTAAGTTAAGCACAGAGATTGTGCTTTGAGTACATTTATCAGTCTACTAAGACTGAAACCAATAAGTTATTTTATCATTTGGTTTATTTCAGCAGCTATTAAACAAGGTTATTTATTTTGCAAGAAGAAACTACAAATTCATAGCTCAAATGCCTTTTTGGTGAAGGCATAACTGCCCTCAATCTATCCATTTTGTATACATGTGCTTCTACTATGGAGGCTCTCAAAATTGATAGAGTTAGGACTACAGATAATACTGGGGTGCCATGACGTGGACTCTGCAGTTTACGCATGTATTTCCAAATGTGTTGTTTGGCATGCATCGCCCTTCCTTGTGCTCCTTGCTGCAAAGGCCAGTTATAGGTTGGGGCAGTTGCCATTTGTTTGTATTGATATATATGTGCTCCTGCTATGGAGATTTGGAAAATTTATAGAGTTAGGACTGCAGATAATACAGGGGTGCCGTGACGTGGCTTCTGAAGCTTATGCATGTACTTGCAAATATGTGCAAACTAAACCCCTGGTTTTAATGTGAACTATTAGGCAGGACAATTTGGTTTGTTGCAGGCTGGCTGGTAGGTTGCCTATTTCATGTGTATATTTGTCTATGAATATGGACTTCCTATGGAATCTTCCTTGGACTTATTGTATACTTAGGATTGTAACTTTATTGCTGTACAGCTTTTAGTCCTCATGTACAACTCTTAATGCACTTTATGGTTACTATATCTGCTTTTATCATTAATATTTGGTTGGTTGATTGTTTGTCTTGTTGAGTATTATAAGCCTTTGAGGTAGATATTACGCCCTATCATTGCACCATATAACCTTTTCTATGTGGCAGTTGGTGGGCAGATAGCAGTAAGTGTGGCAACTAAAAGTAGGCACAGGGCAGCAGGTACAGAACAGGACAAATGTGTAAAACAGATAAAAGAACAATGTTGCTGAAGAAGTAAATGTGGCAAGTACAAAAGGTAAGTTTTCTTTGTTCTTCATATAACTTATTGGTAGTGTTGGCCTACATAATTATACTTACTTGAAAATCATTGCCATACAATATTTATTCCATAGGGCTCATTAACACCTGTGGTAGCCCTTGCTTTTTTTGTAAAGCCAATTAGGGATGTTGATACTGTGCTAGAACCTTTAAAGTCTTTAGAAAAATACAGTATATGGATACCAGCTGAAACAAGTCAAGTTGACTTCAGGGGAAACCCCCATTACTAATAGTGCAAAAAGAAAAACAAACACCAAGGCTACCCTGGAACATAGCTGTAGATTTCAGAGAAATGTATTGGAGTACATCAAACTATTTCCAGAGGAATCCCAACAACCAAAAGAGCAGGAGCCGCTTTTTTCACCAACTGGGTTAGCTTTCCACTTATTTATAAAGCAACAATTGTGGACCTCCAGTGTAGGGAAAAGAAAAAAAAAACAAGGGGAGAAAGGGGGGGGGACAAAGGGGTGGGAAAAGTGCAAGCAGGGGCCTGACCCTAAGGGTCCCATACAAGGCCCTTGCAAGCAGAGGTGACTTCAAAACACCATGTAGGCATTGAGAGGAGAGGCCATAGGCTGGCCAGGTTCAGGTGACGAGGTCTTCAATATAACTTGTGGAGAAGGTATAGTTGGTCCAGCAGAACCATGTTTTGTGAAATTTCTCCTCTCTGTAAGGGGTAAGAATATCTTCCATTCTGTAAATTTCCTCAATTTTGTGTAACCAAACACTTAGTGGATCTTGGCAGAATTAAGTAACTGCATCGGCAGTAACCTTCTGTAACGTTTGGATGATGTAGGAGTTAAGTGAAACAGATAGGCTGCATAACCATCCCCCAATTGAACTTCAGTGAGTTTGAATATGAAGTCATGAACCTTTTTCCAGTGGGGTGTCAGGAATGGACTGGCCAGCAATAGTGGGACTCACCTGCCTTATGAGCTGCAGTACCAGGGCTGGCCAGCGGGTGCTCCCAGCAATCAGAGACTCAACCTTGCAGCCAGTCAAACACCTGGAACTAATTATACTGGTGTATTTAAGGGATGGCCAGACCTGCAGACTCTGCCTTGGTGTGTGTTTTTCCTGGGCCCTGTATCTTGTAAACCTGCGTTCCTGTCTTGTTGCTGACCCTGCTTGATTCTGACCTCTGCTGACTTCTCCTGTTCTGATCCCTGGCTTGTGACCCTGACCATCCCTCTGCCTGACCCTCTGTACCACGCTGCCCGCTACCTGCTGAACCTGGCCTGTGACCCCGACCATTCTCCGCTTGCTCCCCCTGTACCTCCCTGCCCGATTGATATTGACCCGGCCTGCCTGACGACGCTTGCATTGTATGTACTGTTATCTGTGGGTGGTTGGTTGGGTTTGTTTGCACTGTGTTATGTTTTAGTATTGCACTACGTTTATGTTTGTATTGTTAGTGTTAATAAATTATATTGTTTATAACATATCTGAAGTCTGCGTTTCCCTGCGTCAGTCACACACCTCTGGTCATACCCGGGAGCCCTGACATTACACCAAGGCCAGTCCTGACCAGAAGTGGCTGCACAGGGAAGCCATCTTGGCTTGTTGCTGGGAAGGATGGATCTTGATGAGGTTGTGTATTTATATCTGCTAGTGTTTGATGACAGAGAGTATGCTTATCAAACTCTGAAGGAGTATCCCCGGGATGAACTGCTAGAATGTATACGGCTCGCTCATGTTCTAGTAGATCAGGGCACAGAATTCTCTGAGGTGCAGCCATTGATTCAGATTTGTGCGGAGTTGGTTTCATCTGGTACCCCCGAATGCAGGGATGAATTTTTGCCGCCATTTAGTGCCGACCAGGTAGAGTCCCTGGTGTGGTTATTAGAGGATGATGTGGATTGCTTCTTGGAGCATTATGCTGCATGTTCACCACAGACACTAAGAGATTGTATAAACGCAGTGCAGTCTTTGGTCAGACAGGCTTTGTGTAATGTCAGTACCCTGTTCCCACTCGCTGCACCTATCCTGCCTTTAACCCTGTAAAAAAGCCCTCTGTAGCAACTGCTCCCTCCTCTGTTCCATCCTCCAGCTCTTCTCTGTCTCCAGCTGCTCCATTCGTTTGCAGACCTGCGTTTACTTGCAGTGCTCCAGTAGTTAAAACCAGAAAAAAGCGAAAATTCTTTCCAACCAATACCATCCTGCCAGTATCCAAACCGGTCAGTCTGCCGTCTGAGAACCTGCCTTCCGTGGTTCAGCCTGATGCCTCTCTTCAACCTGATGCCTCTCTTCAGCCTGATGCCTCTACTCAGCCTGATGCCTCTACTCAGCCTGAAGCCTCTACTCAGCCTGAAGCCTCTACTCAGCCGGAAGCCTCTACCCAGCATAATGAACTGATCCAGCCTGATGATCCTATAAGGCCAGTTGACTCGATGCCCGCTGTTGATCCAGATGATCCGGTACCTGATCCGGTGCCCGCTGTCGTGCCAATTGACGCGGTGCCCGCTGGCGAGCCAAATGACCTGATGCCTGGTGACCCAGTGCCCGCTGTCATACCTGGTGACCCGATGCCCGCTGTCGAGCCAGACGATCCAATGCTAGACGACTCGGTGCCCACGGTCTTGCCAGACGACTCGGTGCCCACAGTCTTGCCAGACGGCTCGGTGCCCGCTGTTCCGCCAGTTGACTCGGTGCCCGCTGTTCCGCCAGGTGACTCGGTGCCCGCAGTCTTGCCAGACGACTCGGTGCCCGCAGTCTTGCCAGACGACTCGGTGCCCGCAGTCTTGCCAGGCGACTCGGTGCCCGCAGTCTTGCCAGACGACTCGGTGCCCGCAGTCTTGCCAGACGACTCGGTGCCCGCTGTTCCGCCAGTTGACTCGATGCCCGCTGTTCCGCCAGACGACTCGGTGCCCGCAGTCTTGCCAGACGACTCGGTGCCCGCAGTCTTGCCAGACGACTCGGTGCCCGCAGTCTTGCCAGACGACTCGGTGCCCGCAGTCTTGCCAGACGACTCGAAGCCCACTGTTCCGCCAGTTGACTCGATGCCCGCTGTTCCGCCAGTTGACTCGGTGCCTGCAGTCTTGCCAGACGACTCGGTGCCCGCAGTCTTGCCAGACAACTCGGTGCCTGCAGTCTTGCCAGACGACTCGGTGCCCGCAGTCTTGCCAGACGACTCGAAGCCCGCTGTTCCGCCAGTTGGCTCGGTGCCCGCAGTCTTGCCAGTTGACTCGGTGCCCGCAGTCTTGCCAGTTGACTCGGAGCCCACTGTCATGCCTGGTGACTCGGTGCCCGCCGCTCCACCTGGGGGCCCGAGACCTGTCGCTCCGCCTGGGGGTCTGGCGCTCGCCGCTCCGCCTGGGGGTCCGGCGCCCACCGCTCCGCCTGGGGGCCCGAGACCTGTCGCTCCGCCTGGGGGCCTGAGACCTGTCGCTCCGCCTGGGGGCCTGAGACCTGTCGCTCCGCCTGGGGGCCTGAGACCTGTCGCTCCGCCTGGGGGCCTGAGACCTGTCGCTCCGCCTGGGGGCCTGAGACCTGTCGCTCCGCCTGGGGGTCCGGCGCCCGCCGCTCCGCCTGGGGGCCCGAGACCTGTCGCTCTGCCTGGGGGCCTGAGACCTGTCGCTCCGCCTGGGGGCCTGAGACCTGTCGCTCCGCCTGGGGGCCTGAGACCTGTCGCTCCGCCTGGGGGCCTGAGACCTGTCGCTCCGCCTGGGGGCCTGAGACCTGTCGCTCCGCCTGGGGGCCTGAGACCTGTCGCTCCGCCTGGGGGTCCAGCGCCCGCCGCTCCGCCTGGGGGCCCGAGACCTATCGCTCCGCCTGGGGGTCCGATGCCTGTCGCCCCGCCTGGGGGCCCGGTGCCCGCCGCTCCGCCTGGGGGCCCGATGCCTGTCGCCCCGCCTGGGGGCCCGATGCCTGTCGCCCCTCCTGGGGGCCCGATGCCTGTCGCCCCTCCTGGGGGCCCGATGCCTGTCGCTTCGCCTGGGGGCCCGATGCCTGTCGCCCCTCCTGGGGGCCCGATGCCTGTCGCTTCGCCTGGGGGCCCGATGCCTGTCGCCCCTCCTGGGGGCCCGACGCCCGCCGCTCCGCTTGGGGGCCCGGTGCCTGTCGCCCCGCCGGGGGGCCCGGTGCCTGTCGCCCCGCCTGGGGGCCCGATGCCTGTCGCCCCGCCTGGGGGCCCGGTGTCTGCTGCTCCGCCTGGTGGCCCGCTGCCTGCAGCTCCGCCTGGTGGCCCGGTGCCTGCTGCTCTGCCTGGTGGCCCGCTGCCTGCTGCTTCGTCTGGTAATCCGATGTGTGCTGCTTCGTCTGGTAATCCGATGTGCCTCTGCCCGGAGTCCAGCCCGATGTGCCTCTGCCCGGAGTCCAGCCCGATGTGCCTCTGCCCGGAGTCCAGCCCGATGTGCCTCTGCCCGGAGTCCAGCCCGATGTGCCTCTGCCCGGAGTCCAGCCCGATGTGCCTCTGCCCGGAGTCCAGCCCGATGTGCCTCTGCCTGGAGTCCAGCCCGATGTGCCTCTGCCCGGAGTCCAGCCCGATGTGCCTCTCCCCGGAGTCCAGCCCGATGTGCCTCTGCCTGGTCTGCCTCTGCCCGGTGTGCCCCTGCCCGGTGTGCCTCTGCCTGGTGTGCCCCTGCCCAGTGTGCCGCTGCGCGGAGTCCTGCCCGGTGTGCCGCTGCTCGGAGTCCTGCCCGGTGTGCCAGTCTTTGATATCCCGCCAGTTACCAGACCCGGGCGGTGGAACATTTTGCCCAGCTAGGACTGTTTGGAGCGTCCTGAGGCCGCTCCTTGAGGGGGGGGTACTGTCAGGAATGGACTGGCCAGCAAAAGTGGGACTCACCTGCCTTATGAGCTGCAGTACCAGGGCTGGCCAGCGGGTGCTCCCAGCAATCAGAGACTCAACCTTGCAGCCAGTCAAACACCTGGAACTAATTATACTGGTGTATTTAAGGGATGGCCAGACCTGCAGACTCTGCCTTGGTGTGTGTTTTTCCTGGGCCCTGTATCTTGTAAACCTGCGTTCCTGTTCCTGTCTTGTTGCTGACCCTGCTTGATTCTGACCTCTGCTGACTTCTCCTGTTCTGATCCCTGGCTTGTGACCCTGACCATCCTTCTGCCTGACCCTCTGTACCACGCTGCCCGCTACCTGCTGAACCTGGCCTGTGACCCCGACCATTCTCCGCTTGCTCCCCCTGTACCTCCCTGCCCGATTGATATTGACCCGGCCTGCCTGACGACGCTTGCATTGTATGTACTGTTATCTGTGGGTGGTTGGTTGGGTTTGTTTGCACTGTGTTATGTTTTAGTATTGCACTACGTTTATGTTTGTATTGTTAGTGTTAATAAATTATATTGTTTATAACATATCTGAAGTCTGCGTTTCCCTGCGTCAGTCACACACCTCTGGTCATACCCGGGAGCCCTGACATTACACCAAGGCCAGTCCTGACCAGAAGTGGCTGCACAGGGAAGCCATCTTGGCTTGTTGCTGGGAAGGATGGATCTTGATGAGGTTGTGTATTTATATCTGCTAGTGTTTGATGACAGAGAGTATGCTTATCAAACTCTGAAGGAGTATCCCCGGGATGAACTGCTAGAATGTATACGGCTCGCTCATGTTCTAGTAGATCAGGGCACAGAATTCTCTGAGGTGCAGCCATTGATTCAGATTTGTGCGGAGTTGGTTTCATCTGGTACCCCCGAATGCAGGGATGAATTTTTGCCGCCATTTAGTGCCGACCAGGTAGAGTCCCTGGTGTGGTTATTAGAGGATGATGTGGATTGCTTCTTGGAGCATTATGCTGCATGTTCACCACAGACACTAAGAGATTGTATAAACGCAGTGCAGTCTTTGGTCAGACAGGCTTTGTGTAAACTGAGCTTCGTTCAACCCATACTGCAGACATGATCAGACTTGTTGCACCCAGCCTCAGTCAGCTTACAAAAACCCAGTCCTGCTTCTAATCTATTTCCTCAAAGCTCTATTCCTGCATTCCCAACAGCTCCTCCTGCCCTGCTATCAACCGCATGTCAGTACCCTGTTCCCACTCGCTGTACCTATCCTGCCTTTAACCCTGTAAAAAAGCCCTCTGTAGCAACTGCTCCCTCCTTTGTTCCATCCTCCAGCTCTTCTCTGTCTCCAGCTGCTCCATTCGTTTGCAGACCTGCGTTTACTTGCAGTGCTCCAGTAGTTAAAACCAGAAAAAAGCAAAAATTCTTTCCAACCAATACCATCCTGCCAGTATCCAAACCGGTCAGTCTGCCGTCTGAGAACCTGCCTTCCGTGGTTCAGCCTGATGCCTCTCTTCAGCCTGATGCCTCTCTTCAGCCTGATGCCTCTACTCAGCCTGATGCCTCTACTCAGCCTGAAGCCTCTACTCAGCCTGAAGCCTCTACTCAGCCGGAAGCCTCTACCCAGCATAATGAACTGATCCAGCCTGATGATCCTATTAGGCCAGTTGACTCGATGCCCGCTGTTGATCCAGATGATCCGGTACCTGATCCGGTGCCCGCTGTCGTGCCAATTGACGCGGTGCCCGCTGGCGAGCCAAATGACCTGATGCCTGGTGACCCAGTGCCCGCTGTCATACCTGGTGACCCGATGCCCGCTGTCGAGCCAGACGATCCAATGCCAGACGACTCGGTGCCCACGGTCTTGCCAGACGACTCGGTGCCCACAGTCTTGCCAGACGGCTCGGTGCCCGCTGTTCCGCCAGTTGACTCGGTGCCCGCTGTTCCGCCAGGTGACTCGGTGCCCGCAGTCTTGCCAGACGACTCGGTGCCCGCAGTCTTGCCAGACGACTCGGTGCCCGCAGTCTTGCCAGGCGACTCGGTGCCCGCAGTCTTGCCAGGCGACTCGGTGCCCGCAGTCTTGCCAGACGATTCGGTGCCCGCTGTTCCGCCAGTTGACTCGATGCCCGCTGTTCCGCCAGTTGACTCGGTGCCTGCAGTCTTGCCAGACGACTCGGTGCCCGCAGTCTTGCCAGACGACTCGGTGCCTGCAGTCTTGCCAGACGACTCGGTGCCCGCAGTCTTGCCAGACGACTCGAAGCCCGCTGTTCCGCCAGTTGGCTCGGTGCCCGCAGTCTTGCCAGTTGACTCGGTGCCCGCAGTCTTGCCAGTTGACTCGGAGCCCACTGTCATGCCTGGTGACTCGGTGCCCGCCGCTCCGCCTGGGGGCCCGAGACCTGTCACTCCGCCTGGGGGTCCGGCGCCCGCCGCTCCGCCTGGGGGCCCGAGACCTGTCGCTCCGCCTGGGGGCCCGAGACCTGTCGCTCCGCCTGGGGGCCCGAGACCTGTCGCTCCGCCTGGGGGCCCGAGACCTGTCGTTCCGCCTGGGGGCCCGAGACATGTCGCTCCGCCTGGGGGCCTGAGACCTGTCGCTCCGCCTGGGGGCCTGAGACCTGTCGCTCCGCCTGGGGTCCGGCGCCCGCCGCTCCGCCTGGGGGCCCGAGACCTATCGCTCCGCCTGGGGGTCCGATGCCTGTCGCCCCGCCTGGGGGCCCGGTGCCCGCCGCTCCGCCTGGGGGCCCGATGCCTGTCGCCCCGCCTGGGGGCCCGGTGCCCGCCGCTCCGCCTGGGGGCACGATGCCCGTCGCCCCACCTGGGGGCCCGATGCCCGTCGCCCCGCCTGGGGGCCCGATGCCCGTCGCCCCGCCTGGGGGCCCGATGCCTGTCGCCCCTCCTGGGGGCCCGATGCCTGTCGCTTCGCCTGGGGGCCCGATGCCTGTCGCCCCTCCTGGGGGCCGATGCCTGTCGCTTCGCCTGGGGGCCCGATGCCTGTCGCCCCTCCTGGGGGCCCGGCGCCCGCCGCTCCGCTTGTGGGGCCCAATGCCTGTCGCCCCGCTGGGGGACCCGGTGCCTGTCGCCCCGCCGGGGGGCCCGGTGCCTGTCGCCCCGCCTGGGGGCCCGATGCCTGTCGCCCCGCCTGGGGGCCCGGTGTCTGCTGCTCCGCCTGGTGGCCCACTGCCTGCTGCTCCGCCTGGTGGCCCGGTGCCTGCTGCTCCGCCTGGTGGCCCGGTGCCTGCTGCTCCACCCGGTGCCCCGCTGCCTGCTGCTCCGCCCGGTGGCCCGCTGCCTGCTGCTCCGCCTGGTGACCCGGTGCCTGCTGCTCCGCCTGGTGGCCCGCTGCCTGCTGCTTCATCTGGTAATCCGATGTGCCTCTGCCCGGAGTCCAGCCCGATGTGCCTCTGCCCGGAGTCCAGCCCGATGTGCCTCTTCCCGGAGTCCAGCCCGATGTGCCTCTGCCCGGAGTCCAGCCCGATGTGCCTCTGCCCGGAGTGCCTCTGCCCGGAGTCCAGCCCGATGTGCCTCTGCCCGGAGTCCAGCCCGATGTGCCTCTGCCCGGAGTCCAGCCCGATGTGCCTCTGCCCGGAGTCCAGCCCGATGTGCCTCTGCCCGGAGTCCAGCCCGATGTGCCTCTGCCCGGAGTCCAGCCCGATGTGCCTCTGCCCGGTGTGCCCCTGCCCGGTGTGCCTCTGCCCGGTGTGCCCCTGCCCGGTGTGCCGCTGCCCGGAGTCCTGCCCGGTGTGCCAGTCTTTGATATCCCGCCAGTTTCCAGACCCGGGCGGTGGAACATTTTGCCCAGCTAGGACTGTTTGGAGCGTCCTGAGGCCGCTCCTTGAGGGGGGGTACTGTCAGGAATGGACTGGCCAGCAAAAGTGGGACTCACCTGCCTTATGAGCTGCAGTACCAGGGCTGGCCAGCGGGTGCTCCCAGCAATCAGAGACTCAACCTTGCAGCCAGTCAAACACCTGGAACTAATTATACTGGTGTATTTAAGGGATGGCCAGACCTGCAGACTCTGCCTTGGTGTGTGTTTTTCCTGGGCCCTGTATCTTGTAAACCTGCGTTCCTGTTCCTGTCTTGTTGCTGACCCTGCTTGATTCTGACCTCTGCTGACTTCTCCTGTTCTGATCCCTGGCTTGTGACCCTGACCATCCCTCTGCCTGACCCTCTGTACCACGCTGCCCGCTACCTGCTGAACCTGGCCTGTGACCCCGACCATTCTCCGCTTGCTCCCCCTGTACCTCCCTGCCCGATTGATATTGACCCGGCCTGCCTGACGACGCTTGCATTGTATGTACTGTTATCTGTGGGTGGTTGGTTGGGTTTGTTTGCACTGTGTTATGTTTTAGTATTGCACTACGTTTATGTTTGTATTGTTAGTGTTAATAAATTATATTGTTTATAACATATCTGAAGTCTGCGTTTCCCTGCGTCAGTCACACACCTCTGGTCATACCCGGGAGCCCTGACATGGGGTTTCAGACCCGGGTAACTCCAGAATATATATTGAGGTATGTAGCCTCATGCTGGGAGCAGCGTCAGCATAGGGAAACATTTTGTGTAGAATCGAAGAGACCCTAAACCAGCGTGTTAAGATTTTGAAACCCGTTTCTTGGATAGAGCTGGAAAGAGATGCGGTGTGAGCAAAATGCATCATGCATGTTTTCTGTTTTTCAGAAAACCTGGTGCCCAAGTTTTACTCCAATTGTGCAATATGGGGTGGGTCTACATGGTCCGGTGGGTGAAAAAGTGGTTTATAGGATAAGGACAGGCCATGTCGAATCGGGGAGGATGAGATGCATAGCTTTTCAAACTCAGTTAAAGGAGGAAGTGAAGGTGTCCATTTTCCTTAGCTGTGCAAAAATGTTGGAACGCTTTCCAAAATGGCAGAGGCGGATCTGTCATTAGTTGGAGTTCCGAAAAAAATTTACAGCCCTAGTGATAAGGAATGCTGCAAGGCAAAACTTATTCTGCCGAAACAGGGGTCAGAATTGGCAATCTTTAATCCCTGGAAGGAATCGAGGGAGGCCTATGATTGTGAAAATACAATATTTATCTGAGATCACTTTTGAGTGCCACATCTAAGTCATTATTAAAATGCAATATCACCTGCTGGTATTTTTACTGCTTCCTCCACTATCCATTGATGTCACCATCGCTCTTTCTGTCCACTCAATTTCACCTCCATATTCCCTCACCCCCCCCCCCCCTTTTATCCATACATATTACCCCATCATCCAATCTCTATCCTCCCCCATTTATTCCTACTTCTATTCATACATTCTTGCTATCACACGTTTCTATTTTGAAATAGTGTAGGCAGTTTTCTCCATCGTGTACAGTAAATCCTGTGAATTACAGTGCATTTTAACATTTGTTTCAAAACATAGACTGATATTTCACATAGTAGCATAATATTGAACAATCAAGAGTATGGCTTGTAAAGGTCAGGGCATTTAAGGACAAGGTGTGGCGGACATGTTAACATCTCCTTTCTGTGTGTATTTTATTGAATTTGTATTCTACTTTCAGAGTCTATGGCTGAAAAAAGGTATGATGAAACCAAATGATGAGCTCATTCTCACCCTATCAAAAGAGATCAAACACAAAAGTACCATCAATGCAGCCCACTGTGGATATGGCCACATGGCAAGAACAACAAGCCACTTTTCATACACCGCCAACTAAATTTTACTGCTAGCTCATTCTAAATGAAGACAGAAAGCCAGAAAGGAATGTAAACACTAATGCAGGCCATACATGGGTAGAATTCTGAACTAATTTTCCTTAGAAAATGGGAAATTTTGTGCATTTTGTAATCCAATGGTGACACCATTGATTTCAAAATTCAACCAACCAAGCCTTCAATTTAACCTCATGTTGCTACAGAAAAGAATTTTTGTGGCTATTAATTTTCTTTTCTTTCCAGGTCACAACTCATGCTCATTTCTTTTTCGGTTATATTTCCTGTACGATTCTCCCATCATTGATTTGAAATTCGTTTGTTTTTAAAAAAATTTCCAAAATGCCCGATCACTTAAATTTGATGGTCACGCGAAAATTGGCCATTTCTGTGACCCACTAATGGTGCAAAATTTGAACTAAAATTCTTAGAACAGATTTTTGAAAAAGAAAATTCTTTCAGAATTTGACCCATGTATGGCTGGCTTAACAATGAACTTCTCTGTAGTTGATATGTGAAAAAACATTCCTGTTGATCCTGACAGAAATCTTTTGAGTTTACATATTCCTGCTCTCTGCTGGCTCCTGATAACTTCCTACTCTCAGCCTCTGCTGACTGGTATCAATGAAATTTTTTCAGCTATCGCTGTGGACTATCGAATACCTCCCTACTGTGTATTGGAGAAGAATTGAGGGGAGGTGTTCTGTAGTTTGTCTCTAACTTAACAACACTGCTTATCTATAGATAGAATACTGAGAGTCTGTTGTCACCCTAGTAAGGAAATATGTTAAAATGGCAATCATTTTTTTCTCCATTCATCCAGCAGGCTCAATTTAAAAAAATTAACAGATTCCTCAAACCACACAAGCCTAGTGGATGGAGGAATCTCCCCTGCCATGACATTGTATTCAGAATACACTGCAGAATTGGCTGCAGCCAATCAGCTGCAGCTGCCGATCAACAAAAGTTTTCTAATATTCTCATTCAACATAAGTCATTCTAACGATCACCTACGATCACCCATAGATAGAAATTTGGTTGGTCCCTGCTGAACTAGACAGATATTGGTCCACCTATACCCAGCCTTACTGGCAGATCCACCATGTAAAATGAAAGGAAAAAAGTCTGATAAAAAAAGAAATGCAGCTATTATATCTAAGATATGGCAAGCTGCAATATATTACCTTTTTGTTCTTGGTTTTAACCACTTTAAGACCGGGCACTTTTATTCCCTTCTTGCCCAGGCCAATTTTAAGCTTACAGCGCTTTCACAGTTTGAATGTCATACAACACTGTACCCAAACTAAATTTTTTCATTTTGTTAACACAGCTAGAACTTTCGTTTGGTGGTATTTAACCACCACTGGGTTTTTCATTTGTTGTTAAATAAACAAAAAAAGACCAAAATTTTTAAAAAAAAGTTTTTCTTTGCTTCTGTTATAAAATTTTGCAAATAAATAATTGTTCTTCATAAATTTAGGCCAACATGTATTCTACTACATGTCTTTGGTGAAAATAAACAAAATTAGTGTATTATTATTTAGTCTGTAGGAAAGTAACTTTTTTTACATAAATAAAGATGATCCTCCTGCGCTAAAATGGAGCCCTAACCCTAAAGCTGCTGACACTAACCTTATACCCAATAAGTGAAGTGACTCATACAGTTGCAAGAAAAAGTATGTGAACCCCTTGGGATTACGTGGAGGATTTGCATGAACTGGGCATAAAATGTGCTCTGAACGTCATCTAAGTCACAACAATAAAACACAGTCTGCTGAACATAATACTACACAAACATTAGATGTTGCCATGGTTTAATTGCACATAACATGTAAACATTCACAGTGCAGGGAGGAAAAAGTATGTGAACTTTGGACTTAATAACTGGCTGACCCTCTTTTGGCAGCAATAACCTCAACCAAACGTTTCCTGTAGTTGCAGATCAGACCTGCACAACGATCTGGAGAAATTTTGGACCACTCCTCTTCACAAAACTGTTTCGTAGAAGAAGGCTGGAAGGATTGTTCATTTTGCAATCGCAAGCTGTATGTCCAGAATTTTTAATTCTGACTACTGTGGGTAAGGGGTAAGCTGCTGGCTATAACTAGCAAAGAAAGAGTGATAATCCAGCTGGGACAGACAGAGGAAACTGTATAATTCTTGTGAGACAATGGAAGTGGAAGGCAAAAGTTCTTGGCTGGGGACACCCTTGAGAATATCCCCAACAGCCACAGCCGGAGAATTTGGAGCTGAATGTAATAGATAAGCTTCTGTCCAAACAGAAATGTGCTACCAGACAGCTGAAGGGACTTGACTTGGTAAAATAAATAGTTAAAGAGTACTGTAAACTTCCCTTAGGCTACAGTGTATAAAAAGGCCCTAGCAAATGTTTTACCTGAACTGATTGCAATGAATCTCTTCAAAATAGCAGTGATGCAACTTCTTTTTAATCATAATTTATGTGAGGAATCTATATACATGGTACTTCCACTGGAGATTTTTCCAAACAGTCCATTTATGTTGAAAAATAGAAATGGATTGAAGTGCTCCAGTAGTCTTTATTGCAGATTATTCAATCCAAATCATACCTGGAAAACCGCCAGATAGCATAATATATAATTTGACAACAATTTCTCTGGCACATATCTGTTAACTATTTCAAAGTATGTACTTTACTGGTAACCAGGAATGACACAATTGTGTTCATTAATTCCTTCAGTCACATTCTGTCAAAAAATACATTCAGTGTGTAGAATCCTCAAGGATGCAGGTTTGCATTGTAATCAAGTGTAATAAACACAAAGTAACAAACTTAATCAGAAAAAAACAACAGGTCTAAGATCCTCTCAATGAAAAAGAGGTAAAAGCTCTCCAGCAACTCCACTTCTAGTTCATTCTTCCTGATTACTCTCAGAAAACGCAATCACTGCTGAGTGTTTTTTTCACAACTGTCACTATTAGTTGACTAGGAGAGACTCCCCGAAATATAAATTCTTAAGTATTTAAAAGTAGAAAAACTCTCCACAAAGAACCCATTACTATGAAGTGAGACTAAGTCAGCATTATGCTTCCATAAATCAATAATGAGCTCTTTCCCTTTTACAACATTTAACATTAAATTGTTTTCAGAGCACCACTCTACCACATACTGGCTGTGATAAGGCCAAATACTGTTGTCTCGTTCGTAAGTCCTATAAATTCCACATATTAAATTTGAGGATGATATGACAGTAGTTGGCATTATCAAGTGGATTGATAGATAAAATTTGATTGCAATACATACATAAAATATGTGGCTAATGCCCTGTAAAGGAAAAGAGAATCAAAGAGGCAGAGACAGATAGGGAACAGAGGATGAGGAAAATAACGCGTTTCAGATATTGCATCTCATCTGCCCATTCCCTTATGGATGGCAGGGTGGTAGAGTTCCAGTTCCTGAGAGTGACTGGCTTAGCTGCTATTGTGAAGAATTTAAGAAGGCTTTTCTTGGTGAATGCTATTTTGCAAGAAAAACAGAGAGAAGCGCAAAATGTGGAGAATGTCACATTGTGTTGTTGGTGGTCATAAATATTAAAATTGGCACACCAGAGTAAGATAAGGTAAGAAGAAGTTTACCAGATGAAAATGAAGTACAGTCTGGGGGCAATGATACTGATTGACAAGGATGTTAAAGTTCCTTTCTTGTATATGGGTGGACACAGAAAGCTGGTTAGGCAAGATAAAAAAAACTAGAAATAATGTCCTCTTCTGAGAGGCTGCACTCCGGTTCCTTTCCCAAACCATACAAAAGGGGGAGCCAGGTGATGCATAGGATAAGAGGAAGTTATTTGAGCAGGAGACTGGGGGTAGACCAGAGTAAACCACTGTATAAAGAAGTCAGAAGCAGGGGCGGACTGACAACTCATGGGGCCCCTGGGCAATAGAGAATCATGGGGCCCCTGTGTCCTTGCCCAAACTCAAAAAAGCCTATGAAAAAGGTACCAGGGGCATCTCATGGGGCCCCTTACTGGTATTAAAAGTATGGGATCTCTTGTCTCTAGTTAGATTGAATTCACTGTCTGAATATGAATAAAGGTAAACTTTTATTTATCTACATAGAGGTTTTTCAATTATATTAATGGATACTATACCTGTCAGATCTCTTATGAGGTTTATATTATAAACGTGGCTTACTGTATATGGGTGAAACCACTCAAAAAGTGAAAGAACACATTACACTAGAAATTCTCTCTCAGTGATAAGAAACTTGGATTACCAGTTACCAGGCTTTATGAAATATTCTCATTCAGTAGCTTAGTTAAAGTACACGGTCATTAATCATGTAGTCCCACATAGCTGATTTTGAAATGAAACTAGGTCCAATAAATCCACAGTTTGGATACAGTGCAGCCAAAACGTTTAAACATAAACTTTGACTTGTATTTGTTTTTTTTAAATATTCACTGTAGTTTTTATACATAATGTTTGAGTTTTTAGATTTTTGTACATGATGATATGGATACCACCTTACTAATATGCTGTTTGTATGTTTTGTTTTTTTTCATTATAGGTGGCCTGTCTGTGAATATTGTCCCTATGTCTCATCCACATAATTCAAGATTCTCAGATCTATTGTTTGTTCAGATTAAGGTGTCTTTTTATCATGCAGCGGTAAATGACCGCTGCTCAGTTGTCCGGCATTCTCAGAGGATAGAGTTCTCCTCTGAATGCCTTTTTATGAAGAGGTGTAGATCACTTCTCCGAATAAAGAGAGATGCGATCTACAAACGCTTTGAATGCTGGAAAAAGGCTGCTGTTACTATAATCTCGTGAGATTACAGTAAGAGATCAGTCAAAGAGATCAGTCAAGAGATCAGTTTACTAAGCAGTGGTAAATTATCGCTGCTTCGTTTGCAGTTCCTCCGATTCTCCAGCTATGGGCTGGAGAATCTGGAGGGAGAACACAGATCGCCAGTGAAGGGCTGACATCGCTCCTTCATACACTGGCCATCTGTGTGCTGAGATGATCAGTGGAGAACATCTCTGTTTCCTAAACCACTAATGATTGAAGATCAGCAATGATCCTCAGGATCTCCGCTGATCTCTGTTTCATAAAAGGACACCTTAGTTTGCTACTTTGTATTTACTATGCTGGACTACATTGTAAACATTCATGCTGAGTTCATTATCCCAATCACTTTATAGATAAAGACAGGTTATGAATGAATGTGACCGGGATGCTGGAAAACCAAAATCCAACCGGCATTCAATCAGCACTCTCAGCCAATGGTTGTGAGTGTTGATCAGTGTGTTCTGTGGGGGGAAGTCTCCCTGTGAGAACACAATAGCTCAGCAGGAGAGATTGCTGTACTAACATCACTTGTGTAAGCGATCTCCCAGTTTTTCTTCATTCCACCTGCTGGGTTAACGAAAAAAAACTTCTTGTGTGTACCAGGCTTTTTTTTTGGTTCCTAATAAACCTTGTAATAGTTAAAAGATATGTGTCAGAGAAACTGTTGCCAAATGACTACATATAATAATCTTTTTGGCAGTGTTCCAGATATGCTTTGGTCTGAATAATTCTGCAATAAAGACTATTGGAGTCCTGCAAACACGTTTGATATTTCTACATATTAGGGACTGTTTGGATAAGTCCCAGTTGCAGGGATCTGCTGCAAAATTTTGGAATGGTGTTTACCATCCTGTAGAAATATATTTATATCCTGGTATTACCAATTCAGAATTCAAACTCCTTCTGCAAGTCACTACGGCTGCCAAACAGGTCATAGCGAAATCCTGGAAATCCCCCACCTTAAACACCACAGCTGTTAAATCCAGAATAACACAAGCTATGATACACGCAAAGGTGGAAGCCACGATTCTTGACACGATCCCTAAATTCTTAAATGTTTGGAGCCCCTGGGTAGAATGTTTCCTCCCACCTAACTTTGACGAATCCCTTCTTCTTCCTTGATTTCCATACAGTGCACATTGAACGCTGCCCTTGGCCCACTTTACGTGACACCAGCGCACCACCATGCTGTTCTTTACCACTCATGGAGTCATTGCTGTTACCCTTTTTCTCCCCCCTCCCCCTTGTCCTCACCTACCCTCTCTCTGATCCGCCTCTAAATCTCCTAAATTTTTCACAATGTTCCAGTGAGTCATTATCCCAACTGATTGAATTTACGAATCCATCGCTGCCAACCCCTAATCACTTGATATCATAAGAAACTTTGCATTGTTTTTGTGATCTTCTCTTTCATCCTCACCATAAAGACATTGCAACTGTGTTGTCTATTCCCATTGTTATGTTGTCAGTACATTCTTTAATGTATACTGATGATGTCTCTCTGCCCTTTTTACATTGGTTTTACCGTTAATAAAAAGTTTGAACAAGAAATATATTTATATACTGTACAGTTTATACTGTATACAGTGTGTACATATACAGTATATATATATAAAACATAAATAATAAAATATGTAATTGGATCAAACAAAATACAAAAAAAAGTTGCATCATTCCTAATTTGAAAAGGATCATTGTAAGCGGTTTAAACAAGACAAATCTGCAATAAAAACTACTGGAGTGTTGCAACCTGATTTCTTTCTATATATACATATGTGTTTTATTGTATTTTATTAACTATAAATATATAGCTACTTATGAAATGTCATGAATGCTACTCCACAGCTTGAAGCTTTCAAAATAAAACATATTTTCATTTGAAGTATTTTTAAAGTGTATTTTCACTTCCACTTTTGCAGTCAAATTGGTATAGTGTCTACTTCATATTTGTTACATTTTTATTTTCACATAGCATAGCTTAAAAAATATTTTAAAAGTATTGCTTACTTTTACTTGCTTCTAGCTTTTTGCAAATACTACCAACCCTCTCAAAAAATGTAGGGGTTTCTGAAATTTGACAGCAAAAGTGGAAAATAAATGAAAGCTATGTTCTTATAGTTCTCAAGTAGATCTATTCCTTCAGTGCGTTAAATGACTGACTGACAGCAGCTTTTTTTTTTTTTTTTATTTATTTGATAGCCCAATTCACAAATTATTGATCAACAGCAATGTATTGAAGATTTTTTTTAAAGAATAAAATGATTTTTGTTGTAATGAAAGCAATAACACCATAAAACTACTGTTTTAAATCTAATGTTTTCTCTAAATTTGAGCACACTTTAACATAAACAGCATAAAATAACAACAAAGGAACTACAGAAAACTGAGATTTTTTTCTCTCTGTAAATAAATAAAAGCACACCTCTTTACCTTCATAGCGGTTTGTGAGTAGAAAAGGAAGTGAGGAATATATAAATAAGATTGGCAGGATACATCATGGTGTGGAGGTTGAAGAGAATGGGTGGATGGAAAAATGGCTGGGTGTTAAGTAGTGAAATTGATGTGAGATACATGGAGGGGTGTATACAGAGGGATAAAGGTGGGATAGATGGTTGAACAGAAACATACAGCTCATGTAATAATTAAGGCCCTGTTCACACCTAGGCATAGCAGAAATGGGGGTTTCTGCCCACGTTTCTGCAAATGTGTGAAAAACATGCTAAACCGCAGGATTCATTTGTGGTGCCAATATTTCTTAATGGCACCCCAAACACTGGTAGGAGTCCGTGCAACAAAACACATGAAAATGCACAAAAACACTCAAATCAAAATGCTCTTGGCTCATGTCCAAAATTTGGAACATGAGCTTCTTTAGCATATTTTTGGAGCACATGGAATCCCATTTGAAATACATGGTGCCGCTCCAAAAACAAACAAAAAAACGCACAAAAAAATGCGGTAAAGCGTGAACAAGTAAGATTATAGTAAGTTGCCTTAAAAATGGAAATATAGCATTGAGAGGTTGCTAGATAGCTATGAGATGGCAAGATAGATCAAGTGATGGATAGATAGATAGATAGATAGATAGATAGATAGATAGATAGATAGATAGATAGATAGATAGATAGATAGATGAGTGAGATAGTTGAGCTTTCCACTAACTTCTGGCAAGGATCACTGTTGTATGTGGGGTACCAAATTTCTTTAAAAGACAGCATTATGTAGGACCAGAAAAGCTAAAATACCATCTGACACAAATTTCAGCAAGTACTGCTATGCTGCATTGTGTACATTTTGTACCAGACATCAGCAGCTGTCCTAAGGTTTGAGGGGTTAGCAGCTAATTTCGCTACCTATGAACAGCATCTTCTGAAACACAAAACACACATTAATGTAAAAAACACAAAAATGGAAAATCAAAGTGAAAATAAAAAGTGAGGAAAAATATAAAAAGTTGAGTAATAAAAAAGCAAACGGAAGAAAAATAAATTAAACTTCTCCACACCATCCTTCCAACTGGCATCTTTCTTTCCATTTTAACAATGGAATTGAATATTTTAAACAGAGAATGCACACTAGCTGGACATTGCTTGAATGAAAGCTTTTGCTGCTATAATAGTTTTCTCCTGGTTGTAGTCAGCTGTCATCAGCATATTGGTGTATTCAATCACTTCTAAGTAGTTAGAACTTGACCTCTATCCAATTTTCCCTGGTGTGGTGAACATGTTATCTAAAAAGTAGCAAAAGTGGAGCTAGATGGCATGCCACAAATGTGGATTGTGGTGAGGTTTACTGGTATTGAGTACCTGGTTGCAATATGCCCTTGGTGAACTTTAACTAGCCAGCAGTTTTATTGTAACCAGAATATTTCATTTTAGACTATGGTTCTTTTCCATCTACCTATATGGTCTCTGAATAGCCTTCTTGCTGAATCAGACCATCTCTTCTATGGCTTCATCAGACACTGCATCCCAAAGTCTTTTTTGTTCAAGAACTTTTGAACATTTTTACATTTCGTTCCTGCGAGTGTCCTCCAGAGTCTGTGCTGCAGCAGGTATTCTATCAGGAGATCTTTGACATGTTGCCATCAAAAAGAAAGGCTATACATTAGAAGTGATAATAAAAAATAAAAGGCAATAGGAACTTGAGATAAACCTTCTTAGGACAATGTGCCCTTGTTTTTTTAGCCCACGTCAAAAGCAGACTTGTGGAGGTACAGGTTATGTTAGAAGTAAACAATGGACTACAAGTGTGATGATGTCACTGAACTTGTGGCGGCATGATCTGCGGGTCCCCCAGCCTCAGTGGCAGATGAGATTTGTAGTTTTCCTATTCACAGATCCCTGTAAATGGAATCATGCACAGCCACACTAAATTCTAGCAACATACAGGGCACTCCAGGGAGATGCACCCACGTTTCAGGTATATAGGAAGTTGGGGAACACAACTGTGTTTAATATCACACCAAAATATGGGTGTAACATGAAACATGGTCTGGATTAACTGGATCTGAATAAATGTAATGTGTAAATTATGGTTTTATTTGTATCATGACAGTTTCACACTTGTTGCAAATTCCTCTGCCTGCTGCACAGCTAAAGAGAGACATCTGAGCAGAGCAGCATGTAATCTTTAATGTGGCAGATTAGAACAGCTCTGTGAAGCAGGTTCTGTTTAATCATTTTATACCAAACCCTAAATTACACGTTTACTGTTCTGCAATGTCAGGCTTTTATTTCTCTTAACATTTCATGCTGAGGGGATCACCTGAAATATAAAAACATTCTCTCACAGTCATCCCCAACCCTTTTAACAACTCTTGCCACTTGGCTTCTTTAACCACTTCAATACCAGGCACTTATACCCCCTTTCTGCCCAGGCCAATTTTCAGCTTTCAGCGCTGTTGCACTTTGAATGACAATTGTGCGGTCATGCAACACTGTACCCATATGACATTTGTATAATTGTTTTCATACAAATAGAGCTTTGTTTTGGTGGTATTTAATCACCACTGAGTTTTTAATTTTTTTGCTAAGTAAAACAAATAACACCTGAATCTTTTGAAAAAAACACACTTTTCTTCATTTCTGTTATAAAATTTTGCAAATAAATAAAATTTCTTCATAAATTTAGGTCAAAATGTATTCTGCTACATTTCTTTGGTAAAAATAATAATAATAATAATAATAATAATAATAATTGAATTTGTATTTTTTTTTTCAAATGTTTCTATTTTTTTTATTTTTTATTAAAGGTTTTCTTTTTTTTTACTATTTTATTTTTCAGCACACTGACCAAAGCAATACAATGTTACCATAGTAACATTGAGCTACTCTGGGCAAGTGATCAGGATTTTTTTAACACATTACGATTGCTAATACCAATGTATTTCATTGATATTTGCAATCATTGTTACTGAATGAAACTGATTCATTCAGTCTTTTGTTGTGATTAGCTGTGATTGATTAAAGCTGATCAGATGATACAGATGGGCTTTGATTGGCCCTGTCTGTATCCTGTGACTGCCTTGACCAGTCACAGCTAACAACATAATTGTATACAACGGATGGCATGACAGGAAGCCATTGATTGTATACAATTGACATGTGATCTGCTGTGATTGGTTACAGCAGTCACATGACAATGGCTACGGGTCAGTGTAGTGATATGTCATCGGCTGTGTCCCGTGGACATAGCCAGTGATCTCGCAGCTGCAGGGCCCCACAGCCACGTGATCAGCTCATTTTGACAGGACGTCATATGACGCCCAGTCACAATGGCGAGTGTCTCCTGCCCGGCTGTCAATCTGCTATAGGCCGGGCAGGAAGGTGTTAACCTCTTCCCACCCCTGTGGTGTATATAGGCGGGTGGGGCTTTAACACCAAGCAGCCACATATATGTGCCTATTTATAAACAGTTTACTGTGCTGAGAGTGCGCACAGTGTGGACTCCTAGCACAGCAACTAACATGTAACGAGCTCCCAGTGCAGACTTGCGATTGGGAGCTTTCTGATCATGCGACTGCTGACAGCCAATCACAAACATCACATGATTGAAATGCCAGCTCTAGTAGTGGTCATACACACTTCAATATATAATCAATTTCTTTTCTGATTGATCTCTCCCAATAGAAATAATCAATGGGTATGACACACACAGAGAAGCAAATGTCAATCGATATTTGAAAGATACGTTCATAAATTATCAGTTGTATCTCTGTTTTCACCGGTCAGACTCATAACCTGGTTAATCGAAATAGAATCAAATTCAAAAACAAAGCTTCTCAGTGCTGCCAATCAATGCAAAATGATAAAAAAAATCTTCCACCCTGGACAATCGACTTTATTTGAATCTATTCTAAAATAAGTCTAAATCGATTGTAAGGGAACAGGGCCAGATCTAAGGGGGAGCTGGGGTGGGCTATGTCCCCCCAAGATTCAATTCATGAGTCCCCCTAGATACAACATGCTCTGCATATGTCTTCAGAGCCCCAACACACAGCCGGATGATGCAGATGTACTAGTTTTCATAGGTCAGATTCTGCTCTAATTGTGGGGTGCTCCTCCACTCCTCAGCAATGTGCAGTTTAGAGAGGAGGCGCTCTGCTAACTGTCCTATCAGTAGTGCTAGTGCCTGCTATGGACACCAAGAACCAGTAGCATCCGTGACAGAGAGAGATGCAAGAGGAGGAAATGGAGGGGCACAGCTGGGGTTATTCCAGGCGGGAATTTAGAGTGATGAAAAAATGGGGAGAGGGGCTGGACTTTGCAGAGACAAAAAAAAAACGGGAATGGGGTAAAAGGGACTGGACTTTGAAGAGACAAAAATGGGGGAAGGGAAGGCAGCAGGACTTTGGAGAGAAAAAAAAAAAAACAGGGAGAGTGAGGTGTGAAGAGGGCTTGAGGGCTGGAGACAAAAAAAAAAAACTTAGAAGGAGGGGGTGAACTTTAGAGAGATGAAAAATGAGGAGAGTGGCTGGACTTTGGATAGACAAAAAAATGGCAGTGGGGGATGGATTTTGGCAATAGAAAAAGTAGGGGGAGAAGGGCTGGACTTTGGAGGGGGCAGGTTAACATTTTTTTGAGAAATAAAAAATTGGAGGGGTGCTGGACTTTAAAGAAACAAAACCCAAAAACCAGGAGGAGGCTGGACTTTAGAGAGATAAAAAATGGGAGGAGAGCAGGGGCTGGAAAAAAATGGGGGGGGGGAGTGAAACTTTAGTTAGAAAAAAGGATCACATCAGACTTTTGCAGGTATAGCTATTTAAAACATTAAAAATAAGTTGTAGAAGCTTATATGCTGGCAGCTTAAATGCTGCTCAGGGCTCTGGGCTTAAGCAAAATGGCAGCCTCCAGGAAGAAGAAACAGGAGCAATGGAGACATGGGTGAATGGATTAGTTTGCTTTGAATATTAAAAAAAAGAGTGAACACTGTGATGTGCCAGTATCAGTGTATCAACATTGCGCTGCTCCATCCAGACCGCACACCAGTCGCTGCGCTGCAATGCAGCAGCTGGTGTGAATGAACCCTAAGCGGAGATGGAATCCAGGAAGTACATGATAATATCTGCCCTTACTTAGGATGCCCATGGCTAGAAATGCTGGGGTGTGTGATTTCTAAACCTAATAAAGCATGGAGATATGGGTGAATGGATACATTTTCTTTATGTATTAAAATGAATTAATTAGCATTTTTGGTTTATGTTGCTCAGATAGTTAAGTTCTGCGTTAAAGTGAACCTGAATAAAAAACTGTAGATTTGCAATTTTCTAGGAAACATCTAGAAATGTTATTTTACCCCAAACATGTGCATTTTGTTTTAAATTCCTCCTGAGAATGTGATCATACAGTAGCTGTTTATCTACAATGAGAGATTACACTGTTCAACAAATTTTTATTTTTTGCCAGTTTTGGAAACAAAAGGATCCATTTCTTAATGAATTTCACATTCTGAGTTCAAATATAACAATGAAATTTGTCAATTGGCTCTAGTTTTTCTGTAAACGGAAAGTTTTCTACTATAGGCGTAATGACTACATAATGCACAATAATTATATAGATAGATGTCTTTCCACAAATATAAAGCAAGTGATATTGACTACATAACAAAGCCTAAATGGCATAATATATTGCATAGGATTACCAAGAAAAATTATAGCCATAAGCTAAGTTGAATCATTTTAATACTTAGGATTCTCACTAGTTTTGTCTTCAGTTTGTGTCGGTTTTGCTTCTCTTGGCTTTTCTCTTGTATTCGAGGAAAGGGCTATCTCTTACAACTGCACGTGACTACACGCTTCAGGTTCTTCCTCACTTGACTCAACCACGAAGGATTCTGGTGCTTTAGGAATTGGTAGCCCCTCTCCATGAAGAACTGGACGTATTGCCGATGGAATATTTGGATAGTGCACAGATAACTTTTTCTTCTTATTTAGCCCTTTTACAATTGGAGGCACCATACAAAAGTAACAATTACTAACATGATCTTTTGGCTCTCTCCAAATCATTGGCACAGCGAAAGGCATAGATGCCTTTTTTCCATTCAACCATTGCTCCAGTGCCGTCCCACAAGAATTGCAGCATATATGTGGTGCCCAGCTCTTGTCCTGGTCTCCTATCTTGCAGCCAAAATACAAGTTGTAGGCTTTCTTAATCATTCCTGTTATCCTCCTTTTTTGTGAGATAAAAGTTATTTCACCGCAGATATAGCAGAAATTATCTGCTTTATTCACACAAGTTCGAGGCATTACTGAGTAGCCTATATAAGCATAAAACGAAATGTAAAGACGCTGTCGAACTACAATCAGCTACAGATACTGCAGCTTTTATGCAGTGAAGTGATGCAATATTGCTAATATTATGGCTAATGGCTAATGGCTAATGGCTAATATATGGCTAATATTGCATCATCTCAGTATACATGCAATTTTCTATTGGTCACCAGTATCAATTGCGCAATATGCACCTGAAGTTGCATCATAATTTTGAATGGCTTACGTCATTAGATGGGTGAATATATCATGGAAACTAGAGCCAATCAACATTTTTTAGGGTCATTTTCATTTTCAGCACCCCAAAATTATGTAAGATTAGCTAATTTTATGCCCAAAACTTTTTACCTGTTGAACAGTGTTATCGAAGGAACAGCACCTCTCACTGCTAGTCTCACAAAGTTTAGTGTGAAATATGCTGATGTTGTATATTATGCTGCTAACGGTTCTCCTTGTTGGAGAGCAAAGCCGGCTATAGATGGTGGGATTTTCTTCCCTGCAACCATGGAACACAGGTAAGAAAATCACTTGATTCCCCCATCAACACAGTAAGTGTTGATGGGGGAATTCCTTCCGCTGAGCCATTATGTTCTCGTGGTGGGAGGGGGGGAGCAGACCCCATCGGGAGAACACAGTGGCTGGTAGTGGCTATAATAGCCGCTAGCAATAATTGCATATAAAACTCAACAGGCTGGTTGTACCCAAGAAGATCCAAGAAGATCAATCATCTTGGGTACATTCAGTCTGCCAATACATGGTTTGAATTTTGGCCAGTCCCTGCTGAACCAGCCGAGATTTGAACCATCTATGGCCGGTTTAAGCTGAAAGGATCTGCATCATTCATTTTGTGTGTAATTTTGCACCTCTCCTTTTTCTTCTTGAATATTACCTCAGCCATCATTAGGCGTGCAGCAGTGACATAAGGAAGCAAAGAACTGCCTCTACCAAGATGTCTGGTCCACATAAAGACACAGCACAGAACAGTGTAGCGAGTCAGTAATGGAGAAAAGATTATCTGCAGGGAGCATTATTGGTGACTAGTCCTTTGCCCTGTGCATGCCATTTTCTAGACACATTTTCTATAGTCCAGGTCTTCTTTCATTTGAACTGGGAGTTGCAGGACTACATCGTTTTACATTACAATGTATACTGTCAGATTGAAGTTTGCAATCTATGGGCATGTTATTTCAACCAATACCTTGTACAGACCTGCAAAAAGAGCATGAGTGTTTACAGCCTACAACAGGGAGAATCAATGGTATGTTTGGAAAAGGTTAAGAATTCTTACAAATATTACTGATTTGCAGAGCTCAGAATGTTTGTACAAGTTTCATGTTATATTGCTAGGAAATAACAATGTCAGTTTCTATGATGCAAACAGGAAATTATGGTTTAGAAAAGGAAATGATATTGCAAACCTGATTATTTCATAAAAGATGGCATGGCTTCTCTAAATGGAATGTGGTCCTTGAATGATATTCTGCAAACTACATTATTATTATTATTAATATTATTATTATTATTGTCATCAGCATCATCATTATAAAAAGGCTGTTTTCTAATATTTATATTATTTCCTTAATTATGCAGTCATTATACTTATTACCATGACCATTTATTTACAGAGAATGGATTTTTTTTCTAAATTCTGTGTTGGAGGACTGCTGTGCTGCTTACAATATCAAGTAGACTTTCTCATTATAGAACACAGAAATAAAAACTCAGCAAAGGGAGACAATGCAAATATGCTTTTTATCCGTGTATACCATTTTTGTGATTGTTGTAAATGTGAAGTTTAAAGGACATCTAATGCCAAAAAGAAAAATGTACAGTTGTTGCTCAAAAGTTTGCATACCCTGGCAGAAATCATGAACTTTGATGTTGAAAACATGACTGATCATACCAAAAAACTGTCTGTTTACATATTGTTTTATAAATGGAGGAAAGTAATGCCTTCTGGGTGATAGGACAATGCTGCATCCTCTGGGTTTACAAAAATAGAATACCAGCATAACAAAGCACCAAAGTGAAGCAAAAGGCTCAGTAGCTAAGTGGCTAGCACATCTGTCGGGCAGTGCCAGGTTCAATATCCTAACAATGACACTACCTGCCTGAAGTTTGCATGTTCTCCCTGTACCTGTGTGGGTTTCCTCCCACATTCCAAAGACATGCTGGTAGGTTACCCTGTTCCCACTGGCCATAAGCATACAGTTAGGTCCATTTATATTTGGACACAGGCACAATTTCAGTTTTTTTCAGGTATTTATCAAAACATATTCAAGCTATAGTTCTATAATGGATATGGGCTGAAAGTGCACACTCTCAGATTTAATTTGAGGGTATGTACATCCAAATTGGAGGAAGAGTTAGGAATTACAGCTCTTAAGAGTAGCCATCCCTCCTTTTTCAAGTGACCAAAAGTAATTGGTCTGGCATTTTTTGCTGGCTGATAGCTAAAAAGAGGGGAAAATTTGAGTGGAGAGTGAAAAAGTTTTACTTTTGACTGCTGGTGATTGCTGGTGCTTGTAGTTTTTATTTTCTTCTTTGGGTCTTGCTAAAAGCTTTTACTTTTTTAAGTCACTTTTTCTATCACTTCTTAAATAGCATTTTTTTCATCCTTTCCTTGCCTTCCTTCAGTCTGCTAATTAAGGGGAGGGGTTAATTGGTCACAGGTGATACAAGTCCTATATAATTGCTGTAGAGCTCACTCTGAGCTTGCTCATTCTTGCCTGTATTTTGCTTGCTGGACCTTTAATAAGTGGAGTTAAAAAACTGGAGTTGAAAACAGCAGATTATAGCTGCAGTCTACTAACCTGTAAGTGACAACTTATATTTTCTATTAATATTGTAACTGGGATATGAGTGCTAGCATGGTCAGGGGCAGACTGACAACTCATGGGTCCCCCGGGCAATAGGGGATCATGGGGCCCCTGTGTCCTTGCCCAAACTCAAAAAAGCCTATGAAAAAGGTACCAGGGGCATCTCATGGGGCCCCCTACTGACCCCAGGCCCTCGGGGAGTACCCGAGTTTCCAAATGGTCAGTCTGCCGCTGAACATGGTTGAAGGTTTTCTGCAGTGGATGGATACCGCTGTGACAGATGCAGGATGGATACCGCTGCGACAGATGTGAGCGGGTTGCCCTTCTGAAAACTCACGTTAGAGATCAGGAGGAGCAAGTTGCAACACTGGGCAAAACCACCAACATTGAAAGGGGTCTTCTGCTCTCTGTGCAGGTAGCTAATGGAATTGATGTGGAGGACGGAGGGGCTAATCAGGATTATCAGGTAGGTAGATGGGTTACTGTAACGAGAGGGAGTGGTAGGGGCTCCCAGAAAAGGAAGGCTAGCCCTGGGTGTATGTACCCAAACAGATTTGACAAGTTGCGTGAAGATGTGGGGGTGGAAGCCCTGGATGTTACTGCTATCCATAACAGCTGAGAGGGCAGACCATCTGGGAGGGGTGGTGAGGGTAGTGCAGGACGGCCTAGACAGCTGATGGTAGTAGGGGATTCTATAATCAGAAGGACTGATTCCTGACTCAGAATAATTTGTCGCCAGGCTCGCCTCAACCAAATGGTTTGCTGTCTCACTGGTGTCAGGGTTCGGCATGTGGTGGACCGGGTCGATAAATTATTAGCATGACCCTGCTGTGTTTGTCCATGTTGGAACCAATGACAGAATACATGGAAGGTGGAGGCTCCTCGAGAATCAATTTAAAGAACTAGGCTGCAAGTTGAAGGGAAAGACCTCCAAGGTGATATTCTCTGAAATATTACCTGTGCCATGCGCAACTCAGGAAAGACCGGGAGATTAGAGAACTCAATGCATGGTTAAAGACCTGTTGTAAGAGGGAATGATTTGAGTTTCTAGAGTACTGGGCTGACTTTTCATTGGGGTGCAATCTATATGCTAGAGATGGTTTGCATCTAATTGGAAGGGGGTCTGCTGTGCTGAGGGAGAAGTTTATGGGAAGGCTGGAGGAGTATTTAACCTAGGGTTGAGGGGGGAGGGAAAATAAATTATAATAGGGTAGACAGATCAGACAAGGGTCAGTACTTATTGGTGGATGGAATGGGGAAAGATGGGGGGAGGGCTATGGCAGATAAGAAGGTTCCCATGTTACAATCAACCAGTGGAATTGGTACCATTTGTATGAAAATAAAAAAATATACAAAATACGTGCGCACAAGTTGGCAATGGATTAAAGTGTTTGTTCACCAATGCCAGAAGTCTGCCAAGCAAAATAGGTGAGTTGGATGCTTTGGTGCATGAACAGAACTATGATTTAATTGGTATTGCTGAATCTTTTCTTCATTCTTCACATGACTGGGCCAATAATATTCCTGGCTATGTTCTCTTTCGGAGAGAGAGAGTAAATAGGAAAGATGGTGGTGTCTGAGCTCAAAGCGAGTGTGAAAGAGGACCTAATTGATGGAGTATGCGATGAGGCTGAAGCATTATGGGTGGAACTGCACATGGGGGTGTGTACTACAAATGTAATCATTGGAGTTTGTTATAGGCCACCCAGTGTTAATGAGGAGGTGGAGACTCAGCTCCTTGCACAGATCGAAAGGGCTGCAATGGCTGGGACAGTTATAATAATGGAGGTTTTTAACTACTATTATTATTATTATTATTATACAGTATTTATAAAGCGCCAATAGTTCGCTCAGCGCTGTACATTACAAAGGGGGACAGAACATGTGACAGAACAATACCAATACAATGCAAAACATGAGGGGATCAAGGGCCCTGCTCTTTCGAGCTTACAATCTAGGAGACTACAGAAATTGACTGGAGTAATGTTACTGCAGGAACAGTTAAAGGGCAAAAATTTCTAAAACTACTACAGGACAATTTTATGGTACAGTTTATAGAGGCCCCAACTAGAAATGATGCTCTGCTGGACCTGGTAATCTCAAACCATGAAGAATTTATTACGAATGTCCATATAAAAGAACATCTGAGTAGCAATGACTAGAGATGAGAGAATTATTCAAAAATTCGATTCGGCTGATTTGCCGAATTTGCGGGAGAAATTCGATTCGATGCGAATTTATTTGCTGCGAATTTACCTTTTTAAAAGGGTTTCTAGGCTTCAGAGAGCCTTTATATTAGTGCAGAACACTGTACCTTTAATTTAAATGCCCTTGGAGTCTGCTGGGGAAGAGAAATAATACTGTCAGTCAGTATGATATGCAGATGAGTGCCGTCGATCTTAGAATCACCGCACACTTCACTCATTTGGGCAGTCACGGGGCACGACGAAGAAGAAGAAGAAGAATGAAAAGAAGAATGAAAAGAAGAATGAAAAGAAGAAGAATGAAAAGAAGAAGAATGAAAAGAAGAAGAAGAAGAATGAAAAGAAGAAGAAGAAGAATGAAAAGAAGAATGAGAAGAAGAATGAAAAGAAGAATGAGAAGAAGAATGAAAAGAAGAATGAAAAGAAGAATGAGAAGAATGAAAAGAAGAATGAAAAGAAGAAGAAGAAGAATGAAAAGAAGAAGAAGAATGAAAAGAAGAATGAGAAGAAGAATGAAAAGAAGAAGAAGAAGAATGAAAAGAAGAATGAGAAGAAGAATGAAAAGAAGAATGAGAAGAAGAATGAAAAGAAGAATGAGAAGAATGAGAAGAATGAAAAGAAGAATGAAAAGAAGAATGAAAAGAAGAAGAAGAAGAATGAAAAGAAGAATGAGAAGAAGAATGAAAAGAAGAATGAAAAGAAGAATGAGAAGAATGAAAAGAAGAATGAAAAGAAGAAGAAGAAGAATGAAAAGAAGAAGAAGAATGAAAAGAAGAATGAAAAGAAGAAGAAGAATGAAAAGAAGAAGAAGAATGAAAAGAAGAATGAAAAGAAGAAGAATGAAAAGAAGAAGAAGAAGAATGAAAAGAAGAATGAAAAGAAGAATGAAAAGAATGAAAAGAAGAATGAAAAGAAGAAGAAGAAGAATGAAAAGAAGAATGAAAAGAAGAAGAAGAAGAATGAAAAGAAGAAGAAGAATGAAAAGAAGAAGAAGAAGAATGAAAAGAAGAAGAAGAAGAATGAGAAGAAGAATGAAAAGAAGAAGACTGAAAAGAAGAAGAAGAATGAAAAAAAGAAGAAGAAGAATGAAAAGAAGAAGAAGAAGAATGAAAAGAAGAAGAATGAGAAGAAGAATGAAAAGAAGAATGAAAAGAAGAATGAGAAGAATGAAAAGAAGAATGAAAAGAAGAAGAAGAAGAATGAAAAGAAGAAGAATGAAAAGAAGAATGAAAAGAAGAATGAGAAGAATGAAAAGAAGAATGAAAAGAAGAAGAATGAAAAGAAGAAGAAGAAGAATGAAAAGAAGAATGAGAAGAAGAATGAAAAGAATGAGAAGAAGAATGAAAAGAAGAAGAAGAAGAATGAAAAGAAGAATGAAAAGAAGAATGAGAAGAATGAAAAGAAGAATGAAAAGAAGAAGAAGAATGAAAAGAAGAAGAATGAAAAGAAGAAGAAGAATGAAAAGAAGAAGAAGAATGAAAAGAAGAAGAAGAAGAAGAATGAAAAGAAGAAGAAGAATGAAAAGAAGAAGAATTCCAGTACAGCAAAAAGTGTATCTGCAGAGAGCTCCGCTATTTCTGACAGTTCTCTGACAGTTCCTTCACATTTACAGCGGTTGAAACATTGTATCTATTTGTTTCCGAATAAAAACATCTGTATCCTAAATGGAAACAAATAGATACAATGTTTCAACCGCTGTAAATGTGAAGGAACTGTCAGAGAACTGTCAGAAATAGCGGAGCTCTCTGCAGTGACACTTTTTGCCGGCTGATCGGGGAAAATTCGATTCGTGCATCCGAAGTTTGCTAAAATTCGGATTCGGTGCGAATCGAATTTTTCCTAATATTCGAAACGAATTCCACTTCGCCAAGTTCGATTCGCTCATCTCTAGCAATGACCATAACATGATTTCATTTATTGTTAACTGTAAACAGCAAGCACATAGGGGAAAAATAAAAAATGTTCATTATAGGAGAGCTCATTTTCCAAGGGCTGCACTCAAAGACTTAGACTAGGAGGGAATATTGGCATCGATGAACACAACACAGAAATGGGAGTTCTTCAAAAAGACTGTATGTGAACACACTGCAAAATATATTCCCATGGTCAACAAGTTTAAAAGGCAAAAAATCAGACCTATGTGGCTTACAGCCAAAGTTAAAAAAGCTATAGATAATAAGAAAAGAGCTTTTATTAAACATAAAAATGAAGGAATGCTATTATAGTTTAAACATTACAAAGAGTATAACATAATATGAAAAAAGGAAATAAAAATTGAAAACGAATGACAGATTGCAAAAAATAGCACGACCAACCCCCAAAAATTCTTCAAATATATTAATAGTATCAGGGTCAGGCCAGAGCATGTAGGCCCTTTACAAAATAATCTAGAGTGGGTGATTGGGGACAAAGAGAAAGCAAATTTATTAAATACCTTCTTCAGCTCTGTGTCTACAAAGGAGCATGGGGGAGCTCTTGTCCATAATGGGCATGGTATTGACACAGCTCCAGATGATACACATTGGCTCATAATTGATATGATCCAAAAATATTTAGACAGAATAAAGGTGAATAAAGCACCTGGACTGGATGGCATACACCCATGGGTCCTTAAAGAATTGAGCTCTGTCATTTCAAAGCCATTGTTTCTAATTTTTAGGGACTCTTTAATGACTGGCATAGTGTCACTGGATTGGTTTAAGGCCAATGTGGTCCCAATATTTAAAAAGTGGTCAAAATTTTTACCAAGTAATTATAGACCTGTTAGTTTAACTGCTATAGTTGGGAACATATTGGATAGTTTAATAAAAGACCAGAGTTCTTGCTAGAAAAAAATATTTTAAGCAACAGACAACATGGATTCATGAAAGACAGAAGTTGTCAAACAAATCTGATTTCTTTTTATGAGGAGGTGAGCAAAACCTTGGTCAGAGGGGTGGCAGTGGACGTGGTATACTAGTAGCGTGTGTAAGGTAAAGTCTACAGGCTTGGAAAACTCTGTATATAAATGGATAGATAACTGGCTAAAAGATCGTATTCATAGAGTAGTGGTTAATGATTCATACTCTGAATGGTCTAGGGTTGTCAGTGGTGTACCCCAAGGTTCAGTGTTGGGACCCTTACTTTTTAATATATGTTTAAACGATATAGGGCCTGAGATTAGAAATCCCATTTCAGTATTTGCAGATGACACCAAGCTGTGCAGTTAAATAAAGTCCTTACAGGAGGTCTCCAACTTACAAGCCGACCTCAATGCACTGTTTAATTGGGCAACTATGTGGCAAATGAGGCTTAATGTTGATAAATGTAAGGTTATGCACTTGGGGGCTAAGAATATGTATGCATCATACATATTAGAGGGGTACAACTGGGGCAATCAATGGTGGAGAAGGGTCTGGGAGTTCTGGTAGATCACAAGCTTAATAATGGCATGCAATGCCAAGCTGCGGTTTCTAAAGCGAGCAAAATCCTCTCTAGTATTAAAAGAGGTATAGACTCCAGAGAGAGAGATAATTTTACCCCTGTACAAATCATTAGTAAGACCTCATCTGGAATATGCAGTGCAATTGTGGGCACCAATTCATAAAAAGAACATTGGGGAACTGGAGAAAGTACAGAGAAGGGCAACCAAACTGATAAGAGGCATGGAGGAACTCAGCTATGAGGAAAGATTAGAGGAAATGAGAAGAGAAGATTAAGGGGGGATATGATCAACATGTATAAATACATCAGTGGTTCATATAGTGAACTCGGTGTAGAGCTATTCACCCTGAGGTCATCACAGAGAACAAGGGGGCACTCTTTATGTCTGGAGGAAAAGAAATGTAATCTCCAAACATGGAAAGGTTTCTTCACAGTGAGAGCTGTGAAAATGTGGAATAGACTCCCTCAAGAGTTGGTTCTGGCCAGCTCAGTGGATTGCTTTAAAAAAGGTCTGGATTATTATAACTGGATACTAACATTTTTTAGGTAAAGTTGATCCAGGGAATATCCAATTGCCTCTCGGGGGATCAGGAAGGAATTGTTTTCTCTGCTGGAGCAAATTGGATCATGCTTTGCTGAGTTTTTTTTTCAACATAACATAGATAGTGCAGCGCTAAAAAATAAATAAATAAAACTGCACCAGTGCTTGTAGGGTAGTGCACAGTTCCTTGAATTTTATCAAGTAGTATAGGCCACATACGATGTGTGTGACCTTTCCAAACAAAGATGAAGTAATGGTGTGTACCCCACACGCCTTCACTTCACCATAAAAACGCACAGTATGAATGCACAATAAGAAAATAGTCCAATAAAAGTCTTGTGAAAAAAAGGTCACAGATAGATTGAAAAAATTATGATAAGGTCCCTGTGACATATATAGTCCGGCGTTATGCGAAAAATGAGTAAATTGCGCACTCACCGGAAGCACAATTTAATTGCGCATTTGTGTCTCATACACCAAAGGTCACTTCAGCTGTGGATGGAAAGAAGCCTGGAACAGATGATTCCGTGATGGGGGGTGCCACATCTGGGGGTCCCTTATGGTAGACCTGGCTCCAAACAGGATCAGCTGAAAGTTACTCTGGGCCCCTGGATAGTCACCTTGTGGTCCAGCTGGTATGGATAAGTGGCCGCCGGACCTCCTTGATCCGGCGGCTTGACGTCACGGCTAGCAGGGGCTCCTCCTTGACGCGCGTTTCGTATCACACGTACATCATCAGAAGGGATAAGAGCCGTAAGATGTTTTTTTTGCCTTCCTCTGAATCAACTGGGGGTATAGGATTATAACTTTTTTTTAATTGTTGAACTAGATGGACTTTTGTCTTTTTTTCAGCCAGACTAACTATGTAACTCTATGTAAATGCACTGCATAAAGTGTCAGCTCTATATAAATACCTGAAATTTGCGTTGAGCGGATAAAGTTCCTTTTTAAGTGTGCCAGAAAGTGTTTTTGGAATCTGATGGAAAGATGGTGGAAAGATGGGGCTACATACAGTATATGAAGTTGATTTATGAAAGCATTTGAGGCTATTTATTTAGTGCTATTAATGTTCATTTAGTTTAGTAAATTAGGTGAAGTTATGTTTACCTTGAATACCTAATCATGTCTAATGTTCATGGAAAACACAGAAAACATAGTACTTTTGCATGTACTGTACATGAATGGAAGATTGAAGTGAACACTGCTGCGCCCCAATTACTAAGCTATGGTAAGTGAACATACACTTTGCAATGTAAACATACACTTTAAAAATTGAACATGCTCAATTTCTTTAGTAAATCAATCCCAGTGACTGTGGGAGAGATTGACTTAGCAAAGTGAATGATCACTTAACTTGGTAAACAAGGTGAAGCTTAACCACTTCAGTACTGGACACTTTTACCCCCGTTCCTACCCAGGGCAATTTTCAGCTTTCAGCGCTCTCACACCTTGAGTGACAATTGCACAGTCATGCAACACTGTACTAAAACAAAATACTAGTGCTTTCTTTTGGTGGTGTTTAAACACCACTGGGTTTTTTTATTTCTTGCTAAACAAATGAAAAAAGACATAAAATGTTGAAAAAAAAAAGTTTCTGTCATAAAATTTTCTCCTTCACTGATATTTGCTGATGAGACTGCACTGAGGGCCCTGATAGGTGGCACTGCTGGTCACTAATTAGGTGGCACTGATGTGGCTGCACTGATATGTGGCACTGATTGGCAGCACTGATAGGCATTGATTGGCAGCACTGATGGGCACTCATAGGCAGCACTGATGGGCACTGATTGGTGCTGTTGGGGTTGCACTTATAGTAAGGGCACTGATGATCAGTGCCCTGATTACCAGTGTAGATGTCCCGTTACACTTGCTGGTTACTGGCTCTCCTCTTCTCATTCTGTGACAGCACTGAGGAAAAGAAAAGCTGATGATCGGCAAGTGTGCTTACACTGTGATCAACTGTGCTTGAACACAGGTGATCACATGGTTAAGGGCCTCTGTGATTGCGATCCCAAGCACACAGCGATCACAAAGTGTTCCGGATGCTCACCGCAGCGGGTGCATGGGGGAGGGGGTTTCTGGGAGGACGTCCATGGTGTCCCCAGAACTGATGACCGCACTGTAACTGTATTTTGGCTATAGCGCAGTCATGAAGCGATTAATAAGCAATCATGTCTTGCTCAAGATTGAATTATTAATGTGAACACAGCTTCATCTCATTCACCAAGCTAAGTGAACATTTACTTTGCATAGTGAATATGTTCTATTTCACTGATAAATCAATCACCATTGCAATCAGTTTTTTATCTCTACCTCCAATTTCCCTCTTTGAAACCTCTTATCTTCCCAGAATTCAAGTGTCTTTCATACTAAGCTGTTTTTTTGTCTCCATTGTAGCAAGCATATAGAAAGGGATGGGGCTTTAATAGCATGGTTATGGGCTCAGTTCACAAAGCTTCCACACAACAATTTATTTTAAACATGTGACTATAATTTTCAAATCTCTTTGGACTTAAAACCAAACTAAACCCTCATATCCTTTGCAGAAAAGATATTTTCCATCTGAGGGCTCATGCATACTGAAGCTTGCTGTTTTTTTAGGTGTTTGGCATTTTTTTTCCTGAAGCCCCTGAACACCTCTCTGTGTTATCCTATGTGCCCATGCACATATAGGCTTTTAAAGGAGTTTAAGGACAGGAGCATTTGGGGGCAAAAATATGAATGCACCAAAACCATCTTCAGCAGAGGAACTTTTGGGCATAAAAATCATCAAATGCACCTAAACTCAAATGCATCTAAATGAGAGACACATTTAAGCAGGATATTAGGCAATGAAGAGGACAGAATGATGTTTTCCTCATCCTGAATAATGCCTGAATCACATTCTGCCACAGCTTATATATGCTTCCTGGGGAACTTGATGTGTATCAGGAGAAGCAATGCATAGAAAGCATATCTGCCCTTGTGTTGGCCTCCAGGGCAGTATAGGAGTGGTCTGCCACAGCCACTCTTTCCAGATGTTTCTGGTGGAAGCTTTCTAGGCACTACTCCTGGTCTACATGCACCATTCTGCAACAGGCACTGATCTTCCCAGGCAACGCATGCATCAACATAAACCAACCTGCAGCTGTGGCATGCTCCCCAGAAGATCATCAAAGGTACCAGAAGAAATCTTTCAGAAGTTTAAGAATTTGTCAAGATAATTCGGCATCTCCTCGTACTGTGCATGTGTCAGAAAATTACTGTGAGACGTCAGGCGGACAGATGTGCACATGCACATGGTTTTGCTCATACAATTGGGCATAGGCACGCGCTTGCATGCAAGAAGGCACATGCATGCGTCCACAGTTCCTGTTGACACCAAACGGGCTATTTAAGGGATACTCCTGCCCATTTTCAGTGCTGACTGGTCTTCAGCGATTCCTGTGTGTCCTGCAAGTATCCTGCATTATATACATTGCTGACCCGGCTTTTTATTGACTTGACCTTGGACCCTGTTAATGCTTCTGCTCATCTGTTCCTAACCTTGGCTTGCTCCTGACCACGTCTCTTCCTGATGCTTCTGTACCTTGTTGCCTGCTTGTTGCTGATTTTGACTGCTCTTTTGACCAAGCTCCTGCTTTTGGTTTGGCTTCATGTTATTCTAGAGTGTCTGCCCTGGATGTCCCTTATCTTAGCTCCAGTTATTGCAGTGTGTTCCTCCATTCAAGTCTGTCTGGAGACCCAACAAGCGATACATCCAGAACCTGCGACTCCTGCGGAGTGCTCATTTTAACCTTGGCTGGTCTACTCTACACTGTCTCTGTTCCTGACCCGATGTCCTTCCTGGCCTTCCGAGCCTACACATCCAGCTGCAAGCTTTGCTGCAACACCTTGCCGGCACTTGTGTTCCTCCTGTCCCTTGGCACATCTGTTCCACCTTCAGTGGGGCTTGGGCAGGAGATACAAGAGAGGCCAATCTCATCAATTCAGCCTCCTACTAGGTATGTGACAACATATTAGCCAAGTATCATGAAGATAAATGATAGACATCAAGTGTTGAGTCAAGTAGCAACAATCTTTGCTCTTCTCATACAATTCTCTGTCTTCTCAACCTCCACAATAGAATCAACAGAAGTATTTTGTCAATCTTGTTGATGACTGGATCCAGCTCAGAAAGACAGAAAGCTCCTTGCTAAACAGAGTGCTATCTCTGCTGTCACAAAATGGCTCCTTACATTAATAATTATTTATTTTTCAATGCATTGTGGGCGTTTGGGAGAGAAAAATCAACAGAGAATGGTATTTTGGAAAAAACACTTGTGTAGCAGGAGATATTAATCCTGTCTCATGGCTGTGATCTGCTGACTGGCCTCTCCTGTGTAACCTGACACTTGCCCTGACACAGACAAAGCAGTGAGGGATTTCAGCCCCCCCTTTCTCCTCTCAGACTGTAAGAGAGAGAGAGCCAATTATAAGAGCCATTAAAGGAGCCAATGACAAGGACTCTTTCAAGCAGGAAGTGCAGCTGCAAAGCATTGTGGACGATGGAGTTTTGAACAGAAACGGCCTTATAGGCTGATATGGAGATAGAATAAAAATAAAGAACTACGAAAGCCATCATGCTTAGGGAGAGGAGAATGAAGGGGGCCATCTTGGGTTTGTCCTGAAGGAGAGGGGGACTGCATGTGGCAGGAGAGAGATTGGACCTGGAAAAGAAGTGCTTTTGGGCAGTGCACTGGATGCTTGGTGATCTGCATCAGACAAAGGAACATCCAAACTGAGAGAAGTGGTCTACAGTACAGTGCCTACACTGACAGTGTGAAGTGCTCATCGTGAGGTGACCAGAGGAACCTGTCATTTTCAGGACGATCGTTTGGGCCTTTGTCACAGGATCTGGTGAGAGGGATTTCTCCCACTGTCAGATGACAGGAACATTGCACACATACAGAGACATCATACCTTGCTCATATTCACCAGGCACTGGGTTGTGTAGATGGCCCTGCTGAACAGACACCGTGTTCACTTTACTATACAAATACTGCCACAGGATTACAATTACAGTTTAAGTGTTTAAGGAGTTTAAGTGCACCAACGAAAGTGGCTAGCTGAAGATCCCAACATTCATCCAGTTACAAAGAGACTAAAGTTATTGATGCCATACGGGCACGCGCATGCGTAGTCAGGCCTCTATATTGCATGGTGTGTGAGGGATTAGCTTTACCTTGAAAGTAGCTATTAAGCATCATTTGGGTACAGTGTTTTCCTATTGGGATCATGGTGTCGGGGGGTTAGAAGGGAGAAGTCTGACACAACAGAGAGTCATTCTTCTGCTCTCCTTCTGCTTGGACATCATGGGGCCCATTTTATGAAGAGGAGTTAAATCCACTTTGAGGTTGCCATGTAAGTGTTTCCTCTGCTCTTGGGGTTATTCATGGTTGGAATCCCCTGAAAGCAGCCTGAGTGTAAAAGTGAGTTATATTGCTTTCCGTCACAGTATTTGCTGTTCTCTTGATTCTCCTAACATATACCTGTTGTTAATGTTTATTACTTCCCATAGAGGTCTACAGTAAAGCTGATCTCTGTGTTTTATTATAAAGTGTGTGCTTTTCATTGGTCCTTGCACTTACACTATTGCCAGGTGTGCCAGTGTGGGCTGAGACAGTTCTTGGGGTTGAGAGGCAGAGTGGCGGAGTGAACAAACTTAAGCAGCCCCTTCGGGGGTATCGCTACACTTGTAACCACGAACATGCATAAACGTGTGTGTAAAACGCTGCTAAAAGCACATTTTTTATCTGTGTTTTCTTACCAGCAGTTCCGATGTTTAGTGGGGCTTTTCCAAATGCCCTGTATGCATGAGACCTTAGCCTTTGTTGGATCTGCAGTTGCCATGGTGCTGCACATGTGATCTGTGAGGACAACAGTTTTCGTTGGTTTGACAGTTTGGTTGAAAGCACAAGCAACTGTGACAGTTATCATTCACAACATTCCATAAATGTAACTGATTTTGGAAATTGATGAGTTTAGTTCCATTTTAACTGAAAACGACTGTCACTTTCTGAAAATAAGTATATGGTGCATTAGCTTTGTGAATTGAGCCTAATGTTTTTTCAAAACCTTCTTCCTCTGCATTATGAGTAAACGTAATAAGGATGTAGACATTAATGTACTGTAGACTATGATATACAGTATATGTATTCTCGTTGGTTTGAACATACTGTATCTAGCCTTTGTTACCACTGGTAATTAGAAATGAGCACAAGTGAATATGTAGTAATTTCTGTGAAATACTTTGGAGTCAATAGAAAAGGCAAAATAAAATAGACTTTCGCCAGACCATTCATTAAAGGTTATATGTAAATTTAACATATTATAAGCATGATAATTACCTGCCTCACTTATGTAGACATCCAAAAGCCCGACGCTGCTGTGCACCACCATCTTGGCTGTGCTGTAGCTCCAGCAGAATCAGAGTGGTCACTAAAAAGGTTATGTAGGGGGGTGAGAAGAGGGGTAGGACACCTGGGCAAGCACAACTATTAACTGGACATTCACAGAAGATACAGGGTTATGATCTGCAAAGAGGGAAGGAATTGACCTATCCTGGAGTATTCAATTGTTCTAGCAAGTTAAAATTCTCACTGCAAATTTCTTATTAGAGTGCCCCCACTCTAGAAGAATGAGCACAGGGGAACCTGGGACAGTAGCATTTTCAGCCTTGGGGGAGGGGTGTCTTAGATACATTAACAAATTGAAGCCAAACTCTGACCAGTACTTTATTCTTTACAGGCTGCAGGAAAGAAATCGCTTGATTTTCCCCATAAACGCAGTCAGTGTAGACTTGAAATTATCCTTTATTCCCAAATGGAAACAAGAACTTGGGATCACTCTCTCTGGCAAGCACATTGAGCTTATCTTCTTTTTAGCTACAAAACCTCCATATGCTCCAGATATCAAGAATCTGGTTTCAAACTGTTAATGCAATAGTACTATACACGCATATGGATCCACAAGATAGTCCCCAAATGTTCTGAACTGTACTGAAGGTGCAGAGAAGAGCCAGAAAGCTTACTTCATGTCTTTGGTCATGCCACTTACTCCTCAATTGACAGATGAAGTGTCAGTTGAGATACACATGTTACATATCGCTGCACACTCTGGAGTGAGAGCAATAATTCTAGCACCTCCTCTGTAATGCTAAACTAATGACTTATAGGGGCTTTTGAAGCATTGCCTAGAGAAATTTAGGTTACTGAAGTTTGTCACTGGAGATGAGCGAATTATTAAAAAATTCGATTTGGCTGATTCGGCGAATTCGCGGAATAAATTTGATTCGAGTCGAATATATTCGCTGCGAATTTAACTTATAAAAAGGGTGTTTCTAGGCTTCAGAGAGCCTTTATATTAGTGCAGAACACTGTACCTTTAATTTAAATGCTCTTGGAGTCTGCTGGGGAAGAGAAATAATACTGTCAGTCAGTATGACATGCAGATGAGTGCCGTCGATCTTAGAATCACCGCACACTTCACTCATTTGGGCAGTCACGGGGCCAAAACCAGAGTGTGGAGCCACAGTGTGGCGGTGGAGGCAGCAGCAATGGGAGGCCATACAGCACCCTATGAAAAAATGGAACCCACCAGCAGTGTGAGGAGACCTGAAAGTGGCACATGGCAGAGTGTGGCGATGGAGACAGCAGCAATGGGAGGCCGTACAGGGACCCATGACACACTCTGGACCTGGCAGCAGCATGAGGAGGCGGTACAGGGGCCCATGACAGATTACGGGTCTGGCAGCAGCATGAGGAGTCGGTACGGGGGCCCATGGCAGATTACGGGCCTGGCAGCAGCAATGGGAGGCCATACAGCACCCTATGACAAAATGGAACCCACCAGCAGTGTGAGGAGACCTGAAAGTGGCACATGGCAGAGTGTGGCGATGGAGACAGCAGCAATGGGAGGCCGTACAGGGACCCATGACACACTCTGGACCTGGCAGCAGCATGAGGAGGCGGTACAGGGGCCCATGACAGATTACGGGCCTGGCAGCAGCATGAGGAGTCGGTACGGGGGCCCATGGCAGATTACGGGCCTGGCAGCAGCAATGGGAGGCCATACAGCACCCTATGACAAAATGAAACCCACCAGCAGTGTGAGGAGACCTGAAAGTGGCACATGGCAGAGTGTGGCGATGGAGACAGCAGCAATGGGAGGCCGTACAGGGACCCATGACACACTCTGGACCTGGCAGCAGCATGAGGAGGCGGTACAGGGGCCCATGACAGATTACAGGCCTGGCAGCAGCATGAGGAGTCGGTACGGGGGCCCATGGCAGATTACGGGCCTGGCAGCAGCAATGGGAGGCCCGTAATCTGCCAGCACCCTATGACAAAATGGAACCCACCAGCAGTGTGAGGAGACCTGAAAGTGGCACATGGCAGAGTGTGGCGATGGAGACAGCAGCAATGGGAGGCCGTACAGGGACCCATGACACACTCTGGACCTGGCAGCAGCATGAGGAGGCAGTACAGGGGCCCATGACAGATTACGGGCCTGGCAGCAGCATGAGGAGTCGGTACGGGGGCCCATGGCAGATTACGGGCCTGGCAGCAGCAATGGGAGGCCCGTAATCTGCCAGCACCCTATGACAAAATGGAACCCACCAGCAGTGTGAGGAGACCTGAAAGTGGCACATGGCAGAGTGTGGCGATGGAGACAGCAGCAATGGGAGGCTGTACAGGGACCCATGACACACTCTGGACCTGGCAGCAGCATGAGGAGGCGGTACAGGGGCCCATGACAGTTTACGGGCCTGGCAGCAGCATGAGGAGTCGGTACGGGGGCCCATGGCAGATTACGGGCCTGGCAGCAGCAATGGGAGGCCATACAGCACCCTATGACAAAATGGAACCCACCAGCAGTGTGAGGAGACCTGAAAGTGGCACATGGCAGAGTGTGGCGATGGAGACAGCAGCAATGGGAGGCCGTACAGGGACCCATGACACACTCTGGACCTGGCAGCAGCATGAGGAGGCGGTACAGGGGCCCATGACAGATTACGGGCCTGGCAGCAGCATGAGGAGTCGGTACGGGGGCCCATGGCAGATTACGGGCCTGGCAGCAGCAATGGGAGGCCCGTAATCTGCCAGCACCCTATGACAAAATGGAACCCACCAGCAGTGTGAGGAGACCTGAAAGTGGCACATGGCAGAGTGTGGCGATGGAGACAGCAGCAATGGGAGGCCGTACAGGGACCCATGACACACTCTGGACCTGGCAGCAGCATGAGGAGGCGGTACAGGGGCCCATGACAGTTTACGGGCCTGGCAGCAGCATGAGGAGTCGGTACGGGGGCCCATGGCAGATTACGGGCCTGGCAGCAGCAATGGGAGGCCATACAGCACCCTATGACAAAATGGAACCCACCAGCAGTGTGAGGAGACCTGAAAGTGGCACATGGCAGAGTGTGGCGATGGAGACAGCAGCAATGGGAGGCCGTACAGGGACCCATGACACACTCTGGACCTGGCAGCAGCATGAGGAGGCGGTACAGGGGCCCATGACAGATTACGGGCCTGGCAGCAGCATGAGGAGTCGGTACGGGGGCCCATGGCAGATTACGGGCCTGGCAGCAGCAATGGGAGGCCCGTAATCTGCCAGCACCCTATGACAAAATGGAACCCACCAGCAGTGTGAGGAGACCTGAAAGTGGCACATGGCAGAGTGTGGCGATGGAGACAGCAGCAATGGGAGGCCGTACAGGGACCCATGACACACTCTGGACCTGGCAGCAGCATGAGGAGGCGGTACAGGGGCCCATGACAGGTTACGGGCCTGGCAGCAGCATGAGGAGTCGGTACGGGGGCCCATGGCAGATTACGGGCCTGGCAGCAGCAATGGGAGGCCCGTAATCTGCCAGCACCCTATGACAAAATGGAACCCACCAGCAGTGTGAGGAGACCTGAAAGTGGCACATGGCAGAGTGTGGCGATGGAGACAGCAGCAATGGGAGGCCGTACAGGGACCCATGACACACTCTGGACCTGGCAGCAGCATGAGGAGGCGGTACAGGGGCCCATGACAGATTACGGGCCTGGCAGCAGCATGAGGAGTCGGTACGGGGGCCCATGGCAGATTACGGGCCTGGCAGCAGCAATGGGAGGCCCGTAATCTGCCAGCACCCTATGACAAAATGGAACCCACCAGCAGTGTGAGGAGACCTGAAAGTGGCACATGGCAGAGTGTGGCGATGGAGACAGCAGCAATGGGAGGCTGTACAGGGACCCATGACACACTCTGGACCTGGCAGCAGCATGAGGAGGCGGTACAGGGGCCCATGACAGATTACGGGCCTGGCAGCAGCATGAGGAGTCGGTACGGGGGCCCATGGCAGATTACGGGCCTGGCAGCAGCAATGGGAGGCCCGTAATCTGCCAGCACCCTATGACAAAATGGAACCCACCAGCAGTGTGAGGAGACCTGAAAGTGACACATGGCAGAGTGTGGCGATGGAGACAGCAGCAATGGGAGGCCGTACAGGGACCCATGACACACTCTGGACCTGGCAGCAGCATGAGGAGGCGGTACAGGGGCCCATGACAGATTACGGGCCTGGCAGCAGCATGAGGAGTCGGTACAGGGGCCCATGACAGATTACGGGTCTGGCAGCAGCATGAGGAGTCGGTACGGGGGCCCATGGCAGATTACGGGCCTGGCAGCAGCAATGGGAGGCCATACAGCACCCTATGACAAAATGGAACCCACCAGCAGTGTGAGGAGACCTGAAAGTGGCACATGGCAGAGTGTGGCGATGGAGACAGCAGCAATGGGAGGCCGTACAGGGACCCATGACACACTCTGGACCTGGCAGCAGCATGAGGAGGCGGTACAGGGGCCCATGACAGATTACGGGCCTGGCAGCAGCATGAGGAGTCGGTACGGGGGCCCATGGCAGATTACGGGCCTGGCAGCAGCAATGGGAGGCCATACAGCACCCTATGACAAAATGAAACCCACCAGCAGTGTGAGGAGACCTGAAAGTGGCACATGGCAGAGTGTGGCGATGGAGACAGCAGCAATGGGAGGCCGTACAGGGACCCATGACACACTCTGGACCTGGCAGCAGCATGAGGAGGCGGTACAGGGGCCCATGACAGATTACAGGCCTGGCAGCAGCATGAGGAGTCAGTACGGGGGCCCATGGCAGATTACGGGCCTGGCAGCAGCAATGGGAGGCCCGTAATCTGCCAGCACCCTATGACAAAATGGAACCCACCAGCAGTGTGAGGAGACCTGAAAGTGGCACATGGCAGAGTGTGGCGATGGAGACAGCAGCAATGGGAGGCCGTACAGGGACCCATGACACACTCTGGACCTGGCAGCAGCATGAGGAGGCAGTACAGGGGCCCATGACAGATTACGGGCCTGGCAGCAGCATGAGGAGTCGGTACGGGGGCCCATGGCAGATTACGGGCCTGGCAGCAGCAATGGGAGGCCCGTAATCTGCCAGCACCCTATGACAAAATGGAACCCACCAGCAGTGTGAGGAGACCTGAAAGTGGCACATGGCAGAGTGTGGCGATGGAGACAGCAGCAATGGGAGGCTGTACAGGGACCCATGACACACTCTGGACCTGGCAGCAGCATGAGGAGGCGGTACAGGGGCCCATGACAGTTTACGGGCCTGGCAGCAGCATGAGGAGTCGGTACGGGGGCCCATGGCAGATTACGGGCCTGGCAGCAGCAATGGGAGGCCATACAGCACCCTATGACAAAATGGAACCCACCAGCAGTGTGAGGAGACCTGAAAGTGACACATGGCAGAGTGTGGCGATGGAGACAGCAGCAATGGGAGGCCGTACAGGGACCCATGACACACTCTGGACCTGGCAGCAGCATGAGGAGGCGGTACAGGGGCCCATGACAGATTACGGGCCTGGCAGCAGCATGAGGAGTCGGTACGGGGGCCCATGGCAGATTACGGGCCTGGCAGCAGCAATGGGAGGCCCGTAATCTGCCAGCACCCTATGACAAAATGGAACCCACCAGCAGTGTGAGGAGACCTGAAAGTGGCACATGGCAGAGTGTGGCGATGGAGACAGCAGCAATGGGAGGCCGTACAGGGACCCATGACACACTCTGGACCTGGCAGCAGCATGAGGAGGCGGTACAGGGGCCCATGACAGTTTACGGGCCTGGCAGCAGCATGAGGAGTCGGTACGGGGGCCCATGGCAGATTACGGGCCTGGCAGCAGCAATGGGAGGCCATACAGCACCCTATGACAAAATGGAACCCACCAGCAGTGTGAGGAGACCTGAAAGTGGCACATGGCAGAGTGTGGCGATGGAGACAGCAGCAATGGGAGGCCGTACAGGGACCCATGACACACTCTGGACCTGGCAGCAGCATGAGGAGGCGGTACAGGGGCCCATGACAGATTACGGGCCTGGCAGCAGCATGAGGAGTCGGTACGGGGGCCCATGGCAGATTACGGGCCTGGCAGCAGCAATGGGAGGCCCGTAATCTGCCAGCACCCTATGACAAAATGGAACCCACCAGCAGTGTGAGGAGACCTGAAAGTGGCACATGGCAGAGTGTGGCGATGGAGACAGCAGCAATGGGAGGCCGTACAGGGACCCATGACACACTCTGGACCTGGCAGCAGCATGAGGAGGCGGTACAGGGGCCCATGACAGATTACGGGCCTGGCAGCAGCATGAGGAGTCGGTACGGGGGCCCATGGCAGATTACGGGCCTGGCAGCAGCAATGGCAGGCCGTACAGGGACCCATGACACACTCTGGACCTGGCAGCAGCATGAGGAGGCGGTACAGGGGCCCATGACAGATTACGGGCCTGGCAGCAGCATGAGGAGTCGGTACGGGGGCCCATGGCAGATTACGGGCCTGGCAGCAGCAATGGGAGGCCCGTAATCTGCCAGCACCCTATGACAAAATGGAACCCACCAGCAGTGTGAGGAGACCTGAAAGTGGCACATGGCAGAGTGTGGCGATGGAGACAGCAGCAATGGGAGGCCGTACAGGGACCCATGACACACTCTGGACCTGGCAGCAGCATGAGGAGGCGGTACAGGGGCCCATGACAGATTACGGGCCTGGCAGCAAAATGAGGAGTCGGTACGGGGGCCCATGGCAGATTACGGGCCTGGCAGCAGCAATGGGAGGCCCGTAATCTGCCAGCACCCTATGACAAAATGGAACCCACCAGCAGTGTGAGGAGACCTGAAAGTGGCACATGGCAGACTGTGGCGATGGAGACAGCAGCAATGGGAGGCCGTACAGGGACCCATGACACACTCTGGACCTGGCAGCAGCATGAGGAGGCGGTACAGGGGCCCATGACAGATTACGGGCCTGGCAGCAGCATGAGGAGTCGGTACGGGGGCCCATGGCAGATTACGGACCTGGCAGCAGCAATGGGAGGCCCGTAATCTGCCAGCACCCTATGACAAAATGGAACCCACCAGCAGTGTGAGGAGACCTGAAAGTGGCACATGGCAGAGTGTGGCGATGGAGACAGCAGCAATGGGAGGCCGTACAGGGACCCATGACACACTCTGGACCTGGCAGCAGCATGAGGAGGCGGTACAGGGGCCCATGACAGATTACGGGCCTGGCAGCAGCATGAGGAGTCGGTACGGGGGCCCATGGCAGATTACGGGCGTGGCAGCAGCAATGGGAGGCCGTACAGGGACCCATGACACACTCTGGACCTGGCAGCAGCATGAGGAGGCGGTACAGGGGCCCATGACAGATTACGGGCCTGGCAGCAGCATGAGGAGTCGGTACGGGGGCCCATGGCAGATTACGGGCCTGGCAGCAGCAATGGGAGGCCCGTAATCTGCCAGCACCCTATGACAAAATGGAACCCACCAGCAGTGTGAGGAGACCTGAAAGTGGCACATGGCAGAGTGTGGTGATGGAGACAGCAGCAATGGGAGGCCGTACAGGGACCCATGACACACTCTGGACCTGGCAGCAGCAAGAGGAGGCGGTACAGGCGCCCATGGCAGAGTGGCGAAGCATAAGCAGCTTAAATTGAAGGCCATACAGAGGCCTATGTTAAAAATAATAACATGTTTGGGGCATGATTCATGGCGGATTTAGTCAGTTGTGTCAGGAACTGGTGGTTTGAAATCCAGACTAATCCACGCCTGATTCATTTTCACAAACGTGAGTCTCTCCACACTTTGGGTGGACAGTCGTGTCCTCCGCGGAGTTACAATACCTCCTGCCGCACTAAACACGCGCTCCGATGCCACGCTACTGGCCGGGCATGACAGCCTTTCAAGGGCAAATTCAGCTAGTTGGGGCCAAAGGTCAAGTTTCGTTGCCCAGTAGTCAAGGGGATTGTCTACCTCGGTTGGCAGGGTGCTGTCCAAGTAGGCCCAAGCCTGTTGTTTGAGGTCCTGCTCCAGGTCCACCTGATGCTGCTGCTGCTGCGGCTGGTTAGTAGTTTCCTCACTGCGCTGGTGAAGAAAGCTACTCATCATCGACTGCAGACTGAGGCAGCCGCTGCTGGTGGAGCTGCCACTGCTCCTACCACCCCACCCCTCCCCTGCTGCCATGGCAGCGGAACGCGAGCGCACAGGGCCCACAGTGTCTGAGGATGGACGTTGGCGCAGAAAGGCAGAGACCAACTGACTACATAGGTGGTTTTTATAGTACGTTATTTTGGCCTCCCTCTCAGCAGGTGTGAAAAAGGCCACCATTTTTGAACGGTAGCGAGGGTCCAACAAGGTGGACAGCCAAAAGTCATCCCTCTGTCTGATGGTTATTATTCGGCTGTCGCTAAGCAAGCAACCGAGCATGCTATGGGCCATTTGTGCCAAGGAATGCGAGGGACTCCCTGCCTCCATCTCCACAGCATACTGCCACGGTGCGTCTGGGTCCTCTGTCTCCTCCTCCTCCTCTACCAGATGCTCCTGCTCCTCCACTCCTGTCCGCTGAGTGGAAAAACCACCCATTTCACTCAATAATTCCTGAGCACCAATGTCCTCCTCTACCTCCTCCTCTTTTTCCTGTCCTGCCCCCACAGGGGTCATGTGGCGTTGAGATCTGTGCGCCCCGTCTACCGCACCCTGACCAGCCATTGTTAACAGCATTTGTTCCAGGACGTGCAACAGAGGAATGACGTCGTTCATCCCATAGTCCTGCCGACTCACGAATAGCGTGGCCTCCTCAAAGGGCCTGAGCAAGCGGCAGGTGTCACGCATGAGCTGCCAATGGCTGACATCTAAGTTACACAGGGGAGTACCGTTATCCGCTTGTAACATCAGGAAATCGGTGATGGCCTTTCGCTGTTTGTAAAGGCGGTCTAACATATGTAGGGTTGAATTCCACCTTGTTGCAACGTCGCAGATCAGGCAATGCTGTGGAATTCCGTTCTGCCGCTGCAGCTCAAGGAGGGTGTGCTTTGCGGTGTAGGAATGGCTGAAATGCATGCAAAGTTTACGTGACATTTTAAGGATGTCTTGCAGTGGGATGGTGGATTTTAGGAACCGCTTGACAACCAGATTGAACACATGAGCCATGCATGGCGCATGGCACAACCTTCCTTGACGCAGAGCAGACACCATGTTCTTTCCGTTGTCGGTCAACATGGTTCCGATTTTCAGTTTGCGCGGAGACAGCCATCTGTCGATTTCTCTGTTCATTACACTCAGAAGTTCCTCCCCTGTGTGACTACGTTCGCCAAGGCATACCAGGTGCAGCACAGCGTGACACCGTTGCGCCCTGCACATGTGATATGCCGGTCGGGTAATGGGACTTGGCACGGGGGTGGCGGCTGAGGACACGGCGGAAGAAGAGGTGGTAGAGGCGGACATCTTTGCTGGACCAAGGACGTGCAAACGTGGAGGCAAAAGCGGCGTGACCTGTCCAAGTTGCTGGTGCGGCTGTGCCGGCACCACGTTCACCCAGTGGGCCGTAAATGACATGTACTGTCCCTGACCGTAGTTACAGCTCCACACGTCGGCGCTGCCGTGCACTTTGGCAGAGACCGACATGCTCAAAGACTGGCCCACCATCTCTTCTACATGTGAATGCAGGGCTGGCACTGCCTTTTTGGCGAAGAAATGCCGGCTTGGCACTCTCCACCGCGGCTCGGCACAAGCCATCATTTCTCGGAAAGGTGCTGAGTCCACCACTTGGAAAGGGAGGGACTGCAGCACCAGCAACTTGGACAGGAGGACGTTCAGCTTCTGCACCGTCGGGTGCGTGCTCGCAAACTGTTGTCTCTTGGAAACGGATTCCAAGAAAGACTGCTGACGGAATCCGTGAAGAGGAGTAGCAGGAGAAGGAGCATCTGAACGAGCGGAAGATGCCAACGAGCGACAACTCCCCTCAGCAGAGGTGTTGGAGCCTTGACTGGCTGATAGAGGGCGATTGACGTCGGGTGACGGAGCAAGTAACGGAGCGGGTGATGGAGCGAGGGCTGGGGCAGGAAGAACCGCCGTATCTTTATCACGGTTTTCCCAGGCCACCGAATGGCGACGCTGCATATGCTGACGCAACGCTGTAGTCCCAACATGGGCCCCCTGGCCACGCTTGACTTTCTGGCCACATAGTCGACATACGGCTACGTTTACTTCCTCGGGCGGCTTGACGAAAAATTGCCACACCGCCGAGTAGGAAACTTTGCCCCCGCTACTCCTCACTGGCTGACTGCTACTTCCTCCGTGCACACCGGCACCACTACTGGCCGTGGTGGTAGGCTGCAGTGGAGCTGGTGCTCTACTCCGTGGCCGTTTGCCTCCACTGACACTGCTGCGACCCTGCTGCCTCCTGGGCAACCCACCGACTGTTTTGCTCGCTGCCAAGCTGGGACCCTCTTCTCCTGATGATGCGGAAGCAATAGCCTGATGACGACGAGGCTGCCAAGTGCGATCAGCCTCATCATCATCAATTAGGGTCTCCGCCTCACTACTAGCCCCCTCGGCTGCGTGTGGGTCAGGAGACAGACCTGTCTCTAGACCGGCTACTGAGCCACTCTCCTCGCCAGTACTTCTTCGCCTGGCTGCTGAAGAGGCGGATGTCTCCCCCCGTTCCTGACCGCCCTCTGTTAGCTCTTCCTCACTGTACAGTGGGGCTGAGCCCACAGCATGCAATACTTCGCTTGGTGAGGGAACACCAAAGGACAGGGGCAGGTAGAGGACACGTGATTTCAGTGGGCTTGCTCCCGGGCCATGCCAACTAACGGTTGTGTCTGACGTACCCACCGACCGTTGGCTGTAGGTGTCAGAGGTGACCTGGGAAGAGGAAGACGACCGAGCCAACCAATCGATGACGGCAGGGTTGTCGGTGGAGACACGACAGCTGGATGACACCGGGAGCACTGGCCTCTGGCTGCGACTAGTGCTGCCTCGACCCCTTCCTCTGCTGCCACGTCTGCTCGCTCCTGAAACATTGCCTCCTCTGCCACTCCTCTGCGTGTTGTCTGACATACTCTTTAATTCAACGATTCTGTGTCCCTGAGTAACGATTCTGTGTCCCTCAGTAACGATTCTGTGTCCCTGAGTAACGATTCTGTGTCCCTGAGTAACGATTCTGTGTCCCTCAGTAACAATTCTGTGTCCCTGAGTAACGATTCTGTGTCCCTGAGTAACGATTCTGTGTCCCTGAGTAACAATTCTGTGTCCCTCAGTAACGATTCTGTGTCCCTCAGTAACGATTCTGTGTCCCTGAGTAACAATTCTGTGTCCCTGAGTAACAATTCTGTGTCCCTGAGTAACGATTCTGTGTCCCTGAGTAACGATTCTGTGTCCCTGAGTAACAATTCTGTGTCCCTGAGTAACAATTCTGTGTCCCTGAGTAACGATTCTGTGTCCCTGAGTAACAATTCTATGTCCCTGAGTAACAATTCTGTGTCTGTCCCTGAGTAACAATTCTGTGTCCCTGAGTAACGATTCTGTGTCCCTGAGTAACGATTCTGTGTCCCTGAGTAACAATTCTGTGTCCCTGAGTAACGATTCTGCGTCCCTCAGTAACGATTCTGCGTCCCTGAGTAACGATTCTGTGTCCCTGAGTAACGATTCTGTGTCCCTCAGTAACAATTCTGTGTCCCTGAGTAACAATTCTATGTCCCTGAGTAACAATTCTGTGTCTGTCCCTGAGTAACAATTATGTGTCCCTGAGTAACAATTCTGTGTCCCTGAGTAACAATTCTGTGTCCCTCAGTAACGATTCTGTGTCCCTGAGTAACGATTCTGTGTCCCTGAGTAACAATTCTATGTCCCTGAGTAACAATTCTGTGTCTGTCCCTGAGTAACGATTCTGTGTCCCTCAGTAACGATTCTGTGTCCCTCAGTAACGATTCTGTGTCCCTGAGTAACGATTCTGTGTCCCTGAGTAACGATTCTGTGTCCCTCAGTAACAATTCTGTGTCCCTGAGTAACGATTCTGTGTCCCTGAGTAACGATTCTGTGTCCCTGAGTAACAATTCTGTGTCCCTGAGTAACAATTCTGTGTCCCTCAGTAACGATTCTGTGTCCCTCAGTAACAATTCTGTGTCCCTGAGTAACAATTCTGTGTCCCTGAGTAACAATTCTGTGTCTGTCCCTGAGTAACAATTCTGTGTCCCTGAGTAAAATTTCTGTGTCCCTGAGTAACAATTCTGTGTCCCTGAGTAACGATTCTGTGTCCCTGAGTAACGATTCTGTGTCCCTCAGTAACGATTCTGTGTCCCTGAGTAACAATTCTGTGTCCCTGAGTAACAATTCTGTGTCCCTGAGTAACGATTCTGTGTCCCTGAGTAACGATTCTGTGTCCCTCAGTAACGATTCTGCGTCCCTGAGTAACAATTCTGCGTCCCTGAGTAACGATTCTGCGTCCCTGAGTAACGATTCTGCGTCCCTGAGTAACGATTCTGTGTCCCTGAGTAACGATTCTGTGTCCCTGAGTAACAATTCTGTGTCCCTCAGTAACAATTCTGTGTCCCTGAGTGACAATTCTGTGTCCTTAAGTAACAATTCTGTGTCTGTCCCTGAGTAACAATGTGTGTCCCTGAGTAACAATTCTGTGTCCCTGAGTAACAATTCTGTGTCACTCAGTAACAATTCTGTGTCCCTGAGTAACAATTCTGTGTCCCTGAGTAACAATTCTGTGTCCCTCAGTAACGATTCTGTGTCCCTCAGTAACGATTCTGTGTCCCTCAGTAACAATTCTGTGTCCCCGAGTAACAATTCTGTGTCTGTCCCTGAGTAACAATTCTGTGTCCCTGAGTAACAATTCTGTGTCCTTAAGTAACAATTCTGTGTCTGTTCTGCTCGCTCCTGAAACATTGCCTCCTCTGCCACTCCTCTGCGTGTTGTCTGACATACTCTTTAATTCAACGATTCTGTGTCCCTGAGTAACGATTCTGTGTCCCTCAGTAACGATTCTGTGTCCCTGAGTAACGATTCTGTGTCCCTGAGTAACGATTCTGTGTCCCTGAGTAACGATTATGTGTCCCTGAGTAACAATTCTGTGTCCCTGAGTAACGATTCTGTGTCCCTGAGTAACGATTCTGTGTCCCTGAGTAACGATTCTGTGTCCCTCAGTAACGATTCTGTGTCCCTGAGTAACAATTCTGTGTCCCTGAGTAACAATTCTGTGTCCCTCAGTAACGATTCTGTGTCCCTGAGTAACGATTCTGTGTCCCTGAGTAACAATTCTGTGTCCCTGAGTAACAATTCTGTGTCCCTGAGTAACGATTCTGTGTCCCTCAGTAACAATTCTGTGTCCCTGAGTAACAATTCTATGTCCCTGAGTAACAATTCTGTGTCTGTCCCTGAGTAACAATTCTGTGTCCCTGAGTAACGATTCTGTGTCCCTGAGTAACGATTCTGTGTCCCTGAGTAACAATTCTGTGTCCCTGAGTAACGATTCTGCGTCCCTCAGTAACGATTCTGCGTCCCTGAGTAACGATTCTGTGTCCCTGAGTAACGATTCTGTGTCCCTCAGTAACAATTCTGTGTCCCTGAGTAACAATTCTATGTCCCTGAGTAACAATTCTGTGTCTGTCCCTGAGTAACAATTATGTGTCCCTGAGTAACAATTCTGTGTCCCTGAGTAACAATTCTGTGTCCCTCAGTAACGATTCTGTGTCCCTGAGTAACGATTCTGTGTCCCTGAGTAACAATTCTATGTCCCTGAGTAACAATTCTGTGTCTGTCCCTGAGTAACAATTCTGTGTCCCTGAGTAACAATTCTGTGTCCCTGAGTAACGATTCTGTGTCCCTCAGTAACGATTCTGTGTCCCTCAGTAACGATTCTGTGTCCCTGAGTAACGATTCTGTGTCCCTGAGTAACGATTCTGTGTCCCTCAGTAACAATTCTGTGTCCCTGAGTAACGATTCTGTGTCCCTGAGTAACAATTCTGTGTCCCTGAGTAACGATTCTGTGTCCCTGAGTAACGATTCTGTGTCCCTGAGTAACGATTCTGTGTCCCTGAGTAACAATTCTGTGTCCCTGAGTAACAATTCTGTGTCCCTCAGTAACGATTCTGTGTCCCTCAGTAACAATTCTGTGTCCCTGAGTAACAATTCTGTGTCCCTGAGTAACAATTCTGTGTCTGTCCCTGAGTAACAATTCTGTGTCCCTGAGTAAAATTTCTGTGTCCCTGAGTAACAATTCTGTGTCCCTGAGTAACGATTCTGTGTCCCTGAGTAACGATTCTGTGTCCCTCAGTAACGATTCTGTGTCCCTGAGTAACAATTCTGTGTCCCTGAGTAACAATTCTGTGTCCCTGAGTAACGATTCTGCGTCCCTGAGTAACGATTCTGCGTCCCTGAGTAACGATTCTGTGTCCCTGAGTAACGATTCTGTGTCCCTGAGTAACAATTCTGTGTCCCTCAGTAACAATTCTGTGTCCCTGAGTGACAATTCTGTGTCCTTAAGTAACAATTCTGTGTCTGTCCCTGAGTAACAATGTGTGTCCCTGAGTAACAATTCTGTGTCCCTGAGTAACAATTCTGTGTCACTCAGTAACAATTCTGTGTCCCTGAGTAACAATTCTGTGTCCCTGAGTAACAATTCTGTGTCCCTGAGTAACAATTCTGTGTCCCTCAGTAACGATTCTGTGTCCCTCAGTAACGATTCTGTGTCCCTCAGTAACAATTCTGTGTCCCCGAGTAACAATTCTGTGTCTGTCCCTGAGTAACAATTCTGTGTCCCTGAGTAACGATTCTGTGTCCCTAAGTAATGATTCTGTGGCCCTAAAGTCTCTCTGGCCCTAACTCTGTCCCTAATACAGACAGGTCTGTCTCTCTTGAATGACCGGAGGCTAATGGAGAATTGTAAGATGGCCGCAATTTATAGCTCCACCATTACACAGTGCTGGCTGACTGGCTGCTGATTGGCTAATGCGATCACATGTCATGAATGAATGCATTATGGGTCAGCGCGCCTTGTCTGCACGCCTTCCCAGAGATCCCCGCTCCGTCGCCACACATGTCGCTGCCATTTTGGGAAAATTCGATTCGTGCATCCGAAGTTTGCTAATTTTCGGATTCGGCGCGAATCGAATTTCTCCTGATCTTCGAAACGAATTCCACTTCGCCATGTTCGATTCGCTCATCTCTATTTGTCACCATTGCATAGGCACATACCAGTTTAAGGTTTGGCATGCTTGGTATCATTTTACTCTGCGCAACCTCCTCTTTTATATTTTAACAAAAATGTAGGTAATTTATTGTGTTTGTTTGCCCTAATATTCACTTTAGTGTGTTTTTTACTGAAATTTTGCGGTAATATCGTGTGACATAAAAAATTGGAACTATCACTATTTTATTCTCTATGGTGTCTGCTTTCAGAAAATATATAATGTTTTGGGGGTATATTGTAATATTTAGGCCTAAAATTATTTTTTAAACGTGTGCAAAAAAATGCAAAAATGGATATGGCAGCGAAAGGTTTAAAACATGGTTTTAACACCTTTCTTCATGGCAAACAATCACTGCAGCACCAACACACTTTGTGTTGCATTCCTGTGTGGCCACATATATATCAATATCATCATGCAAGCAATCATTTAATGTGACTAAATTGATCAAGCTAAATGTAAATCGCATAGCAAAGACTCTCCATTCAATTGATTTACTGAGCTCTCAATCGATTTTGGTTCTTCTAAGTTGATCAGCCAAGGCAGACTTATATTAAATGCTTCTGATTGATTGAACAAAAATCTACATATGAGTCAGAGAAATTACCGTAACTCAGGTTGATGAAGTGATCATTTTTTAATAGAGCATTTACATTTGTATCCAATGCATTTGATCAATATTTTCAGTTAACAATCTCTTGTGTGTTGTATAGTTTATTATTTTAATCAGTAATTATTTGTTTGTTTTGTGAATGCTCATACCTAAATCACAAATTGCTACTTGTCTAGCCTCTTTTAACTCACAGTAAACCATTTGTGATATGGAAGGGCCACTGTTTGTCACCTAAGCCAAAACTTCTCTTCTGGTTGACTATGTGTTAGCCTCTTGTTGACAAGATATTTATTGAGTTTGGATGAAAACTGATCGAGAAAATGCTCAATAGAGAGATTCTTTAGTATAGACAATATTATTGTCTGTTTAAAGGATTAGATGAATTTAGCAGAGCAGAGGGAAAGGTTTAATAGTTTATTGCAGTGCACAAGTTAGTGAAAGGGACACAAAGTAGGTCAGAATAAACTGGAACATAACAGGTAATAAAGAGAGAAGATGTTAGGAACAAAATGAAGTTGTTTACATTTAGAGCTGAAAGAAAATAGAGTTGCAGGTAGAAGAGGGATATGTTGTATTATTTTGTTGCATTCAAATATTAAATCAAATTGTTTAATTTTAATCCATTGAGAGGAAGAATTGGATCTAGGAGAATCACATATGCAGGCCATAGACTGGGCGTTTATCGGCCGAATTGTCGGCCGATAAACGAAAAATCGGTCGTTGCTGCCACCAATGCTGACCGATAAAAAGAAACAAGAAGAACCGCGAAAATCGGCCGACGACATTGCCCCACTAACGGTGTGAATATCGGCCGATTATTCGTTCGGCCGACAATTCGGCCGATAAATGTCCCGTCTATGGCCTGCAATACTGTATGGGACAAAATTAAGCTTGGTTTAAATGTTTGAGAAGATAAGAGCCCTGAAAAGATAAGAATCAAGGGAGGTGAGGACAGGGGAGGACTGGGGAGGTCAACTGCAAGCAAGTGAGCCTTTAATGTTAGGGGTATATTTCTGTGAGCTAAAGAAAGTGTACTCTACAAAGTGAATCATGGCAAGGCAGTTATTGGTGGGCAAGGTGAAAGATGGGTGCTCCTAAAGGACATGGTTTATCGTGAGACAATTTTTCACATTTTCTTGCATCAGCTTCATTTGTGGATCATGTCAAAGACAAAATGGAAGTCAGTGCTGGTAGACTTTCTCTGCCAGGTGCTGTGACCACAGGTCTGAACAGAGAGTTACTGACTGTGGGTCTTGTGTTGCCTGAATGAGGCATCTCCATTGAGCCCAACATAAACTATATTGCCAAAAGTATTGGGACACCCCTCTCAGGAGCTCAGTGGATTCAAGCGTGGTATCGGTTGCCTTCTGTGCAGTAAGTCCATCAATTAAATTTCCTTACTAATAAATATTCCACGGTCAACTGTTAGTGGTATTATTACCATGTGGAAGCAACTGGGAACAACAGCAACGCAGCCACAAAGTGGTAGGTCACGTAAAATGACAGAGCAGGGTCAGCACATGCTGAAGCGCACAGTGCACAGAAGTTGCCAACTGTCTGCAAAGTCCATAGCTAAAGACCTCCAAACTTCATGTGGCCTTCAGATTAGCACAACAACAGTGCATAGAGAGCTTCATAGAATGGGTTTCCATGGCCAAACCGCTGCATCCAAGCCTTAAAGCATGCCGCCAATGTACTCTAGAGCAGTGGAAACGTGTTCTCTGGAGTGACGAATTCTGCTTCTCTGGCAATCCAACGGATGTGTCTGGGTTTGGCAGTTGCCAGGAGAACGATACTTGCCTGACTGCATTGTGCCAAGAGTAAACTTTGGTGAAGGGGGGATTATGGTGCGGGGTTGTTTTTCAGGGGTTGGACTTGGCCCCTTGGTTCCAGTGAAAAGAACTCTTAAAGGGTCAGCATACCAGGACATTTTGGACAATTTCATGCTCCTAACTTTGTGGGAACAGTTTGGGGATGGCCCCTTCCTGCTCCAACATGACTGCGCATCAGTGCAGAAAGCAAGGTTCATAAAGACATAAATGAGCGAGTTTGGGGTGGAACTTGACTGGCCTGACCTCAACCCGATAGAACACCTTTGGGATGAATTATTGTGGAGACTGAGAGCCAGGCCTTCTCATCCGACATGAATGCCTGATCTCACAAATGCGCTTCTGGAAGAATGGTCAAATATTCCCATAGACACACTCCTAAATCTTCTGGATAGCTTTCTCACAAGAGTTGAAGCTGGTATAGCTGCAAAGGGTGGGCCAACTCAATATTGAACCCTATGGACTAAGACTGGGATGCTATTAAAGTTCATGTGCGTGTAAAGGCAGGTGCCCCAGTACTTTTGGAAATGTATTGTATATTATAAGTAAAATATAATTATAAGCAAATTCTCCCCAAGTCTAGTTCTCCCCTGAGTAGAGGTGAAGGAATCTGAAAAGAGACTATGGTTCACACTGTACTGATTGCTATGCCCACAAGACCTAGAGGTAGGTCAGGAATACCTTTTGGGTAGTGATATTAAAAATTAGAAATTAATGGTCAGAGAGCAGGAAAGTAAATGATATGATGAAGGGCAAAATGAAAAAGAGAAAATATGGAGTAGGGTAGACATCAGGGGCAGACTGACAACTCATGGGGCCCCTGTGTCCTTGCCTATGAAAAAAGCCTATGAAAAAGGTACCAGGGGCATCTCATGGGGCCCCCTACTGACCCAGGGCCCTGGGGCAGTGCCCGAGTTTCCAAATGGTCAGTCTGCCCCTGATAGACATCATCTATTCAACAGAAAAAAGAAGTATGTGCTTTAATTTGTTGAAACCGCTTTTTCTTATAAACATTCTTCTGAGGTATATTTATCAAGCTAGAAAATATCTTGCATGCATTATATTATACTACTGAGTCTAATCACTGCATTCAGAATATTTCCATAACAGCTAATAGCAGACTTGTGCCTGCAAAGTTAATTGCTGAATCACAAATAAGTAATGCATAAAAAGTAACAGCATTTTCAAGTACAAATCAATTTATTCAGTAAAACATGCTGAAACTTTAAGTGGAAGTATTCCTAACAGGGTCTGATTTCCAAGTAACATTTCATGATTTGATGAATTTGTCAGCTATGCATGTAGTTTTAATATACTTTGCTGTGCCTCAGCTGAATAAGTCATTTGCAGCTGATACATTTAGTCAATGAAATGACACATTTGCTGTGTAATAAGCACAGCTACGCAAGCCGTATTTTTAGCATATGCTCAGCAAGAGCTAGCATTAAACTTTGGAAAATGATCTGCTTGTTTTTTTCTGATGGTGCTTTTCTTGTTGTTTTTTTCCTAAATAAATACAATAAATGTATCAATTTAGCTGTTGGGGTTTTAGTTGTAATTATTTGGGATCTTTGAATTGTGACAGCAATCCAAGGACTCAAGACTTCATGTAACATTCCAATCAAACCTCCTTTTAATATCTCTGTCAGGGAATTCCTATTAGTCAGCTGGAACGTGGATTCATGTGCACACCCAGCATTGGCACCAGATGGCCAATTTAAGGGATGCTCAAACTTAGTATCAGTACTGACTGGTCTCAAGCTCCCTGACTTGTGTTCTGCATGTGATTCCTGTTATCAACTCAACTTCCTACTGACCTGATTTGGATCATGCACTGTACTTCTGTCTTACTCATTCCTGAGCTCAGCCTAATCCCTGATCTTGATTCAGCTCTTGATTTGATACTTCATTGTGCAGTCGTTGCTGATCTCAACTTGATCTATGACTTCATGTCTGCCTCTGATTCTGCTCCATGCTATTGTCAAGTGTCTACTTGCCTAACATACTGATGCAGCTGTTTGTATGTGTGTGTATATATATATAGATATATAGATATATATATATATATATATTTATTTATTACACAAATATCCACTAATAATCATATATAGATGTAGAATGAACTGTTTTATTTTCTTATTTTATATTGCTTAAATATTAATACATAAGTTTTATATATAGTGTATCCCCATTCAAATACATTTTTAAAGAGTTATCTAAAATATAAGTATACCCTTATCTGTGGACCTGTCAACATAATTAATGTGCATAGTCTTCCAATCTTTTACTCTATTCACTACAGACAAAGACGAAAAAAGGTTTTAATTCATATCTTGTCAAATTAGTTTTTCTAATTAAAGAATACCATCCTTGTTCTTAGAAAATATAGTAGTAGTCAAGAGTTCAACTTTTAAATGTGGATGTTCTATATTGTAAGACAGTGTGCATGTTTCTAGACTAGAGACTAACAATTATTGCTTAATATTGAATATTAAAAGAAGAAGAATATCAGTAATAATCATTATGATATCAATTACACATATGCTAATGCATTTGAATAATATGAAATACATAGGTTAATATGAAATTCTACTACACACACTTCCAATAAATTTAAGCGCTCTTACTCCCCTTTTGTTTCTTCCATCACCCTACAAAATTCTCCCTTAGGAATGTACTTCTTACTGTACAACATGTGTTTGAATTATTCATAAGCTATATATAATGCAGACATCAATTCCTATACTGTTATTACTCAATTCATTAGCAACCAGTTACATAATGAAGGTATGCCAGCTGATGCAAAAGCTGGCATACTCCTGTACTGTATGGGTAACAGGCAATAGAATGCAATAAAGTAACAAAGTGGGTTAAAAAAGTATTCTATTTGTTTATTTTTATTAGATATACTGTATGTGTGTGTGTGTATATATAAATATATATATTTATTTGTTTAATTTTTATTTATTTTAATAACAAAACCAGTGCTATTTAATTGGGGTTGCAGGACTATTGACCAGGCCTGTATTGACTGAAAATACATCTCCAGGGAGTGGAACAAGAAATCAACCTTTCTTCCTCCTCCCACTTGTACCCAATCTTTATATATGCCTAAAACTTTAGCCAATAGACAGAAATTCCCAGGTCATCTTTCTTCTGCTATGTAGTGCATCTCTTTCCAGTGATGTTGGTACTGCCCATCGGTACCACAATTGTCAATCACTGGGTACTCAGTCATTTTCGAAAACATTACAGTTGGGAATTATGATGTGGGGCGGACACATGATCCATCAGCTAATCAGTGGTGAACAAAGAGAGTAACTTCCAATCACCAGTGGCTGCTAGAAGAATAAGGATCATGTGATTGCAGTTTTGGGTGTTCCTTTCTTGGTTTTAGGGTCTTTTTTATGCAGAATGGCTGGGTGCTGGTGGGGTGGGAACTAGTTAAGGATTGTTGTTTTGTTTTTCTTTTTGTTTTGTTTTTTACTGGTGATGGGCTTTATATTGGTAAATAATAAGTTGCAATGCCTCAATAGTACGTATACTGGGTCAGGGTGTTTTAGGAATAAATATATATAATTACAAATAATGCATTCTAGCATGTACCAAACGACTACCAATATGAATTTTCCCCAGTGAGTGATTGTGTCATTTGTTACTAGTAGCTCCTAATTATTCTGTACTCCAAGCATTGGTATTTCATTGCACATCTCACTGTAGTGGTCTGTTGAAAGTGATATTTATAGAGCATTTTGAACTTTACAAAGCATGCACAGATGTCATGACCACATAGTTTGTTATATGCCTATGCTTGCTATGATTGCTGCTTCTGCGAGAAAATATTATGATGTTACCAAACTTGACTTATGTACCTGCAATCAGCTGATATTTATTTCCAGAGTGACCTGGATTACCTAAATCATTGACTCACAAGGTTTTTTCTTTCAAACATTTTGTAACTGTCAGCTATTTTCTGTGGACATTAACATGCAGATTTATTTTTAGTTGTTTATTAGAAGTGATATGTACATTCCTAATGGCAGATTGAAAAAAGTGTGAATGCATTATAAACATCAAGACACAACAGGGAAGCCAGAAGCCAGTAAGTAATCATTATTTTTTAAGTGGTTGTCATTTCTGACTGTACAGGAAACTAACATTATAAAATGAAAAAAAATAAAAACATCAAATGAACCTGATTGGTTGCTATGGGGAAATATTCCTATTTCAGACACTTAAATTAATAAATTGTCCTTAGAGTACAGAAAACAGTCTGATGTGAAGGCATAGCCCAACCATCTTGAACCATTCCTTAAAGAGGATCTTAAGTCAAGTTAAAAAAAAAAATATAAAAATACTGTAGCTGCTGACTTATAATACAAACTAAAAAGACATTTACCAATCCAGGGAACCAGCACTGTCATAAAATGGGCTGGTTCTTCACCGGTCTTCAAGTCACCACCATGTTGACTGTGGGAAGCCGGCTGCAACATCTTGTGGCTTCACAGCTTGCTCCCCACTGCATATGCGTGAGCTGCTCTGTGCCCTGTAAATGGTCCCCCAGCCTCCTGGAACTTGTGACGTGTCTCAGTAGGTTACAGGTGGGGGGGGGTAAACTTCCATTGAGATCGCCTAGGTAATTCCAGCTCAAGTAAGAATGAAAGCTGGGGAACCCCTTCACCCAAAAAAAAGTTTCCAATAAGAAGAGGAGGACAAACTTCCCTTTTGAAGTTCCACCTAAGGAACGAAAGAAACAAAAATAATATATTGCAGTTTACTGGTCTCTAAATGTGGTGGCTGTATTCATTTTCTTTGTTTAAACTGTATTTCTTTATTTTCACTTGGTAATCCTTCCAGTAATTCACTTCTTGTCCTAGAGTGACAATGCTAACTCACTGCATCTATAGAGGAGCAACGTTGTCACCCTAGACTGCTCCCCTGATTTGGACTACAAACAGCTCTTCATCTTCATTGCATAGGGAGCAGAAATAGTGAAGAAACTTGTTTTAGAAGTGCCTTCACTCTTTTAAGGGCTAGTTCACATAGATGCAGACGCACAGTTCACTGCGTTTTTTTTCTGCATCAAAAATGCATGCACAGTGTTTTCCATGTATTTCAATTGCCTTAGTTCACACTAGTGCAGTCAGTTCCAGTCAGTTTCCGGTGCAAGAAAAAAAAGTAGAACATGCTGCATTTTTTATGCGCAGAACTGTACTGGAACATAGCAAACTGCATCAAACCTGCACCGGAACGGAGTGTGGTGTGAACTATAAGAAAAAACGTATCCAGAATGTATCCAAATGCATTTTGTGGTGTGAACTGGCTCTAAACTTATAAAAATTGTCTGCACACTTTGTTTGGCACACAAGAGTGGTGTGATCCCCAAGTTTAAAAATGTAACATTGTAGCCACCATATCATAGGGTTAGAAAGCTGCAATATAGTATATTTTTGTTCTTTACTTGAATTGGATATGCTTTAGGATATTTTTAGGATAGCATGTTGTATAAAACACGTGATCAGCTTGGCTGACTATTTCTTTTCAGTCTAGGAGGAATTTGCGGTGCTTACAATTCCCATACATACAGCTTGTCCCTGAGTACAAAAGCATTTCTAACAGTGGTTGATAAATGTAATTATTTCCCTAACAAAACACCCACGGACATAACTGTTACCAGATCTGGCTTCTCTTGTTCATAGATACCTTTAGCCTCACTGCAACCATTATGGTGCAGTAACATCATTACTTTCATCCATTCAGCTGCAGGAAACCCTCCAAAAATACAGTGGATATAAAAAGTCTACACAAAGTCTACAAAAAGTTTAAAACGTCAGGTTTCTGTGATGTAAAAAAAATGAGACAAAGATAAAACTTTTCAGAACTTTTTCCACCTTTAATGTAACCTATAAACTGTACAACTCAGTTGAACAACAAACTGAAATCTTTTAGGTGGAGGGAAGTAGAATTAAAAAAATAAAATAATATGGTTGCATAAGTGTGCACACCCTTAAACTAATACTTTGTTGAAGCACCTTTTGATTTTATTACAGCACTCAGTCTTTTTTGGGTATGAGTCTATCAGCATGGCACATCTTGACCCTGGCAATATTTGCCCTCTCTTCCTTCCCTGCAAAAACGCTCCAAATCTGTCAGATTGCGAGGGCACCAGCCCTCTTCAGATCACCCCACAGATTTTCGATCGGATTCAGGTCTGGGCTGGTCTGGGACAATTTAACTGGGGTGTGTAGACTTTTTATATCCACTGTATAGAAAGTAGTAAAAGGAATTTATTTACAATATTCTTGCTTTTCCTTATTGTCAAATTGGTTATATCAGCATCTATCAGTTGGAAATGGGCCCAACACCTAGTGCTGTTTGAGGCCCAAGCTGGAAACACTTCTGCTTATTGTTCTGTTGCTTGTAGAAGTATTAGCGACCCTTGCTATGGTAACCTCTTTAGGCAGAGAAATAGTGTGTGATAACTTCGGAACTACATGTATAATAACAGCACAGCACTGGCACGATGACATCCCTCAGGGTTAGTGAGTGATCAAATTTACCAGCAGTCCCAGATCTCAAGAGACTGTCTCTGGTTGCTACAGCCCTGGAAATGCAGTTTCTCCAAACAAATGTATGTAGTCTGTCTCAGGGTGGGGTTGTCATTTATCACAGAAGAGGAACCATGTCATCCCAATATCACTGCTATTATGTACAAAAACAACTTTTAAAAGATTTATTTTGTTGTTTAGGTCATGTAAAAAATATTAAATAAATAAATATTGCAATCAATATTGTATTGCAATATTGTAAGCACAGAAACATAGAAAAGTGATGGCAGGAAAATAACCGAATGGTCCATCAAGTCTGCCCTTTTTTTGTTTTTGTTTTTTCTTTTTATACGTGTTTTGAATTTTTTTTTTTATTAACATTTTTGTCTGAGTATAGATCTATGTTTGTCCCAAACATGTTTGAAGCCATTTACTATTGTCTGGCTCCCTAGCTCTGCTGGAAGTTTTTTTCAAGCATCAACTACCCTTTCAATAAAATACTTTCTAAGATTAGTTTTGTACTTTCCTCAAGTTAGTTTGAGGTCATGTCATTAATATTGCTGGCTATGTTCTCTTTCAAAGAGACAGGGTAAAAAGGAAAGGTGGTGGAGTCTTTCTCTATGTAAGAAGTGAGTGTGAAAGTGGACCTAGTTGATGGAGAGTGCGATGAGGTTGAAGCATTATGGGTGGAACTGCACTTGGGGGTGCGTACTACAAAGGTAATCATTGAAGTTTGTTATAGGCCACCCAGTGTTAATGAGGAGGTGGAGACTCAAACATTTCTAAACCTACTACAAGACAATTTTATGGTACAGTTCATAGAGGCCCCAACTAGGAATCATGCTCTACTGGACCTGGTAATCTCAAACCATTCAGAACTTATTACTAGCAGTGACCATAATATGATTTCATTTATTGTTAGCTCTAAACAACAAGCACATAAGGGAAAAATAAAAATGGTCAACAGCTAATTTTCAGAAGGCTGAGAGCTGCTCTCCAAGACTTAGACTGGGAGGGAATATTGGCATTGATGAACACAACACAGAAATGGGAGTTCTTCAAAAAGACTGTATGTGAACACACTGAAAAATATATTCCCATGGGCAACAAGTTTAAAAGGCTAAAAATCAGACCTATGTGGCTTACGGCCAAAGTTAAAAAAGCTATAAATAATAAGAAAAGAGTTTCTGTTAAATACAAAAATTAAGGAACGCTATCATCCTTTAAACATAACAAAGAATATAACAGAATATGTAAAAAGGAAATCAAGGCCGCAAAAATTTTAAACAAACAACAGATTGCAAAAGATAGCAGAACAAACCCCAAAAATTCTTCAAATATATTAATAGTAAAAAGGTCCGGTCCGAGCATGTAGGCCCTTTACAATATAATCTAGAGTGGCTGGATGGGGACAAAGAGAAGGCAAATTTATTAAATACCCTTTTCAGCTCTGTGTATACAAAGGAGCATGGGGGAGCTCTTGTCCATAATGGACGTAGTATTGTCACAGCTCCAAATGATCCACATTGGCTCACAATTGATATGATCCAGAAATATTTAGACAGAATATAGGGGAATAAATCACCTGGACCGGATGCCATACACCCACGGGTCCTTAAAGAACTGGCAAAAGGCCAATGTGCTGCCTATATTTAAAAAGGGATCAAAATCTTTACCAAGTAATTATAGGTCTGTTAGCTTAACTTCTATAGTTGGGAAGATACTGGAGTGTTTAATAAAAGACCACATAATTGAGTTCTTGCTGGAAAAAAATATTTTAAGCAACAGATAGCATGGATTCATGAAAGACAGAAGTTTTCAAACAAATCTGATTTCTTTTTATGAGGAGGTAAGTAAAACCTTGGACAGAGGGGTGGCGGTGGTATACTTGGATTTTGCAAAAGCGTTTGACACAGTTCCCCACACACAGCTAATGTGTAAGGTAAAGTCTACAGGTTTGGAAAAATCCATAAGTAAATGGTATATAAAACTGGCTAAAAGATCATATTCAGAGAGTAGTGGTTAATGATTCATACTCTGAATGGTCTGGGGTCATCAGTGGTGTACCCCAAGGTTCAGTGTTGGGACACTTACTTTTTAATATATTTATAAACAATATAGGGTCTGGGATTAACAATACAATTTCAGTCTTTGCAGATGACACCAAGCTGTGCAGTGGAATAATGTCCTTACAGGATGTCTTCAACTTACAAGCCGACCTCAATGCACTGTTTAATTGGGCAACTATGTGGCAAATGAGGTTTAATGTTGATAAATGTAAGGTTATGCACTTGGGGGTTAAGAATATGCATGCATCATACATACTAGGGGGGTGCAATTGGGGGAATCAATGGTGGAGAAGGATCTGGGAGTTCTGGTAGATCACAAGCTTAATAATGGCATGCAATGCCAAGCTGCGGTTTTAAAGTGAGCAAAATCCTCTCTTGTATTAAAAAGAGATATCATTCTCCCTCTGTACAAATCATTAGTAATACCTCACCTGGAATATGCAGTTCAGTTTTGGGCACCAATTCACAAAAAGAACATTGGGGAACTGGAGAAAGTACAGAGAAGGGCAACCAAACTGATAAGAGGCATGGAGCTCAGCTATGATGGAAGATTAGAAGAACTGAATTTATTCTCTCTTGAGAAGAGGGGATTATGGGGGGATATGATCAACATGTATAAATACATCAGTGGTTCATATAGTGAACTCGGTGTAAAGTTATTCACCCCGAGGTCATCACAGAGGACAAGGGGGCACTTTTTATGTCTGGACGAAAATAGATGTAATCTCCAAATATGGAAAGGTTTCTTCACAGTAAGAGCTGTGAAAATGTGGAATAGACTCCCTCAAGAGTTGGTTCTGGCCAACTCAGTGGATTAAATAAAGCCTGGATTCTTTCCTAGATACACATAATATAACTGGATACTAACATTTATAGGTAAAGTTGATCCAGGGAATTTCCAATTGCCTCTCAGGGGATCAGGAAGGAATTTTTTTTCCCCTGCAGGAACAAATTTGATCATGCTTTGCTGGGGTTTTTATGCCTTCCTCTGGATCAATGGTGGGTATAGGATTATAACTTTTTTTTTTTTTTGGTTGAACTGGATGGACTTTTGTCTTTTTTCAGCCAGGTTAACTATGTGACTAAGTCGCTGTGTTCTTGATTTTCATTTAATATTGAAAATGCTGCCCTCCGGAATCTTGTTCACCCCCTTGATGTATTTAAAGATTTCAGATCATATCTCCCCTTTCCCTTCTTCAGACTGTACATATTAATTTCCTGAAATCGCTCTTGTTTTATCCCCCAGACCCTTCTCCAATTAAATCAGGTCTCATTAAAGATCTATATATAGGGGTAACAGGACCTTTTTTCTCCTGCTGGTGATCCCTCTAGTGATGCATCCTAGAATTCTATTTGCTTTCCATAGTTAGGCATCCTAAAATTCTATTTGCTCCATGAGCATTGCCCTCCTATTCCTTCTGTATTGAACTGTGTTGTAATTGTACTGTCCTCCTTTATATTCTAAAGCAGTACACAAACCCTTGGTGCTATATAAATCCTGCATAATACATATATATTTTTATTTATTTACTATACATTTAGGAGAGTTATTCCACACATCATACTATAACTTCCATTGTCAGGAGGAATTATTGTCATATAGATTCATTGCACTACTCTGTGGCATGCTGGGATATTCTCACGCCCTTCCATCATTTCAGATAGCCTGCATGCTTTCAGAATAATAGCCCTTATGCTAGAGCTGTTATCTTTTGTATAGCCTGGGAAGTTTTTTTTTCTAATCAAAGTGTGGGATTTTAAATATTTGTTTATAAATACATTTTACTCTTTATGTTGATTCATATGTTTTTTGTTAAAAAAATAATTGCCGTATTTGTAACTGTATTTAATGTATTAAGCAACTAAACAGTTATGAAATACAGGTATATCATATTTGTATATTTTCCAAAGATTTAAATGGTTTTAATCTTTACTGTAAAGGGTTGTGCTGTGGAATATGTCAAACTTATAAAAATGCATATATGCATACAGTATCTAAATGTTATAAATGTGTGAGCTAACGAGCGCACCATATAAAGCTGCTAATGCACAAAAAGGAACCACAAAACCTTTCTAGGAATATAACATAAAAATGGGGTGTGCAGCGCTATACAGATAAACACACTGTCATAGATATGACAAAAAGTAGAAAAGGTCCTGTAAACTGAATGGTAAACAGTCCGAGGTAATATGATATCAATCCAAATAGGTATATTCCAGTGATGGAGTATATATGACTTCAATCCAAATGGGTATATTCCAGCATCCTAACACGAAGGTGTAGAAAAATTGCCCACTCACCGGAAGTGCAATTTAATGTGCACATAGAAATTCCATGTAGCCGGAGGTCCCGTGACGGTACAGCCTGATGATAAAGGTATCCTCTGGTGGTTAATGAGGTGACGGCTGCCAGGGATGATGGTCTGGACCTATTTCCCAAATCCTCCATCCTGGGCGGACTCCTGGAAAGCGGAAGCGCATAGATAATGTGCATACATATATAAATTTCCAGAGTAGATTGGCCAATCCGGTGAACTTTATCCTATGGTGCAGTCATCAAGTCCTTGGAGAACGGTGTTGAATCCCTTGACAAGGAGTTCCTTCTTTAGGCTAAATGAGGTAATCCGCCTGGATACGGGGCTCCTGTTCCTCCAGATATGTTGGATACTGACAGGTACGTGTGGGCTTAATAGCTCCAAATAGGAGCCATAAAAAAGGTGCCCATAGTGTAGTATGTTAATGAACCTTTATTTTCAGTACCACATATCACAGACAGGGTATAGTGATATACAATAAAAAAGCACTATACCTTCATTTAAAATAGCCGCCTGGGCTTCAATCCAGCACCAGGCGGCAGAAGTGTGCTGTACAGTTTAGTTCCTCCTGAGGCCTTTCGTGCAAATAGCACTTCATCTGATGAAGTGCTATTTGCACGAAAGGCCTCAGGAGGAACTAGACAGTACAGCACACTTCTCATTAACCACCAGAGGATACCTTTATCATCAGGTTGTACCTTCACGGGACCTCCGGCTACATGGAATTTCTATGTGCACATTAAATTGCAATTGCAATTACAGCGGTCATATCGGTGTAATTCCGACTTGGTCGTAGCCCTACATGCACATGCACTACTTTTGGTGCGATTTGCATAGACATCTGTATAAGATGTCTTGCAAATCACACCTCAAATCAGCATGCCATCCAACTTTGAAATGTGCGACTTCACTGTAAGTTGCACGATTCCAAAGTTGGGATCGGTGTGATCGGGGTGTTATGTGTTCCAAGCCTAGGATTGTTTCTTGATGTCCTGATTGCCCATGATTTTAAGCATGGTGTCTGCTCCCCTCTTTTAGCACTTCTAGAGCTTCTCTCCTGAACATGATAATACCTGGTTCCTCTGTAGTTTCCATTTGAAAGTTTACAGCAACATTGTAGTGTTTCCAAGAGGCAATCTCATTCCAACAAGCTGGCATTACACAAACTCGGTGTGTATTGGAGAGTGGTTTGATTGTTCAAAATGAGAACCTGGTAATGCATATAAATTGGCAAGCATGCAATTCATATACAGTCATGGCCGAAATTGTTGGCACCCTTGATATTTTTCCTGAAAATCAAGTATTTCACACAAAAAAGGTATTGCATTAACACATGTTTTGCTATACACATGTTTATTCCCTTTGTATGTATTGGAACAAATATAAAACAGAGGCAGAAAAGCAAATATGACATAATGTCACACAAAACCCCAAAAATGGGCTGGACAAAAGTATTGGCACCCTTAACTTAATATTTGGTTGCACACCCTTTGGAAAACATAACTGAAATCAGTCGCTTCCTATAACCATCAATAAGCTTCTGACACCTCTCACCCGGAATTTTGGACCACTCTTCCTTTGCAAACAGCTCCAGGTCTCTCTTATTGGAAGGACACCTTTTCCCAACAGCAATTTTAAGATCTCTCCACAGGTGTTCAATGGGATTTAGATCTGGGCTCATTGCTGGCCACTTCAGAACTCTCCAGCGCTTCTTTGCCATCCATTTCTGAGTGCTTTTTGACGTATGTTTGGGGTCATTGTCCTGCTGGAAGACCCAGGATCTTGGACGCAAACCCAGCTTTCTGACACTGGGCCCTACAGTGCGACCCAAAATCCTTTGGTAATCCTCAGATTTCATGATGCCTTGCACACAGTCAAGGCACCCAGTGCCAGAGGCAGCAAAACAACCCCAAAACATCATTGAACCTCCACCATATTTTACCGTAGGTACTGTGTTTTGTTCTTTGTAGGCCTCATTCCGTTTTCGGTAAACAGTAGAATGATGTGCTTTACCGAAAAGCTCTATCTTGGTCTCATCTGTCCACAAGACGTTTTCCCAGAAGGCTTTTGGCTTACTCAAGTACATTTTGGCAAACTGTAGTCTTGCTTTTTTATGTCTCTGTGTCAGCAGTGGGGTCCTCCTGGGTCTCCTGCCATAGCGTTTCATTTCATTTAAATGTCGACGGATAGTTCGCGCTGACACTGATGCTCCCTGAGCCTGCAGGACAGCTTGAATGTCTTTGGAACATGTTTGGGGCTGCTTATCCACCATCCGGACTATTCTGCGTTGCAATCTTTCATCAATTTTCCTCATCCGTCCACGACCAGGGAGATTAGCTACAGTGCCATGGGTTGCAAACTTCTTGATAATGTTGCGCACTGTGGACAAAGGCAAATCTAGTTCTCTGGAGATGGACTTGTAACCTTGAGATTGTTGATATTTTGCCACAATTTTGGTTCTCAGGTCCTCAGACAGTTCTCGTCTCCTCTTTCTGTTGTCCATGCTTAGTGTGGCACAGACAGACACACAATGCAAAGGTTAAGTGAACGTCTCTCCTTTTTATCTGCTTTCAGGTGTGATTTCTATATTGCCCACACCTGTTACTTGCCCCAGGTGAGTTTACAGGAGCATCACATGCTTGTAACATTCTTATTTATCCGCAGTTGTGAAAGGGTGCCAATACTTTTGTCCAGCCCATTTTTGGAGGTTTGTGTGACATTATGTCGAATTTGCTTTCTTTCCTCCCTTTTTTTGTTTTGTCCCAATACACACAAAGGGAATAAACATGTGTATAGCAAAACATGTGTTAATGCAATACGTTTCGTGAGAAATACATGATTTCCTGGAGAAATATCAAGGGTGCCAACAATTTCGGCCATGACTGTAAGCATGCACAAAGCTTTAAAACAAGATAGCATGCTCTTACTCAACGGCAGCTCAGTGAACATGGGTTGGTGAAATATGATTAGAATAGTGTACTCATATGTTTAGTGTATGTATGTATGTGTGTGTGTGTGTGTGTATATACATATATATATATATATATATATATATAATGATAAGATATTGATAACATAAAATACAACATTATTATTATTATAAGGGAGACAGTACAATTACAATACATTTCAGTACAGAAGTAGTGTGAGGGCCCTGCTCGTGGAGCTTACAATCTAAAGGATAAACATATTTAGTAAGACTTCATGCACACTGTTTTATAGGTGTTTCATGGTTTTTTTTTCCTGGCTCTAAATGTCCCCCTATGTTAGCCTATGGCCATGCCCATATATTTACAGGAATTTAGATGAGGCATTTAAGGGAAAAAAGAAGAGCAAAACTTGTGCATTCAACAGAGGTGCATTTTGGCAGATAAAACACCTAAACATATGTAAACAAGTCTTAACACATCTTAGGTCTAGGCAAGTTTAGCGCTTGAGCATTTTTTATTTCAATGGCTAGAATAAATTAATATCCTGGCCAATAAAATAAATAATCCCCCAAGCTCATGATGTACCTAAATGCAGCTTAAATGTGATTTTAAAGCTGCTTTTCTCCTTATAGGAGAAATGCGTTGTGATATGGGGGATCCTTAGCTCAGTGATAAGTGAGTAGCCCACTTTTATTAACAACGAAAGAAACAAAGTCTTTACAATCTATGACTTCCCAGGTAGGGGGTTTCAACTTCAGAAAACACAACTGAAAAATACCAAGCCACCCGGCTCTGAGGGCTCACTCGCAGTACCTTGCTGTACAGGCCCAGTCCAAGGTAAGGGTTCTCCTGACACCCCAGGCTCTCTCACTCTTCTGAGATTCATGTTTCCTCTGGTCCCCGGGACCCTCTCCCAGTTTTCTCAGTGTCTAGTCTCCCAGACTCTAGCAGTCTCCCAGACTAAGCTGGCCCAACTCTCAGTACACTGACGTGGAACCTCTCCCACATGAAATGCTGTCTTGAGTGGTTTGCCTTGATCTCTAGACAGGAGCACAGTCCCTTCTGGCTGCAGCAATTGCAACTACAACACCAACTCAACCTGCAACTCTCAGCAGACCATCAATACAAGGGCTGTGTGTACCTGGACACACACCCTGCTGGTTGTTCCCAAAACCCAAACACTGGGTTGCAGATTTCTTTCCTCCCGAGGCACTTTGAAATCTCTAAACTACGCAGCCCCATCCAAAAAGAACAAAATTCACAGAAAGCTGCAAAAGCAGTTTTCTCCTCTCAAAATCAATGCTCCATAGTCCTGCACTCCGCAAATGTGCAAACCCTATGTCCTTAAGCTGACATTTTCCATGATGACAGAGCCTAACACTGTCAGAGTTTAAAAAAGCTCCAGTGTGCATGAAACCTAAATAGTTTTATTAACTAAATCTCTAAGTGACCAATATAAAAGTGTATCCAATGTCACTAAATTGTGCCAGATGCAAAACTAAAATAAAAACTGTGTATAAATCATAAAACATATAAAAATCTTTGCTGCCACTATGTGATCATCAAACTGGATAAATATAAATATTATTCACAACAAACTGGTGAGAAAAGCGGCGCATACACTCCGCAGTGCCTAAACTAAAAAACAAATAAATAAATATTAGTTATTGACCCCTATGAGTAAGGCAGGATATGATGAAACGCATCAAGGTGTGGCGGTGCGGCAGACCAGAAGTGACGTAGATCCATAACCGGAAATGACGTGACGGCGTTCTGTCCAACAGTTCCGGAGGTGATGAGAGCACCATGCGGTTTCTGCTGGTCACAGATATGTGCTATATGGGCTTGTTTTTGTTTTTAACATTTAACATGTAAGTGCAATACTTGGAGCAATAAATCAATTTATCTTGGGTAATACACCACTGGAGTGGGTTTTTGTTCTTTTCATGATATGGTGGAGTATGGAGTATCAATGGAGTGGAGACTGGAATTATCCTGGCATTTGTTCATTGAGTGAGCTGATTTTGGAGGAAACCCCAGTTTACACCAGTGGAGGCCTTCTCCTTTACTCTATAATAAAGGCAAATTTGGTGAGTGCACACCCGAGTGGGGGCGCAATGCGGGCACTGTGTATGATTTTCATCACGAGACTTTTTTTCATCACTGGACTTTATTTATTTTATTTTTATTTTTGTATCACTAGACTTTATTTTGTGATATCACTGTATTTGTTTTGTCCACTATAATTTGAGCACAATTTTTTTTTTTACTGGTATATATTAATATACATGATATTTATATGTATTTTGAGGATATATATAATGAATCAGTGGTAATAGGATACTAATAATAATTTTTTTTTTTTTTAGTTTCGGCACTGCAGAGTGTATGCGCCACTTTTCTCACCAGTTTGTTGTGAATTATATTTATTTAAATAGATATACGTTCTAAATTGCTCATTCCTAACCAATAAGAATTAAATTGGGACTAAAGGCAAAACTTTTTGTTTAATTTTTGATAAAACAAAGGAGAGTTATAACCCTTATCAGTTTCTTTTTTGCTATCTGTGTCCCATTGGGGAGATTTCCCTTCAATTCCAGTCCTATGGCCACAACAGGAGGTGGGAGGAAATCCCTCTGAAATCATTGAATCCCTGGTTGTTACTGGGGTCACCAGGACTAGTGTCACCATTGGACCATTTCCCCTCCTTTCCTGTTATGGTGACAACTCATTTAGAATTTTCTTTTACTTTCACTCGCTGTGATAATGGTAATGAAGACAAACCGAGAAGGTGACTCTCCCTTACAGGGAGACAGATAGCATTAAATTCCCGACTATATACAAAACAAAAAAAAGTTTTGCCTTTTAGTTATTGTTTAAAGTGGTTCTAAAGGCTGAAGTTTTTTAAACCTTCTGTGTGCTGCTCTACAGCCCCTTCCTAATACTTACCTGAGCCCCCTCTGCCAGGTCTCCCAGCTCTCCCTCTCCCCACTGGTTAAGACAAAGCAGCAGGAGCCATTGACTCCCACTGCTGTCAGTCCCAGCCAGTGATGAAAGAGTGGGGGGTGGGGCTGAACAGCGGCTCTGTGTCTTATGGATGCATAGAGTGGGGCTTGGGAGCGATCACACACCAGTGGCCCCATAGCAAGTGGCTTACTATTGGAGGCACTCGTCAAAGAGGAGGAGCCAGGAGCACAGATGGGGAGGATCAGGGCTGCTCTGTGCAAAAACACCGGACAGAGCAGGTAGATAATGCTGCACTGGTGAAACCTTAAGTAACATACCCCCCCCCCCAATCTTACACATACAATACTATAAATGTGTGTAACTATGGATATTACACACAACCTGCATAAACACAGACCAAAATCAAACACTATGCAATTAGTAAACAAAGCAAAAAATATATAAATGTGTATAAAAAAGTGTCTGTAATATATCAACATTCACAGGTTATCATCAGCTCTTCAGGATGTGTTGGTGTGCCAAACATCTATTCCCATCTCCATGCTTTGCACTCCACCAAAACCACTCTGTGGATCCCCGCCACCACCAGGTACTCTCACCTTAGCAATATGACCTCCCACTGAGTGTTTGGACATACAACGCATGTGTCCCAGGATCACCTCTCCAGAATCAGCCAGACATCAGTGATGAAGCTCTCCTTTTCTTGCTGCTTTGCTCCACAACATGCAAACAACACACTGAAGATAGTGCTTTGCTTAAAAGCGTTATTGTCTCCCACAAACAGATAAAAATACCACTCACATGGTTAAGGTGATAGATTGCACCAGATAACTACAGCCTTGAAATAGATATGGCAACCTTCTGCAATAGCGTGATATTGGAATCCAACACTTACAATATCAGGTATGAGCATCATGACATCAACCAGGCTCCGCCCTAACACATTTCATTTGCAATATCGCATTTATATATAGCCATTATAGGATACGTTTTAGTAGGGCTTAGTATGCACTTTATCTACTAGATTCTTGCAATACATAGGTTTGCATTAGCCTTTTTAAGAATGCTCTTTTAGTAAAGGGAAGAGTCCTTGAGCAGAAAACCCCTTTTGCACTACAAAAAAATGGTGCCTGTAAGTAGCTTATTGGCTACAGAAACATGGTTATCACTATATAAAGCATGAGTGGAAGACGGTCCACTCAACCCCCCTGAAGAAGTTATGTGCCCTGTGATGAAATGCATGGGATGGGGCCTGGATGACATCATGATGCTCATACCTGATACGGCAAGTGTTGGTTTCCAATTTAGTGCTATTGCAGAAGATGCTATTTTAAGGCTGTAGTTATCTGGGGAAATCTAGTATGTAAGGTTCATTTCTTGTTTATTTCATTTTTTTAGAGCACTCAGGTTTAGCTTTTTAGTGTAGAGCACTACATACAGTTATATTACAACACTAATATTGTTTTATTGTTTAATTTGGTGGAAATTGGCTACTTGTATTTGAGCATACATAGCAACTCACAAGGGATGCAGTGACAAGTAAAACATTTCTTATTAAAAAAAGAAAAAACCTTTTGTAACACTTTAACTTTGCTAAAGTCATAGTAGTTATTTATATATTCGGATTGGTTTCTGTAGATTGCTGTCTAAAGACATTATATTTAATGTGACTGATTATGACTGAATACCAGGCCACTTTGACAACACAGTTTCAACACTTCCTTGTAGAGATGGAGCTTGCCGTTACCTTCTGCCCCCACACATTTCTACCAGCTTATCACTATAATGTGGGCTACCACTCTGAACAGTAGAAATTAGGAGGTAGCGAAAAGGGCGACACAAGCTACCAGAAATTCCTGGAGATTGTCTGTCAGGACCAGCCCTGATATTGACCATAGCTGTAGGTTTTTGGTGTCTGCTTTTGGTGTCTGTTTAAGCTGGCCATACTATAGATCAATGGAAATTCGACTAGCTCTGCAGGGACCAGCTGAATTTCAATTTGTCTATGGCCATTCCTGTTCATAAGAAGAGGATCTAATAATCTACTTCTTATGAATGAGCTTGTTGGAAAATTGTGTTTCATTCAAAGCATGCAGCCGATCGGTGTATTCTGACGGCAGGGGAGTCTCATTTTCAGAATACAATGACACAGCAGGGAGGATTCCTGCATCCACCTCATACGTGTGGCTGGGGGAATCAGCCCACTGGCTTAACGCCATCTATGGCCAGCTTAACCTCTTGATGCCAATCGTACGGAAGTTTGCGGCCTCACAGAACTGGGCTTTTTTCTGTGGGGTCGCTAATTTGCGTACCTGTCTTTGTGCTAGGTGCACCACATGGAGTGTCACTGAGAGCCTCGGGGCCCGTTCAAACAATCGGGACCTGGAAATCCTGATTCTGGGTCACCTGATCACTGTGATAGCCTCTGATTGGCTATCATAGTGATCAGTTACTGTGAAGCCCGACCCCTGTGTTTTCTCTTTCTGAATGGAGGAGAGAGATACATTTTCCAAAAAAAAATCCAAGTATGTGTAAAAAATAAATAAATAAATATAATAATAAAAAAATAAACAAAAATACCTAGATCAAGGTTTGATCTAGGTCAAGGTTTGATCTAGGTCTGTGCCAGGGTTAGTGTTTGGATCAAGGTCAAGGTCAGAGTCAAGGGTCAGAGTCTGCTTCTTTTTTTTTTTTTTTTTTTGGTCAGGATTTTTTTGTAATCTTTAAATTAGTATCAGTGTCAGTTAGTGGCAGGATAAAAAAAAAAATCAAGCTGCACGCTATTGTTTCTGGGTACAAACAACAACGAACATACACATGTGGTAACGCTGTGATCGTCAGGAGCAGGAGAAATTATTTTGGGTTGTAGTAGTAGGTTATGGTAGTAGCAAAAAATATACAGCTAAATTTAAAAAAAAAAATTCTTTTACTATTTTGGGCCAGTTTTTCTTTGATAATAAAAAAAAAAACAGGAGATATCCATTACCATTTACCGCCAAAGGAAAGCCCAATTTGTGCAGTTTTGCTAACACATGTCAAAGTTGCAAAATTGTGCTTAGGCATTAACATTTGTTTTACCCTTAGACACGGAGGGGTTAAAGCAGCTCTAGGTGCCTGCATTGTATACCTGAATCTGTTTTTTTTTCCCCGTCCTTTGTTGATTTCAAAAGAACTACCATATTTATTGAATATGTTTGAAATGGTAAAAGGGTTGGGATTGTTAGATGATATATGGTAAGACTTTATTCATTTACATGTACACCTGGAAGGAAAGTGTAGGTAAGTCAACTTTGATTTAATAATGTACAGGACATTCTGTTAATTTTTTGGATTGTTTCTGAATAGTGTTTATGCGCCACTCCATTGAGTACTGCTTGGACCTGAAGAAGGGGACACTCCCTGAAAGCCTGTCCTTAAACTTTTTGTTAGTGCAAATAAAAAAAAGTATCACGGACAGTACTCAATTGTTTCTGCCGCAAATGCACTAATACGGCTGCAATCACCTCAAGCAAAATGGAAGATGCACCACTCCATGGATGCCATTTTTTCTTAATCAATAAACAAGTCTATCATTGTTACTAAGGTCTTGTCTAGGAGGATTTTAAAACATTACATAAGCATAGACAAGTAAACCCTACTGGCAGGGGCGTATTTACCACAAGGCAAATAATGCATTTGCCTAGGGTGGCATTTTTCAGGGGGGGCAGCACTACCCCCTGGAAGAAGGGACTGAAAAAGGGACACACGCGGTATGGAGATCAGGTGGGATCCGAGAGAGGCTGTGGGCTGGTTGATGGTATATGCAGAGCCCGACTCTCATTCCGGAGGATGTCCAGAGCTGTGAAGGTGAGTGTCTTTCTCTCGCTGGGTGGGGGAGGCGATGCATGGGGGGCAATGGTAGGCTCTCTCAGGTGGGTGGGCAGGCAGGGGTGTTGTTGCTCAATGTCTCAGGCACTCTCTTCCACAGAGGTGGGGGATGACTGATTTTTGTGTTGCCTAGGGCAGAACAAAACCTACATACACCACTGCCCACTGGACAGACTTGGAGTGAACATGTCACTCATTTCGCCAATCTAAATGGGTCTACATTTTTAAAAGATTGCTATTTCCACTCATAAATAGTAATGACAGGACAGGCTAGGATCTGGACAATCCAATCGTACAAGTATTATTATTATACAGTTTGCTCAGCGCTGTACATTATAATGGAGACAGCACAGTAATAATACAATACACGAGGGGTTCGAGGGCCCTGCTCCTTGGAGCTTACAATCTAGGAGGGAGGGGAAATCAGTGCAAACCGTAAGCCACCTACGTTATTTTCAATTATCAACATTTTCTGTAACATCTGTATGTTCTTTTATGAGTGCTAACACTCTATAAAGCAACTTTCACCTCATCCTTACTTGTCTCTTTGTATATCAGCTTCCTAGAGCCACTCAGAGAATCATTACACTGTTAAGGAAGTATCACATTAGCTCTCTCAATTACTATGTTAAGTAGTCATACAGGAAGAAAAGTACTGCTCAGCCATGTCTTATTGTTGTCGTCTTGATGCTCGACAACTAAAGAAGTATATTCTGCTGGACGATTGTATAATTTGAGGAACTGATGTAATAAAAGAAAATCTAACTATTATTAGACCAGAGTAATTGCAATTCTGCTAAAAGAAAAAAAAAACACTCTTAATTTACCCGTAAAGCCCATGTTGTGACACTTTAACAAATTGTCTTGTGTCTAACAAAGACAGAAATGGGTCATTGGCTAACACAGCACCTCCAATTTAGCAGCCTGCTAACCTTTGACCCTTAGAAGAAAAATAAACAGATAAGCAGCTATTGACTGAATGTGCTACATTACGGCTACAATGTCTGAGACTGCCTTTATTTCCTTTTAAAAATTGTACACCTCACCTCAGAGAAAAAAAAAATACCAATTTTATTCAATTGCCTATACAGTAATGACATCCAGAATGAACCAGATTTGCTGTAATAAAACAATTAGGTACAATTTGTACCAGAGCTGCAGCACACAGAACAGGACAAAGATTTATTATCTGAAAATGAGAGAGTGGTTTAAAGTAGTATGGGAGACATAAATAGCTATTGTTTTTTCAATACAAAATACAGTGCTAAAATGTGCTTTTAAGACTTTCAGGCTGATGAATGAGGTAAGGCAAAAGGCCCCCACTGTGCCTGTGAGTTTTTCAGCATTCTTGTGGGCCCACTGCTATTATTCCTGGGATTGCCTTTCTTTTCTTTACCCTGTCTCGGTTTCAGCAGGACAGACTGTAATTGGCCAGGACACATATAAAAGAGGCAAATGAAGGGGAGGGATGGAAAAGGCATTCAGAGAACACCTTGGGGTAGGATATGCATATTTGGCATGTAAAGTATTCTAAAACATGTTGGTGTTGCTTTAACAAAAAAACTTTGATGTCTATTTTATGGTATTGATAAAAAAAGATTTGTAGTTAATTATTGTAAAACATTTCTATCAATCACCTTAACTACTTGCCCTCCAAGATTTACCCCCCTTCCTGACCAGGCCTTTTTTTGCGATACGGCGCTGCGTTACTTTAACTGACAATTGCGCGTTCATGAAATGCTGCACTCAAATTAAATTTATGTCCTTTTTCTCCACAAATAGAACTTTCTTTCAGTGGTATTTGATCGCCTCGCCAATTTTGAGAAAAAAACAATATGTTTGGCTTTTTGCTATTAATCATGTCCAGCAAAAAAATTAAAAAAATAAAATTTCATCATAAAAAATCCCAACACGTGTACATTTTTATTTTTTAAACCTCCCTGGCGGTATTCCCAAGTGTAGCGCGAGGTAAAGTTTCAGTACCACAAGCGGTAACCCCGAGCTACACTCGGGCTTACCATGCGGCGCTGCTCCGCGATCCCTCGATCACTTACCTTGTCCTGCGCTCCCGTGATGTCCCTCCTGCAGTGTCCCCGGCAATGTAATCCGGCGGATGCCAGCATCTGTCATCTGGGTTCCATCCCCTGTCAGCGTCTGGACATACGGGGGATGGAATGGCGGGAAATTTGAAAATGACAAACAGTGACATTCACTAAAATCACATAGTAAAACATTACTATATCAAAGCATTTCACATACATTTTGTCCCGAGTGCTTTGTCCTGTGTCCTGCCTACACTTTTACCATTCTTTCTGCCTGGAAACTTAGAAGCATCCATGGCGTCCAAAAAGCGTCCCTTTAGGTCAAAAGCGGTTTTAGACCAGCTAGAGAACAGCGATAGTAAATTAGAACCACTTGCAGAATTGAGTGATGATTCGTGGGGGAATTCCTCATCAGACACTGAAAACGATTTTGCGACTTTGCTCAGTGATGTGCAAACTCAGCGCTATATTTCAAATTTCAGTGTTTTTGGTTTGATTGTATTATTGAATTAAATTTATTATTATTATATTTTATGATTATTTATTAAATTATAATTTATGATTTCGTGTTTCAAGTTTTATCCTACCCGGGATGTTTACTAGACTGACAGATTTCAGTGAGTTATTCCTAAAAATTACAGGCCTACAATAAAAAAAAATACATATTTTCATGCAAAAAAATGTACCGCTTTGAGCACAGAAATATGGACATAATCAGACCGCTAGGAAGGTTAAAGTCCGCGGAGGTGGGAAAAAACTACAACCCGTAAGTGTACAAAAAATGTTCAAGTGCAAAAACACAAACACAAAAAAGTGCACTTAAGGGTGTGCTTTTGTCCACCCCCCAAAGGGGTAGGACCTCTACCCTGGTCCCCCAAGGTGCAAGGCTCCTGACAGGGACAAAGGTTTCCAATATGGCTCACCTAGCCAAAAGGCCTGGAGGACCCCTTTCCTTGTGGCTAGCCGAAGCCAACCACCAAGTACTAGGTCAGGGAGCTCTCCCAAAGAGAGAGCCCCCCCCAGGATCAGGGGAGGAAGGAACCTAATGGCCACGCATCCTCCCCCTAGACTTCAGGGCAGGCCAGTGGACCCACACCTTCCATCCTAGTGAGAAAAAAACACACACAAAAGTGAAAGGTGACAAAACAGTGAGGATAAATAAATAAATAAGTGGCCCTGCAATTGTGCACTGGCAAGGCCCTGAGGCCTGTAAAAAATTGCCCTGGACTTAGCCAAAAGGCCTAGCCCTTTAAGGTGCAGTGCAGAAAAAGTGTTTAGAACAGTGACCATGTGCACTTTTCACAGTTGGGATCCCACCCCCATGTGCTACTAACAGCACCCCTGAGGCGACCACTCTCAGGGGGCACTGCTCCGTTGGCTCTCTGCCTCCCCGGTCCCTGGCCAGACAAGGTAGATGCATTGGCATAAGGAGGAACTAAACCCCTCCAGTTTTCCTGGAGGAATTACTCCCGGGGCCCAATTGTGGGTGCCTTGGTTTCTCTTCCAGCCGTAATTATCCTTCAGAGCCCCCATCATACCATCATACCAGCATGGGTACTATACAGCCAGCCATCCTCGCCTAAAAGCAAGAATGACGGCGGAGCACCCCTACTGGACACTGATAAGAATAGATACTACACTTGATCTTAGCCAAAAGGAGTTTTTTTTTTTTTAAGTCCGTGAACGTGCGAAACAACGAAAACCCGTAAGTGTTCACAAAAAACATGCAAGTACAAAACACCACACAAAAAAGTGCACTTAGGGGTGTGCTTTGTCCTTCCCCCGAAGGGGATGGACCTCTACCCTGATCCCCTGGGGCACGAAGCTCCTGACAGGGACAAGGTTCTCATTTGGTCCACCTAGTCAAAAGGCCTGGCGGACCACCGTTCCATGGGGCCAGCCGAAGCCAGCCACTCAGTACTTGGTCAGGGGGCACTCCCAAAGAGAAAACCCCCTAGGGACAGGGGAGGAAGAAACCAAAAGGCCACACATCCTCCCCCTAGACTTCAGGGTAGGCCCGAGGACCCACACCCTCCATCCTGTGAGAAATAAATCACACACAAAAGTGAAAAGTGACAAACGTGGGAGAAAATAAATTAAATAAATAAGTGGTCGTGCAGATTGTGCACTGACCATCCCTGAGGCCCGTAGCAAAAATTGCCCAGAACTTAGCCATAAGGCCTGGTCCTAAAGGCGCAGTGCAAGAAAAGTGTTTGAACACAGTGACCATGTGCCTTTTTACACGCTGGGGTCCCACACCCAAGTGTTACTAAGAGCACCCCCAAGGCGACCACTTAGGGGGCACTGGTTTGCGGACTTTCTGCCTTCCCGGCCCCTGGCCAGACAAGGTAGATCCGCTCAAATCAGGAGGAACTGGGCCCTGCCAGTTTTCCAGGGGGAATTACTCCCGGGCCCCAGCAGCCTGTGGGCACCTCGGTTTCTGTTCCAACCTGTACTAGCCATCAGGACCATCATACCAGCAGGGGTACTATACAACCAATCATCCCCGCAAAGCTAGAATGATGGGGAGCACCCCTGCTGGACACTGATAAGAACAGATACTACACTTGATCCTAGCCAAAAGGCCGAGTTTTTTTTTTTTTTTAAGTCCGCAAACGTGCAAACTACAACGAAAAACCCGTAAGTGATCACAAAAAATGTGCAAGTGCGAACACCACACGAAAAAGTGCACTTAGGGGTGTGTTTGTCCTACCCACGGAAGGGTTGGACCGTTCACCTGATCCCCCGGGGCACGAAGCTCCTGACAGGGACAAGGTTCCCATTTGGTCCTCCTGGCCAAAAGGCCTGGTGGACCACCGTTCCTTATGCCCAGCCGAAGCCGGACATCCAGTACTAGGCAAGGGGGTTCTCCCGAAGAGAAAACCCCCTAGGGATCAGGGGAGGAAGGAACTCTAGGGCCACACATCCTCCCCCTAGACTTCAGGTAAGGCCCGAGGACCCACACCCTCCATCCGTGAAAAACACACACATAAGTAAAGTAAAAAGTGACAAAACGTGGGAGTGCATAATAAATAAGGTAAAGATAAAGTAAAGAAAAAAATTAAAAAGTGGTACCGTGCCGAATTGTGCACAGACCAGGCCCTGAGGCCCGTAGCAAAAATTGCCCTGGACTTAGCCAAAAGACCTGGTCCTTAGGGCGCTGTGCAAAAAGAGGTGAAAAACAGTGGCCATGTGTCATCTTCACACCGTGGGGTCCCACACCCAAGTGTTACTAGTGACACCCCTGAGAGCGTCTTCCCCAGGGGGCACTGAGTTTGCGGACTTTTTGCATCCCCAGCCCCAGGCCAGACCAAGGTAGATCCGTCCAAATCAGGAGGTACTGGGTCTTTCCAGTCTTCCCAGAGGAATTACTCCCAAGGCCCCAGAACGAATCATGGCGCTCCCTGGTTTCTGTCCCTCCGGTACTAGCCTTCCGGACCCCCATCATACCAGTGAGGGTACTATACAACCAATCATCCCTGCAAAGCTAGAATGATGGGGAGCACCCCCACTGGACACTGATAAGAACAGATACTACACTTGATCCTAGCCAAAAGGCCGAGTTGGTTTACTTGAAAGGTATAGCGTCTACAAATGGCTGTATATATACTGGAATTTTTTTTTTTTTATACTAGTAATGGCGGCAATCAGTGACTTATAGTGGGACTGCAGCAGGCATTCTGACACTGAGCGGAACTGACTTGGGGTCACTGACATCCCCAGTGACACCAATACAGTGATCAGTGCTAATAAAAGCACTGACACTGTACTAATGGCACTGGGCAGGAAGGGCTTAATATCTGGGGCGATCAAAGGGTTAACTGTGCTGTTTTACTGTATGCTGTGTGTGTGCTTTACAATGTAAGCACACTAATTTGTATGGCTCTGCATAGCAGTAGTGTGCAGGAGCTGACGGGGGAGATCTGCATTGTTTACATACAGGTCTCTCCTCCGTCTGTGACACACGGTGATTGACAGGTGAGGCCACCAATGGCGCATGTGCACCCCCTACCCGTAAATGCAAAGTCACATATATATACGTAATTTTGTTCACACCTGCCGCCCTGTAGCAGTACTTCTGCTATAGGGTGGCGGGAAAGCGATTAAATGGCAGTGACTGCACTGTTGGAGCTCATTGACATTAATGACATGTTTTCTTTTACACTGCAGATTAATGTATTGAGGATATGGTGTCAGGAAAGAACCTGCCACTAAGATTGCTGCCAAATGGACTATTTAAGGGCAGGCTCTGCTATAAGGTATATGACACATGATAAAGCATTTGGAGGTTTATTGCAAAAGTCAGTAAAGGTTAACTAACCATTTAAATAAAATCTTTCAACCTTTTTATTACATACCTTTATTTTTATTGTATTCCTAAAAAAAAGGAAACTAATTTTCATGGAATTTCCTACATCATACTTAGTAGAATCAAGTTATTTGTTAAAGCAAATAAAACATTGTCAAATATTCTAATCCTTCCTTGCTCAATTATAAATGTGCTGTTTTTGTTGGTGTTTTGTTGGAGTGATTTGCCACCACTTACTGTCCTGAAAGAAATTTATGGAAAGTCTCCCTAGTAGGTGGGCAATAAAGCCTATTCAGAAACTCTCACCTTTCCCTCCTTTATCGAAAGCTAAATAAAAGGCAACAAAGACAACAGTGGTGATCTTCAATAATCATTTTCTGGATGGATTTTAACTTAAAAAAACACTTGCATCTGTTCAACAAGACTAATGGTCATATTCATCAACTAGTAATTTTTACGTGGCCTACCACTTCGTGGCTGAGTTGCTGTTGTTCCCAGTTGCTTCCACTTTGTTATAATACCACTAAAAGTTGACCGTGGAATATTTAGTAGCAAGGAAATTTCACGGATGGACTTATTGCACAGGTGGCAACCTATCACGGTACCACACTTGAATTCACTGAGCTCCCGAGAGTGACCCATTCTTTCACAAATGTTTGTCTGCATGCCTAGGTGCTTGATTTAATACATCAGTGGCCATGGAGGTGATTGGAACACCTGAATCCAATGATTTGGAGGGCTGGCCCAATACTTTTGATAATATAGTGAAAGTGGGAACTATTTAATTGGAATGGAAACTGGACAGGGATCACAGGGGAAATGCAAGTTTGGAAGGGGATCACAGGGAAAAAAGAAAAGGGACACAAATAGCTATATTGTCACTTTCCTGCTGCTATCTATAGTTAACAGTGTTCAATACTTTACTGTATAGGATGTTGGTGACTTTAAAATGATCCATTTTTATACTTGTATCCGAGGCTTTGAGTAAGCATATCTTTGTGCTTGTTGCACACTCAAGATCTCTTTTGGCAGATGGTTGAAATATGGCTTCATGACTGACATACAGTAGCCTTTTTCCATAGAATAGACAATAAAGCATTTAGTGCATAAGTGTTCCATCCATCTGTTGGCCTAATTGGGAAGGAAAACAATGAGTTGTACTGTAGATTTTAGTTGCTTTTGTTTTATGTTTTTTCAGCCTGTGGATCCTGAAAGTAACCACCTTCATTGAAGCGTCCTGTCTAATGGTGTCAACACTACCTTTGTGTCTGTCTATGCTGGAGCAAAGTTGTCACCCTGGGCTGTGTACATAGAGTGCCTGCATGCCGCTTAATTTCTTTGAATGAGACCTTCCCTGTCTGAGTTTAACATATATTATTTCTGTTTAGTGCAAAGAGCATATGACAAATATGTCATATGGGTGTATGTCAGCTCAAAACGGAAATAGCCTCAGGGATCCACAGAACCATGCACAGCTCACGGATTATCTAACCACAAATTTAAGTTCCAAAACCAATTTTAAAAGAAAGTGCGACCCTGTTTAATTTTACAGATGTCTACATAGAGCAATTATTTTCCAGTGATGGTATAATACTACTTTAACAGCTACAGATGACCATCAGTGGATTTTGAAAAAAATGTACACACACACAGAACAGACTGTTTCCATCTACAACAAATGTAAAGGCACCAGAACATCCTGTTTACCAATTATATGAAACTACTAAACTGGGATTCGAGGGCACAATAAGAGAACTACAGTAGATGGAAACCATAGCTATATGGCATTTTTAGCCATATTTTCTTTATATTTTCATATATTTTTACTTATTTTATCATCTGAGTCTTTTTCATCCATTGTATCTTAGCACTTTTGATCTCCTGCAGCCCCTTTTGCAGTTACTCCATGCAATCACTTCAGCAATGACAATGATGATGACAATGGGAATAAAACATGCCTGTGCAATGAGAATTTCCATATAGTTTCCACTAGAAGCAACTGTGACATGGTTGCAACTCAGAAGAAGTGGGAGCCAGGAAAAAAGGACCTTCATGGCATGGTAAAAGGTTAATAATTTAATTACATTTTTAAAAATATTGAAAATAACTTGTGAGGTTACATTAAATTCTTAAACATATATGGGATTTTAGTGATTTGGGTTTACTTTAGGAACTCAAAAAAAATATCTATTGAATAATATATTAGGACCAAGATGTCCACACAGCCTTTGCACTGTGTTTTATATTGGGTCAGCCTTTAAACAGACCTATTTTTATCCTAGATATAATAAATTGTTTATTGTGTAGTGTGTTGGTTTTAAAATATAAATCCTTTGCATTTATTCTTATTGAATTTCACATTTGTCACTGAATTAGGGTGTTTTTGTAAACGTCATAGTCCAGTACATGCAGTGGGCCTCTTTTCTCCTGCAGTATCCTACTTCTAGAATATAACATTTCTTCGGGAGGTTGTCAGATATTTTTTGCTGTTACAAGATGAATGCATTGTTTTGCAATTGGATTTGTTGTACAGGTTGAGACTATGCAGCACTTGTTTTTGCATTTCTCGGGGCACCGGAGCTTGCCTAGACTAAACAACAGTTGAGAACTGCATCATTCAATTGTTAATGGCTCTACCCAGGGTAGCAGTTAAATAATCTCATTTTCAAGATAAAGTAACTAGGTCACCTGTGGTGCAAAATACAAAACTTAGGATGACTATACATGGCAAGACTGGACAAATTCAAACACTGCTGGTACAGATGGAGCAAAAAAATGGGTTATATGGAGCCTCCCTTTGGGATGATGAGTACTTCTTGCATGTCACACAAAGAAATGTAAATTTTTTTTTAACATTGTTATCTGCATAAGTGTCAGTCCTTCTGTTTTCTTTGATCAGTGGTCTCCAAACTTCGGCCCTGGGGCTGGATGTGGCCCTTTGCTTGCCTTTATCTGGCCCTTGAGGCATTATTCCTGCCACTGACACCAACAATGAGGCATAATTCCTGCCACTGACACCAATAATGGGGCACTATTCCACCCATTGACTCCAACTACTTCTCCCCCTAATACCAAAGATTGAGCATTGTTTACTCCCACTGTGCACGGTCCGCCCCCCCCAAAGTCTAAAGAACAGTAAACTGGCCCTTTCTTTAGAAAGTTTGGAGACCCCTGTCTTTGATGAACAGTTTCAAATCCCACGTACACCTTTACTTAAGACTAGTCAACTCATACTGAAAGTCACAGCATTGCCTCATTAATCAGCACCACAGACTCCAAGATACAATGTGTAAAGTAAACTATTTTACACTTGTGGTCGGGGTGGAAAAAATAGATGGCTGAGCCATGGTTTTAAAGGACACTCCCCCCCCAAGGCTGCAAAGTCATATAATGTCAAATCAAATAGACTACCCTCTTTGGTTCCTATAAATGTGGGAATAAAAAAGTGTATAAAAAGTGCCCTATTGCCACATAAATATGTGTAAAAAATTAATATAAATAACATACATTTACATCTTATACATAAAATATAGTGACACAAATAAAGTGCCTGATTCCACCATAAACTAAGTGCAACATTTTAGAAGAATATTTTAACATAACTTAAATGTCCATAAACAGTGTTCAAAGTAAAGTGCTCTGTGTCCAAAATCCATAGCCAGGTTGCGCAAGATAACTAAAACACCCGGAAAACAAATGCTCTTCCTCTTCTCTAAAATGGGAACATACCGCATTCACCAAAAACACATGACCTCTTTTCTCTTTTGTCAAATGCACATATTTTATGCCAGTTTATTTGCTCCAGCAGATACACCAAACACTTGCGGAATAGGATGGCTTCATATCCCAATCCTGTGTTTTTAAGAGACTCTGCAAAAAACTCTCTCACAGAGGGAAAGAGATAGAGGAACCTCTCATTGTGTAGTATATCCCCTCTATTAAACAAAACACTTTACAATTGCACATACATCAGTTCAGGACTTTCAGGTATATAAAAAATCTATATGGAAACCAAAAGAAAGGCGGTTTGCGTTCCACTTGTGTTCTGCTGATCGGAAGTGACGTATCTCGGAGGTCCCGCCCAACGCATTTCATCAGCAATAACTGTTTTCAACAGGGTAGTTTTAGGCAGAGTCTCTTAAAATTAAGTCTCTATAAATTTACTTGATATACCCTCTTCTTCAGAGTGAATAACTGTAATCTATGTAATTGATATTCACTCCCTGAACTCATTTTAATGCAATTCCTGATGATTGGTGATCAAAACTGAACTGCATTTTCAAAATGATGTTGAAGCAGTATTTTGCACAGATTTGGATTTATTGATTTATCCCTGGAATGTACTGTATGCCCTGTGAGAACTAGCATCAAGCGTAGAGCTTTAAAGCACACAGCCACTCGTTTTCTTCCTTTTTTAAGGGCTTTTTTAGCCCAATTTTATTTAAAAGAAAGTTCCATAATTTTCCCTCACTTCAGCATTTCACTCACACAAAAAACACAGGTATTTAGCCTCCTGGCTTGTACACACATTTCTGCCGCTCTGGCCTTCCACTTCAGGCTCACGGCTGTCTCCTGCAGACTCCTTCCTAAATGGCTTTTTGCACACAGCTAGCAGCCTTGCTGCTCTGCCTCCCACCTCTCCTAGGTGTAGCTCTCCTGACTCCTGGGCTCTGACCTCCTGTCTGCTGGGGTGGAGCCCAGAATCATGGTTAGGCCTCTACAAAAAGGCCTGCACACACCTGTGCAATCAGTGTGCTGGGGGTTCTGAAAACATGGACCCAGGATTGGAGATTTCATCCCTCCCAAATCACTTAGAAATCTCCAGGCCCCAGGTCCCAAAACAGGCTTTAACCATTTGACGCCTGGCCTATGGCCAAATGGTGTCCGCAAAAATGTATTAGCTTTCCGGGAGGCCCCCATATGGCGTCCTCCCGCACATGCGCAGTTCGCACGCTTGCAGAGCCGCGCAGCAGCGCGATCTGTCACCGGCCGTGTACCTCGGACATGGCCGATGACAGATCTGAGCCCCCATTGCCGGTACCATGTGACCTGCTGTGACCAATCACAGCAGGTCACATGACAGTTGTATACAATGGATGGCTTCATTCATGCCATCCATTGTATACTAGTGTCTAGCTGTGAATGGTCACAGCTAATCACATGCACATGTCATGTGATTAGCTGTGGCCAAATCACAGCTAAGCACAAAAAAAAAACAAAAAACCCTGAATGAATCGATGTCATTCAGGTAAATGCTTGCTTATAGCAAAGTAAGTCTTTGCTATAAGCAAATTGTGTAAAAAAAAAAAAAATACTGATCACTTCCCCAAAGTAGTACAATGTTACCATAGTAACATTTGGACATAGTGAAATATGAAAAAAAATCTTTAAAAAAATAAAAAAAATTTAATAAAAATTTAAAATAAAAAAAAAATAAAGAAAAAAAAAATATTTTTTTTTTTTCACACTGTCACCAGTCAGTGTCCCTGATCACCGCCATGCCAGTTATATGATGATGCTGTACTGCACTGGTGACAGTATGTAAAAAAAAAATAGTGAAAATAATTTTTTTTATTTTTTCATTTTCCGAAAAAATATGACAAAAAAAAATACAACTTCAAAAAACTCGCCATGCCTCTTATGAAGTACGTCGGACTGTCTACTCTGCAAAAAGGGGTCATTTGTGGGATATCTGTACTATTCTGACATTCTTGGACCTCAAGAAATTAGATTGGCTGTCAGTACTTCAGGATTGATCAATATTCATATCTATCCCATAGTTTGTGAACTCTATAACTTCCCTACAGACTAAAAAATATATCCTAATTTGGGTTATTTTCACCAAAGACATGTACCAGAATACATTTCGGCCTAAATTTATGAAGAACAATTATTTATTTGCAAACTTTTATAACAGAAACAAAGAAAAACGTGTTTTTTTTTTCAAAATTTTCAGACTTTTTTCTTAATTTAGCAAAAAATAAAAACCCCAGCGATGATTAAATACAACCAAAAGAAAGCTCTAGTTGTGTGAAGAAAATGATAAAATTTTAGTTTGGGTACAATGTTGTATGACCAGTTTCCTCTGCATTAAGCAACCCGCCTGGAGCCCTTCAACCTGTATGGTTGAGAATCCTGAATTGATTTAGACCGTTGCAGGATACTGAACTGCCACAGCCCTTTTTGAAGCATGACACTGTTTTGCTACCTTTGTTAGCTGTGACTTGGCATTGCACACAATTGCGAAGTCTGTGGTCTACAGACCCCCAGTTCTTTTTCTATCACTGATTTGTCCAGAGAAGCCCCTCCTAATGTGTATTTTTTAGCACCCAACTTTATTTTTCTGTTATTGAACTGCATATGTCATGTAGCTGTCAAACCCACTATTTTATCAAGGTCTTCTTGTAATGATACTAGACCCTGTGCAGAATTAATTTCACTGTATTTGGTATCATCAGCAAACAAAGAAATATAGCTCTTGATTCTAACCTTTATATAATTAATAAACAAACTGAACAACATTGGCCCCAAGACAGAACCCTGGCGCACACCAATCGCAAATTTAGGCCATTCAGAGAATGAGTCATTCATTACTACCCTGTGGACTTGTTCATGTCACTAGTTACCTATCCATGTAAAAACAATTTCATCAACTCCAATAGACCTTTTTTACAGAAAAAATGTTTAAGAGGTACATTATCAAATGCTTTAGCAAAATCTATTAACACTAATATTATTATTATTCATGATTTATACAGCACCAATAGTTTGTGCAACACTTTACAAGATAAAGGGATCAGTGCAGATATAATACAATTAATTACAAGAGGGTTAAGAGGTCCTGCTCTTTACAGCTTACAATCTAATAGGGTGGGGCAAGTGGTAGGAATGGTAATAACTGTAAGAGATCAGCTGATAGAGGAATTAAAAGTTGTTAGGTGGATAAACTACATTGTGTATTTGCACTCCTCTGTATGAAACCAATATGAACCAATGCTCCATGATGACAGTGCAGAATAGAAGTATAAAGGAGGTGCAGTGGAGTCGCATAAATGCATATACAGTAATTCACTTTTCTTATAAATAGTAAGAGACTTTGTTAGCCTTCTTAGGTGGGCCATACACCAACTCTATGAAAACAAAGAGCTGAAAGACATTTGCTTGTCCTCCAAATATCTGCATGCTATCAGGACAACAGGACTCAGTTAACAGATAGCTGAACAGTAAGCTAGGTACATGTTTCCTTTGTCCATAGCAAATGAATGGTCACTAAGGGGCTCATTTAAAAAGTGGCCATACTGCTACTTTAAAAACACTGCACATATATAAAGTACAGCAGTGAGCCTTTTCAAAAGTACTGTGCTTACCCCCAGCTTCTGGGCTGTGGAGTGTAACAGCTCTGATCAAAAGTTCTGTATTTAAGAAAATAAAAAGAGAGCCCAGTCAGAGGACCTGTCAAAGTCACTTGACTGGCTCTCCTCCAGTCATGAAGTTCCCTCTGCACCATTACGCAGAACCTTATGGGGCTCTACCAGCTACACACCACCCCTTGACTTTTATAAGGGGATGGGCAGTGGCATGCATAGCAAAGCATAGTGTAAAAAAGAGTGAATATCAATATTGTATGCAACAAAGTTTTCCAGCAAGCATTCCTTGCACAACATATATATATTGTTTTCAAAACCAAACCTCTACATGTTTTGACTGTTACAAACAGTATCTGAAGAAGTCATATTGCTTGTTTTAATTGGCCACGTATAGTATGTCCAGCCATACGATGATCCCAGTTACAAGTACCAAAGCTCACCATGCCAACTCTCCCTTTGTATACACTACTAGATGATTAGCGCAAAATGTAGAGCAGAAGGAATTCAACTGCATCAAGCTATGTGCTAACAACTTTCAGGAACTGGTTCATTCTTTAGGAGATTTTTCTTTCATTGTTTTGTAGTAACTGCCCTAAACAAATGAAAGGTGAGATCTAACTGATTACAATGGGCTGCTACATTTTGCACATTCTTAACACTCCCTGCACTGTCCTTTTTATTAAGTCTGATTGTGTGTGATGAGTTTGCCATATCTCAGTAGTTTCCAGTGCTGTGAAGTTATTCATATGTAGAAAAGGGTCAACAGCAGGAAGCCTTGGAGTCTTAACATTGGCAAAACATAATACCTTTACTTGTATACTGTGCCCTTAATCCTCTCTATCCAGTTACCAAACACTAACCTAACATTGTGGTCTTAAGATGCAAGAAATTGCCTAAAGATTATGTCAGACCCTTTATTGTATTTTGAAAGCTGTGTTTTTTTTATTTTAGTATCCTCTTCTCCCTTATGACTGGTTATTGTTGCATAACTAAAGTCTAATCTAAACGTTCCAGCAGCCCTCACCAAACAAAAGGTTTTCTAGATTTTTGTTAAATGAAAAACAAAATGCAACCTTTGGAATAATAAATATTAACTTCATATTTCACAAATTTAATTTTTTTACATTTTTAACAGAATGGAAAAAGGTAAAACAAAATGTTTCACTTTTTTAACAGAATGCAAAAAAAGAAAAAGAAAATGTGCAAAAGTTAATGCACCCTGTCATTCAGTACCCAGTGTCAGAAATCACGCGCACTGAACATTTTTTGCCAGTTAATTATTTCCAATATTGTTTTTAAAATGCTCTCCCACCCTTTCTAGTAGAAAACTTTTTGTTCCGAAATAATCTTAGGTTGTCTTGCTTGAACTACATGTTTGACTTCTCCCTAAAGATGTTCTGTAATTGTGTGCTTCAATTTACAGATATATGCCACATGTTCCCTGCAGAGATTGTGTTAATGTCTCGTTTAAAACATGTAATGTGACCACCCTGATATATTAAGGAAGAGTTAAGTGATAACAGAGGTAAGCATTTCCCTCTCTGTCCCAAGTAATGAACCTTGAAGTGGTCATTCCAGTTAAGTAACCCAGTAGTTAATTTAACCTACATATTATTTATGCACTTAACCCCATGAAAAATTGATTTGAATCTCAACCACAGAATTGCTTTGTCCAAAATAGCCTGTTCTATTAGCACCGAGACAGCTCCCTGTATAATTATACTGTATATCTGAAAACTATTTATAAATTCATACATACACCCATTAGTCTAAATCATACTTTAAAAATCATTTGCTGGGATACATTATTAGTTGTACTGGCAACCTGCTGCCTGTATTGTTGTTTTATTTTATACCTTTTACAGACAGATATTTGGTAAAATGGTTTGGGTATGCAGTGTTCTTTATTTAGTGGAGGAAAAGCCTAACTATAACTATTCTTTAAAATGTTCCTTCCTCTTGTCCTACCTATCCTGTATACCCTGTATAAGAAAGATCAGTGTATCTATTTTTTAATCCGTCATGGCCAAGTCATGTGATCCTGCAGCTTCGACTCCCTTGTGTGATGCCGACCATCAATGAGTCGAAAACCAAACGTTCTGTCTAGAGATGAGCGAATCGAAGTATCCGAAGTGGAATTCGAGTCGAATATCGGAAAAATTTCGATTCGTGCCGAATCCGAAAAACAGCCTAATTCGGACGCGCGAATCGAAATTTTTCCGAAAATGGCGGCTGACATGTGCGGCGACGGAGCGGGGATGTCGGGGAAGGCGCGCAGACAAGGCGCGCTGCCCCATAATGCATTCCTCAACGACATGTGATCGCATCAGCCAATCAGCAGCCAGCCAGCCAGCACTGTGTAATGGTCGAGGTATATATAGCGGCCATTTTGGAAATCTTCATTTGCCTGCAGTCATTGAACAGAGGCAGACCGCTCTGTACTAGGGACAGGGACAGAGTTAGGGCCACAGAAACGAGAATTGGGGACAGAGAGAAGTTACTTAGGGACAGAGAACCATTACTCAGGGACACAGACTTGTTAATGAGGGCCACAGAATCGTTATTTAGGGACAAAGAAACGCTAGTTAGGGCCACAGAATTCATACTCAGGGACAGACAGAATTGTTACTCAGTGCCAGAGAATTGTTACTTAGGGCCACAGAAACGTTATTAGGGCCACAGAATTTTTACTCAGGGACAGACAGAATTGTTACTGAGTGCCAGAGAATTGTTACTCAGGGACAGACAGAATTGTTACTGAGTGCCAGAGAATTCTTACTCAGGGCCACAGAATTCATTCTCAGGGACAGACAGAATTGTTACTCAGGGACAGACAGAATTGTTACTGAGTGCCAGAGAATTGTTACTCAGGGACAGACAGAATTGTTACTGAGTGCCAGAGAATTGTTACTCAGGGACAGACAGAATTGTTACTGAGTGCCAGAGAATTGTTACTCAGGGACAGACAGAATTGTTACTGAGTGCCAGAGAATTGTTACTCAGGGACAGACAGAATTGTTACTGAGTGCCAGAGAATTGTTACTCGCACAGACACAAAATTGTTACTTGCACAGACACAGAATTGTTACTCGCACAGACACAGAATTGTTACTCAGGGCCACAGAATTCATACTCAGGGACAGACAGAATTGTTACTGAGTGCCAGAGAATTGTTACTCAGGGACAGACAGAATTGTTACTGAGTGCCAGAGAATTGTTACTCAGGGACAGACAGAATTGTTACTGAGTGCCAGAGAATTGTTACTCGCACAGACACAAAATTGTTACTTGCACAGACACAGAATTGTTACTCGCACAGACACAGAATTGTTACTCAGGGCCACAGAATTCATACTCAGGGACAGACAGAATTGTTACTGAGTGCCAGAGAATTGTTACTCAGGGACAGACAGAATTGTTACTGAGTGCCAGAGAATTGTTACTCAGGGACAGACAGAATTGTTACTGAGTGCCAGAGAATTGTTACTCAGGGACAGACAGAATTGTTACTGAGTGCCAGAGAATTGTTACTCAGGGACAGACAGAATTGTTACTGAGTGCCAGAGAATTGTTACTCGCACAGACACAAAATTGTTACTTGCACAGACACAGAATTGTTACTCGCACAGACACAGAATTGTTACTCAGGGCCACAGAATTCATACTCAGGGATAGACAGAATTGTTACTGAGTGCCAGAGAATTGTTACTCAGGGACAGACAGAATTGTTACTGAGTGCCAGAGAATTGTTACTCAGGGACAGACAGAATTGTTACTGAGTGCCAGAGAATTGTTACTCGCACAGACACAAAATTGTTACTTGCACAGACACAGAATTGTTACTCGCACAGACACAGAATTGTTACTCAGGGCCACAGAATTCATACTCAGGGACAGACAGAATTGTTACTGAGTGCCAGAGAATTGTTACTTAGGGACAGACAGAATTGTTACTGAGTGCCAGAGAATTGTTACTCAGGGACAGACAGAATTGTTACTGAGTGCCAGAGAATTGTTACTCGCACAGACACAAAATTGTTACTTGCACAGACACAGAATTGTTACTCGCACAGACACAGAATTGTTACTCAGGGCCACAGAATTCATACTCAGGGACAGACAGAATTGTTACTGAGTGCCAGAGAATTGTTACTCAGGGACAGACAGAATTGTTACTGAGTGCCAGAGAATTGTTACTCAGGGACAGACAGAATTGTTACTGAGTGCCAGAGAATTGTTACTCGCACAGACACAAAATTGTTACTTGCACAGACACAGAATTGTTACTCGCACAGACACAGAATTGTTACTCAGGGCCACAGAATTCATACTCAGGGACAGACAGAATTGTTACTGAGTGCCAGAGAATTGTTACTCAGGGACAGACAGAATTGTTACTGAGTGCCAGAAAATTGTTACTCAGGGACAGACAGAATTGTTACTGAGTGCCAGAGAATTGTTACTCAGGGACAGACAGAATTGTTACTGAGTGCCAGAGAATTGTTACTCAGGGACAGACAGAATTGTTACTGAGTGCCAGAGAATTGTTACTCGCACAGACACAAAATTGTTACTTGCACAGACACAGAATTGTTACTCGCACAGACACAGAATTGTTACTCAGGGCCACAGAATTCATACTCAGGGATAGACAGAATTGTTACTGAGTGCCAGAGAATTGTTACTCAGGGACAGACAGAATTGTTACTGAGTGCCAGAGAATTGTTACTCAGGGACAGACAGAATTGTTACTGAGTGCCAGAGAATTGTTACTCGCACAGACACAAAATTGTTACTTGCACAGACACAGAATTGTTACTCGCACAGACACAGAATTGTTACTCAGGGCCACAGAATTCATACTCAGGGACAGACAGAATTGTTACTGAGTGCCAGAGAATTGTTACTTAGGGACAGACAGAATTGTTACTGAGTGCCAGAGAATTGTTACTCAGGGACAGACAGAATTGTTACTGAGTGCCAGAGAATTGTTACTCGCACAGACACAAAATTGTTACTTGCACAGACACAGAATTGTTACTCGCACAGACACAGAATTGTTACTCAGGGCCACAGAATTCATACTCAGGGACAGACAGAATTGTTACTGAGTGCCAGAGAATTGTTACTCAGGGACAGACAGAATTGTTACTGAGTGCCAGAGAATTGTTACTCAGGGACAGACAGAATTGTTACTGAGTGCCAGAGAATTGTTACTCAGGGACAGACAGAATTGTTACTGAGTGCCAGAGAATTGTTACTCAGGGACAGACAGAATTGTTACTGAGTGCCAGAGAATTGTTACTCGCACAGACACAAAATTGTTACTTGCACAGACACAGAATTGTTACTCGCACAGACACAGAATTGTTACTCAGGGCCACAGAATTCATACTCAGGGATAGACAGAATTGTTACTGAGTGCCAGAGAATTGTTACTCAGGGACAGACAGAATTGTTACTGAGTGCCAGAGAATTGTTACTCAGGGACAGACAGAATTGTTACTGAGTGCCAGAGAATTGTTACTCGCACAGACACAAAATTGTTACTTGCACAGACACAGAATTGTTACTCGCACAGACACAGAATTGTTACTCAGGGCCACAGAATTCATACTCAGGGACAGACAGAATTGTTACTGAGTGCCAGAGAATTGTTACTTAGGGACAGACAGAATTGTTACTGAGTGCCAGAGAATTGTTACTCAGGGACAGACAGAATTGTTACTGAGTGCCAGAGAATTGTTACTCGCACAGACACAAAATTGTTACTTGCACAGACACAGAATTGTTACTCGCACAGACACAGAATTGTTACTCAGGGCCACAGAATTCATACTCAGGGACAGACAGAATTGTTACTGAGTGCCAGAGAATTGTTACTCAGGGACAGACAGAATTGTTACTGAGTGCCAGAGAATTGTTACTCAGGGACACCTAATCGTTGAATTAAATAGTATGTCAGACAACATGCAGAGGAGTGGCAGAGGAGGCAATGTTTTAGGAGCGAGCAGACGTGGCAGCAGAGGAAGGGGTCGAGGCAGCAGTATTCGCAGCCAGAGGCCAGTGCTCCCGGTGTCATCCAGCGGTCGTGTCTCCACCGACAACCCTGCCGTCATTGATTGGTTGGCTCGGTCGTCTTCCTCTTCCCAGGTCACCTCTGACACCTACAGCCAACGGTCGGTGGGTACGTCAGACACAACCGTTAGTTGGCATGGCCCGGGACCAAGCCCACTGAAATCACGTGTCCTCTACCTGCCCCTGTCCTTTGCTGTTCCCTCACCAAGCGAAGTATCGCATGCTGTGGGCTCAGCCCCACTGTACAGTGAGGAAGAGCTAACAGAGGGCGGTCAGGAACGGGGGGAGACATCGGCCTTTTCAGCAGCCAAGCGAACAAGTACTGGCGAGGAGAGTGGCTCGGTAGCCGGTCTAGAGACAGGTCTGTCTCCTGACCCAGACGCAGCCGAGGGGGCTAGTAGTGAGGCGGAGACCCTACTTGATGATGAGGAGGTTGATCGCACTTGGCAGCCTCGTCGTCATCAGGCAATTTCTTCCGCATCATCAGGAGAAGAGGGTGGCAGCTTGGCAGCGAGCAAAACAGTCGGTGGGTTGCCCAGGAGACAGCAGCAGGGTCGCATCAGTGTCAGTGGAGCCAAACGTCCACGGAGTAGAGCACCAGCTCCACTGCAGCCTACCACCACGGCCAGTAGTGGTGCCGGTGCGCACGGAGGAAGTAGCAGTCAGCCAGTGAAGAGTAGCGGGGGCAAAGTTTCCTACTCGGTGGTGTGGCAATTTTTCCTCAAGCCGCCCGAGGAAGTAAACGTAGCCGTATGTCGACTATGTGGCCAGAAATGCAAGCGTGGCCAGGGGGCCCATGTTGGGACTACAGCGTTGCGTCAGCATATGCAGCGTCACCATTCGGTGGCCTGGGAAAACCGTGATAAACATACGGCGGTTCTGCCAGCCCCAGCCCCCGCTCCATCACCCGCTCCGTTACTTGCTCCGTCACCCGACGTCGTCAATCGCCCTCTATCAGCCAGTCAAGGCTCCAACACCTCTGCTGAGGGGAGTTGTCGCTCATTGGCATCTTCCGCTCGTTCAGATGCTCCTTCTCCTGCTACTCCTCTTCTCGGATTCCGTCAACAGTCTTTCTTGGAATCCGTATCCAAGAGACAACAGTTTGCGAGCACGCACCCGACGGTGCAAAAGCTGAACGTCCTCCTGTCCAAGTTGCTGGTGCTGCAGTCCCTCCCTTTCCAACTGGTGGACTCAGCACCTTTCCGAGAAATGATGGCTTGTGCCGCGCCGCGGTGGAGAGTGCCAAGCCGTCATTTCTTTGCCCAAAAGGCAGTGCCAGCCCTGCATTCACATGTAGAAGAGATGGTGGGCCAGTCTTTGAGCATGTCGGTCTCTGCCAAAGTGCACGGCAGCGCCGACGTGTGGAGCTGTAACTACGGTCAGGGACAGTACATGTCATTTACGGCCCACTGGGTGAACGTGGTGCCGGCACAGCCGCACCAGCAACTTGGACAGGTCACGACGCTTTTGCCTCCACGTTTGCACGTCCTTGGTCCAGCAAGCATGTCCGCCTCTACCACCTCTTTTTCCGCCGTGTCCTCAGCCGCCACCCCCGTGCCAAGTCCCATTACCCGACCGGCATATCACATGTGCAGGGCGCAACGGTGTCACGCTGTGCTGCACCTGGTATGCCTTGGCGAACGTAGTCACACAGGGGAGGAACTGCTGAGTGTAATGAACAGAGAAATCGACAGATGGCTGTCTCCGCGCAAACTAAAAATCGGAACCATGTTGACTGACAACGGAAAGAACATGGTGTCTGCTCTGCGTCAAGGAAGGTTGTGCCATGCGCCATGCATGGCTCACGTGTTCAATCTGGTTGTCAAGCGGTTCCTAAAATCCACCATCCCACTGCAAGACATCCTTAAAATGTCACGTAAACTGTGCATGCATTTCAGCCATTCCTACACCGCAAAGAACACCCTCATTGAGCTGCAGCGGCAGAACGGAATTCCACAGCATCGCCTGATCTGCGACGTTGCAACAAGGTGGAATTCAACCCTACACATGTTAGACCGCCTTTACGAGCAGCGAAAGGCCATCACCGATTTCCTGATGTTACAAGCGGATAAAGGTACTCCCCTGTGTAACTTCGATGTCAGCCATTGGCAGCTCATGCGTGACACCTGCCGCTTGCTCAGGCCCTTTGAGGAGGCCACGCTATTCGTGAGTCGGCAGGACTATGGGATGAACGACGTCATTCCTCTGTTGCACGTCCTGGAACAAATGCTGTTAACAATGGCTGGTCAGGGTGCGGTAGACGTGGCGCACAGATGTCAACGCCACATGACCCCTGTGGGGGCAGGACAGGAAGAAGAGGAGGAGGTAGAGGAGGACATTTGTGCTCAGGAATTATTGAGTGAAATGGGTGGTTTTTCCACTCAGCGGACAGGAGTGGAGGAGCAGGAGCATCTGGTAGAGGAGGAGGAGGAGGAGACAGAGGACCCAGACGCACCGTGGCAGTATGCTGTGGAGATGGAGGCAGGGAGTCCCTCGCATTCCTTGGCACAAATGGCCCATAGCATGCTCGGTTGCTTGCGTAGCGACAGCCGAATAATAACCATCAGACAGAGGGATGACTTTTGGCTGTCCACCTTGTTGGACCCTCGCTACCGGTCCAAAATGGTGGCCTTTTTCACACCTGCTGAGAGGGAGGCCAAAATTACGTACTATAAAAACCACCTATGTAGTCAGTTGGTCTCTGCCTTTGTGCGCCAACGTCCATCCTCAGACACTGTGGGCCCTGTGCGCTCGCGTTCCGCTGGCATGGCAGCAGGGGAGGGGTGGGGTGGTAGGAGCAGTGGCAGCTCCACCAGCAGTGGCTGCCTCAGTCTGCAGTCGATGATGAGTAGCTTTCTTCACCAGCGCAGTGAGGAAACTACTAACCAGCCGCAGCAGCAGCAGCAGCATCAGGTGGACCTGGAGCAGGAGCTCAAACAACAGGCTTGGGCCTACTTGGACAGCACCCTGCCAACCGAGGTAGACAATCCCCTTGACTACTGGGCAACGAAACTTGACCTTTGGCCCCAACTAGCTGAATTTGCCCTTGAAAGGCTGTCATGCCCGGCCAGTAGCGTGGCATCGGAGCGCGTGTTTAGTGCGGCAGGAGGTATTGTAACTCCGCGGAGGACACGACTGTCCACCCAAAGTGTGGAGAGACTCACGTTTGTGAAAATGAATCAGGCGTGGATTAGTCTGGATTTCAAACCACCAGTTCCTGACACAACTGACTAAATCCGCCATGAATCATGCCTCAAACATGTGCCACTTTGAGGTCTCCTCACACACTGCTGGTGTGTTGAATTTTTTGACATAGGGTGCTGGCAGATTATGGGCCTCCTATAGCTGCTGCCAGGCCCCTAATCTGCCATAGGCCCCTATATACCGCTTCCTCATGCTGCTGCCAGGTCCAGAGTCTCTCATGGGTCCCTGTACGGCCTCCCATTGCTGCTGTCTCCATCGCCACACTCTGCTGCCATGTGCCACTTTCAGGTCTCTTCACACTGCTGGTGTGTTTAATTTTTTGACATAGGGTGCAGGCAGATTACGGGCCTCACATAGCTGCTGCCAGGCCCCTAATCTGCCATGGGCCCCTATATACCGCCTCCTCATGCTGCTGCCAAGTCTAGAGTCTGTCATGGGTCCCTGTACGGCCTCCCATTGCTGCTGTCTCCATCGCCACACTCTGCCATGTGCCACTTTCAGGTCTCTTCACACTGCTGGTGTGTTTAATTTTTTGACATAGGGTGCAGGCAGATTACGGGCCTCACATAGCTGCTGCCAGGCCCCTAATCTGCCATGGGCCCCTATATACCGCCTCCTCATGCTGCTGCCAAGTCCAGAGTCTCTCATGGGTCCCTGTACGGCCTCCCATTGCTGCTGTCTCCATCGCCACACTCTGCTGCCATGTGCCACTTTCAGGTCTCTTCACACTGCTGGTGTGTTAAATTTTTTGACATAGGGTGCAGGCAGATTACGGGCCTCACATAGCTGCTGCCAGGCCCCTAATCTGCCATGGGCCCCTATATACCGCCTCCTCATGCTGCTGCCAAGTCTAGAGTCTGTCATGGGTCCCTGTACGGCCTCCCATTGCTGCTGTCTCCATCGCCACACTCTGCTGCCATGTGCCACTTTCAGGTCTCTTCACACTGCTGGTGTGTTAAATTTTTTGACATAGGGTGCAGGCAGATTACGGGCCTCACATAGCTGCTGCCAGGCCCCTAATCTGCCATGGGCCCCTATATACCGCCTCCTCATGCTGCTGCCAAGTCCAGAGTCTCTCATGGGTCCCTGTACGGCCTCCCATTGCTGCTGTCTCCATCGCCACACTCTGCTGCCATGTGCCACTTTCAGGTCTCTTCACACTGCTGGTGTGTTAAATTTTTTGACATAGGGTGCAGGCAGATTACGGGCCTCACATAGCTGCTGCCAGGCCCCTAATCTGCCATGGGCCCCTATATACCGCCTCCTCATGCTGCTGCCAAGTCTAGAGTCTGTCATGGGTCCCTGTACGGCCTCCCATTGCTGCTGTCTCCATCGCCACACTCTGCCATGTGCCACTTTCAGGTCTCTTCACACTGCTGGTGTGTTAAATTTTTTGACATAGGGTGCAGGCAGATTACGGGCCTCACATAGCTGCTGCCAGGCCCCTAATCTGCCATGGGCCCCTATATACCGCCTCCTCATGCTGCTGCCAAGTCTAGAGTCTCTCATGGGTCCCTGTACGGCCTCCCATTGCTGCTGTCTCCATCGCCACACTCTGCTGCCATGTGCCACTTTCAGGTCTCTTCACACTGCTGGTGTGTTAAATTTTTTGACATAGGGTGCAGGCAGATTACGGGCCTCACATAGCTGCTGCCAGGCCCCTAATCTGCCATGGGCCCCTATATACCGCCTCCTCATGCTGCTGCCAAGTCCAGAGTCTCTCATGGGTCCCTGTACGGCCTCCCATTGCTGCTGTCTCCATCGCCACACTCTGCTGCCATGTGCCACTTTCAGGTCTCTTCACACTGCTGGTGTGTTAAATTTTTTGACATAGGGTGCAGGCAGATTACGGGCCTCACATAGCTGCTGCCAGGCCCCTAATCTGCCATGGGCCCCTATATACCGCCTCCTCATGCTGCTGCCAAGTCTAGAGTCTGTCATGGGTCCCTGTACGGCCTCCCATTGCTGCTGTCTCCATCGCCACACTCTGCCATGTGCCACTTTCAGGTCTCTTCACACTGCTGGTGTGTTAAATTTTTTGACATAGGGTGCAGGCAGATTACGGGCCTCACATAGCTGCTGCCAGGCCCCTAATCTGCCATGGGCCCCTATATACCGCCTCCTCATGCTGCTGCCAAGTCTAGAGTCTCTCATGGGTCCCTGTACGGCCTCCCATTGCTGCTGTCTCCATCGCCACACTCTGCTGCCATGTGCCACTTTCAGGTCTCTTCACACTGCTGGTGTGTTAAATTTTTTGACATAGGGTGCAGGCAGATTACGGGCCTCACATAGCTGCTGCCAGGCCCCTAATCTGCCATGGGCCCCTATATACCGCCTCCTCATGCTGCTGCCAAGTCTAGAGTCTGTCATGGGTCCCTGTACGGCCTCCCATTGCTGCTGTCTCCATCGCCACACTCTGCCATGTGCCACTTTCAGGTCTCTTCACACTGCTGGTGTGTTAAATTTTTTGACATAGGGTGCAGGCAGATTACGGGCCTCACATAGCTGCTGCCAGGCCCCTAATCTGCCATGGGCCCCTATATACCGCCTCCTCATGCTGCTGCCAAGTCTAGAGTCTCTCATGGGTCCCTGTACGGCCTCCCATTGCTGCTGTCTCCATCGCCACACTCTGCTGCCATGTGCCACTTTCAGGTCTCTTCACACTGCTGGTGTGTTAAATTTTTTGACATAGGGTGCAGGCAGATTACGGGCCTCACATAGCTGCTGCCAGGCCCCTAATCTGCCATGGGCCCCTATATACCGCCTCCTCATGCTGCTGCCAAGTCCAGAGTCTCTCATGGGTCCCTGTACGGCCTCCCATTGCTGCTGTCTCCATCGCCACACTCTGCTGCCATGTGCCACTTTCAGGTCTCTTCACACTGCTGGTGTGTTAAATTTTTTGACATAGGGTGCAGGCAGATTACGGGCCTCACATAGCTGCTGCCAGGCCCCTAATCTGCCATGGGCCCCTATATACCGCCTCCTCATGCTGCTGCCAAGTCTAGAGTCTGTCATGGGTCCCTGTACGGCCTCCCATTGCTGCTGTCTCCATCGCCACACTCTGCCATGTGCCACTTTCAGGTCTCTTCACACTGCTGGTGTGTTAAATTTTTTGACATAGGGTGCAGGCAGATTACGGGCCTCACATAGCTGCTGCCAGGCCCCTAATCTGCCATGGGCCCCTATATACCGCCTCCTCATGCTGCTGCCAAGTCCAGAGTCTCTCATGGGTCCCTGTACGGCCTCCCATTGCTGCTGTCTCCATCGCCACACTCTGCTGCCATGTGCCACTTTCAGGTCTCTTCACACTGCTGGTGTGTTAAATTTTTTGACATAGGGTGCAGGCAGATTACGGGCCTCACATAGCTGCTGCCAGGCCCCTAATCTGCCATGGGCCCCTATATACCGCCTCCTCATGCTGCTGCCAAGTCTAGAGTCTGTCATGGGTCCCTGTACGGCCTCCCATTGCTGCTGTCTCCATCGCCACACTCTGCCATGTGCCACTTTCAGGTCTCTTCACACTGCTGGTGTGTTAAATTTTTTGACATAGGGTGCAGGCAGATTACGGGCCTCACATAGCTGCTGCCAGGCCCCTAATCTGCCATGGGCCCCTATATACCGCCTCCTCATGCTGCTGCCAAGTCTAGAGTCTCTCATGGGTCCCTGTACGGCCTCCCATTGCTGCTGTCTCCATCGCCACACTCTGCTGCCATGTGCCACTTTCAGGTCTCTTCACACTGCTGGTGTGTTAAATTTTTTGACATAGGGTGCAGGCAGATTACGGGCCTCACATAGCTGCTGCCAGGCCCCTAATCTGCCATGGGCCCCTATATACCGCCTCCTCATGCTGCTGCCAAGTCCAGAGTCTCTCATGGGTCCCTGTACGGCCTCCCATTGCTGCTGTCTCCATCGCCACACTCTGCTGCCATGTGCCACTTTCAGGTCTCTTCACACTGCTGGTGTGTTAAATTTTTTGACATAGGGTGCAGGCAGATTACGGGCCTCACATAGCTGCTGCCAGGCCCCTAATCTGCCATGGGCCCCTATATACCGCCTCCTCATGCTGCTGCCAAGTCTAGAGTCTGTCATGGGTCCCTGTACGGCCTCCCATTGCTGCTGTCTCCATCGCCACACTCTGCCATGTGCCACTTTCAGGTCTCTTCACACTGCTGGTGTGTTAAATTTTTTGACATAGGGTGCAGGCAGATTACGGGCCTCACATAGCTGCTGCCAGGCCCCTAATCTGCCATGGGCCCCTATATACCGCCTCCTCATGCTGCTGCCAAGTCTAGAGTCTCTCATGGGTCCCTGTACGGCCTCCCATTGCTGCTGTCTCCATCGCCACACTCTGCTGCCATGTGCCACTTTCAGGTCTCTTCACACTGCTGGTGTGTTAAATTTTTTGACATAGGGTGCAGGCAGATTACGGGCCTCACATAGCTGCTGCCAGGCCCCTAATCTGCCATGGGCCCCTATATACCGCCTCCTCATGCTGCTGCCAAGTCTAGAGTCTGTCATGGGTCCCTGTACGGCCTCCCATTGCTGCTGTCTCCATCGCCACACTCTGCCATGTGCCACTTTCAGGTCTCTTCACACTGCTGGTGTGTTAAATTTTTTGACATAGGGTGCAGGCAGATTACGGGCCTCACATAGCTGCTGCCAGGCCCCTAATCTGCCATGGGCCCCTATATACCGCCTCCTCATGCTGCTGCCAAGTCTAGAGTCTCTCATGGGTCCCTGTACGGCCTCCCATTGCTGCTGTCTCCATCGCCACACTCTGCTGCCATGTGCCACTTTCAGGTCTCTTCACACTGCTGGTGTGTTAAATTTTTTGACATAGGGTGCAGGCAGATTACGGGCCTCACATAGCTGCTGCCAGGCCCCTAATCTGCCATGGGCCCCTATATACCGCCTCCTCATGCTGCTGCCAAGTCCAGAGTCTCTCATGGGTCCCTGTACGGCCTCCCATTGCTGCTGTCTCCATCGCCACACTCTGCTGCCATGTGCCACTTTCAGGTCTCTTCACACTGCTGGTGTGTTAAATTTTTTGACATAGGGTGCAGGCAGATTACGGGCCTCACATAGCTGCTGCCAGGCCCCTAATCTGCCATGGGCCCCTATATACCGCCTCCTCATGCTGCTGCCAAGTCTAGAGTCTGTCATGGGTCCCTGTACGGCCTCCCATTGCTGCTGTCTCCATCGCCACACTCTGCCATGTGCCACTTTCAGGTCTCTTCACACTGCTGGTGTGTTAAATTTTTTGACATAGGGTGCAGGCAGATTACGGGCCTCACATAGCTGCTGCCAGGCCCCTAATCTGCCATGGGCCCCTATATACCGCCTCCTCATGCTGCTGCCAAGTCTAGAGTCTCTCATGGGTCCCTGTACGGCCTCCCATTGCTGCTGTCTCCATCGCCACACTCTGCTGCCATGTGCCACTTTCAGGTCTCTTCACACTGCTGGTGTGTTAAATTTTTTGACATAGGGTGCAGGCAGATTACGGGCCTCACATAGCTGCTGCCAGGCCCCTAATCTGCCATGGGCCCCTATATACCGCCTCCTCATGCTGCTGCCAAGTCCAGAGTCTCTCATGGGTCCCTGTACGGCCTCCCATTGCTGCTGTCTCCATCGCCACACTCTGCTGCCATGTGCCACTTTCAGGTCTCTTCACACTGCTGGTGTGTTAAATTTTTTGACATAGGGTGCAGGCAGATTACGGGCCTCACATAGCTGCTGCCAGGCCCCTAATCTGCCATGGGCCCCTATATACCGCCTCCTCATGCTGCTGCCAAGTCCAGAGTCTCTCATGGGTCCCTGTACGGCCTCCCATTGCTGCTGTCTCCATCGCCACACTCTGCTGCCATGTGCCACTTTCAGGTCTCTTCACACTGCTGGTGTGTTAAATTTTTTGACATAGGGTGCAGGCAGATTACGGGCCTCACATAGCTGCTGCCAGGCCCCTAATCTGCCATGGGCCCCTATATACCGCCTCCTCATGCTGCTGCCAAGTCTAGAGTCTCTCATGGGTCCCTGTACGGCCTCCCATTGCTGCTGTCTCCATCGCCACACTCTGCTGCCATGTGCCACTTTCAGGTCTCTTCACACTGCTGGTGTGTTAAATTTTTTGACATAGGGTGCAGGCAGATTACGGGCCTCACATAGCTGCTGCCAGGCCCCTAATCTGCCATGGGCCCCTATATACCGCCTCCTCATGCTGCTGCCAAGTCTAGAGTCTGTCATGGGTCCCTGTACGGCCTCCCATTGCTGCTGTCTCCATCGCCACACTCTGCTGCCATGTGCCACTTTCAGGTCTCTTCACACTGCTGGTGTGTTAAATTTTTTGACATAGGGTGCAGGCAGATTACGGGCCTCACATAGCTGCTGCCAGGCCCCTAATCTGCCATGGGCCCCTATATACCGCCTCCTCATGCTGCTGCCAAGTCTAGAGTCTCTCATGGGTCCCTGTACGGCCTCCCATTGCTGCTGTCTCCATCGCCACACTCTGCTGCCATGTGCCACTTTCAGGTCTCTTCACACTGCTGGTGTGTTTAATTTTTTGACATAGGGTGCAGGCAGATTACGGGCCTCACATAGCTGCTGCCAGGCCCCTAATCTGCCATGGGCCCCTATATACCGCCTCCTCATGCTGCTGCCAAGTCTAGAGTCTCTCATGGGTCCCTGTACGGCCTCCCATTGCTGCTGTCTCCATCGCCACTCTCTGCTGCCATGTGCCACTTTCAGGTCTCTTCACACTGCTGGTGTGTTTAATTTTTTGACATAGGGTGCAGGCAGATTACGGGCCTCACATAGCTGCTGCCAGGCCCCTAATCTGCCATGGGCCCCTATATACCGCCTCCTCATGCTGCTGCCAAGTCTAGAGTCTGTCATGGGTCCCTGTACGGCCTCCCATTGCTGCTGTCTCCATCGCCACACTCTGCTGCCATGTGCCACTTTCAGGTCTCTTCACACTGCTGGTGTGTTAAATTTTTAGACATAGGGTGCAGGCAGATTACGGGCCTCACATAGCTGCTGCCAGGCCCCTAATCTGCCATGGGCCCCTATATACCGCCTCCTCATGCTGCTGCCAAGTCCAGAGTCTCTCATGGGTCCCTGTACGGCCTCCCATTGCTGCTGTCTCCATCGCCACACTCTGCTGCCATGTGCCACTTTCAGGTCTCTTCACACTGCTGGTGTGTTTAATTTTTTGACATAGGGTGCAGGCAGATTACGGGCCTCACATAGCTGCTGCCAGGCCCCTAATCTGCCATGGGCCCCTATATACCGCCTCCTCATGCTGCTGCCAAGTCTAGAGTCTCTCATGGGTCCCTGTACGGCCTCCCATTGCTGCTGTCTCCATCGCCACACTCTGCTGCCATGTGCCACTTTCAGGTCTCTTCACACTGCTGGTGTGTTAAATTTTTTGACATAGGGTGCAGGCAGATTACGGGCCTCACATAGCTGCTGCCAGGCCCCTAATCTGCCATGGGCCCCTATATACCGCCTCCTCATGCTGCTGCCAAGTCCAGAGTCTCTCATGGGTCCCTGTACGGCCTCCCATTGCTGCTGTCTCCATCGCCACACTCTGCTGCCATGTGCCACTTTCAGGTCTCTTCACACTGCTGGTGTGTTAAATTTTTTGACATAGGGTGCAGGCAGATTACGGGCCTCACATAGCTGCTGCCAGGCCCCTAATCTGCCATGGGCCCCTATATACCGCCTCCTCATGCTGCTGCCAAGTCTAGAGTCTGTCATGGGTCCCTGTACGGCCTCCCATTGCTGCTGTCTCCATCGCCACACTCTGCCATGTGCCACTTTCAGGTCTCTTCACACTGCTGGTGTGTTAAATTTTTTGACATAGGGTGCAGGCAGATTACGGGCCTCACATAGCTGCTGCCAGGCCCCTAATCTGCCATGGGCCCCTATATACCGCCTCCTCATGCTGCTGCCAAGTCTAGAGTCTGTCATGGGTCCCTGTACGGCCTCCCATTGCTGCTGTCTCCATCGCCACACTCTGCTGCCATGTGCCACTTTCAGGTCTCTTCACACTGCTGGTGTGTTAAATTTTTTGACATAGGGTGCAGGCAGATTACGGGCCTCACATAGCTGCTGCCAGGCCCCTAATCTGCCATGGGCCCCTATATACCGCCTCCTCATGCTGCTGCCAAGTCTAGAGTCTCTCATGGGTCCCTGTACGGCCTCCCATTGCTGCTGTCTCCATCGCCACACTCTGCTGCCATGTGCCACTTTCAGGTCTCTTCACACTGCTGGTGTGTTTAATTTTTTGACATAGGGTGCAGGCAGATTACGGGCCTCACATAGCTGCTGCCAGGCCCCTAATCTGCCATGGGCCCCTATATACCGCCTCCTCATGCTGCTGCCAAGTCTAGAGTCTCTCATGGGTCCCTGTACGGCCTCCCATTGCTGCTGTCTCCATCGCCACACTCTGCTGCCATGTGCCACTTTCAGGTCTCTTCACACTGCTGGTGTGTTTAATTTTTTGACATAGGGTGCAGGCAGATTACGGGCCTCACATAGCTGCTGCCAGGCCCCTAATCTGCCATGGGCCCCTATATACCGCCTCCTCATGCTGCTGCCAAGTCCAGAGTCTCTCATGGGTCCCTGTACGGCCTCCCATTGCTGCTGTCTCCATCGCCACACTCTGCTGCCATGTGCCACTTTCAGGTCTCTTCACACTGCTGGTGTGTTAAATTTTTTGACATAGGGTGCAGGCAGATTACGGGCCTCACATAGCTGCTGCCAGGCCCCTAATCTGCCATGGGCCCCTATATACCGCCTCCTCATGCTGCTGCCAAGTCTAGAGTCTGTCATGGGTCCCTGTACGGCCTCCCATTGCTGCTGTCTCCATCGCCACACTCTGCTGCCATGTGCCACTTTCAGGTCTCTTCACACTGCTGGTGTGTTTAATTTTTTGACATAGGGTGCAGGCAGATTACGGGCCTCACATAGCTGCTGCCAGGCCCCTAATCTGCCATGGGCCCCTATATACCGCCTCCTCATGCTGCTGCCAAGTCCAGAGTCTCTCATGGGTCCCTGTACGGCCTCCCATTGCTGCTGTCTCCATCGCCACACTCTGCTGCCATGTGCCACTTTCAGGTCTCTTCACACTGCTGGTGTGTTAAATTTTTTGACATAGGGTGCTGGCAGATTACGGGCCTCCCATTGCTGCTGCCAGACATGTAATCTGCCATGGGCCCCCGTACCGACTCCTCATGCTGTGACGTTGCAACAAGGTGTAATTCAACCCTACATATGTTAGACCGCCTTTACGAACAGCTAAAGGCCATCACAGATTTCCTGATGTTAAAAGCGGATAAAGGTACTCCCTGTGTAACTTAGATGTCAGCCATTGTCAGCTCATGTGTGACACCTGCGCTTGCTCAGGCCCTTTGAGGAGGCCACGCTATTCGTGAGTCGGCAGGACTATGGGATGAATGAGGTCAAATCGGCCATGGGCCCCCGTACCGCCTGTTCACGCTGATGCTGGTCCCACAGTGTGACCTGGGTCCCTGTACGGCCTCCCATTGCTTCCACTCTGCCATGTGCCACTTTGAAATCTCCTCACACTCCTGCGGTTGTCCATTTTGTCATAGGTTGCTGGCAGATTACAGGCCTTCCATAGGTGCCACCAAGCCCCATATCGGCCATGGGCCCCCGTACCGCCTGGTCACGCTGCTGCTGGGCCCACAGTGTGACCTGGGTCCCTGTACCGCCTCCCATTGCTCCCACTCTGCCATGTGCCACTTTCAGGTCTCCTCACGCTCCTGCTGGTTTCCATTTTGTCATAGGTTGCTGTATGGCCTCCCATTGCTGCTGCCTCCACCGCCACACTGTGGCTCCAAACACTGGTTTTGGCCCCGTGACTGGCCAAAGGAGTGAAGTGTGCAGTGATTCTAAGATCGACGGCACTCATCTGCATGTCATACTGACAGACAGTATTATTTCTCTTCCCCAGCAGACTCCAAGGGCATTTAAATTAAAGGTACAGTGTTCTGCACTAATATTAAGTCTCTCTGAAGCCTAGAAACACCCTTTTTTAAGTTAAATTCACAGCGAATTTATTCGACTCGAATCGAATATTGTCCACGAATTCGCCGAATCAGTCGAATCGAATTTTTCATTTCTTCGCTCATCTCTAGTTCTGTCGATTGAAAAACAAAAATGCACATACGATTTGCCATTAAAAAAATCCAGCATGTTGGATTAGGCACATTTGATTGCAGCACGAAAATCACATGTCCCAGCTGGTACACTAGTGATGCAAAAACCAAATGATCTGGCAATCGGCATGAATTTCCGCTCGATTTTCAACTTGTCTATGGCCTGTTTAAGGGACAAGAGCTGTGAATTAATGGAGTTGTGACATCATCCATAGGATTAAAAATAGGTAAGTACACAGATCTCTTATAATAGGGTAAAGCAGGATAGGTAGGAGGATGGGGTAGGGAACATTTTTTGAAGAATAGTTAGAGTTAGGGTTTTCTTCTGCTTCATAAAATAGCTTCTACACATAGGAAAATTTAAACTGTTCTTTACAAACTTCTTAGTCATTAAAAGATGGCCTACGGCATCAATGGATGGTCCAGTCTGACAGCAATGTAACTAGCTATAGAGAAATTGGTTCATCTTAACTGGAAATCATTCTGAGCCAGACCAATATACAGTGACTGGATGTTTGCTGCTGACTGTTGTTTTGGGAACCAATATGCCCTAAAGGGTAGAACCAGCCCCACACACACACACACACACACTAAGAAGAAGTATGGCCAAAGTTCTTTTGGCCAAACCTTTCTCCGTGGGTGACAGGAGTGCAGAAATAAGTGCACTGCTTTGACCCATGGGAGAAGTATGGCCAATAGCCAACATTATGGCAAACAATAATGTAGGAATCTACCCAGATGTCTGACTGTCAGCTGGCTTTACCTCTCAGTGCGCCACTGACAACCTGAGCCAGCCACTCCCGACTCTCCACCATCTGGCACTCCAGTGAGCACTGGAGGGGCAGAGCACAGAGCTGGTGACTGCCAGAGTGGGTACTTGTGTTTGCCCATTCAAGAAAAAACTTCCATCCTGCTCCTTCAAATTTTATTGTCACTATGGTCACAAATGAACATCAAATTGACCCCACTAACCATTAGAAAATCAAAAGAACATTCTGAAAATTAAAATGCTTATAAGAAACTCTATTAATGTATGGCCAGCTTCACTAGTGGGTAGCCAATTATCTTGGGAGGTGGACACACTGGCCAGAAAAAGTGGGTGTTTAAGAAATTATCTGGTCAGATGTCAAAGGACCGCAGTTCACTTAAAAGCTGGCTATGACCTATCAATAATCTCCAAAACAGATTGCAGGACTGGATTCACAGCAATGCAAATATGAAGAGAAGAGAGACAAAAGTCTTGCAGTTTTTTAATGGGGGCTGCAGGAATTTCAGACATCTCACTTTTTCCACTAGAAGAGTCTGAGTATTAAAGGGATAGATTTTTTTAAAACCTGCCCTCAAATGTAAAAGGCACATGCTTGTTTAGTGCATTTGCATATATATGTATTTTGCAACATGATAAACAAAATGTGCAAGAGTGCCATCAGGCAAGATAGGCAAACAACATTGCTGAGCTTTAAGTTTATTTCTATGGTATATTTCTTTCACATTCTCAGTCAGTGATTTTGTGTACTCCATTCCTTCACCCCCATCAAGTTTTTTTTTAATGGTGCATGAAACCAAATTGGTAATATCCTAATGTTCAAGCTGTAGAAGTGCAACCTATGGGTTTCCAGATCTAGTGTCAAAACTATTTTTGAAGTTCTGGATTATCATCAAATTTACCTTGCAGGAACCATGTGCTTTCTGGAGGTCCAAAGACAATTGTGAACTGAGAACTGATATTTGGGGGCACCAAATTTAAAGGGGTTATAAAAGCATAATGGCATATTTATAAGTTAGAATACCAGAAAGTTGAAATTAATTGATCAAGTCAACAATCTGAACACAAAGAGAATCAGTAAGTGTTAAAGCTCATTACATATTTTAATTCATTATCTATCACTATTTACTACATTTTTGAAAGCCAATAATCCAACACAAACATGAGTTTCAACATAGTTAATGGTGTAATTAATTTTTTTTCAACAGCTCAGTGATTGTTTGTAAATTCAATATTATTTTTAATAAACCGACCATAGGCAGTCATTGAAATGTGAACATTTTAAATGTGCAAACGGAATTATGACTTTTTGTTATAAATTTTGCTCATGGTAACTATGGTAACAATAGTGTGTGCGTGTGTGTGTATGTATGTGTGTGTGTATATATATATATATATATATATATAATATAATATCATGGTTTGGGATTCCTTCTATTGCTATTTTTTGGTCCATCCTAATTGATTGCTTGTGACACAGAGGGGTTGATTTACTAAAAGTGGAGTGTGCAAAAACTGGTGCAGCTCTGCAGAGAAACCAACCAGCATCCGGGTTTTATTGTCCAGGCTTAATTAAACAAGCTGAGGTTAGAATCTGATTGGCTACCATGCATAGCTGCAGCATTTTTAGTAAATCAATCTCATAGTTCAGAGGTTTGCTATGCTTTGCGTTTGAGGATTTTGGAGTGCTTATCTGTAATACTTAGCCATGGTTTGTGCACATAGTTAACCCAATAACAACAAATATTTATAATTTGATTTTGTCTTCCAAAGACCAAAGTAGATTTTTACAGTGTTATCACAAGCTAGGACTGATATGGATTTTATATTGTGGTGCCATGAAATTAGTAACTGCATTTATACTTTAACAGGGAGGTCAGTATATCTTGCATTCACCATGAAGAGGAACAAAGCTCAAGTCCAATAGACCATGCATGCCAAATTGCATTCAATATATCAAGTTGTCTCATGATATTGCTCTTTAGTGTTCATATAATTAATATATTTTGTTAAATATGGAGTGCAGGCAGTAATACAATTATTTTCCTGCTATGAAAAGTGCTTATACATTAAAGGGTATACAGTATTTTCCATCTAGTACAACAGCCAAGCTGCACATGACCTTTGCTAACACCAAATTCCTTTACTTTGTTTGCTAATTAGTCCCAACTGAAAGGGCATTTGAATTGTAAATGCTTAACCAGTCAAGTGGTCTCTGTAACAAAACCCTTATCCATCCTGATTCAAAATTCTGTAAACATGACTGGACAAGGGCAGAGAAGCCCAGGTCGAGGTGTAACATAATATTGGTGGATTTAGATATAGTGAAAGTAGACTCTACCTTTCAAATTGTATTTATTTTTAATAGTAGCTCACAATGTTACCTTTGGTCTTCACTTTACGCTCAGAGTAGAGTCCAATTTTAGTGCCTTCAGGAAGGTAATCTTCACACCCTGCCTTGGATGTAACTACAGGTATCTCCTGTTGTTTTACGATAGGGTTGTAAGTAGTGCAGAGTGGAAAATTCTCTTAGAAACTCTGAAATTATCATACAGAAAATTATACAAGGGGGGGGTAAAACAACAGCCAACCTGGAGGTAGGGGAGACACATCTCTTTGTGCACAATATGAGTTTACTTTCCTATTTAACAGCCACTATCAATTACAATATTTGTCTTTATCCCATTTGGCTGGGGAAAGGGATACAGAACCATGTAAGACTCATATGGTGCCTTATTCAATAAAGTGTTCTTAGTGTTTGTGCTACTTAAAGCAGAACTTCACTCAAAATGGGAAGTTCTGCTTTTCCACCTTCTTTCTCCCTCCTCTCCCACTTTTTGAAACTTTTAATTCTTGGAGAATCTCCTAGGAAGTGGGAGCAGGTACCTGCACAGCTCGCACATGTGCAGTGGGAAGCTATATGTGATGCTGCAAGGCTTCACAGCCAGCTTCCCTTTTTTGATTGAAAAGATACTTTTATTACAGAAGCATCAAAAACAACATGATACGTGTAATCGGGGTACATCTCACCCTGTACTGCGACGCAGCGCACCACATAGCAATACAGTTCCAAGCATACAATAAATACATTCAGAAATAAATACATTCGCTCAGCGGTATGATGCCTGACGTGATGTGCAGAGGATGAATCCCCAGACCGCCACGTCATGCATGACGCCGCTTACCCCAAAAACCATAGCATCCTGATACACAGTACTAAGTCATGCAATAAACGAAAGCGAAAAAAAAAAACGGAAAACCGAAAATCACAATTTACAGTAGGCATCGGGTGTGTGGGGGGGGAAGGGAAGAAAGGGGGAAACACAGGCCCGAAGCTTTATTGAAAAGACAAAGACACGCAAGGGGGAGTAGGGGGAAGGGGGAAATCTTCAGACGTCCTCTTCCTCCTTAAAGTCCATCAAGGAATAGTCTCTGAGCAGACTGAGGATCAGTCTGCGGCAGTCCTCAATGGACATCCTCTCCCGCTGGTGGATGAGGCGCTTTCTGGCGCACCATAAAGCGTCCTTAAAACAACATAGCACCCGCCAGGCGCCGTCAATGTCCTCCAGAGAAAAGGTTCCACAGAACAGTCCATTCAACACCCCAAAGTGAGTGATGGCTGTCTGTGGTACAAAGTCCTTGAGCTCAGGTTCCAGGGCCCCCAACAGGGCCTGAGCAAATGAGCACTCCCAGAAAACGTGGCGAGACGTTTCCTCGTGGATGATGCAGAAGGGGCAGTGTCTGTATCTGCTCAGGTTCCTGGCATGCATAAATGTCCTGAGAGGCAACCCCCCTTGGATTGCCATCCATGCCAGGTCTTTGTGCCTGTTGGTAAGAATGTTGGAAGAAACATTCCTCCAGACCACCTTGCAGGTGTCTGAAGGCAGGCCTGGAACCGACTCCAAAATGTCGCTGGCTCGGATGAGCTTGTAGATAGTCTTTGGCTTCCACAAGTCAGGCTTGACTCCCTGCAGCCCTTGCTCCCTGATGAACTTGAAGGTATCCAAGTAGTACCAAGGAGTGTCCCAGTTGTAGGGGATGGAACTATCCCAAGTGTCCCACCCCAGGGACCTCCAGAGAGGCAACAAGAAGAAGCGAGACATTGCGTTCCCGCCAGAGTCCATAATCCGTCTGGGCAAAGTTCTGCGGATGCAGTTGCAAGCAAAGAACACCCTCAGCTGGGTGGCGATGTCGGGCACACCCTTACCGCCCTTGAGGGGTTCCTTGAACATGGCTGCCCGCTTCACTCTGTCCATCTTGGAGCCCCAGATGAAGTGAAACACCGCCCTGGTGATGGCCTTACAGGTGTTGACCCGTGGGGGCCAGGCCTGGGCGAGGTACTGCAACACAGGGAGGATCTCGCTGCGGAGTACCAGTGTCTTCCCTTCGATGGAGAGGTCTCTGAGGCTTCAAAGTCCAAACTTTTGACGCATCTTGGCCAGTCTCTCCTCCCAAGACTTCAGGGCTGCGCCCTCGGCACCAAACCAAACTCCCAAAATTTTCATGAAGTCTGTCTTGATGCCAAAGGGCATGGATGCAGAAGAAGGCAGGAACCACTTTCCGAAGAGCATGACTTCCGACTTCCCGCAGTTGACCTTTGCCCCCGAAGCTTGGCCGAAGTCCTCGCAGGTCTGGACGAGCAGGTCGATGGAGCGCTGGTTGGCACAGAACACCGCCAGCTTCCCTTAGTAAACATGAAGGCGCTGGGGACCCGATGACCAATCAAGAACAGGCCTGGGTGAGGACAGCGCTGGATCTCTGGACAGTTAAGTGTCCTTTTAGTGAAAGTCAGCAGCTACAGTATTTATAGCTGTTGACTTTTAATTTTTTAGGGGGAGACTGAAGATCCTCTTTAAGTAACAGTGCAATGATCCATATCAAGCAATCATAAACCAAAGCGCTGATGTTATACCAGTACAGGATAGATTGTGGTTGATTGCTGTGGATTATGCAAATCTAAACTGTTTTTTTTTTTAAGTCCGCAAACGTGCAAACTACAACGAAAAACCCGTAAGTGTTTCACAAAAAAAGTGCAAGTGCAAAAACACCACACAAAAAGTGCACTTAGGGGTGTGCTTTGTCCTACCCTCGAAGGGGTTGGACCACTACCCTGATCCCCCGGGGCACGAAGCTCCTGACGGGGACAAGGTTCCCATTTGGTCCTCCTGGCCAAAAGGCCTGGTGGACCACTGTTCCTTATGTCCAGCCGAAGCCGGACATCCAGTACTTGGTCAGGGGGCTCTCCCGAAGAGAAAACCCCCTAGAGATCAGGGGAGGAAGGAACCAAAAGGCCACACATCCTCCCCCTAGACTTCAGGGCAGGCCCGAGGACCCACACCCTCCATCCTGTGAAAAAAAAAAACACATAAGTAAAAGGTGACAAACGTGGGAGTGTAAAAATAAATAAATAAATAATTAAATCTATAAAAATAATAAAAAGTGGTCGTGCCCAAATTGTGCACTGACCAGGCCCTGAGGCCTGTAGCGAAAAAATTGCCCAGAACTTGGCCAAAAGGCCCGATCCTAGAGGCGCAGTGCAAAAAGTGTTTTAAACGCGGTGACCATGTGCTCATTCACAACGTGGGGTCCCACACCCAAGTGCTACTCAGAGCACCCCTGAGGCGACTACTCAGGGGGCACCGTGTTTGCGGACTTTCTGCCTCCTCAGCCCCTGGCCAGACCAAGGTAGATCCATTCAAATCAGGAGGTACTGGGTCCTTCCAGTCTTCTCAGGGGAATTACTCCCAGGGCCCCAGCTTAACTTGTGGCGCTCCCCGGTTTCTGTCCCCCCGGTACTAGCTTTCCAGACCCCCATCATACCAGCGAGGGTACTATACAACAGCCATCCCCGCAAAGCTAGAATGGCCGGGAGCACCCCCACTGGACACTGATAAGAACAGATACTACACTTGATCTTAGCCAAAAGGCTGAGAAGATATGCAAATCTAAACTGTTTTTTTTTTTTTTTTTAGTCCGCAAACGTGCAACTATAAATGTAAAAACCCGTAAGTGTTCACAAAAAATGTGCAAGTGCAAAACACCACACGAAAAAATGCACTTAGGGGTGTGCTGTGTCCTACCCCTAAAGGGGCTTGGACCACTTACCCTGATCCCCCGGGGCACGAAGCTCCTGACGGGGACAAGGTTCCCAATTGGTCCTCCTGGCCAAAAGGCCTGGTGGACCACCGTTCCTTGTGTCCAGCCGAAGCCAGACACCCAGTACTTGGTCAGAGGGCTCTCCTGAAGAAAAGCCCCCTAGGGATCAGGGGAGGAAGGAACCAAAAGGCCACACATCGTCCCCCTAGACTTCAGGGTAGGCCCGAGGACCCACACCCTCCATCCGTGAAAACACACGCATAAGTAACAGAAAAAGTGACAAACGTGGGAGGTGAAATAAATTAAATAAATAGAAAATAAAAAAGTGGTACCGTGCCAAATTGTGCACAGACCAGGCCCTGAGGCCCGTAGCAAAAATTGCCCTGGACTTAGCCAAAAGGCCTGGTCCTTAGGGCGCTGTGCAAAAAGAGTGTAAAAACAGTGACCATGTGCCTTCTTCACACTGTGGGGTCCCACACCCAGGTGTTACTAGTGGCACCCCTGAGAGCGTCTACTCAGTGGGCACTGAGTTTGCAGACTTTCTGCCTCCTCAGCCCCTGGCCAGACCAAGGTAGATCCGTCCAAATCAGGAGGTACTGGGTCTTTCCAGCTTTCCCAGAGGAATTACTCCCAAGGCCCCAGAACGAATCATGGCGCTCCCTGGTTTCTGTCCCTCCGGTACTAGCCTTCCGGACCCCCATCATACCAGTGAGGGTACTATACAACAGCCATCCCCGCAAAGCTAGAATGGCCGGGAGCACCCCCACTGGACACTGATAAGAACAGATACTACACTTGATCTTAGCCAAAAGGCCGAGAAGCTATTGGCCATACTTCTACCATGGGTCAAACCAGTAAACTGTTTTTTTTTTTTTTTTTTAAGTCCGCAAACGTGCAACTATAATGAAAAAACCCGTAAGTGTTCACAAAAAAAGTGCAAGTGCAAAACACCACACCAAAAAGTGCACTTAGGGGTGTGCTGTGTCCTACCCCTAAAGGGGCTTGGACTGCTTACCCTGATCCCCCGGGGCACGAAGCTCCTGACGGGGACAAGGTTCCCAATTGGTCCTCCTGGCCAAAAGGCCTGGTGGACCACCGTTCCCTATGCCCAGCCGAAGCCGGACATCCAGTACTAGGCAAGGGGACTCTCCCGAAGAAGAGTCCCCTAGGGATCAGGGGAGGAAGGAACCGTATGGCCACACATCCTCCCCCTAGACTTCAGGGTAGGCCCGAGGACCCACACCCTCCATCCGTGAAAAACACACACATAAGAGCAAAAAAGTGACAAACGTGGGAAGTGCATAATAAATAAAGAGAAAGAAAAAATAAAAAAAGTGGTACCGTGCCGAATTGTGCACAGACCAGGCCCTGAGGCCCGTAGCAAAAATTGCCCTGGACTTAGCCAAAAGGCCTGGTCCTTAGGGCGCTGTGCAAAAAGATGTGTAAAAACAGTGGCCAAGTGTCATTTTCACACCGTGGGGTCCCACACCCAAGTGTTACTAATGACACCCCTGAGTGCGTCTCCCCAGGGGGCACTGAGTTTGCGGACTTTTTGCGTCCCCAGCCCCTGGCCAGACCAAGGTAGCTTGCTCAAATCAGGAGGTACTGGGTCTTTCCAGCCTTCCCAGAGGAATTACTCCCGAGGCCCCAGAACAAATCATGGCGCTCCCCGGTTTCTGTCCCTCCGGTCCAGCCTTCCGGACCCCCATCATACCAGTGAGGGTACTATCCAGCCAACCCCACAAAGACAGAGTGGTCGGGAGCACCCCCACTGGACACTGATAAGAACAGATACTACGCTTGATCTTAGCCAAAAGGCCGAGAAGCGATAAACTGGTACTTTAGATACAAAATCTATGTTAAAGCCAACAGTGTAACAAATCCCTGGATGTCTGTTGTCAGAGAACCAGGGGTGGACTGACAACTCATGGGGCCCCCAGGCAATAGGGGATTATGGGGCCCCTGTGTCCTTGCCCAAACTCAAAAAAGCCTATGAAAAAGGTACCAGGGGCATCTCATGGGGCCCCCTTCTGACCCCAGGCCCTCGGGCAGTGCCTGAGTTTCCAAATGGTCAGTCCACCCCTGCACAGAACACATTTCTTTATACTTATTCTCACACTTCAAAATCACCATAAAGGATGAAGAGGACACAATATCATTTATTTTCTTCCATTTGTATACAATTTCTTACAATATAGAAAAGTATTTTATTTCGAAAAAACAAAAAATTAATGGTATTATATGTCAGCCGAATAAATCTAACAGGTTGACATGTAAAAGATGAACTGTGGAGAAAAGTCATCAAAATGTTGATCTGTCCAGTTGGAATGTTTTGGTAATTTCTTGTGATAGTGTTATCAAGTGCAAAATTCATAGAGCTTAGAGACTCAAATGATGTGCTCAAAAGAGTGAACATGAAGCTTGACCTGCCTCTGTGTTGTTTCTTTGATATATGATCACTATGTGGCAAATTGGCAAATGAAAGTCTTTTTATTAATACAGTGCATGCAGGGGTGCATGTGTACATTTAACTTACAGTTTATACACCTGAATAAATCAACCATCACTTGAGTGTACTTACTGCCAGTTATTCCAGTTTAATGCGCTTACTGCATGCTGGAAGCAGGTCTATTCAGATAGCTCTAAGTTTATCCCATTCACCATTCTGCATGCACCTAAAGCTACTCAAACAGAGACAGATCTCTCTGGGAGATAGAGAAGACACAAAATCTGTCCACTAACACTGAACGCCAGACCATCAGATCTCCTACCACATGTTTCTTCAACTTGGGTACATTAAGTCCCAGTACACACATCATGTGGTGATTACTCCTGTTAGCATGTAGAAAAAGGAACAATCCTGAACTGATCATAGAGATTATCCAATTTGTTGGAAAAGCTGTGTGAGTGTTAGTGAGTAGTACTGATCCCCTAGTTGTTACCACTTTGTTATATAATTTTCCTAAGGGATGCTTTTATAGCTTAAACTGAGTGATGAGCAAATCCAAACTGAAATAATGCCACTCATGGAGCACATTTTTATCTTACAAGGGTGACACTGTACGTATAATTGTTTTATAAAATATTGCTCCTGGTCCATAACTGGTGGCTGAAGATACAGCTGGGAAGCCTTAAATAAATCTTAAAACTGTACAAGTTAAATGAAACACAGTAATTTTATATATTGCATAGATTTCTTAACATTTGTCTTAAAAAATGTGTGTGTATATATATATATATATACATACACACACTACTGTATTTTGCCAAAAGTATCGGGACGCCTGCCTTTACACGCACATGAACTTTAATGGCATCCCAGTCTTAGTCCGTAGGGTTCAGTAGCCTTAACTCTTCTGGGAAGGATGTCTGCAAAGTTTAGGAGTGTCAGGATAGTCAAGTACCTCCACCCCAAACACTCATCCATGTCTTTATGGACCTTGTGTTATGCACTAGTGCGCAGTCATGTTGGAACAGGAAGGGGCCATCCCCAAACTGTTCCCACAAAGTTGGGAGCATGAAATTGTACAAAATGTCTTGGTATGCTGAAGTCTTAACAGTTCCCTTCAGTGGAACTAAGGGGCCAAGCCCAACCCCTGAAAACAACCTTGCACTATAATTCCCCCTCTACCAAACTTTACACTTGGCACAAAGCAATCAGACAAGTACCATTCTCCTGGCAAACACCAAACCCAGACATGTCTGTCAGATTGCCAGACAGAGAAGCGTGATTTTTCACTCTAGAGAACACGTCTCCACTCCTCTAGAGTCCAGTGGCGGCGTGCTTTACACCACTGCACCTGATGCTTTGCATTGCGTTTGCTGATGTAAGGCTTGGATGCAGCTGCTTGGCCATGGAAACCCATTCCATGAAGCTCTCTATGCACTGTTGTGCTAATCTGAAGGTCACACAAAGTTTGGACGTCTTTAGCTATTTACAGTTGGCGACTTCTGTGCACTAAGCGCTCTGTCATTTTTTACATAGCCTATCACTTCGTGGCTGAGCTGCTATTGTTCCCAGTTGCTTCCACTTTGTTATGATACCACTTACAGTTGACTGTGGAATATTTAGTAGCAATGAAATATCATGGATGGAATTATTGCATAGGTGGCAACCTTATATCTATAAATGTTGCGCTCCTATTATCCAACTATATAAAGTGTGTGAAATATACTATTATATATGCAAACTGACAAAAAAATTTCAATATATCAATAAAGTGATCATAATAAAAAACAAAAATAAATCCGTTTATCCAAAAAAAGTCCAAATTTGTGATAAAGTGATTAAAACATAATACAGTGACTTTCTGTGAAACCTTCAGTGAAATTAAATGTGCGCTCACCTCCTTCTAAGCCTATTATACAGGCTTAATATACTTTTGGTTCACATATCCTGGAACCTACTAGAATTGCTGCAGTATATGATGGATGTTGGGAACTTCTTGCAAACACCTTTCCCCTTTAAACTCTGTATATCCCTGCAGGGATTTCTCCCTCCTTCAGCAAGTTGGTGAGTTTCCCTGAACACGAAAGTTCCATGCTTGGGAAATACATGAACACCACATGCAGAGGGGAAATGCTGGTGAATAGAAGCACTGGCATGTACATGAGTATGACCGTGTACACCCTTTCAGTTGTGTGGCTCCGCAGGTAAAGGAAAACGTTGTGACGTTTATGCTGGTCATATATTCAGCCTCTCACCGTCTGCATGAGGCTTAACTGAAGTTCACCACTTACAATGTTCAATTTTTAATAAACGTTAACGTAGATGTACATTCGGAACAAATTCTATATAGTTCATTGAAGCACTGTATATCATAAAACATCACGCTTTACCTTGTTTACTGCCATGTTATATCTTAGTGCTGCTGTTCTCGCTGTGTGTTTTTTCTACATGTAGGCACTTCCAACATGGCTGCATGGCATTATCCTGGGTGGGGTTCCCAAAGGTGACAATAGTGGATCATGCTTGCATCGTGTGTTAAAGCAGCCACTTATCTCCATCAGGAGCCTGTGTGACAGCATGACAAGAGCACAATTGTGAGACTGGGACCAAGCATTGTCACCTTGTAAGAGGAATGGCTAATCTACAGACCTTCAATAGTCATTACATCACTACTTAATATTTTAACAAAAGCTGCAGATTTAAAAATATTTTTAAAAAACACAAATTTTGAAATTCCATTAACTTGTTAGGAGCAGGGCCCTCCTATCCCTCTTGTATTGAACTGTATTGTTGCTGTATTGTCTCCCATTATATTGTAAAGCACTGAGCAAACTGTTGGAGCTATATAAATCCTGTATAATAATAATAATAATAATAATAATATTATAATAATAACGCATTAAATTCAAACTACTAACATTGACATACAAAGCCATTCATAACACTGTCCCAAACTACCTCACCGACCTGATACCCGAATACCACCCAACCCGTACTCTTCGCTCCTCACAAGACTTCCTACTTTCTAGCTCCCTGGTCTCCTCCTCCCACACCCGACTGCAGGACTTCTCCAGGACTTACCCCATCCTCTGGAACTCCCTACCCCAATCGATCAGACTGTCACCTACCCTCCTCACCTTTAGGAGCACCCTGAAAACCCATCTCTTCAGAGAGGCCTACCCCACCCTCACCTAACAGCCAATCTCCTTCACTCCTCCTACCACTCCATCCCCCACAGCCACTTCCTCCTGTACCACTTTCCCCTCCCTCCTAGATTGTAAGCTCGAAAGAGCAGGGCCCTCGAACCCCTCGTGTATTGTTTTGTTACTGTATTGTCTCATGTACTGTCCCCCACTATATTGTACAGCGCTGAGCAAACTTTTTGGCACTATATAAATACTGTATTATTATAATAATAATATCAGATTGCATTGATTGAGATTAAAGAGTACATTTACCCCAGCAGTATACATTACCACACGGCCTCTGGCATGCGCTCTGAAGGAACGGCGAGAAGTGTTGAAATTACTTATCACACTGTTTATTGCTTTTTTTTTTTATGCTAACTTTATTTAAAAGCCATTCAATACACTTCATTCATCTTTATGCACCAGTGTGGCGCTTCACAACAAGCTGTGCTGAAAAAAAAAATACAGCGTGTCCTACTTTTTTACACCTCGGTGGTGTGAACCGAACTAACAGCACAAAAGGCGAATTGCCTTGTCTATGCATTGAGCAAGGCAGCCCAGCTCATGCCCTAAAACATACAAATGATCCGAAAGTTTGTCAGCAGTGCATTAAATCAAGACAAGTGAGTGGCAGAATAGGGGTTAAAGGCACAAGACTGTCTATGTCTCTTGTCTCCAACCTGATTGTGAAACATAAATCAGCGTCCATATGTCAGGTAATGCCTGTGCCTTGGGAGGATGGGCAGCTTGACAACCCCCACCTCCCGGATGAAGGGCAGTAAATGTGTAAGAGGTGGATCCTGGTGACTTGTGACTCTGATTTTGTTTACAGAGCACAGACGCCTCATGCCAGCAATACTGCAGAGAAGCCAAGCTGAAACTCTTAGCAAGCTGCAGAGCCCCACACTGTATATCCATGTGCTGGGTGCAGATACACTGTTGTGTACATTCTGCTGTTTGTTGAAAGAGAGTCAGACCCGCTTCAGTCAGAAACCAGAAAACATTTCCCTTTTCTAGCAATAACATTTCAAACCAGACCTAGTCATGGAACAATATTATCACAGTTTTCCTACAAATAGGACAAGCTCCTGCCAGGGGTGCAGACGTCGCCATGCTGGATATCCACTAGTGCAGTCAGACTTGTGCGCTGCTGCGGTTAAATATTAACAATTCTTAGAATGCGTTCTTTTTTTGTAAGCTCTGGATTGCTGTAACCTTTACTTTATTTCAAACACAGTATTGAAGGCGAGTAAACAATACAAATGACCACGGCCTCCCTGTGATCTGCAGAACTCCTTTTCATATCTGCATGTTGTTATATGGGGACGTAGTCGCCTCAGCAGTACTCATAGTATACAGAAACGCAATTATTAACCACTTGCCCTCCTGAGGATTTATCCCCTTTCCTGACCAAGCAATTTTTTGCGATATGGCGCTGCGTTACTTTAACTGACAAGTGCACTCTTTTGGTGGTATTTGATCGCCTCTGCGTTTTTTATTTTTTTGCGCTATAAACAAAAATATTTTTTATATTGTCAATATATTGAGAAAAAAACTTTTATTTTTCACTTTTTGCTATTAAACATGTCCAGTAAAAAAATTTACAAAATCTAATTTTGTCAAATTTATGCCAAAATGTATTCTGCTGCATGTCTTTGCTAAAAAAAAAATCCCAATATGTGTAAATGAATTGGTTTATGTGAAAGTTATAGTGTCTACAAATGGCAGTATATATATTGGAATTTTTTTTTATATATTCTAGTAATGGTGGCGATCAGTGACTTATAGTGGGACTGCGGTGGGCATTCTGACACTGGGTGGGAACTAACTGCCACTGACATCCCCAGTGACACTAATACAGTGATCAGTGCTAATAAAAAGCACTGACACTGTACTAATGGCACTGGGCAGGAAGGGGTTAACATCTGGAGCGATCAAAGGGTTAACTGTGTGATGTGTGTGTTTTGTAGTATAAGCACATTGCTTTGTATTATTATTATATTATACAGGATTTATATAGCGCCAACAGTTTGCTCAGTGCTTTACAATATAACGGGAGACAATACAGCAACAATACAGTTCAATACAAGAGGGATAGGAGGGTCCTGATCCTTGGAGCTTACAATCTAAGAGGAAGGGGCAATACAAAGCAATGTGCAGGAGCTGACAGCAGAGAGCTCTGTATTGTTTACATACAGGTCTCTCCTTCATTAGTGATACTCAGCGATCACCGGGTGCCGGTGAGGAATCACTGGCCAAGACCTGGTGATCGACAGCTGAGACCACCAAAAAAAAACCAAAAACGGAGCTGCATGATGCGCTGAATCGTGCACCACACTGCCCCCTACCACAGCCAGGAACGGAGAGGGGTAAAGCGCTCCGGCAGCTCTACATCCTCATGTGACTTCAGCCTTAACTCCTTGGCACTGACAGTTTGCAAATATTTATTTATTTATTTCAGGTACTTATATAGTGCCATCAATTTACGCAGCACTTTACATACATATATTGCACATTCACGTAAGTCCCTAACCCTCAAGAGCCGTACAATCTAAGGTCCCTAACTTACATTTGTACATACACATACTAGGGCCAATTTAGACAGGAGCCAATTAACCTACCTGCATGTCTTTTGAGAGTGGGAGGAAACTGGCCATCCAGAGTAGTGTGATTACAGTGAAGAACACCCCCCCCCAGTAAAAAACTCCCTGCACACATTTAACCCTTTGATCACCCCTCATAATAACCCCTTCCTGCCCAGTGCCATTAGTACAGTGTCAGTGTTTTGTGTTTTTTTAGCACTGATCACTGTATTGGTGTCACTGGGGATGTCAGTGAAACCAAGTCAGTTCCCCCCAGTGTCAGAATGCCCGCCGCAGTCCCGCTATAAGTCGCTGATCGCCACCATTACTAGTAAAAGTTAAAAAAAATCCCAGTATATATACGTCCATTTGTAAACGCTATAACTTTCAAGTAAACCAATTCATTTACACGTATTGGGATATTTTTTAGCAAAGACTTGCAGCAGAACACATTTTGGCCTAAATTTATGAGGAAATTTAGATTTTTTTTTAAACTTTTTTACTGGATATGTTTAATAGCAAAAAATAAAAAATATAATTTTTTTCTCAAAATTGCCTATTTGTGGGGAAAAAAGGACATAAATTTCATTTGGGTGCAGCGTTGCATTACTGCGCAAAGTTAAAGTAATGCAGTGCCGTAACGCAAAAAAAGGCCTGGTCAGGAAGGAGGTAAATCCTCAGGAGGGCAAGTGGTTAATTGGCTCCTGTCTAAATTGGCCCTAGTATGTGTATGTATGAATGTAAGTTAGGGACCTTAGACTGTACACCCCTTGAGGGTTAGGGACTGATGTGAATGTGCAATATATGTATGTAAAGTGCTGCGTAAATTGACAGCGCTATATAAGTACCCGAAATAAAAAATACATTTCTTAGGACTACATATCCCAATGGTACCTTGCTGCCTGCAAGCTGTGATTCCTGTGCTGACTCCGCCTCCTGAAAGTCCTCCTCTTAGCCCCTCCGTAGTTCAGAAGGCAGGCTCCGTGAAATGTGACACAGCTGTGCCTACTCACAGATCATAGTGAATATGTGTCACAGAGTTTAAAGAAATAAATGTATGGGGATCTCCATAAAGTAAGTATACAGACTTCAAGACTATTCAGAATAATAGGAGTAGTCTCGAAATAATTGTAATACAATGTGGAAAGGAATATAGGATTTTACATTTTGACCATAGATACCCCTTAATGTAATTTTAAAGTCAACTGCATTGTATCTAAATTTGCATCTTTTAAAAAAGTAATACCAGGTGATGCTGTCATTAAAGTCTTTGTTCAGGCACTTCCTGGTATGTGGTGACAACGCTATGTTCCTGACTCATTGCGTTGTCATGCTGGTTGTATGTGCTTCTAGTAAAGGCTGTAATGTGCCGTGATGGTGCTCATTGTGTAAGTATATTCCGCCAATGTCACTATCAGAACCTCCACACTGAGCAATGATGTGCACAAAGGTGAAAAAAATAAAAAGCAATTCTTTATGATGCAGTGTTTTATCAAAATAAATGGCTTTATACCTAATTGAAAGCCATGTATGGTCATTTTTATATTTTATTGTTATCACCTGGAATGTAAACATCCCTTGTGATAGCAATAGGCAGCGACCGGTACTCTATACTGAGAGATCTGGGGTCTATTTGACCCCAGATCTCTCCTCTGCCCTTGAAAGCTTTGGATCAAAATCAGATCAGTTCGATATGAAGCTTTCCCGTCCCTTGCCGGTTATGGCCAGTAAACAACCAGCCGAAACCAGAAGTGACAAATTACTCATATACCATAGAAATGATGGGGGATATGCCAGTCCACAATCAGCTCTATGGTAAGCTGACAGAACAGCCAGGCTCACTTCTGGGCTCCTGGTGGAACAGGTGAGCCCGCAGAGGGAGCGGAGAGTGGCAGGGGGCATCAAGCCTGTATAACACTTCAAACAGGTGACGTATATGTACATATTGCTGTCCGGCAGTTGTTAAAGCAGTAATAAACCCAAAACCCAAAATGTAATATATTTCAGCACACCAATCATTAGATGTAGTGGCTGCAATCGTTTTCTTTTCTTAGGCTTTTTCCCTCTGTTTTCACCTGGTGATCTGGCCAGTAGCAGACCTCCTGTATTAGAGTGCCTCCACTCTGGATAAATGAGCACAGGGGGCACCTTTGGAAAACAGCATTGTCAGTCTGCGGGGGGGGGGGGGGTTAAGATATGCTAGATTTAAATATACTAAAAATTGAAGCCATACTTCAGCTAACCTTTACAAGCAGGTACAGCAGCGTGGGTGCATTCATTTCAATTGGGAGGTTCGTTTTTGGTGCATTTTTTTACTGCACCAAACCTGCACCAAAAATGCAGCAAGCAGGATTTGAAAAAAGGCAGCGAACCTGCAATGGATCAATGTGAAGAGTTCCATAGGATTACATAGTCACATGTTTTCCTTCCGCTTTTTTTAATGCAAAAACAGAAGAAAAACGGATCAGAGTGAAAGAAGCCTTTCTGGACTTTTATCTCTTCCATCTGCTCATCGTCCAACCACAGTTATAACCACCACTTGTCCCACCGTATTAGATAGTAAGTGCTTATGAGCAGGGCCCTCTTACCTTCTTGTATTTTATTGTATTGTAAATGTACTGTCTCCCTTTATATTATAAAGCACTGTACAAACTGTTGGTGCTATATAAATCCTGTATAATAATAATACAACTGAGTCAAGAGAAGTACAAGCAGGGATTTTTTTCAGCTGGAATTTGGTGAAACTCAGTTCCACCACCTCTAGCTCAGGCCCTCTGCTCCCTCCTCACCACTATCACTTGTAAACATAGAAGTCCGGCTTTTGTGTTTACCAGTGATAGCATTTCTCCCAGTGTCCTGGGTGAAAGAGAGATGTGGATGGGGGTTGCAGAGGTAAGTAACTGTGGAAGAGGGCTGAACTGTGCACTCTGTAGGTAGTGCACTCCTGAACTCTGCACTCTGTACGCAGTGCACTCCTGAACTTTGCATTCTGTATGTAGCGCATTCCTGAACTCTGCACTCTGTACATAGCCTACCCCTGAACTATGTACTCTGTGCATAGCACACTCCTGAACGATGCACTCTGTATGAAGTGTACCCCTGAACTCTACACCCTGTATGTAGCGCACTTCTGAACTCTGCACTCTGTAGGAAGTGCACTCCTGAACTCTGCACTCTGTAGGAAGTGCACTCCTGAACTCTGCACTCTGTACACAGTGCACTCCTGAACTCTGCACTCTGTATGTAGCTCATTCCTGAACTCTACACTCTGTACGTTACCACATTCATGAACTCTGCACTCTGTACATTAGCGCACTCATGAACTCTGCACTCTGTATGTAGCTCATTCCTGATCTCTACACTCTGTACGTTACCACATTCATGAACTCTGCACTCTGTACATTAGCGCACTCATGAACTCTGCACTCTGTATGTAGCTCATTCCTGAACTCTACACTCTGTACGTTACCACATTCATGAACTCTGCACTCTGTACATTAGCGTACTCATGAACTCTGCACTCTGTATGTAATGCATTCCTGAACTCTGCACTCTGTACGCAGTGCACTCCTGAACTCTGCACTCTGTATGCATTGCACTGCTGAATTCTGCACTCTGTAAGTAGCGTACTCCTGAACTCTGTACATATCGCATTAATGAACTCTGCACTCTGTATGTAGCGCACTCCTACACTCTGTACGTAGCGTACTCTTGAACTCTGCACTCTGTATGCAGTGCACTCCTGAACTCTGCACTCTGTACGCATTGCACTCCTGAATTCTGCACTCTGTAAGTAGCGCACTCCTGAACTCTGTACATATCGCATTAATGAACTCTGCACTCTGTATGTAGCGCACTCCTGAACTCTGTATGTAGCGTACTCTTGAACTCCGCACTCTGTATGCAGTGCACTCCTGAACTCTGCACTCTGTACGCATTGCACTCCTGAATTCTGCACTCTGTAAGTAGCGCACTCCTGAACTCTGTACATTAATGAACTCTGCACTCTGTACATAGCGCATTCCTGAACGCTGCACTCTGTATGGAGCGCACTCCTGAATTCTGCACTCTGTTTTATTGCACCCCTGAATTCTGTACTCTGGATGTATGGCACTCCTAGAAATTTAAAGTGTTACTAAACCCAGGACCCTTCATTCACTATGTCTGATCTCCCACAGTACACAGAACATAGAAATGCAATTATTTTAGTAAATATAAACTGCTAAATACCTTTTCTCATCAGCAATTAGAGCAGTCTTGTGACTTCTATCAGTGTTCAGTGGAGCATTGGTTAAAGCCTGTAGAAGGAGTTTTCTTTCTGCTCTAGGTGGATGCAGAACCCCTGACCTCTGGCTAGACAGTGCTGATTGGCCCTGTGCTGATCACATGCACTCTTCCAAGAAAAAAAAAATCCTCTCTAGTGATACAAACTAAATTGAGCATGTGCAGAATGGAATACGGTTTCAGTATGTCTTATCGGGAGATAGGACCTGGATATCTGAACAAGAGGAGAAACAGAGAAGACAGGAAAAAAGGCCTTTTTACACAATGCAGAGGATTAACCCCTTAGGTTCCACAGTGAGTATAACAAGCATGCTTTACTGCATATACAGACTGATTTTACTGTTGTGGGTTTAGTAACACTTTAATGCTCTTTTAAGACCCTTCCACCTTGAGTGAAATTTGGCCACACCTACTATTTGATGCCGTTTGGCAGGTGTGCTTGTGGGACGTGGTTGCTTGGGGGGGGCATGGTTGAGTTCCTGCACCTAAAAAAAAAAAAAAAAAGCCCTGGGTACAACTACCCTCCACACTGCATACGTGTCCTCTGTATGTCACCATCAAAAAAGAGGAGGTCATCCAACATTGACACCCGCTGCAGATCAGAGTGTGGTGCAGGAATCGTGCACAGATTGAAAGCATCCTGCACTGTGTTCTAATGTGAACCTAGTGAGAAATTCACTTATTATCTGCATGTGGCGAGAGAGGGAATTTTTAGGTCTACGGGACTACATTTTTATGGGACTATCACTAAATATACGTTCAGTATTTATCATATTGTGTCAAGGATCTTGATTTGTTTGATGTTATTGATAGTTCATTCTATTTTTGTCATTTGACATATTACAGTGCCTACCTATTCATGTATTTATTTAAGACCCCGGTCACACTGGGTGCAACTTGGCATGTGTTTTGCAAATCGCATGCCAAGTCGCACCCTATTGTCCGCAATTACAGCGATATCGGTGCGGTTCCGACTTGGTTGGAGCCGCACCAATTTCTAAAGTAGTACATGCACTACTTTTGGTGCGATTCACATAGACATCTGTGTCAGATGTCTTGCAAATCGCACCTGAAATTGACATGTCACCCGACTTTGAAATCATGCAACAGTGAAGTTGCACAATTTCAAAGTCGGGCTTGATGTGTCCGGGGTGTAAGACCCCGGTCGCACTGGGCACGACTTGTCATGCGATTTTCATGCCATGCGACTTGCAAATCACATGCCAAATTGCACCCTATTGTCCACAATTACAGCGGTCATATCAGTCCAGTTCTGACTTGGTCGGAGCCGCAACGATTTCTAAAGTAGTACATGCACTACTTTTGGTGCGATTCGCATAGACATCTGTATCAGATGTCTTGCAAATCGCACCTGAAATCGGCAGGTCACCCGACTTTCATATCGTGTGACTTCCCTGTTGCACGATTTCAACACCTGGCTTGCTTTGACCGGGGGTGTAAGTGCAGGCAGCACAATGACTAAATGGTTAGTATTTTCACCTGGCAGTACTAGGGTCATTGGTTTGAATCCCAACCACAGCACCACCTGCATGCTCTCCCTGTGCCTGCATGGGTTTCCTCCCACACTCCAAAGACATGCTGGTAGGTTAATTGGCTCCTGTCTAAATTGTCCCTAGTATGTGTATGTATGAATGTGAGTTAGAGACCTTAGATCAGGGGTGGGCAAACTTTTTGACTTGAGGGCCGCAATGGGTTCATATATTGGACCCGGGGGCCGGACCAAGAGTAGATGAATGATGTGTATGTGTCATCCATAGTAAGTATAGTAATATTCCCCCATAGTAAGCATAGTAATTAATCCCCCATATAGTAATTCATCCCCCATAGTAATTCATCCCCCCTATAGTAATTCATCCCCCCTATAGTAATTCATCCCCCATAGTAATTCATCCCCCATATGGTAATTCATCCCCCCCATAGTAATTCATCCCCCATAGTAATTCATCCCCATAGTAATTCATCCCCCATAGTAATTCATCCCCCATATAGTAATTCATCCCCCATATAGTAATTCATCCCCCATAGTAATTCATCCCCCATATAGTAATTCATCCCCCATAGTAATTCATCCCCCATATAGTAATTCATCCCCCATAGTAATTCATCCCCCATATAGTAATTCATCCCCCATAGTAATTCATCCCCCATATAGTAATTCATCCCCCATATAGTAATTCATCCCCCCTATTAATTCTTCCCCCGTATTAATTCATCCCTCATATAGTATTTCATCCCCCACAGTACTATTCCCCCCCCAAGTAGTAAGCCAAGTCCTCCCTGTGTCAATTCACTTACCTTTGCTCCGCGCGTTCCTCTCGCCGTGTTCCCGCGCTGTTCCGGTCTTCAGGGCGGACTGTGAGAGGAGCCTAGCTCCCCTCCCCTCACGTTCGTCACGCTGCCCCGCCTACACACATCCTGACAGCCACATCCACGGGCCGGATTAAAAGGTCCGCCGGGCCGTATACGGCCCGCGGGCCGTAGTTTACCCATTGCTGCCTTAGATTGTACACCCCTTGAGGGTTAGGAACCAGGGGCATTCGGGCACTGCCCAAGGGCCTGGGGTCACTATAGGGCCCCATGAGATGCCCCTGGTATCTTTCATAGTCTTTTTGGGGTGTGGTTTGAGTGTGGGCAAGGACACAAGGGCCCCATGATCCCCTATTGCCCGGGGGCCCCTGTTAGGGACTGATATGAATGTACAATATATATGTAAAGCACACACTATAATAAAATAAATAAATGTCACCATTTAGGGGCAGCCCTCCTGATATCATGCATGTCACCGTCATGGAGTGTGGATTGTATACATGTGTCGCCATCATGGAGTGTGGATCGTATACATGTGTCTCCATCATGGAGTGTGGATCGTATACATGTGTAGCCATCATGGAGTGTGGATCGTATACATGTGTGGCCATCATGGAGTGTGGATTGTATACATGTGTGGCCATCATGGAGTGTGGATCGTATACATGTGTCGCCATCATGGAGTGTGGATCGTATATATGTATTGGGATTGTGTTTCTTCTATGTGATGTGATGTGTCTCCTGTCTCCATTAGCAAGCATTGTAAAGTTTCCCACTCGGCTAAATGTTTGTGATGGAGAGTGATGGTGCCTGGGAGATAAATAAATAAGCCGTTTGTCTTGTGTCCTCCTCCTCCCCCCCTCCATGGTCTAATAGCACGATCCATTTCTGCTGTGTTCTCTACAAAGAAAATAAAGACACCTAGTGGCGGCGGCTCTCCCTCCGAGGACACTGATCACACACACGTGTCATAGGAGAGGAGAGCAGGACAGAGGAGAGGAGAGCAGAGGAGCATCACATCACACTGCTGGATCGCATCCAGCTCCTCTCTGTTTATCCTTAATCCAGGTTTTACTTCTGCTTGCCTGCTAGCTTTTTTTTTTCCACCCCCCCCCTCTTGCTCCTCCCTTCTGCAATCCTATATTAACAAGCTGGGAAGAAGAAACACACTTCATTGTTGGCAAGTCCCGATGCCTGTGGGTGAAGAGTGACTGTGCAGCCTGATCGGGGGGCTCGGCCAGGACTAGTGGGCTCTCCCCTCCTCCAGGATCCTATATGCTGGGATCTACTCCCTGATCGTCTCCAATCCTCTACAATCAGCGATCACAAGGGGTGAGCACTTCTCCGAGGAGCCGAGCTGGCCTCATTGTCTTCTCTTGTCTCCTTTTTTTTTTCTCCTCTCTTCTGTTTTTTTTTTCTGGAGTCTGCGATGGAAGACAGATGGCAGTTGGTTGCTGTGACGATCTGTACCTCGATAAATAATTCAGCCCATTCGAAAAAGTTGCTGAAATAGTCATGTTACCTTTTCTGTGGCTGCACTCGATGGGGAGCTGTGAGATCAGGGATACAAACTCTTTTATTTGTTTGGATTTTTTATTGTTTTGATTTTTTTTTTTAACAAAGAGGAAAGTTTAAAAACAGATCTGGATTGCTTTGCAGATTGTTGTCTCAGTAAGTTATCAAAGTAAGCAGTTTATGGACAGTGTTGGTGACTGGGGGTTGTCAACACCCCCCTCCTTTTCTCCTTTTGGTTATATTTTAGGTGCTATGGTTAGTTTTTTATTGCTGATTTATTGTATAGATGTGTTTATTTTTCATAACTGCCCTTTCTATAATCCCACCTAGGCTGCTGCACCCAGCATATGGGCAAGACTTGCAAATGATGTAGTACCTTTGTTTGCATTGTTGCGTGAGACCCTTGTTAACTGCCTGCTTCCTCAGTCCCTGCCCTCTCCAGTTAGTAGATATTTATAGATGTGTCCTTTTTTTTTTTTTTTTTTTTTTTTTTTTGTCAATCTGTCATGGCTGAAGTTTGAGATTTATTTTTTTTTCTTTTTTTTCTGTTTAATTTTTATTTTAGATCAATGTTGTGATGGGTTACTCTTGAGCTTTTGTTTGTCTTCTTACTCTTAAAGACCACAGTGATGGGTTCTTTTATTAAAGGCTGCTCAATCCAATTTAATGGCAGTGTTTAAGGGGTTGGTCGTAGCTGCGGAAGATTACGGGTACTTAATGTATCGCTGTGAATGTATAACAGTGTTTATAAAATGCAATGTGTCAATGACATTGTTATAGCCATACGTCATGGGGGCTGAGCTTGGCTGATTTAATCCCATCGTGTCAGCAAATGATTTTCGGAGGGTTTTGTCAATTTAAAGGGCATTTAAGGCTTGTAATTTTTGATGAAATGGTAGCAGCTTGAGTGTCCGGGTGCACAATGCAGGGGATGAGATGAACAAGGTCTTCTGAAGACAGAAATGCATCTTGGTGTGTGTGGTACGTGCGCACGTTTATGCAGAAGTGACACTTGCTGTAATGGCTTAATCTATCCTTGCATAAAGTGAATGTGTTCTAGGAAGCCTTGTGTAGATTTCTATTGCTTTCGCTGTGGTCTGCAGAACTAACATTTTATATACTCCTTTCCCAGGTGTGCAATGGCAGACCATTTAATGGCAATGAATCATGGCCGGTTTCCAGATGGAACAAATGGTCTTCACCACCACCCTGCTCATCGGATGGGTATGGGTCAGTTCTCCAACCCACATCACCACCAGCAGCAGCAGCAACAGCAGCATGCCTTTAACAGCCTAATGGGGGAACACATGCACTATGGTGCAGGGAATCTGAACTCTAATAACAGTATCAGGCACGCCATGGTGGCTGGGAATGTAAACGGAGGGCATCCTAATGGCAGCATGGCACCGACAGCAAGATTTACCAGTTCACAATTCATGGGACCTTCTGTTTCAAATCAAGCAGCTCAGCTTACAGCTAGCATGCAGCTTCAGAAACTGAACAATCAATATTTTACGCATCATCCATATCAACATAACCACTATATGCCGGACTTGCATCCTGCAAATCATCAGATAAATGGGACAAGCCAGCATTTCAGAGACTGCAATCCAAAGCACAGCTCTGGTATGCCTCCTTCAGTCAGCCATGTCCCTGCAGCGATGCTGCCTCCTAGTGTCATAGACACGGACTTTATAGACGAGGAAGTTCTAATGTCCTTGGTGATAGAAATGGGTTTGGATCGTATTAAAGAACTACCTGAGCTATGGCTGGGACAGAACGAATTTGATTTTATGACAGACTTTGTTTGCAAACAGCCGAACAGAGTAAGCTGTTAGGACCTTATCTGAGATACAAAAAGAACTTTGAACATTCCTCCATGGACACCAATTCTTGCTTCCAGAATCCACTATTAATCTGTACAGAGTATATATATATATATTTTTGTTTTATTTGATCCCACTTTTTTATTTCCCTACTGCCTTGTTTGAGACACTTTCCTGCAATAGTGTGTTTCAGTAAATTTTACTCGTCTCCTGTCAAAGTCCGCTATTTTATGGTGTTTTGACTCAAGTCCATTTTTCAGTTTTTGTTTTGCTGGACTGCATCAACGTGAAATAGAGCTGATGGTTGCATGATCCTTACAGGCAGGATTGTTACTGCACTAATGCTGCCATGTTGCTTCATTTAATCTATGCATTGCTGTGCACTTTTTATTGTAACTGGAAGTTTTTTGTTTTTAATCAGGGGCCAAGCTTTGGCAGATCAGGAGACGGTTGTACTGATAGAAATGAATTTTTGTTTTTCTGCCCCCCTCCCCAATTTTTACCAGTGTTTCACCCATGTACAGAAAAACAAGTGAGGGTGGAATGTAATCAGTGTAACATTTCACAACTGCATTTCCCCAAAAATGTTTGACACTGTGCTAATCTAGTTAATTTAGTTCATGGAAGAATACTACTGTGTTAAAAGCTTTTTAGGAAATTTTGACAGTATTTTTGTACAAAGATTTTTTTGAGAAAATACTTGTTAATTTATTCTATTTTAATTTGCCAATGTCAATAAAGAGCTGCAAAGTGCACCAATCTAATTTTGATGATTTTGTTTTTTAACAGATAAAGAAAAAAAATATAGCTTTCAGGAACACTTTAGTATATAGGGCAATTGCTTAAAGGGAATCTGTCAGAGACTGGGAGGCTATTGTTGCTGACCTTTCCTATGAAAAACTCCTTTCCTGGCTGTCATTCTGATGCTTGGGCCTCAATGCTGAAAAGTTCTGACTCCTTGTCTGATAGTTATTTACTAAATGCCACTTCCAGGTCTGGCCCTGACACGTTCTGTAGTTGGCTAAGCAGCAATCCTTTTCAGAAGGTCAACAATAGCAGCCACCTATTGCAGCTTTAATCCAGCTGTTCATAGCTCAGTGAGACTTTCATGCTGGCTTGCTCCCAAGGTGGGAAGTCATTGGCTCCCTAGATCCTCCTTCGGCAGGCCTTTTTAGAAAGAAACATGGTGGTTGTGTTTACAAACTATTACTGAAAATACTAGCTGCTTCCTAATACAGACCTTTTTTTGGTTTAGTACTTTAGAGACACTGACCTGGAACAAATATCCAAACTAGGACTTAATGACTTTAATGACATTTCTTGTTTTGGGGTCAATGGCTAATAGCCTAGAGCATTAAAGCCAGTGGGTCAGCTTAACAGCCAGGAAAACTGGAATCTTTGGAAGATTGGCAATAGAAGCCCCCATATGTTTCCCAAATGGGTTTGCTGAGTGCTCTGAAACACTTGGGGGGATTTCTGGTGCTACAGGCAATTTGTGTTGTGGCTGCCCAGTCACTTGCTGTTTAAAAGGTATCCATAGATGCAAGAAAAGGCCCTGCCTTAACCAGCTGTGATTACATGCATACGGGGAATGAGCAGATGTTGCATAAGAATTGGTGACTAGAAAGTCTTGATTGCTCTGGTTTGCCATAGTGCTGGAAGGTATCTAAGCCTGCTTTCCTCCTTCCCACTCATCTTCATGACGAAGGGTGCCATACTTCATTCAGATATTGAGCCATCGATGGTATGATCATGCCTCTCTGGGAGTCTATAAACTGACTACAGAGTAATTCAATGAATGATCCCTTCTTAGATTTACTAGCAACTTTGTTTGGGTCTACTCTTTCCACACTGGTGTGAGACGAGCTTTAGACCATTACATAACCGCACAATCAAACTGTGTCTATGGATACTTGATACAGCGGGCACTCACTACCTATTGATCTGGGTAGGAATGAGTGAGTATGGTTATTGGGTTAGATTTTCCCAGCTAACAAATGTTCCAGATGATGCTGGAGGGATGTCTAGTGCAAATCCCTGGTGATACAAACACAAGTGTGTGCACCAAGTCTGCACCTACTGAACTCACTGGAGAAGGACTTTTCCTACTTTTGCGACCCTGTTTACTATAATGCCTCATGCACACAGGGTGGTTTTGCAGCCACTTTTAGGGGCGTCAGGTGTGTTTGTGTTAGGTTTTTTGTTTTGTTTTTTGTTTTTTACAGCTTCCGAATGCCCCTCCATGATATCTTGTGTCCATGCACACAGACTTGGAATTATTCTGGCCAATGATATGAAATGCCACACAAGCGCTTGACGCCTGTAAATGCACCTAAATGCTTGCAAAAGCATTAGACACTTTACAAGTATCCAGCATTTTTTTTTTTTTTTTTTTTTCTGCCAAAACCCTGTTGCCAACAGGACAAGAGCTTAGAAAGTCCTGTTTGTATGGGGCCTTAATGAAAATGTGGCTCTTTGTAAACAGAATGGTACTTTATATTGTAAAGCGCTGAGCAAACTGTTGGCACTATATAAATCCTGTATAATAATAAGAATACTGTTCTTGCCTTGTGACTGCAAAATAGTCCTTGCTCCACACTTCACAAATCAGTGACAGTGAGGACTGTTGTACTTATGAGATCCATGCAACCATGTAGGTGGAAGTATCCGTGATAGGAAATGTTATGTTTTTTGTTTTCTGATTGTGGTGACCGTTAAATGTTTGCATAAATGGTAAATGCAGTATGTGTAAACTCTATGAGGGTTATTTACTAAAACTGGAGCATGCTAAATCTGGTGCAGCTCTGCGTAGAAACCAGTTGGCTTCCAGGTTTTATTGTCAAAGCTTTGCTGAGCAAGCTGAAATTAAAATATGATTGTAAACCATGCACAAATGCACCAGATTGTGGGTGCTCCAGTTTTAGTAAATCTCTCCCAATATGTGTAAAGATCCTGCACAATGGTTACTTCAGAGAAGGTTACTGGCATGGTGGTATGAATTTGCTGGCATTTCCCTTTTTATATAGGTCATGGTTCTCCTGTTATTAGTGTGATGCCGCTAAACAGTTAAGAGTTGAGTAATGGTCTTGAATTTTCATAACTAATCCATAAAATGGATACCAGTCTTCAGTATTTGTATGAAGTGTATTTTAAGGGCCAATTAACACCTTTGCATGCATGAACACACCTTTTCATGCGTTTAAGTGTTTCATTAAGACAGCCTATTTTGAATAGGATCTGCATGCCTTACACAAAGTAACTTCTATATTTTGACAACACACAGCACCACAAGACTTAATGGTGAATTTAGGCTTACTGTATATGCATGATGGGGTTCATAACACATTACCAAAAGGCAAAGGTAGGAATCTAGCACAACAATGCCATGGCTATAATTTAAAAAAAGATGTAGTGCTTTTCAGTAAAGCTAGCTATACATTATACAGTTTTCTGTACAATTTCCTTTACATTTACTAAAGTGTAACTAAAGGCAAACTTTTTGTTGGATAGTCAATATGGATTATAACAGTGTGGGTTTTTTTTTTTTTTTTTTTTTTATCGCGGTCTGTGCCCCTCTTACAGAGATTCACCCTCTTTGTCCTGATTACCATTGAGTGAAAATAAAAGCCCCAAATTTTGGGTTGTCCCAGAAAAGTAAGAGGGGAAATTTTCCAGTTCACAATAGTTCTGGTGAGCTGGAGGTCCCCAAAAAATTCCCCTTATTTGCACAGATTTTTTCACTTCCTGTTTTGGCTATAGGACAGGGAATGATGGTAAATCTCCCCAATAGGACACAGATGGCAAGAAAAAAAGAAATCTATGGGTTATAACCCTCCCTTACTCTAGCCAAAACAGCAGAGGAGTTTGCCTGTTCTGTTTTAACCTATCTATTGTAAGGGCCTGCCTTTTTTTATAGATACAATTTGAAAGTGTTTACGTTTGACCTCATGTGGTTTTTGGTAAATGTTAAGGAAACAAATAGAATGTATCGTAACCATTAGTACGCATTAGGATAGGCTCACATGGGCAGATATCTGTGGATAGTTTGCATGCGTTTATAAGGTGGACACAGCAACACACTGTACTATGACCATACACAAACTGGCTGATTATACATGATCCATCTAGTAACTGCTACATCAAAAGAACCATTTTAAATAAATACATGGCAACATTCAAATATCCAAAAAGTAGAGGCCAGCAGCGGATGATGGCTAGAATCCATAGGTTCTTGCTGGTGTTTGTCAGCACTGCCTGTGCACTGTGATCATTTATTCTCTGTACAAATCAATGGCGGCTTCTGTATGCATATACTGCTCATGAGTAACTTCATGTGGCTGGAGCCTTTGACCAACCCTGGATTGTAAGCTCTAATGAGCAGGGCCCTCTGATCTCTCCTGTATTCATTTGTATTGTACTGTCTGCCCTTATGTTGTAAAGCGCTGTATAATTGGCTCTGACCAGTTTGTGCGGCCAGAATGCCACAGATAAGCCAGTCTTGGTCACACACTGTCTGCATCCAGGGTCCGTCAAAGGCTCTAGTCACATGAAATCACTCATGAGCAGTACATGCAAACAGCAGCAGCACCCCCAGACATTGATTTGTACAGAGTACAAATGTGATCACACATTGTACACTTAAAACCGCCAGCAAGAACCTATGGATTCTAACCATCAGCTGCCCCTGGCCTCGGCTATTTGAATGTTGCCTTGTATTTATTTAAAATTGTTATTTTTATGTAGCAGTTACTGGATGGATCATGCGGAATGTTTTGTTAAAATGACAAATATTTGAAATCTGTTTACTACTACTGACTTCAGTAAAATGAAATGTGGTTGGCTGTTACTTTAGCTTTTGTAACTTGTACTTTTTTTTCCCCCCAATTTTCAGTTTTTTTTTTTTTTTTGTTTTTTTTTCTGAGCAGGCTGCTAAACTTGCTTTGGGAAAAATCTAATCTACTATGCAACACTACTAAAAATAGATTGCAAATGAAAAGGGCAAGTTATGCAGAGAAATATTAACAGGAGTTGATTGTTCTATTACCCAAGTTTGAGACTTGCTTATTCAATACACAATGCAAGAAGCAAAGTATAGTAACACATGGCATCAGCCAAAGACGTTTTTCCCTCTCTAAAGCCAGACCAGTACAAGATAGGACCTGTCTCCTATGAGTATTGTACTTTGCTCCTTGTACTGTTTTATTGACTAAGCCGTTAAATATATACAGTGACGTTTCCTGGAGCTTTTCCAAACTCGGTCTCATAGAAGGAATATTCAGATACATACCTGGCTGACATTGTTTATAACCCATAAAGGCACAGTGGTCACTTTTAAAATGGCAATTGTGTTTGGAGGTGTGTGAAGGGGTACATACACATTTGTGAATAGGTTTAGTTTGTTTTTAAGGAAGCAAAGACCATTGTTTTTACTGACCCCTTTGTATGCAAATGGCATCTGGATATGGTATAGGCAAGTGTTGTGTGAGGGGAAGCTAATTTGCACAGCAATACATTCTCTAGGGCAGGCGTTGTTTACACAAAACACAAAGAGTGAATGATTCTAGGAAAGGCTAAACTGAAATCCCAGTGCTAAATGGAACAATCCCATATGTTATGTCATCCTGCAGTTTACGGCTATGATTTCAGCTTTCATTAGGCATTTTGGCACTCCGAAATACACATTTTAAACTTTTTCCCTTCCGGCTAGTAGCAGGTTGCCACCACATAACTACAAAACCTGATTGACGAGTATCCAGTTGTGCAAGCATGCACTCCTGCTTGGTTGTGTGTTTTATAAAATTCCATATTTTATTGTCGCCTTCAAGGAATGTGATGAATGCTAGGAGTTTACAAATGCAATGTAGGCCAAGACTATAAAGGGCATACATGAGAAGTATGGTGGGCATCCTGTTTGATTGTCTATGTACTGAAACACACTTCATAACCCCTATAACTGTTTATACAGTGTGCATCAGGGATTCTCACATTAAGAGATATCTGGACTGTTCAAAATCAGGAAGCTGCCATTGTTGATCTTGCTGGAAATGCTAACTGCTGCCCAGTTGTCTTTCAATAGTTTGGAATATCTAACAAGCATGCGAGTAAAGTATGATCAGCCTCAACAACTGAACTCCTGATATGCAAACAGGTTTAAGGTCTATTACCAAAATATCGCTACCTGGGGTTTGGCATGACAGCCAGGAAACTGTTTTTTCAGGTTTGCTGCTCAAGCACTTGGCTGTTTTTTTTTTTTGTTTGTTTGTTTTTCTTCACCCTCCCTCTAGTGTAGAATACATTGATAAACGTGGGCAGTGTTACTGCACATACTTGTTCCAGTGTTTTCTTGCTAAATTGGCTGGATTATCTGATACCCCCAAGACATTATGTGCTGCTTGAGCTGGGCTCTGTATAATGACTAAGGCTGGCCATACACTATACAATTTTTTACCGAATTTCCTTTAAATTTACCTTGAACTAGGTAGTGCAAGAGCCTGCCTAATTGGATACAATTGAAGGGGTTGTTTAGGTTTGACTTCATATGGTCTTTGGTAAATCTCTAAAGCAAAATTCTCAAGAAAATTGTATAATGTATGGCCAGCTTAACCAGGTCAGTGCTTCCAAACTCTGCAATAACTTTGGAGGTCGTACCTAGACTCCGACAAACTAGGACATGCAGGGGTAACCTGGCATGGGACCTTTGGGCACTGGTCTCCTCCTTGTGGTCCTTTCCAGAACTTTGGGTACTGCCCCCACATTTGCACCACTGGGCGTCTTTTCAAATTTCGAGCCACTGCCAGTTTTCATCATGGTAAGGGTTAAAGTGCATTTGCTTCTTTTTTTCCCTTTATTTTTACCAGGTGATCTAATCAGTAACACCGTTCCGATCTTAACGTGGTTCCAAGCAATGGAGACTAATAGCCACCCTTGGACAGCAGCACTGTCAGCCTGTAGAGAAGGTAGTGGTAGATGCACTAGCAAATTTACACTCTCCGGCCACTTTTTAGGTACACCTTGCTAATGCCAAGAAAATTTCCCCCACCACCAGCCTGAACCGTTGATACAAGGCGGGATGGATCCATGCTTTCATGTTGTTTATGCCAAATTCTGATCCTACCATCTAAATGTCGCAGATGAAATCGAGACTCATCAGACCAGGCAACGTTTTTCCAATTTTCTGTTATCCAATTTTGGGGAGTCTGTGTGAATTTTAGTCTCAGTTTCCTGTTCTTAGCTGACTGGAGTTGCACCCAGTGTGGTCTTCTGCTGCTGTAGCCTATCTGCTTTAGGTTTGACGCATTGTGTGTTCAGAGATAGTATTCTTCATACCTTGTTTGTAACAAGTGGTTATTCGAGTTACTTTTCCCTTTCTCTCATCTCAAGCCAGCCTGCCCATTCTCCTCTGACATCAACAAGGCATTTTCGTCCACACTTCTGATGCTCACTGGATATTTTCTCTTTTTCCGACCATCCTCTGTAAGCCCTAGAGTTGGTTGTGCGTGCAAATCCCAGTAGATCATCAGTTTTTGAAATACTCAGACCAGCCCATCTGGCACCAACAACCATGCCACATGCAAAGTCACTTAAATCCCCTTTCTTCCCATTCTGATGCTTGCGGTTTGAACTTCAGCAAGTCATTTTCACCACGTCCAGATGCTTAAATGCATTGAGTTGGTGCAAAGTAATTGGCTAATTAGCAATTTGTGTTACCAAGCAATTGAACAGGTGTACGTAATAGGCCAGTGACTGTAGATTGAGTTGACTAACAAATTGCATCCGAACTCCATCTACCACTTTTTAAGCAGTTACAGCAAAAGTTTTAGCTTTTCCTTTTGGGATAATGGTTTTACTTAAATGAATAACGGCAGACTATTGTAAAAACCCATGTCAGTGTTAGATGGTTTGTGTCAACCCTCTGTCACTTTTGCTGAACAGCTTGCTCTGTTAAAGAAAGTTGAAAGATAAGACTTACTGGCCAGATCACCAGGTGAAAATAGAGGGAAAAAAAGACTTTTAAAAGAAAGCTAATGTAGCCACCACATTTAAGGATTGGTAAGTTGCAATATATAAAATGTTTTGTTTTGGGGTTTAGATATGCTTTAAGGGATCAAGAACTGACATCATCTGGTAGGTGGAGTGCTGTATGCTTTTTCTCTAGCTGCCTAAAGCCCTCATCAGTACCAGCTTCCTGGGTTTGTGACCACCTAAGGCCTTGCCTCACATTGGGCTTAGTTGCATTATCGCTTCCTCAGAACATGCAGAGGACAGCCATGCTGTCAATGTGACCTCAGCCCATAAACCCCTAGTTGTTCTTGAGGATGTTTACATAAAGCACAAGGAGGAACTACAACTGTATTCTAGAACCTTTGTCTTTCTCAGCTCTGTCTAGTATGGCTGATACCTCCTCAGTGTCCACTGGGACCTTCATGTCCACTCTGGACCTCCTAGCTACTTGTGCTCAGCTATTGAGGCATTCTGCTTGTAGAGGCTTTAAGCGCATCCCAGTGCCATCCTGGCTCTAACCGCCTTGAACCCTTAAGTAAAAATGGACCTAGGATTCCTGTTATCTTTGATTCAGATTCAGTGTACCAACTATAGAGACTGTTGGTAAACTGCAATCTCCTGATTTACAGGGGGCCGTTTCAAATCTTATTGATGCAGTGTGTAACCTACATTGGGAGGATCAGCCTGCTGTTCCAGGTATTGGGTCTTTTAAAGCTCCTACAGCTGCAAAGACCTTTTGCATTTCATCTACTGTTTGATTCATTCCTTTATGTGGACTTGAAAGACCCTGAATGGTCCTAGGCCCCCATATGAGTATGGCAAAACATTTCCTTTCTTGAGAGGGAATTTGTTAATCAGTGGTTTATTCCCAACATCAATACACCAGTGATCTACATTATAATGAATACCACAGGTTGATGGTAAATTTTACTTACAGTAATTGGAACACATACTGCATTCAAGGAGCATCTGAACAGATTCGACTTTGAGGAATGTTATCTCTTTGACCCTGCTCTTGACAATGTGATTAGCATGCCACAATTGGCTTGAGTGTGCTCGTGCTTCAATGCAAAAACTCGACTGTGAGAGCATCAGAAGTCCACATTTCTCCTTCATAAATCTTGGCAGCAGGTACTCGTAGGCCTTCAGAGCCTAACTTCCACTCAGCCTGCAGAGCTGAAAGCCAGAAGTTAAATAATTCCTCTAATATTCATTAACATGGACCTCCACTTCTGCAAGTGGGGGGCTGTTTATAAAGCCCTTGTTACTGTTCAAATGGTAACTTGACCTTGGCAGTTATTCCCCACATGGAATTACACTCTTTTTTTCAAGGGAATTCAATATAATCAAATACTATTGAACCGTTCATACTGTGTGTTACCTCTTAGCATTCCCCCTCTTCAGAAGGACCCTTTGACATAAAAGGTCAGTCAGAAGCAGTTCCTACAGCTCCCCTTCCTAACAAGCACCTGGTAACTTAGTGTCCTTTATTGGCACATGCTTTTGCTTGAAGAGCTGGACCTTATGTCCACCCTAGTGCCTGTTCCTGGCATTCCCATTGGGAAGCATTTTGATTATCCTTCTTGAAAAGAGTAATCTTTCTGGACTCTTGCGGGTTTATTTACTAAAGCTGGAGAGTCCAAAATCAGACTCCCTTCTGCATAGAAACCAATCAGCTTCCAGGTTTCATTGCCAAAGCTTCATTGAACAAGCTGAGGTTAGAAGCTGATTGGTTTCTATGCAGAAGGGAGTCTGATTTTGGACTCTCCAGCTTTAGTAAATAAACCCCTTGCAGTCAGAACACTTTGCAGAGCCTAACACCTAGAAGCTTCAACCAGATGGTTCCTTAGAGGACCTTATGTCCACCCTAGCACCATTTTGGTGTAGTATTTCCTCTTGGTGGTGATCCTCTGTGGCTTCCCTTGATTGTTATATTGCTCTGTTTGACAGAAGAGTAAGGGGACTTCTTACCTGGTTTTGATTCGGGCATTGGTCTTCCTGGTAGTCCTGAGTTGCAAACAATCCCTAGTTCCTTCCTGGATCTGTCATTTGCTCTTACCCACCCCAAAATTGGACTGCTTTTTGGTTTCCTGGTTGTTACTGAACTGTGTGTCGCTCAGTGGATGAGAAAAAAAAACTAAGATAATCTTTTTCTTAGAGTACAAGTTTTGCAAAACTGAGGCATGCTAGGTTGAAGAGGGTATGCATGGGGACTAGCTTGCAATATTTCTGTTTCCCAGTGTCCCAATTTCCTGAAGGTGGCTGTATAACCCGATTGTTTCTGAATTGCTGTGCCCCTCAATAGACTTCAAGAAAAATAATTTTACGGTAAGTACAAATCTTATTTTGTTCAAATAAACAGTTAAAGTATTAATGATGCTCAATGTAAAAATTGTGATGATTGTAATTAGAAAGCATTGCCTATACAGTATGTTAAGATGTACCTTCTGTGTAGCTGAGTGAATCACATGGATCCACTCGTCTTCTAGGATAGAATAGGTGGGGTATGTTTTCTCATCTGCAAATCATTTTGTATTGTGTATGATCTGATCTCCCTGCTATATAGGTCTATTTTATAACAGAAGCTGTTATTTGTGCACACAGAAGTCAAATGCACTTGCTTAGAACATGTCACCTACAGGCTGCCATTAGTAAATATGAAATATTTTTTATTCATCATATACCAGTTTGAAAGGAGTTGTCCTAGTCCTAAATATAATGTAAAGATAAACACCTTCAATCTATCAAGCGTATTCAATGCAGCAGGTTTTATTGCAATTTGGGTATTCAAAATATAGTAGCCCAAAACACCTGGATTTCACATTACTAAAGACAGATCAGAAAATGTTATTGAGTGGTTGGTATGGGTTATTGGCCTTGACATGTTTCTCCTTCCAGTAAGACTTTGGTTGAGAGCCTGGATATAGCTTTACCTTGCTTTTTCTTTTTGTTTCTTCTAAATGAAACCATGGGAATAAAGACAGTATGATATATTATGAAATGCTTTACTATTTTCACCGTTTACATTAAAGCAGGCTCAGTAATTTTACTGGTAATTGATCATTATATATTCCGAGGACCAAGAAAAGTTACAGGTTCATCTACAACAGGGGTGTCCAAATGTTTTACTTTCCTGGTCCACAATGGAAGGAGAGAAATGGTCTTGGGCCACAAAAAAATACACTAACAATAACGATAACTGATAAGCAGAAAGAGTCAGGCAGATTACAAGTTAACGATCACTTATATAGCTAATGTACCTATCTGAGGAATAAAACTTCTTTTTTAAATTATACACGTAAAGGAGGGTAACATAAAACTAGCGTGATATTTGACACTGTTTTTGATAAACGCATCAATATCTAGTTTGAAGGATGTAGCAGCAGTTCTCAATTAATTCTCAGTGCTTCTGAAGTGCTCATCAGATATTTTGGTTCTAATAAGGCCCTTCATGTTCTTTATCCTTTAAAACCGTGGCTCACAAATATAGGTGCTGCTTAAAACTGGTGATATGAATAAGGCGTGATTGAGAAGAGCGGGATTTTTTTCTTTGGAAGATAAAACCTATAGAAGTCCAGTAAAGAGGCAAGGGGGTTTATTTACTAAAGCTGGAGAATGCAAAATTAGGTATAGAAACCATTCAGCTTCTAACCTCAACTTGTTCAATTACGCTTTGGCAATAAAACCTGGAAGCTGATTGGTTTCTATGCATAAGTGAGCCTGATTTTTCACTCTCCAGCTTTAGTAAATTAACCTTTTGTCAAATGTTTCTTTGGCAGCATGTTTTCACTAAGTGTAAATGAATTTTTACAAAAAATTCCCCTCTCTTTAAAAAGTCAACATTTTTAAGCAAGTTTACAATTTTGAGTTGGGCGGCATTCATAGCCTTCTTGGACCACAGGTTGGACACCCCTGATCTATAATGACCCTATGTTTTGACCTCAGGGCTGTTTCAACTGATTTTTAACACAGTGACCACAAAGCATGGCGTGTGTGCTGCAATAGAAAGACCAAAGAATCCCCTGCGCTCAAGTGTGGTGTACTGATGATGGATGAATGTCAGGTCCTTAGCACTGCAAATGCCAGCACAGGCTTTGCTGACCTCTAAGGTTCGGGGAAACCAAAGAAAATCAGTGTAAAATAAGGGAAGAAGGGCACACCATTCCAGTGTATTACCATAGGATGAAACATTAACAGTATAAAAATAGATATATATTCACAAATAATTGTGATATCAATAGCTTATCAAAAGTCCAAAGCGACCTAGTCACCAAGTCAACTCCCAAACCACGAGAGGACCCTCCAGATGGTTGACACGTTTTGAGGGGAGCTCCTCTATGGCTCTGAGGAAGAGGGGAGCTCGCCTTGAAACGCATTAACCATCTGGAAGGTACTCTCGCAGTTTAGGAGTTGACTTGATGACTAGGTCGCTTTGGACTTTTGATAAGCTATAGATATTGTTTGTGAGTATATATCTATCTTTATACTATTAAAGTTTCATCTCAGTTAATGCACTAGGCTGGTGCGCCCTTCCAAATCCAAAATGAATGGGAATGCCAAGTCGCAAAGATTTTAATGGGCTCTAAACGTTAATGTAATCCCTAACTGAAATTACATTTAGTTTATTAAAACACTGTGCATCATAAATAATTGCAATGTTTAATTTTCTTTTAATAAAATACTTATTTTTAACTTCACTTTCATTGTTTGTTGCATCTCAGCGCTGCTGTTCTCTTGCAGCCTTGTTTGCAGCTACATCTTGTCTACATGCATGCATTCCAGCATTGGCTGCATGGCATTTGTGAGACTGAGATTTCCGATCACTACAATAGATGCAGCCTGCATGATTGTCTCCATTAGAAGCCCATGTGGCAGCAGGACAATACAGGAGCACAATTTGAAAATGAAGCATTGTCACCCCATAGCAGGAAGAGCCTAACCAATGACTTAAATGACAGGATCATCATTAAATGAATACAAATAAAAGTTTCAGATATAAAATATTAAAATGGATAGAGATTTTAGTTATTGAGTTTATGTATACTTTAATTTAAAGTTATAATAAACCCCAAACCATAACTGTAATATATTTCAGCTTATTAATCATTAGATGTGACGTCTGCATCATTTTTTTTCTTAGGCTTTTTCCCTCTTTTCCCCTATTGATTTGGCCAGTAACACACCTCCTGCATTAGAATGCTCCAACTCTGGATGAGTGAGCACTGGGGGCACCTTTGGGCAGCAGCATTGTCAGTCTGTGGGGAGGGGGAGTGTTAGATGTACTAGCAGATTTAAATACACTAACAAAATGCAGGCAAACTCCAGCTAATACTTTATACATAGTTACAGCAAACAGTTTTTTTTCCTTTTAGGATATAGGTTTTACACAAATTAAAGCTGATCATTGTAGGTACCCTTGCTAGTGTTCAATAGTTTGTCTCCTCTTCGTAACTGATACATTCTGCTGGAAAGAGTGTTCTTTTGAAAAACAACAGAATTACTGGCTGGATCACCAAGTGAAACTGAAAGAAATAAAGCCTTAAAAAGAAAACTAATTCAGCCATCACATCTAAGAATTGGTATTCTGCAATATAGTAAATATTTGCTATTGGTTTCCGAACTGCTGTAAATATTCATACATATATTATGTCTCCAATTATTTTTGATTGCACAGACTTATTAAGAAAGTTTGCTCATTGTCTGCCTGCTTTATGCTATATTTCTTTATGTACTTGATACATTTGTTGACCTTTATGTCCAGAGACCTAGGTACAGTTGTGACCAAAATTATTCAACCCCCACTGAAATTGAGTGTTTTGGCCAGTTTGACATTGCTTTTGATCATTCAGTCATCTTGCTTACATTTACATTAAAGAGGCACTTGTAGGTCAGACAAATATAACATAACAGTTATAATGAAATAACCACAAATGTCTTTTCTGTGCTCACAGCATTATCAGTTTTATTCAACCCCCAAGTGACATTCAATCTTAGTACTTAGTACAGCATCCTTTTACAGTTATAACAGCTTTTAAACGTGAAGCATAGCTTGACACAAGTGTCTTGCAGCGATCTACGGGTATCTTCGCCCATTCTTCATGGGCAAAGGCCTCCAGTTCAGTCACATTCTTAGGCTTGCGCACTGCAACTGCTTTCTTTAAGTCCCACCAGAGGTTCTCAATCGGATTTAAGTCTGGTGACTGCGATGGCCACTCCAAAATGTTCCAGCCTTTCCTCTGCAACCATGCTCTAGTGGACTTGGAGGTATGCTTGGGATCATTGTCCTGTTGAAAGGTCCAACGTCTCCCAAGCCTCAGGTGTGTGACGGACTGCATCACGTTTCCATCCAATATCTCCTGGTACTGAAGAGAATTCATGGTACCTTGCACACGCTGAAGCTTCCCTGTACCTGCAGAAGCAAAACAGCCCCAAAGCATGATTGACCCTCCACCATGCTTCACAGTAGGCAAGGTGTTCTTTTCATCATAGGCCTTGTTCTTCCTCCTCCAAACATAGCGTTGATCCATGGGCCCAAACAGTTCTAATTTTGTTTCATCAGTCCACAGAACACTATCCCACAACTTTTGTGGTTTGTCCACATGGCTTTTGGCATACTGCAGTCGACTCTTCTTATTCTTTGGAGACAGCAAGGGGGTACGCCTGGGAGTTCTGGCACGGAGGCCTTCATTACGCAGTGTGCGTCTTATTGTCTGGGCTGAAACTTCTGTACCCACATCTGACAAATCTTTTCTCAGTTCCTCAGCAGTCACACGGGGACTTCTCTCCACTCTACGCTTCAGGTAGCGCACAGCAGTCGAAGTCAGCATCTTCTTTCTGCCACGACCAGGTAGCGTTTCAACAGTGCCCTTTGCCTTGAATTTGCGAATGATGCTTCCTAAGGTGTCTCTTGGTATGTTTAACATCTTTGCAATCTTCTTATAGCCATTGCCCTTCCTGTGAAGAGAAATCACCTCTTCTCTTGTCTTCCTGGACCATTCTCTTGCCTTCACCATGTTTGTAACCACACCAGTAAATGTCTAGAAGGAGCTGAGTATCACAGTCATTTTAAAGCTGCCTAATTGGTGCTTATTATGCTTGATTGCTGCTCGGTGACATCCACAGGTGTTTTCAATACCTGATGGAAAGCACCTGTATGAACCTCTGTTCTTCAGAGTGGTAGTCTTTAAGGGGTTGAATAATTGTGGCAATGAAGAAACCACATAAGAACCATTTACTACTGTATTACATAAACAATTGATGTCATTTTAGTTGCATTTGGGTAGTTACAACGTCCTTGTAGGATTTGATTCTGAATACAATTCCAAATGTACACTATAGTCCCTAAACCCCTTTACAGCATTGGGGGTTGAATAATTTTGGTCACAACTGTATATAGCACAGGTAAAGTGCAAGCATGAATTATAAACATAGAAAGCTTTGCAATGGTTATTTAACACAGCCTACTGGTTACATGCTATCCTCTCTACTATGTAAAAAGTCGTCTCTGCTGTCTAAAAGTTGTATTTATATATATCCCAGACTATGTTCTCTTGGGAAAGTAGAGTACATTTGTCTCATGACTGTAAATCCAGTATCAGGACTGTTTTGCCAATGTGTGTGGTTTATTTAAAACTACTTCTAGTTTCTTTTCAGACAAATTGGACATTTGATTGGGGGGAGGCAGAATGTCTGCGTCTTTTACAAATATTTAAGGGAACCCAAGTTTTATCTTTGTATAGCCTGTGTACTGTATCTGCATCAAACTGCTGGAAGCTCCAAACTGGTTGGGACAGTTTTGGCTTATCACTGTGCTTTGTATTATAGTATTACATAAGAGTGTTGTTGAATACACAGATTCTTGCATATATCTAGATTGAATGAGCATGACAGACACATTGCAAAAATAAAATAGACTTTTTTTCCAGTAAGATATTAATTGGAAAGCTACCGTTTTATTGGAATGTGGTTCATATTGATTTTTTTTTTGTAGTGTGTAACAAGACAACAGTGGACTTGTATTTTAGCTGCAATGACTGAAAAGGTGGGTGGCCAAATTGAATGAAATCCAGCTGTTTTGTGCCCTTAGGGATCTACGTCTGTTCGCTTCCTGTACTGAGGATCCTATTTCAAATGTTGTGTTACTGCTGGCTAAAACAATGAAAATAAAATAGTTGCATTCATTTCACTGATAACACCATTCACAGACTGTGGAATTTTGGTTATAGGTGGAGCCTGGTGGGGCTCTGGCTTCTTTGATATCTTGAATATTCAAACAGCGACATCTCCCTAGCATCATTTCCAGTTCTGTTCCTGTCCACTTGGGAGTTTTGGGAGTTCCTGTCTTGGTTTTTTCAGCTCATTCTATTGCAGTCTGCATATTATAAAATAAACATCCAACAGGAATAAAGGAAAGCTCTCAGAATCACCACAGCAGGTGTGCAGACTCAGAAAGGCAAGCATGGATAATTAGCCAAGAGTCCCATGAGATTCATAGCAATCGGCAGGTGGTTCAACTTTTAAAAATCCATTAAAGACTGAAATGGTTTTGGGTGTACACTGGCTGCATTTCCACCACATTTACTAAATCTGGAGAGTGCAAAAACTGGAGCAGCTTTGCATAGAAACCAATCAGCTTCCAGGTTTTTAATTTGAACAAACTGAAGGTAAAAGCTGATTGACTACCATGCACAGCTGCACCAGATTTTGCACGCTCCAGTTTTACTAAATCAACCTCATTGTGTGTTCATTCAGTGGTTCACTTTAGAGATAATGGAGTAAATTTGTTTAAAGCTGAACTTGCACTAAAGCTGACCATAGACAATTGCTTGACTTCCCCATCAACACAGTCAGTCAGTGGGGGGGAGGCGGAATGGGAGTGCAGGGGAGTGGGGGCTCCCTGCCAGGAGAACACAGTGATTATAGCTGATAGAAATAATCACATGACAAATCCAACAGGCTGGTTGTACTCAAGTCATACAACAATCACATTGGGTACAATCAGCCTGGCCAGAGATGGTTCAAACCTCAGTCTCTGCTGAAATGGCCAAGATTTGAACCATCTATGGCCAGCTTAAGGGTGCACCCAACACAAGCTATGTGGGAGAACCTCAGTGAGGGTTCCCAGCAATTGGCTGCAGGAGGTAGCCCTGTTGAAAGTAAGAGGCTGCTGGCTCCCATGGCTAATAGCAGCTCCTCACATGTAAACCCTCATGCAGCAATCATCGTGAGTGATCAGCCCCATCGCACCTTGCCAACGGATGTGCATTGCAGTGCACCAGAGCATGCTGTAACTCAATAATGGGCATTGTAGCGCACTGCATTATAAAAAAACAATACATTAAAAAATGTGGTTTTCAACAGAATCCCAGAGCTGGTGCTTGGTTGATAGCAGCTGGAATGGAACTTATACCGACTCTTAAAGAGGAGATGCCCTACCCGCTCCGCCCTCTCTGAATACACTACCTACCCCTATCCTTACCCCTTCCCCTTTCACCCTCCCCCATTTCCACTCCCCCCCCCCCTTTTTTTTTTCTCTATTCTATCTCTCTCTTCTCTCTTTTCCTCTCTCCTCTTTTCTTCTCTTCACGCATCTTCCCTTTCTTACTCATTTTTTCCTTTCCTTTCGTGAACTACCCAACTGTTCAGTGGAAGTCTATAATCTTACTCTAATACTCTACCGGTATCGGTATCTTCTCAAATACCTCTTGTTTGTTGGTATATGTTTTACCGCTAGATTTGAACAGTAAGCAAATTGTACTAATACCTGCTTTCTCTGTCTTCTTAATTTTACGTCTCATTATATATTTTCTTGGATGATGTTGATATCTGACAACCCTTACTTGGACCTGTTGGTGATTGTAGATGTTCTGCATTCTTTCTCATGAAAAAATTATCACTCTGACATTTAATATGTGACAATGTTGTATGTTTGTTTATATTTACCACTCGTTTGTATCGGAGAACACCGTGAGGTCCTCCATTGTACATGTACTATATTGTTGTTTATATAGTAAAAGATTTATGAAACTAAAAAATAGTACATTCACTTAATATTAAACAGCCCATTTAAATGAATGGGCTGCCTTAGTGCATCTTACATTAAGAAGTGAACATTACTAGGCTGAAGTTGTGTGAACCCAGCCTTAAAAACAGATAAAATGCACTTTGCTGCTTTTCATAGTTGCAGTTATTTACAATTTATCTATTTTTGTTTACATTGTAACAAACGCTGACATTGGTATTGAAAGAGCAGCTGACAGGGGCTCTGTTAAAGAGACTGGTACCTGAGAACACTTTTTGAGTTTCTGTCGCAAAAACAAAACTATCAAAAAAAGACAATAAAAGAGAAAAAATACAGTGCACTCATAAAGTATTCACACACCTTACATTTTTTCAGTCTTGGTGTGTTGCAGCCTGAAGCTGCATAAGTTGTGTAAATTAATTTTGTTTGTCATTAATCTACACAGTACCCCATAATGACAAAGTGAAAACAGAATTTTAGAAATGTTTGCAAATGTATGAAAAAAGGAAAAAACTGAAATATCATATAGGCATAAGTATTCAGACCCCTTGCAACAACACTTGAATTTTAGCTCAGATGCCTGCCCTTTCTCTTGATCGTTGCCAAGATGTTTCTATGCCTTGATTGGAGTGCATCTGTGGTAAATTAAATTGATTGGACATGATTTGGAAAGGCATACACCTCTCTATAAAAGGCCTCACAGCTGACAATGCATACTGTATCAGTGCAAAAGCCATGAGGTTAAAGGAACAGCCTGCAGAGCTCAGCAACAGGATTACTGCAAAGCACAGATCTGCAGAAGGCTACAAAAAGTGCCTGCTGCACTTAGGGTTACCAAAAGCACAGTGGCCTCCATAATACTCAAATGGAAAAAGGTTGGCACAATCAGGTCTCTTCCAAGAGCTGGTCACCCAGCCAAACTGAGCAATCAGGGGAGAAGGGCCCTAGTAAAAGAGGTGACCAAAAACCAGGTGGTCACTCTGACTGAGCTGCAGAGATCCTGTGTGGAGATGGGACAACGTTCTAGAAGGACAACCATCACTGCAGCTTTCCACCGATCTGGGCTTTATGGCAGAGTGGCTAGATGGAAGCCTCTCCTCAGTGCAAAACACATGAAAGCCTGCTTGGAGCTTACAAAAATGTACCTGAAGGATGCTCAGGCTGTGAGGAACAAGATTCTCTGGTCTGATGAAACCAAGATTGAACTGTTTGGCTTCAATTCTAAATGATATATCTGGAGGAAACCAGATATTGCTCATTACCTGCCCAATACCATCCTAACAATGAAGCATGGTGATGACAGTATCATGCTGTGGGGGTGCCTTTCAACAGTGGGGACTGAGGGGCTGGTCAGGGTTGAGGAAAAGCTGAATGGAGCAAAGTACAGAGATATCTCAAATGAAAACCTGTTCTACAGCGCTTGGGACCTCAGACTGGGCTGAAGGTTCACCTTCCAACAAGACAATGATCCTAAGCACACAGCCAAGACAACACAGAAGTGGCTTAGGGACAACTCTATGGCTGTCCTAGAGCCCTGACTTGAACATGGAGAGACCTGAAAATGGCTGTCAACCAACAGTCCCCATCCAACCTAACTGAGCTTGAGAGAATTTGCAAAGAAGAATAGCAGAAAATCCCCCAGTCCAGGTGTGCAAAGCTTGCCATTCCCCAAAAAAAGGCTCAGGGCTGTAATTGCTGCCAAAGGTACTTAAACAAAGTACTGAGTAAAGGGTCTGAATACTTGAGTACATGTGATATTTCAATTTTTTCTTTTTAATAAATTCACAGACATTTCTAAAATTCTGCTTTTACTTTGTCCTTATGGGATACTGAGTGTAGATTAATGAGAAAAAAAATAAATTTAAATAACAGTAATATCAGGCTGCAACATAACATTTAAAAATGTTTAAGGAAGTCTGAATACTTTATGAATGCACTGTATATACAGTATCTCTCCTTCTGCCCATGCAGTAGAATGCTGCTCCACATTGATAGCTGGTTCTGAAATTAGTTAGTGATGAGGTTTATAAAGGGAAGATAGCAAAGTTGGCTTTGTTGATCTCCTGCTGCTTACTTTGTCCAGGATGGTCAAGGATTTTCTGGGACTGTTTTCTCACTATCCTCTCTCTAACAAGCTTGTGGAGAGGAAGATACATGAGAACCATTATTTGCATGTGTTTCTGTGTAGTCTGCTTTCATCAGTGGAGCCAAATATATAAGGTAGGATGAGCAAGCTGCTCCTTCTTCCAATGTCACCATTGATAAAAGCTGTAAGAGGACAAAGCATTGTACTGTGGGCATGGCCGTGCCTCTTACAGGATGTCTCATTCTTGTCTCCTAATTGGGGGTGGTGCAGGAGGATCAAACTTGCAGCTACTTATATTTAGATGTAATTAAAGCACAAGATGTCTTCATATAAACATTTTCTGCTCGGAAAATATTTCATTAGTATTTAAAAAAGCATCATAGTTATCAATGTGCCCTGTTATACTGCTAATTTATGCATAATACGTTCTAATTATTTGGCATTGGTTCGCCAATTGAAATTTGACCTTTTTGGGATCAGTGGGAATTAGAATAAATACAGCAGATTTATTACTAGCATGTGTTATTTTAAACATCCACTTTATAACCAGCATACTGCTTTAAAAAGCATGGTGCTATGCAAAAAATTACAAAAAAGGCAACTTTCACTTAATAGCGTGTTAGCATTTATATCTAACAGAGCGGCTTTGAAAGAAATACTTTCACAAGCTTGTGATTTCACACATCTCTGAGATGCGGCTTTGATCTGCCATCATGCACGTTTAAACTTTACTGCCCAAAGAAGTCTGTAAAAGCGCCTGACCATAGTGTGGATGATATGGTTTCATTATGCTGCTTCCATCAATAAAGTCTGGTTTAGTATATGTTAACTTTGATTTAAAGAAAAAAAAAAATACCAATTCCGTGTGTTCTCATTGTCTCCTTCTGTACAGATGTACCTGAAACGATAACTACTGTGTAGCATCCATGTGAACAGGATATTTGAAATTACACACTTCACTGTCTAAGCTGGTGGAATCTTTACACTTCAGTTCCTTTTTACAAGGAGCAGATTAGATTTAAATTTTGACAAGTGTTGGCAAAGCACTAAGCCTCTGCCACTTGTATTTATGAATGATGTATGTTTGTTAAGGAAAACCAACACATATTGATTGCATCCATTACCTCAAGCTGATCACTTTTACATTTACACCTAAAGCCTGCCATTTCATCCGGAATTCGCACCATTCCTGGGCCACAGTAACAGATGATTTTGAAGCGACAATTGAATTTGAGTGATTGGGCATGTTGGAAATGTTTTTAAAAACCAACAAATTTCTAATCAATGATGGGAGAATCATGCAAGATATGTAACTGAAAAAGAAATGAGCATGAGCTGTGACCTGGAATGAAAAGAAAATTCTTGGCTCCGAAAATTATTTTCTGTAGTAACACGAGGTGAAATTAACCTCCCTAGCGGTCTGATTATGTCCATATTTCTGTGCTCAAAGCGGTACATTTTTTTTGCATGGAAATTTGTATTTTTTTTTATTGTAGGCCTGTAATTTTTAGAAATAACTCACTGAAATCTGTCCAAACGAGTCTAGTAAACATCCCAGGTAGGATAAAACTTGAAACACGAAATCATAAATTATAATTTAATAAATAATCATAAAAAAATAATAATATAATAATAAATTTAATTCAATAATATAATCAAACCAAAAACACTGAAATTTGAAATATAGTGCCAAGTTCGCACATCTCTGAGCAAAGTCGCAAAATCATTTTCAGTGTCTGATGACAAATTTCCTCATGAATCATTATCACTCAATTCTGCAAGTGGTTCTAATTTACGATCGCTGTTCTCTAGCTGGTCTAAAACCGCTTTTGACCTAAAGGGACGCTTTTTTTTGGATGCCATGGATGTTTCTTAGTTTCCAGGCAGAAAGAACAGTAAAAATGCAGGCAGGGCACAGGACAAAGCACTAGGGACAAAATGTATGTGAAATGGTTTGATACAGTAATGACTTCTGACATTTCTCTCCTACACAGAAGAATTAGCATTTTTTGCTAGAAAATTACTTAGAACCCCCCAAACATTACTTTTTTTTTGAGCAGAGACTTTGGAGAACAGCCCCTGTTTTTTGTTTGCATTGAGGTGCATTGTACCCAGTTCATTTATGGGTTGCCTGAAACAGCGTCAACACACTGAAAAGCATGTGCTGCAGTGCACTGCATTGTGGTTTGAACAGGTCTTATAGATGAAACTTTGACCAATGATAATTTTAGAACAATATGTACAAGTGGTGTATCAGGGCCAAACTTTTTTTTTCTACTTTCTGGTTTTCTTTAGCTGTGTAGTGCTAAATTTATTCTGTTCTGCTGCGGAATCAACCGCAAAAATGCTAATTTTACTCAGTGGGCCACTGTGGTGCCATTCATTCTTAATGTCACTCCAGCGTACCTTACCAACAGATGTGCAGTGTACCAGACCATTCTGTAACTCGCCACTGTGGTGCACTGCATAAAAAAAAATATTAAATTCACTTAAAGTGTAACTAAAGGAAAACTTTTTCTTTTATTTTAGATAGAGTAATGGAGGGTAAGAACATTTGTCCTTTTTGCCATCTATGTCCCATGGGGGAGATTTCCTTTCACTTTCTGTCCCATAGCTGAAACAGGAAGTGAGAAGAAATCCCTCCAAAGTGAGCGAATCCTGGTATGTCACCAGGGTCACAAAAACTACTGTCCCCGTTGGTAGATTTTCTCCTCTGTTACTGTTCTGCTGTCAACCTAAAATTTGAGATTTTCTTTTACTTTCACTTTCAAATATATTGGTAAACAGGACAAATAAGGTGAATCTTCTACCGGGGCACAGATAATCAATAAAAAAAATGACAGGTGTTCCAATCTCTCTCCATTCTATTCAAAACTAGATAAAAAAAAGTTTTGCCTTTAGTTACTCTTTAATGTTTGGTCTACCAGACCAGGGGTAGGCAACCGTTTGAGCATAGTGTGCCAAAAAAAAGTTTTTGAAAAGAAATTGAGAGTGACAGTTATATAAAAAATGTCAACTTTACACACAATCACGAAAAGGAATTTTTATACAGTAACTGCTGTAAACTATTTGAATAACAGTAAAAAAACATTGCGCTTTCAAGAATGGTAAATGGTAACTTACCCCTTTTCCACAATGTTTGCGTGGTGAGGTAAGTATGGTAAGGTTGACATGAATATGTCAACTGAGGACTTCTGCAAAATATACAGTTGGAAATGAAGCGTGAGGTGATAGTGGTCACCCTAATAAAGTTCTCTCAGATCAAACCCAATCTCTGCACCTTCAGACCCTAAATCAGCCCTCATTCCTGCACCTTTACACCTCAGATCACACCAATTCCTGCACCTTTAATCCTCAGATCACCCTAACACCTGCACCTTCACACCTCAGATTAGCTAAAATTCACACCTCCCTTCACACGAAATCCTGCACTTTTGCACCCCGGATAAGGCCCAAATCATGTTTCTTCAGGCGTCAGATTAGCTCCAACTCCTGCACTTCCTCACCTCAGATCACCCCAATTCCTGCACCTCCAGACCTCAGATCAGCTCCAATTTCTGCATCTCCAGGCCCCAGATCAGCTTCAATTTCTGCACCTTCACACCGCAGATCACCTCAGTGTCTATACTTTTACACCCCAGATCACCTCAATTCCTGTACTTTCACAAACCAGATCAGACCCAAATTCTGCACCTTCACACCTCAGATCAGCCCCAATTTCTGCACCTTCACATCTCAGCTCACCCCAATTACTGCAACTTCACACCACAGTCCCCAGGGACAATTCTTGTGCCTTCCGGCTTCAGATCAACCCCAGTTCCTGAACCCCCAGAACTCTGATCACAATTTCTGCACCTTCACATCTCAGGTCACCCTAATTCTTGCACCTCCGGACCTCAGATCATTTCCAATTCTTGTACCTCCAAGCCTCAGATCAGCCCTAATTTGTGCACATTCACACCTCAGATCACCCCAATCCCTGCACCTTTATACCTAAGGTCAGTCCCAATTTCTGCACCTCCAAACCTCAGGTCAGTCCCAATATCTGCACCTTCACACCTCAGGTCAGTCCAAATATCTGCACTTTCACACCTCAAGTCAGTCCCAATATCTGCACCTTCACACCTCAGGTCAGTCCCAATCTCTGCACCTTTACACCTCAGGTTACCCAAAGTCGTGCACCTCTGGACCTCAGTTTACCCCAATTCCTGCATTTTTACAACCCAGATCAGCCCCAATTCCTGTTCCATCAGACCCCAATTCCAGCACTTTCACACCTCAGATCATGCAAATACCTGCATCTTTACACTTTTGATCATCTCCTATTCCTGCACCCTTACAGTTCATATCGCCCCAATTCCTACACCTTCACTCTTCAGCTCCCCCCAATTCCTGCATTTTTACAACCTAGCTCAGCCCCAATTCCTGTTCCTTCAGGTCTCAGATTACTCCCGATTCCTGCATTTTGCACCTTAGATCACCCAAATACCTGCACATTTACATCTCTGATCATCTCCAATTCCTGCACCCTTACAGCTCATATCACCCCAATTACTGCACCTTCACACTTCAGCTCACCCCAAATCCTGCACTTTCACAGCTCAGATCACCTCCATTCCTGCACCTTCACACCTCTGATCACCTAGTTAATGCACTTTTACACCTCAGCATACACCAATTCCTGCACTTGTTACCATTTTGCTGTGAAATGGGTTAATATCCATTTGAAGATAAATCTCTCTGGCTATATTCCCTCCAAGCTGAACCAGGTGCATGGATGCTAAGGCAGAGAAATGTTCGGAGGGAGGGCAGGTACACTGATAATAAAAGCATGGCCATGAGCCAGCTCAGGCTAAAAGAGTGCTGTACCACAGAGGAGTATTGAATATAATTACCCTTTCAAAGTGAGAACAAGCTGCCTGGGGAATCTGACTCGACACAGCTTCAGTGTGGAGAAAGCAACGTAGAACCCAAACCAGTGGGGATAGAAGGGGGCATGCACCAGCTGCGCTGCTTCTTCTGTATGCAGCCACTGGCCAGCTTTATTGTTTGGAAGGTGGATCTCCCAGGACTCCCCTTGGGTGCCGTCCTTGATTCTGTCGCATGCCACCTCTGGCACAAGTGCCCCTGTATGAGACAGTCTATTTGATAGTTGCAGTTATTTACAATGTATCTTTTTTTGTTTACATTGCAACAAACACTGATATTGGTGTTGAGTCTGGGGTCACATATATGCGGTGCTGTATATCGCATGTGATTCGCACAGGAACCACACCGCATTCCTGTGCAAATCACATGCGATTTGTGTGCATGCAATTGGAGCTATACATTTTGTATGGCTCTAATTGCACCACACCAAAAAGGTGCAGGACCCTTTTTTGGGTCCGCACTAGAATCGGATCGCATGGGTATTCACACCTATGCGATTCAATTTTGCACATCGTTCCGCATTTGTGGTGTTGTTAACATACACACCCACAGCGGTTTGCATGAACGGGGTGTGATTCTGATGCGGTGCGGAATTCGCACAGAAAACTCTGCGAATGCTGCACCGCATCAGTGTGAACCAGGGCTGAAGGAACTGCTGATAGTGGTCTTGCTAAAGAGATTGAAACCTACGATTGCTTCATGGGTTTCTAACGCACAAATAAAATGAATTATACTGAAAATACAAGAGTATAAAAATAAATAAATATATAAATTATATATATATATATATACATCTGCTCCACTCTGCACTCTGAAACATGTCTGTGAAACGCGTTCATGGTGAAGAGTATATACAGTATATAAAAGGAAGCTCATTTAGATAAATGGACTAGAAATTTACCAAAACATCCAAAAAAAGACATTCACCATTTTGGGCAGTGAGTTGAGAAGTGGGCAGGGTGTCCTTTAAAATTAATTCACCTCAGGTTGCTAATTCATACAACCTGGGTTACCATAACATTTGCAGAGCAAATGTTTGTTTTCAGCCTAATAGGTGTTGAGATAAGATTTTAGCTGTATAAGAAATGCATTGTACTCAATGAGTCAGTTGACTGACCCACACGTTCAATAAAGCACAACCAAATCTGGAAGCAGAGAAGAGCCTAATTATTTACACCAAGCTGATCTTTTCACATATCTATCAAAAATATTGAAAAACGATACATTCCTTTTACAGTACACTTTTCATGTCTCTGGCTGGACAGCATGGGAAAGACAGCAAGAGAGAATCCTCATGCTGACTACAGCAAGGGGTGAGACTGGCCGGTGCCTCGCACAAAGGGGTGTAGAGTTGTAGGAGCTGCCTGCAAAGTGCTGTACCTACAGTGTCCAGTGTGTTACACCCATGCAGTGTGTGCTCCAGCTGGAACACCAGAGGGATTTTGTTGCTAATCGCTTTTCTGGTCTCCTCTTTGAATGGTGACAAAATGTTGTATGCTTCCAGTGTTGTAAAAAAAATGCAGAGCCTGTCCTCATCCGGTACTCACACAGATACCTGTTGATGGCCCTGGGTACCTACTCAGGAACTGTGATTGAGGACATGTGCTGAAGGGCAGCCAGCAAGTTGGTACTTTTGTCTCATATAACCTTGCCTGGTACAAGATAGTATTTGGCCATCCACCTCTTGGCCTGGCCCTGAAGTGCTGCCAGAACCTTTGGCCCAGCATGGGATCTGTCCCCCAAGCATACCAGCTGTGAAACAACTTTCACAGCTTTTTGTCTGGGTTGTTGCATAGGCCCTGGGTCACTGAGGAGGGAGGGGGGGGGTTCTAAGGAGTCACTGGATCAGGTCATTAAGGAAGAAGGGGTAAAGATGACTGGCTGTCATCATTACCAAGGTTCAGGACAAATAGAAGAAGCACCAACTCCAGAGTTGTACCCCATCCTTCATCCTTCTAAGGCTTCCGATCTTCGTGCAGATTTACCTACTGGGCTGTAAAAGAGATATAAAATCCCCTCCCATGCTTTCTGGACTATGTGTCTGTGGTCGTGTGGGCTCAAACAAATATTTTTCCTTAGTATGTGTGTGTGTTTTTAAAAGGGACTATTGGGTATATGCACAGTGAACACGGGGATGGGGGGTACACAGTTATATGTAGCTATCACATACCTGGTAGCAGAGCCTGATATGATGAGGAAGGCCTCTTACAGCTCTGACTTGGGGCCCCTTGTCGTGTAAACAGAAGGTGCAACAGTGCAGAGTGGCAAGAGCGCCTGTAAGTCTTGCTAGCAGCAGAGCAGGTGTCAATGCTGGGCATTGAAGTCATCAGGGGTCTCCAGGAAGGCAGGCAGACTGGCAGGCAGCAAGCCGGGCAATGTGCTAAAGTAGGTTGGTACTGGCGACAGCAGGCAGATTAGACAGTTGATGGTAGCAGACTGTAGATCAGCAGGAACAGCAAGGTGGTAGGCAGGTACCGATGACAGCAGGCAAGGTAGCAGAGTCAGGCAGGTTGGGTCATACACAGGCAAGTCAGATCAGGTACAGGGATACAGGCAGAATCATAATCAGGGTACAAGACAGGTCTGAAACCGATCAGTGAAGCAGAAACCAATGGAGCAGACAAGAGCTGAAGTTGGAGGACAAGCCAAGGATCACAGAATACACAGGAGACTGAAGACAAAGCAGCTCTGAGCACTGGTACACTTTAAATAGCCCATCTGGTGCCAACATCTGTCACGAGTGCATGTAAGCATGCTGACACGCACGTGTATGAGCATGGATATGCATGCACATGAGGATGTGCCCAATTCTTGCATGCACAAGAAGGAACAGCCTGTAAAGGTGCACAGAAGACTGCCCAGAGGAGCTATCTCATTTACTGGCATTCCCTTCCTGACAGTAGCCCACCACACTGCAGTTCACAGTAATGTAGCACAATACAGCGCTTGTGTATTGCGCTCTATATATCACTGTTTAGCAGCAACAACAGTATCTTGCTGTGCATATACACTGTCAGCTCACTCTACCTACTCCAGGTCTTGAACACGGAATGACAAAAGGTTGCCCTGAAGTCTGTAATTTTTTTTTTTTACGTGAGGGGGCTGGCAAACGAAAAACCCCACTATTGGCCATTCTATGCCATCTGACCATAGGTCATACACCAAAAAGTGTGTTTTTTGTAAATGGTTGTTATAGTGGTATACAGCCATATTATTTTGCCATTTTCCCGAACTGAGAATGAGCTCGCCTCACGATCATGCTTGAATTAACTCAGAGTTCATCCCTATTCTGCAGACATTAACAGTGGGTGTGGCCATATCATGCCTGCTAATGGAATAGGAGTGGCTTAAGAGGAATGGGTTAAATAGAGCCTGAGCCTACTCACTGTATTTAGTGAACAAATATGCCAAAATCTTTGTATCCACATAATCTTATTACTCTGCCACAAATGACCTTGGCACAAAGGATAATTTTTATGTCTGGAGGAAAAGAAATTTAATCTCCAAACACGGAAAGATTTCTTCACAGTGAGAGCTGTGAAAATGTGGAATAGACTGCCTCAAGAGTTGGTTCTGGCCAGATCAGTGGGTTGCTCTAAAAAAAGGCCTGGTTTCTTTCTTGGATACACAGAATATAACTGGATACTAACATTTATAGGTAAAGTTGATCCAGGGAAATTTTGATTGCCTCTTAGGGGATCAAGAAGGAATTTTTTTCCCTGCAGGAGCAAATTGAATCATGCTTTTCTGGGTTTGTTGCCCCCCTCTGGATCAACTGTGGGTGTAGGATTATACATTTTTTTTTTAATGGTTGAACTGAATGGACTTTTGTCTTTTTTCAGCCAAACTAACTATGTAACTATGTAAAAAACACAAACAGACAATAAACATGAAGGGAAGAAGTAAGTACAGTACAACATTTTTGCAAATTTCAAACTTATATTCAAAACACTTTCAACTGCTTACTATATTTACCGGACCAAAAGGGGGCAAGACATAGAAGGTCAATTGTTAGGGTTTACACACACTTTAGTATGTTGTAAAACTTGTTAGGTAACATTGCTAGCTGATATTTAAATAAATATATTTTAGAGGTTGAGCAATACTAAAGTCTTTCTTTTGTTTGTTTTCTTCTATAATGTCTTGTATGATACCATTGTGCTTTTGAATTACCTCCTTTTTTTGTAAATAGCCACAAGGCTTAATAAGAGCATTCATGTCCACTTCAGACATTGACAAGATTAACTCCAGCAGCACTGCAGGGGTTAATCCAGCTGATACAAGGTATAAAATGTATTAGCCTTAATGCATTTATATGCTTAGAGCAAACATTGCAAATTCCATAACAAAGACAAGGAAGATAGCTTCTTTTCATGAGATATAATCTGAGAGTGCAATGTATTGCTTCCTGAGGAAGGAGGAGACAATAGAACAAGTCATTATGTGCTCTTTTATTAGATTTACAACATTAAGAAACAGATTTATCATGTTGTGCAAATACTATAACTAAATTGTAGTTTAGATGTGCTGTGATCCGAGTATCAGTTATAACATGGATCTCTGTACCTAACAATAAGCTTGGTTTGGATTTACAATATGGGAGCAATTGTGTGAGAACTGCCCTAAGGATTGCTTGTGCTCCCTTTATGGTGTTATATCAAAGTATGCTATGTTTATATAGTTATTGTTTTTGCTATACCACTGGAGGATCTTGAGATATACAGTATATTAGAACTGTAAATCTGAACACAGCAATTTAATAGGGAAGTTTTCATTTTTTCTTCCTGAATACACGGCGAGGTAGGTGTCCTGATCAATGCATAGGGCAAACGTATGTTTTGGTTTTGTGCATGGAGTAAATTATACTATATTTTTGTTACATATAAATAATGAGAGTTAGTAGTACAGTAACCTCAGCATCATAAAACAGATACAGAAGTTAAAGTGGTTCTAAAGCCTAAATGTTTTTTTAACTTGATGCATTCTATGCATTAAGGTAAAAAGCCTTCCGTGTAAGAGAATGTCCTCTTGCTCCCCAATATACTTACCTTAGCCCATTCACAATCCAGCACTGTGTATGAGAGCCAAGGCTCTCCCGGCTTTGTCACTCTTCCCGCTAGTGCTGTGACAAGGAGCAAGGGATGGGGCCGCTGTGTCAATGGGCACAAATAAGGTGTCTCAGGAATGAGCCCGCAGAAGTGCCCCCATAGGAAGCAGCACTCACTGAAGAGGAGGAGCCAGGAGAGCAGACAGGGGACCCAGAAGAAGAAGATGGGGGCTGCTCTATGCAAAATCATTGCACAGAGCAGGCAAGTATGACATGTTTATTATTTTATTTTATCTAAAAAAGGAACCTTTAATATCATTTTAACAAATAAAATACATAAACAAAAAATAACTTTTTTACAAAGTGTGGCAGCACCACAGCAAAGCATCATGGATTCATGGAGGACTACTAATACAGAAATTTAGGCAGTTCTAATCTTCTTCACTTCTACATTGTGATGCAACAGCTGTGCCAAATTCAAAATACAATACAGACAGTAGAGCTAATTAAGACAGACTAACATTCTGTTGATGTACAGCAGGGGTCTTCAAACTGCAGCCAGAGGGCCAGATGTGGCCCTTTGCTAGACTTTATTTGGCCCTTGGGCACTATTCCTCGCAATGATAAGAAGCACTATTCCTCCCACTGACACCAACAATGGGGCACTATTTCTTCCATTGATACCTATGATAGGGTACTATTCCTCAATGATGGGGCACTACTCTTCCTCCTATTGACCACCAACCCTGAGGCTATGTTCATTTGCACTGATGCTGGGCCTGGGAGATTTTCTACTCCCACTGGCCACAACCTGGTCCTCCTATAGTGTGAAGGACAATAAACTGGCCCTTTGTTTGAAAAGTTTGGAGACCCCTGGTGTACAGAGACAGATTTTGCAAAAATGTCTTGCATGCATTCTAAAAGTAGCACAAAGCTAGCACCATTTTAATTGATATACTTTTTTTGAGCAGTTGTAAAGGTTACTTTTTTTTCTAAAAAACTAAACATGTTATACTTACCTGTTCCGTGCAAAAAAATTGCACAGAGAGGAACCAGACCTCCTCTTCAGGGGTACCCCGCTGGTGCTCTCTGCTTCTCTTCTTCTGTGTCTGCCCCTATAGCAAGCTACTTGCTATAGGGGACAAACGTGTGGGCTCACTCCTGAGCCAGGCTGTGTACATACATAGACAAACACACAGCACAGCTCTGCCCCTGCTCTATGCTCAAAGGATTTGATTGACAGCAGCAGGTGCCAATGGCTTCCGCTGTTGCCTCTCTGTCCTGTTAATGCAGTTGCTACAGATGTTGGATTGAGTTAGTATTTAGTGCTACTCCCCGAAAAGCTTCTTTCTATGTTATAGAGATGAGGTATTCTGAAATCCTAACACACTTCCTGTTCTAGGAAGGATAAGGCTCTTCCAAATATACATTACAGTGAGTATGTGTTGTCACCCTAGGACCGGAAGTGTGTTACTGATAGGATCACCAAGTGAAAACAAAGGGGAAAAGCCTGAAAAAAAGAAATTACTTCAGCCACCACGTCTAAGGACTAGAATGCTGCAATATTTTAAAATTTTGTTTTTTGGTTTAAACATGCTGTAGCCTCCCTAGCTGTATGATTATGTTCATATTTCTGTGCTCAAAAGGGTACATTTTTTTGCATGGAAATATGTATTTTTTTTATTGTAGGCTGTAATTTGTAGGAATAACTCACTGAAATCTGTCTGAACAAGAGTCTAGTAAACATCCCAGGTATGTTAAAATTTGAAACACAAAATCATAAATTATAATTTAATAAATATTCATAAAAAATAATAATATAATAATAAATTTAATTAAGTAATATAATCAAACCAAAAACACTGACATTTGAAATAGAACGCCAAGTTCGCATATCACTGAGCAAAGTCGCAAAATCGTTTTCAGTGTCTGATGATGAATTTCCCCACGAATCATTATCACTCAATTCTGCAAGTGGTTCTAATTTACTATTGCTGTTCTCTAGCTGGTCTAAAACCGCTTTTGACCTAAAGGAACGCTTTTTGGACGCCATGGACATTTCTCAGTTTCCAGGCAGAAAGAACAGTAAAAATGCAGGCAGGGCACAGGACAAAGCACTCGAGACAAAATGTATGTGAAATAGTTTGATACAATAATCTTTTACTATGTGATTTTAGTGAATTTAGTGAATGTCACTTTTACAACTTTCAAATTTCCTGCCAGTTCCGTCCCCCGTACGTCCTGACATCGCAGGGAAAGGAACCCAGAAGACAGATGCCGGCATCCGCTGGAGGACATTGCAGGGGACACTGCAGGAGGGACATCGCAGGAGCACAGGACAAGGTAAGTGCAGAAGAGATCCTTTAGTCCACCCCCAGAAGGGGTAGGACCTCTACCCTGATCCCTCAGGGCACAAGGCTCCTGACAGGGACAAAGGTTTGCACAAGGTTCACCTAGCCAAAAGGCCTGGTGGACCCCTTTCCTTGTGACTAGCTGAAGCCGACCACCAAGTAGGCCAGGGAGCAGACACAGACAGACACACACACACACCAGGAACAGGGGAGCAAGGAACCTAATGGCCATGCATCCTCCCCCTTGACTTCAGGGCAGGCCCGAGGACCAACACCCTCCATCTTGGTGAGAAAAAAAAACACACAAATAAGTGAAAAGTGACAAAACAGTGGGAGAAAAATAAATAAATAAGTGGCCGTGCAACTGTGCACTGGCTAGGCCCTGAGGCCCATAGCAAAATAATTGCCCTGGACTTAGCCAAAATATCTAGCCCTAAAAAGGCGGAATGCAGAAAAATATTTAGAACAATGACCATGTGCACTTTTCACAGTTGGGTTTCCACTCCTTTGTGTTACTAAGAGCACCCCTAAGGCAACCACTCTCAGGTGGCACTGCTCCGTGGACTCTCTGCCTCCCCGGCCCCTGGCCAGACAAGGTAGATCCATTTGAATCAGGAGGAACTGCGTCCCTCCAGTTTTTTCGGGGGGTATTACTCCTGGGCCCCAACAGTCTGTGGGCACCCCAGTTTCTCTTCCAGTCGGTACTAACCTTCAAAGCCCCCATCATACCAGCAGGGGTACTATATAGCCAGCCACCGTCACCTAAAAGCAAGAATGATGGCGGAGCATCCCTACTGGACACTGATAAGAACAGATACTACACTTAATCTTAGCCAAAACACTCTTAGCAACATCAAGACAAATCTCAACTGTGAAACACTGTGGAGGGATTGTGTTTATGCTTTGTAGCATAAGGAACTAGATGCCTTGAAGTTATTCAGAGGCCAGTAACTTCTAAATTATAATATCAAATTTTAAAGCTAATATTAGGATTAAGTATAAGTAAGTTTAGGTATAGATATGTAGGGACAGATACAGGTAAGTTATGTTATCCAATTTTAAAGCTTCTAGGACTTCTGGATTCTGTGTATGATCTAAAACTCAAAAGCTTTTTAGTCAAACAACACGGTGATCAAAAATACAGGAGAAAACCAACAACAGAGGCGGTCAAGCAAGAGAAATTACCTATGTTAGAGTAGTCAAGACTTGACCCCAATCTGTTTGAAATGATGTGCATGATCTGAAGCAGGCTAGGAGATATGGAACAATGTCCGTGCTTAAAATCAAAAAGCTTGCATGCACATAACATATGAGGTATTGAGCCATGTGACTACTTTAAAGATTCTCAATTAATGCTCTGTTCACTGCTGAAAATCCTTACACACTTCTAGCAAACCTTTGCATAAAACAGAGATTATTGCAATTAATGCAGTTCATGCTAGGTGTATAGCAGTGTGATGAGGGTTAATTAAGAATTTAGAGTTACCGATACTGTGCTGTTTAGTGGCCACAAACCATCACTCCATAAAGTATAAAAAAGTTATGTATCGCTGTTAGGAACTAACCTTGAAATGACAAACGTAACATGTTTTATGCAAATACAAAATAATAATAGCTGATGTAAATGTATATATATATATATATTTACATCGTACTCTGTATATAAACAGTATATATGAAAAGCGCTGTATAAATTGTCAGCACTATATAAATACCTTTAATAGATATATAATACAAGATAAAGCATATAATCTCAATTAAGAACTAGGTAGTACAAAAATTTAATCCACTATGATTAACAGTCAAGAATGTGATTCAACCAATGTCAGTCTGACAGCATATATTTCAAAAGTACTATGGCTATTTTCAATAGTACTCTGGTTATCTATCTGTCACATCCTAGCTGTGTAATATATCTTCTTCCTTTTCTGTAACTGATTGGTTTTCTATCCATGTCAAAACTCCAGGACAGGGTGAAGTTTTCCTTCAGGTTCTCTCTTCTGTGTTGATAAATTAATATGATTGTCTGTCTGTCTGATCGAGCTTAGTGATTGGTTCAATTGTACGCTTGGTTGAGTGACATAAATTTGATTCTTGTATAGTTCTTGTTATTATGTGGTGAAGCTTGATAAAGGGGACATATACTCTTAAACATAACTGAAACATTGCTTTTCTCTGGGCTTTTGTGAACGTAGGAATAAAGGATTTTTTTTTTAATTTTCATGATGGCACAATAAATCTGTATAATCCAATAAAAATATCTGCATCCACTTTCCTTTAGATGGTCCTTTCACGTGGGCTTTCAAATCAGGTCCACATATCAGTTTTTTAGGCAGACCTGATCATGAGCCCTGTGTAAGGAAGGCCATAGATGGGTCAAAAATCGGCCAAAAATTCATCCGAAATAATAATCGGACAATTTTCGGATCGTTAGTGGGTGAATTTGTGATTGTTTTTTGTGATTTTGACACTTTTTTAATCGGATTTGCTGGAAAAAAAACGGCTGATTTTGTTGGTCGGACGATTTTCACGGCAATGATGGGCAAATCGGGCAATCTTTTTACCGATTAAAAAAATGTGCATGAGCCGTGACCTGCAAGAAGAAGGAAAAGAAGAAAAAGAAGAAGAAGACAAAGTGAAAGAAAAGAAAATCTGTATCTATTTGTAGCGGAGAGAGCTCCACTATTATATTTGACATGTCCATGTACATCTGCCTGCCCATAGACTTATGCAGGCCATAGACAGGGCAAAAACCGGCCATTTAAAAAAAAAAAAAAAATGAAAAATCGGTCGTTCAATCGGCCGACTTTACCACCATTGGTAAAAAAAATCAGCTGATTTTCGTCCCATCTACGGCCAGCAAATATAATAGCGGTGTCCCTGCAGAGAGCTCCGCTATTATATTTGACATTTAAAAGTATAGCACAGTTGCAACATTGTATCTATTTGTATCTGAATAGAAACATCTGTATCCAAAATGGATACAAATAGATACAATGTTGCAACTTTGCTATACTTGTCAAGTATAATAGCGGAGCTCTCTGCAGGAACACTGCTATTATATTTGCTGGCCGTAGACGGGACAAAAATCAGCTGATTTTTTTTTACCAATGGTGGTAAAGTCGGCCGATTGAACGACCGAGTTTTCATTTTTTTTTTTTTTTTAAAACGCCTGGTTTTTGCCCCGTCTATGGCCTGCATAAGTCTATGGGCAGGCAGATGTACATGGACATGTGTCTGTTTACAATGGCTTACCTTCGAGCCTCTCCAGGTCCAGAAAAAAAATGAAAAAGATTTATGTCTTTTTCCTTTTTTCTGCACCTAAACATGATGGATCAGTGATAGTCTTAGGTAAACAGATAGAAGTCCATTTTATCCTGCCATCCATAAGTGAAGCAAGGGTCTGGAAAGGTCCACTGTCAAACAAAACAAACAAAAGTGATTTCTAGCCCATTCTCCTCCAATTCTGCAGGGATCTGTTTATAGACCCCTGCTGAACAGACTAGACACAGCCCCTGTGAAAGGACCCTTATGTCATTTAATACAACCTTAAAACTGTCCTTGTCTACTGTATTTATTTATTTATTACAGATACTTCTATAGCACCATCAATTTACACAGCGCTTTACATATATATTGTACATTCAAGTCAGTCCCTCCCCTTGAAGAGCTTACAATCGAAGACCTCTAACTCACATTCACACATACTAGGGCCAATTTAGACATGATCCAATTAACCTACCAGCATGTCTTTGGAGAGTATGTGAAGGGAAAAAAAGTCTGTCCTCAAAGCCTGGTACACACTATTAGTGTTTTTTTCATTCAAACCAGTGAGCTGAATGAAAAAAACCTGACAGCTCAAGAGGAACTGCTGTATTAACTGTCTGATGTTAACACAGTGATCTTCCCTGCTGTGCTATTGTGTACTGACAGGGGGTCACCCCCCACCAGAACACTCCGGTCAGCGCTCTTACCCATTGGCTAAGAGTGTTGATCAGGAACCCACTGGCAGACCTTTTTCAGTCATGCCCCTTTGACAGAATACCTGGCTTCTGTCGGACTGGCTGCCGTACACACAAGCCAAATGTTGGCCGGTTACTATTGAACCAGCCAATGCTGCCCAATTTTCGGCCCATGTGTACTACGCTTTAGGAGGCATTAATAGATGCCAAACACCCACTTTTAACATATGTGAACACACTTTATTATTGTTACAGTTGCCTGAACGTAAATGTTCAAGTGTCTCTCATTTGTACTTGCTGTTCCATATTTTATTTTTTGTATTTCATAAATGCAGAGATAAAGAGCGATGGACATTGCGTGGCAGAAGTTTTGCAAGTAAAAGCTATTATTGGAAACAAGGTCCTTTTCCCTGGAAGGGATTGATTTCAATAAAGTAATATGTTTCATTTTTTTTGAAGATTCTTCATGTGGAAATGCTGCCTATTTTTCATTTAATGCTGAAAATTTGATGAAGCTTGTTGCTGCCAATTTGTCAGAACCATATTTGTGGCTGTGTACCCAAAAAGACATAAAAAAGCCAAATAAATAAAGACAAATATCAATTACTAATGATATACCGTACTGTATGTTTTATGTTTAGGTATATTTTGGGTGAGAAGGACTTTAGAAAAAAAAAAAATATATATATATATACACTATATTGCCAAAGGTATTGGGACGACTGCCTTTACACGCACATGAACTTTAATGGCGTCCCAGTCTTAGTCCGTAGGACTCAATATGGAGTTGGCCCACCCTTTGCAGCTATAGCAGCTTCAACTCTTCTGGGAAGGTTGTCCACAAGGTTTAGGAGTGTGTCTATGGGAATGTTTGACTATTCTTTCAGAAGCGCATTTGTGAGGTCAAGATATGATGTCAGATGAGAAGGCCTGGCTTGCAGTCTCCACTCTAATTCATCCCAAAGTGTTCTATCTGGTTCAGGTCAGGATTCTGTGCAGGCCAGTCAAGTTCCTGCACCCCAAACTCTCATACATGTCTTTATGGACCTTGCTTTGTACACTGGTGCGCAAGTTGTAACAGGATGGTGCCATCCCCAAACTGTTCCCACAGAGTTGGGAGTATGAAATTGTCCAAAATGTCTTGGTATGGTGACGCCTTAAGAGTTGCCTTTACTGGAACTAAGGGGCTAAGCTCAACCCTTGAAAAACAACCCCACACTTTAATCCCACCTCCACCAAACTTTACACTTGGCACAATGCAGTCAGGCAAGTACCGCCAAACCCATGACACATCCATCGGACCAGACAGAGAAGCATGATTTATCACTCCAGAGAACGCGTCTCCACTGCTCTAGAGTCCAGTGGCGGCGTGCTTTACACCACTGCATCCAACACTTTGTATTGTACTTGGAGATTTAAGGCTTAGATGCAGCTGCTTGGCCATGGAAACCCATTCCATGATGCTCTCTATGCACTGTTGTTGTGCTAATCTGAAGGCCACACTAAGTTTGGAGGTCTTTAGCTATTGGCGACTTCTGCGTACTGTGCGCTTTAGCATGCACTGTCCCCGTCATTTTATGTGGCCTAGTTGCTGTTGTTCCCAGTAGCTTCCACTTCATTGTAATACCACTAACAGTTGACCATGGAATATTTAGTAGCAAGGAAATTTCAAAGATGGACTTATTGCACAGGTGGCAACCTATCACCAGGGGCGGACTGACCATTTGGAAACTCGGGCACTGCCCGAGGGCCCGGGGTTAGTAGGAGGCCACATGTGATGCCCCTGGTACCTTTTTCATAGGCTTTTTTGAGTTTGGGCAAGCACACAGGGGCCCCATGATCTCCTATTGCCCGGGGGCCCCATGAGTTGTCAGTCCGCCCCTGCCTATCATGGTACCATGCTTGAATTCACTGAGCTCCTGAGAGCGACCCATTCTTTCACAAATGTTTGTAGAAGCAGTCTGGTTGCCTAGGTACTTGATGTTTCATACCCGTGGCCATGGAGGTAATTGGAACACATGAATCCAATGATTTGGAAGGGTGTCCCAATACTTTTGGCAATATAGTCTATCTGATCCATGGAGAATCTCACAATTCATGAACTCAGCCTGTACTAAGAGAAATATGTAAGCTGCTATTGCCATTGACCTCTTTCTGAGAATGTTAGTTCCTCGTTTGACAGGTTGATCCAATGGTTTTAGTACATTCTGAGTCATTGACCCAAAACAAACAAGCAGCAAGTGATGTAAAAATTCCTGATCTACATACTTGTTCCAGCACAGTGACTGGTAGAGCAATGAAACTGCTAAACTAGCATGGCAACCGGGCAATGAGCATTTTCAGAAGTAGTACCAATGGTAGTATGTCCGGATCTCATTTTCAGCTCTGTACATGTGCCCAGGGCTTTATTTCACAGAGAATAGGTGCAGGTACTCTGACCTTCGAAGTAAACCCTTGTTTCGACCCCCAACCCACCTCTGAGCACTGTCCCTTGATCCCCCCCCCCACCCACCCACCTCCCAGTACTGCCCCTTTTATAGAATACAGAACCAAGTATGATTTTGTGGTGCTAAGTAATTTTGTATGGAATTTTTTAATGATAAGCTCCAAGGAGCAGGGCCCTCCTATCCCTCTTGTATTGAACTGTATTGTTGCTGTATTGTCTCCCGTTATATTGTAAAGCGCTGAGCAAACTGTTGGCGCTATATACATCCTCTATAATAATAATAATAATAATAATAATAATAACAACAATAAAAGCAGTCCTTTGAAGCCAGGAACAATAGATACCCTAGCAGAAAATAGAGCTGCACTGAAAAATATCCCCATAGCAACAATAGATCCATCCCAGAAACAGTAGACCTCTGCTACCAACAGTAGATCTTCCAGCAGCCAGAATCAATAGACCCTTCAGCAGTCAGCAACAATAGACCCCTCCCTCACCAATAGATCCTTCCCAGCAACAATAGATTGACATCAGCAACAATAGACTCCCCAGAACAATAGGTTCCTCTTCAGTAACAATAGATCCCACAACAGCCAGCATCAATAGATCCTCCAGCACCCCTGGCCATTATATACATTCAGTGCTGCAGGTGCAAGAACTGAGTTCCCCCACATGCCCGCTGAAAAAAAGCCCTGCATGTGCCCAATTCTAATGGGAGCAGCAGAGCTAATAAACACATAATTCAATAAATTTAACAAAATTAACAATTCTGCTGCATAAGAAACATGAGTATCGGAAATACAGTTTCCTTCAGCCCGGAGATGCCTGTTTCGTTGCTGGAGGGTGTCAGCATTGACTTTCTAGTTAAAACTCCACTTCTTATACGTGTTGCTTTAAAGGGAAAAAGAGTTCTGTAGGTGAAGTTCCCAATTGTAAATTCTAGGTAATAGACCGATAATTCTGAGTGATATAGATGATATAATTCACAGTTCAGTTTTCCAGGACCCAGGAATACAATAATACAATAACATGTGACAAACGCAAGGCGATGCTTCAAGCAGATGGCCTTTTCTGTTCTAATAAACAGCTCTTTAGAAGCCTACAGATAGGTTAACAAAGATGTGTGTTCACTTGTAAGCATGCACATAATGATATGACTGAGAAGCACAGGAAGGAATGTGCCACACACGCTCCCCCCATCCCCCATGTCACCCTCCCCCATTAGCTCCACAGCTAAAGGCAATCGCATATCAAACCTGAATGAGGGACAGAAGGACAGTAATGAAAAATCAATTGATGTTGTTTCACAAATCAATGCCTTTTTAGTCCACTGAATACTTTATGCACATACTTTATAAGCAACTAAATATATTCCAGTGCTTTCTGCAAATACATAAAGAAGTTGGCAATCCTAGCTTTAAATAACCAAAGAATCTTTCCACTATGACGTTTATAACCCAGGGACATTTCTTGCATATATAGCCAGAAATGACTTTAATGGGCTCTGACGTAAAAAGGAATGTTTAAAGTTAAAAAGGGGCACCAGTACAAAAATAATTTTCTACTTAAGCAAGCTGTCCATATGATAATAGAGTAGTGGTCAATAGTATATTTCTCTTTTATTTATTTTTATGTATTTTTTTACAGGTATTTATTCAGTCGCTGACAATTTATTCAGCCCTTTACATGCTGTACATTCATATCAGTTCCTATCCTCAATTAGCTTACAATCTAAACCTGGCCATAAGCTAACAGAATATTCAAACCAACATTTGTACAAAAATTCTCGTAAGTACATTCAGCCCTTTACATGCTGTATATTCATATCAGTTCCTGTGCTCAAGGAGCTCACAATCTAAACCTCGCTATAAGCTAACAGAATATTCAAACCAACATTTGTATAAAAATTCTCGTAAGTATATTCAACCCTTTATATGCTGTACATTCATATCAGTTCCTATCCTCAAGGAGCTTAAAATCTAAACCTGGCCATAAGCTAACAGAATATTCAAACCAACATTTGTACAAAAATTCTCGTAAGTACATTCAGCCCTTTACATGCTGTATATTCATATCGGTTTCTGTCCACAAGGAGCTTACAATCTAAACCTGGCCATAAACTAACAGAATATTCAAACCAACATTTGCATAAAATTCTCGTAAGTACATTCAACCCTTTACATACTGTACATTCATATCAGTTCCTATCCTCAAGGAGCTTACAATCTAAACCTGGCCATAAGCTAACAGAATATTCAAACCAACATTTGTACAAAAATTCTCGTAAGTACAATCAGCTCTTTACATGCTGTATATTCATATCAGTTCCTATCCTCAAGGAGCTTACAATCTAAACCTGGCCATAAACTAACAGAATATCCAAACCAACATTTGTACAAAAATTCTCGTAAGTACATTCAGCCCTTTACATACTGTATATTCATATCAGTTTCTGTCCACAAGGAGCTTACAATCTAAACCTGGCCATAAACTAACAGAATATTCAAACCAACATTTGTACAAAAATTCTTGTAAGTACAATCAGCCCTTTATATGCTGTACATTCATATCAGTTTCTATCCTAAAGGAGCTTAGAATCTAAACATGGCCATAAACTAACAGAATATTCAAACCAACATTTGTACAAAAATTCTCGTAAGTACATTCAGCCCTTTACATGCTGTACATTCATATCAGTTCCTATCCTCAAGGAGCTTACAATCTAAACCTGGCCATAAGCTAACAGAATATTCAAACCAACATTTGTACAAAAATTCTCGTAAGTACAATCAGCCCTTTACATGCTGCACATTCATATCAGTTCCTATCCTCAAGGAGCTTACAATCTAAACCTGGCCATAAACTTACAGAATATTCAAACCAACATTTGTACAAAAATTCTCGTAAGTACATTCAATGACTTCACAAATTTAAAGAATAACAACAGGCAAACCTTTTTATTTTAGTTTTGGATAAAGGGGAGATGGATTAGAACACTCGTCAGTTTTTATTGCTGTCTGTACCCCCGTTAAGGAGATTCACCCTCTCTATTTGTCCTGTTTACCATTATCATTGAAAGCGAAAGTAACATAAAATTCCAAATTTTGGGCTGTCCCCAGAAAATCAATAGAGGAGAAATCTCCCAATGGGAACACTAGTTCTGGTGACCTGGGGGGTTCCCAAGGAATTCCCTACATTCTCAGTGATTTACTCTCACTTCTTATTTTGGCTATGGGACAGGAAGTGTAGGGAAGTCTTCCCATTGGGACAAAGATTGCAAAAATAAATTTTACAGGGGTTATAACCCTTCCTTATTCTATCCAATATGGAAAAAAAACTGTTTTGGCTATAGTTCTACTTTAATTTTCTCATCATTGTATTTGAAACATTAATATAACCCCCCTAACGACAAGTAAATCATATGAACATTCTTAAAACAAATTTTTTCTAATAAAAAGTCTATGGCAGGGGTTCTTAACCTGGGGGTCCATGGACTGCTAAGTGGTCCATGGATGGGTTCAGGAGGTCCGTGAGGGTCAGATAAAAAATACCATTTACATTTTCTATACAACCCTCCCCCTTGTCCCAATCAATAGTTTCCCACTGACAGAAATTAAAGAGAAATCACTCTGCCACTGCTTATAGTGCTTACCACTCTCTTGACTTGTTGTTGGCCCGTGTTTACCATTAAAATTTGTATTATCATTCTCTGCACAACCACCATCCTGTGCCACTCCGTAATAGCAAGTGCTAATTCTCATTTTCTATTAGTATTAGTAGAAGTAGTAGTAGATTTGAGCAGAATTAAAATGGTTTTGTTTAATTTCCACAAGTTGATTGAATTAATTTTTGTAATGCGTGGCCAATACTTTTTGCATGGAAAGAGTGAGTTTTTTGTTAAGACTGTTTACTTTATTCAACCTTTGTGTATGTCATTACAAATTTCAATAAAATAAAATACATACAGTCATTGCATGCAAAGTTGTGTTATGTGAATATTTCTAGAACAGGGTTCATAACTTTCATCAGATTCTAATTAAAAAAAGTTAGGAATCATTGGTCTATGGCCCAATCCCATATGTATACATACACGCACATACATACTAGGGCAAATTTAGAAAGGAGCCGATTAAACCTGCCAGCATGTCTGTGAAGGTTGGGAGGAAACTGGAGTACCCAGAGGAAACCCACAGATGCAGAGGGGAAACATACACATTCCATGAAGATAATGTCCTTGCTTACATATACCCTTAAATAAATTAATCTTTTTATTGGTTTTATTATTAGCCATGAACAGTTTTTATTTGCTTTATTGGGGAAGGAAAATGCACCAATATGCTTGTTCAGGAGTATTGAGCAAAGATCATTGGTAAGCTCACTACACATGTTATGATATGATTGTATAAGCTCCTTTAGATCTACCATTGACTATGACATACAGGGGCCAGCCTGTTTGACTACAAATTGAATAGCTAGTTTAGTGCAGGTCCTCATATTACATAGACTTGGTGAATCTCAAGGAGATTATACAAAAATTGCAAAGTTAATGTAACATGTATGGTGAGCTTATTATTATTATACAAGATTTATATAACACCAACCGTTTACACAGCACTTTACAAAATAAGGGCAGACAGTACAATTACAATATAATTTAATACAGTAGGAATCATAGGGCCCTGCTCATTTGAGTTTACAATCTAAGAGGGAGGGTCAAGAGATACAAAAGGTAACAACTGTGTGGGATTAGCTGATGAAGAAAATAAAAGTACAGTTGTTAGGTGAGGGCAGGATAGGAATCTCTGAAGAGAAGGGGTTTTAAGGATTGTCTAAAAGTGGACAAAATAGGAGATAGTCAGATCGGGGTAGGGAGTTTCATAGGATGGGAGAGGCTTGGGAGAAGTCCTGGAGGCAAGCATGGGAGGAGGTGAAAAGAGAGATGGAGAGCAGGAGGTCTTGGGAGGAACAAAGAAAACAATTGGGTTGGTATTCTGAGATTAGGGTATCGATGTAGCTGAGGGCCAAGTTGTGGATGGCTTTGTAATTTGTTGTTATTATTTTGAATTTACTTCATTGGGTGAGTGGAAGCCAGGGGAGGGTGTCAGGAATGGACTGGCCAGCAATGGTGGGACTCACCTGCCTTTTGATCTGCAGTACCAGGGCTGGCCAGCGGGTGCTCCCAGCAATCAGAGACTCAACCTTTCAGCCAGCTAACACCTGGAACTGATGATGCTGGGGTATTTAAGGGATGGCCAGACCCACAGACTCTGCCTTGGTGTTGTGTTGTCCTGGGCCCTGTATCTGTCCTGCATCCTGTTTCTGTCCCTCTGCCTGACCCTCTGTACTACGCTGCTTGTTACCTGTTTTGATCCCTGGCTTGTGACCCTGACCATCCCTCTGCCTGACCCTCTGTACTACGCTGCTTGCTACCTGCTGAACCTGGCCTGTGACCCCGACCATTCTCTGCTTGCTCCCCCTGTACCTACCTGCCCAATTGATATTGACCCGGCCTGCCTGACGACGCTTGCTTGTATGTACTGTTATCTGTGGGTGGTTTGGTTTGGTTTGTTTGCACTGTATTATGTTTAGTATTGCACTGCGTTTATGTTTGTATGGTTAGTGTTAATAAATTGTATTGTTTATCACATATCTGAAGTCTGCGTTTCCCTGCATCAGTCACACACCTCTGGTCATACCTGGGAGCCCTGACAGAGGGATTGGCATAGTTTGGTAGCAGACACTGAATGGTTGGTAAGGTGGATGAATCTGGCAGCAGCATTCATGATGGACTGAAGAGGGGATAGCCTATGTATAGGTAAGTTGCAGTAGTCAAGGCAAGAGATGATGTGAGTGAATTAGAAGCTTTGTGGTGTTATTGATTAGGAAGGGGCGTACTGTGGAGATGTTGGGTAGATGGAGGTGACTACCTTTGGACAGTGATTGGATGTGGGCCCAAAAGTTAGATAGTTCAGAGTCCAGGATTACACCTAGCACCTTTGCATGCGGAGACGGGTTGATAGTTGTGCAATCAATCTTGACAGAGAAATCAGTGGAAGGGACATGTGGAGGAGGAAATATTATGAGCTTGGCGTTGGATAGATTGAGTTCGAGGAAGTGGTGTGACATATAGACTGATATGTCTGTTAGTAAATTAGTGAGGCATGTGGAGACTGATGGAGTGAGCTGAAGGGTAGAGAGATAGATTTGGGTGTCATCAGCAGAGAAATGGTGTTGGAAGACATGGAAGTCTATCAACTGTCCCAGGGAAGAAATGTAGATTGAGAATAGGAGAGGCCCAAGAACAGATCCTTGGGGGACCCCAACAGACAAAGGAAACAGAGTGGAGCAAGAAAATTGTGAGTGAAGCTGTAAGAGCTCTGGGATAGGTAGGATGGGAACCAGCAAAGACTACAGTTATAGAGACCAAAGGAATGGAGTTTTTTGAGGAGGGGGGGATGGTCTACTGTGTCAAAGGCATCAGAGAGGTCCAGGAGTAGGAGAATAGAATAGTGCCCATTGACTTTAGCTGTTAGTAGATCGTTTGTGAGTTTTAGGAGAGCAGTTTCTGTGGTGTGTTGAGGGCAAAATCCAGACTGAAGGGGATCAGGAAGGTTTTTCTCAGTGAGATGGTCGCTAAGTCTGTTGTAGACCAGACATTCAAGGAGTCTGGAGGAAAAGGGGAGCAAGGAAAGGGCATAGGTTGTTAAGATTGGTGGGGTCCAGTGAGGGCTTTTTAAGTATAGGGGTGACTAGTGCATGTTTTAGAGAGTTGGGGAAGATAACTGAAGAGAGGGAGAGATAGAAGTTGTGGGTTAGAGAGTGTAGGATAGAGCTAGAGACTGACCATAGCATTTGCCAGGGAACAGGGTCCAGGAGGCAGGCGGTTAGATGGGCTTTAGAAAAATGTTTAGCAGCCTCATCTATAGTAGGTGGGTTGAATGAGGGGAGTAATGATTGTACCTGTGGATACGGAGTGTTACATGGGGGAGGAATCTCTGCAGTAGATTGGCGATCTTCTGGGCAATGAGTGAGTTAGTGGGTGGTGGTAGGGCAGGACGCAAAAGAGAGTTGAAGGTAAAGAAGAGCTGACAATGACTGGATGAGAAGTTGTTAATGAAAATGATAAAATAGGTCTGCTTGGCAGTGTGGAAATACAGTGTCTCACAGAAGTGAGTACACCCCTCACATTTTTGTAAATATTTTATTATATCTTTTCATATGACAACACTGAAGAAATGACTTTACTACAATGTAAAGGAGTGGAAGAGGACTCCAGTGGCAACCTGTGAAGCTCTGGTGAACGCCATGCCCAAGAGGGCTAAGGCAGTGCTGGAAAATAATGGTGGCCACAAAATATTGACAATTTGGGCCCAATTTGGACATTTTCATTTAGGGGTGTACTCACTTTTGTTGCCAGCGGTTTAGACATTAATGGCTGTGTGTTGAGTTATTTTGAGGGGACAGCAAATTTACACTGTTATACAAGCTGTACACTCACTACTTTACATTATAGCAAAGTGTCATTTCTTCAGTGTTTCATATGAAAAGATATAATAAAATATTTTAAAAATGTGAGGGGTGTACTCACTTCCGTGAGATACTGTATATTTTTGGTGGGCAGATTTATATTGGTTGGAATATTTTTGAGATGTAAGGGGAGATTTACTAAAACTGGTGCACTCAGAATACGGTGCAGTTACGCATGGTAGCCAATCAACTTCTAACTTCCGCTTGTTCAGTTAAGCTTTGGCAATAAAACCTGGAAGCTAATTGGTTTCTATACAAAGCTGCACCAGATTTTGCAAAGTCCATATTTAGTAAATATCCCCCTTAGCCTTTCACCACAGACACCTAAGAGTGTGGCTATGTTTTTTTGAGACTTCTGGTGTCAAATGCTTGTCAAGGTTGCAAGGGCAGGGCCTGATTCTGTGTGTAGTTTAAGGTTTTTTATGGTCTTATCAGTGAAATGGTGAAATGTAAGTGGTTGCCATGGATTACTGGTTTCTATGAAAGGGCGTTTGTTCTTTAAATAGAGACATACATTTTGCTTTTACATTTTAAACATTTTCCTTAAGAAACACTAGATTGACAAAACTGAAGTGTAGCAATACGCAGAAAAATGTAGCATAAAAAAAATAGGGATTTCATGGAAGATTTGATTAAGGCTGAAATATCTAGGACATCCAAGGACAAAACATTTCAAGGACAAATCTTCAAAAATTTTGAAAGTCCCTACAAATGTAATCTGGTAAGATAAATCAATCACAGCTCCAAGGGATATGGAGGGGGAGTAGACTTGTCGAGTGGATTCAGCCGCTGTCAGCAGGATAAATGAGATGTCTGTGAACTCTCTATAGGAAACTATACATGATATGGTAAACATTATGTTAAACTCATATGGTCAATTTTCAATCATAAGCTGTTTTACTAATATGCTCTTTCAATCACACTTTATTAAATAGCAACTGTTGGAGGCCTTTCCTTTTAAAATGGTAATTTTAAAGCTAAGCAGATCTGCTTAAAGAGTGCAAACACAGTTTTTCTCATATATGGGCTAAAGTTTTCGCATGTTTTGGTGCATTCTTATGGGACATAATTAAGCCTAAGGCAAAGCCTATTTTTTAGTACCTCTACATTTTACCTGCATTTAAGTTTTTCTTTAACTTGTGACACACCAATAAAAATCTTCAGAAGCAGATTGGTAGCTTTAGAATTTGGAAACATGCTGTATATAAAAACTTTAAATAATTTGAATTCCAAGTTTAAACACAGTCTATAACTGTACTTATGTGCACATATGTGCTTGTATGCATTTAAATTAAAATTTCTCAAAGCTTGATTAAATGACCATTTTACATTTTATGCATATATATACAGTAAACTTCTTATAATAAAATTTAACTGAACTCTTGTACAGGCAAACCATACTTTCTTCACATAATCTTGAAACACAAGTAAGTATGCACAGCAGCTAGCATATCTCCTAACCTTCTAAGGCAGATAAGAGGGACATATTATAGCACAATAGGTATATGTATGCAAAGGACGCACCCCTGCCATGCCCCCTGTGGACCATTAAGAATTAATGCACAAAAATTGATTAGTTAAATGAACAAATGCTTTTTTTTAATCACTGCTTTTCTTTTTTACTTTTTTTAATAACTACTTGGCTTTTCAAAATAACATGACATAATCGAGAGGTTGGAGGAAAGGTTTAGTGCAGAAAAACACTTCTGATATTTAATACTCATTTAAAGGTATATACGTCAGACCAAAAAGAGGGACAGCCGAGGAGGAAAGAAAGAGGCAGAGTGATCTGGTTCCAAACAAGGGAAAGCCTCTGTGTATGAAGAGTTATGAGCCAGGATTGCCTGCAATACAAGCAGAATATACTTTTCTTATCCTGCAGACATAATGAGTACAATGCAGATATTTGGCTTCTTGTCTAAATTAAGGGAATACATTCAATTCTGGAGAAACTGCCATACAAAAGAAATCTATATGGTCATGCTGACAAGAAGTTACTTTGATAGCAGACACCATAAACACTTATGTGTTGCAGATGAAACTAAAAAGGACTCTGCAATACCCCTTTTTTTGCTTTAAATTAGCCTTTTGTAATGGGAGCAGATTGTCAAAGGGCTTGTTTGTTTATCACTAAACAGCATGTGCCTTGGGAATACAAATGCAGCATTCAGACTGTTATAGGGAAGATGGTTATTCTATAATCTATTGGCTACGGGCAAATTTATCACAAAGCAAAGATTTAGGAGTACAGGAAGTGATGTTACTTGAAGTCCCAAGACCCAAGTTGGAATGCTTGGAGGAAATGTTATTACAATTAGTTATCAGTGAATGTGCCTGGGTTTGATTTGTGAGCTGTTTGTAGAACTCATCATAAATTCTAGAAACTGTGAACGTTAATCCAAACCCCTTTAAATTTAACAATAATGCGGGAACAAGTCTTGAAAATCAGTTCAAGCCATTTTTAAGGCTAAAAGCCAATGCATTGTTAGACAAAGGGAAAGGGGATCTGGGCACTAGGAACCCAATGCAAAATTTTTTTTAACCTTTTCACTGCCAGGCCCTGTGCTCCACTTTTAAACCCAGCTGGCCAGACCATTTTTTGCAATTTTTCCATTGCTTTTATATTTTTACCTTACAGCTTTCAGAGTTTGTAAAAGAACCCTCCTCCCCCAAACTATATATTTTCGGAAAGCACATGACCAGTAGAATAAAAAGAAGGTGCTAATGATTTTCATGGCTCTGTGATATTTGCACAAATGTTTATCAAAACAATATTTTAGTGAAAATACACTAAAATCATTATTAGCAGATAAAATCACAGCAAATTTTACAAAAATCCCACTAAAAATAATGGTTTATCCCATACTGAGTGAATTAAAAAACAAATATTTGTCAATTTCAAATTGAGCTTTTTGCAAAATGGTGAAAACCAACTGAATACAAAAATGTAACTAACCAAATCCCTCTAAAAATCTGAAGGTTTTAATTTTTCACTTACAGCTTTCAGAATTAGTAAAAGACCCACCAAACCATATATTTTTTGAAAGCACATGACCAGTAGAATAAAAAGAAAGCGCTACTGATTTTTAAAGCTCCACGATATTTGCACATATGTTTATCAAAAAACTATTTTGGCCAAAAATACACTAAAATCATTATTAGCTCATACAAACACAGCACATTTTACAAAATTCCTGCTACATTCCTACTAAATATAAAAGCTTAACTTGTATTGAGTTAATAATTATCAAATATTTGTAAATTTTTAATTGCACCTTTTTGCGAAATGGTGAAATCAGTCGTGCCCAAATGCAGATAGTGTGAGTTCAGGGACATACACCCACATGAATGTCAAGTTGGGAGCAGTGGCTGTCTTGATGCAACCGTTGCGTCCCAATTTACATCAATGGGACTGCCTGCATGGGGATACAGGGAACACCTGTGCAGCTAAACATGACCTCGCTGTAGTATGCATGAATGAGGCTTTTGCCCTTTTTAGAATTGCAGTTGAGGGTGGTAAAATGCGTGGTTGAGCTGCATTTTTGCCACCTGCAAAAAGCCACCCTTAAGTTGCAGTAGGCGGTGGACTGGGCAATGATGCCGTCATGCTTCAGAAGCAAGGGAGATTTAGATGCATGTCTAAATCTACCCTTACTATGTTTTTTGTTTATTTTTTTTTACAACTTAATTTTTTTTGTATGCGGCACATTTGTATTTTTTTTATATATTTATACATTTTTTTTGGGGGGGGGAGGCTTTTGAGAGACATCAGGGGTCTAAACAGACCTCTAATGTCTCTTTTTTGAAACAGAAAAAGGGACTGAAGACAGCTGCTCTTGTGAGACATGTGGGGCTGTTGATCATTCTGGATGGCACCCCCAGGTATCTCAGCCCACAGCGTGATTAGATGCATTTTGGAAAGGGTGCATGCACCTCCTTCTTTTTTTTTCTTTTTTTTTTGTGAAGCGCCTGCATGGCAGCCCATTCAAATGAAAGGGCTGCCATGCCTGGGCAACAGTGGGCCACACAACCCGCACTAGTGTGAACCCTGCTTTACTATTTTTTTATTTTTATTTTTTTACAGTTATTTATTTATTTAGTTTTATTTAGTTATGTTATTTTTATTTATTTTTAACTAAATATATATTTTTATATTTTTTACTTTTTGTTTTGGGGGGGGGCTTTGTAGAGATATCAGCTGTCTAAAGAGACCTCTTATGTCTCTTTTTTGAGACAAAGCAGGGGACTGAAGACTGAGCTGCACTGAAGATGAATGAGATAGGAATCTGTATGGACTCCTTTCATTGATAAAATTAAACAAAGTTTTACTCACAAGCTGACAGATAGTAAGCATAATTCACTATCTGTCGGTGATGAATGAAGACAGAAATGATCTGTACTGATCGCTGTCTGTATTCATTGCAGAAGGGAAGGGGGCTGGTAAACACATGTTTACCAGCCCCCCTGCTCTCAGGAAAGGAAAGGGGCCCCCCCAAACTGACGGTGATCTTTCAGCAGCTGCAGCCGGAGGAAGGGGAAGGAGGGAGAGCCGGCTGGCAGCTACAGGAAGGAGTGGGGGGCACTAAAGAGGGGATCAGAGCAGCTGGGGGGCATCTGTTCTGGGACATAGATTGCTCTGTGGCTGCCCTGCAGCACTGAAAATCGGAGGATTTTTTTTATAGAGGAGGGAAGCTGACAGCTGCAGGGCATCAGGTTTGTGAGGGGGGGGGGAATCGATGCTGGGAGGGTTGTAATTAGTTCAGGCAGGGTAAGGCAGTGTTAGGGACAGTTAGAGAGGGGGCGGGGGGCACTTTAGAAGTCAGCATAGACAGGTGGGGGGACCAGAGACAAGGCCGAGAAGGGCCGTAGGGCTGGGGGGATTTCACATTTTAGGTTAATAGCTCTGATCAGCATCTTATTAGCCGCTAATCAAAGCTATCCTTTTGTTCAGCAATGTCTGCTGAATATTTCAAAGACCATGTGCTTATAGCAGAAGAGGAATGTAGGTCCATACAGCGTATGGACCTGGCCAGTTAGAAACAGTGAAAGGGTTAGAGAGTACTGTTCAGCAGGGAGAGGGTCATCCTTTGTATGCGACTTTGAGGGCAACAGGGAAAGAACATTATTATTTTCTAGTACATGCTTGGGAATGCCTTTAAGCTGAATGCAGTGTTATGGAACAGTACAGTTCTCAAGGACAGCATTGGTGACAAGACATTACATATTTTACATGTGTATTTGATTTCTTAAATTTTCCATTTAGCTTTACTTACAGCACCCTAATTTGATGAATAACAACTTTTAGTTTTGGCTGTGACACCCAATTGTTTATCTAGCAGTAAAAGTTTAAAAGTAACAGCCATAACACATACTCTTCTAAAAATAGTAAAATCCCTCAACTTGGTATCAGTTGCCAAACAGTTTCATAGTACAGCTTGTGATCCCATTTTTTTTTTCTTTTCAGAATCCTACTGAATTGTCTTAGAGGTTTACAAAAAAATCTAACCAGTTCACAAAAACACTTCAAAACCACAACCCCACATTTCAGAGATGTGCCAGTTTTTATTTAAAATTTTTAATTTTTAAAAATTACTGAGACAATAGCCACATACCGTATTTGCCGGCGTATAAGACGACTGGGCGTATAAGACGACCCCCCTACTTTTCCTGCTAAAATGTAGTGTTTGGGCTATACTCGCCGTATAAGACTACCCCTCTTCCAATGCACACCAGTGGGAGGAATAGTGCCCCATCATTGATGTCAGTGGGAGGAATAGTTCCCCATCATTGGTGTCAGTGGGAGGAATAGTGCCCCATCATTGGTATCAGTGGGAGGAATAGTGCCCCATCATTGGTGTCAGTGGGAGGAATAGTGCCCCATCATTGGTGTCAGTGGGAGGAATAGTGCCCCATCATTGGTGTCAGTGGGAGGAATGGTGTCCCATCATTGGTGTCAGTGAGGGGTGGAATAGTGCCCCATCATTGGTGTCAGTGGGGGGTGGAATAGTGCCCCATCGTTGGTGTCAGTGGGGGGGGGAAGTGGCATTGACACTGCTGCAGCCAGCATATGTGGTTGCAGCAGCACCTCTACACAGAACACTTACCTGCTGCTCCGGCACTCAATTTTCGCGGGGCCGCTCGGCTCCGCCCCCTCGCCGGTGATTAGCCGCCTGTGTGCCTTTCCTGAGCTACAGTTCTGGCGGCCAATCACCAGTGAGGAGGCGGAGCCGAGCAGCCGCACGAACATCCAGTGGCCGAACTGAAGGAGACGCCGCGCTTCCTGGACCGGATCGTCGTGGGACTGGATCCAGGTAAGAGACATCAGCCCCTGCAAACCCCTGTACTTAATGCCGCAGCCCCCCTAACATGTGTACCGGCGTATAAGACGACCCCCGACTTTTGGAAGATTTTCAAGGGTCAAAAAGTCGTCTTATACGCCGGCAAATACGGTATATAGTACAGGGGCTGAGGAGCATGTAAGGAGTCTGATACTGCTGCAATGTAAGAGGGAGAGATGAGGCAGTTTTTATCATTAAATTAAAATATGGTAGTGGGGTATTTCAGAGACAGGAGCCAGAAACATTGTACAGACTCACTGTTAATTATGTAAGCAGTTTTACTTGGCTGTTGCTGAAGAGGAAGAGATGAGGCAGGTTTTACTCCAAAATAAAATTTAAAGAATGACAAAAGTGGGGAAATATTGTACAGAGTCTATGCACACTACGTCAGCCTTTTTACAAGCCCAAAATTTCAAAGGCAGAGATCGACCAAGCAGAATTTATCATACAATAACATGACAAAGTGTACTAATTTAGAAACAACAGCTGGAAATGTACACACTTCATAATTACATTTAAAGCAGTTGGATTAGGCTGTATTTTTTAAAAAGATGCACAGCTTGCCATTTAAAAAAAAAAGAAAAAAATTTCCATGTCACAGGAAAAAGGAAAAATATTAGACAGACTACATAGAGAGCATTACAGCAGTTGAAGTAGGCTGAATTTTAAAAATGACACACTGCATGCAGCTTTTCAGGCCTAATATCCACAATAAAGTGTAAATTTTTTAATGAAAAAGGAATGAATATTGTATAGACGTCACAAACAGCATTTAACCACTTAAGCCCCAGGCCAATTCTGAGAATAAAATGGTGGATGATGCAATTTTTTTTATGTCACACGGTATTTGCGCAGCAGTTTTTCAATTTTGTTTTAAAAAATATACTTTAATAAATTTTAGTGCACAAAAACACATTAATTTGGTAAAATATAAAAGATGAGGTTACGTTGAGTAAATAGATACCTAACATGTCACACTTTAAAATTGCACATGCTCATGGAGGCAACAAATTACGTTTTGCAATCTATTTTATTCATTTAGCTATATTATGAATCTCCATAGGTGATGCTTTAAAAGCCATTACAGGTTACCAGTTTAGCCGCCTCACTCCCACCATATATGGAAACGACGGATGGGCGGCGGTTCTCTCGTTCTGGGAGGACATCATATGACGTCCTCCCAGTCTAACCGCGCATGCGCAGCCACGGGAGCACGCCGCGCGGCGATTGCTGGTGATCTATGTCCCTTGGACACAGATCATCATCAATCGTGGTAAAGAGCCGTTGGCTGTGGTTCTTTACCACGAAACAGGCTGTGTGCAATCACAGCCTGTCACAAATGTAAACACAGAGCAGTAACTCACTGTTACCAGCTTCCTCTCCTCACACACAGATCTTGTGTGAGGAGAGGAACCTTCTAACAGTGAGTTACCGTTTTTACAGTGCATACACACATTACAGCCCCTGTCACAGTGCCCATCAGTGTACCTGTTGCCCATCAGTGCCCATCAGTGTACCTGATGCCCATCAGTGTGCCTGTCGCCCATCAATGCCAATCAGTGTACCCATCGCCCATCAGTGCATCTGTTGCCCATCAGTGCCCATCAGCAGTGCACCTGTTGCCCATTAGTGCCCATCAGTGCACCTGTCACCCACCAGTGCCCATCAGTGCACCTGTCACCCACCAGTGCCCATCAGTGCACCTGTCTCCTATCAGTGCCCGTCAGTGTACCCATCGCCCATCAGAGTACCTGTTGCCTGTCCAGCAGTGCACTTGTCGCCCATCAGTGTGCCCATCACCCATCAGCGTACCTGTTGCCTATCAGTGCTCATTAGCAATGCATCAGTGACCATCAGCAGAGTACCGTCACAAAGCCACAATCAGAGTACCGTCACACAGCCACCATCACCAGAGTGCCCATCCTACAGCCAACATCAGCAGTCTACCTGTCCCAGTGCCACCAGGGCCAGCCATGTCAAAACAAATTTACACTAGTGAGAAGGCGTTCAAATTTCTCAGTATGATGGATGAGAGCAGCGGGGAGCTCTCACTCGCCGATTCTGATTCAGTGTATGAGCCCATAGAAAGCAGTGGATCAGCGACTGAATCAGAGGAGGAAGCAGTCCCTCCTAAAAGGATATGGCACTCTGAAAATGAGACAGCCACCAGCAGCACCATACACCCCAATGGTCAATCTGCAAACGCCAATGGCACTACACCCACAGAGGAAAGACCCCGTACCAGCACTGGAATATTCCATCAACCCCCAAGAATCAGGGCCCAAACATACCTCCTAGATGCTCTTGCCAACCTATTATGGCTGCCCTCCAACTTCGGATCAGCAAGCATTCCCTCTTTCACTGCACAGCCAGGTGTGCAGGCCAACACTGATAATTTTTCACCAATTTATTTTTTTTTTTATTTATTATTGCCCGACACTTTACTACAGTTTATTGTGAACCAGACAATCCTTTTTGCCCAAAAATTAATTTCTAACAACCCCAGTTCATCCTATGCCCGTCCATTTGAATGGAGACCTCTTACATTGGGGGAATGGAAGTTATTTTTGGGCCTCACCGTTAACATGGAGCTTACAAAAAAAAATGAAGGACATGCATACTGGTTCACAAACCCAATCCACCACATGCCAGTTTATTCTGCTGTAATGCCCAGGTCACGCTATGAGATGATTGTGTGTTTCCTTAATTTCTGTGACAATACCCAGTGCCCTCCCAGAGATCATCCCAACTATGACAAATTATACAAAATTCGCAGACTTCTTAATTTTTTGTCCCAATGATTTGCTGAACTTCTTGTCCCCGATAAAAACGTATGAGTGGACGAATCCGTTGTCCACTTCACTGGCCGGCTACGAATTAAGCAATATATTCCAAGTAAGAGGGCGAGATATGGAGTAAAGCTCTACAAGCTTTGTGAAAGAGCCTCAAGATATTTATATGCGTTCTGCGTATATGAAGGCAAAAATTCCCATCTCCAGCCCCTTGAGTGGCCAACCTACATTGGAACAAGTGGAAAAATTGTCTGGGACCTGGCTTATCCACTTTTCCAAAAAAGGCTATCACATTTTTATGGATAATTTCTATACTAGTCTGCCCCTTTTCTGACACCTGTACCGTGAGAAAACCTTGGCCTGTGGTACCTTAAAAAAAAACAGGAAGGGCTTCCCACATTTTCTAGTGAATACCAGTCTACAAAGTGCTGGCCCCGAAGTGGAAAGATAAGAGAGACGTTTACGTTTTGTCCACCATCCACAACGACACCTCGGTGGAAATTACTGGAAGACACAGTCCAACTCAAAAGCCTGCAACCATCCAAGATTATAAGCTCTACATGGGGGGGGTGAATTTCAAGGATCAGATGTTGCAGCCCGATTTAGCAACAAGAAGGTCCTGTTTCTGGTATAAAAAAGTTGCAATCTATTTTATTCATTTAGCTAATGTAATGCGTATGTCACCTACACTAAATCCACAGAAAGACCCACTGCCTTCATCAAATTTGAAGTTGTCACGTCCCTTATCTATCAGCAAGGATCCCCCCCAGAAAGCATTTGTTCTGATTCTGTGAGCAGACTTCACGAGCGCCACTCCCTGAGAGCATTCCACCAACAGAAGCAGGTCGAAGACGCCAAAAAAGATGTCCGGTACGCAGCAGAGGAGTAGTTAGAAGAGACAAAAGTTTTCACTGTCTCCAGTGTCCCTCCCAACCAGGACTGTACATCGGAGACTGCTTCCGACGTTTTCATACATTACTAAAATATTAGCCCATATTTCAAACTGCCTGCCATTTCCCTGTTTCAATATCTCTGCTGATCATTTGCCTGCTGCCTCAGCCAACCATGCCACTGCCTTCTACCTTAACTGACCCCGGCCTGTTTCTCGGCTATGCCTTTGCCTGCCGTTTGCAATGCTTATCCACCACGTTTCTGCCTTCCACCTGAACTGACCCTGGCCTGTTTATTGACTATGCTTCTACCTGCCATCTGGATTACCAACCACATTTATGCCTTCTTCCTGGACTGACCTCAGCCTGTTAATCGACCATGTTTTTTGCCTGCCATTTGGATTGATATTTTGCCCTGCTACTGTAGTAGTAGGATTCAAGATAACACAGGGGTCTCACATATGTGAGGGGATTCAAAGTAGAGTTCTGAGTAGAGAAACCCAGTTTTTGGTGTTCTCCGGGTTTTGTAATTCCTGGAACAGGGTCTGTTTGTCCGGAGACTTCGAGGAGATTGGGTGGGATGAAACCTCTACCCCTATGCCCTAGTCCTACCTGACCGAGGCCCTAAACCTGATGTTCCTGTCTGCTGCCTGAACCAATGCTTTGGCTGTGCTGACCATATCTCTGCCTACTGCAGAGTACTGACCCAGTACCTTTTATGGGCCATGTTCCTGCTTGCTGCCTGGACAAAAACTTTGGCTGTGCTGACCATATCTGTGCCTGCTGCCTGTAATAACCCAGGACATTTTATGTAGCATATTCCTGCCTGCTGCCTTAACCATACTTTGGCTGTGCTGACCATATATCTGCCTGCTGCCTGTACTGACCCAGGACTTTTTATGAACCTTGATGTCAGCCTGCTGCCTGTACTGACCTGGACCAATGCTCTCCTCATGCCACAGGTAATCTTTTGTTGATATACAGTGTTTGTTGATTTTTGTGCTACACTTGTTGCAATGCTGGGCACATAATCTGTACAGACATTGAAAAGGTCTTGCACATGTGGTATCCCCATAATCAGGAGGAGTAGCAGAATGTATTTTGGGGTGTAATTCTTGGTATGTCCATGCTGTTTTTTAGAAATATCTTATAGATTGACAACTTTGTGTTAAAAAAATATATTTTAATTTTCTTTCCACATTTTCTAAAAACTTGTGGAAAAAAATGAAATGTTCAAAAGACTCATTATGCCTCCTAGAAAATACATTGTGGTGTTTTCTTTCCAAAATGGGGTCATTTTGTGGGTGTTTCCACTTTCCTGTTGCTCCAGGGGCTTCAAAAACGTGATCGGTTGTCAGGAAATTAGATGTATAATTTTTGCTCCTAGAACGCCGAAAGGTGCTTCATGGATGTTGGGGCTATGTGCCCAGGCTGTGGTATCGCCGTAATCAGGAGAGGTAGCTGAATGTATTTTGGGGTGTAATTTTTGGCATGTACATGCTATGTGTGAGAAATAGGTTACAAACTGACTTGTTTACTTGTTTTAAAAAAAATACATTTTCATTTTCTTTCCACATTTTCTTAAAACTTGTGGAAAAAAAAAGGCATGTTTAAAAGACACATAATGCCTCACAAAAAATATGTTGGAGTGTTTGCTTTCCAAAATGGCATAATTTTGTGGCAGAAGTTAAGAAAAAGAAGCAGAAAAAGTTCATTAGGGATATGGAGGATTATCGGACTAATTCCATTTATAAATGGCAGGGATTAGCTGATACTAATCTCCAATCCAATGTATCATCTCCTGCTGTCTCGGCTAAAGGGGTAGGAGTGAAGGAAGTAATACCACCCTCAGGGGTGAATAATAATAAAAAGATGAAAACATCTGCCCCAAAGAAAATAGAGGGACAGGAATGTGGATCCGGGAATCAGAATAAGGCCCGTCCGAAACCATCCAATTCGCCGTATCAGTCGTTTAATATTCCTACTCAGAATAGGTTCCAACCGTTATCAGGCTGGAATAATGGGTATTACAACAGTCCCAGGAATTTTAGAGGAAGAGGTGGACATCAGAGGAATAATTTTTTTCAGGGGAACCAAAGAGGCAGGCCCCCCGGTCCCCCCCAGAGGGAACCCTTTTACCCCCAGCAATGGGGAAATCAGGGTTATTGGAATCCCCCTTACAGGAGGGAGGGAGAATATGTTCCACCACAGAACAGAGAGGAAGAAATTCAGATACAATGTCAAAGGATGGAGGAGGGAACTATACAAGGGGAGAATGTAAACAAAAGGAAAAGAAAAGAAGTATAGGGGAGGGTATTTATAATTTGAGTTCTGTAGATTTTAATGACAGTGAGATTCAGTTACTGGATAAGGGTCTTAAGTTTGCGCCTAAAAGAAATTTGGATAAATTTGGAGTTTTTATAGACATTAATAAGTTTATTAGGAAACTAAATATAAAAAAATATTTTTCCTCTCTCCCTGGCCCTACTACTGCAGCTAATGGTGTAAGTAGGACGGTTTTTGTCCAGAGTAATCTCAGGAATAAATCCACCTTTAATCCGGTCAATTCTAGGAACCAATTTGTTGAGGTGTTTAAACGTATGACTATTGATGATCTACACATATTGCAATGTGAGAAGGTGAAGGAAGAAAGAGCATTATACCAGGGCCTGAAAAGTTTAAAAAAGAAGAAGGAAATTGTTATCAGACCAGCTGACAAAGGAGGTGGAGTGGTCGTGATGGATAGAGTACAATATGAGGAAGAGATGTCTAACATTTTGAATGATTCTAAGACATAATGCAAAATTTCCAAAAATCCTACTTCAAAGTATAGAAAGGAGTTGAAAAAAATAATTAAAAATGCTAGGGATGACCACATTTTGAGTGAAAAAGAAGCACAGTTCCTTATACCATCAGTTTGCCGCATCCCTTTTATTTATATCCTTCCGAAGATACATAAAAGCCTTATAAACCCTCCAGGTAGACCTATCATTAATGGCATTGGTTCAGTGCATGCAAGGATAGGTCAATATGTAGATTTCTTTCTGCAACCTATTGTTAAGCAGATGCCTTTGTTCGTTAAAGATAGTCAGGATATATTACAACTCCTGGAGGGAATGGAAGTGACGGAAGACACTTTGCTGGCCACCATTGATGTTAATTCCCTTTATACCAATATAAAACATGTAGATGGCTTGGAAGCCATCAAATGGGGTTTGCAGAATTTTTCTGAACTCCATAGAAAACAAAGGAAACTTATTATTCAGCTATTAGATTATAGCATGAGGAACAACTATTTTTGGTATAAAGGGGAATTTTTCATTCAGCAGAAGGGTGTAGCAATGGGGGCGAAGTTCGCCCCCAGTTTGGCCAATATTTTTTTGGCCAAATGGGAGGATGCGGAAATCTTTGGAAAAAAGTGGGCAGGCCTGAAGGTGTGGAGGCGGTACATTGACGATATTTTGGTAGTATGGGAAGGCACTGATGTAGAATTTAACATCTTTATAGATCATATTCATACTAATAAATATGAACAAGGGTTTTCTATTGCTAAGAGTAGGGAATCGGTGAATTTCCTAGATCTACATATGTTCAAATCTGAAAACAAACTGTGTTTTAAAACTTTCTTCAAAGATACAGACAGGAATGGGTTCATCCCCACCAACAGTTGCCACCATCCTTCATGGATTCAAGGAATCCCAAAAGGCCAATTCATACGTGTTATGAGGAATTGTTCGAGGCTGGAGGATTACATTATAAAATCAGAGTTGATTAAAAATCGGTTTGTGTCTAAAGGATATGATCCTACACAATTGGAGAAAATTAGATATAAAGTGAGTCAGAGTTATATAGGGGATAGGAAGATAAAGAACACTATAAGTAAAAGATGTCGTGATGGTAAGGAAAACAATGTAGTGGATTGTGCCTTCATCTCAAAATTTAGCTGTCAGTACAAAGGGGTAGAAAATATCATTAGGAAACATTGGCCTTTATTACATAAAGATCCCATGTTGGGAAAGATTTTACCTGGAAAACCTCGGTTTATCTATAGGAAAAGTGAGAACTTGCGAAACTTATTGGTAAAAGGGGTGATCTCTCCCCCTAAGAAGCCGAAGATGTTCGGACTCCAAGGTTTTTTTCCTTGTAAAAAGTGTAAAATTTGTAAAATCACAGGTATAAAAGAGAGGAAAATTACAACATTTACATCTTGTGTGACGGGAGAATCTTTTGCAATTAATAAATTTATTACTTGCAATACGAAATATGTGACTTATCTATTAGAATGTCCCTGTCAAATTCAATATGTTGGGAGAACTAAAAGAGATCTAAAAAGTAGATTGAAGGAACATGTTGAAAATGTAAAAAAAGGGAAAAAAGAACACAGCGTATCCAAACATTTTCGTGAGTTTCATGGTTCGGATCCGAGCCTTCTAAAGTTTTGTGGTATCGATGTCCTGGAATCCCATTGGAGGGGGTGCAATAGGGTGCAGGAGATATCCAAAAATGAAACTTTTTGGATTTATAGGCTTAATACTTTAAAACCCAAGGGTCTAAATATTGAATTAGACCTAAATTGTTTTATTTCTGACCAGTAATTGAATGCTCGCTATAACCAGGAATATAAATATATTATTATTAATATTTTTTTTTTTTTTTATTAATTTTTTTATTAATTTTTTATTAATTTTTAGTGTTCCATTGTATTTAGATTAGGTTATGATCATTTTTGAGTATTTACGATTATTGTTGTATTATTTAGGGTTTTTTATATATTGTTAGGGGGTGGAATACTTTCTAAAAGAGGATTCTTTGTTTACATGATGATTGGGAGGGAATAGAGTTGAATTTTAAAATTTATATATTTTATAATACTTGTCTGTATATGGGTCTATTATTGAACCCTTATGGTTGACATTAGCTCTATGAAGGATTATGTTGTCTTAGTGAAAATGCGGTTTATATATTGGGGGGTGTGTTGGTGACAGTTTTGCCGTTCTGACTAATGGCTTGTCTGTGTTCCATCTCACCGTCCCTGATATGCCTCATATAGGAGAGTGAGGATGCCCAATGTTCCAGGATGTAAGATGGCCGCGGTGATTATTTCCCCGCCCTAGTTGGTACTTAAGGGGAATGAGGAGACACGTCCGTATCCCTGTTGACAAAGTCCGGTGTGACGAAACGCGTCCGGGGCACGTGACGTGGTGACGTAGTGACGCTCTTCCGGAAGTGCGGCGGCGGCCATTTCTGATTCTGGTACATGTGGCTGTGGCGTCCTGGAATCCTCATGGGACCTTGAGGTACTGGGGTCTTACCACAGGCAATCGGTTCCCTCTTGGGAGTGAGAGAGTGTGGAATCTATACACTTATGAGGAGAGGCAGGATTGTGAACATATCGTTTGTGATGTGGAAGCTGATGTTACCTTATTTGAATGTAAGTTACTACAATAAAGTGCTATAATTTTTATGACACATACTGATCCCTGGTCTGTTTATGAGGTCTGTGGGAAGCGGCTGAAAGGCTGAAGGATTATTCAAAGGTTGGAAAGAAGTACTTAGACCCTTGATACCATTCTGAGGGTAACTATACACTTCCGCTAGTGGTATGCAGTGGATTGACTCCTAAGGCTGAGGGACTTCCTTTTTCACGGTTGTGGTGGCACGTTAATATATTTTTTATGTGCATGAAACACGTGTGGCACGGTTTTTATATACCCCTTTTTCTTTGAAGATATCACACATGTTGAGTTTTTTTCTTTGAGGTATATGAAGATTTGGTTTGAAGTATATCACAAGGATTTCGGGATATGAAGAATTAAGATATCACAGATAAAGATTTTTTTACAATCATCATTTGGGACTTTATTTTGGACCTTTTGTTTTTTGCTTTTGGGATGATTTTGGTTTTTTGTTTATTATTTTTATATTTTTATAGATTTTTTGGGGCTTTGGATTTTATGTTTATTCACTAATTATTGATTAGAGGGTAATCTAGGTTACTATATATTGTTTTGATGTTATTTGTACTTCAGGGGAAGGATTGTGTTAGTAACTTGGTGGGAATTTCGTTTGTAAAAGGATAGTGCTATATGCTGAATAATAATTTTGTGGGTGTTTCCACTCTCCTGGTTCTCCAGGGCCTTCAAAAACATGATAGGTTGTCAAGAAATTAGTTGTGTAATTTTTGCCCCTAGAAGGTCTAAAGGTGCTACATGGATGTTGGGGCTCTCTATGTGGCTAGGCTGTGGAAAAGTCTCACACATGTGGTATCACCATACTCAGGAGGAGTAGCAGAATGTATTTTGGAGTGTAATTTTTGGTATGTACATACTATGTGTTGGATATATCGTATAAATGGACAACATTGTGTAAAACAAAATATGTTTTCATTTTCTTTCCACATTTTCCACATTGGAAAAAAATGACATGTTCAAAGGACTCAGTATGCCTCACAGAATTTACTTTGGGGTGTTTGCTTCTCAAAATGGGGTCATTTTGTGAGTAATTCCTTTGTCCTTTTGCTCCAGGGCCTTCAAAAGTGTAATAGGTAGTCAGGAAATTAAATGTGTAATTTATACTCCTAAGTCACCTGACGGTGCTCTTTGCATGGTCGGCCTCTCTATGTGGCTAGGCTGTGAAAAAGTCTCACACATGTGGTATCCCCATACTCAGGAGGAGTAGCAGAATGTGTTTTTGGGGTGTAGTTGCAAATATGCATATGCTGTGTGGGAGAAATAACCTTTTAATATAACAATTTTGTTGAACAAAAAAAAAATCTTCATTTTCAATAGAATTGTGGGCAACTTCAAAAAACTCTTTATGTGTTTGACTAAATACCTTGGAATGTCTACTTTCCAAAAAGGGGTAATTTGGGGGGTATTTGTACTGTCCTGGCTTGTTAGTGTCTCAAGAACTGAGATAGGACATCGGTACATCAAGTGTGATCAGGTATGATCAATTTTCTATGATTGGTACCATAGCTTGTAGACTCTATTACTTTCACAAAGATCAAATAATATACACAGATTTAAGTTATTTTTACCAAAGAAATGTAGCAGTATAAATTTTGGTCAAAATTTATGAAGAAAAATTACTTATTTGCAAAATGTTACAACAGAAACAAAGAAACATTTGGGGTTTTTTTTCAAATTTTTTTGGTCGTTTTTTATTTATAGTGCAAAAAATAAAAAAACCCAGTGCTGTTTAAATACCACCAAACGAAAGCTCTATTTGTGTGAAAAAAAGGACAAAAATTTCATATGGGTACAGTGTTGCACGACTGAGTAATTGTCAGTAAAAGTTCAACAGTGCTGAAAGCTGAAAATTGGTCTGGGCAGGAAGTGTCCAGTAGGCAAGTGGTTAAAGTTACACAGGAGGACTGCTGCTAGAATTATTGCCCTTGTTATAACTTTGCAGCGATAGATCACATGTGTTGTGCGAACACCATTTATATATGCATGCGCCACCTACATATGCGTTCACCTTTGCACTCAAGCATGGGGTTAAAATTTTCATTTTTTTATTTTATTTACTTTTTATATTTACACTGTCGTATTTTTTTAATCATATTTATGGCTATTACAAGGGATGACCAACATCTGAAGCTGTGAAAGGTCCTCTTTATGGACCTTAAAAGTATCAGCTCAGATCCAGATCCATTTGATTTGATGCTTTCACAGGCCAGTAACAGTTGGTTTACATTAGACAAAGGCCAGAAGTGACAAAATACTCGGCGCTTCCGATGTCTTAGACCATAGAGATGATCAAGGACATTCCAGTCCTTGGTCATCTCTGTGGTCAGCCATTGGAATCACTGACTTAAGTTCTGGGCTCCCTGGCAGAAAGAGAGAGCCTGGGAAGGCAACGGAAGGTGGTGTGTAGGGGGCGGTGTAGGGAACACCACTTAGTCACTCAGATCTATTTTACTTTATAAAGCATCGCCAGTTGAAGGAAAAAAGATACCAGGGTCATGCTGCAGCCATGGCCCCAGTGTAACCACTCAAACCTGATGATGTACAGGTATGTCGTTGGACAGCAAGTGGTTAAATATTCTGTTTTGTAACATTTTTATAACTCACATAACCCATGCAGCTTTTCGAGTCAAAAACAACATACTCAGTGTTTGAAGAAACCATTTTTATATTTTTCACCGTAAAATTAAGGAATATTGTACAGACTGAATAGACAATATTTCAACAAACTTTTTTAGGTACTATTTGCAAAATCACATAATGCATGAAGCTTTTGACACCAAAAAATGCTAAAAAGTTTATTTATCACCATGCAAATGCATGAATATTGTACTGACTGCATAGAGAGTATTTAAACAATCTGTTGTAGGCCATATTTGCAAAATTCCATATCTCATACAACTTATGGGGATAAAAAATACAATAAAATGAATATTTTTCACTGTAACAATGAGGGAAAATTGTACAGACTTTTTCCCTTTTATCGGGGATTCAAAAGAGTGATCCCTGTCCTTCATAACCTGAATGCTGCAGGCACTGAAACATGAATAAGCCTATTTGCCAAATATTTCCTGTATCAGTGTCAGTGATGATTAGAGATGAGCAAATTATTCAAAAATTCGATTCGACTGATTCGGCGAATTCGTGAAAAAATTTCGATTCGAGTCGAATATATTCGCTGCGAATTTAACTTATAAAAGGGTGTTTCTAGGCTTCAGAGAGCCTTTATATTAGTGCAGAACACTGTACCTTTAATTTAAATGCCCTTGGAGTCTGCTGGGGAAGAGAAATAATACTGTCAGTCAGTATGACATGCAGATGAGTGCCGTCGATCTTAGAATCACCGCACACTTCACTCATTTGGGCAGTCACGGGGCCAAAACCAGAGTGTGGAGCCACAGTGTGGCGGTGGAGACAGCAGCAATGGGAGGCCAAACAGCACCCTATGACAAAATGGAACCCACCAGCAGTGTGAGGAGACCTCAAAGTGGCACATGGCAGAGTGTGGCGATGGAGACAGCAGCAATGGGAGGCCGTACAGGGACCCATGACACACTCTGGACCTGGCAGCAGCATGAGGAGGCGGTACAGGGGCCCATGACAGATTACGGGCCTGGCAGCAGCATGAGGAGTTGGTACGGGGGCCCATGGCAGATTACGGGCCTGGCAGCAGCAATGGGAGGCCGTACAGGGACCCATGACACACTCTGGACCTGGCAGAAGCATGAGGAGGCGGTACCGGGGCCCATGACAGATTACGGGCCTGGCAGCAGCATGAGGAGTCGGTACGGGGGCCCATGACACACTCTGGACCTGGCAGCAGCATGAGGAGGCGGTACAGGGGCGCATGACAGATTACGAGCCTGGCAGCAGCAACTTGGACAGGAGGACGTTCAGCTTCTGCACCGTCGGGTGCGTGCTCGCAAACTGTTGTCTCTTGGAAACGGATTCCAAGAAAGACTGCTGACGGAATCCGTGAAGAGGAGTAGCAGGAGAAGGAGCATCTGAACGAGCGGAATATGCCAACAAGCGACAACAGGGGCCCATGACAGATTACGGGCCTGGCAGCAGCATGAGGAGTCGGTACGGGGGCCAATGGCAGATTACGGGCCTGGCAGCAGCAATGGGAGGCCCGTAATCTGCCAGCACCCTATGACAAAAAATGGAACCCACCAGCAGTGTGAGGAGACCTGAAAGTGGCACATGGCAGAGTGTGGCGATGGAGACAGCAGCAATGGGAGGCAGTACAGGGACCCATGAGAGACTGTGGACCTGGCAGCAGCATGAGGAGGCGGTACTGGGGCCCATGGCAGATTAGGGGCCTGGCAGCAGCAATGGGAGGCCCGTAATCTGCCAGCACCCTATGACAAAAAATGGAACACACCAGCAGTGTGAGGAGACCTGAAAGTGGCACATGGCAGAGTGTGGCGATGGAGACAGCAGCAATGGGAGGCGGTACAGGGACCCATGAGACACTGTGGACCTGGCAGCAGCATGAGGAGGCGGTACAGGGGCCCATGGCAGATTAAGGCCTGGCAGCAGCAATGGGAGGCCCGTAATCTGCCAGCACCCTATGACAAAATGGAACCCTGGGCTGGGGCAGGCAAAACCGCCGTATCTTTATCACGGTTTTCCCAGGCCACCGAATGGCGACGCTGCATATGCTGCCGCAACGCTGTAGTCCCAACATGGGCCCCCTGGCCACGCTTGACTTTCTGGGCACATAGTCGACATACGGCTACGTTTACTTCCTCGGGCGGCTTGACGAAAAATTGCCACACCGCCGAGTAGGAAACTTTGCCCCCGCTACTCCTCACTGGCTGACTGCTACTTCCTCCGTGCACACTGGCACCACTACTGGCCGTGGTGGTAGGCTGCAGTGGAGCTGGTGCTCTACTCCGTGGCCGTTTGCCTCCGCTGACACTGCTGCGACCCTGCTGCCTCCTGGCAGCAGCAATGGGAGGCCGTACAGGGACCCATGAGAGACTCTGGACCTGGCAGCAGCATGAGGAGGCGGTACAGGGGCCCATGGCAGATTAGGGGCCTGGCAGCAGCTATGGGAGGCCCGTAATCTGCCAGCACCCTATGACAAAAAATGGAACACACCAGCAGTGTGAGGAGACCTGAAAGTGGCACATGGCATGAGACACTGTGGACCTGGCAGCAGCATGAGGAGGCGGTACAGGGGCCCATGGCAGATTAGGGGCCTGGCAGCAGCAATGGGAGGCCCGTAATCTGCCAGCACCCTATGACAAAAAATGGAACACACCAGCAGTGTGTGAGGAGACCTGAAAGTGGCACATGGCAGAGTGTGGCGATGGAGACAGCAGCAATGGGAGGCCGTACAGGGACCCATGAGAGACTCTGGACCTGGCAGCAGCATGAGGAGGCGGTACAGGGGCCCATGGCAGATTAGGGGCCTGGCAGCAGCAATGGGAGGCCCGTAATCTGCCAGCACCCTATGACAAAAAATGGAACACACCAGCAGTGTGTGAGGAGACCTGAAAGTGGCACATGGCAGAGTGTGGCGATGGAGACAGCAGCAATGGGAGGCCGTACAGGGACCCATGAGACACTGTGGACCTGGCAGCAGCATGAGGAGGCGGTACAGGGGCCCATGGCAGATTAGGGGCCTGGCAGCAGCTATGGGAGGCCCGTAATCTGCCAGCACCCTATGACAAAAAATGGAACACACCAGCAGTGTGAGGAGACCTGAAAGTGGCACATGGCATGAGACACTGTGGACCTGGCAGCAGCATGAGGAGGTGGTACAGGGGCCCATGGCAGATTAGGGGCCTGGCAGCAGCAATGGGAGGCCCGTAATCTGCCAGCACCCTATGACAAAAAATGGAACACACCAGCAGTGTGTGAGGAGACCTGAAAGTGGCACATGGCAGAGTGTGGCGATGGAGACAGCAGCAATGGGAGGCCGTACAGGGACCCATGAGACACTGTGGACCTGGCAGCAGCATGAGGAGGCGGTACAGGGGCCCATGGCAGATTAGGGGCCTGGCAGCAGCTATGGGAGGCCCGTAATCTGCCAGCACCCTATGACAAAAAATGGAACACACCAGCAGTGTGTGAGGAGACCTGAAAGTGGCACATGGCAGAGTGTGGCGATGGAGACAGCAGCAATGGGAGGCCGTACAGGGACCCATGAGAGACTCTGGACCTGGCAGCAGCATGAGGAGGCGGTACAGGGGCCCATGGCAGATTAGGGGCCTGGCAGCAGCAATGGGAGGCCCGTAATCTGCCAGCACCCTATGACAAAAAATGGAACACACCAGCAGTGTGTGAGGAGACCTGAAAGTGGCACATGGCAGAGTGTGGCGATGGAGACAGCAGCAATGGGAGGCCGTACAGGGACCCATGAGACACTGTGGACCTGGCAGCAGCATGAGGAGGCGGTACAGGGGCCCATGGCAGATTAGGGGCCTGGCAGCAGCTATGGGAGGCCCGTAATCTGCCAGCACCCTATGACAAAAAATGGAACACACCAGCAGTGTGAGGAGACCTGAAAGTGGCACATGGCATGAGACACTGTGGACCTGGCAGCAGCATGAGGAGGCGGTACAGGGGCCCATGGCAGATTAGGGGCCTGGCAGCAGCAATGGGAGGCCCGTAATCTGCCAGCACCCTATGACAAAAAATGGAACACACCAGCAGTGTGTGAGGAGACCTGAAAGTGGCACATGGCAGAGTGTGGCGATGGAGACAGCAGCAATGGGAGGCCGTACAGGGACCCATGAGACACTGTGGACCTGGCAGCAGCATGAGGAGGCGGTACAGGGGCCCATGGCAGATTAGGGGCCTGGCAGCAGCTATGGGAGGCCCGTAATCTGCCAGCACCCTATGACAAAAAATGGAACACACCAGCAGTGTGAGGAGACCTGAAAGTGGCACATGGCAGAGTGTGGCGATGGAGACAGCAGCAATGGGAGGCCGTACAGGGACCCATGAGACACTGTGGACCTGGCAGCAGCATGAGGAGGCGGTACAGGGGCCCATGGCAGATTAGGGGCCTGGCAGCAGCTATGGGAGGCCCGTAATCTGCCAGCACCCTATGACAAAAAATGGAACACACCAGCAGTGTGAGGAGACCTGAAAGTGGCACATGGCATGAGACACTGTGGACCTGGCAGCAGCATGAGGAGGCTGTACAGGGGCCCATGGCAGATTAGGGGCCTGGCAGCAGCAATGGGAGGCCCGTAATCTGCCAGCACCCTATGACAAAAAATGGAACACACCAGCAGTGTGTGAGGAGACCTGAAAGTGGCACATGGCAGAGTGTGGCGATGGAGACAGCAGCAATGGGAGGCCGTACAGGGACCCATGAGACACTGTGGACCTGGCAGCAGCATGAGGAGGCGGTACAGGGGCCCATGGCAGATTAGGGGCCTGGCAGCAGCTATGGGAGGCCCGTAATCTGCCAGCACCCTATGACAAAAAATGGAACACACCAGCAGTGTGAGGAGACCTGAAAGTGGCACATGGCAGAGTGTGGCGATGGAGACAGCAGCAATGGGAGGCCGTACAGGGACCCATGAGACACTGTGGACCTGGCAGCAGCATGAGGAGGCGGTACAGGGGCCCAAGGCAGATTAGGGGCCTGGCAGCAGCTATGGGAGGCCCGTAATCTGCCAGCACCCTATGACAAAAAATGGAACACACCAGCAGTGTGAGGAGACCTGAAAGTGGCACATGGCATGAGACACTGTGGACCTGGCAGCAGCATGAGGAGGCTGTACAGGGGCCCATGGCAGATTAGGGGCCTGGCAGCAGCAATGGGAGGCCCGTAATCTGCCAGCACCCTATGACAAAAAATGGAACACACCAGCAGTGTGTGAGGAGACCTGAAAGTGGCACATGGCAGAGTGTGGAGATGGAGACAGCAGTAATGGGAGGCCGTACAGGGACCCATGAGAGACTCTGGACCTGGCAGCAGCATGAGGAGGCGGTACAGGGGCCCATGGCAGATTAGGGGCCTGGCAGCAGCAATGGGAGGCCCGTTAAACTGCCAGCACCCTATGACAAAAAATGGAACACACCACCAGTGTGTGAGGAGACCTGAAAGTGGCACATGGCAGAGTGTGGCGATGGAGACAGCAGCAATGGGAGGCCGTACAGGGACCCATGAGACACTGTGGACCTGGCAGCAGCATGAGGAGGCGGTACAGGGGCCCATGGCAGATTAGCGGCCTGGCAGCAGCTATGGGAGGCCCGTAATCTGCCAGCACCCTATGACAAAAAATGGAACACACCAGCAGTGTGAGGAGACCTGAAAGTGGCACATGGCAGAGTGTGGCGATGGAGACAGCAGCAATGGGAGGCCGTACAGGGACCCATGAGACACTGTGGACCTGGCAGCAGCATGAGGAGGCGGTACAGGGCCCATGGCAGATTAGGGGCCTGGCAGCAGCTATGGGAGGCCCGTAATCTGCCAGCACCCTATGACAAAAAATGGAACACACCAGCAGTGTGAGGAGACCTGAAAGTGGCACATGGCATGAGACACTGTGGACCTGGCAGCAGCATGAGGAGGCGGTACAGGGGCCCATGGCAGATTAGGGGCCTGGCAGCAGCAATGGGAGGCCCGTAATCTGCCAGCACCCTATGACAAAAAATGTAACACACCAGCAGTGTGTGAGGAGACCTGAAAGTGGCACATGGCAGAGTGTGGAGATGGAGACAGCAGTAATGGGAGGCCGTACAGGGACCCATGAGAGACTCTGGACCTGGCAGCAGCATGAGGAGGCGGTACAGGGGCCCATGGCAGATTAGGGGCCTGGCAGCAGCAATGGGAGGCCCGTTAAACTGCCAGCACCCTATGACAAAAAATGGAACACACCAGCAGTGTGTGAGGAGACCTGAAAGTGGCACATGGCAGAGTGTGGCGATGGAGACAGCAGCAATGGGAGGCCGTACAGGGACCCATGAGACACTGTGGACCTGGCAGCAGCATGAGGAGGCGGTACAGGGGCCCATGGCAGATTAGGGGCCTGGCAGCAGCTATGGGAGGCCCGTAATCTGCCAGCACCCTATGACAAAAAATGGAACACACCAGCAGTGTGAGGAGACCTGAAAGTGGCACATGGCAGAGTGTGGCGATGGAGACAGTAGCAATGGGAGGCCGTACAGGGACCCATGAGACACTGTGGACCTGGCAGCAGCATGAGGAGGCGGTACAGGGGCCCATGGCAGATTAGGGGCCTGGCAGCAGCTATGGGAGGCCCGTAATCTGCCAGCACCCTATGACAAAAAATGGAACACACCAGCAGTGTGAGGAGACCTGAAAGTGGCACATGGCATGAGACACTGTGGACCTGGCAGCAGCATGAGGAGGCGGTACAGGGGCCCATGGCAGATTAGGGGCCTGGCAGCAGCAATGGGAGGCCCGTAATCTGCCAGCACCCTATGACAAAAAATGGAACACACCAGCAGTGTGTGAGGAGACCTGAAAGTGGCACATGGCAGAGTGTGGCGATGGAGACAGCAGCAATGGGAGGCCGTACAGGGACCCATGAGACACTGTGGACCTGGCAGCAGCATGAGGAGGCGGTACAGGGGCCCATGGCAGATTAGGGGCCTGGCAGCAGCTATGGGAGGCCCGTAATCTGCCAGCACCCTATGACAAAAAATGGAACACACCAGCAGTGTGAGGAGACCTGAAAGTGGCACATGTTTGGGGCATGATTCATGGCGGATTTAGTCAGTTGTGTCAGGAACTGGTGGTTTGAAATCCAGACTAATCCACGCCTGATTCATTTTCACAAACGTGAGTCTCTCCACACTTTGGGTGGACAGTCGTGTCCTCCGCGGAGTTACAATACCTCCTGCCGCACTAAACACACGCTCTGATGCCACGCTACTGGCCGGGCATGACAGCCTTTCAAGGGCAAATTCAGCTAGTTGGGGCCAAAGGTCAAGTTTCGTTGCCCAGTAGTCAAGGGGATTGTCTACCTCGGTTGGCAGGGTGCTGTCCAAGTAGGCCCAAGCCTGTTGTTTGAGGTCCTGCTCCAGGTCCACCTGATGCTGCTGCTGCTGCGGCTGGTTAGTAGTTTCCTCACTGCGCTGGTGAAGAAAGCTACTCATCATCGACTGCAGACTGAGGCAGCCACTGCTGGTGGAGCTGCCACTGCTCCTACCACCCCACCCCTCCCCTGCTGCCATGGCAGCGGAACGCGAGCGCACAGGGCCCACAGTGTCTGAGGATGGACGTTGGCGCACAAAGGCAGAGACCAACTGACTACATAGGTGGTTTTTATAGTACGTTATTTTGGCCTCCCTCTCAGCAGGTGTGAAAAAGGCCACCATTTTTGAACGGTAGCGAGGGTCCAACAAGGTGGACAGCCAAAAGTCATCCCTCTGTCTGATGGTTATTATTCGGCTGTCGCTACGCAAGCAACCGAGCATGCTATGGGCCATTTGTGCCAAGGAATGCGAGGGACTCCCTGCCTCCATCTCCACAGCATACTGCCACGGTGCATCTGGGTCCTCTGTCTCCTCCTCCTCCTCCTCTACCAGATGCTCCTGCTCCTCCACTCCTGTCCGCTGAGTGGAAAAACCACCCATTTCACTCAATAATTCCTGAGCACAAATGTCCTCCTCTACCTCCTCCTCTTCTTCCTGTCCTGCCCCCACAGGGGTCATGTGGCGTTGAGATCTGTGCGCCACATCTACCGCACCCTGACCAGCCATTGTTAACAGCATTTGTTCCAGGACGTGCAACAGAGGAATGACGTCGTTCATCCCATAGTCCTGGCGACTCACGAATAGCGTGGCCTCCTCAAAGGGCCTGAGCAAGCGGCAGGTGTCACGCATGAGCTGCCAATGGCTGACATCGAAGTTACACAGGGGAGTACCTTTATCCGCTTGTAACATCAGGAAATCGGTGATGGCCTTTCGCTGTTCGTAAAGGCGGTCTAACATGTGTAGGGTTGAATTCCACCTTGTTGCAACGTCGCAGATCAGGCGATGCTGTGGAATTCCGTTCTGCCGCTGCAGCTCAAGGAGGGTGTGCTTTGCGGTGTAGGAATGGCTGAAATGCATGCAAAGTTTACGTGACATTTTAAGGATGTCTTGCAGTGGGATGGTGGATTTTAGGAACCGCTTGACAACCAGATTGAACACGTGAGCCATGCATGGCGCATGGCACAACCTTCCTTGACGCAGAGCAGACACCATGTTCTTTCCGTTGTCGGTCAACATGGTTCCGATTTTCAGTTTGCGCGGAGACAGCCATCTGTCGATTTCTCTGTTCATTACACTGAGAAGTTCCTCCCCTGTGTGACTACGTTCGCCAAGGCATACCAGGTGCAGCACAGCGTGACACCGTTGCGCCCTGCACATGTGATATGCCGGTCGGGTAATGGGACTTGGCACGGGGGTGGCGGCTGAGGACACGAAGGAAGAAGAGGTGGTAGAGGCGGACATCTTTTGTGGACCAAGGACGTGCAAACGTGGAGGCAAAAGCGGCGTGACCTGTCCAAGTTGCTGGTGCGGCTGTGACGGCACCACGTTCACCCAGTGGGCCGTAAATTACATGTACTGTCCCTGACCGTAGTTACAGCTCCACACGTCGGCGCTGCCGTGCACTTTGGCAGAGACCGACATGCTCAAAGACTGGCCCACCATCTCTTCTACATGTGAATGCAGGGCTGGCACTGCCTTTTTGGCGAAGAAATGACGGCTTGGCACTCTCCACCGCGGCGCGGCACAAGCCATCATTTCTCGGAAAGGTGCTGAGTCCACCACTTGGAAAGGGAGAGACTGCAGCACCAGCAACTTGGACACGAGGACGTTCAGCTTCTGCACCGTCGGGCGCGTGCTCGCAAACTGTTGTCTCTTGGAAACGGATTCCAAGAAAGACTGCTGACGGAATCCGTGAAGAGGAGTAGCAGGAGAAGGAGCATCTGAACGAGCGGAAGATGCCTACGAGCGACAACTCCCCTCAGCAGAGGTGTTGGAGCCTTGACTGGCTGATAGAGGGCGATTGACGTCGGGTGACGGAGCAAGTAACGGAGTGGGTGATGGAGCGGGGGCTGGGGCAGGCAGAACCGCCGTATCTTTATCACGGTTTTCCCAGGCCACCAAATGGCGACGCTGCATATGCTGCCGCAACGCTGTAGTCCCAACATGGGCCCCCTGGCCTCGCTTGACTTTCTGGCCACATAGTCGACATACGGCTACGTTTACTTCCTCGGGCGGCTTGACGAAAAATTGACACACCGCCGAGTAGGAAACTTTGCCCCCGATACTCCTCACTGGCTGACTGCTACTTCCTCCGTGCACACCGGCACCACTACTGGCCGTGGTGGTAGGCTGCAGTGGAGCTGGTGCTCTACTCCGTGGCCGTTTGCCTCCACTGACACTGCTGCGACCCTGCTGCCTCCTGGGCAACCCACCGACTGTTTTGCTCGCTGCCAAGCTGCCACCCTCTTCTCCTGATGATGCGGATGCAATAGCCTGATGACGACGAGGCTGCCAAGTGCGATCAGCCTCATCATCATCAATTAGGGTCTCCGCCTCACTACTAGCCCCCTCGGCTGCGTGTGGGTCAGGAGACAGACCTGTCTCTAGACCGGCTACCGAGCCACTCTCCTCGCCACTACTTCTTCGCCTGGCTGCTGGAGAGGCGGATGTCTCCCCCCATTCCTGACCGCCCTCTGTTAGCTCTTCCTCACTGTACAGTGGGGCTGAGCCCACAGCATGCGATACTTCGCTTGGTGAGGGAACACCAAAGGACAGGGGCAGGTCGAGGACACGTGATTTCAGTGGGCTTGCTCCCGGGCCATGCCAACTAACGGTTGTGTCTGACGTACCCACCGACCGTTGGCTGTAGGTGTCAGAGGTGACCTGGGAAGAGGAAGGCGACCGAGCCAACCAATCGATGACGGCAGGGTTGTCGGTGGAGACACGACCGCTGGATGACACCGGGAGCAATGGCCTCTGGCTGCGACTAGTGCTGCCTCGACCCCTTCCTCTGCTGCCACGTCTGCTCGCTCCTAAAACATTGCCTCCTCTGCCACTCCTCTGCATGTTGTCTGACATACTCTTTAATTCAACGATTATGTGTCCCTGAGTAACAATTCTGTGTCCCTGAGTAACAATTCTGTGTCTGTCCCTGAGTAACAATTCTGTGTCCCTCAGTAACAATTCTGTGTCCCTCAGTAACAATTCTGTGTCCCTCAGTAACAATTCTGTGTCCCTGAGTAACAATTCTGTGTCCCTCAGTAACAATTCTGTGTCCCTCAGTAACAATTCTGTGTCCCTGAGTAACAATTCTGTGTCCCTCAGTAACAATTCTGTGTCCCTCAGTAACAATTCTGTGTCCCTGAGTAACAATTCTGTGTCCCTCAGTAACAATTCTGTGTCTGTCCCTGAGTAACAATTCTGTGTCTGTCCCTGAGTAACAATTCTGTGTCCCTCAGTAACAATTCTGTGTCCCTCAGTAACAATTCTGTGTCCCTGAGTAACAATTCTGTGTCCCTGAGTAACAATTCTGTGTCCCTCAGTAACAATTCTGTGTCCCTCAGTAACAATTCTGTGTCTGTCCCTGAGTAACAATTCTGTGTCTGTCCCTGAGTAACAATTCTGTGTACCTCAGTAACAATTCTGTGTCCCTCAGTAACAATTCTGTGTCCCTGAGTAACAATTCTGTGTCTGTCCCTGAGTAACAATTCTGTGTCTGTCCCTGAGTAACAATTCTGTGTCCCTCAGTAACAATTCTGTGTCCCTCAGTAACAATTCTGTGTCCCTGAGTAACAATTCTGTGTCCCTCAGTAACAATTCTGTGTCCCTCAGTAACAATTCTGTGTCCCTGAGTAACAATTCTGTGTCCTTCAGTAACAATTCTGTGTCTGTCCCTGAGTAACAATTCTGTGTCCCTCAGTAACAATTCTGTGTCCCTCAGTAACAATTCTGTGTCCCTGAGTAACAATTCTGTGTCCCTGAGTAACAATTCTGTGTCCTTCAGTAACAATTCTGTGTCCCTCAGTAACAATTCTGTGTCTGTCCCTGAGTAACAATTCTGTGTCTGTCCCTGAGTAACAATTCTGTGTCCCTCAGTAACAATTCTGTGTCCCTCAGTAACAATTCTGTGTCTGTCCCTGAGTAACAATTCTGTGTCCCTCAGTAACAATTCTGTGTCCCTGAGTAACAATTCTGTGTCCCTCAGTAACAATTCTGTGTCCCTGAGTAACAATTCTGTGTCTGTCCCTGAGTAACAATTCTGTGTCTGTCCCTGAGTAACAATTCTGTGTCCCTCAGTAACAATTCTGTGTCCCTCAGTAACAATTCTGTGTCCCTGAGTAACAATTCTGTGTCCCTCAGTAACAATTCTGTGTCCCTCAGTAACAATTCTGTGTCCCTGAGTAACAATTCTGTGTCCTTCAGTAACAATTCTGTGTCTGTCCCTGAGTAACAATTCTGTGTCCCTCAGTAACAATTCTGTGTCCCTCAGTAACAATTCTGTGTCCCTGAGTAACAATTCTGTGTCCCTGAGTAACAATTCTGTGTCCCTCAGTAACAATTCTGTGTCTGTCCCTGAGTAACAATTCTGTGTCTGTCCCTGAGTAACAATTCTGTGTCCCTCAGTAACAATTCTGTGTCCCTCAGTAACAATTCTGTGTCTGTCCCTGAGTAACAGTTCTGTGTTCCTCAGTAACAATTCTGTGTCCCTCAGTAACAATTCTGTGTCCCTGAGTAACAATTCTGTGTCCCTCAGTAACAATTCTGTGTCCCTCAGTAACAATTCTGTGTCCCTGAGTAACAATTTTGTGTCCCTCAGTAACAATTCTGTGTCCCTCAGTAACAATTCTGTGTCTGTCCCTGAGTAACAATTCTGTGTCTGTCCCTGAGTAACAATTCTGTGTCCCTCAGTAACAATTCTGTGTCCCTGAGTAACAATTCTGTGTCTGTCCCTGAGTAACAATTCTGTGTCCCTCAGTAACAATTCTGTGTCCCTGAGTAACAATTCTGTGTCCCTCAGTAACAATTCTGTGTCCCTGAGTAACAATTCTGTGTCTGTCCCTGAGTAACAATTCTGTGTCTGTCCCTGAGTAACAATTCTGTGTCCCTCAGTAACAATTCTGTGTCCCTCAGTAACAATTCTGTGTCCCTGAGTAACAATTCTGTGTCCCTCAGTAACAATTCTGTGTCCCTCAGTAACAATTCTGTGTCCCTGAGTAACAATTCTGTGTCCTTCAGTAACAATTCTGTGTCTGTCCCTGAGTAACAATTCTGTGTCCCTCAGTAACAATTCTGTGTCCCTCAGTAACAATTCTGTGTCCCTGAGTAACAATTCTGTGTCCTTGAGTAACAATTCTGTGTCCCTCAGTAACAATTCTGTGTCCCTCAGTAACAATTCTGTGTCTGTCTCTGAGTAACAATTCTGTGTCTGTCCCTGAGTAACAATTCTGTGTCCCTCAGTAACAATTCTGTGTCCCTCAGTAACAATTCTGTGTCTGTCCCTGAGTAACAATTCTGTGTCCCTCAGTAACAATTCTGTGTCCCTCAGTAACAATTCTGTGTCCCTGAGTAACAATTCTGTGTCCCTCAGTAACAATTCTGTGTCCCTGAGTAACAATTTTGTGTCCCTGAGTAACAATTCTGTGTCCCTCAGTAACAATTCTGTGTCTGTCCCTGAGTAACAATTCTGTGTCTGTCCCTGAGTAACAATTCTGTGTCCCTCAGTAACAATTCTGTGTCCCTGAGTAACAATTCTGTGTCCCTGAGTAACAATTCTGTGTCACTCAGTAACAATTCTGTGTCTGTCCCTGAGTAACAATTCTGTGTCTGTCCCTGAGTAACAATTCTGTGTCCCTCAGTAACAATTCTGTGTCCCTCAGTAACAATTCTGTGTCCCTCAGTAACAATTCTGTGTCTGTCCCTGAGTAACAATTCTGTGTCCCTCAGTAACAATTCTGTGTCCCTCAGTAACAATTCTGTGTCCCTCAGTAACAATTCTGTGTCTCTCAGTAACAATTCTGTGTCCCTCAGTAACAATTCTGTGTCCCTCAGTAACAATTCTGTGTCTGTCCCTGAGTAACAATTCTGTGTCTGTCCCTGAGTAACAATTCTGTGTCCCTAAGTAACGTTTCTGTGGCCCTAAGTAACGGTTCTGTGTCCCTGAGTAACAATTCTGTGTCTGTCCCTGAGTAACAATTCTGTGTCTGTCCCTGAGTAACAATTCTGTGTCTGTCCCTGAGTAACAATTCTGTGTCCCTCAGTAACAATTCTGTGTCCCTCAGTAACAATTCTGTGTCTGTCCCTGAGTAACAATTCTGTGTCCCTAAGTAACGTTTCTGTGGCCCTAAGTAACGGTTCTGTGTCCCTCAGTAACAATTCTGTGTCCCTCAGTAACAATTCTGTGTCTGTCCCTGAGTAACAATTCTGTGTCCCTAAGTAATGTTTCTGTGGCCCTAAGTAACGGTTCTGTGGCCCTAAGTAACGGTTCTGTGGCCCTCAGTAACAATTCTGTGTCCCTCAGTAACAATTCTGTGTCTGTCCCTAAGTAACAATTCTGTGACCCTAAGTAACGTTTCTGTGGCCCTAAGTAACGATTCTGTGGCCCTAAGTAACGGTTCTGTGGCCCTCAGTAACAATTCTGTGTCCCTCAGTAACAATTCTGTGTCCCTAAGTAACGTTTCTGTGTCCCTAACTCTCTCCCTCAATACAGCCAGGTCTGCCTCTGTTGAATGACTGGAGGCAAATGGAGAATTCTAAAATGGCCGCCATTTATAGCTCGACCATTACACAGTGCTGGCTGTCTGGCTGCTGATTGGCTAATGCGATCACATGTCATGAATGAATGCATTATGGGTCAGCACGCCTTGTCTGCGCGCCTTCCCAGACATCCCCGCTCCGTCGCCGCACATGTCCATTTTAGGAAAAATTTCGATTCGCGCATCCGAAGTATGCTAATTTTCGGATTCGTCGCGAATCGAAATTTTCCTAATATTCGAAACAAATTCCACTTCGCCTAGTTCGATTCGCTCATCTCTAGTGATCATGCCCTCAATAATCTCACCTCACCCAAGTATAACTCCCAGGGTTTGGTAGGAATGAAATGTACCACTGGAACAGAGGCGTCCCTAGGGTAGGTGTCACCCGGTGTGGTAACACTTGGTGACACCCCCTCCGATGATCCCCGCAGAATGGATCGGATCTGCGGATTGATAGTCGGCATGCAACCTATAAGGGGTGACACCGGACCCGCTCCAAGAAAAGGTAAGTTGTAAAGAAAGTCGATGATCGTCGGCTTGCTTTACAACTTTCCTTTTTGTAGAGTGGGTCCGGTGTCACCCCGTGCGGTCAGTGTCAACCAGTGCGGACTGCACCCCCCGCACCTGCCTCGGGACGCCACTGCACTGGAAGACTGGCCAATGTCCTCCTCCCTCTTCGCACTAGCACCCCAAAACTTTTCTTCAACCTTGTATTCTTCCTTTGCTTGCTGGGATGGAGTCAGTTGTGAAGGGATCCTGCAGGTCCTGGGACATCAGGAAGTCCTCCTCTTGCTTCTGTTGCTTTGTCTCCAGTCCCTGGTCTATTATATCATGAAGTGGTGTACCCACAGCTCCAGCAGTGCGCCCTATTCTGCATCCCTACCAGCCACCAGCAAATTTAACCAATGTGATGTGAAAGAGATGTAATGTTCCTGCCCATGCTTGCTGGCCCACATGTCTGTGTTCATGTGGACCATGCCGCTGACTGTGTGGTCCAAGGACAAGAAGCCATAGCCTTACACATTCTGGTAGAGAGCATGGATGGTCTGCTCAGTGAGTAAATAGTGGCAGGTTACCTGCCACTGTGGTGCAACAAAGGCCACAAAGTTGTGGAAGGAGACACACTGTAAAACCAGCAGTTTTGTCAAGCTGGCAATGAAATGTTGGGCATAGGAGTAATTGAATATTTTTTCTTTCACCACAGCAGCTGAGGAAGAGACACCTGCCTGGGCAAGGATGCAGCTGGAGACAGCTGGGTAGGGTTAAAGGACTTGAAGTGAACTTCATCCCTACTCCTGGCCCTAATTTGCCTGTCCCCAAGCTGACCCTCTTCTTCAATTGATGTGCCATAACATAAGCCTGTCAAACACCTTATCAGACTTCCACCTCTAAATCCTGAGACCACAGATGTTTCGGCTGATGCAGATAGAGATTCTTATGGAGAGGAGTGGGGTGGAGTGTGGGAGTTTTGCAGCTGGCCATTATTATTAAGGTGCTGCTCCCACTGAGTTTTGTGATGCACATTCTCCTCATGCCATGTCTTCATTCCCACCCTCCTCAATAATTGGCAGTAAGCTGAACTTGCAGAAATGGCAATTGCTGCTTTCTACCTGTTGTCCCCTTTCTCAATGCTCCTTGACTCTCTTCTTCAACATTAGATAAATTTCATTTCTGGGCATTCTCCAGCAGGAGGTTAGTGATGGTGTGCAGAACTAATTCAGTAAATACCTCAATGCCAGGGCTAGCTTTAAAGAAGGAACTGAGAAAGGCTGCTGGGAACCCTGACATTTATAGAAAGGGGGCTGGCACATCAGTTGGCCCTTCTAAGCCACCTGACCACAGTTCAAAGGTCAGAAAGTGCATGATTGGTAACTGGTTGCTATGGAGGCAAAAGATCATACTAGTTCGCTGTTTTCCCAAACTGTGAATGACTTGAGTTCAGATCAAACACATTGTTGACCCGAACCCAAAGTTTTCTCCTAAATACAGTAGGCTAGGTAGTCTAAATCATTGATGGAAATTCAGTACAAAACGCATTAAATTATATCTATTTGTATATAGAGATACTTACAGAAAACAGCCTATTATCAGCATTTAAGTGCCTGCTGTGTGTTAATGCATTAAAGCAACAGATCATGTACTGGTTTCCATCTCTTAACTGCACAAGTGGGGCCATGGCAATGATAAATACAAAGTGCCTCCCTTTTTTTAACCCAAAGGGCATTTTACCCCAGAGCTGTATGTCATATGCATACCACAATCCTAAAGAAGGAGCGTAATTTAGATATACAAGAGATGTCATTAGAGAATTAGCATGTTTTATTACTTGAAATCAACACAGTCTTCACTACTAAAACAAAATCTAACTAAATATGGGCTACCATAAAAACGTTTTAGGTGTGGTTTGTGCATTGTTGAAATAGGTATGACATTAATATAAAACACAATGAAGAATAATATATTTAATGACATTCATAATTTATATTTGTTGAATTTTAATGAAAGCATTCTATCAATAAAACTGTCTAATGAGCAACAGACATACTTTAATACTGAGCAATGCAGCGGTAAAGGCCTGTGAATTATACTCTTCTGTCCTTCACAGCCACTTTATCTGTCCAGTTCTAGCTACTTGTAAGTGCACAGATCTAGGAATTCAATTACATTTGTTGCACCCTCCTGGATAGGTACTAGGAGTAGATAGATTAAGTTCTGGCTCACTGTATTCAGTGGAGCTGCACTTTTTGTGTTAGGTAAACATGCTGCAGATTTAATTGCTCTCTCCAGAGCTACCTAGATAGTTCTGGAACATAGGTGTGGAGTAATGTAACTGGGCAGCATGAATATTTATACTGTCCCAGCCAATCCTATTGGGCCCTGCATAAGTAGCTGCTTGGAAATGGTTATAAATAGTCTGAGATCTAAAGTCTTCCTATCCTGGAGAGGAGTCCAGCCTAAAGGGTCTGCTGCCCTCTGCTCAGTCCTCCATCTGCTTCCTGTTCGTGAGGCCTGAGCTGGAAGCTGGCTGAAGGACTGTCTATTGATGGATATGGTCTGGGATCACAGGTGTCTGGTGGACAATGGAAGGAGGCATCCATTTGTATGAAGACATTATTATTATTATTATACAGGGTTTATATAGCGCCAACAGTTTGCTCAGCGCTTTAAGACATTTGTGAGTACAGACTATGTGAAAGATCCTAGACACTGTGTGTTGCTGCTACCCCTCTGATGCTTAAGAGTCAGCTGGGAGTGCAGGAAAAGGGGATACCACCGAGCTTAGTCCATCTTTTGCTGTGTTAAAGGGACTCTGCTCAAGTTGCTTAGAGAAAGAAGTGTTTGCCTTTGTCTGCCTCAACTAAGATAAGTCTATTATTGGCCCCTACAAGGACTGTGCTTGAAGTGTTTCAGAAGATATTAGTATCCTCGACGCATACATAGTTTTTTTTGGAGCATCCCATTCATCCCCAATCCCTATCTAAATTATTCCTAAAAATAGAAATACAGAAAAGGAACACCCCTGGACTGTTTACTGGGCCAAAGAGTGACTGTATTCATATGCCTGGCTGTGGGGCAGAATACAGGAAAAGACCCAGGGACCTATCTAACTGCTGGCTCCTACAAGGGTACCGCTACACATTTCACTGTTCCAAGAGAAGATTTGCTATCTGAGAACTTTGCAACTCAATATGTTTTTTTTTAATACCGGTAAAATATTTGTTGAGTTTGGGAATATTCAACATAAGAACTCATGAATATGCCAGGTGGGACCAATGTTTTATATCTAACTAACGTAATAATGCTTCCAGGCCTTTAGTATATTTTTCTACCATGTGCTACTTGTGTATAAAAGAAGGTGACAATGTTATGCTTCATAATACATAGAACACTAATACTATATGGCTGTTAGTTTCAAAGTAAAAATAGATGATGAAAGGATAGAAAGAAAAGCAGACTTCAGCAAATATAATGCATTAAAAAAGTTGTGCAATCTGATCTTTTCTGAATGAGGGTTTTCAGGAATGAACTGTTTCCTAGTACTAGAAAAGATGTATATAAGATCATTGCCTCCAGGGTTGAAATTATGTTTGCATTGTGGAAGAAATATTAATATCAGTAGTGTGTCTACAATAGACTGATTGCAATGCTCAGGCATAGACGCACCCTTTTTAGCTGGAACCGCAGAATTCTCAGGAACTGCCATATGCCTGCCTGGGATTCTGAACTGTTATTTGCGTCTTGCCCTAGATATTTCTCATAAATGTCAGTCTATTTAATTTCTTTAAATATGCTTGATAAATGAATCTATAAAAGCTGTCCGTATCTGGTGCATTTTTTTTTTTTGGTGTACAGGGAAAAAATCTGATAAATGTTCATTCTTTGTGTAATTGCTGAGTATTGTAGCAGGCAAGTTAGGCAAAAAGGAATAAACCTCCTGAAGTAACTCTACTTTCACCACTAGCAGTTGGTTCTATGATCATACTCTACAAAACATGTTACTAAAACATTGCAAGCTCACTATACATCTACTGCATGTTTAAAGCTGAATTCTAGGCAGATACAAAGGCAAAATGTAAAGTATACTGTATGTGAACCCTCACCTTGTAAAATAACCCATTTGGTTTGAAATAGAAATGAAAGGCAAACATTTGTGTATAACTATAAAAGCATTATAAATACCCATTTTCCCCTTTTATATAGGTGATCACATTCCCTGTGAATGTGAATGGTTGTTTGGGCGGTGGGGTATGTGAGCACAAGTCTGATCATTGGAGGAGAGCAAGCTGAGTTCCTAGCACAGCTAGAAAACTGACCATGCCGTGCTCTCATGCCTAGTGTAGTCAATTTTGATTAAGAAAGCAGAGGAACTGTCAGGAACACTAGGTATTTCACAGAAAGGAAGCAATACAAAGAGAACAGGAGACTTTTTCATACAATTACATGGTACAGCAGGCACATATCAGGAATTTGAAATGTTGGGAATACATATTCTTTAATGCAGCTCTGCCATTGTGAATACATTATCAAATGTATTTTTACAAAATGCAAGTGGTATAGGTTTTGACCTTGTATCCAGGGGCGGACTGACCATTTGGAAACTTGGGCACTGCCCGAGGGCCCGGGGTCAGTACGGGGCCCCATGAGATGCCCCTGGTACCTTTTTCATAGGCTTTTTTGAGTTTGGGCAAGGACACAGGGGCCCCATGATCCCCTATTGCCCGGGGGGCCCCATGAGTTGTCAGTCCGCCTCTGCTTGTATCAGCCTCTTGTAGTCCATGTACACCAGGGCTGGAGTGTGAGAGGAAGAGTCTGTACAACAAGCTAATCAGTTTATGTGCTGACAAAGGACATGCTGATAGGATGAGAAAGCAGAGTGACAGAGAGATAAGCTCATCATTGTGTTTTTCTCCTTTCACTGTCCAGTAACAGGCTGAAGCCAGTTCAGGACGACCTGGGCTCAGAGGAAGTGGGTTGAATTATGCTGTCTAATAGAGGACATCTAGCCGTCAAAAAAAAGTACTGCAGGAAATTTCTGCAATACAAATGAATATTTTATATAGTTGAATATTGTTATTTTATCTATTAGTGTACCATTCATTTTGATCTTCTTATTTTTTGGCAGGAGTTTGACCTTAAAGTGTATCTCTAGCAAAAGCTTTTATTTCATTTATCTTATTTTCTTGTTTTTTTTGTTTTTTTCTTAATAGCAAAGAGGCGATTGAAATCAGTTTAGTTTCTATTTTTATCTGAGATTTCAATAGGATAATTTCTCCACATTTCTTTCCTAGTGAAAACATTGTTACAGGACAGGGATTTAGGGGAAATCTCCATAGGGGCACAGACATTTTTAAAAACTTGGCAGGAGCTCTAGCATTCTCCTACTCTACTACTGTAGATAAGGGGTATTTTTTTTTTTAATTGCTGTCTATGAGCTTCATTCACTAAAGCATATCGCACACGGTATGTAGGTGTCCAGACCCATTTTCTCTAAATATTGCTAGATATTACTATTTGCCACAAAACATTCAAAACGCTCCATAGATACAACATGAAAAGGCAATAAAATCAGTTCACAAAAGGAAATAAATAATTAAATGCATGTGGTAATTATGTAGTGGTCCAGGCATCCAGTATTTAAGAAATTTAAAAAATATATTAGTCAATTTGGAAACGTTTCTACCTTTTTAGATCATTTCTTTCAACAGTAATACATAGACACCTAAATATGGAAATATGGAAATCGTTTGGGTTGATTTAGTTTAAGTATAACTAAAGGAAACAGTTTTTTAGTTGTCAGGTTTTTATTGCTGTCTGTTCCCATAGGGAGATAAACCCTTTCTATTTGCCCTGTTTACCATTATCATAGAAGTGAAAGTAAAAGAAAATACCAAATTTTGGGTTTTTCCCAGAACAATAATAGAGGGGAAATTTGCCAATGGGGACACTGGTTCTGGTAACCTGAGGGTCCCCAAGGGATTCCTTTAACCGCTTCCATGCCACCCTATAGCAGAAATACTGCTACAGTGCACAAAATCACGTGTATATACATGGTTTTGCAGTTCCGGGCCCTACCTGCACCACCATTCATGGCCTTGGCTGTCAATCACCGGATCCCGGCCAGTGATTCCCCGCAAGCACCCGGTGATCTTTGAGTATCACAGACAGGGGAGAGACCTGTGTATAAACAACACAGATCTCTCCCCTGTCAGCTCCTGCACACTGCTTTGTATGGCTCTGCATAACAGAGCCTTACAAAGCAGTGTGCTTACAGTGAAACACACACACAGGCCACATAGTAAAACAGCACAAAGCACACAGTTAACCCTTTGATCGCCCCACATGTTAACCCCTTCCTGCCCAGTGCCATTAGTACAGTGTCAGTGCTTTTTATTAGCACTGATCACTCTATTGGTGTCATTGGTGATGTCAGTGACACCAAGTCAGTTCCCCCCAGTGTCAGAATGCCCGCCGCAGTCCCGCAGGCCCGCTATAAGTCGCTGATTGCCACCATTACTAGTGAAAAAAAAAATTCCAGTGTATATACCACCTTTTGTAGACGCTATAACTTTCACGTGAACCAATTAATTTTAGATGTGTGATATTTTTTTTTTAACAAAGACGTAGCAGAATATATTTTGGCCTAAATTTATGATAATATTTTTTTTTTTTTACTGGATATGTTTTATAGCAAAAAAGTCAAAAATATTGTTTTGTTTTTTTAAATTGTCTAATTGTTTTGTTTGTAACGCAAAAAAATACAAAACGCACAGGTGATCAAATACAACCAAAAGAAAGCTCTATTTGTGGGAAAAAAGGACATACATTTCATTTGGGTTCAGCACTGCATGAATGCGCAATTGTCAGTTAAAGTAACCCGGCTCCATATCGCAAAAAATTGCCTGATCAGGAAGGGGGGTAAATCCTCTGAAGGGCAAGTAATTAACAAAGGAGCTTGCATTCCTTTTGTTAGTAGAAGCAGCTCCTGCTCCTTTTTTTAACATTTATTAGAATGGTGCAAGTATTTTTCTTGCATCACTCTTTGGTAATTCCTCCCTTTGACTTTATTTACTGCTCTCTATGGCCCTAATGATTTGAGCCCTGACCCTGACTTTCTGAGACTTTGTTACCAGGGCAAGAAGTGAAGGTAAATCTCTAAGAAGGATGCTTTAAGAAATGCGGTAGAATACCGCTTAGTTTCAGGACCGAATCTAGCCTATCTGATCTGGGAGTGCAGTAAAAAAAGTCAGGGAGCAGAATGTCAACACTGTGTGTGAGGCACGGACAGTCTGTCACAGGGTCACAACCTGGGAATTTCTAGTACTGACACTGTACTAATGACACTAGGCAGGAAGGAGTTAATATCTGGGGCGATCAAAGGCTGTGTGCTGTGTACTGTGTTTTACAACATGTGCTGTGTGTGTTTTATTTGGAAAACATGCTGCTGTGTAGAGAAATACACAGCAGCATGTCGTTGTTGGCAGGAGAGAGACCTGTGCAGGGGTGTATTTACCACAAGGCAAACAAGGCATTTGCCTAGGGCAGCATTTTTCAGAGGGGGCAGCACAGCCCCTTGGAAGAAGGGAAAGAAGAAGGGACACACATGGCATGGGGACCTGGTGGGTTCTGAGAGATGCTGTGGGTTTCATGACGGTGTATGCACAGCCCGATTCTCATTCCTGGAGATGTCTGGAGCTGTGAAGGTGAGTGTCTCTCTCTCTCTTGCCATCGGGGAAGGTGGCTGGTGTATGGGGGGAGGTAATGGAAGGCTCGGGTGGAGGGCAGGGGTGCTCTTGGTAAATGTCAGGCTCTTTCTGCGAGGAGGGGGGCACTAATTTTTGTGTTGCCTAGGGCAGCACAAAACCTAAATACACCACTGGACCTGTGTTGTTTACACACAGGTCTCTCCCCTGTCAGTGTTACTCTGCAATTGCCGGGTGCCGTCGGAGAATCTCCTGCAAGGACCTGGTGATTGACATCCATAGCCACCAAAGGCTACAGGGCAGCGGGCAACTGGTTAAATAGAAGTGATCAGTTATCCGTTCTGCTGTGTCTGTGACAGGCTGCACAGGGAATGTAGAGCTGGAGCTGCATGTTCTGATCGCTCTGACATCCCCTGCCTCCTTGGATCAGAGTGGGAGGGAGGAGGAGGGTGTTTCACATGCATGCTCTGCTCGTGTAGTGTGATCACTGCAGGGGCAGAAAGCAGGTGTGAGTTGTCTTTGTATGAAAAACTGCTACATTCTTATTGGGGGCAGTTCTGTGCTAGTTTCTACTTTGCTCTAAAATAGAAACTGGAGCAGGTGGCACAGATAGAAACAGGTCTATCTGCACATCTAATGAATGGTAAGCTGCAATATAATACACTTTTGTTTTAATTCTTTTTTTAATTATTATTATACTACAGGATATATATAGCACCAACAGTTTGCTCAGTGCTTTATTAGCTGAAGGCAGGACAGTCTTCCTTGAAGAGATAGGTTTTCAGAGATTACCTAAAAGTGGGCAAAGTAGGTAATAGTCGGATAGATTGGGGTAGAGAGTTCCAGAGGATGGGGGAGGCACTGGAGAAGTCCTGGAGACGAGCATGGGAGGAGGAGACAAGGAAGCTAGAGAGCAGGAGGTCGTGGGAGGAATGTTCAGGACGGTTTGGGATGATATTTGGAGACAAGATTGGTGATGTAATTTGGGGCAGAGTGTCATTGTTAACGTTTTGAATTTTATTTGTTGGGCAATGGGAAGCCAGTGGAGGCATTGGCAGAGAGGGGTGGCAGATACAGAACGGTTAGTAAGGTGGATGAGTCTGGCAGCAGCATTCACGATAAACTGAAGAGGGGATAGCCTGCGATTAGGTAGGCCAATGAGGAGGGAGTTACAATAGTCAAGGTGAGAGATAACAAAGCAGTAAATAAGTTGCTTAGTGGTTTCAGAGGTTAAGAACGGGTGTATCTTGGAGATATTGCAGAGGTGAAGTCTACAAGATTTGGACAGTGATTGGATTTGGGGCTGAAAGGACAGATGGGAGTCCAGTATTACACCTAATACCCTGGCATGAGGGGAGGGACTGATGGTTGTATTATTGATCTTGATGGAGAAGTCAGGGGAGGGGGCATGGGCTGGAGGGAAGAGTTATTACCGCTTTAACAGCACAAGAAAATACTTCTGGTGGCTAATCTACAAATTTTTACATTTAAAGTGTATATTACCCCCCCAAAAAATGTGATCCTATTAGTGGTGCTCCACAAGGGCCAGCAAGGCCTTCTCTGATGACCTAAACAGTACCTAAACTATCAGAATCACCAACTAATGTTTTGATATATTTTTTCCCAAAATTATTTCCAATAGTCTATTATCTTCATTTCAGCAGTTTTCTTGGTGTTGCTGCTTCCAATAGTGTATGTTTATATTAGAGCTTTTATCTAATCATATTTCAGCCATGATAGCCATCATGTGTTGCCAGGGTGAAAAAACTGCCTTGAGGCCTTCAGAATAAAAAGTGCAGACACTTGTAGCTCACAGTAAATGGCAATGAAACTGTAGCTTAACACCCCAGACACATCGGGTGCTACTTGGCATGCGATTTGCATGCCATGCAACTTGCAAATCGTATGTCATGCAACTTGAAAATCGTGTGCCAAGGCGTACCCTATTGTTCGCAATTAGAGCGGTCATATCGGTGGGGTTCCAATTTGGAGCCACACCGATTTCTAAAGTAGTACATGTACACATACTAGTTTTGGTGCGATGTGCATAGACATCTGTGCCCGATGTCTTGCAAATTGCACCTGAAATCTCGCCCCGACTTTGATATTGTGTGACTTCATTGTTGGGCTTGATGTGACCTGGGAGTTAACCAATCAGATTTTGTGTTGGCGACACTGAGGCCATCTAGCAGGTGTGCAATCACGTCTGCGTCCTTTTCTATTTTTCTGGACCTAATTTTGACAGATCAGAGGTAGCCTGATGTAAATGGACACAGCAGACCGCTGTGTGTCCCTGCTTCTGTAGCCTGCTGGGATATGTGAAGGTTTTGTATAAATAAATAAAAGCTGATCATTGTAATCACCCTGTTAGTGGTAAACTGATACATATGCAAGAGAGTTTGTTCTTGAAAAGCAACAGACTTACTGGGTAGAACACCAGATGAAAACAGAAGAATGAAAGTCTAAAATAAACCCAATGCAGCCATCACATCTAAGAATTGGTAATCTGCAATATATTAAATGTTTATTTTTGGATTAATACCACTTTATGTAATTTTACTGACTTCTATGTAATCTGCTTTTTCCATGTTCCTGTTTTTACTGTGCTGAATTTTTAAGGTTACAGCACAAAACAATACAAAAAATATGGATTAATTCAGGTAGGACACCACTGAAGGCCAAGGTGCGCAATGCACAGCCTGCCACTGAATCCTATAACTTGTATGGGTCTGAGCTTACATTTTGTTTAATGTAAATCAAACCTGATTGTGTTTGCCTTTGTCAATTTTTCATAAATATCTTGTGATCCTATCAATTCCCCTTTTTATTTTTCATTATGATCACACCAAGTAGATCTGTACTGGCATGGTCAATTTGCATCTCACTGCTTCCCCTGCTGAGATACAGGATGGCTTTCCTGTATCTGACGTGGTCAGATTAGCTGTCATTCACAGCACACCTTATGGCAAGGGTGCTCTATCCTGTGACCCTCGGAGTCCACTGATGTGGTCCTCCACCTCAAACTGAATGCAGGAGTTTTGGTGAGCTTTCAGAAAGTGCACCACATCTGCAAGATATAATGGAAGTCTATGGCATAGCACAGCTAACCCACAGGAAAGCCACAGGTGCACTGTGTTGCACCAGTGGTGGCGCTTGCTCATCAAAAGGTTGTACACACGATCAGAAAATCTTACAAAAATGCTGCATTCGAAGCAACCGTATGATAAGCTGATCATTAGTACACAGCTCTGAAATGATCTGATGAGAAAAACACGAAAAATATTCCCGTACGATACCAGACCATACAATTGTGTTTAATTAGTACAGTTTTTATCTGAAAATACAATAGAAATACAATATAATACATTACATCACTTCCATAATTCTATTCTGTCGTACAAGAATTTTCCTACGTTGAGTAACGTCTTCATTTTCGATATGGAGACTAGCATGCAAAAAATAAAAAAGGATCAATCATTCATCCAATATTCTTATCGTGTGTACAGGCTTCATGGAATGCAGATAGAGAACTTACTTCCCCCATGTATGATGTCATAACAACTGCCACTTTAGTAAGCACCTGTCTTTTGCTGTGTGCGAGCATCAGGAAGGCTGTGTGGTCACATATAGGACATAGAATTAGTAGAAAAAGGTTCTATTTCATTAAAATACATGCAGTTATGGTATAAAGCAGGGTTATCCAAACCTTCTAAACAAAGGGCCGGTTTACTGTCCTTCAAACTTTAGGGGGGCTGAACTATGACCAGTGGGAGAAGAAAATGTCTTGGCATCAGTGGGATTAAAAAATGCCCCATCATTGGTATTAGGGGAGTAATAGTGCCCCATCATTGGTATCAATGGGAGAAATAGTGCCCCATCATTAGTATCAATGGGAGGAATAGTGTCCCATAATAGGTATCAACAGGAGAAATAGTGCCCCATAATTGGTATCAACAGGAGAAATAGTGCCCCATCTTTAGTATCAATGGGGGGAATAGTGCCCCATCATTGGTATTAGGGGAGTAACAGTGTCCCATCATTGGTATCAACAGGAGAAATAGTGCCACATAATTGGTATCAATGGGAGAAATAGTGCCCCATCATTAGTATCAATGAAAGGAATAGTGCCCCATCTTTAGTATCAATGGGGGGAATAGTGCCCCATCATTGGTATTAAGGGGAGTAACAGTGTCCCATCATTGGTATCAATGGGAGAAATAGTGCCCCATCATTGGTATCAATGAAAGGAATAGTGTCCCATAATTGGTATCAACAGGAGAAATAGTGCCCCATCTTTAGTATCAATGGGGGGAATAGTGCCCCATCATTGGTATTAGGGGAGTAACAGTGTCCCATCATTGGTATCAAAGGGAGAAATAGTGCCACATAATTGGTATCAATGGGAGAAATAGTGCCCCATCATTAGTATCAATGAAAGGAATAGTGCCCCATCTTTAGTATCAATGGGGGGAATAGTGCCCCATCATTGGTATTAAGGGGAGTAACAGTGTCCCATCATTGGTATCAATGGGAGAAATAGTGCCCCATCATTGGTATCAATGATAGGAATAGTGTCCCATAATTGGTATCAACAGGAGAAATAGTGCCCCAACATTAGTATCAATGAGGGGAATAGTGCCCCATTATTGGTATTAGGGGGAGTAACAGTGTCCCATCATTGGAATCAATGGGAGAAATTGTGCCCCATCATTGGTATCAATGATAGGAATAGTGTTCCATAATTGGTATCAACAGGAGAAATAGTGCCCCATCATTAGTATCAATGAGGGGAATAGTGCCCCATTATTGGTATTAGGGGGAGTAATAGTGCCCCATCATTGGTATCAATGGTAAAAATAGTGCCCCATCGTTAGTATCAATGGGAGGAATAGTGCCCCATAATTGGTATCAATGAGAGAAATAGTGCCCCATCATTAGTATCGATGGTGGGAATAGTGGCCCATCATTGGTTTCAATTGGAAAAATAGTGCCCCATTGCCGATGTCAGTGGGAGAAACTATGCCACGCTATTGCTTGCGAGGGCCAGATAAACGCACGCAAAAAGGGCTCCATCTGGCCCCCGGGCTGCAGTTTGGCAACTACTGGTATAAAGTGGACGCTTCCAGTAGTATGTGCTGGGGTTCTAAATTGTTCACATACAGTATACTTTAAAGGTGAACTCCAGGCTGATTTGAACGTACACCAATTAATGCAGTTATATGCATTCACACTTTTGCACACATGTAGGTAATACACTTGCTTATGAATGGATTCTAACACCATGGAAATGCAGGCCGTACTAATTCCCTCCCCGAATACCACTATGTAACTTAATAAAGAAAGACACACACTATAACTGGCATAAAATTGGCCGTGGCGCTTTTATTGGTATAAATTGAAAATGAAATAAATAATAATAAATAACTCATATCATATCATTTACTCAAATGTAATAAAAGAAACTTAAATAATCAAGAATAGCTCAGTCATTAAGGAATCAAGCGTCAATTAAATAGCATAAAACAGCAAGTCTCCCTTTATTAAAGGATGACAAACCACATAAAGTGCCAGCGACTAGGGGAAAGGGAGGGTGGGGAGCTCGTTGGACGACGCCGACCAACTGGCAAACTGCCTCAGGAGACCGCTGTTTATTAATAAATATTCCCTAGGGATCCAGAACTTTCTAAAAGGTCAAGTGGGGCACTGCTTTCCCACCCAAACTACCTATGACTTTCATAAAGGGCCATACACCTCTTAAAGCGTCACCTGCGGTAAATAAAAATACAGTTTAAAATTATTAAATATCAAGAGGGAGCGACAGGCGCATGCCCATGAAAGTGGACATTAATTGTTTGCCCACTTTTAACCATACTAATTGCCATGGCCATACTAATTCCTTCCCCGAATACCACTATGTAACTTAACCATTTCAATACCGGGCAATTTTACCCCTTCCTGCCCAGGCCATTTTTCAGGTTTCAGCACTCTCACACTTTGAATGACAATTGCACAGTCATACAACATTGTACCCAAACTAAAATGTTATCATTTTCTTCACACAGCTAGAGCTTTCTTTTGGTGGTATTTAATCACCGCTGGGGTTTTTATTTTTTGCTAAATTAACAAAAAAAAACAAAAATTTTGAAAGAAAAAACACGTTTTTCTTTGTTTCTGTTATAAAAGTTTACAAATAAATAATTGTTCTTCATAAATGTAGGCCAAGATGTATTCTACTACAGGTCTTTGGTGAAAATAACCCAAATTAGGATGTATTTTTTAGTTTGTAGGAAAGTTATAGAGTTCACAAACTATGGGATAGATCTGAATATTGATCAGTCCTGAAGTACTGACAGCCAATCTAATTTCTTGAGGTCCAAGAATGTCAAAATAGTACAGATATCCCCCAAATGACCCATTTTTGCAGAGTAGAATTACTTTGCTATAAGCAAGCATTTACCTGAATGAAATCGATTCATTCAGGTTTTTTTTTTTTTTTTGTGCTTATCTGTGATTTGACCACAGCTAATCACATGACATGTGCATGTGACCTGCTGTGACCATTCACAGCTAGGCACTAGTACACAATGGATGGCATGAATGAAGCCATCCATTGTATACAACTGTCATGTGACCTGCTGTGATTGGTCACAGCAGGTCACATGGTACCGGCAACGGAGGCCGGTACTCAGATCTGTCATCGGCCGTGTCCGAGGTACACGGCCGGTGACAGATCGCGCCGCTGGCGGCTCTGCAACCACGCGAACTGCGCATGTGCGGGAGCACGCCAAATGGCGTGCACCCGGAAAGCTGAAGCATTTTTGCAGCCGCCAAACGGCTATAGGCCAAGCGGCTAATGATTGATAAAGAAAGACACAGACACTATAATTGGCATACAATTGGCCGCTGAACTTTTATTGGTATGAATTGAAAATTAAATAAATAATAATAAATAACTCATATAATTTATTCAAATGTAATAAAATAAACTTAAATGATCAAGAATAGCTCAGTCATTAAGGACTCAAGCGTCAATTAAATAGCATAAAACAACAAGCCCCACAAGCCGGGCTTTAAAGACCGACCTACCCCAAAAGCGCAGCCAATTTAATGCAATTTTGCAAACCTAAGTTAAATATATCTAGGCCAATGTCTGATAAATGAATCTGATCAGATCCATAAAAACCAATAAAACCTCCTTCCAGATCTACATGGCGGTAAGAACAACCATTAATTAGCGGCATGAATTTTTCCATAGCCCTGTTTATCCTTTTCCTAACTTTTTCTAAAGGTTTAAATTGAGGACATACCAGCCACAGCAGGCGTGGAATAACCTCAGAAAAAATAATAGTTGTATTCGGGAATGGTAATTTCAAACGGTGCATATCTCTCTTCATCAACAACTCCAGTGTTTTTACCTTACCTATATCATTTCCCCCCAGATGAAATATTAAGATATCCGGATTAGGCCAAATATTAAACAACCTACAAAGATGAAAGAATAAGTTAGCCCACTGTAGGCCTCTCTCACCTTTCCAGTAAACTTGAAAACATGAAGGATCCATGGACATATTTGTGGAATAGCAACGTTGAGCAGCTCTTTTCTTTGCTAAAAAAACAAAAGAGTGTCCAATGATCCAAACGCATCTTTTAGTACCTAGAATTCAAACAGAAAGATCAGGTCGAATGTATAACTGAAAACAGCTAGAGTCCCATCTAGCAAGTTTCTTAATAATGAGAGAAAGAAAAGAAAATTCCTGATAAATTGCCACCATCCCTATACAACTGGATAAAGATGCAGGAAAACCCCTTAGACTAAATGGGACTTTGAAGGCATCATACATAAAATTGAAATTGTGACATCTTTATTTTATCACACTTTCCATAAAATTTATGGCATAACACACCATATTACAAAACAATCACGATATACATAATATCATATCACCATAAAAGGATGTCATGCAATTGTTAAACAATGGTACTGATTAGTTACAGAGATGATTCTGCAAACATCCGACACGTTTCAGAATAATATAACTCCTTCCTCAGGGATAGCAGGCACTCTGCGTAAGGGTGATATAGTCTGTCAGACTGAAAATACAATTATTTATTACATACTGTATACAACCAAATAAAGTGTCTACATGGTTCCAAATGTATAGGTATACTCACAATATGAGAAGATCAAAATGTGTATGAGTTTTCAATCGTATTAAAAAAAGACTCCAAAATCTCAGCACCTCCCGACCAGGGCACCTGCGAGCACTGGGCACCTAAGGATCCCATCAAGATGGAACACAGGGCCCACCCAGATCACTACAAAAAAAGGATTTACATAATAATAAATAATATATATGATATTATGTATAACGTGATTGTTTTGTAATATGGTGTGTTATGCCATACATTTTATGGAAATTTTGATAAAATAAAGATGTCACAATTTCAATTTTATGTATGATACCTTCAAAGTCCCATTTAGTCTAGGGCAGTGGTCGGCAAGCCGCGGCTCGCGAGCCACATGCGGCTCTTTACACGCTTTAATGCGGCTCTTGTGTGCCGGGCGCCCGCTCCCCTTCCTCCTCTCGGGCGGCAGGGACTCTGTAGCGTGATCCAAAAAAAAAACAGCCAGGGCAGCGCGTTCAAATGCAATGATTGGCCAGTCTCGCTGCCACTCACATCCTGATAGCCAGTGATTGGCTGTCAGGATGTGTGTAGGCGGGGCAGCGTGACGAACGTGAGAGGAGCTAGGCTCCTCTCACAGTCCACCCTGAAGACCGGAACGGCGCGGGAACACGGCGAGAGGAACGCGCGGAGCAAAGGTAAGTGAATTGACACAGGGGGGACTTGGCTTACTACTTGCTACTTACTTACTACTACTATATGAGGGATGAATTAATATGGGGGATGAATTACTATGGGGGATGAATTACTATAGGGGGGATGAATTACTATATGGGGGATGAATTACTATAGGGGGGATGAATTACTATAGGGGGGATGAATTACTATGGGTTATGAATTACTATATGGGGGATGAATTACTATATGCGGGATGAATTACTATGGGGGATGAATTACTATATGGGGGATTAATTACTATATGGGGGATGAATTACTATGGGGGATGAATTACTATAAAAACTTATTGAAACTAAAAACAGTGTACCATCCTATGTATTTTCAGTTTTAAAAATGTGGCTCTCAAAATAAATTTCAATCGTGGTTTTGGCGAGATTTGGCTCAGTTGAAAAAAAAGGTTGCCCACCACTGGTCTAGGGGGTTTTCCTATATCTTTATCAAGTTTTTTAATAATGGTATCACCCAGGCCCATTCTTGCAACCTCAGTAGCTGCACCTATCCTAAATGAATGGGGGATACATCCTATCAGTATCCTATCCTATCCTAAATGAATGGGGGATACATTTATAGTGACTTAACCCTGCTTGAAAAAGATATTTCTTAAAGATGGAAACAAAATTGATGTCTTGTAAGGGGAGAATAATTAGCATGAATGAAAAAAGGACCAGAACCAACTGACCTTAAATATAGATACTGCCGAACAGCAATTAAAGGACAAATAATTGGATTGCCACAATTATGTAAGCTAATCCAACATCCTATACCAGTTTGGTCTGTTTTTGATTTGGAAATAAATATATGGACTCCATTATCTGATATCTGATAATAAAACTTGTTCAAAATTAAGGCCTCCGTTAATAAATTTATTTTTAAAATTACGAGGCAAAAACTTTGAATGTGTGTAGAGCACCAAAGAAAACTAGGACAAAGGCGACCTTAAATAAAATCTATTCGAAATCAGAAAAACAAACAGAAGAAGTAGCAAGGCAGATATTTTCTAAGTTTTGAATAGAGATAGGTCTTCTATTATCTGAGCACATATGACAATTTCTATGACGCTTGAGAGCCTGCTGAACCATAAAGTAACTGGTACAAGGGGGCTGATTGTTAATCTTCAAGAAAAAAGAAACACCCTCCAACATTTTCTTGATATGACTATAAGAATACTCTAGCTGCATAAGGTCACATAAAACTGCAGATTCATTAGGAGCATCAAAAGCAAAACCAAATTCCGAGCTGAAATCCTTCCATTTTTCCATGCGACCGTATAATTGGTCCATGTATTGTTTGCTAATGAATTCTTAACAGAATCAATCATGACTGTCAAATCAATTTACATAGGTGTTCTGGGCATGCAATTTCTTCTCTGTCTGCTTTGGGCAACAGCTGACGAAATCTTGACATCAGAAATGGAGAATATGCAATTTTATTCTCTTTTCCTTCAATGTATTTTGCTTTTACCCATATATTAAGTTGTAAGCATAACAAAACTAGATGTCTAAGGAACTTTATAACATAAATAGATTTTGATGAAAGGCAGTTTATTGCATAAAGCACTCCTTTATTATTCGACTGTATTAAAATTCTTTTATTTTTAAATTGTTCTCCCAAAATTTCCAAGGCAACCACTAGCGGAAATAATTATAATAAAACTATATTCTTAGTTGCTTTATTTGCCATCCACTTTGAAGACCATTCCCCGCAACACCAATGTGTTCTCCATATTGCAGCAAACCCTTTGGAACCAGCAGCATCTGTAAATAAGTGGAAATCTGGAGCAAAAACAAAATAATCTTGAAAGAACGACTTACCATTAAAGTTTTCCAGAAACTGAGACCAAACCAACAGATCTTCTTTCAAATCAGCGGTTAAACGAATATGTGAAAAGGGGGATTTGAATCCCGAGATAGCCAAATATATATGACGAGAAAAAATTCTGCCAATAGGCACGACTCTAGATGCAAATGCCAATAAACCCAGAAGGGACTGAATTTCTTTTAACAAAACCTTCTTACGAAGTAAGAAGGACATTATAAGGGATGATAATTTATCAAGTTTTGCCTGTGGCAATTTAAATTCCATAACATCGTGTTGATATTTATGCCTAAAAAAATCAATAGATGTTGTAGGAAAAACTGTTTTCTTATTTGCTAACGGAACGCCAAAGTGCTGGCTGATAAGGCTGAATAGTTGCAATATATTACCACACTCGGGTGAATTAGGCAGGCCTATGGATAAGAAATCATCAAGATAATGTACAATTCTATCACCACCTGATTCAAATGCAACTACCCAATGTAAAAAATGAGAAAATGACTCAAAATAAGCACACAATATCGAAAAACCCATTGGCAGGCATTTGTCGAAATAAAACTGACCATTAAACTGAATTCCTAAAGAGTTGAAAGAATTGGGAGAAATTGGTAGCAAACGAAATGCAGACTTTATATCTGCTTTTGCCAGCAAGGCTCCCCTTCCAAATTGTCTGATCTTATAAATGGTTTCTTCAAAAGAGCTATAAGTAACAGATGACAACTCTTCGTTTATTTCATCATTTAGAGATGACCCACTAGGAAATGACAAATGGTGAATTAAACGATATGTATTAGGCTCTTTCTTTGGAACGATACCTAACGGAGATATATAGAAATTTTTAAAAGTGGGGGTATGGAAAGGACCCGAAATGCCGCCTTCCCTAATATCTTTATCCAACTTCTCCAACACAATATAAAAAAGCTATCTACTGATTTTAAGGTATTAACCATTACGCAACCAACTCCAGAAAATACGGATAAAGTGAAACCATTGGTAAAACTTTCTGTTAGGAATTTACCTGTTTGGGTAAAGCTCCAACCACTGTTGCATGTTTGCCAAATTCACTCGAGTGTGGGCTTTTGGAATAATTTTCTCTTGAATTTTGTTGCATAGAATTATGCCATCTAAAACATTTGATCACAGGGTGAGTTCCTGAACAATGGGAGCATTCGTGCTTATACTTACATGAAGACGCCCATTTACACTGTGTTTCATTATAAGCAAAGCAAAAATTTCTTTTGTATGGAGAAATCGAAACAGTAGGCTGTTGATTAACCCAAGGAGGCTTTTGTGGCAAAATCAGATTTAATCACAAACTGACGTCTTTCATACCCCACTTCTTCCGGGAGGCTGCTGAAGCTGTGGACGGGACTGGGAAGACCCACCTAGTTGCGACCTCTTCACTGCTGCTGGGCCGGTGAGTCACCTTCTTCCCCCGCCGCCACTTCCCGAGCTTGTTCCCACCGCTCCTCTTCTCCCTGTCTATATCCAAACAGCACCGGAGCCAGTCTTCTCCACCTCTGCCTCCAGCCCACTCCCAGGCGCAGCGCATCAGGGTCTTCATGGCCAGCTATTCGTCAACGAGCTCCTGACAGTATTATAGCTCAAGGAGCTGAATGGTCACAGCGATCACATGCACAAGTTAGGCCAATCACAGACCAGCTGTGTCATGATTAGCCATGGCCAAATCACAGTCTAATCACAAAAAAACCCCTAAATGAATCAATTTCATTCAGGCAAATGCTTGCTTATAGCAAAGTAATTCTTTGCAATAAGCAAATTGTGTAAAAAAAAAATACTGATCACTTCCCCAAAGTAGTACAATGTTACTATGGTAACATTATAATACTTTGGTCATAGTGCAATATGAAAAGAAAATCTGAGAAAAAAATGTAATAAAAAATAATTTAAAAAAAATTATACATTTTTTTTGTACTGTCACCAGTCAGTGTCCCTGATCACTGCCATGCTAGTTATATGATGACGCTGTACTGCACTGGTGACAGTATGTAAAAAAAAAATAGTGAAAATAATTTTTTCAATTTCTTCATTTTCCAAGAAAATATGACAAAAAAATTACAACTTCAAAAAACTCACCTTGCCTGTTATGAAATATGTCGGACTGTCTACTTTGCAAAAAGGAGTCATTTGGGGGATATCTGTACTGTTCTGACATTCTTGGACCTCAAGAAATTAGATTGGCTGTCAGTACTTCAGGATTGATCAATTTTCAGATATATTCCATAGTTTGTGAACTCTATAACTTTCCTACAGACTAAATAATAAACACTGATTTGGGTTATTTTCACCAAAGACATGTAGCAGAATACATCTTGGCCTAAATTTATGAAGAACAATTATTTATTTGCAAACTTTTATAACATTTTTCAACATTTTCAGTCTTTTATTGTTAATTTAGCAAAAAATTAAAACCACAGTGATGATTAAATACCACCAAAAGAAAGCTCTAGTTGTGTAAAGAAAATGATAAAATTTTAGTTTGGGTACAGTGTTGTATGATCGCGCAATTGTCATTCAAAGTGTGAGAGCGCTGAAACCTGAAAATCAGCCTGGGGAGGAAGGGGGTAAAAGTGCCTTGTATGGAAGTTGTTAAACGCAGTTTTATTAAGTATATCTGTTCATATTAGCTTCCCCTGCAGCCATCAGACCCAGAGAGAGAGTAATCACCAAATCACTGAGCTGTTGCTGGTTCACAGTGCAGTCAGCAAGCTGTTGGTGTGTTCTGAAAAGTGTTTTTGACCAAGCAGTTCTGCTGTTGCAGTACAAGTTGAAGCCAATAACAAAAACATGACGTAGCAAGAATGATAAATTCACATTAGGGTTACTTGAAGGTAAATACTTTGAAATAATTCAAAATATGTACTCACTGAAATCACATTATTCTTTCCTTGTAAGCATTTTTCAAGGAAGCAAAAGTCCACAATCTATGAATAGCCACGCGTGTACACAAGCCTCAAAGAACTAAAATGTAAAATATTTCTGCTTGTTGGCCCCTTTTCAGGCTTTTGCCCTATACTTTCCTATATTTTACCCTGGTGGTCCTGCAGTAACATACTTTGCGGTCTATTTATTACTGATACATAGCATCGTCTAGTGGCTAAATGCAGTCGTTCCCATTATAAATCAAACGAAAACATTCAACCAGCAGAGAAAATAGCATTTAGAATAGAACATTTGGGAGGGGGTATTGGGGGGGGGTGGTCCCATTCCTACAAAACAAATGCATGTGCACTTTTGAATTGCTATGCAAATCTTTTATAAATACACCCCTTTTTGTCCTAGGGTGACAACATGTACTGAATAACAAAATGCAGCACTAATCAATAATGCATAAAAATGTCAATATAAAAGCTCAAATAAATCCTCAAGTGAATGAGACAGGTTGCAGGAGAAGATTATGGTGCCATAAACTGTCACCAAACACCTGAATAAATAAGCCCATCACCGAACGTTCAGACCATATAATATCGGCCAATGTGCGCAGTACATAAGGAATCAATGAGGCAGGTATTTTCCACTAAGAATCCTCCTTAAGGTGATAAATACTCCTCCTCTTTAAAGATCTTCAAAAGCTGGAAAAACTCCCATCCAATATTCAAATAAGGGATATAAAACAAAAGCAACTCATAGTGGGGTATTTCAGTAAAGTTTTGACAAATTTAATAAAGAATCCACGTACAACAAGCATTAAAAAAACCAGCAGTGAATGTGAAATGTTTCAAACCAAAAATATGGCCGCCGTCCCTCCAGAACATGGTGACGTCACTATGAGTTGCTTTTGTTTTATATCCCTTATTTGAATATTGGATGGGAGTTTTTCCAGCTTTTGACGTCCTCCCAGGATAATAAGGTTCCTGCTCGGCCACGGGCCACGCTCTGGCAGGATCTGTCACCAGCTGTGTCCACGGGACACGGACGATGACAGATCACTACACCAGCCTGCTGCCAGTGTCACATGATCGGTGTGACCAATCACAGCAGATCAAATGACAGTTGTAAACAATGAATGGCTTCCTTTCATGTCATTTACTGCTTACAACTGTGCTGGAAGCTGTGATTGGTCACAGTGAACACATGTACAGACTGGGCCAATCACAGCCCATCTGTAGCATGTAATCAGCTATGGCCAATCACAGCTGATCACAGCAAAAACTACTGAATGAATCAGTTTCATTCAGTAAAAATGTTTGCTTATACCAGTTTAATTTGTTGATAAGTGTAAAAAAAAAAAAAAATCCTGACCACTTGCCCAGAGTAATACAATGTTACTATGGTAACATTGTATTGCTCTGGTCACAGGAGTAGAAAAAAAAATATTTAAAAAAAAAATGTTAAAATGTTATTTTCATTTCTTAAAGCGGAGTTCCACTCATGCTGTCAAGAAAATAAAACTCAGCAGCTACAAAAACTGTAAACACACACTCAGGTCCCTAGGTCCCGCGGTGTGTCCCCTGCAGCCCATTTTACCAGCCATCTTCTCTCCCTGAGTGCCAGCATCTTCAGTGTGGGCACCCGGCTGTGACAGCTTGCAGCTTCACAGCTGGATACCCACTGCGCATGCGCGAGTAGTGCTGCGCTTCATGAATGGTCCTGTAGTCTTCTGGGACCTGTCACGTGTCCCAAAAGACTACAGGGAGGGAGGGAGGACACCTTACACTTCGGGCAGAAGTGGGAGTGGTACTTGTCACATTCGGGTACCCGCTCCTCCCCCACCCCCAAAGGTGCCAATCCTTAACGGGGAGCGGGGGACCAGTCTTTAAAGCGGAACTTCCCTTTTTGGGTGGAGCTCCGCTTTAATTTTCCGCAAAAGTATGACAAAAAATGACAATTTAAAAAAAATTACCATGCCTTTACTAAATACCTCAGGCTGTCTATTTTCTGAAAAGTGGTCATTTTGGGGATATTTGTACTGTCCTGGTGTTTTTGGGCCTCAAGAAATAAGATCAGCAGTCAGTACATCAGGATTTATCAATTGTTAGATATATACCATAGTTTGTGGAGTCTATAACTTTCCTACCAACTAAATAATAAACACTGATCTGGGTTATTTTCACCAAAGACAGGCAGCACAATACATTTGGCTTACATTTGTGTAGAAAGATTATTTGTTTGCAAAATGTTATAACAGAAATGAAGAAAAAAAATTTTTTTTTTCAAAGTTTTTGTTCTTTTTTCGTGATGGTGATCAAATACAACCAAAAGAATTCTCTATTTGTGTGCGGCCAGACTCATCCACCTTACCAACCGCTCCGTATCTGCCACCCCTCTCTGCCAATCCCTCCACTGGCTTCCGATTGCCCAACGCATAAAATTCAAATGACTAACATTGACGTACAAAGCTGTTCATAACACTGCCCCAAACTACATCACCGACCTGATATCCATCTACCACCCAAAACGCACTCTCCGCTCCTCACAAGACCTCCTACTCTCCAGTTCCCTGGTCTCCTCCTCCCATGCTCATCTCCAGGACTTCTCCAGGGCTTCCCCCATCCTCTGGAACTCACTACCCCAATCCATCACACTGTCACCTTCCCTCCTCACCTTTAGGCTTACCCTGAAAACCCACCTTTTCAGAGAAGCCTACCCCGCACTCACCTAAGTGCTGATCTCCTCCACTCTTCCCACCAGTCCATCTCCCACAGCTATTTCCTCCTGTACAACTCTCCCCTCCCTTCTAGACTGTAAGCTTCAAGGAGCAGGGCCCTCGAACCCCTCGTGTATTGTATTGTTACTGTACTGTCTCTTGTACTGTCTCCCATTATAATGTACAGCGCTGAGCAAACTGTTGGCGCTATATAAATACTGTATAATAATAATTTGTGTGAAAAAAATGATAAAAATTTCATATGGGTACAGTGTTGCATGACCGCGCAATTATTACAACAGTGCTGAAAGGTGAAAATTGGCCTGGGCATAAAGGGGGTAAAAGTGCCCGGTAGTTAAACAAGAGTGAAGTTCCTTCTTAATGTCTGAGCCGTAATACTCAACTTTCTACTTATTAATAAACAATATGCAGAAGCCATCTGCACTTTCACGTTGTAAATGTGCGTTCAATCCTTTTCCAAGAATGTCAGGAAACAAATGCAGATTATTTTTATGGACCCTGACTTGATAAAGCTGGTTGGGGCTGGAATGTTTCTGTTGTAGCATGTTGTTGCCCTGTGTTCAGCACACCGCTTTCCTAACTAAACATTATCACCAAATGTTGGATACATTGGCTTTTTTAGAAGTTGATTTGCATACACCTTTTTTGCAAAGTTCCCTGGGGCTGCTTCAGCACTCACACGCTACCCAGGCATCCTTTAACTAAACACTGTCAGAACAGATTTTCCTACACTGCTGATTTTTGCTGGGAGAATTTGCTTAAACAAATTCAGAAACCTTCAGGTGAACTGACAATCACATCAAAGCTTCATCCCAGCAAACTGCAAATGCTCACAGACCAGCAGTCTGGGAGGGAATAAGCCCCAAATGTAATTCTTTCTGTTCAGGATTTGTGCTTGGAAATTCTGTATTCATGTAAGGAACAACTTTTTTTTTCCTACTAATTGATGTCACAGAGGTTATTTGCATCTGCGAAGCATATACAGTGCATCCAGAAAGTATTCACAGCGCTTAACTTTTGCCACCTTTTGTTATGTTACAGTCTTATTCCAAAATGGATTAAATTCATTTTTTTCCTCAACATTCTACAAACAATACCCCATAATGACAAAGTGAAAGAAGTTTGTTTTTAAATCTTTGCAGTTTATTAAAAATAAAAAACGACCTCTCTCTATAAACTGCTTCACAATAAGGACTCTCTTGTTGAGTCGCCTCACCGTTATATGAAGAGATGGGAGGATGAACTCCAATGCTCAATTTCTTTGAAGTGTTGGCAAGTGATATGGGCTTCTGTTGCTAAGACCTCTCGTTGTGTTGTATATAAAGAAAACCTATATAAAATATTGATGGACTGGTACAAGACCCCTGTAGTGCTACATGCGATTAACCCAAATCTGTCTGACAAGTGTTGGAGATGCATAGGAGGAGTAGGTACCTTGGCACACATTTTTTGGTTTTGTCCACAGATTTCGGGTTATTGGGCTATGGTCAGAAAGGTATTGGAACAAGTACTCAGTGTTATCCTACCCCTGGACCCACTACACTATCTTTTGGGATTACCCTTTAGGGGCCTCCCCAAGCGATCTAAAGGGTTGGAGTGCATATTTTGATGGTGTGATACCACGACTCTGGACATCAGTAGATGTTCGTGCGCTAAATCATCTTTTAAGAGCGATCTCTGAAATCAGGGAAATTGAATATCTTACAGCTCTAGTGGGTGAACACTCAGGTCACTTTCACTCTATTTGGGATTTATGGGATCATTCTCCCTTTGGTAGACTTCCTTCCTCCCCCCCCCCTCTTCCACCCCCCCCCCCTTATTTAGTCCAGACACTTTTCCAGGTAACATGCCTTTGATAAATAATGTCATCCAATGATGTGCAGGTTTATGTAGATTTATGTTCTTTCAACTGTGCAGATTATCATGCTGTTTATTTCTGTTCATATTTCTCCTGATTCTGTTTTCTTTTATATCAATGCTCTCATTGCAACATTTACACTTAAAGTGTTGTTGTTGTAACTATGTTCTGTTTTTTTTTTTTTTTTTTTAAAAAAAGGGCACTGGCCGTCAATACAAATTTACAATATAAAAAAAAAAAACGAAAAAAAAACACATGTACATAAGTAATCATAGCCTTTGCTCAATACTTTGTTGAAGCACCTTTAGCACCAAATACAGCCTAAAGTCATTTTGAATATGATGCTACAAGCTTGGCACACTTATTTTTGGGCAATTTCTCCCATTCTTCTTTGCAGTACCTCTCAAGCTCCATCAGGTTGGATGGGGAGCGTTGGTGCACAGCTATTTTCAGATCTCTCCAGAGATGTTCAATCCGGTTCAAGTCTGAGCTTTGGCTGGCCACTCCAGGACATTCACATAGTTGGCCCGTAGCCACTCCTTTGTTATATGGGCTGTGTGCTGAGGGTCGTTGTCCTGTTGAAAGATGAACCGTCACCCCAGTTTAAGATCCAGAGCGCTCTGGAACAGGTTTTCATCAAGGATGTCTCTGTACATTGCTGCATTCATCTTTCCTTCGATCCTGACTAGTCTCCCAGTTCCTGCTGCTGAAAAACATCCCCACAGCATGATGCTGCCACCACCATGCTTCACTGTAGGGATGGTATTGGCCAGGTGGTGAGCAGTGCCTGGTTTCCTCCAGACATGACACTTCAAATTTCAAATATATTAATTTAATCCATTTTGGAATAAGGCTGTAACATAACAAAATGTGGCAAAAGTGAAGCGCTTTAAATACTTTCTAGATGCCCTGTATATCCTAAAATATGTGAATATCTCAAAGAGTGGGTGGCATTGTATGCCTGTTTGCTACCTGGTGTTCTTAGTAAGTTTGAAATGGGAATTTGTTTATCTAAAGGATAAGCCCAGAGTTCAAAGATACACTGTCTCTCACTTTGGTGGAAATCAACAGATTGTATCACTTACTGGCTTTTTATTACTGTCAGACACCCTAGCAGGGAGACAGTATTGCAGGACCTCTGTCTGTCTAGAACAATGATATACCTCCCAACTTTCTGAGATAACAAAGAGGGAAACATTTTGGCAAAATGTACAATATGTCCCATGTGGAAGAAAAATATATTTTAAATATATTTTTAAAATATTCTTCCCAAATATATTGACATATATTTGAAATTCTACAATTGTGGTCGTATTTGATATATTTCAAAAATCTATTTCAATATATATATATATACATATATATACAGTGGGGATCGAAAGTTTGGGCACCCCAGCTAAAAATTTGTATTAATGTGCATAAAGAAGCCAAGGAAAGATGGAAAAATCTCCAAAAGGAATCAAATTACAGATTAGACATTCTTATAATATGTCAACAAAAGTTAGATTTTATTTCCATCATTTGCACTTTCAAAATAACAGAAATCAAAAAAATGGCGTCTGCAAAAGTTTGGGCACCCTGCAGAATTTATAGCATGCACTGCCCCCTTTGCCAAGCTGAGACCTGCCAGTGTCATGGATTGTTCTCAATCATCGTCTGGGAAGACCAGGTGATGTCAATCTCAAAGGTTTTAAATGCCCAGACTCATCTGACCTTGCCCCAACAATCAGCACCATGGGTTCTTCTAAGCAGTTGTCTAGAAAACTGAAACTGAAAATAGTTAACGCTCACAAAGCTGGAGAAGGCTATAAGAAGATAGCAAAGCGTTTTCAGATGTCAATATCCTCTGTTCGGAATGTAATTAAGAAATGGCAGTCATCAGGAACAGTGGAAGTTAAAGCAAGATCTGGAAGACCAAGAAAAATATCAGACAGAACAGCTCGCAGGATTGTGAGAAAAACAATTCAAAACCCACGTTTGACTGCACGATCCCTCCAGAAAGATCTGGCAGACACTGGAGTTGTGGTACACTATTCCACTATAAAGAGATACTTGTACAAATATGGTCTTCATGGAAGAGTCATCAGAAGAAAATCTCTTCTACGTCCTCACCACAAAAATCATCGTTTGAACTTTGCAAATGAACATATAGACAAGCCTGATGCATTTTGGAAACAAGTTCTATGGACCGATGAGGTTAAAACGGAACTTTTTGGCCGGAATGAGCAAAGGTACATTTGGAGAAGAAGGGGCACAGAATTTAATGAAAAGAACCTCTGTCCAACTGTTAAGCATGGGGTTGGATCAATCATGCTTTGGGGTTGTGTTGCAGCCAGTGGCACAGGGAACATCTCACGAGTAGAAGGAAAAATGGATTCAATAAAATTTCAGCAAATTTTGGATGGTAACTTGATGCCATCTGTGAAAAAGCTGAAGTTAAAGAGAGGATGGCTTCTACAAATGGATAATGATCCTAAACACACCTCGAAATCCACGGGGGATTACATCAAGAGGCGTAAACTGAAGGTTTTGCCATGGCCTTCACAATCTCCTGACCTCAACATAATTGAAAATCTATGGATAGACCTTAAAAGAGCAGTGCGGGACAGACAGCCCAGAAATCTCAAAGAACTGGAAGACTTTTGTAAGGAAGAATGGGCAAAGATACCTCAAACAAGAATTGAAAGACTCTTGGCTGGCTACAAAAAGCGTTTACAAGCTGTGATACTTGCCAAGGGGGCAGTACAAGATATTAACTCTGCAGGGTGCCCAAACTTTTGCAGATGCCATTTTTTTGTTTTCTGTTATTTTGAAAGTGTAAATGATGGAAATAAAATCTAACTTTTGTTGACATATTATAAGAATGTCTAATCTGTAATTTGATGCCTTTTGGAGATTTTTCTATCTTTCCTTGGCTTTTTTATGCACATTAATACAAATTTTTAGCTGGGGTGCCCAAACTTTCAATCCCCACTGTATATATATATATATATATACTGTATGTTGAAATACGTTTTTTTAATATTAAAAATATATGAAAAATACAATTTTCAAATATATGTCTTTGAAAATACATTTACAAATCTACATTTTTGGAATGCATTTACAAATATATGTAAAAATATATGTTAAAATGACTTTTTTATATGTTAAAAAAATCTGAAGAATATATTTAAAAAAGATTTTTTAAAATATATGCTTTTAGAAAATATATTTAACCTCTTGCCGACCGCGCATAGCCGAATGTCGGCTTCACCGCGGCCGGCCAGTTCTGAGTGGACGTCATATGACGTCCTCCCAGAACGCGCTCTCCTGCGCGCCCCAGGGGGCGCGCACCCGGCGATCTCCGTGATCGCTGTGTCCTACGGACACAGCTGATCACGTGATGTGGTGAAAGGCCGATCCCACCGGCCTTTTACCACGTGATCAGCGGTGTCCAATGACACGCTGATCACAGGGAAATGCAAGTGCCGGTTCTCGGCTGCACTTTCCTCACGCTGTCAGATCGTGAGGAAAGTACTGCCGAGAACCGGCAGTTGTCAGAGCGGGGATCGGCACCGATCATCAGGGCACTGATGATCAGTGCCCTGATGATCGGTGCCCAGCAGTGACACCCGCAAGTTCCGCCCAGCAGTGCGCCCACTAGCCCCGCCCACCCATTCCCAGCAGTGCCCCCACCTGTGCCCAGCAGTGCCCCCACCTGTGCCCAGCAGTGCACCCACCTGTGCCACTCTGCAGTGCCACCTACCTGTGCCCAGAAGTGCCACCTACATGTGCCCAGCAGTGCCACCCACCTGTGCCCACCCACCTGTGCCCACCAGTGCCACCCACCTGTGCCCACCCACCAGTGCTGCCCACCAGTGCCACCCACCAGTGCAGCCCAGCAGTGCTGCCAGTCAGTGCCACCAGTCAGTGCCCAGGGGTTGTGCCAGTCAGTGCCGCCAGTCAGTGCCCAGAAGTGATGCCAGTCAGAGCCGTCTATCAGTACCCATCATCAGTGTCACCTATCAGTGCCGCCTATCAGTGCTGCATATCAGTGCCGCCTATCTGTGACCCCTAATTAGTGCTGTCTATCAGTGCCGCCTATCCGTGCCACCTCATTAGTACTGCCTATCAGTGCCCTTTAGTGCTGCCTATCAGTGCCCATCAGTGCCGCCTATCAGTGCCCATCAGTGCCGCCTCATCAACGCAAATCAGTGAAGGAGAAAAAATACCTGTTTGAAAAATTTTATAAAAGAAACAAATAAACTTTTTTTTTTTTTTTAAATTTTTTGCACTTTTTTTAATTTATAGCGCAAAAAGTAAAGCGCCCAGTGGCGATTAAATACCACCAAAAGAAAGCTCTATTTGTGAGAAAAAAATGATCAAAATTTCATATGGGTACAATGTTGCATGACCGCGCAATTGTCAATCAAAGTGCGGCAGCGCTGAAAGCTGAAAATTGGCCTGGTAAGGAAGGGGGTATAAGTGCCTGGTAGGCAAGTGGTTAAATTAAAATTTTTTACAACACATGTTAAAATATACTAGCATAGACCAATATACTGTAAATATATGTCACATATATCATTTTTGTTCTACATATATTGGAAATATATTTCTCTTCCATGCGGGTTAGGAAAAGAACATTCCCTTACCCCATGCCCACAGGCAGGCCATGAAGAACTGATACACAAAAAATGGTTGGGTAAACCCACAAGTGTTTTTTTTCACTATTATTTGAAAAAAATTTTTTTTTTGTTTTTTTTTACAGTTGCTTTAAAAGATATGCAATGATTAGGAGGTTGGATTAAAGCATAATATAACACTTTTGGTAGTTACGATAGTTTTCACATCACACCAAAAACAACTGAGGAAGAAAAAGGGACAGAGGGATTTGGTCCCAAAAGAGGGACAGTCCTTTAAATTAGGGACAGTTGGTAGCTAATCAATGATCCTTATACTTTCCATCACCCAGATTATACCTATGATTCAGTAGAGAGAGCAGAACAATTGGACACCAAGAAAAGCATGTCCCTGAAAGCACAGGTCCCGAAACACCAGTACCACTTGGTACAGAGGTCGGTTCAACTTGGTTCAGAGGCTACAGCCTGTCATAGACTTTGACAGGCTGCCTGCAACAGATCTGCAAGGGATGCATTGCCCATGGGCAAGGGGCCTTAAAAATATTGTTTTCAACTGAGTAACCATAAAAACATATGAACATCTCATATTTACAAATTACAGCAAGCAAATGGTCAGCTTGAAAAAAGAGCACCATGAGGTTACATTTAGACGTGCAGCAAACATTGCTGCACCTCTAAAAGCAATCCACACTTTTCAGAGGTGTTTCACAGGGAATCAGGAGGTGATATGTCACCTCCTCAACTCCTCTTTCAACCCCTCTTTCGACCTCTTTTCACATGGGCCTCAACTAGATGGTGCAGAAATAAGCATTTTATCCACATTTTAAGGCTTAAATACTGCTTGCCAACATGCTAGGTAATTATAACAATGGCAGGCAAATTGAAAAGTATATACAGTGGATATAAAAAGTCTACACACGCCTGTTAAAATGCCAGGTTTCTGTGATGTAAAAAAATTTGAAAAAGATAAATAATTTCAGAACTTTTTCCTCCTTTAATGTGACCTATAAAGTGTACAACTCAATTGAAAAACAAACTGAAATCTTTTCGGGGGGGGGGGGGGGGGGGGAAGTAAACATAAAAAACTAAAATATAGTGGTTGCATAAGTGTGCACACCCTCTTATAACTGGGGATGTAGCTGTGTTGAGAATTATGCAATCACATTCAAAATCATGTCAAAAAGGAGCCAGTACACACCTGCCATCATTTAAAGCACCTCTGATTAACCTCAAATAAAGTTCAGCTGTTCTAGTAGGTCTTTCCTGACATTTTCTTAGTCGCATCCTACAGCAAAATGGACCGCAGAGAGCTTCCAAAGCATCAGAGAGATCTCACTGTTAAAAGATGTCAATCAGGAGAAGGGTAAAAAAGAATTTCCAAGGCATTAGATATACCATGGGACACAGTGAAGACAATCATCATCAAGTGGAGAAAATATGGCGCAACACTGACATTAGCAAGAACTGGACATCCCTCCAAAATTGATAAAAAGACGAGAAGAAAACTGGTCTGGGAGGCTGCCAAGAGGCATACAGCAACATTAAAGGAGCTGCAGGAATATCTGGCAAGTACTGGCTGTGTGGTACATGTGACAACAATCTCCCGTATTCTTCATATGTCTGGGCTATGAGGTAGAGTGGCAAGACGGAATTCTTTTCTTACGAAGAAAAACATTCAATCCCGGATAAATTTTGGAAAAACACATCTGAAGTCTCCCAAAAGCATGTGTTATGGTCTGATGAAACCAAATTTGAACTTTTTGGCCATAAATTCCAAAAGATATGTTTGCCGCAAAAACAACACTGCACATCACCAAAAGAACACCATACCCACAGTGAAGCATGGTGGTGGCAGCATCATGCTTTGGGGCTGTTTTTCTTCAGCTGGAACTGGGGTCTTAGTCAAGGTAGAGGGAATTATGAACAGTTCCAAATACCAGTCAATATTGGCATAAAACCTTCAGGCTTCTGCTAGAAAGCTGAACATGAAGAGGAACTTCATCTTTCAGTATGACAACGACCCAAAGCATACATCCAAATCAACAAAGGACCGGAAGAAGATTAAAGTTTTGGAAAGGCACAGCCAGAGCCCAGACCTGAATCCAATGGAAAATCTGTGGGGTTATCTGAAGAGGGCTGTGCACAGGAGATGCCCTCGCAATCTGACAGATTTGGAGTGTTTTTGCAAGGAAGAGTGACCAAATATTGCCAAGTCAAGGTTTGCCATGCTGATACTCATACCCAAGAAGACTGAGTACTGTAATTAAATCAAAAGGTGCTTCAACAAAGCATTAGTTTAAGGGTGTGCATACTTCTGCAACCATATTATTTTAGTTTTTTATTTTTGCTTTCCTCCACCTAAAAGATTTCAGTTTGTTGTTCAAATGACATGTACAATTTATAGATCACATTAAAGGTGGAAAAAGTTCTGAAATTATTTATCTTTGTCTCATTTTTTTACATCACAGAAACCTGACATATTAACAGGGGTGTGTAGAATTTTTATATCCACTGTACCTACATGTTAGCATTGCTTCACTTTGTTTTGCATCAAGAATTTTACAGCATATCATGTTCTCTAGTCTTTGCAGCAACCTACAGCTTCCACTGAAATCAATTGCAATGTTTCAAAACATGCAATCAAGGCTGGGACAAGGGGTGGGCAGGAGGGACAACTGCCTTGGGAGCAGAGAAACAAGGGGGCAAAGAATAGATGCAGGGTGGTACATCCATTCTACGGTATGTATTAACTGTGGGGGAGGGGGGTGAAATTCTGGATCCTTGCCCTGGGCACTGGACAACCTTGTCCCAGTACTGTATGCAATGCCAAAGCAATATAAACGTGGTTTTCACAGTGCACGTTTTGGAATCATTTAGTAAAGCATTCACTTTCCCTTGTGACAAAACCTGAAAACTAGAGGTGGTGTTAGGACAGTGGTGTTTATTAAGGTAACATAACACTTGTAAAATGTATCTTAAACATGGGTTAAAGTGTTACTAAACCCACAACAGTAAAATCAGCCTGTGTTTGCAGTAAAGCATGATTGTTATGCTCACTGTGGAACCTAAGGGGTTAGTCTTCTGCATTGTGTAAAAAGGCCATTTGATCCTGACTTCTCTGTTCCTCTCCTTTTTCAATCCTATCTCCTGATAAGACAGACAGAACCATAGGCATTTTGTACATGCTCAGTTTGGTGTGTATTGCTAGAGAAGTTTTTTTTCTCTTGGGAGAGTGCATGCGATGAGCACAGGGCCAATCAGCACTGTCCCGACAGAGGTCAGGGGAATTGCATCCTCCTAGAGCAGAAATAAAACTCCTCCTACAAGCTTTAGCTAGTGCTGGGCTTGACACTGATAGAATTCACAAGACTGCTCTAACTTCTGATGAGAAAAGTTATATATCCAGGGCTCTCTTTAAGGAGGGGCAAAAGAGGCAGCTGCCCTGGGCCCAGTCATTGCTGTGGGGCCCAAAGCAACTGCCCCATACTTGCCAACTGTCCCAGTTTACATTCCCATGTCCCATGCTGTGTCCCAATATCTCAGTGTGAAGTGCTGTCACTTATGCTGTCCAGCTCTGTACTAATGCCATGACTCACATGCAGACCTTGTCAGCATTCATATGTAAATAGAGGCAGGCCAGTGGCATTGATATGTAAATAGTGGAGGGACATTCATATTTAAATATTGGCAGCATTCATTTGTACATCATGACCCCCCTGATGTTCCAGCCACCATCATCTCCATCTCTGCTGAATGCTGTCCACTGGGGAGGTAAACATGGGCATGCATGAAAGTTCTGCCTGTAACTGTGGTCACTGAGTAGGCTCAGCATTCAGCCTGTTCTACATCAATACCGCTCACTGATTGGCTACTAGATGTTCTTGCACATCATTACTGCTCACTGGTTGCCAGGGGTTACTACACATAATTATTGCTCACTGATTGGTTGCTAGAGATTACAGCAGATCACTACTGTTCACTGATTGGTTTCTAGAGGTTACTGCACATCATTACTGCTCACTGGTTGCTAGAGGATACTACACATTATTACTGCTCACTGATTGGTTGCTATTGGTTGTTGCACATCATTACCAATACTTTTTGATTGCTAGAGGTTACAGCACCTCTTTCAACTAATCACTGAGTCGTAATGTATGCTGTAACCTCTACCAACCAGTCAGTGAGCTGTAATAGTATGCTGTAATCTCCAGCAGCCAATTGCAATTGCTGCCTGGGAGACCATATATAGTGAATGCAGAGTCCTGGGTTTAGTAACACTTTAAAGATAAAACCATTTAACCTGCCGTTGTCATTTTGCTGCATTTCTGAATCCATGAGAAAGAGGCCTAAATGGCATGCCACAGTGCCTCAATTGCAAGCATTGTGAGGTATGTGTGTGGTTTCTGGGTGGTTGTAGCATAGCCCCATTCATTTAAATGGTGTTCAGTCCTGGCACTGCTCACTGAATATGATGTGGGGTATAGCTTTTGCCATGCCCGAGAGGCTTTGCATACATCCCTGTACACCCTTGCAGCTTAAGAGGGGTGGTGAAAAAGTGGCTGAGCTACCTGTTTAAGGGCTCGTTCACACTTGGCTGTTTTACCAACGCTTGCCAAACGCCCCTATAGCGTTTGGCAAGCGTTGGTCTGACGTTTGCGGAGCGTTTTTTAACACTCCGCAAACACTGCATGCGCGGTTTCTAGGTGTTTGCCGAGCGTTAAAAATGCCCCACAAATGCCTATAATGCAGTTTGAATGGTGTTACCGCTCCGCAAACGCCCCGCAACCACACCGCAAACGCCAGCCGCGCGTTTGCGGAGCGGCACCATAGACTAGAATAGCAGGCTTCAACGCCTCCTGACTCGACCAGAGGCGTCCGTTTTGCCGCGACGCAACGCATTTGCGTCAAACGCTCCTGTTAGAACAGCACCATGTGCTGTAATGTGCAGAATTGGCAGAGGCATTTGGGAAGCAGTAAAAACGCTTCCCAAACGCCTCTCTGCCGTTTAAAAGCAAGGCTAGTGTGAACGTAGCCAAACTGTTCACCAACTGCAAGAGTTTACGAAGCCTAACAGCCATCATTAGAGAGCAGGAGACACCAGATTAAAGACAGCTGAACAACTCTGAGAAATACCACCCATCTCTATCTCCTAGCATAGAAAGGACTGTCTTAAAGCCAAACTGAAAAGTCACATAGTTTTATCTCTTAATGGTCTTGTGCCTTCAAATTATATGGCTTGTGACTAATTTTTGTTCAAAATACAATTTTTCTCAGTGTTTATTAGAATAGATTCAGAATTAGAATAGTATTCTAGCATTCACACTGCAGCAGTCTGTACTGGCAGAGCCGAGTACAAACCACACCTCTCAGAACAAATGTCCTCACATAGACTTCTATTGAAGAGAAGGGGATACGGTGTGTCTGACTAGGTCTATTACTTTGAAAAGTGCACTGGTATTAACTCTGCTGCTTAATTTTTTTTATATTATTATACAGGATTTATATAGCGCCAACAGTTTGCTCAGCACTTTACGATATAATAGGAGACAATACAGCAACAATACAGTACAATACAAGAGGGTTAGGAGGGCCTGATCCTGGGAGCTTACAATTAATGAACTGCACGCATACAGCATTTAGGCACCATGTTTGGCTGTTGTAAAGGCTAAGGTCAGGTAAAGTCAGTACAAAGTCTATCTGACTGTATATCTTTTTCTGGGATTTAAATTAGACCATTACAAGCATGTAGGTAGTGCTCAGGATTCCTACGGGAACGTATCCTTGTATGCATATTCTTATTGCAAGCTTTGCAAACTAAGGGGGGGGGGGTGGTAATAAAGCTGAAGCACACAGAATCTGGTGCAGCTGTGCATAGTAACCAATCCGCTTCTAAGGCTAGATTCACATATGTGCGGGTCCGCACAAAAATCCGTGCAGCCGCACCACCCGCCCAGAGGAACTGGAAAACGCAAACGTAATGGGAACCGAGTTTCTGTGCGGGCTGCGTTTTCAGAAGAAGTGCAGGGACTTCTTCCCTGCGTGTCACGGGGCACGGGAGTCCATTATCCAGTCATATAAAAAGAAAATTCCTATTCACTGTGAATACCCAATTATGTGCAGACACTTTTCACATGACTGAATAATTGAACTGATTATTCTCACATCTTTTCAGCGACAATTCTCCTCAACTTCCTTAATAAATCAGCCTTTATACGTTGGCACCAATTTTGAAATGAATGTGGAGCAGCTATGAGATTTATCCATCCTTGTATAGATCACATTTCTCCTGACTTGCATTATATTGTGGGGTTTATTTACTTGGGCCTCTTTCACACAGGCGTTCCATATGTCCGTTTTTCATCTGTCCGTTTACGGATGAAAAACGGACACCCATGTATGTGTATGGACTAGCGGATGTAAACTGATGATCATCTGTTTACATCCGTTAATGTCCGTATCCGTTACCATCCTCTGTTTGAACGGAAGAAAACCCTATTTTATTTGTGTAAGAAAAAATGAAACGGACAAAAAACAGATGTAAACAGATGAAAAACTAATGTAAACAGATGAAAACCGGATGTAAACGGATGAAAAACGAATGTAAACGGATGAAAAATGGATGAAAAAACTGATGTTGACTGATGAAAAAACGGATGAAAAACGAATGTAAATAGATGAAAAACATTTGTAAACGGATGAAAAACTAATGTAAACGGATGAAAAACTGATGTAAACTGATGAAAAAACGAATGTAAACAAATGAAAAGCGGATGTAAACGTATGAAAAAGTAATGTAAACGGATGAAAAACAGATGAAAAAAACTGATGTAAACTGATGAAAAAACAAATGTAAACAGAAAAAAAACAGATGTAAACTGATCTGTATTTGCTTGACTGAACTAATGAAAAAAACGGAACGACCGTGTGAAAGGAGCCTTAAGCTGGAGAGTGCAAAATCAGGATCACTGCATAGAAACCAATCAGCTTCCAAGTTTCATTGACAAAGCTACATTGAACAAACAGGTTAGAAGCCGATTAGTTTCTATGTAGAACTGAGCCTGATTTTGCACTCTCCAGCTTTAGTAAATAAACCCCTGTATGTTGTTCACATGCAATGGTGTTATACAGTATATACAATATATATATATATTACAGTAAGAAATAGCTACAAGTGAAAAGCTTTTAAAGGATAAGTTCACCTTTTGACCAAAATAATAAATACACATTTTTTGCAGGTAAAAAAATGTGCATTTATTATTGTAGTTGCAGGAGCCTGTAAAGCAGTGGTTCTCAACCTTTCTAATGCCGCGACCCCTAATACAGTTCCTCATGTTGTGGTGACCCCCAACCATAAAATTATTTTCGTTGCTACTTCATAACTGTAATTTTGCAGTGGGAGGAGTAGTGCCATGTCATTGGTGTCAGTGGGAGGAATAGTGCCCCATCATTAGTGTCAGTGGTAGGAATAGTGCCCCATCATTGGTGTCAGTGGTAGGAATAGTGCCCCATCATTGGTGTCAGTGGGAGGAATAGTGCCCCATCATTGGTGTCAGTGGGGGGAATAGTGCCCCATCATAGGTGTCAGTGGGAGGAATAGTGCCCCATCCTTGGTGTCAGTGGGAGGAATAGTGCCCCATCGTTGGTGTCAGTGGGGGGAATAGTGCCCCATCGTTGGTGTCAGTGGGGGGAGGAATAGTGCCCCATCGTTGGTGTCAGTGGGGGGAGGAATAGTGCCCCATCATAGGTGTCAGTGGGGGGAGGAATAGTGCCCCATCATTGGTGTCAGTGGGAGGAATAGTGCCCCAACACTGGTGTCAGTGGGAGGAATAGTGCCCCATCATTGGTGTCAGTAGGAGGAATAGTGCCCCATCATTGGTGTCAGTGGGAGGAATAGTGCCCCAACACTGGTGTCAGTGGAAGGAATAGTGCCCCAACACTGGTGTCAGTGGGAGGAATAGTGCCCCATCATTGGTGTCAGTAGGAGGAATAGTGCCCCATCATTGGTGTCAGTGGGAGGAATAGTGCCCCAACACTGGTGTCAGTGGGAGGAATAGTGCCCCATCATTGGTGTCAGTGGGAGGAATAGTGCCCCAACACTGGTGTCAGTGGAAGGAATAGTGCCCCAACACTGGTGTCAGTGGGAGGAATAGTGCCCCATCATTGGTGTCAGTAGGAGGAATAGTGCCCCATCATTGGTGTCAGTGGGAGGAATAGTGCCCCAACACTGGTGTCAGTGGGAGGAATAGTGCCCCAACACTGGTGTCAGTGGGAGGAATAGTGCCCCATCATTGGTGTCAGTAGGAGGAATAGTGCCCCATCATTGGTGTCAGTGGGAGGAATAGTGCCCCAACACTGGTGTCAGTGGGAGGAATAGTGCCCCATCATTGGTGTCAGTAGGAGGAATAGTGCCCCATCATTGGTGTCAGTGGGAGGAATAGTGCCCCAACACTGGTGTCAGTGGAAGGAATAGTGCCCCAACACTGGTGTCAGTGGGAGGAATAGTGCCCCATCATTGGTGTCAGTAGGAGGAATAGTGCCCCATCATTGGTGTCAGTGGGAGGAATAGTGCCCCAACACTGGTGTCAGTGGGAGGAATAGTGCCCCAACACTGGTGTCAGTGGGAGGAATAGTGCCCCATCATTGGTGTCAGTAGGAGGAATAGTGCCCCATCATTGGTGTCAGTGGGAGGAATAGTGCCCCAACACTGGTGTCAGTGGGAGGAATAGTGCCCCAACACTGGTGTCAGTGGGAGGAATAGTGCCCCAACACTGGTGTCAGTGGGAGGAATAGTGCCCCATCATTGGTGTCAGTAGGAGGAATAGTGCCCCATCATTGGTGTCAGTAGGAGGAATAGTGCCCCATCGTTGGTGTCAGTGGGGGGAGGAATAGTGCCCCATCGTTGGTGTCAGTGGGGGGAGGAATAGTGCCCCATCGTTGGTGTCAGTGGGGGGAGGAATAGTGCCCCATCATAGGTATCAGTGGGGGGAGGAATAGTGCCCCATCATAGGTGTCAGTGGGGGGAGGAATAGTGCCCCATCATTGGTGTCAGTGGGGGGAATAGTGCCCCATCATTGGTGTCAGTGGGGGGAATAGTGCCCCATCATTGGTGTCAGTGGGGGGAATAGTGCCCCATCATTGGTGTCAGTGGGAGGAATAGTGCTCCATCATTGGTGTCAGTGGGGGGAATAGTGCCCCATCATTGGTGTCAGTGGGAGGAATAGTGCCCCCTCATTGGTGTCAGTGGGGGGAATAGTGCCCCATCATTGGTATCAGTGGGAGGAATAGTGCCCCATCATTGGTATCAGTGGGAGGAATAGTGCCCCATCATTGGTGTCAGTGGGGGGAATAGTGCCCCATCATTGGTGTCAGTGGGAGGAATAGTGCCCCATCACTGATGTCAGTGGGAGGAATAGTGTCCCATCACTGGTATCAGTGGGAGGAATAGTGCCCCATCGTTGGTGTCAGTGGGGGGAGGAATAGTGCCCCATCGTTGGTGTTAGTGGGGGGAGGAATAGTGCCCCATCATTAGTATTAGTGACACCAATGATTGGGCACTATTCCTCCCACTGACATCAATGATACTTACCTTGCTGACCCCTGCTCCAGCCTGGGCTCGCTCCCTCCCTCCCTCTCCCATGGTACAGACACTTACCGGTCAGATGTCTTCCTTCTCCGGCCGCTCTCCTCCTCTTCACTCGCTCGATCTTCGCGGTGCCGCTCGGCTCCTCCTTTCCAAGCTCCACCTCCTCGCCGGTGATTGGCCGCCTGTGTGCCTCTCCTGAGCTACAGTTCCGGCGGCCAATCACCGAGGAGGAAGGATTGATCCCGGGGGTGTGTCCAGATGACAGGGACGGCATGTCATCCCGCCCACGCCTGGAGACGGATCAAGGAGCGGTGTCTCGGTTCCTAAGGCCATCGGAAATATGTGTTTTCAGATGGTCTTAGGCGACCCCTGGGAAAGTGTCGTTCGACCCCCAAAGGGGTCGCGACCCCCAGGTTGAGAACCGCTGCTGTAAAGCATTGCACTAGCGATCAGTGGATCACTGGTGCCATGCAGATCTCCTGCAGACCTGTCAGTATATCTGCTTGCCTCTACGGGATGTACCACGGCGATCCACGGCGATGGTCATTGAGAACCACAAGCAGACAGCCGCAAAGGCTGTCAGGACTTGTAGTTCATTCATTCACAGAACGCTGTAAATGAATGACGTGGCCGTGTGGTTTTCAAAAAGACAGCTTGTACAGGGAACTTCTCCCCGTACTTCTGTCACAAGGAGGGGGGAGATCGGGAAGCAACTGCAACATTGTCAGCATGTTACATGTTCCACCCTAAAAATGGGTGGAACATTTAACATGATCGAAAAGGTGAACTTATCCTCTAAGGACTTCGCTACTTGCCAATATCTTTTTAAGGGCTTTTTTTTTTTCTAATAAAGTTTTTATGCTCACAAAAAGGTTACCATCACAGGGGTTATTCAGCATCTCTCCTCCATTGCCAAACAAAATATTTCACCAGCCTCCAGGCTTTTTCTTGCTGTGTCACTGCTCTGACCTTAAAGTGGTTGTAAAGGCTGAAGGTTTTTACATTCATATATTCTATGCATGAAGGTAAAAAACCTTATGTGTGTGGCAGTGCCCCCAGACCCCTCAATACTTACCTGAGCCTCATCGCGATCCAGCAATGTAAATGACAGCTTTGGCTGTCCTGGGTCTCTGCCCCCTCATTGGCTGAGACAGCCATTGGGACCCGCTGCTGTCATACACAGCCAGTCAGCCAATGAGGAGAGAGGGGGGCAGGGCCAAGCCACGGTTCCATGTGTGAATGGACACACGGAGCAGTGGGTGACCCAATAGCAAGCTGCTTGCTGTGGGGGCACCCGACAGACAGGAGGAGCCAGGAGAGCCTGCTGGGGACCCAAGAAGAGGAGGATCCTGGCTGTTTTGTGCAAAAATACTGCACACAGCAGGTATGTATAGACATGCTTGTTATTTTAAAAAAATTAACCTTTATAATCAAGTTAAAGTTGTTGTAAACCCTTATATATACCCAGTGAAGTGACTGGCCTATACATACCCAGTAAAGTGACTGGTGATACACAGAGATGAAATAAATAATTTTACATAAGTTGTACCTGTTTATCTACAATCATCTTTCCCCTACATCCATTCAAAGTGCAGAATTTACACAGGTTCTCTCAACTCTGAAAAGCAGAGTGCAGGAAGCTGAAGTTACACTCGGTGAGGACAATTCAGAGCTGATTGGAGGAAAGGGAAACACCCCCCTTCGCACAACACAAAGGAACATAGCTGAGGCTGTCAGTCTGATGGACGTCCCTCCCTTGTCACCTTTTTTCTCTTGGTGTCAGAAAAATTCATCAGAAGTGACTCATGCAGATAGCAGAAGAATGAGGCAGCAGACAGAAATTGCTCTGGATTGAGAAAGGTACACACTGTAGAAAGATTTGCTTTGTTTATATTTTATGTCAGAGGTTTACAACCACTTAAAAGGGTAAGTTCACTAACTCCAAATATCCTTGCCACCCTTCTGGATCCTGCTGTACGTAGCAGCTGTGATGCCCTGTGCTGCTGGTGTAGCAGTCCATACACCACAATACAAGCACTCATTAGTCAGTACAATAAATGGACAATGTCATGATCAATGTGCTGACAAATCAGAAGTGCTTCTTGCTTCTGGCACATCTATTGGAAGAAGAAACCTTAGATATGCTTCCCATTGGTAAGCATGGTCACATGTCTGCGCTGTCCATTGAGCACTTGCTGTTGTGAGAATTATGATAGATACTCACTCTGGGGCTGTGTATTGCATTGTACGGTGTATGGACAACAACACCGGCTGCATGGGGAATCGCGGCAGTGCAGTGGGGTCCAGAGGGGTGGCAAGGATATTATAAGTTAGTTCACCTTTTAATTTTTTGTGAAAAGGTGAATTTACCCTTTAAACTTTGACCCTTGTCTGTTCCTTCAGACGGTACTCAAAATTTCTGTGCGCAAATGTACTGATTTTAACAGGAGTACTAACAGTTATGTCATAATATAAATTATTTTAATGGTCATTATTAGTGCTACCGCAACTCTTGTTTCTGTTAACTTTCCACTACACAACGTCTTTCAGCACTTTCTTGCTGTAGCAGGGGAAGTATGGACTTCAGATTTACAAGAAGACCCTGAAGATCTGAGTTAATGAAAAAACTGGGGACCTATTGAGGGCAGAGTGATTAGGTGGACAACAAAGGTTTAAATAGTTCAAGTCATCATGTCATGTCATTATAATACACAGGACAGGCGTAGCACGTCCAGTCCTTTGACCCTGCTACCCCCTCGCACTCTCCAACAATTTTTGGTTCTGATTAATCAAAGCTGGAGGTGCTGTGTGCACAGAGCAGCTCTGGCAGCTGTCAAAAATGGCTGCCTGACTGTCAACAACATTGTTCAGAGGGGAATAGAAAGATAAAGAGTAACCTTGTTACTTTTGTATCTATTCTGTTTCATTCATCTGCAGATCAATGGAAGGATCTTCGATCTGATGATGTCAGTTAAAGCAACCTGACAAGTAAATAAAAAAAGTTTGTTTGTTTTTTAACTGCTTCCCACCACCCTATAGCAGAAATACTGCTACAGGGTGGCAGGGGTGAGCACAATCACATATATATACGTGATTTTGCAGTGCCCTACCCACACTGCCATTCGTGGTCGTGGCTGTCAATCACTGGGTCCCGGCCCGTGATTACCCGCCGGCGCCCAGTGATTACCAAGAATTTCCGACAGGGAGGAGGGTTGCTTTGTTTACTAACAGTCCTCCTCTCTGTCAGCTCGGGCACAAAAAATTGACGATCTTTTTTTGTTTATAGCGCAAATAATATAAACACGCACAGGCGATCAAATATCACCAAAAGAAAGCTCTATTTATGGGAAAAAAAGGATGTAAATTTAATTTGGGTGCAGTGTTGCATGAATGCGCAATTGTCAGTTAAAGTATTTCAAAAAATGACCTCATCAGGAAGGGGGGTAATTCCTCTACACTGACCCCTGACAGTGACACCATTATTCTCACGGATTTTTCCACATCACACACACATTGTCAGTAAACAGTCCTCAAGCTGATTTTTTAGTTGTTTTTTTATTGAGGGGTTAACAACTTGGGTGGGGTCTAGGGGTATATGGGATGCCCCAGGAACTGCAATTTTGAGGACAAACTTCTCAGCAAACTGTATACAGTATAAAAAAATGTGGATCAGGAAAATAGCACCGTCTCTTTAAGGGGCACTGAAGTCCCCTTGATGTACCTCCTCAGACCCCAGATGAGTCCGTCCTCCTCACCCAGCTGCACTGAGAGTTTCCCTGGGCAAGGGATTCCAAGAGCTAACAATTAAATAGTCCCGGATGAGAACTAGTTGTGTCTTGCACCTGATCACCTCTCCTTTTGTCTAGCCCAGGTGGTGTAGAAGTACTTACACTGTCCTGTCAAGTCACAGGGGTGTTCAGTCCATCACTACTTACCAGATTAGGTGGCTCCATTAGTTTTTGTTTTTTTCAGATTTTTTATCCTTTATTTTTACCTGTGACCCTGTGAATAACATACTTCTGTCCTTGTTTAGTTACACTCCTTCATTGAACCTATGGTGTGTTCCCCAACAATTTGAACTGGGACTTAAAGGCATTTTCTGAATGCCACTTCACTACTAACTGGAGGTTCTCACTCGCTGAGAAATATTGGGGAATTCAGGCTCTTTCCTGACTTCTTGCATCCACATAAGTGGGTTCGTTGTCCTTTCAGGCAATCTCTGAGAGAATCGCCCACATTAGGGATTGGTTGTCCTCCTCCCCCTTCTTTTTGAGTTCCCCTTTACCATCCAGCCCTTGGTGCACCAGGGTGCCACCAGTGAGCATATCAGAAAAAGGCTGTCTCATGCCTTTCTTTGTGGAACTATAGCATTCCAAAAGAAAATTAGATGAATGTTTTTCCGGCCATCTTTTCCTTTCAGTATACCCCTGAAGAAAGACTTATGTTCTGAAACGTGTCAGGTTCTTGCTGAAGCTCATTATTTATTTATTTATTTCAGGTACTTATATAGCGCCGTCAGTTTACGCAGCGCTTTACACATATATATTGTACATTCACATAAGTCCCTAACCCTCAAGGGGTGTACAATCATTCACCTCTCACTGCCTTCTGGTTTGTAGGAGAAGGTGCAACACTACGTCTCAGCCTATAGTCATATAGACAGTTCTTTTGCTATGTTATGTATGTTTTTAACATGTGTTATGTGTTAAATTTTGATGTTTCTTTATTTTTGGAATAAAATGATTTATATAATTACATTACCTGTTTTGGGTTGCCGTTAAAGTCCAAGTTCAAATTGTTGGGGAACACACCTTTGGGTATACAACGTTTGGGATGTTGACAACCATGGAATGAATTCAGTGCTGGGTCCATTTATTATCATTGAATCTATGGAGGAAACCATGTCACCCAAGCCTAACTACAAATATGTCTGTCTTTGTTCATTTCCATTACATGGAATTTGATGTAATTAGTAGTTTTCAAGAGAAAGATATTAATTGGTTTTGCTTCCAGGTCATCTAACAGGAAGGGACAAAAACACAGCATTTCTGGAAAAAAATCAACTGGTATTTTCTGTGTTTGTTGTCCTTAGACTTAGAAGAAAAATGTAGTCACCACATCCAAAGACTGGTAAGCTGCAATATAATGTATTATATTTTAATTGAATTGAGTTATTCAATCAAATAGCTCAAACAGTCCTTTAGTTTAATCATTAGGCAAATAAAACAAATAAAATCCACTTAGCACTGCTAATGCTGTTCAGAGGTTAGTACAAGTGTGCTACAGTGTGATACAGTGCTACATTATGATGTTTTTAGACTGCAGGTTGTTATTTAAAGAAATTTAATAAAGGAAAAACTGTCAGACTTTACTGCATGTGGCCCCTTTGAGCCTTTTGTTAGCTGCACTGTGTATTATTGCCAGTTACAGTAAAGGATATATTTATAAAAAAAATCACATAGCTATTTTCCAGTGAATCTTGATGTACACTCGTTCTGTGCGAATTGAGCAAATGAATATTCTTTAGGCTATTTTCTCTTCTGAATGAATGTTATTTTATTATGGGCATCAGTAAAATATCATATATGGCCACTATATATACTGTACTTGGGATGAATAGAAAATACATGTAGCAATAATATGAGCGGTAGAAGCCTTAAACATAAGTGTACATGACATTCTCCTGGAGGCAACATCCAACCAGTACTAACACACAAAAAACAGAATAATTTATGGACTTTAAATTTGCCACCAGGAAAATATACTGGACCACAAAGAAAGTTAAAATAAGTCTATAACAAACCTGAAGTTTCTAAAAACATATCCATAAAAATATCTGTGTGTAGAAATGACATAGACATGTTAATGCATCCTCAGGATTGGGACTCAGTGGCGTAGCCAGTGCAGTCACCCCAGGTGCAACATTTTAGAGGGGCGCAGTCAGGGAAGTCTTCCCAGTGGGCAGATTGCTTTAGATCCAGAATATAATGGTTAGAGCAGTATGGTCCAGTTCCTCTGCTGCGGGCCACCAAGGTGTCGCCAGGTGTGTGCCAACACCCCACCCTCTCTGCCCAGAGGGCTGTGTGATGTTATCCTATTGAAGGAGTTGGGCGGTGGGATTGTCCCCATGTCATTGAGAGGTGGTTGCCCAGTCTGTGCTCTGAGTCTCCACACTTCTCCTCTGTTGTGGGTCCCGGGCAGTTAGAGCCGCCATGCTGGTGTTGGTGATTGGGGTCCTGCTGGCTCTCATCTGTACACCTTCTCCTGGGAGATCTCCACCCTTGCCCGGAAACACGCATGTGACCATGCCCCCCGACTGGTCACTCTGCAGCCTGGTCAAATATTTAGGGTGTCTGGTGAGAAAAGATGGGTGAGGGGCCCCGGAGTGGTTGGTGGAGGAGAAGGCCCCTGAGTGACTGAGGGAGGAGGAGAAGGCCTCTGGGTGCCTGGGGGAGGAGGAGAAGCCCCCGGGGTGTTTGGAGGAGGAGGAGAGGGCTCCTGGGTGTTTGGAGGAGGAGGAGATGGTCCCGAATGGTTGAGGGAGGGGGAGAGGGCCCCAAGGTGGTTGGGAGAGGAGGAGAGGGCCTCTGGGTGGTTGGGGGGGAGGGTCCCCAAGGTGGATGGGGGAAGAGGAGAAGGCCCCCAAGGTGCTTGGCATAAGAGGAGCGGACCCTGAGTTGGTCAGCAGTGGAAGAGTGGACCCTTGGGTGGTTGGAGGAGGAGGGGGCCCTTGGTAGTCCCGGGTTAGGAGGAGAGTGCCCTAGGATGCTAACTGGAGTAGGAGGTTCCCCCAGTTGTTGGAAGAGGCAGGGTTGAACTGAGCAGGGGGGCAAGCAGCTCACATGCCACATAAAAAAGGCCTCACCGCTGTAACCGCTCCACTTGCTAGAGACCCAGCCCCGACCCTTTAGTGATGCCAGAGCCGGTTGCCAGGGAGAGATTGGAGTAGAGCCAGTCCTGCATGTCTGAGCCAGACATGGTGGAGCTAGAGCCTTTCGCCCTACACTATCCTCAGTCCCCCACAGAGGGCACTACAAGTTCCAGCATAGCAGGCTGCCATGCCTCAGTCTCCACAGAGAGCACTACAAGTCCCAACATAGTGGGCTGCCATCCCTCAGTCCTCACAGAGGGCACTACAAGTCCCAGCATAGTAGGCTTCCATTCCTTAGTGAGGAATAGGACTTACAGTGCCCTCTGTGGGCACTGAGGTACGGCAGCCTGCTATTCTGGGACTTGTAGTGCCCTAGGAATGGAAGTGTAAGGGGGACTCTGTAAACTCTGCTGCAAGGGGGAGCTCTGGTGACCACAGAGTTCCCTGTTGCACCACAGTCCACATCGTTCCCCCTTAAATCAGGGTTCTCAAAACTCCCCTTAGATAAGAGTCTGTAGCGTTTCCCCTTACATCAGAGTCTGCAGAGATCCCCCTTACAGTGTAAAGGGGAACTCTGGTGACTGTGATGTAAAAAGGACTCTACAAACCCTGATTTAAGGTGGGCTTTGCGACCCCTAATTTAAGAGGGAGACTCTAATGTAAAGAGGAATTCTGTGGACTTTGATTTTTGGGGTAACACTGGGGAGAATCTGATTTAAGGGAGAACTCTGTGGACACTGATGTAAAGGGGAACTGTTATGTAAGGGGGGCACTCTGGTGTAAAGGAGAACACTGTGAACTCTAATGTAAGGAGGGACTTTGGGAAACATTCCCTATAGGGAAATATGCAGGGGACTGTGATGTAAGGGTGGACTGATGTGATGTGTCTACTGCCAGCGACATTCGCATCGAATGCCGTGGTGGTATACACGCCGGTCTATAAGCGCAGATCTGCCATCTCATCCATTACCAAGCTGAGTACTGTAATACATACATTGTACATGCGCATGGCCCAATTGCAGCCTTCAGAGCTTTAATTAAGCCACACGAGAGACATATGAATAACACGAATATATGACACATTTAAAGTTCGACCAACAATACAAAATTTCTATGACATTCCCTCCTGTTTTATCATATTCTCCTCGTGTCCCTTCTTGATCTTCTTCAGCTTGATGGGTGTAGTCTCAAACCTCAAAGAGTTCCTGTAGTTGTCCCTGAGAATAAAGCTCCACGGGGTACCTGAAACAACAAGACCCGACGCAGACTCGACGCAAACAGGCTTGATTGAAGCAATGATCCTCAAGAGCGTTGGAACCTTCACTACAGGAAGGCTCTTGCAAAAACCACAAACAGACTTGTGGTATGAATAAGGCTTGTGATCCCACTGTGGTCTGGGGAGATCCAGCAACAGATTCTCAAATTGCCCCTGCAGACGGGGCCACACAAGGCTGGTCTCGACCCAGACAGTTTTCCAAATCGCAGACACAAACCATGATGAGGCTTGAAGCTTGCTTGGAGGTCTTGGAGAATGTGGTCTTCAGGGAGATAAATTAGAGGGAAGCCAGGACGTAATCTGTAGAGAAGGTGGTTGGTTGGTGAGGTCTTCCTCCGATCAGTGGTTGGAGTGGGATCCCAGGAGCGGGCATGGAGATGTGGTCGTCTGCCCGAGCTTGGCTTACACGGTCGATGAGGCAACAGGAACATCTCACCGCGGCATATAAAAGGCAGATGAAAAAGAGAAGCATCAGGACATACACTCCCACTTCCTTCAACCAAGATCCGATGGAGAACAGGAAATCTCCCAATCCTCCCAAACCCTTGAACGGATTCCAACCCTCACTAGCTATAGCTCTAGCTTTTCCCTGTAGTTCACTAACTTTGTCCATATGGGCCTGGACCTTGTCATCGGTGTCTTCTATCCAAGTACAACAATCCTCTCCGATGAACTCACAGAACCCCCCTTTGGCGGCTAAAAGATAATCAAGGGCCATCTTCTCCTGAAGCACTAAAATTCCCATCTGCCGTTGTTCTTGGGCAATTTCTCTGACAGCCTCTACGGTCTCGTTAAACATACTATCCACGATGACAGAAAAATTGTTCAGGCGCTTCATAAGTTCTATTCCCCATCCTGTCCATGAGGGGAACCAAGCCCATGCCTGGTCGCCCTCAGAGAACAGCTCTCTGCGAACTCTCCCTGCCATCCTTACCTTCTTGTGGACCATCAACTCTTCATGATCCATCACTACATAGGATGCTGGGACTAGCTTTATGAGGGCACACGAACCTTTCGCGTTCTGGGGAAATGTTCTATAGGCTGCCGAACCACAAAGAAAATAGTATGGACCTGTCAGAGCAGAGCAGGAGGAGTTCCTCGTTCGGCCTCTGGCACTGAGCAACATTTGCACAGACTGGGGGATTGCTCCCTCAGTCTGCACATCACATCCGTCCTTCCAACAAACGTGGTCTGGTCGGTCAGTGTTGTTACTCAGAAGGGAAGTCTGGTTAGTCAGATTGACAGTTATACCTCCCTCGCAGGTGGTAGTCCCAACAAACTTGTTACCTGTGCCAAAGCTGATGTTAAAGCACACCTGAGGGCTGCCTAGCTGCCCAGTTACCCATAATGGACTGACGAGGGTCCTACAGCAGCTAGAGCTAATATTGGTGCTAAAACTGATGTTACCTGCTAAAAATGTGTCATTAAGTTCTACCGACAAATGTCTACGTGGGGGCTGACCAGGGGTCCCTTGCTTTTTCATGCCGACGTGGATGTCATATAGGGCATGAACAGTGGCCATTGCGGACATGTGATGACTGGGTGGGGGCTTAGAGCATACCCAACAGTTGGTTTTGTTGGCGGTTCTGGCTAAACGCAGATGCATTTTAAATAAAAGGTTGGGGTATCTGCCGTCTTTTCCTCTGTTCACACACAGGTAAGACATACAAACAAAAAGAAAAAGGAAAATGACACCCCTCATTCTCTGGTGTAGCTGAAAAGCTTCTTGCAGTGGCTTGCGTGCACCCAATTGTCTCGTCCCTCGAGCTTGAGTGAGGTAGGTGTCATCAGCTGGACTTGGTATGGTCCGGTGAACCGTGGCTCGAGTCCGGTTCTTTGATGTTTCTTTAGGACGACCCAATCACCGTTACTCTCGGGATGATATGGGGTGTGTCGCCGCTGACTCCAGTTCCACCAAAGAAATGCAGTCGTGTCCTTTGGAAGAGAGGTTAGTAGTGGACAAAGAAGACATGTTAGCAGAAGAGGTGTTAGTATTGTTAGTCGTGTTGCAAAATTCAGCACTGTCATTGCTGTCCTCCCCCCCCTTGTCATCTTCCAACACAGGAAGAAGAGAAGCTGGGTTAAGAATAGTGCATCGTTTGATAGTGAGGTTAGTAGGGGTTAGGAGGGCTTTCCCCTGAGAGGGGTACCTTGCCTTGGATGTCCTGTTTTCGCAGGACCGTTCTTGCTGCACCGGTGTCGGTGAGGCAAGGGAGGGGATATTTTAATTCCTCTAGAAAAAGATGGATCTGGGCCGACACCGATTTGTCAACTTCCTATGAGAATTCATAGGAGTTACTTACCATGGTGGTCATAGGGGCGGAGGACTCATCAGGAATGAACTGCCACCGACCTTTAGGTAATTGGGGACAGCTCCTCCTCATGTGCCCCATTTGGTGGCACTGGAAGCACCTGGGTGGGGGCCTATCCTTCCTGTGACCCAGATCCCTTGGTTTTTCGTGTGGGGTCTGGGACATAAGAACTTTGGCCTTGTCTTGTTTTCTTCTATCCATTTCCCTCTCTATTGCCACAAGAGTGGAAAGGATAGCAGGGATAGACATCTCATTATATTCGGGTCGGGCCAGAACCAGCCTTTCCCGAATTTTAATATTGATGCCTTCCAAAAATTTGGCCCGCAACAGAATGTGCGTCGCGGTCACCTTTACCCCTTCAGTTGGAGCATCAGGTCCAACTTCCAGATCCGCATCCAGTGCCGTCTGCTTGAGACGGCGCCAGAAGCAGGCGCTTTCCTCATTAGGACCCTGGGTGAGCTTCATCATGTCCGTAGTAGAGGTAGCACCATACATTTCTGGAAGCTTTGCCTTTAGCTGTGTACAGAACTCTTTGCCCCCTGAAGTCATCTCCTCATGAGTGGTTATAGAGCACCCTGCAATCACTGTACTGGCCACTTCCATGCCCACCTTTGCCCGTAGGATCTGTGCACAATCTGACCCGCTCATACCATAGCTGAACTGGTTTTGTCCAAACATTCGTGCAAATCCTCTCGGATTGACTCGATAGTCCGGGAGCTCAGCCAGAATAGTGCGGATCTCTGCCGGGGTGAAGGGGACATGCCAAACTACCCGTTCCCCTAAAGTCCGTTCCCCCTGTGCATTGGGAGGACCTTCAAATTGCTGCACTCTGACTGGATAGGCCTCGGTCTGGGAAGAGTGCAAGGGCTGGCCCAGCTTCATCGGTGGGCTTAGATTAACCACCTCGCTTACTGCACCTTCAGGTTTGAGGTCCCTCAGATCGGGGTATAGCTGGGGGGCAGGGGTCTGATCAGTGGTTCGTAGCGCTTTGATGCAATCCGCCCTGTTTCTTAACCGGGTGTCTATTCCCCTTGATTCACAGATAGTCTGCAAATCGGTTGTTGAGTAGGCTTCATAGTTGGAAACAGAAGGAGCTGGGGTGAAGCAGGAAGAAGGGAGAGGTAGAGGTAGAGGCTGAGGCATAGATACAGAAGACACAGAAGGTACATCAAGAGTGATGTCACTAACAGAAGAGACAGGTGCAGTTATACTTATCTCAGCCACTGTTGGTTGTTCGGGAACCCCAGCAGACCCTGATCTTGCCTGCCTTAGTAGAGTCAGCCCTGAAAGAGCTTCCTCCACCTCTGACACTGGATCCTCCTGTTTTATTCCCTCTGGAGGCCAGGTATACATCACCTGGTTCTTCCGGACAGACACCAGTTTATGTATGCCCTGCTTCCCTAATTGGATTGACCTGTGAAGCCATAGCTGTGCGATCTCTAGTTCTGACGCCTGCATCCGTGGTTCAAATTCAGAGATGAATTTTTCCCACCTCCATGCGTCAAATGTACCTTCCCGGGGAATTTCCCATCTGGTACTCTTCGACCATTTATTCCACCTTTTGAGGGGTTCTGTAAACTTCCCCCCCAAACTCACCTTCATTAGTTGTGCAGCTGTCCTTACCCTGAAGAGGGCTGGTTCCCCCTCTCTCTTCATGGACTGACTACTGCCCATCGTGACTAGTCACTGGTATATATCCCGCGTCCGGGTACCTGTTTACCCCCTGGAGCACTCGGTGGGATCCTACCGAGAGGCCTGATTCCACCACTTTCCCAGCACAGCGTAATTTACGTGATTCTTATCGATCACCCGAAGCGCATCAAGTGGCGGTCAGACTGAGAGCACACCTCCCACTCCCACAGCACAATTTATGTGATCCTGACCACCCGAAGTGTTTGTGGTAACCAGGCTAAGTGTTATACTTCCCTGGACCGCCCACTCGCACAGAGCAATTTATGTGGTTCTCATCACCCACTGTGTTTGGCAGGCCACACCGCACAATGATGAAAGTGGCTTTTCTCTCCCTGCACACAGTAGCTAACACAAGTCAAAACAAAAAGAGGGGTTCTTGGATGTTACTTAGGGGTCACTGGTTGGCCGGAAACCTGCTAACTGACCTTTAGGAAATTTGTGTAAAGGAAAAAAACTTTCCTAATACACACAGAAAAACCCTTTTTCAACCTGAAAAACTGTTTAAAAAGGACAAAGTGGATCCTTATGAAAAACACGGGACGTTTCACAGTAAAACAATTACACAGAGGTAAACCGAAAAACTGCGCCAAAAGTAACCTTGTTGCTGACGCAAAAATCACTCATACCAGCACTGCTAAAGGATCTGCGCTACACACGCAATCTTCACTGCAACCACCTAGAACCGTTTACACAAAAAGTCTGCTGGACGCGAAACACGTGACACAGCAGCTTAAAACAAACCCGCTTTACAATAAGGAACTACTTTTAACAGGAAAAACACAAGAAAAACATAATCACTATACAAGAAATCTATGTGCAAAAACCCAGACTTCACCGCGCTCACTAAATGTGGAACACGTGAAGGGAAAACTCGCTTAACACACTTTAAATTGGCTGGCAATACGCAAATTTAAAGCTAAAAGCAAACAAATGAAACTGTAAAAAAATTTGGATTAAAAACACAAAATGGGTCAAATGCATATAGGAAACTTCATGCACATTGCATAGAGATTACTGCACATATGGTAGTCAACAAAATGGCCACCAACAGGGAAAGCACATGGTCATTAACAAAATGGCCACCAAACAAAAGGAGTCCATGTGGTTAGTCAAGAAAATGACCCCCCACAGAGGAGCACATGGTAGATACTAGAATGACCCCCCACAGGGAAGCACATGGTAACACTAGAATGGCCCCCCCACAGAGGAGCACACGGCAGACTCTAGCCTCAAAATTGCCTCTAACCTCTTACATAAAACAGACTTTTGGACAGAACATACACTGGACAATTACACAACAATATACAGCACACATACAACACAATTTGGCACAATCACAGAACAGACATAAAACACCAACATATCACACTAACATGCACATGTAACAGAAAGGACCCCCTGCTGCATGCTTGCTGGGAGCAGTAGTACCACAAAACATTGCACAGACTACATACACACAGAGATCTTACAACAGTTAACAATTAACCTAAACCTTTCAGCACTGTGATAATTACCTCACGTGGAGGGGGGTAGAGCAATCACCACAGTACCTACAACCCACAAATACTTACCTAACACTATGCAACAACTTTTACCCGCTAAAACATATACCCGTTTAATTTTTGGTTGGAAGATTTTTAAACTTGACCAAATCCAGCCAACCAAACCCACCCCTCTGCTGCTCTCCGCAGAGACAAACCCTTGTCTTTCACCCACAAATCAAGAGTTTAGGACAAAAAAAAAAACTAGGTCCTTGCTAAGCGGTAATTCTTGTTAGCTAACAGAGAACAAAATCAGCCACACGAACACGCAAACAGCGATCCTCTTAATGGCAGAGAGACCTGAAATGTGCCGGCATACTTTTTGCTAGTTCATGATGGCTATTCCCCCCTCGTGCTTGGTTAGCTATGCAAGAATACGCGTTAGTATCCACCAGGCTCGCCAAACTGTCTTGGAAATTCGCTTTAACGAATTTCTCCTTACCGTGAGTACTCACAGTTGGATGCGCAGAAATCCCCCATAAAGCTGTGCGAATCTCGCTTACCACGACTGCAGCTAAATTACACGATTCCTGCCCATCCAAATACTTTAGCTCTATTGAGATGTGGGGGTGGAGCTCCGTTACCCTAGAATGATCACACGACACTCTCAGGATGATGGTTGAATTCACATAAGGCCTGGTTTCAGACTCAGCTCTCTGTTTTATTAAAAATACACACATGCCCCCCACATGAATAAAGTCAATCCCCTCCCACCGAACAATGCAATGGGGAGTGCCTATACACAGGATGTACATTCCAATTGGAGCATAGCCTTTCCTATTATCTATCACTGGTCCTCCCCCATGAGTCTTCTGAGGTCAGCAGACTTCCTCCCCTTCCCCCCCATGAGCCATCTGAGGTCATATTTCCTGTCCTACTAGCTTCTATTGGTATGTAAATTCTTTGTACAAGCATTCCCTAAAAATATCAGTCTGTACCTGGATGGGCCCGATACGATCTTTATTAAAACACATCCATCCAGATACAGTTCAGATTAGTAATGGGTTGTAAGATATGCATAAGCCTACACGTGGAGTTCACACCGCTTGGCGCCTTGCGTTATGAAGCCCATGTGGTACTATGCTGCTGATATGTGGATACAGGCCCGCGGTCTACTGCCAGCGACATTCGCATCGAATGCCGTGGTGGTATACACGCCGGTCTATAAGCGCAGATCTGCCATCTCATCCATTACCAAGCTGAGTACTGTAATACATACATTGTACATGCGCATGGCCCAATTGCAGCCTTCAGAGCTTTAATTAAGCCACACGAGAGACATATGAATAACACGAATATATGACACATTTAAAGTTCGACCAACAATACAAAATTTCCATGACAGCCCTGGGCGCTGACAACCCATGCTAAGCCACTGCTGGGACGTGCAGCAATTGTCTTCAAATCCACAATCATACAAACATTTCTTTAAGAAAAGTAATCTGAGTATACAAAGTGATATATGCAAAAGAAATACAATTCAATATATGAGTGTATCTCCAATCAAAAATCAAAAAAACTTCTGTCCGTGACATCTGTGGTGACATGATTACCACAAGATACTATTCAGGAAAAAAAAACAGGTAACCAGATAATTATTCAATGAATAATTAAAAATATAAGAATTGTGGAAAACATAAAACCCACGAAACCCTTTTCACAGAAAAAAAAAAAAAAACCTCCTATCTGTCCTCATCTAGAAAGGTGCTCCCCAAAAGAAATATATAGTCCAGGACTCACAGGCTGTGAGGAGACCCTGGAACACACAAAGGGAGATGGCACAAATCCCAGAAAAACATGCTAGAAACATTGCATAAACACTCAGAGAGAATGTATAACTTTCTGTACAGGGCTGCATTTTTGATGTAAACACTCCACAGCACAAAAATATATATTATTATATAAAACAATTACATAAAAAATCATATGTGCAAAAAAGTCCAAAAAGAAAGTCCCAACATTATAAGTGTGCTCCAATCCCAGAAATAGCGGTCAACAAAATCTTCAAGAAGTGCTCACACCATCCGGGATTGACAATCCAATCCCCACTCACCAGATGGGGTGGACTCTTTGCTGGTATGGCTAAAGAGTCAAACAAGCTATAAAGATGGGGTGCATCCTTTCCAGATAAATGTGTGCTTGATAGCCTCAAAAAGCGATCCCCACGTTTAGGTGGCAATGAAAAACAAATAAAGAACACAAATAGTGCAATACTGTATAAACTCTTTATTACTTATACCCCCTTATTTACCAGGCCAATTTTCAGCTTTCAGTGCTGTCGCACTTTGATTGACAATTGCGCGGTCATGCAAGATTGTACCCATATGAAATTTTTATCATTTTTTTCTCACAAATAGAGCTTTCTTTTGGTGGTATTTAATTGCTGATGGGCACTTTACTTTTTGTGCTATAAGCAAAAACATTGCAAAAAAATTTGAAAAAAAAAAAAAGTTTCTTTGTTTCTATTATAAAATTTTTCAAACAGGTAATTTTTCTCCTTCACTGACGTGCGTTGATGAGGCAGCACTGATGGGCACTGACAGGCGGCACTGATGGGCACTGATAGGCAGCACTGAAGGGCACTGATAGGCGGCACTGATAGGCGGCACTGAGGTGGCACGGATAGGCGGCACTGATAGGCAGCACTAATGAGGTGTCACGGATAGGTGGCACTGATAGGCGACACTGATAATGGGTACTGATAGGTGGCACTGGCTGACATCACTGCTGGGCACTGACTGGCGGCACTGCTGGGCACTGACTGGCACAACCGCTGGGCACTGACTGGCAGCACTGCTGGGCTGCACTGATGGGCACTGGTGGGTGGCACTGGTGGGCACAGGTGGGTGGGCACAGGTGGGTGGCACTACTGGGCACAGGTAGGTGGCACTTCTGGGCACAGGTGGTGACACTGCTGGGTGGCACAGGTGGGCGCACTGCTGAGCACAGGTGGGCGCACTGCTGGGCACAGGTGGGTGCATTGCTGGGCACAGGTGGGCACACTGCTGGGCACAGGTGGGCGGAACTTGTGTGTGGCACTGCTGGGCACCGATCATCAGGGCTCTAATGATCAGTGACCCTGATGATCGGTGCCGATCCCCTCTCTGACAACTGCCGGTTTTTGGCAGTACTTTCCTCACGATCTGAAAGCGTGAGGAAAGTGCAGCCGAGAACCGGCATTTGCATTTCCCGGTGATCAGCGTGTCATTGGACATGGCTGATCACGTGGTAAAAGGACGCTGTGATTGGCCTTTTACCACGTCACGTGATCAGCTGTGTCCGTAGGACACAGCGATCACGGAGATCGCCGGGTGCGCGCCCCCGGGGGCGTGCAGGAGAGCGCGTTCTGGGTGGACGTCATTTGACATCCACCCAGAACTGGCTGGCCGCAGTGCAGCCGTCATTCGGCTATCTGCGGTCGGCAAGTAGTTAATGCACTCACATGGTATAAACTGCGTTCACGCTTCTATATAAATAAGCTTCTGAGGCTCACGACACAACTAAATATAAATTCCTTCTTTTTGAAGTGGACTGGCAGTAGGTGACATAAAATCAATATCCCCTGAAGGAAAGTAGGAAGTGACTGCGGAGTGCCGCAAACCAACATGCGCTCCACTCACCGGATGTGACGTCACTACGAATCCCCCGGATCCGGAAATACGTTGACACGTTTCACCCCTCCTCCAGGGTGTTATCCTGGATTCTTTACTGTTACATTGGTAAGGATGTGAAACACAATCTGCAGGGATACTGAAAATGGTAGTGACATAAACACACACACAGACACAATCAAGTTGAAGTGGATGGAATGGTGTGTTTTTTTCAACCTTACCAACTACTACCTATGTGCTGTGCTGAGGCTAGCCAATGTCTACCTAATATATACCTCAATTCTGTATTTGAAATATTTTTGGAATATTTGGGGATAATGGGATGGGAGAAGGTTCTGGGAATGTGGAGATGTCATTTTGAAGTGTTTTTGTGCATTATACAGTGTGGAACTGTGAGAAAAGAAACACTGCAGCTATACTATAAAACTTTTTTGCCACTTGGGTTTAAAGTGATTGTAAAGGTAAACTTTTTATTATTTAAGAATAACAAACAAGTCATACTTGCCTGCTCTGTGGAATGGATTTGCACAGAGCAGCCTGAATCCTCCTTTTCTCTGTTCTCTGGCTGGCACTCTTGCTTCTTGCTCTGGGGGCACTCACATGTACTCTCTCCTAACCGGCTCTAAGACACTCCTGCTGCTATTACGTAGGTAATTAAAAGGTAGGGCTGGAGGGGGCTGGGGGGAGCTGCATGCAGAAGGTTTTTTACTTTCATGCATAGAAGGTAAAAAACCTTCTGCCTTTATAACCACTAAGCTTGCAATTTTCTTGCAAGGTCCACCAAATTTTCAACAAACTGAATCCAGACTCACCCGCTCATCCATGCTATTCAATAAGGTGGATAACCTGGTTCATTACATAGCTTTACTCTGTAATTCTAAGCTATCCATTCGAAACCACAGAACATTTTTTTACAACAAGAGAATAGATCAAACGTTCTAGCGTGTGTGAAAATATGATGCATTAAATCAGCTTGCATGACAGCCCAAGGTCTCGCACAGAAGCCTGAAAACTGCTTCTTCTCCTTAACTGAAGGAAAGCATTTTGATTTTCTAAAGCTCTATCAATATGCGGCTTCAATACATTATTTGCAGTGCTTCAAGTCATTCATGTAATTCTGTCAGCATAATCCACAGTGTACACGTGGGAACAGGATATTATTAATTAATCATTGTGTGACACTGCCAGGCTTCTGAAGTGTGGGCTATAGACCATTTCACTGCAGCTGAGAATGATATTACATAAAGGTCTACAGATTACATGTGCTGTTACCTGATCAGCCCTGTTTATGAGCTTTATACTAGCACTCAGCAGCTCTCTATAGCGAGGTTAAAGGCTCAGTGACTTTTACTGCCTCTAGAAGCCATACAGTGATATAAATTGCTGTCAACAGTAAAGGCCAGCTCTTATAAAGCAAAATATTTATTCAATAATCTATTTCTGGCTATGATGAAACTTGGCAACAAACACATTTGACATGAAATGCTTGATACATGTGCACCCCCCAGTGGACTAGATAAAAACAGATTTTTTTTTTCTTTGCTGTATTTCCCACAAGAACATATGTGCAATTACAGAAATGTAATTTATCTAATGTCAACCAAGCGTGTAGAACAAAAGAAATATTAAAACACAGCAGTTATGACATTACAAGCTTATACACAATAATATAACATAATAGTGCAGATTTATTTCCTACTATTAAGGATTACAGGCTAAGGAAATATGTTTCAGGTTGACTGAGCCGCTGCAATGAGAATGTTCTTGGTGACATTGCATGCCCTGTAGGCAGCTAATGTTTGCATTAGAGTGGTTAGAGCATGAACATCCTGTCTGCCCCTCCTAACAGTGGTTTTGGCTTTCAAAACATGTATGTTTGTGTGCATGGCACAAGATATAGATATATATTATTATTTTATCTATCTATCTATCTATATATATATATATATATATATATGAAATTTATTTATTCATTTATTTTAAAAGATAACTACATTTGGAGTAGCTGCCTCATAATTACATGCTGCAGTCATAAGTTATCTTATGCCGATCGGTTAAACTGCAGATATATTTACATTTGAGTTTTGAATTTGTTTTTTTTTTATTTTTTATTTTTTTTTATAAGATAACTACATTTGGAGTAGCTGACTCATAACTACAAGCTGCAGTCGTAAGTCATCTTATGCCCATTGGTTACACTGCAGATCAGATGTATTAACATTTGTGTTCTGAATTTATAAAACATCATAAGACAACAGGGTCCCAAAGAGGCTAATTCATTTTAGGTACAAGGGGTAAGCAAAAGATAGCAAAGGATAGCAAGGATAGATGGAGACCTATTAGGATAGTTTTTAGATGCCAAATGTACAGGCTCCAAAATTACCATGAGCAAAATCAGATCCTCTGTGGCCCAGTCTCAAGAATTGAATGTTTCAAGATTCACAAGGCTGGGTTTTACATAAAAGGTGTTCTTTATCAACTACTTGTATCCCGTGACAAAGATCTATAACTTGGTTTAAAAGGCACTAGGCTAGTTATGAGCTTCAGGTTTGGGATAATTATTTATTTGTTTATTTTATTTATTATAGGTACTTATATAGTGCTGTCAATTTATGCAGCTCTTTACATATATATTGTAAATTCACATCAAATATATGAGTTCAACCTGAACCAAACCTATTTGTAGTTTGGCATTAGGAGGGTACCTTGCAAGGGGAGGGAGAGCACTCTGCAAGGTACCTTGTCCCCTTGTCCACATGTTGCTCCCCCAAAAATCATGTGAGGGAGTGCAGGATCTGGAAGCCCGTTTAGAATAGGAGGCCCCCAAATATTGGCCATCCCCGCAGGTGTACAAAGAACCCGTTTTAATCATTCACAAAAAAGTAAAGGGCTCATTTAAACTGGCAGTAACCCTCACCACCCCTCTGAAACGCAAACCATGGTTGACATGCAGCGGGGAGATATTTTGCCTCTTCGCTGTCTGTTTTATCCCTCAAAAGCCCACACCACTGCACCACAAACATGATGTTGCAAGGCGTTTTGGTACTGCCTCATTCACTTGAATGGGTCATGTGCAGCAGCTGTACTGTACTTCCCTTCCCTTCTCAGCAGCATGTGTGAACAAGCCCTTTATTAAAATAAAAAAAATTAACAATAGAAACATAATGTCCTGCAATGTACATCCAACGCCAATCACAATGACCTGCTGACATGACAACACACTGCGTTCTACAATGTTCACCCCCCTTTTTGGTCAGTGATGTTATTAATTTGCAAACTTGCAAACAGAAGCCAGTGGGAGCTTTCATTTGTGCTAGTAGTGCTATTGCCACAAAATGACAGATCCCTTGATTTGTTTACAAACAGAAGCTGGCCAGGGATTTGTCATTTATTGGAAGCAGTGCTACCACCACTAAATGACATCTACCCATGCCCTTTTTTAACAGACGGTTGCTAACTGGCCCGTAAAAAAACAAGAGTTGGCTTCTGTAGCTTTCAAAACAGTTCAGAGATATGTTTGAGTTCATCTGACCTTTTTCTGGCTTTGCCAAACCTACGGCAAAACAAAAAAAAGGCAAATTGTCTGATAATCTATAGCTCATACAATTTCCTGCATCCATACATGTTTATTTTTGTAGAAGCCAATAGGATTTCTTTAACCTACCATGCCTGCTTCCAACTGTTAAATATTATGGGAATCTGTGATGGTATAGAAAGGATTCTCATGTGACTTGTTAGATTATTGTTAGATATTGCTGGATAATGCCCTCATACACACTGTTTAACAAATCCAAGAGGGAGTTCAGAACACAGATTTGTGGAGATTCCATGACCTCCTTAGTAACCATTTCAAGATATCAGTGTGGTTTTATGGAAAGGTCTGGACCAGAAGATACATTTTACTGCCTACATCCCTCAAAGAGATGGAGAAGGGGGTTCAGGGTTGTATGGCATCATATGGCATCCACAGGATGCCTCAGGATGTCATACACACAGTTCAGGGTTGTATGACATCCTACGGCAAGAAGTAATGAAGCAGTTCTGGCAGCAAAGATTTGTTCCTCTCTCTTTTGCTAACATTAAATCAAGCAGAAATTATAGCCATTACATTGACAATGTCATAACATTCTTTACATTTCTTATAACTGTTTACATTCTTCAAAGAGACCTCCATTTGCAGCAATTACAGCTCAGCAGACCAATGACATGATCCTCTTTCACCTAAAGATGAAATGCTAGACAAAGAGAGACACGGAACACTGCTCCTGCTTGTTAAAAAGTTAATACAACTTTATTAAAATAAAACAAAACAGAACTTCTACATGTATCTCTAAAATATCATCAAACTAACACTCTCTTTACATTGGATGCTGTACTCATATAAATCCTGTTATTCCTGTAAATGGAAACACTTGATCATCCTTATACATTTCATTTCAAACAAATACAATGTTTTTTCTAAGGGCGGTGATCCTGAGATTTGCATTCACTTAAATCCTACATCATTCTACCTCTCCTAGCTATATTATAGGTGTATATCTACCAATTATTTACCCAATATTTACCCAAAATTCTTTGGTTTACATTTACCCTATGTATCAAGCAAAATTAGTGAAAATTGGACCAAGATTCACCTAGTATAAATTTCCTTCCATGACATTTGTCAACATTTGTTCTTCAATAGGAAACGGATTTTCATAGTTCCCAACTGTCCCTGATTTCGAGGGACTGACCATCATTTGGAAGTTCCTCTGTCCCTCTTGCCTCCTCATTTGTCCCTCATTTTGGCCTGATCTATATAGTTGTATTTAGTTGTATTTAAAATGCACTACTTAGCTATCAAAAAGTGCTAAACCTTTCATCCAATTCCTAAATTGTTGCCGATATAAAGGAATAGTAGTGGTAAAAATGCACTTTTTAGATTAACCTAACAGTTTTTTTTGGTCCAATTCTCCTTTAAGGGGGTGTGTCCTATGCCTACATACTTTTGCTAGAAGGTGTCCCTCATTCCCTTCTCAGAAAGGTAGGAGGTATGGATTTTACTGTAACATATGTTAGAAGTGGCTGAATGATGCATATTCACATGAGAAGTATGAAGCCAAATATGGGCAATGATGTCTCAGGAAACCCGTTTCCCCAGGTGAGTGGTACACAGCACCACCTGCCTGGAGTTTTCATGTTCTCCCTGTGCCTGTGTGGGTACTCCCACACTCCAAAGTCATGCTGGTAGGTAAAATTGGACCCTTCTAAATTAGCCCTAGTATGTGTATGTATGAATGTCATTTAGGGACCTTAGATTGTATTTTGTGTCACATATTACCATGTCTCTAATACTTTAGCCTTTGTCAGTTACTTTAGAGAAAATTTGTTTCCATTTCTCCTGCTACGTTTGGAATTTCTACAAATGAAAAACTGAGTGACCTGTAGAAATACCCTGTAGAAATACCAAAGATGGTGGGAGAAACATCACATTGTACAAATAGTGCCGCGCTCCCTGATTATATGCTCAATATGCACCTGAAAACAGATGCGTTATTACCGTGAATACAATATATTATAATAAATTATAAATTGTGAATAAAATATCAAACCATATTGACTGTGCTCATAACCACTGTGCAAATCAAATTATAAACTAATTCAATAACCCGCATCTCAATATAGTGAAAAAAAGTCCTCTTTAAATTCTGAAGCTCCAACTCCAGTATCTGGATGCAGTTGATCTATATATGCCCTCACCTTATATATAGCCTAAATGATATTAAGCTAAAACAGCTTTTTGTCCTAATTGGACAGCTGTAAATCACTTCTCCTGTATGCAATATTCTTTCCAAATGCTGTATGGATAGCTGTAGTTTGGTAATATTCCACCTGGGGTCTCTCTAGTAGAATGATCCCTGTATAGGGTATGGATGGATGGATATCTCCCTTTTCCCCTCCAGGGGTCTCCTCCTTCCTTTAAAATCCTCTCTCCAATGTGCCACATTAAGGGTATCATAAAAAAGGAGAAACCATAGTGCCTTATCCTTTTTAAATGTTAAATTTATTAGCTAACAATATTACACTCACATATGTGAAAATTAAAACAAGCTCAAAATGGTAAAGCATAGCCTGCTGCATGTGCTTCAGCCTATACTCGCCGTTCTGTCCGAGACAGGGTCGTGACGTCAGAACCCCTCCCCTACGCGTTATGCCACCGGGTCACGTGGCTTCATCAGGGAGATATGATTGGACGCCACTCCTCTCATTGCCTTATATATATATCTAACGGGCACCATTTTATTGTGGTCCGCATGCGCACGGCCATCTTTTTGGGGTCTGTTAGATGCAACACGCCATCAAGGAAAATTGTATTGCCAAACAGATGATAATATTAATTACTGTGCACTATGTCACTATACGCTGACGGGCTGGCAAGCTATGCATAACACCACAGGGGCCATACATTACTACTAAATGCATAAATAAAAACTATATATAGACTAAACCTCCTAATCTCATTACATATATCATTAATAATCTTAAATGCTAAGAATTTACAATCCCATTATTATTAAACTATGCAAATAAATAAAATATAAATTAAACAATCCCCATTTATTTTATTAGAATGTATTTATAAAACACCACTCAGAATTATAAAATTAATTTATAAAATATAAAATTATATTAAAAAAATTAATAAAAAATTAATTAATTTATATAACAAAATACAAATTTATGTATGAACTTCAAACTATACTCACCCCTCCCTAAACTACATAATATATATGTTAAAATATCTGTAATTAAAACATACTAACATTATTATATATATTAAATTTATATTTAATTGTCTTCTAGAGGCGGATCACAGTACCTACTACTCCTTAAGATAAATTTTATTTAAAAATTAAAATTCTATATAATTTTTTAAAAATGACCCTATACCATATATAAAACTTTGGTCCACATAATCATTATCTTTGGTACAATTTCTTTTAAGCCTCAAAAACTGACCTCTTGGTATATTGTTTAGCCATGATTTGTGATGACAACTATTTATAGTAATATAAACATTGCTATCTGTTGTTTTAAAAAAAATTTTTGTATATAACTGGGATCCTTCTTTCATAATTTGAATATCCATAAAATTAATGGATTCTTCATTTATAACCCAACTTAAGCTAATATTCTTGTCATTCTTATTTAAAAGATCATAAAAATTACTGAGTTCAGCCTTATCTCCATCCCATATGATCAATAGGTCATCAATATACCTGTTATATACCAATATATGGGATGCAAACACAATACCAACAGAATAGAGGACAGTATTATTCAAAACCACAGAGGCCACAGTATCAAAATAAATCACTATATAAATCCTATCATGTACCTACATAAAATAGATACTCGCCATTAAAATCGGAAGAACCCTGTTCACCAGCCCCTAATCCTTTTTTAGGGTGGGACATGAACCCACAAATGGAGAGGGAAGAAGAACAATACCCACAAGGAAAAGAGGGAACAGAGGAGGAAGAAGGTCTCAACAAAAAAAGAAGAAGGAACTGAAGGGAGAGGGAATATTTAATTTGAGTGGTTTACCCTTGAAAGAAGAAGAAATAAATGCATTAGATAAGGGACTTAAATTTGCTCCTAGTGAAGGATTAAACAAATTCGAGACTTATGTCAGTATTCATAAATTAATCAGGAAACTCAACCTGAAAAAATATTTTGCTTATACTCCCATGACACAGAATAGCCGCAAAGTTGAATATACAGCACATAGCAATTTTAGGAATAAATCAGTTTTTAATCCCAACATTGGAGATAATAGGTATATAGATACTTTTAAAAAATTGGTATTAGAAGATCTAGAATCTTTACAGATTAAGAAATACAGAGAAGCATCTATATTGAGAAAAGGAATTGATAGCCTTAAAAAGAGAAAGGACATAATAGTACGTCCAGCAGACAAGGGAGGGGGCATTGTGGTACAATTGAAAGAATATTATGAGTCTATAATGACGAATATGCTCAATGATGTTGATACTTATGAGGTATTAGGAGGTAATCCAATTAAAATTTACAAAAAAAATTGACCAAACTCATACAGTATGAGTGTTGTAAGGGAGTTCTAAATGAGAAAGAAGGAAAGTATTTGGTACCATCAGTGTGTAAACTACCTATAATAAATTACATCCCTAAAATACACAAAGACAGTGTTAACCCTCCAGGTAGACCAATAATAAATGGAATAGATTCACTCACTGCCAGATTGGGTGAATATGTGGACAACTATTTACAACCATTAGTGACTAAAACAAAAGCGTTCTTGAGGGATACCAAACTTGTTATACAAATTATTCAGAATATTAATGTTAATCCCAACACACATTTAGGTACAGCAGATGTGGAATCATTATATACCAACATAGATCACGAGGGAGCAGTAGAAGCGGCAAAATGGGCCCTTGAAAAATATTCTGATATTCCAAATAAACATAAAAGATTTATAGTGAAATGTTTGAAATATTGTTTGACACACAACTATTTCTGGTATGATAATAAATATTATTTATTGTTTGACACACAACTATTTCTGGTATGATAATAAATATTATTTACAAGTTAAAGGAGTAGCCATGGGCGCTAAATTCGCCCCCAGTATAGCCAATCTATATATGGTCAAATGGGAAGATATGTGTATCTTCCATAACATTAGAAAAGAAATATTGGTATATAACAGGTATATTGATGACCTATTGATCATATGGGATAGAGATAAGGCCGAACTCAGTAATTTTTATGATCTTTTAAATAAGAATGACAAGAATATTAGCTTAAGTTGGGTTATAAATGAAGAATCCATAAAATTTCTGGATATTCAAATTATGAAAGAAGGGTCCCAGTTATATACAAAAAATTATTTTAAAACAACAGATAGGAATGCTTATATTCCTATAAATAGTTGTCATCACAAATCATGGCTAAACAATATACCAAGAGGTCAGTTTTTGAGGCTTAAAAGAAATTGTACCAAAGATAATGATTATGTGGACCACAGTTTAATACTGTCTAAAAGATTTATTAATAAAGGATATAATAAAGAAGTAATAGAAGTAGAAAGGAAAAAAGTGGGATTAATGGATAGAATAGGTATGTTGTCTAACAAACAAAAGGATAATAGCAATTATGAGGAATTATTGGTAGTATTACACTATAATAAACAATATAAAGCAGTTCAAAACATTATTAATAGACATTGGAAGATATTGAAGTTGGATAAACATTTAAAAAATGTAATCCCAGATAAACCGAGATTCATTTATAGAAAAGCCCCTACTATAAGAGATAAGGTAGTTAAAAATATCTTACAACCTCCTATAAGGAATAATAATATTAGTTTCTTTCAAGGTATAGCTTTTTATGCTTGCGGAAGGTGTTACAGCTGTAGTAGAGTAACACATAACCCTAGACGGAGATTCACATTCAGTAATACACACAATGGCAAAGAGTATAAAATCAGACAATTCATCTCTTGTGATACCAAAGGGGTAGTATATGCTTTGAAGTGCCCATGTAACCTAATATATATAGGACGTACTAAGAGACCATTAAAGGAACGTATAAAGGAACATGTTTACAACATCAATAGAGGTTTTAAATATCATTATGTCTCACAGCACTTTAGACAGTACCACAATAAAGACGCTAGATCATTCAAATTTTGGGGTATTGAGAAACATATTAATCACTGGAGAGGGGAAAATACTATGAGAGAAATTAGCAAAAAGGATAGTCTGTTTAGCCCCTTATGGCTTGAATAAAGAGTTCGATTTGACTTGATTCATTAGCAATTATTAAAAAGAGCATAATATGTTGGGATCTAGACTTATATATATATGGTATAGGGTCATTTTTTAAAAATTATATGGATTTTTAAAAAATGATATGGAATTTTAATTTTTAAATAAAATTTATCTTAAGGAGTAGTAGGTACTCTGATCTGCCTCTAGAAGACAATTAAATATAAATTTAATATATATAATAATTTTAGTATGTTTTAATTACAGATAATTTAACATGTATATTATGTAGTTTAGGGAGGGGTGAGTATAGTTTGAAGTTCATATATAAATTTTTATTTTATTATATCAATTAATTAATTGTTTATTAATTTTTTAATATAATTTAATATTTTATAAATTAATTTTATAATTCCGAGTGGTGTTTAATAAATACATTCTAATAAAATGAATGGGGATTGTTTAATTTATATTTTATTTATTTGCATAGTTTAATAATAATGGGATTGTAAATTCTTAGCATTTAAGATTATTAATGATATATGTAATGAGATTAGGAGGTTTAGTTTATATATAGTTTTTATTTATGCATTTAGTAGTAATGTAGGGCCCCTGTGGTGTTATGCATAGCTTGCCAGCCCATCAGCGTATAGTGACATAGTGCACAGTAATTAATTTTATCATCTGTTTGGCAATAAAATTTTCCTTGATGGAGTGTTGCATCTAACAGACCCCAAAAAGATGGCCGCGCACATACGGACTACAATAAAATGGCGCCCCTTAGATATATATAAGGCAATGAGTGGAGTGACGTCCAATCATATCCCCCTGATGAAGCCACGTGACCCGGTGGCGTAACGCGTAGGGGAGGGGCTGTGACATCACAACGCTGTCTCGGACAGAACGGCGAGTATAGGCAGAAGCACACGCAGCAGGCTATGCTTTACCATTTTGAGCTTGTTTTAATTTTCACATATGTGAGTGGAATATTGTTAGCTAATACATTTAACATTTAAAAAGGATAAGGCACTATGGTTTCTCTTTTTTTATGATACCCTTAATGTGGCACACTGGAGAGAGGATTTTAAAGGAAGGAGGAGACCCCTGGAGGGGAAAAGGGAGATATCCATCCATCCATACCCTATACAGGGATCATTCTACTAGAGAGACCCCAGGTGGAATATTACCAGACTACAGCTATCCATACAGCATTTGGAAAGAATATCGCATACAGGAGAAGTGATTTACAGCTGTCCAATTAGGACAAAAAGCTGTTTTAGCTTAATATCATTTAGGCTATATATAAGGTGAGCGCATATATTGATCAACTGCATCCAGATACTGGAGTTGGAGCTTCTGAATTTAAAGAGGACTTTTTTTCACTATATTGAGATGCGGGTTATTGAATTAGTTTATAATTTGATTTGCACAGTGGTTATGAGCACAGTCAATATGGTTTTATATTTTATTCACAATTTATTTTTTATTATAATATATTGTATTCACGGTAATAACGCATCTGTTTTCATGTGCATATTGAGCATATAATCAGGGAGCGCTGCACTATTTGTACAATTTGTTTATTTACACTTTTTAATGAGTTGGTGTGAGTGTCAGGGAACCACATGGGAGGGGTTATAATTGTGTAATTAGCACAATTTAAAACTTCACCATAGTAGCTCACAAGTAATTATATAATTTTCTTTGGGAGAAACATCATAGCTTTAAGTTGTCATTATGTAAGAGTTGAGAAAATATCAAGAGATTAGAAACCACAACAGATTGGATGAAATAAATATCTATAAATTACTTTTGTGAGAATAGATATAATGTTTAGTGATTTATAATTACAGCCACTTTTGGGGGAGGTTGATGGAAAGATTGTTTTTCTCAGCCAGCTAAATATGACATATCTTTTATCCATCCAACAGGTGGAGTGCTAGTTTCCTTTTCATACCATTAGCATGATTGCATTTCAGCTGCACTGAAAGAGCCCTTTGTTTAGAGCACAGAAGTGAGTTATCAGGTTAGTAACTCTTCTGTTATCATATGGCTGGGTCAGAGGTTTCTACTAGAGAAATCAAATTGCAAAGCAAGCTGCTCTGCTAGAATGTCTCATTAGATAGTTCAAAGTACTCTGGGAACCTTTTGTAGTGTATTAAATGTTTATTTGTAAAACAAAGATTGCAAATATCATACTGAAAAATCAGATATACAACAGTTTAAAATGATTACAAACCTAAAGCAAAAACTAAAATAAAATTGATTTAAGCCATTATTTTCTTCCATCAAATGTATAGCATGTAATTTGATAAAATTAGAGAGTGGTCATGAATGAAAAGATCCAAGCAATTCAACAACATCTGGAGAAAGTGAAAACCAGGCTGGTAAAGAGCACAGCTCACAAACACTGCTAAAGACAACAATGCTAATCTCATTTTAAAGTAGATACAAATAAAGAAAAATCAAAACATAAAATAGCAGAAAATGTAATCAAAATAATTTATTTTATATTGTATTACCTTTTTCTCTGTCTCCTAGAATATTCTAACAGATATACAGCTAATGTTAAAGATTCAATATGCAGAGGAATTTGGTGCAGTAAACACATGCAATGTTGCTAAAACTTACTGGCCATTAACTATGAGATTTTTCAACTCCAATAATGAAGAGGTGCATGTTCCATTGGGTTAAAAAAGAAGCAAAATGTTTTAAAAAAATGCAAATTGCTACTGTAATTTTCCTCTCCTGGTGCCTATCCATGGCAACATACCTGTGATAGAACTCTGCCTCTAATCACTCCCTTAGGGTCAGAGAATAGCATAAAAGAAAAACAATTTTCTGTAATAAGCTTCATACCAAGAGTGGGTCTGTATGCTGCCATAGATAGGCATCAGGAAAGAAAAAGCACAGTAAGTATTTGATGCAATTTTCTGTTTTCATAGTGCCTACATGGCAGAATACCTGTGATAAATAACTAGCTGACAGGGTGGGTTGATGTACAAAAAAAGTTTTACCTAAACTGTTGCTCCCTTTTCTATCATGCATATATGATATGTGAGGATTTTGTTTTGGTGGTGATTGACTCATGTCTCATAAGAATGAAGCAGCCAGCCAGAAAGAGGCTGGCTGCCTCAGGGGGTTATTTTGACCCCTGAGGACACACTTTAGCAAGAAATGCGTTGGGAAGAGTTTCTGTGTGTTGATGTCACACTGCTGCATGGATTGTACACTGTGACCATATTTGTAAATGGCAGTCAATTTTGTTTGGTTTTATGTGGTTTATATATATATTATGCTGGATTGTTTTTAATAAATACTACTCAATGAGAAGCTTGTCAGGCTCCAGCTTGTGAGCTTTTATTCTATACAGCAATGGTATTTACCTCTCTGCCTTGAAGGTGGTGTCACAGTCAGTGTTGCAGCCAGTGAGGTACCGAAGGGACTGTAACAAGAGAAAAAAAGTGAAGCTTTGCCTGGGAGATATAATGAAGTGCTTTTGCTGTCATTATTTACACAGCCATGCCCTTTGGTGAGTGTTGGTGGTGGTATTTGCTCAGTGGGTATCACAAAGGTTTCTGTTGGTCCACATAATAGTGATGGAAAATTTTGTGCACTTTATTTTTTATGAACTGATGGAATTTTTTACTCTTTAATATTTATACACAGAGGAATGGAACTTTTTACATTGTAATTTATGAATTGCACTTTTTATTGATGAATTGCACTTTACTTTGATTAATAGCACATTTTAGATATTTATTGAATCTTCCTATTTTTCTAGTATTTTTAGTAATATTGTATTCTTACAGTTACTGCATTTTACACGTATTTATTAGCCAGAAAGAGGTAGATGAGTGAAAAGGTGGAAAAGGATTAATAATTGAAAATATGAAGAAAAGCTTAAAACATAGACTGTAGCAAAGTACAGAGTTGCCTGGACCAGGAAGAAAGGTAAGACCAGCAGCAGCAATGTTCAGTGGGGAGAAAAATTACTCCCCAGGACCAAACAGCCACCACTAACTGCCCCTGACCATTATTGTAAACTGGTTGGCCAAATATGCCCACAAAGCGGCCCCAAACCCTGTACCGTGGTATAAGGGCACATTTTTCCCATCCAAGATGGCGCCCAAATCTTCCACACCTAACTGCATATGCACAGCAAGCAGTGTGATGTTAACTGTACACCTGCTGCCAGCCAGAAAAGATGCCCCTTAGAAGGTAGTGGCATTAAAAAGATGTACACAGCACCAAGGGGAGAGGAGGAAAACAGGGAGGACGGAAGGCAGAAAACAGCCCACTGCAAAAATCAAACCAGGAAATGCCGTATATCATACATCAGGACTAAAGGGAAAGAGTTAAAGAGCTTCTGTGCACAGACTCACCTGTGTGAACTCAGAAGGAAAGCCAAATAGATTAGAAAAGCTGGGCACCCTATGCCCTGAAACTTTGCAGACACTTCATGTTAGCAGATTTTGTTTCTAGCGAGGTAATACTGCAATGCCCCATAAAACCATCAGAAGAGGCCTCCATACTGTTTAGCTCATTTATCAGCCCAAGACCTGAGATTGCGCCAGAGAAAGGCTGAACCCAGGTTGAAAAACTGATCTAGGCAGAGATAGGAACATTGCTTCACTGGTGCATGAGTTGTGAGGGTAGAAAGAATACTGAGGACCTCAACTGTTCATTAATGTTATTCACTGGTCCTGAGGGAGTGGTTAGAGGCTGATCTCTATCACAGGTATGCTGCCATGTAGACACCAGGAAAGCTGTTGTTATATGTCCAAGTTTTTTTGTTTGTTTTTTTTGTATAAAAGTATTACATTTTCATAGTCAAAAATATAGAAACCAGGCACATTTTTTTACCTTTTCTGATGAATCCAACAAGTTGGTGGCGACCAAATATTTTAAAGCAATACTTTTTTTCAAAAATGTTGACAACCATAATTGGCTGCACTGTAAATAGCAATTACACACTCGGCTTTCCGCTGGCAGAGGTCATACTTTATTACTTTAAACATTCCCTAGGATGGATACGTTTACCAAAGGTGGGCCCCTTCAGCAAAGTGAGGCTAAATCAAATGCCCAATAGCCCCATAAGGAGTGATGTCATACACTGTTCATTTTTTATGTTCAGCCAGCGAGTTCAGATCCTCCCACTGGGACATTGTATTCTGCACCATTGGCTATCACAATACTCTGATCAAGATATACACTATATTGCCAGGCTGCTTCTACAAACATTTGTGAAAGAATGGGTCGCTTTCAGGAGCTCAGTGAATTCAAGCATGGTACCGTGATAGGTTGCCACGTGTGCAATAAGTCCACCCGTGAAATGTCCTTGCTACTAAATACTCCACAGTCAACTGTTAGCAGTATTATAATAAAGTGGAAACAACTGGGAACAACAGCAACTCAGCCACGAAGTGGTAGGGCACGTAAAATGACAGAGCGGGGTCAGCACATGCAGAAGCGCACAGTGTGCAGAAGTTGCCAACTATCTGCAGAGTCAATAGCTAAAGACCTCCAAACTGCATGTAGCCTTCAGATTAGCACAACAACAGTGTGTAGAGAGCTTCATGGAATGGGTTTCCATGGCCGAGCAGCTGCATCCAAGCCTTACATCACCAAGTGCAATGCAGTGGTGTAAAGCACGCCACCACTGGACTCTAGAGCAGTGGAGACATGTTCTCTGGAGTGATGAATCTCGCTTCTCTGTCTAGAAATTTGATGGACGTCTAGATTTGGCGGTTGCCAGGAGACCGGTACTTGCCTGACTGCTTTGTGCCATGTGTAAAGTTTGGTGGAGGGGGGATTATGGTGTGCTGTTGTTTCTCAGTGATTGGGCTTGGCCCCTTAGTTCCAGTGAAGGGAACTCTTAAGGCATCAACATACCAAGACATTTTGGACAATTTCATAATACCAATTTTGTGCAAACAATTTGGGCATGGCCTCTTCCCGTTCCAACATGACTGCGCACCAGTGCACAAAGCAAGGTCTATAAAGACATGGTTGAGTGAGTTTGGGGTGGAGGAACTTGACTGGCCTGGTCCTGGCCTCAACCCGATAGAATATCCCAATACTTTTGGCAACATAGTGTATCTTCCAGCATGTCTCTTTGACAGAAGTCAATCAAACAATTGACTTCTACCAAGAAAACAGAGAAATGGGATTTTTAAGGTCTTGATACCTTACATCAGAATGGATCAGACGACTACATCTAAAGTAAAAACATCACGTTTTATTACATAATCTCATTTAAAAGTTATTGGGGTGACAAACCCCCTAGAGAAATGCACAAATACTAGAACTTCACATGATAGTACATAGAATATAGAATATTAACATCTGTATATGTATCAGGAAGAGGGCTTCTTCAAGGGTTCAAAGGGTGCAATCAAAAATCGCTACTAAAAACAAAAAACAGAAAAACAATATACAGTATCTCACAGAAGTGAGTCCACCCCTCACATTTTTGTAAATATTTTATTATATCTTTTCATGTGACAACACTGAAGAAATGACACACATGCTACAATGTAACGTAATGAGCGTACAGTTTGTATAACAGTGTTTATAACACACATGGCTGTGTGCCGAGTTATTTTTAGGGGACAGCAAATTTACACTGTTATACAAGCTGTACTGCTTTGCATTGTAAAGGGCCAGAGTCAAGGAAATACCCACTAAAGACCAGCAGTGGATTAGCAAAAGTTGTTTAGTATCCCTAAGCATGTATGACTTATTTGATAGGTAAGTGTATGGTGCACCTATTCAGGGATGGGAAACACTACGATTTAGTCGGCACGGTGGAGAAATGCATTAATTTGATTATTACACTTTGGAGCACATTTTTTCTTTAATGTGAGTTCATATCTGAGTGCGTATAATTAGTAACTTAAAAAAAATGGTGTTGCACTTTGATGTATTTCTGTTTATTTTGCACGGTTTTGGAGCCAAAGGTCCAATGAAGATATAGCACGTGGAAGGAAAACTATATGGATCAGAAATTTGCAGGCTACTTAGTCTTCCTAAAAGCGCGTTTGGCCTATTATAATTTATAGGTCAAAATTCAAGGTGAGCAGGGAATGGGGCCACAATTCAAGCATGGCGTTGAATATTGCTGGACGATAGCACAACAAATGTTGGATTGGACTGATATTATTTTACATTATTGCAAATCTTTTTTATGTACTGACACTGCATGTTTCTTTTAGAGCTTATGTTTTAACAATCTGAGGAGGTAGCTGCAAGGATTCAACCTATATCTGTAGCCCTTTAAATGTCCTCGGATATTACCAGCCTCTGAGCTCAGGAGAAATAAAGATCTGGACACCGAAGTGTGCAAGCTAAATCTCTGAAAGTTTAATGCATGCTAGCAGTTTTTACAAAATATTGTAATGACCAATAACAATATTGTACTCTTATCAAGAAAGATAACAACGACAAATGACTGAAGACCACCATATAAGGCAGTTCCGTTTAGAAAACAAAGAGTTGTTACAAGTGACATGAAAAAACGAAAGTAACTTGTTCACACATCTAAAATGGAGGTGTTAAACAAAATGGATGCCAGTTAATAAGACATTTTTCCTTACAGTAGCGCATCAAATTGTTTTTTATTTATTTTATTTGAGTGTGAGTACACTAGATCAGTGAGTGCAGCAATCTCCTCCTTCCATTACTGCATTTTGGGTATAGCAGTGCACAAGCCTTTACTATTAAAAATAAATAATGAACTATTTTTTTTTACAAAATGGCCAAGTAAAATTGTTAACTACTCTGTCTGGAGTCAATACAATATTTGGCTGTCTTTTTCTGCAAAATAAATACACTTTGAAGTTGATTTTTTTTACTAAAAGTTGACTGTTGTCTCGCCTGTTCACGAGTGCTTGAAGGCTTTGTGAAGAGCCAGTATAGTATTTGCTAGCTTTTTGCTATGAAAAAAAACACTCTAGTGTTGATGTTTTCAGAAAAATTGCATGGTGTTTTGCTATGAAAAGTAGGCTAATAAAAGTGCTTAAATACTCTGTATGGAGTCAGTTCAAGATTTTGCTGGCTTTATTTAATGAAATATTATAGTTTAATGTTAAATTATTGATTAAAGCTGGCTGTTGTCTCCCTGGTTCAAAATATGGTCTTCTAAAGTTGCTTAAATCATGTGCTTAAACGAACACCAAATATTGTTTAATTTGGCTTTTCTGGGCACAATTCACTAAAACTTATCACATGAGTTAAGTCAGTCACATGACCACATATCGTATGTGATACTGAAAATGTCAATTCAATATTGCTAGTATGCGGTATTTACCGAAAATAGAAAAAACACTCAGTAAATACAGCATAAAAAGACCTTAAAGTCAATTCACAAAAGGAAATAAATAATTAAATGCACGCAGTAATTAAGTAGTAGTCCAGGCATGCGGTATGTACTGGTATCTGTCAGTAGTGTCATGGGTTGTTAAGAAATGGGTGGCTGCAGATTCCTTAACAACCTATGAGTCATCAGCAGTCAGCAGGGTTCCCCACTGACAGCTGAATGTAAAAAAAAAAAAAATTCAGGTAATTAAAAAATAATTAAAAAAATGGCAACCCCCACGCCAAAATAAAAAAAATGGCGTGGGGTCCCCCCATAATCTATACTAGACCCTTGTTCGAGCATGCAGCTCGGCGAGTCAGGAAAGGGGGGGTGTCCCCCCTGAACCATACCAGGCCACATGCCCTCAACATGGGGGGGAGCTTTGGGGCGGGAGGCTCCCCCCCAAAGCACCATGTTGATGGGGACAAGGGCCTCTTCCCCACAACAAAAAAGGAGCGTGAAAAGAGATTCACAAAAAAGCAGTTACATTATGGACAGAATGCAATACTCAAAAGTAATTAAAAAAATTATGCTTTATTACACAATACATATGTAGACATATAAGGTAAATACCTCAGTTCACCATCACCTCAGTATGAGATAATACATCAAAATTGACTTAAAATCACTTAAAAACAGATGTCATGACCGTTCAAAGTAATGGATTGCTGCAGATATAGTGACAATAGGTCTAACACATATGCAGCACTGACACAATGGTTACACCGCCAAGCAGGGGGTGTTTCAAAAAATTGTACCAAACATGGCATAGCAAACAATGCAGTATATGGCTGATCATGTGTACCAGGTAGCGGATATAATTGCCCAATAAACCTTAGCAGGTGTATATAGACTGTAGAAAAATATATATAGAGAGAATCTGCCTCCACAACCATTAACTGGGTAATAAGCAGAACAGACAGTAGTTACGGTAAGTACAGTTGTGTTCAAAATAATAGCATTGTGTTGAAAAAAGTGAATAAAGCTCAAAATCCTTCTAATAGCTTTTATTTCCATACACACAAATGCATTGGGAGCACTACACATTCTATTCCAAATCAAAACATGAAGAGAAATATATCAAATTTGTGTTGTTCCTCTAAATAAATTGAAGAAAAGTGAATATTAGACTGTTCAAAAATATAGCAGTGTTTGTATTCTTCTTTACAAACTCAAACATTCACTATATAAACTGAAAAATGTTTGAAGATTTTGCTTTCCTTTAAATCACTTAATTAATATTTAGTTGTATAAGCACTGTTTCTGAGAACTGCTGTACATCTGTGTTGCATGGAGTCAACCAACTTATGGCACCTGTGAACAGGTATTCCAGCCCAGGATGATTGGACTACATTTCACAGTTCTTCTCTATTTCTTGGTTTTCCCTCAGAAACTGCATTTTTGATGTCACCCCACAAGTTTTCTATTGGATTAAGATCCGGGGATTGGGCTGGCCACTCCATAACGTCAATCTTGTTGGTCTGGAACCAAGATGTTGCACGTTTACTGGTGTGTTTGGGGTCGTTGTCTTGTTGGAACACCCATTTCAAGGGCATTTCCTCTTCAGCATAAGGCAGCATGACCTCTTCAAGTATTCTGATGTATTCAAACTGATCCATGATCCCTGGTATGCGATAAATAGGCCCAACACCGTAGTATGAGAAACATCCCCATATCATGATGCTTGCGCAACCATGCTTCACTGTCTTCACAATGTACTGTGGCTTGAATTCAGTGTTTGGGGGTTGTCTGACAAACTGTCTCCAGCCACTAGACCCAAAAAGAACAATTTTCTTTCATCAGTCCACAAAATGTTGCGCCATTTCTCTTTAGGCCAGTCAGTGTGCTCTTTGGCAAATTGTAACCTCTTCAGCACATGTCTTTTTTTCAACAGTGGGACTTTGCGGGGGCTTCTTGAAGATAGCTTGGCTTGCCATTTTCGCTATCCTTCTATCCATTCGAATGGTAGTTTTTCGCTTTCTTCCACGTCTTTCAGGTTTTGGTTGCCATTTTAAAGCATTTGCGATCATTTAGGCTTAGCAGCCTATCATTTTCTGCACTTCTTTATATGTTTTCCTCTCTCCAATCAACTTTTTAATCAAGGTACGCTGTTCTTCTGAACAATGTCTGGAACGACCAATTTTCCTCAGAATTTCAGAGAGAAATGCACTGTAACCAGCATGTACAACATTTGCTGCCTTCCTTCCTTAAATAAGGGCAATAATTGTCACCTGTTTTTCAAAGAATGAATGACCTCACTAATAGAACTCCACATTGCTATTATTTTGAACATGCCCCTTTCAATTAGTGATTCAATTACACAGAATTAGCAGCATGCATGTCATGACTGTTGGGTCTGTTGGATTTCCATTACTCTACTACACCTGCTAGTAAATTATTTGCCATGTAGTAATATCATTTCTACCAAAAACAGTGATTGATCAGGTTAGTGATGTCTGACTGCTATTATTTTGAACACAACTGTATATGTAGCAAGAGTAGGTGGTGAGATATCAGACAGCAGCAGTCATGTCCATGATACTAGATAACATGAACTTGATAGCCGTAGTTCTGTCACTATATGACTTCCATAGTATTGTAGAAATGGCAGGGCCCTGCCATAAGGGGGTTCTTCACCGCAACATGCGGGCTGCACACCTCCTTAATGGTAATGTTGTAATATGAAATACAGGATCATCCGTGCCTTGTAGTAAACAATGCCCCAGTTTAGGTAAAATTGTAGGTGAATGTCCATTGATGGTGGCAAGGAGAGCACCAAATCTTGGTGATTTACTTATTCACTCTGATTATCAGCCATTAAAACAATCAACATGGCTTACGCTATGTACTAAAGGAATGTTTAGATGTGGAAAATGCCAGATTTGTAAATTTGTAGATCGTACCTGATAGGTTCTCTGATTCGAATAATAAGGCTCATTTTAAAATTCAAAGCCTTATAAATTGCTCCACTGCTAGAGAATTATATATGTTGACATGCCCATGTAAAAAAATGTATATTGGTAAAATTAAGAGGCAGCTCAAAGTGCAAATAGGTGAACACTTTAGCGATATTAAATCGAATGATCCTGAGAGTAATTTAGCTCAACATTATGTTAAGTACCATGGCGGTAAACTAGAGGGCACTAAGGTCAAAGGAATCTATCAAGGAGAACTTTTAAAATGTGCAAAACATTGGATATATAAACTTGATACTTTATCCCCTAAAGGGTTAAATGTTGAATTTGACCTCCAAGTGTTTTTGCAAAAATAAGAAGACTTGCAGTGTAAATCTCTTCCCTGCCATCTGTGGGAGTTGAGGATAGCTATTGAGAAATCCATTTAAATGACATTGTATGAATGTAAAAACATTTTCTCCCCACTGTGTAGCCAGGTGTATGCATATCTATTTGTGTTATATGACCAGTTATTTGCTTATTATTTTAGTTATTTTTTCTATTGAGTTTAATTGCCACCAGCTGATTTACATATATGGGCGGCAACAAGCCCATTATAAATAATGCATATAAGGTAGGCATTTCATTGGTCCTGACGAATGCTGAGTGAGATACGCCCATCGTCGAAACACGTTGACGTCATACGTCAGATACGTCTCTTCCAGTCGGATGCATTGGCACCACCCACGCAATCCTCCAGGGGAGGCGGCAATACGCGCTGGCTATGAGCAGTGCTAGGCAGCGCAAGTACAAGGATGGGAGCGGAGCCCGTTTACTTGTAGTTCCGATGGTGGCGGCTGCCCGCATGTTGCGGTGAAGAACTTCCTTATGGCAGGGCCCTGCCATTTCTACAATACTATGGAAGTCATATAGTGACAGAACTACGGCTATCAAGTTCATCTTATCTAGTATCATGGACATGACTGCTGCTGTTTGATATCTCACCACCTACACTTGCTACATATACCTACCGTAACTGCTATCTGTTCTGCTTATTACCCAGTTAGTGGTTGTGGAGGCAGATTGTCTCTATATATATCTTTCTACAGTCTATATACACCTGCTAAGGTTTATTGGGCAATTATATCCGCTACCTGGTACACATGATCAGCCATATACTGCATTGTTTGCTATACCATGTTTGGTACAATTTTTTGAAACACCCCCTGCTTGGCGGTGTAACCATTGTGTCAGTGCTGCATATGTATTAGACCTATTGTCACTATATTTGCAGCACTCCATTACTTTGACCGGTCATGACGTCTGTTTAAGTGATTTTAGGTCAATTTTGATGTATTATCTCATACTAAGGTGATGGTGAACTGAGGTATTTACCTTATATGTCTACATATGTATTGTGTAATAAAGCATAATTTTTTTAATTACTTTTGAGTATCGCATTCTGTCCATAATGTAACCGCTTTTTTGTGAATCTCTTTTCACGCTCCTTTTTTGCTGTATGGTGTTTTGGTTACTGGGCAGATCATGTACGTTTAGCGATATGTGATATTCTATAAGCCCCTTATTCTTTCTATTTTTACCTCTTCCCCACAACCCTGGGCTGTGGTTGTGGGGATCTGTGGGTTGGGGGCTTATTGGGTTGGGGGCTTATTGGAATCTGGAAACCCCTTTAGCAAGGGGGCCCCAGATCCCACCCCCCCCCCCATGTGAATGAGTATGGGGTACATGGTACCACTAACCATTCACAAAAAAAAAACTGTAGTGTGTATTGTTCTTACAAGGCACACATTGAGGATAAGAAATAAATCATTCATTTTGATCACCTTTAACACAGATGCAGGATTTGCTGCATCATATTTTCTGCAATAACCTTCTTTGCTACATTCAGGCCAGCTATAGAGGTCTCAGGAAGTGATAAATTACTGTTACAATAACTAGATTCAGAATAATGATGCTACAAATTTTGTAAATCCTGTGATAATTGCACATATTTTTATTAAAATGATATTTCAAAAGCACAACATAACTTAAAAAATTCCTACTAAATCTAAAAGATAAACTTTATTGACTTAATAAATAATTGAATTTTACATTGTGCCTTATTTAGAAATGGTGAAAATTTTAATTTTGCAAAACTGTAAATATGCAATGTATGCTAAAAGTCTGGAGGTTGGCCTTACACCTATGCATTGTGGTAACACCAGATCTGCAGTGCTGTATGTATGCTGTGTTAGAGTGTGTTGTAATAAAATGATGCAGGAATACATGCTGCTCACTGTGGTACATAAGCACCTTTGACTCCCAGGCAAAGAAATACACTTCTTCTTGATGCTGGATGGTCATTTGTGTCCATGAGAATGAGGCCTTATTATTGTTTGTTTGGTTTTTTTTTTACTCTTTAGATTTTTAAAAATTTCTTTTAACATTCCTGTCTAGGGGCTTTTGGAAAAAGTATATATACTGATATTTCACTTTTGAATTAGAGAAAGAGATTGAAGATACGGAGTCCTCAATCTCCTTCTCCTTTGCTGCCCTGCATTCATTAACATTAAATACTGAAATGTTCAACACACTGCTTTGGTGCTCATTCACAAACAGGGGATAATAAACATGCCATTCATGTTTATTATTTTTATTATTTTACAGGATTTATATAGTGCCAACAGTTTGCGCAAATGAAGGTAGACATTACAGAATGGAGGAGAAAACAGAGGACCCTGCTCATTAGAGCTTATTATCTCATCTGTTAAGAATGAACACCAGAATTACTAACGAGCGCTCTTGTGTTCATTCAAGGCATTGGTATACATGAGAGGCATGTTTAACGACTTCCACGCTCTCCATCCTGAATAAATGTATCCTCTTCTCTGTGTGCTCACTAACAGACTGTCACGCACCTGGCTGTGGAGCCCAAGATGAGGGGATCCTAAGATTCCCATTCAAGCACCCCTTGTAGTAAGGACAGGGACTGCTAGGGCAGTGGAAGGGTGTAGGTGCCAGGAAGCTGGAATAGTGAACTTGAGCTTGGAAACACAGGAGTCCTTCCAATGGTAGTATGGAGTCAGGTCACAAGCTATGTTCAGCCGCAGACAGGCAGACAGGTGCAGGATCAAGTTCAAGGTCAGGAACAAGCAGGAGTCAGTAATGTGCTGGCAGACAAGTCAGAAAACCGAATTGTGGTCAGAAGTCCAAGCCGAGGACAGTAACACAAGCGAGCAGCAGACATAACAGGCAGGGGTGATCCAAGAGAAGTGTCAGACATAGCCAGATCAGAAACAAGGTAAGATGGCACATTGAGGGCAGAGCAGAGGGAAGTGAAAGGCACACAGAGCTGATTTCCAGTGCACAGTGAGGAGAAACAGTGAACAGGAGGGTACACTGTAAGGGGAAGCAGGTGGTAATACTTTTAAAGAATGGCTGAGACAGGGGCGGACTGACCATTTGGAAACTCGGGCACTGCCCGAGGGCCCGGGGTCAGTAGGGGGCCCCATGAGATGCCCCTGGTACCTTTTTTATAGGCTTTTTTGAGTTTGGGCAGGGACACAGGGGCCCCATGATGCCCTATTGCCCGGGGGGCCCCATGAGTTGTCAGTCCGCCTCTGGGCTGAGATCAGCAGCTTGTCAGTGTTCATTCACAGCCATTCATTTAGTCGGCAGAGTCTAGGGGACACTTCTTTTATAAGTTCATGGTCAGGGATGCAACTGTGAGTTTATAGCAGAAGGGAATGCAAAGAGAATGAAAATGATGTAAAGCTGGGAATGGTCCTGTTCCAACTTAAACTTTACATCTTTGGCCACAAAAGAGTTACATATACATTCTTGGGCTTAACAACTGCATTTAATGTGTAATTTTGAACATGTAGACCACAGCAAAGTGTTTAAATACTGTTTATGGAGTCTGTACAATATTCCTTGCTTTTGTCTGTAAAAATGTACACTTTATTGGATTTTTTGGCCTAAAAAAACATATTCCTTCTTTTTTCCTGTGAAAAATATAAGCTTACTTTGTTTTCTTTGACTGAAAAGTTTCAGGAGTTGAGTGATTTAGCAAATTCCGTCTAAAATAGATTCTTTAACCACTTGCCTACTTTGCATTTTCACCCCCTTCCTGCCCAGGCCAATTTGCAGATTTTAGTGCAGTCGCACTTTGAATGACAATGTCATGCAATACTGTAGCCATATGAAATTTTTAAAAAAATTTTGAGACAGATAGATCTTTCTTTTGGTGGTATTTGATTACCACTGGGTTTTTTTATTTTTTGCTAAACAAATGAAAGAAGACCAACATTTTACAAGAAAAAATATTTTCCTTAGTTTCTGTTGTAAAATTTTGCAAATAAGTAATCTTTCTCCTTCACTGATGTGCACTGATGGGCACTGATTGGCACTTATGGGGCTGCACTGATGATCAGTGCCCTGATAATGAGTGTAGATGTTCCAGTGAGAATTATCAGTTACTGGCTCTCTTCTCTTCATGCTGTCACAGCTCATGAGGAAAATACTGCCGATAACCAGCAAGTCTACTTACACTGTGGTCAGCTGTGATTGGACACAGCTGATAACATGGTAAAGAGCCGCTGTGATTGGCCCTTTACACGTCTCTGTGATCAGCTGTGTGGGGGTGTGCAGGTGGGACGGGATTCTGAGAGGACGTCAATAGACACCCTCCGAAAAGCAGCCGACTGCGCTGTATTATTATTATTGTTAATATTAATATTACACAGGAATTATATAGCGCCAACAGTTTTCGCAGCACTTTACAAATTGAGAGTAGACATTACAGTTACAATACAGTTTGGTACAAAAGGAAACAGAGGGTCCTGCTCATCAAAGCTTACAGTCTAGGAGCTGTAGCTGTCATTTGGCTATATCCTAGTTAGAAAGTGGTTAAATACTGTGTATGAAGTACAAAATCTGTACAATATTTGTTACTGCTGTCTCTGAAATAAAACATTTTTATTTTTACGTTTATTTTTTATTTAATTTTTATTTCATGATAAAAAACTGTTGTCTCTCTTTTACATTGCAGCCCAATGCTTACATACTCTCCAGCCACTGTGCTATATGTGTAGCTATTGTCTCTGAAATATGCACTGTAATTTCCGATTCAGCATTCAAACTGCCTTGTCTCTGAAATGTGGTGTTTTGGTTTTCAGGTGTTGTTAAGCACTGTTTTGACAAAACAGAGGGCTATACAAGAATGGCCCCATTGACTTCAGTGTGGTTCACATTTTCTGGAATGTTTGGCGAACAGCCCACAAATTGAACAAATTGAAATTGAAGGCTAATATACTCATCCTTACTCATTATGCCTTGAATTACTGGCAAGGGAAATTCCCACTTTCACTCACTTATGCCTGAAATGGTGCGTACATCATGGTTTCTAATGGTTTTATGAAATATTGCCTGTGGCATCCAGTGTTTTAGTACTCAATCCCAGTGTTCTCTGATTATTCCCATATGGAAGAAAAATATATTTAAAAAATATTCTTCCCAAATATATTGACATACTGTATATTTGAAATACTACAATTTTGGTCATATGCAATATATCTCAAAATATATTTCAATAAATAAATATATACATATATTTTTACATGTATTTGTAAATGCATTCCAAACATGTAGATTTGTATTTTTAAAGACATACAGTATAGTTGAAAATATTTTTCATATATTTTGTAATAAAAACTCATTTCAACATACAGTATATATATATATATATATATATATATATATATATATATATATATTTTTTATTTTTTTTTTAAATATATTGAACATGGACAAAATTGTAATATTTCAAATATATGTCAATATATTTGGGAAGAATATTTTGAAAGTATATTTCAAATATATTTTTCTTCCATGTGGGTTTGGAGGATGTTGTGCTGGTGCTAGAGTAATATTTTCAGGTACTTGCTTCAGTACCCACAAGCTCCACACCATAGCACCACCCTAGTTTTATTGTTATAGCATCTTCGGTTTTATCATCTAATATCTACCTTGTTATACATACAGGAATGTTTTTCTTACAAGTTAGGGATAATAAGGATTTTATATAAAAAGTGAAATACAATTTAAATTTACAGGTCCTATAGTGTTTCCATTCATTGCTTTTGTTAACCATATTAGACAATTCACATTAACCCTTTATTTATTGATATTGCACACACCGCATGGATCTTGTGACCTGTCACAAGGCTGAGCCAGAATTATTATTTCATAAATAAAAAAAATCATATCCTATAAAAGCTTAAAAATGTGACTTACACTCGCTTAATGATTGTTCATTTTAGGTTCAATAAATCCTGTCATACCAATGTCAATTAGCTTGCAACGCTTCATATGATTCTTGATGGTAATGATAGGTAATGATTTCTGCTGATGGGGAAGAACAACTTTCTTGTAGCTGGGAAAAATAAGGACTCTACTCTTTACATACTTCTGTGGAATCTGGAATGTGCTTTGATTTGAGCCGATGTGCAGAAAATTAGCATAATTTATCAGGCATGATTTCAGTAAACTGTTTTTGTAGCAGGTACACAATCAAAATGATTCTAAATGAGTTATATAAAATATATAATATGTTACAAGAATGCAAGATCACAATTCCTTTGTTTTTATCCACAGTTCCTGCGGACACATAGACAAGGTCTAACAAGCTGATTTTTTTTTTGCTCTGAAAAAAAAATCCTTACTCAAGGAACATTTAAAAAAACTTTAAAAACGTTGGTTCAATTTTATACAGTATTGCAGATGGGAAAAGAGATGGAAAATTAACATTGCTACAAGCTTCATTACTACTGTTTCTCCCAATTATTACACTTTTGTGTTTATTCATTAAACAGTACATGGAAAGCACAAAGTGCAATACCTATACCAATACCAACACCAATTAAATCAACTTACTGATGACAAATACTGAATGCTTAGCTTGTGAAATTAATATAGGATTTACATTATCACGTGCCACCCAAAAGCTAAAAATATAAAAGAAGATGTCCAGGGGCTGTGGATGGAGCGACCAAAGGGCACACTAGACGGTAAGTGCACCATAAATTAGCAAGTGTTCTGGACATTTCTTGTTTTTTTTACATGGGATCCTGCCTTAATATGCATAAAAAGAGATTTTTTTTTTGTAAATGGAATTTTTGCTGTAGTAGGTTGTATACTTCATACAGCTGCACCACCTCACAGGCAGGTTAAAGTCACCCACTCATGCATGTTATTTAAAGGAACTTTGCATATTTAATATTTCATTTGATGATCAATCTTAGTTTATTAACGCTTTTCAGGAATTGTACAAAACAATTAAACTGACATAGAAACAATACAATGGTAGGGAATACAACAAAAAGGGACTAAGGAAGGGTGAAGGTGGGGGGGGGGAGAATAAAGGTAGGTGAGAGAACATGAGGCAATAATAAACAATAATAGTCTAGCACTAAGAAGCTCCAATTGCAAACCCAAGGGTGAAGTGCAAATAGTCGTGTTGTACAATCAATATCAAGCCCTCAAAGTATACAGATAAGAAAGACTAGAAAAACCATAATAAAACAGCACAAACACTAAGGGACAGTGAATCATACAGAACAATTGAAATCAGCTTGAGAGAAAAAAAAAAGGAAAGGAGCAATGGAACCCCTCACAGCAATCCACACCCCTCCCCTTCCAGAAAACAATCGCCCAGAAAAACAAAAATTGAAGGGGGATAAAAAAAAAAAGGTGGGGGGGGGAAGGGAGAAGGGCAGCAAAGAAAAGAGAGAGGGGAAACAGAAAGGGAAAGAAGGAAGAAAGAAAAGGAAAAAAAAATAAAGAAGAATAGATCTGCCTGAGGAAAAGCACCAGTAAGACAACATGAACCAAGAAGAGAGAAAAGGGACAATTCCCGCTCAAGTATCCAGGAGAACGCGGAATGCGGAGGACTCCCTATACATATGCCAGGAGAGCCAAGTCTGACGACAGCGTTCCGAAGTACCCAATTCCTGAGCCAAGAGCAACTCCATACTTAATATTTCATTTTAAGCATTATTAAAATAGCTGCTTCCCATCTTTTTAAAACTTTTTTGCTTTATTACACACTCCTTAGAGCAGTGACCATGCCCCCTTGCCGTTTGTTTGACATTTCCTTGCCGGCTAACAAATGGCAAAGACCTGTTTTTTAACATTTGGCTCCTAATACCTTCAGTAGGGTTTAGCACCTGAACTTTAGTAAAACAAAGTTTACTGTACTCGCTTTGAACTGCACCCAGGTACATTTGGCTCATCCCTATTCCTGACATGCACCATCATGTCTACATTAACAGTTAGGGCATGCATTCCATCTTTTCACTCCCACAACAAGAGATAAGCTTTGAATTTGTACTGAACTCATGTTTAGTATGAATTTTGCCTGATCAGAGTTCGCTAAACAGAAAAACTAAATGGGATGTTCAGCTTTTTGCCAAGCCCCCAACACCCGGCTGCATGGGAAAATCATTTTTAGTAGAGTTATTACTACCACTACTAAATATATCCTTTCCTCAGGGCACCTCATTGTTAGAAAACTGGCAGCCACCAGTGTCCTAACGACCAGGACTCACCTCTGCCCAGCAATGCAAATCAATCACGATGAACAACATAGCAAAAACGCACACTGACCTGATGGCATGGTTGATCACTGAACCTCACCAAATGGCAGATTCCAAGCTGAAAAACAAATGGGCCAGGGATAAATAGCTGACATCACTTACAAAATATGGACATGGCTATATTTGGTCAATAATATTGAGCAAATATGGCAAACCATGTCCTTACTTGGTCAATGCAACCATTCCCTGTCTATTTGTTTACATTTCAGCTGTCAGCAGGAAATACAGTATCTCTGGGAAATATATCATTTGGCAAGACACAGATTATATTAGGCCAATGTTTTTTTTTTCAGTGGGTGTCATTCATTGGGATTGACTGGATCTGCATTGATGGACAATGTGGTTGAAAATGGATCTACTTTGTCAGACTTCTCAAAATGTGTGTGTCTTTATTTACTGTTTTCATTTTTCTTGTGAATGAGTAGGGGTACTATGTACTTCTTACTCATTCATGTTGGTGGACTGGATATCTGGGGGTCCCCTCATTTCAAAGTGGGGCTTCCAGATTCTGACGGGCCCCCCTGTAAACCCCGACAACCACTGGGCCAGGGTTGAGGGGAAGAGGTCCTTGTCCTCATCAACATGGAGACAAGGTCCTTTACCATCAGGATCTCTCCTAGCATGGTATCCTCCCCATGTTAAGGGCATGCAGCCTGGTATCCCCCTTTTCTTTCCTAGTCTGCAAGGCTTCGTGCTTGATGAAGGGTTTGATATGCATTTTGAGTGGGGGTCTCCTTTGAAATCCATACATGACCCAATAGATCTGATAAAGACCACTTTTTTTAATTTTCTTGCATGGGGGTCCTCTTTAAAATCCACAACAGACCCTTATCAAGGATAAGAGTCCTTACATAAATTTTTTGGGGGAACCCACTTTTTTTGTCATTTTTGCTGCAGGATGTTTTGCCAAAAAAGTGACATTTTTCAAAGAAAATCATTTGAGGACATTTAATTTTCCCTGCTGACTTCTGACAGCACGGGGACCCTCCAAAATAAATACCAAGCCCTAAACAAAAAAAAAAAAGAAAGCAAACTGTGCATTTATTATACTTTGTTTCTGGAGCCTCTAAAGCATTGCACCATGTCATGCAGGTCTCCCCCTGACCTGTCAGTATATGTCAGCACCTGTGGTAGTGAGCCCTTGTAGATAATCAACTTGGGGTTCCCCAGGGTGCGGAGTCTAAGCCCCAGCCTGTTTCCTCACCAGAGCCCCTGATGGTGGGGATGGACTTACAGCAAGCTGGGACCAGGTTGCGGCCCCCGGGTACGCCCAGCTTAGGATGAGGAGACCGCTAGCAGGAGTACAATGGGAGGAGACAAACGGAAATCTGATAGACTAGCAGAGGTCAGGACGGGCGAAAAACAAGCACAGTCAGAGAACGAAGCCGGGGTCAGTACATGAGTACTCTTTGCAGGATACAGGCAATAGCAACACACAGGAGCTCAGACAACTAGGAAGTTGCTCAGGCAAAGTGGCCTAGACTGAGCATGTTTTATATAGGCAGGCAAACAAGGATGCAGGCCAGGAAGTGATGGAAGGGAAGGAAATAAAACCCAGAGAACAGCAGACAACGCCCATAGGTGAGCACAGACAAAAACACATGTGAAAAGGATCAGGAACAGCACTGCAGCAAGGAGGTAAGAATAAACAAACAAGAACTGCAGGCTAACTTGTGACAGTATATTTTCTTGCTCGTTCATCATGTACGGGCAAGCAGATACTTACTGACAGGAAGGCTCAATGAACTACCATGGCCTGTGGAGCGCTGTGGTAGTTCATTGAAAACTACAAGCTGACAGCCACACAGGCTGTTGGAACTTGTAGTTTTACCATTCACAGAATACTATGAATGAGTGATGCAGCCAGGTGGGTGAGCCTGCATTTAAAAAACAATTGTGACAGCTAGCGGGGAGGAGAAGATCCCCCGCTAGCTGTCACAACAGGGATGGGGGGGTGCGGGGGCGGTCCAATCGGTAACATGTTACACCCTGAATGTTACAAAAAGTGAACTTATCCTTTAAACCACATTTTTTTTCTTTGTAAATGTTTCTAGCAAATACAAAAACATAGAGGAATAGAGTTATTAGCTTTGTGCAACCGCACATGCATGACGTGGCGTGCATTCTGGAACTTTTATTTCCACATAGGTTTATGTTCTTCTATACTGTTGTATGTTGGTAAAGAGGTTAGAAAATCACTCATTTCACCAGCAGAGTTGTTTTTTTTGCAGCACCCCAATGCTTTGTTTGGAAAGTTTATACATGTGGATGGATAAAAATTGGCCACTAGAATCACAGATCTGTAGCAGAAACAACATAAAACAAGCATGATTGTGGAAACAGAGTAGCTGTAGCCATCTTTCTTATACAAAAAATAGAGCTACAGCTATCAAGTATGGCTGAGTAAAAATAGGCCAGTGGCAGTACCATTTGATGACAGCACAGACAGGCCTAAAATCAGAGACTTTAAAAGATCCACATCACACTCACATTTCTCAGTGTCACCCATAACACGTGGTGAAGTCACCTTCGAAAGCCCCGTCCTACGCGTTTCATCATCCAACTTCCTCCAGGAGTGTAATGTGGGTCTTTTAAAATAGAATAAAGCGTTTTAAATGGGTTTATGCCATGGAGTTCCCACTTTCTTTTCTTCCATACAGTTCCATGTATATGAATGAGGACTATCCAGCTAAAAGGTTATAAGAGTCATTTACATCTCTGTAGATCCTTGCTCCCAGAGCCAATGCACAGTAGCTGGCCAGCCTGGAGCTCTGATGAGTTTATTCAATTCGTTTGGTGGTGGATAAGCACGTTGTGGTGGTGATTCTTTAGAAAACACAAGAAACCAAAATACATAAATAAATGAATTGAAGGACTTTTTTTTCTTGTATCACGATTTGTTATGGACTATTAAGATAAATATATATTGTTTTTGCAGATATATTTTTGCACACTATTTTTATATACATTTTTGCACAAATTGGCACATCTAGGTTCTGATGGGGGGTGTTCTATGATTTGTCATATTTATCAGAATATGTTTGTATTGGTTTAACACTCTGATAAGGGTTGTTTTGCATACAGCACTTTGGTTTGCACTTTAATATTTTTGCACTTGAGTATATTTATGGTCTGTATATCATCTATAACATCTTGGTATAAGCATATTAATAGGGTGTTGGGGAGCACTGTTTAAACCTTTTTTGTTTAGTATATTGCTTTTGGACAGCTGCTTCCCCCCCTTTTTTCCTTTCTTTTAGGGCTAGCACCCTATACTGTATATGTCCAGTGGCACCATCTATTAGAAGTAATTTTTTAATAAATTTTTTTACTGGACATGTTTAATAGCAAAAGTCAAAAAATATTAATTTTTTTCAAAATTGTCAGTCTTTTTTTGTTTATAGCACAAAAAATAAAAACCGCACATGCGATCAAATACCACCAAAAGAAAGCTCTATTTGTGGAAAAAAAGGACGTATATTTCATTTGGGTGCAGCATTGCATAACAGCGCAATTGTCAGTTAAAGTCACGCAGCGCTGTATCGCAAAAAATGACCTGGTCAGGAAGGGGGGTAAATCCTCTGGAGGGCAAGTGGTTAAGTGATTTTTCCTGATCAGCATCTTAGAAAATACTGAAGCTGCAAGGAAACTAGCTACAAATAACAAGAGAGCACTGGCTGCAGGGTCCAGGTGAGTCTAAATTGCTCTGGGGAAGAAGGATAAAGCCAGAACTGGCCCGAGGATCAGAGATCCCTAAATGTGTATGAGAGGAGTTTGGGAGATGTGTAAACCTCAAACAGGACTTTTCCTGGCTCCCTCTGAGACACTCTGCTACAACTAGTAGAGTGTTATTTTACCATCATGTATGAGGGTGGGTGGCATGACTTTTAAAGTACAAGGCTCCATCTGTTTCCCACCAGCCCTCCTCTACAATGTGGTATTACAAATTTCAGACGTCAGACCAAATGTATTGTCTTCCTTACCATCTTGTTCATCCCTGGGCAATTCTTTTCCATGCCAGAAACTGATATTTCTGCAATACTGCACTCGCCCCCACAGAGTATAATGGAATGCCCATCTAAATACAGGCCTGTAAGGAGACAGACACAGTATTCCCATCTTCCTGTTAAGCTAGGTAGGTACAGTTACTGTATGTAACATGTATGCACTATGCATGTTTAAGAAATTGCTTCCCTCTAGTGTCTGTAAATGTTTGCAAATAGCTGTTGCTTGGTAATTATCATAGAGTTAATTGAGTACAGACAGGTACTTCCTGTCCCTGCTAACTGGGTCAGAAACCCCAGATTGGATGACTGTGATATGTTTAACCACTTGTCTACTGGGCACTTTTACCCTCTTCCTGTCCAGGCCAATTTTCAGCTTTCAGTATTGTTGCACTTTGAATGGCAATTGCGCGGTCATGCAACACTGCACCCATGTGAAATTTTTTTCACACAAATAGAGCTTTCTTTTGGTGGTATTTTATCATCACTGGGTATTTTATTTTTTGCACTATAAATGAAAAAGGACCAAATATTTTGAAAAAAAAAAAGTATTTTTTAAATTTTTTTTTCTATTATACAATTTTGCAAACAGGTAATTTTTCTCCTTCACTTATGTGCGTTGATGAGGTTGCACTGATAGGCAGCATTTATGGGCACTGAAAGGCAGCACTGATGAGCACTGATAAGGCAGTACTTATAGGCAGCACTGCTGGGCACTGATAGGCTGCACTGATAAGGCTGCACTGGTGGGCACTGATGAGACTGCACTGATATGCAGCACTGATGTGCATTGATAGGTGGCAATGGTGGGCACTGATAGGCGGCACTAAAGGGCACTGACTGGAGGCACTGAATGATGGCACTAATTGGCACATATTGACAGCACGGCTGGGCACTGATGGGCAGCACTCTTGGGCACTGATGGGCACTTTTGGGACTGCACTGATAACCAGGACACTGATGATCAGTGCCTTGATTATCAGTGTAGATTTCTGCTTTCACAGTTGCTGGTTTCGGCAGTACTTTCCTCATGCTGTGACAGTGTGAGGAAAGTACTGCCGATAACCAGCAAGTGTATTTACATGGTGATTGGCTGTGATTGGACACATCTGATCACGTGGTAAAAGGCCGCTGTGATTGGCTCTTTACCGAGTCATATGGTCAGCTGTGTCAAAAGGACACAGCAATCACAGACAGTGCCGGTTGCACGTCGTGGGGGGGGGGGTGTTCTGGGAGGATGCCATATGACTCCTTGCCAGAACTGGAGGGCCAAGCTGTAGCCATCATTCGGCTAGAGCGCAGTCAAGAAGAGGTTAAAATATTAGTTTTCAGGAAGTAGATACAGAATTGGACATTATCTTCTATGCAGGAGCTTCTGCTGCTGTATTTCATCCAGACCAGAAGCAGAGACTATTACACAATTACTCCTGTGTTCTTAGAGTTTAACTGTTGTAGCTTCTGTGTGTATCTCAAGTCTGATAACAGAAGTCTCTCTGTCCTGTTATTATTATCCCAGAGAGCTAGGTCTGTACTATGGACTAATATAATGTAAAATTCCACGGCCCCAAATTTTTCATACCTAAGAATTGCATTAGACTGTGGAACTGAACTGACTTACTGTGACAATTACAAATTCAATTTAAATCTCAAATTTACTAAAACCCAAATTATAGAATGAATTTGAAAATTGAATTCATTTCCCCATAGGCTATTGCATCATGTGACGTCATCCAAATGAAACAAATGCATTTGTTGATTCCCTTATAACTTTTTTTTTCGGATTTGTTGACGTTCGTTACTATGCCCATTCGGAGATTCATATAAATCCAAATTATTATCATTATGAAATGAAACGCTGCATGGGATCGTGGAGCAGAGTAGATAGGCAGACACACAGACTTTGTCAGTCGAGACCGCATCCCAGGCTGGTCAAGTGCCAGTTGGAGAATCTCCGATCTACTAATCAGCCATTCAGAAACAGAAAGGATGTTGCACCAGAGATCCTTTCCTGGAGCCCCTGCAACTGGACTTTGCTTCAGCTTTCTAAATGTATATATTTATAATTGTATATACCCATGTATATGTACGCATTTCCACCTGGGCTCCTGCTGGGTCTATGTTATACAGTATGTTTGTATATTGGACATATGTACTATTACTAATTTTTTATTATATAAAGTTTGCATTTTTTATACTGATGTGTTCCTCTGCTTCCAATTACTTTGCTTAGCTTACTGGTTAATTTCCCCAGAAGGAATTTCCTATGCTCTCAGAGGCACCTTCCTAGGTGAAAGCACTGACAAATTTCTATCAAACTAAGGCTGACCATACATTATACAATTTTCTTTACAGTTTTCCTTTGGATTTATTAAAACCATATAATATGAGATCAAATTGAAACACTTTCAATTTGTATGCAACCAGGCAGACCCTTGCACTATATAGTTAAAGGTAAATCTAACAGAAATGTAACAAGAAAATTGTATAATGTATGGCCAGCTTTAGTCTTTTACTTAGCAAAGGTTTTGGTTCTCTGGATCTCCAAATTACCTATAGGTTTAGCACTGCAATGTGTTTGGGTAGGGCCATTTCCCATAAACCCCCCAAAAGAGGGCTACACATGGTTATATTATTATATACTGTAATACTGTGTATATATATATATCTTTGTCTATAAAAAGTAATATATTATCAATGATGTACTTTAAGCATACATATATTTTTACAAACACCTATCAATTTAATCTATAGAAAATATAAAATATAAATAATAAGATATATAACATAATGATGTGAATGTATCATACATATGTAAAGCACTGCATAATTTGACTGCGCTATATAACTACCTGAAATAATAAATAAAATATCTTACACAGCTAGGAATTGAGGGTGAGATGAGAATTTTCCTTTAACTCCTGGCAGGTTGACAATCTAAAAGTAATTTAAAAGCAGATTTGCAAACATAGTTCACTATGAATACATGTATACATAGTAAAATATGTTTTCTCTTTTGACTTTGTGACTATTGAAGAGGGAGTGATGTTTGTTCTGAAATGCTTTCTTTATTAAGTTGGACTTTTTTTTTATCAGTGAGATTCTAGTTGATTGGATGGCTTTGACTTCACACCTTGTTGTTTATCTAACGCAGTGTTTCTCAAACTTTTTTCAGTCAAGGCATCTTTGAAAATGACTTGCAATCTCAGGCCCCTTATTCTGAAATGTAAAGATTTAAAAGAATACTTTTACATAACACAACAACATCCACACATTGAAGACACCCAACATTACAGGTGATTTATTTCTTACAACACTAATACACCTTTGCATACAGGTACTGCCTAGTATTCCAACGTTCCTCTTTTCCCTCACTCAGCTAAAGTGACCCCAATACTGATGGAGAGGGGCAGGAGAGGAGAGAACAAGCATGCAGGCACCTGTTGTCCTTATCAACTAATTACATCATCAGTTGTTAAGGATGCCACCGGATGGCCCTCGCAGTGCCCAAGTTTGTAATGCTGCACAATAAAACCCTGTGGTTTGTGTAACAAAAAGACAGGCTTGATCCACTTGCTGGCTTGTTGACAATTTTTTGGGCACTTTGGGGCAATTTTTAGGAATTTTGCGAAGGCTCCCCTGAAGAACCCAGAAGGCACCCCAAGGTGCCTAGGCACCTTGGTTGAAAAAGGCTGATCTAACGAATGAGGTGCATACCTGCAAGCTAGGTTAATGAGTCCCTCCATGTGAGTGGGTCCCAGAACTCAGCTTTTTCCTGCACTTAGATGGGGTTCTGTTTCCACTATGGCTGAAGAGTACCTACCAACTGAAGTTCAACCTAGGCAATAATTATGATGATAATATTAATTATAATGCATATGAAAGCATGCAAGCAATGATACACAGTAGTGTGCTTTCTCGGCCACTCCAAAAGGTGAGCACTATTTATTTTGCCATTCAATTGTCTATTGGCTGATACTCTAAGGCAGTGGTCTACAAACTGTGGCCTGAGGGCCAGATGTGGCACTTTGCTTCATTTTAACTGGCCCTTGGGGCATTAGCAACTGTGGGGCATACAGTTGCAAGAAAAAGTATGTGAACCCCTTGGGATTACGTGGAGTTTTGCATGAATTGGGCATAAAATGTGCTCTGAATGTCATTTTACAGGACGACTACGCCTAGGGAGAGTAGCAACAGTGCTAAACTTTCTCCATTTGTAGACAGTCTGTCTTACCGTGGACACATGAACATCAAGGCTTTTGGAGATACTTTTGTAACCCTTTCCAGCTTCATGCAAGTCAACAATTCTTGATCGTAGGTCTTCTGAGAGCTCTTTTCTGCGAGGCATGATTCACATCAGACAGTGCTTCTTGAAACCAGTAAACCCAAAACAGGTGTGTGTTTTTTAAGAGCAGGACAGCTGTCAGCAACACATCCAATATCATCACACTGATTGGAGTCAAGGTTGGCTCACTCCTGGCTCCAATTAGCTCTTGGAGAAGTCATTAAGCTAGGGCCTCACATACTTTTTCCTCCCTGCACTGTAAATGTTTACATGTTATGTGCAATTAAACCATGGCAACATCTAATGTTTGTGTAGTATTATGTTCAGCAGACTGTGTTCTTCTATTGTTGTGACTTAGATGACGTTCAGAGCACATTTTATGCCCAATTCATGCAAAACTCCACGTAATCCCAAGGGGTTCACATACTTTTCTTGCAACTGTAGTTTTTGCCACTGACACCAACAATAGGGCACTATTCTTCCCACTGACACCAATGATGGGGCACCATTCCTCCCACTAACACCAATGATAGGGCACTATTCCTACTGCTGATACCAATGATGGGGCACTATTCCTCCCACTGATACCAATGATGGGGCACTATTCCTCCCACTGACACCAATGATGGGGCACTATTCCTACTGCTGATACCAATGATAGGGCACTATTCCTCCCACTGATACCAATGATAGGGCACTATTCCTCCCACTGATACCAATGATGGGGCACTATTCCTCCCACTGACACCAATGATGAGGCACTATTCCTACCGCTGATACCAATGATGGGGCACTATTCCTCCCGCCGATACCAATGGTGGGGCACTATTCCTCCCACTGATACCAGTAGTGTGACACTATTCCTCCCGCTGATACCAATAGTGTGACACTATTCCTCCCACTGCCACCAGTCATGGGCCACTTTTTACTGCCACTGACACCAGGACTTTTTCTACTCCTGCTGGCCACAGTCCGCCCCCCCTAAATATTGAAGGATAGTAAACTGACCCTTTGTTTACAAAGTTTGGAGACCCCTGCTCTAAAGCAAGCCATAATTTTCCTTCCTGCAACCGTGAGTTGCAGGAAAGTGGGGAAAGGTTTGATAGGGCAAACTGCACTTTAAATAAGAAGTCTCATTAAGCTTTTATTGTTCTTGCTATTCCCCAGGGTACAATAGCACATTGTACATTGTCCATGTTTTGTAGTCTGGCTGTTGCAATAGCATGGTCAACAGCATCCCCCACCACTGCTCACAGCTCTTCGACCTCCCTACTTTTAAAGAGATGAATACCTAATGGTCTAGAACTGATAGCACTTGTCTCAGCATTAGGCACATGCCGGAGACAAGTGTCTTCACCAGGCATGCAGGGTAGGGCGTGTCAAATAGACTGCAAGTAATAAAAACTTTCTCCTATTAGGAACTTTACAGCAGATCTCTGGCTGTGCTCTGCATCATAAAAACTCCAGGCCAAGAGCCTCCAGCCTATGAGATCCCACAGCTAAGAGCAACCAGCCAACAAGGAGCACTAGCGGGTCAATACATTGTGATGGTCACATTGCAGGGATATGGTATTCAGAGACTTGGCAGGCTGGGCAGAATAGGTGATCAGGGCCAGGTATTGACAGCATGATTGGGTGATGATCTACACCTCGCCAACCCCAGGGGTGTATTTACCACAAGGCAAACAAGGCATTTGCCTAGTGCAGCGTTTTTCAGGGGGGCAGCAGCATTTTTCAGGCGGGCAGAACCATCCCCCGAAAGAAGGAAAAGAACAAGGGACACACGCAGCATGGGAACTAGGTGGGATCTGAGATAGGCTGTGGGCTGCTTGTTGGTGTATGCAGAGCCTGACTGTTGTTCCTGGAGATGGTCGGAGCTGTGAAGGTGAGTGTCTTATCTCTTGACGGGCGGGTTGCCAGTGTATGGGGGGCGGTGGTAGTGGAAGGCTCTCTCAGGAGGGGGCGGGGGGGGACTGGGGTGTTGTTGGTCAATGTCAGGCTCTCTTATTGTGGAAGGGGGGTGCTGGCCAGTGTCAGGGTCTCTCCGTGGGGGTGGGCATTTTTGTGTTGCCTAGGGCAGCACGGAACCTAAATACACTACTGGCCAACCCCCACTGCATTTTTATATGTTTACTATATATAGGAGCTATAACAGTGCAGCCACTGACTATTTAAACATATTTTTATCATTCTATTTGACCTAAAAATATTAATTCAAATAACTTACTGCAAGACAGTTGCACACAAACTGCAGTAACTGTTTTTTATTATTATAACATAACTTAAAAAAAAATTCAGAGCAGAAACAGATGAACTCACTGACTTCTGCATAATAGTCAGTACCAGAGAAAAACATGACCACTAGATGGCAAAAGAAAGTTATTATCTGCTTACAGTCTTACTACCTAAAGACATTATACTGTACTTAAATTGGATACAGCATTTTATTCTGGTTATCTTTATGTCATGTTTATCTAATCTCTAACTTGTGCAGAAAAGTTGTAAAGCTGATGAAAGATAACATTATTGGCTCTTAGCTGTGATAGAAGAGCAAAGTTACAGATCAGAACACAATAGGCATACAAGGAATTTCACTGGAAAGGTTTTACAGAAAGATCTGTAAATTCCTGCCGCCTTGCACTCACACAGTATCATGTGCAAATCAACAGATGCTATATGCACTTGCTGGTTTTGGGAGTCCTCTTTTGAGAGTCTCTTAATCTTGTATTTTTCCACCATGGTATGTGTAAGTACAAAAGGATTCATGAAAACACACAAGTCTGATATTCGCAAGGGAAAACTTTAATGCTTTAGGATCACTTTTTATTTTATTTTTTATGTTATATACATTTGTATTTTTATTATCTTTTTAAAATCTTTTTTTTACAAATAAACATTTAATACAAGTGACACCCATGTGACTCTTGTGTGACAGAGCATGATAGGGTTTCTAAAGAGAGAACTGTTTTCTTTCAGACTGTCTCTTGCTTATTGAATCTCTGTATGTTTGGTATAAAAAGAGCAGAGGGTGTAGGAGTTAGGGGGATAAGTCACTCCTCTGACTCATTCAGCAGCATGTATGCAAATTTAAAATTGAATTATTGAGCTCTGTAAACAGGCTTATTTAGGAAAAGCAGTTAAGGTTAACATTGCAAATGTGAAAAATGTGCTGCTGGATGCAAATGTAAATTTGAAAATACAAGCAAGCAAAATGTGATACAGATGATTTTGTATCTTTTAGCCCTGAATATAGCCCTAGACATGTATACAAAAGGACCTACTGTACAGGAGGGGGCAGGTAAAATCTAAAAGACCCAAACAAGACCACCCAGGCTCGAAATACTGGCAACCTTCAATCATAAAGAAGAACACTACAAAACCTGGTTTTATTGGTTTGACTATACCTTTTCGACAGATTATACTGCTGATTTAGCCAGCTGAGCCCTGAATCAGATTGAGAGGCTTCCTGAACCAGAGGTAGCGGAGGACGGCCCCCTGCCTGGGTACCCCATGTGCTATGGGCATTGGGAAGACATTCATGACTCTCTATAATGTGAACCTTGAAATACAACAGTCCCTTGACCCCTTTCACCATTTTTCTCTTTTTTTTGACTAGAATAGCTCCTGAAGGATACGGAGGTGACGGGTGGACCTTGTCTCGGATATCTTACTCTTGTGTTTGCCTCATATTACTGCTTAATTATGATAACTGAAATGGCGAGCTTCCCAGAGACAGATATTAAATCCCGGCTCAGATATTAAATACTGCAGCTGGTCCCCATGTCTTGTCTTGAGGTCATTGCCTATGCTGGTTTTTTTGTTTGTTTCTATAGTATTGTATATTACAGACAGTTACTTAGATTTTGTGTGATCTGTATGCCTATGTAGACCTTTGTCAAGGGTACCTACCCTATAAGCCAGGGATACAATAATAAAATTCAGAGGTCCGCTCATTAATTTTTCTTTCATCAGAAGTCCAAATCGTATGTTTGTGCAATGACTCAGAACCTTCACATCTCAGCTCCCCACATTTATATCATAGTCCTTTTCTTACATTAGTGTCTTCGGTCCCCCCTCACATCACAGTTTCCCCCTTTATGTCACAGTTCTCTCCCCTTATGTCACAGCTTTCCCCCTTACATCACAGTTCCCCCTTCACATCAGTGTCCCCTGCCCCTCCTTGACCCAATCCCTTCACAGCACTGTGCATACCCCCCTCATCCCTTCAGAGCACTGTCCTCTTCGCTCCCCTACCCCCTTCAGAGCACTGTCCTGGACCCCTTCCCCCTTCAGAGCACTGTCCTCACTCCCCCCATCCACCTCCCCCTTTAGAGCACCGTCCTCACTCCCCTACCCCCTTCAGAACACTCTCCTGGACCCCTCTCTTCTATAGAGCACTGTCCTCACTCCTCCCATCCACCTCCCCCTTTAGAACACTGTCCTCATCACCCTACCCCTTCAGAACATTGTCCTCACCCTCCTGCAGAGCACTGTCCTCACCCCCCCATTCACCCCCCCCCCCCATTTATTCCCTCTTTCCCTTTAAACAGCAACGCGGCAAGGCAATATAAAGCACAAGACCAGGCTCCTAAATGGCAGGACCATGGCGCTCCGGATGGGACTGTCACTCAGTCTGGATCTGGACCGTGGGCCACCATTGAGTGATGCCTGCTATAGGATTAATACCACATGTTCAGCATGTGTACCCTTTCTTTTCTTTGTATGTTAAGCAAACCTTAAATTAACAAAAAATGTGGGGTAAGATTGGCTGCATGTTGGTTCTGTTGCTGAACAAATGAATTGCCAGTGACCATAATAATATCCTCACAGAGGCAGCCTAAGGCTAACTCTCACTGAATAAAGTTACGATTTGAAGTTTTGGAAGTTGAATATACGGTACATGCACTGAATAGAACAGAATGTTATCACCTTCTTTCTGCTCAAATAAACAAACAGTACAAAAGTTAAAACTAAATTCCAGTCGCACAGCTGTATTTTCGTGTGTACTACATGTATGTAATTTGCTATACCTGCCAAAAGATTTGTAGTACTGTGCATTCACTGTTGCAAACAAGGCAGTCCTGTCAGATGGCACAGCTAACCAGGCAACCCTCTCTGACAATACACAGCTATGTTCTGCATTTTACAGCAATGCAGCCTGGTCTAGGATCTTCCCCGCCCTATAATCAAGTAAAGGGATGTGTCCCAGTATTCAGATCTTAGAGTGATTCTAAAGGCTTATTCGTTTATAGAAAAATTAACAAACATGACAACTCTCCTGCTCAGTGCAGTGGTTTTGCACAGAGCAGCTTGAATCCTCCTCTTCTCAGGTCCCCCGCCAGTGCTCCTGGCCCCTCCCCCCCATCAGGTGCCCCCACAGCAAGCAGCTTGCTATGGGGGCACCCGCTGCTCTGTGTGTGTCCATTCCGACACGGAGCTGCAATTCGGCCCCACCCCCTCTCTCTTCTCATTCGCTCACTGGCTGTGATTGAAAGCAGTGGGAGCCAATGGCTCCCACTTCTGTCACAGACAATGAGAAGAGGGAGTCCTGGGATGGCCGAGACTCCAGTGCACATCGCTGGATTGAGAGAGGGCTTAGGTGAGTATTAGGGGGGCTGGGGGGGAAGCTGCACAGAGAAGGTTTTTTTACCTTCATGTATAAAATGCTTTTAGAACCACTTTAAATCTAATCCCCCCTGCCATTACCCACATGGAAGAAAAATATATTTGAAATATATTCTAAAAATATTCTTCCCAAATATATTGACATATATTTGAAATACTACACTTTTGGCCATATTCAATATATTTCTAAATATCTAAATATATTTCAATAAATATATATGTATATACTGTATGTTGAAATGTGTTTTTTTATATATTACAAAATATATCAAAAATATTTTTAAAAATATATTTTTTAAAATATATTCTTTAGATTTTTTTTCACATATAAAAAAGTCATTTTAACATATATTTTTACATATATTTGTAAATGCATTCCAAAAATGTATATTTGTATTTTTAAAGACATACATTATATTTGAAAATGTATTTTTAAAAATATTTTTAATATATTTTGTAATAAAAACGCATTTTAACATACAGTGTGTACAGGGGCAGACTGACAACTCATGGGGCCCCCGGGCAATAGGGGATCATGGGGCCCTTGTGTCCTTGCCCAAACTCAAAAAAGCCTATGAAAAAGGTACCAGGGGCATCTCATGGGGCCCCCTACTGACCCTGGGCCCTCGGGCACTGCCCGAGTTTCCAAATGGTCAGTCCGCCCCTGAGTGTGTGTGTGTGTGTGTGTGTGTGTGTGTGTGTGTGTGTGTGTGTGTGTGTGTATATATATATATATAATATATATATATATATATATATATATATATATATATATATATATATATATATATATATATATATAATATATATATATATTTATTTATTGAAATATATTTTGAAATAAATTGAATATGGCCAAAATTGTAGTATTTCAAATATATGTCAATCTATTTGGGAAGAATATTTTTAATATATATTTCAAATATATTTTTCCATATGGGTATGCAGAGTCGTATTGCCCAAGAATGCTGCTTATCTCTCCCCCAGCCTAAATTCTGCATAAACATGGGATTACAGGAGGCTAATACTAAGAGAGCTTCAGGTACTGTATTACCTTTTAATGAAGCTGTAACTGAATCTAATAATACTATTTAATACATGCCCAGATTTCACCTTTAGCAGGGGCGGACTGACAACTCATGGGGCCCCCGGCAATAGGGGATCATGGGGCCCCTGTGTCCTTGCCCAAACTCAAAAAAGCCTATGAAAAAGGTACCAGGGGCATCTCATGGGGCCCCCTTACTGACCCCGGGCCCTCAGGCAGTGCCCGTGTTTCCAAATGGTCAATCTGCCCCTGACCTTTAGCATACAATAGCTACTATGTTTGATTTAACCCCTGGTGCCCCATGATGAGAGAATGTTAATCTATATTACCCTTCTTTTTTAGAAGCAGTTCTGAGACCTCGGTGTCACTGACACCAGCAGGTCTCTCACTAACATTCATGAACCAATCGGTGTGTTAATTGATCACGTGATCACCATGGCAGCCAATTACATACACACCTGCAGCTGTCTTTCCCCCGTACACAGAAAGGGCACAATGACAGCTGCAGATGGAAAGCTATCGCTGTAACAGTGTATATTTTAAATGTACAGTAAATGTAAAATTACTAAAAATGCTTTTATATGTGTTTAAGCAGGACAGGCTTCAGCAAAGTCATCAGCATTTAACACTTTCATGACTGCCTAATGCACGAGTGTCAAACTGGGGCCCTCCAGCTGTTGCCAAGTCCCATGGGGCATTGCAAGACTGTCAGTTACAAGCATGACCCCCAAAGGCAGAGGCATGATGGGACTTGTAGTTTCGCAACAGCTGGAGGGCCACCAGTTTGACAGCCCTGGTCTAATGCCCGTGTCACCTGCCATGAGCTGTGTTTCCTCTCACTGGCCCCTAAGTCACTACAGGACACAGAATTATGATATTAAACCTTTAACTTGCCAGGTTATATCCAGCAATGTACCGGTATTTTAATCTTAACGTTTGTTTCCCAAAAGTAAATAAAGGAAATATGAAGGAAACAAAACTGTATAATAATTCTTACATTTACATTTTTATTAAACAACCTTTTTCTATTGTTTTTGCATCCTACTGTATTGTTTTATTATTGAAGAATATGTTAACCCAATATTTTATATTCCTGAAATGTGCCTGCTGTACCAAGTATAAAAAGGATTTTGTTCTCTTTGTAATGCCTCCTTTGTGTGAAATATCTGGTGTTCCCATCAGTCCCTCTGCTTACCTAATAAAAACTGACCACACTAGGCAAGATAGTTTAGTGTGGTCAGTTTTCTAGCTGTGCTGGGAACTCAGTCCACTCCCCTCCAATGATCAGACTTGTTCTGGTACATCCCCCTGCATAGCCTTTCACTAGGAAGATCAGTGTGTTGCTCATTCTCCTCCCCAGGCCTGTATTCCACTGATAACAGAAGGTATGTGATCACTTATAAAAAGGGAAAAATGTAATTATAATGTTTTTTTTATATATCTATACACAAATTACAGAGGAAGATAGTTAGTCTGGCTGAAAAAAGACAAAAGCCCATCTAGTTCAACCAAAAAATAAAAGTTATAATCCTATACCCACAGTTGATCAGAAAAAAACTCAGCAAAGCATGATCTAATTTGCTTCTGGTGGAAAAAAATGTCTTCCTGATCCCCAGAGTGGTAATTGGATATTCCTGGATCAACTTTACCTATAAATGTTAGTATCCAGTTATATTCTGTGTATCTAAGAAACAATCCAGGCCTTTTTTTAACCACCTTCCGCCCACCATATAAGGAAATGACTGATGGGCGGCAGCTCTCTCGTTCTGGGAGGACGTCATATGATGTTCTCCCTAAGAGAACTTTTTTTTTCGTCTTCAGTCAAACCTGAACTGCATATTCCAGATGAGGTCTTACTAATGATTTGTACAGGTGTAAAATGATACCTCTCTCTCTCTGGAGCCTACACCTATAGTTATGTATTGCCTTTTACTTCTATTTTAATCTGAATGGGTTGTTTTACAAGGTGAGGGTTTAAAATTTTGTTTATTTTTTCACAGTCACTCAAATTAGAGCTGGGGGTTCTGTGGCTGATTCATTACTGGCCAAAGAGGATACTGGTTGGTCATGTTAAAGAAGACGCACTCTTATTTTATTTTTTCTTTAGTACAGTGACCAAGGAGGAAGATAAATGAATGGTAAACCTCCTGGCACTGGATATCAGTTCAATCCATTGGAAGATGGGAATGACATCAATTCAAGATACCTCGGCAGGCAGCGTCTACCTTTGGCATCCCATCTTAGGCCCAGCTCCACTCCAATACTTTAATTATGGAGGGCAATATAATTCAATTAATATACATGTAAACCCTAACTGAATTTCATTTCATTTGCTAAAACACTGTATATAATAAACAACTGCTGTTTTTTAAAAATAAAATACTTGTTTTGATCATTATTTCACCCTTTTATCAGCACTGATGGTTTTCTTCAGCAATTTCTTCCTGTCTACATGTAGTTCCTTTAACAAAGGCAGCATGTCATTTTTTATGTTGAATTTCCTCATGTCTACAACAGTGAACTATGCCTGTATTATATGTGTCAGTTCAGCTATTTGTAGTATTCATTGGGAATGCATGTGACAGGGTGACAACACCGGAGGTTAATGGAAACCAAGGACAGAAAAAAAGAAAGAAGAGAGTATGGAACTTTCAAGGTGCTTAGACTGTCAGGAATAAATCCCAATCTACATAAAATGTTTTATTGTATGGTTTTATATTAACCACTTCCAGACTGCATACAGTACATGTACTGCAGGTGGACAGGGGTGGCACAAGAAGGCTAAGGGACGTACCTGTATATCACTTAGCATATGCGCGCTGGCGCACTCACAGTTTGTAGCTCCTGGTACCCGGCTGCTATCACATGGTACCTGAGCCAATCACAGCACACTGTACCATGCGATAGCTGTGTGCCAATCACAGCACACAATTGTAATAACAGCTGTTATGAAAGTAACCCATTCATGACAGTGCAAAATATTTCTGTTACAGTGGACAGCACTGTAACACCAATCAAAGTGTAAAAAAAAATCCCTGATCACCCACCCTTCCTCTCAGAGTAGTTCAGTGTCACTATGGTGTCACTGAACAACTCTGATGAAAGTATGTAAAAAAAAAATGTTAACAAAGAAAAAAAATGTTTATAAAGTTGAATGAAAAATTAATTCATAACAGCTGTGTTTCCTAAGCTGTGATTAGCCTACAGCTATCACATGGTACCTGGGCCAATCACAGCACTGTACCATGTGAATAGCTGTAGTCAATCACAGATCACAGCTGATCACAGCTGTCATGAATGTAACCCATTCATGACGGTTGAAAATTTTCATTTTAACAGCAAAGTATTAAAAGAAAAATCCCTGATCACCCACACAGAGTAGTACAGTGTTACTATGGTGATAAAAGTGTGTAAAAAAAAAAAACAGTAGAAAATGAAAAAAAAGTTAAAAAAATTACCAGATTTTGCACTCTCCTGTTTTAGTAAATCAACCCTTTCTTGGATACACAGAATATAACTGGTTACTAATATTTATAGGTAAAGTTGATCCAGAGAATATCCGATTGCCTCTCGGGGGGATCAGGAAGGAAATTTTCCCTCTGCAGGAGAAAATTGGATCATGCTTTGCTGGGTTTTTTGCCTTCCTCTGGGTCAATTTAGGATTAAAACTTTTTTTTTGGTTGAACTGGATGGCCCTTTGTGTATTTTTCAGCCAGACTAACTATGTAACTATGTAAGCCCACTGACACCAGTCACCGGCACACCAGTTATGTGATGACGTTGTACTGTAGTGGTGACAGTATGTAAACAAAATTGTAATAAAAAAATTATTTAATTTCTTCATTTCCCAAAAATTGAGACAAAAAATTACTACTTAAAAAAACTCGCTATGCATCTTACTAAATGCCACAGACTGTCCACTTTCCAAAAAGGGTTCATCTGGGGGGTATTTGTACTATCCTGTATTCTAACACCTTCAAGCCCGGGCTATAGCAGATTGACAGCCAGGCGGGACACTCGCTGTTGTGACTGGGCATCATATAATATCCTGTCAAAAACAGCCATTCACGCAGCCTTTGAGCCACGATCTGTCACTGTCTGTGTCCACGGGACACAGCTGATGACATATCACTACACTAACCCGTTGCCAGTGTCATGTGACCGCTGTGGCCAATCACAGCAATCACATGTCGATTGTATACAATGGATGGCTTCTTGTCATGCCATCCATTGTATACAATTGAGTTGTTAGCTGTGATTGATCAAAGCAATCACATGGTACAGACAGGGCCAATCACAGCCCATCTGTATCATGTGATGAGCTTTGCCCAATCACAGCTAATCAAAAAAAGATTGAATGAATCAGTTTCATTCAGTAACAATGATTGCAAAAAGTATCATCAATCATAATGTGTAAAGAAAAAAAAATCCTGATCACTTGCCCAGAGTAGTTCAATGTTACTATGGTAACATTGTATTGCTTTGGTCACAGTGTGTTGAAAAAAAATTGTAAAAAAAATTTTAAAAATAGAAAAATTTCAAAAAAAAAATCTTTATTTTTATTTTTTTTTACATACTGTCACCAGTCAGTGCCCCTGATCACCAACACACCAGTTATATAATCATGCTGTACTGAACTGGTGACAATATGTAAAAAAATTTTTCAAAATTGTGATTTTTTTTTTTCATTTCTACATTTTCCAAAAAATTGGAACAAAAAATTACCACCTCCAAAAAACTCACCATGCCTCCTACTAAATACCTTGGATTATCTATCTTCCAAAAATTGGGGGGTATTTGTACTATGCTGGCGTTTCCAGGCCTCAAGAAATAAGATTGGCCGTCAGTACATTAATTGATCGATTGTCAGATATATATACCATGGTTTGTGGACTCTATAACTTTCCTACAGACTAAATAATATACACTAATTTAGGGTATTTTCACCAAAGAAATGGAGCAGAATACATTTTGACCTAAATTTATGAAGAAATGGTATTTATTTGCAAAAGTTTAAAACAAAAATGAAGAAAAAGGAGTTTTTTTTTTCAAAAGTTTGTTTTTTTGTTTATTTAGTAAAAAATAAAAAACTCAGTAGTGATTAAATACCACCAAAAGAAAGCTCTGTTAGTGTGAAAAAAATTATACATTTTTTTTATGGGTACAGCAAAGTCAAAGTGCGACAACACTAAAAGCTGAAAATTGGCCTGGGCAGAAACGAGGTAAAAGTGCCCAGTGTTGAAGTGGTTAAGGGCCTCAAGAAATGAGATCGGCCATCAAGACATGTAGCAGAATACATTTTGGCCTAAATGTATGTAGATATTTGATTTTATGGATTTTTTTTATAACAAAGTAAAAAATATTGTGGGGGTTTTCAAAATGTTTGTTTTTTTTCTCATATATATAGCAAAAAATAAAAAAAACCCAGTGATGATCAAATAATACCAAAAGAAAGTTGTATTTGTGCGTACATATAGCCACTGGGGGTGATAGAATTCACATACAGATAGCACCTTGTGTTCAGAAGGCTATAGGATTTTTCTAACTCTGGGAGCAGGTTCTTCATACACAGCTACAATTAAAGCCCTGGAAGAGTAATTTAAACCATCCACAAATGCTTTAGCAACCAGAGTTCACTTTCGAATGTGCTGTCAGGGTGAGGGAGAATTTATTTGCCCCTATGTTGCTGAGCTGAGACAGTTAGCAGCACCCTGCAGATTTACATAGTTACATAGTCTGCCTGAAAAAAGTCCATCCAGTTCAACCATTAAAAGAAAAAAAAAAGTTATAATCCTTTACCTACAGTTGATCCAGATCATTACATGATGAAATTATTAAACACTTCCTGTCCGGCCTTTGTACATAAACGGCCGGACGGGAGCAGCAGAGGAGCGGGTGGCCGTTTATAAATGGCCTCCGCATTCACTGCCTGTGAGCACGCAGCACCGCGATCTGGTGCGACACAGCGGAACACCAATCGTTGTACAGGACCTCTCTGTGAGGTCCCGCTCATGTGATCACTGATTGGCCAATCAGTGATCACATGAATAGTAGTACGCAAGATGTCACTTCCTGATGACATCATTGCTTACTACTATTGAAATCTGTGAATGATCACAGAGGTCACATGGTACAAGGCTATTCACAACAGCCTTGTACCATGTGACGAGCTGTGACCATTCACAGAATGCAGCCAGAGAGAAGGAGAAGTGATTGCTTTTACAGCCTTTATGGTTGTAAAAGCAATCAGTGTAAAAAAAAAAAAAAAAATCTTCATCACCCCCCACAAGTAGTACAGTGTCACTATGGTAACACTGTACTGCTAGGGTGACAGTATGTTAAAACACATAAAAAAACGAAATAATAATATAAAAAAATAAAATGTAAAAAAAATGTGAAAAATTATAATTTTTGTTATAAACTAATTTGGGTTGGTTTTTTTTTTACTAAAAAGATAGCTGAATACGTTTTGGCCAAGATTTATGAAGAAAGAGTATTTATTTGCAACATTTTATAAGAAAAATTTTTTTCAAAATGTTTGGACTTTATCATTTATATAGCAAAAAAATTTAAATCCCAGTGGTGAATAAATACTACCAAAATAAAGTTTTATCTGTCTCATAAAAATTATATGGGTACAGTGTTGCATGACCGCGCAATTGTCATTCAAATTGTGATAGCACTGAAAGCTGAAAATTGACCTGGACAGGAAGGGGGTGAAAGTGTCTGGACTTGAAGTGGTTAAAGACCAAATTATTGAAAAGACTACAAACCCAAAACTGAGTGAAAGGTTGCATATGGAGTCAGATATAGTTACTTTGCTAAGACCTGTGGATTTCGGATGCCAGATGGGAAAGGCTGTGCAAGCAGCCAGGAATATGCTATGCCCCATGGATGGCAATGAAGCTCCTGTTCAAGTACAAAATCTGACTGACAGAACACCAAATGCACATTGTTCTAACTATGGAGGTACCATGAAGCTCTGCCCTGCAGGTGTTGTAATGATCTGAACCACTTTGCTAAATGTTGTTGTTCCATCCCAAGTACATTTGTTCATCACTTAAAGCCGGCAGATCAGGAGCCTGACGGAATGCAGTGTTATGCAATCAGTAAAGATCAGACAAATGTTAAACTCTTTCACTGTGTAATCGCTAAGTTCAAATTCTGCTGCTGCTAGACACAGGAGCAAAGGGTTCCATTTTGAATGCAGCAATCCACAATACCCATTTTCACCATTACCCACCCCAGGAGGCACTGACTACCCTAATGAGCTACAGTGCCCAAACTTCAGTGTTCGGTGAGTTATATTACCTGGCACACACCAAAACAAGCATTTAGGCAGTTTTGCATTTTATGTCAGTGAAAGTGAAGCCAACCTCTTAAGATTAGACTTGTTTCATGCACTGGGATTGGACGGTTCTGGATCAGACAGATGCAAAAACATGCCTGATAGACAATGTCTGGAAAAAAAGACTCCCACAGGCCCTCACTGGACTGGGTCACATTTATTTATTTTATTTATTTATTTCAGGTACTTATATAGCGCCGTCAATTTACACAGCGCTTCATGTATATATTGTATATTCACATCAGTCCCTAACCCTCAAGGACTGTACAATCTAAGGTCCCTGACTCACATTCATACATACACATACTAGGGCCAATTTAGACAGGAGCCAATTAACCTACCAGCAGGGTGGACTGACAACTCATGGGGCTACCGGGCAATAGGGGATTATGGGGCCCCCATGTCCTCGCCCACACCCAAAAAAGCCAATGAAAGGTACCAGGGGCATCTCATGGGGCACCCTACTGACCCTGGGCCCTCAGGCAGTGCCCGAGTGGCTAAATGGTCAGTCTGCCCCTGCCTACCAGCATGTCTTTGGAGGGGGGGGAAGAAACCCGCGCAGGTACAGGGAGAACATGCAAACGCCAGGAAGGTGGTGTTGTGGCTGGGATTTGAACCAACGACCCTGGTGCTGCCAGGTGGAAGTGCTAACCATTTAACCACTGTGCTACCCCATTCTAAAATGTTCACATTATTCCAGAGCTGAACCCTCAGATCTCTCCAGTGATGCAGCGCCTGCTCAGACCCCTCCCTCTTAGTAGTTCAGACTGCAGTCAAGAGCTGCAAAAACTCCTTCAAGACAGTATAATAGAACCTATTGACTCCTTCCCATGAGTTTCCAACCTATTCATAGCCAAAAAGAAAGGATGATAAATTTGACTATGTGTCGATCTTCGCCAGATAAACAAAGCAGTAATACCGGGCTGTTACCCACTGTCTACTATAATTTCCTAATGCCATGGGTCAAGATTCTTCACCAAACTAAACCTCCATAAAAGCTACTTGCAAAATCCCACTTGCATTGCCAGGAACCTAACAGCTTTCATTACATATCTGAAGCATTTCTGATTTAAACACATGCCTTTTGGGCTATGCTAAGCCCTGAGCTGTTTCCAAAAAATATTGGTTACTGTTTTTGCAAGAATACCTGGTGTAACAATTTGCATGGATGATACCCTTATCCATGCACCAACTCTGTAGGAACAGAATTTAAGGCTGGCCATAGATGGTTTGAATCGGCCTGCTGAACCGGCCGAGATTCAAACCATGTATGGGCAGGATGAATGTACCCAAGTTGATCAATCGATCAACTTGTTCGTGATTGTGCATGAAAATCTCAGTAGATTAGCAGTTTTTTACTCAAAACAGCCCGTCTGGCACCAACAAGCATGTCACGTTCAAAGTCACTTAAATCTCCTTTCTTCCCTATATTGATGCTCAGTTTGAACTTCAGCAAGTCGTCTTCACCACGCCTACATGCCTAATGCAGGCCATAGACGGGCCGTTAATCAGCCGATAAACGAAAAATCGGTCGATGCCATTGCCGACGCTGCCACCAATGCTCATGAAAGAAGGGGACAAGAAACCAGTTTAACAGAGACAGGGGAGCACACCATACAATGTGACAGCAATACAAATACATTATGGTTTTTATTTGGATACAAATGGATACATTTGTTGCAACCACAAGACTTTTTCATATTAAATATAATCTAATATAAATATATATAATATAAAATCTTTTTCCTCTCTCCTTCCCTCATTACCTTTTCTAGGAATACAATTTAATTTTGGACTTTCATAAACTATATATACATATACATGTGTGTGTGTGCATTTACAGTAAAAAGAATGCTGGCAACCTTGCAGGTCACGGCTCATGTGCAGATTTTTTTTTATCGGTAAAGCGATCGGCCGATTTGCCATCATTGCTGGGAAAATCGGCCGATCGGCCAAATCTGCCAGGAATTTTCCAACATGACCGATAAAAAAAACTGTGCAAAAAACCCAAAAAATGGCCGACCAATTAACCCACTAACAATGCAAAAATCAGACGATTTTTTTTCAGCTGAAAAATCGGACGATTTTCGACCCATCTATGGCCGGCATAAATGCATGGAGTTGCTGCCATGTGATTGGCTGATTAGCAATTTGTGTTAACAAGCAACTAAACAGGTGTACCTAATAAAGTGGCCGGTGAGTGTATGTGTATATATATATATATACACATACACACACATACAGGCATAACTCTGTTTACGAATTTAATTCATTCTGCGGGACTTGTCGTATTGCGAAAAATTTGTAAACCAAAATGCAGTTTTCCATAGGAATGCATTGAAAACCAATTAATACATTTCGGAGGTCAGAATAAAGTAAAAAAAAAGTCTTTTATCTGTTCAAAACTCTTTATAAAGTGCACTTTAAAGGCATAAATACTGTACATAAATGCATTGAAAACCAATTAATCCGTTCGTATTGCGAAAAAAATTCGTAAACTGAGCCATTATTTTCAATGGATTTTCATTCGTAAACCAAAAATTACATTAACTGAGGCGTTCGTAAATCAAGGTACACCTGTATTTTTTTTTTCTTTACATATTTTCAAACTTTTCCAGTTTCTGTTAAATTATTGCTGTGTGTGTCTATTAGAGATGAGCGAATCGAAGTAGCCGAAGTGGAATTCGAGTCGAATATCGGAAAAATTTCGAATCCGAAAAATAGCCTAATTCGGACGCGCGAATCGAAATTTTTCCGAAAATGGCGACTGACATGTGCGGCGACGGAGCGGGGATGTCTGGGAAGGCGCGCAGACAAGGCGCACTGACCCATAATGCATTCCTCAACGACATGTGATCGCATCAGCCAATCAGCAGCCAGCCAGCTAGCACTGTGTAATGGTCGAGCTATAAATAGCGGCCATTTTGGAATTCTTCATTTGCCTGCAGTCATTGAACAGAGGCAGACCGCTCTGTATTAAGGACAGGGACAGAGTTAGGGCCACAGAAACGATACTTGGGGACAGAGAAACGATACTTAGGGACAGAGAACTATTACTCAGGGACACAGAATTGTTAATTAGGGCCACAGAATCGTTACTTAGGGACAAAGAAACGCTAGTTAGGGCCACAGAATTCATACTCAGGGACAGACAGAATTGTTACTGAGTGCCAGAGAATTGTTATTTAGGGCCACAGAAACGTTATTAGGGCCACAGAATTGTTACTCAGGGACAGACAGAATTGTTACTGAGTGCCAGAGAATTGTTACTTAGGGCCACAGAAACGTTATTAGGGCCACAGAATTGTTACTCAGGGACAGACAGAATTGTTACTGAGTGCCAGAGAATTGTTACTTAGGGCCTCAGGGACACAGAATTGTTACTTAGGGCCACAGAATTGTTACTCGCACAGACACAGAATTGTTACTCGCACAGACACAGAATTGTTACTGAGGGCCACAGAACTGTTACTTAGGGCCACAGAATTGTTACTCGCACAGACACAGAATTGTTACACAGGGACACAGAACTGTTACTGAGGGCCACAGAACCGTTACTTAAGGCCACAGAATTGTTACTCGCACAGACACAGAATTGTTACTCGCACAGACACAGAATTGTTACTCGCACAGACACAGAATTGTTACTCAGGGACACAGAACTGTTACTGAGGGCCACAGAACTGTTACTTAGGGCCACAGAATTGTTACTCGCACAGACACAGAATTGTTACTCGCACAGACACAGAATTGTTACTGAGGGCCACAGAACTGTTACTTAGGGCCACAGAATTGTTACTCGCACAGACACAGAATTGTTACACAGGGACACAGAACTGTTACTGAGGGCCACAGAACCGTTACTTAAGGCCACAGAATTGTTACTCGCACAGACACAGAATTGTTACTCGCACAGACACAGAATTGTTACTCGCACAGACACAGAATTGTTACTCAGGGACACAGAACTGTTACTGAGGGCCACAGAACTGTTACTTAGGGCCACAGAATTGTTACTCGCACAGACACAGAATTGTTACACAGGGACACAGAACTGTTACTGAGGGCCACAGAACCGTTACTTAGGGCCACAGAATTGTTACTCGCACAGACACAGAATTGTTACTCGCACAGACACAGAATTGTTACTCGCACAGACACAGAATTGTTACTCAGGGACACAGAACTGTTACTGAGGGCCACAGAACTGTTACTTAGGGCCACAGAATTGTTGCTCGCACAGACACAGAATTCTTACTCGCACAGACACAGAATTGTTATTCAGGGACACAGAACTGTTACTTATGGGCCACAGAACTGTTAGTTAGGGCCACAGAATTGTTACTCGCACAGACACAGAATTGTTACTCGCACAGACACAGAATTGTTACTGAGGGCCACAGAACTGTTACTTGGGGCCACAGAAACGTTAATCAGGGACACAGAATTGTTACTGAGGGCCACAGAACTGTTACTTAGGGCCACAGAATTGTTACTCGCACAGACACAGAATTGTTACTGAGGGCCACAGAACTGTTACTTGGGGCCACAGAAACGTTAATCAGGGACACAGAATTGTTACTGAGGGCCACAGAACTGTTACTTAGGGCCACAGAATTGTTACTCGCACAGACACAGAATTGTTACACAGGGACACAGAACTGTTACTGAGGGCCACAGAACCGTTACTTAGGGCCACAGAATTGTTACTCGCACAGACACAGAATTGTTACTCGCACAGACACAGAATTGTTACTGAGGGCCACAGAACTGTTACTTGGGGCCACAGAAACGTTAATCAGGGACACAGAATTGTTACTGAGGGCCACAGAACTGTTACTTAGGGCCACAGAATTGTTACTCGCACAGACACAGAATTGTTACTCAGGGACACAGAATTGTTACTCAGGGACACATAATCGTTTAATTAAAGAGTATGTCAGACAACATGCAGAGGAGTGGCAGAGGAGGCAATGTTTTAGGAGCGAGCAGACGTGGCAGCAGAGGAAGGGGTCGAGGCAGCACTATTCGCAGCCAGAGGCCAGTGCTCCCGGTGTCATCCAGCAGTCGTGTCTCCACCGACAACCCTGCCGTCATCGATTGGTTGGCTCGGTCGTCTTCCTCTTCCCAGGTCACCTCTGACACCTACAGCCAACGGTCGGTGGGTACGTCAGACACAACCGTTAGTTGGCATGGCCCGGGACCAAGCCCACTGAAATCACGTGTCCTCTACCTGCCCCTGTCCTTTGGTGTTCCCTCACCAAGCGAAGTATCGCATGCTGTGGGCTCAGCCCCACTGTACAGTGAGGAAGAGCTAACAGAGGGCGGTCAGGAACGGGGGGAGACATCCGCCTTTTCAGCAGCCAGGCGAAGAAGTAGTGGCGAGGAGAGTGGCCCGGTAGCCGGTCTAGAGACAGGTCTGTCTCCTGATCCAGACGCAGCCGAGGGGGCTAGTAGTGAGGCGGAGACCCTACTTGATGATGAGGAGGTTGATCGCACTTGGCAGCCTCGTCGTCATCAGGCAATTTCTTCCGCATCATCAGGAGAAGAGGGTGGCAGCTTGGCAGTGAGCGAAACAGTCGGTGGGTTGCCCAGGAGACAGCAGCAGGGTCGCAGCAGTGTCAGTGGAAGCAGTGTCAGTGGAGCCAAACGGCCACGGAGTAGAGCACCAGCTCCACTGCAGCCTACCACCACGGCCAGTAGTGGTGCCGGTGTGCACGGAGGAAGCAGCAGTCAGCCAGTGAGGAGTATCGGGGGCAAAGTTTCCTACTCGGCGGTGTGGCAATTTTTCGTCAAGCCGCCCGAGGAAGTAAACGTAGCCGTATGTCGACTATGTGGCCAGAAAGTCAAGCGTGGCCAGGGGGCCCATGTTGGGACTACAGCGTTGCGGCAGCATATGCAGCGTCGCCATTTGGTGGCCTGGGAAAACCGTGATAAAGATACGGCGGTTCTGCCCGCCCCAGCCCCCGCTCCATCACCCGCTCCGTTACTTGCTCCGTCACCCGACGTCAATCGCCCTCCATCAGCCAGTCAAGGCTCCAACACCTCTGCTGAGGGGAGTTGTCGCTCGTTGGCATCTTCCGCTCGTTCAGATGCTCCTTCTCCTGCTACTCCTCTTCACGGATTCCGTCAGCAGTCTTTCTTGGAATCCGTTTCCAAGAGACAACAGTTTGCGAGCACGCACCCGACGGTGCAAAAGCTGAACGTCCTCCTGTCCAAGTTGCTGGTGCTGCAGTCCCTCCCTTTCCAAGTGGTGGACCTTTCAGAGAAATGATGGCTTGTGCCGCGCCGCGGTGGAGAGTGCCAAGCCGTCATTTCTTCGCCAAAAAGGCAGTGCCAGCCCTGCATTCACATGTAGAAGACATGGTGGGCCAGTCTTTGAGCATGTCGGTCTCTGCCAAAGTGCACGGCAGCGCCGACGTGTGGAGCTGTAACTACGGTCAGGGACAGTACATGTCATTTACGGCCCACTGGGTGAACGTGGTGCCGTCACAGCCGCACCAGCAACTTGGACAGGTCACGCCGCTTTTGCCTCCACGTTTGCACGTCCTTGCTCCGGCAAAGATGTCCGCCTCTACCACCTCTTCTTCCGCCGTGTCCTCAGCCGCCACCCCCGTGCCAAGTCCCATTACCCGACCGGCATATCACATGTGCAGGGCGCAACGGTGTCACGCTGTTCTGCACCTGGTATGCCTTGGCGAACGTAGTCACACAGGGGAGGAACTTCTGAGTGTAATGAACAGAGAAATCGACAGATGGCTGTCTCCGCGCAAACTGAAAATCGGAACCATGTTGACCGACAACGGAAAGAACATGGTGTCTGCTCTGCGTCAAGGAAGGTTGTGCCATGCGCCATGCATGGCTCACGTGTTCAATCTGGTTGTCAAGCGGTTCCTAAAATCCACCATCCCACTGCAAGACATCCTTAAAATGTCACGTAAACTTTGCATGCATTTCAGCCATTCCTACACCGCAAAGCACACCCTCCTTGAGCTGCAGCGGCAGAACGGAATTCCACATCATCGCCTGATCTGCGACGTTGCAACAAGGTGGAATTCAACCCTACACATTTTAGACCGCCTTTACGAGCAGCGAAAGGCCATCACCGATTTCCTGATGTTACAAGCGGATAAAGGTACTCCCCTGTGTAACTTCGATGTCAGCCATTGGCAGCTCATGCGTGACACCTGCCGCTTGCTCAGGCCCTTTGAGGAGGCCACGCTATTCGTGAGTCGGCAGGACTATGGGATGAACGACGTCATTCCTCTGTTGCACGTCCTTGAACAAATGCTGTTAACAATGGCTGGTCAGGGTGCGGTAGACGTGGCGCACAGATCTCAACGCCACATGACCCCTGTGGGGGCAGGACAGGAAGAAGAGGAGGAGGTAGAGGAGGACATTTGTGCTCAGGAATTATTGAGTGAAATGGGTGGTTTTTCCACTCAGCGGACAGGAGTGGAGGAGCAGGAGCATCTGGTAGAGGAGGAGGAGGAGGAGACAGAGGACCCAGACGCACCGTGGCAGTATGCTGTGGAGATGGAGGCAGGGAGTCCCTCGCATTCCTTGGCACAAATGGCCCATAGCATGCTCGGTTGCTTGCGTAGCGACAGCCGAATAATAACCATCAGACAGAGGGATGACTTTTGGCTGTCCACCTTGTTGGACCCTCGCTACCATTCAAAAATGGTGGCCTTTTTCACACCTGCTGAGAGGGAGGCCAAAATAACGTACTATAAAAACCACCTATGTAGTCAGCTGGTCTCTGCCTGTCTGCGCCAACGTCCATCCTCAGACACTGTGGGCCCTGTGCGCTCGCGTTCCGCTGCCATGGCAGCAGGGGAGGGGTGGGGTGGTAGGAGCAGTGGCAGCTCCACCAGCAGCGGCTGCCTCAGTCTGCAGTCGATGATGAGTAGCTTTCTTCACCAGCGCAGTGAGGAAACTACTAACCAGCCGCAGCAGCAGCAGCAGCATCAGGTGGACCTGGAGCAGGACCTCAAACAACAGGCTTGGGCCTACTTGGACAGCACCCTGCCAACCGAGGTAGACAATCCCCTTGACTACTGGTCAACGAAACTTGACCTTTGGCCCCAACTAGCTGAATTTGCCCTTGAAAGGCTGTCATGCCCGGCCAGTAGCGTGGCATCGGAGCGCGTGTTTAGTGCGGCAGGAGGTATTGTAACTCCGCGGAGGACACGACTGTCCACCCAAAGTGTGGAGAGACTCACGTTTGTGAAAATGAATCAGGCGTGGATTAGTCTGGATTTCAAACCACCAGTTCCTGACACAACTGACTAAATCCGCCATGAATCATGCCTCAAACATGTGCCACTTTGAGGTCTCCTCACACACTGCTGGTGTGTTGAATTTTTTGACATAGGGTGCTGGCAGATTACGGGCCTCCTATAGCTGCTGCCAGGCCCCTAATCTGCCATAGGCCCCTATATACCGCCTCCTCATGCTGCTGCCAGGTCCAGAGTCTCTCATGGGTCCCTGTACGGCCTCCCATTGCTGCTGTCTCCATCGCCACACTCTGCCATGTGCCACTTTCAGGTCTCCTCACACACTGCTGGTGTGTAGAATTTTTTGACATAGGGTGCTGGCAGATTACGGGCCTCCCATTGCTGCTGCCAGGCCCCTAATCTGCCATGGGCCCCTATACCGCCTCCTCATGCTGCTGCCAAGTCCAGAGTCTCTCATGGATCCCTGTATGGCCTCCCATTGCTGCTGTCTCCATCGCCACACTCTGCCATGTGCCACTTTCAGGTCTCCTCACACACTGCTGGTGTGTAGAATTTTTTGACATAGGGTGCTGGCAGATTACGGGCCTCCCATAGCTGCTGCCAGGCCCCTAATCTGCCATGGGCCCCTATATACCGCCTCCTCATGCTGCTGCCAGGTCCACAGTGTCTCATGCCATGTGCCACTTTCAGGTCTCCTCACACTGCTGGTGTGTTGAATTTTTTGACATAGGGTGCTGGCAGATTATGGGCCTCCTATAGCTGCTGCCAGGCCCCTAATCTGCCATAGGCCCCTATATACCACCTCCTCATGCTGCTGCCAGGTCCAGAGTCTCTCATGGTTCCCTGTACGGCCTCCCATTGCTGCTGTCTCCATCGCCACACTCTGCCATGTGCCACTTTCAGGTCTCCTCACACTGCTGGTGTGTAGAATTTTTTGACATAGGGTGCTGGCAGATTACGGGCCTCCTATAGCTGCTGCCAGGCCCCTAATCTGCCATAGGCCCCTATATACCGCCTCCTCATGCTGCTGCCAGGTCCAGAGTCTCTCATGGGTCCCTGTACGGCCTCCCATTGCTGCTGTCTCCATCGCCACACTCTGCCATGTGCCACTTTCAGGTCTCCTCACACACTGCTGGTGTGTAGAATTTTTTGACATAGGGTGCTGGCAGATTACGGGCCTCCCATAGCTGCTGCCAGGCCCCTAATCTGCCATAGGCCCCTATATACCGCCTCCTCATGCTGCTGCCAGGTCCAGAGTCTCTCATGGGTCCCTGTACGGCCTCCCATTGCTGCTGTCTCCATCGCCACACTCTGCCATGTGCCACTTTCAGGTCTCCTCACACACTGCTGGTGTGTAGAATTTTTTGACATAGGGTGCTGGCAGATTACGGGCCTCCCATTGCTGCTGCCAGGCCCCTAATCTGCCATGGGCCCCTATACCGCCTCCTCATGCTGCTGCCAAGTCCAGGGTCTCTCATGGGTCCCTGTACGGCCTCCCATTGCTGCTGTCTCTATCGCCACACTCTGCCATGTGCCACTTTCAGGTCTCCTCACACACTGCTGGTGTGTAGAATTTTTTGACATAGGGTGCTGGCAGATTATGGGCCTCCCATAGCTGCTGCCAGGCCCCTAATCTGCCATAGGCCCCTATATACCGCCTCCTCATGCTGCTGCCAGGTCCAGAGTCTCTCATGGGTCCCTGTACGGCCTCCCATTGCTGCTGTCTCCATCGCCACACTCTGCCATGTGCCACTTTCAGGTCTCCTCACACACTGCTGGTGTGTAGAATTTTTTGACATAGGGTGCTGGCAGATTACGGGCCTCCCATAGCTGCTGCCAGGCCCCTAATTTGCCATGGGCCCCTATATACCGCCTCCTCATGCTGCTGCCAGGTCCACAGTGTCTCATGCCATGTGCCACTTTCAGGTCTCCTCACACTGCTGGTGTGTTGAATTTTTTGACATAGGGTGCTGGCAGATTATGGGCCTCCTATAGCTGCTGCCAGGCCCCTAATCTGCCATAGGCCCCTATATACCGCCTCCTCATGCTGCTGCCAGGTCCAGAGTCTCTCATGGGTCCCTGTACGGCCTCCCATTGCTGCTGTCTCCATCGCCACACTCTGCCATGTGCCACTTTCAGGTCTCCTCACACTGCTGGTGGGTTCCATTTTTTGTCATAGGGTGCTGGCAGATTACGGGCCTCCCATTGCTGCTGCCAGGCACGTAATCTGCCATGGGCCCCCGTACGGACTCCTCATGCTGTGACGTTGCAACAAGGTGGAATTCAACCCTACATATGTTAGACCGCCTTTACGAACAGCGAAAGGCCATCACAGATTTCCTGATGTTAAAAGCGGATAAAGGTACTCCCTGTGTAACTTAGATGTCAGCCATTGGCAGCTCATGCGTGACACCTGCGCTTGCTCAGGCCCTTTGAGGAGGCCACGCTATTCGTGAGTCGGCAGGACTATGGGATGAACGACGTCATTCCTCTATTGCACGTCCTGGAACAAATGCTGTTAACAATGGCTGGTCAGGGTGCGGTAGACGTGGCGCACAGATCTCAACGCCACATGACCCCTGTGGGGGCAGGACAGGAAGAAGAGGAGGAGGTAGAGGAGGACATTTGTGCTCAGGAATTATTGAGTGAAATGGGTGGTTTTTCCACTCAGCGGACAGGAGTGGAGGAGCAGGAGCATCTGGTAGAGGAGGAGGAGGAGGAGACAGAGGACCCAGACGCACCGTGGCAGTATGCTGTGGAGATGGAGGCAGGGAGTCCCTCGCATTCCTTGGCACAAATGGCCCATAGCATGCTCGGTTGCTTGCGTAGCGACAGCCGAATAATAACCATCAGACAGAGGGATGACTTTTGGCTGTCCACCTTGTTGGACCCTCGCTACCGTTCAAAAATGGTGGCCTTTTTCACACCTGCTGAGAGGGAGGCCAAAATAACGTACTATAAAAACCACCTATGTAGTCAGCTGGTCTCTGCCTGTCTGCGCCAACGTCCATCCTCAGACACTGTGGGCCCTGTGCGCTCGCGTTCCGCTGCCATGGCAGCAGGGGAGGGGTGGGGTGGTAGGAGCAGTGGCAGCTCCACCAGCAGCGGCTGCCTCAGTCTGCAGTCGATGATGAGTAGCTTTCTTCACCAGCGCAGTGAGGAAACTACTAACCAGCAGCAGCAGCAGCAGCAGCATCAGGTGGACCTGGAGCAGGACCTCAAACAACAGGCTTAGGCCTACTTGGACAGCACCCTGCCAACCGAGGTAGACAATCCCCTTGACTACTGGGCAACGAAACTTGACCTTTGGCCCCAACTAGCTGAATTTGCCCTTGAAAGGCTGTCATGCCCGGCCAGTAGCGTGGCATCGGAGCGCGTGTTTAGTGCGGCAGGAGGTATTGCAACTCCGCGGAGGACACGACTGTCCACCCAAAGTGTGGAGAGACTGACGTTTGTGAAAATTAATCAGGCGTGGATTAGTCTGGATTTCAAACCACCAGTTCCTGACACAACTGACTAAATCCGCCATGAATCATGCCCCAAACATGTGCCACTTTCAGGTCTCCTCACACTGCTGGTGTGTTACATTTTTTGTCATAGGGTGCTGGCAGATTACGGGCCTCCCATAGCTGCTGCCAGGCCCCTAATCTGCCATGGGCCCCTATACCGCCTCCTCATGCTGCTGCCAAGTCCAGAGTCTCTCATGGGTCCCTGTACGGCCTCCCATTGCTGCTGTCTCCATCGCCACACTCTGCCATGTGCCACTTTCAGGTCTCCTCACACTGCTGGTGTATTCCATTTTTTGTCATAGGGTGCTGGCAGATTACGGGCCTCCCATAGCTGCTGCCAGGCCCCTAATCTGCCATGGGCCCCTATACCGCCTCCTCATGCTGCTGCCAGGTCCAGAGTCTCTCATGGGTCCCTGTACGGCCTCCCATTGCTGCTGTCTCCATCGCCACACTCTGCCATGTGCCACTTTCAGGTCTCCTCACACTGCTGGTGGGTTCCATTTTTTGTCATAGGGTGCTGGCAGATTACGGGCCTCCCATAGCTGCTGCCAGGCCCCTAATCTGCCATGGGCCCCCCGTACCGACTCCTCATGCTGCTGCCAGGCCCGTAATCTGTCATGGGCCCCTGTTGTCGCTTGTTGGCATATTCCGCTCGTTCAGATGCTCCTTCTCCTGCTACTCCTCTTCACGGATTCCGTCAGCAGTCTTTCTTGGAATCCGTTTCCAAGAGACAACAGTTTGCGAGCACGCACCAGACGGTGCAGAAGCTGAACGTCCTCCTGTCCAAGTTGCTGCTGCCAGGCTCGTAATCTGTCATGCGCCCCTGTACCGCCTCCTCATGCTGCTGCCAGGTCCAGAGTGTGTCATGGGCCCCCGTACCGACTCCTCATGCTGCTGCCAGGCCCGTAATCTGTCATGGGCCCCTGTACCGCCTCCCCATGCTGCTGCCAGGTCCAGAGTGTGTCATGGGTCCCTGTACGGCCTCCCATTGCTGCTGCCAGGCCCGTAATCTGCCATGGGCCCCCGTACCGACTCCTCATGCTGCTGCCAGGCCCGTAATCTGCCATGGGCCCCTGTACCGCCTCCTCATGCTGCTGCCAGGTCCAGAGTGTGTCATGGGTCCCTGTACGGCCTCCCATTGCTGCTGTCTCTATCGCCACACTCTGCCATGTGCCACTTTCAGGTCTCCTCACACTGCTGGTGGTTTCCATTTTTGTCATAGGGTGCTGTATGGCCTCCCATTGCTGCTGCCTCCACCGCCACACTGTGGCTCCACACTCTGGTTTTGGCCCCGTGACTGCCCAAATGAGTGAAGTGTGCGGTGATTCTAAGATCGACGGCACTCATCTGCATGTTATACTGACTGACAGTATTATTTCTCTTCCCCAGCAGACTCCAAGGGCATTTAAATTAAAGGTACAGTGTTCAGCACTAATATTAAGTCTCTCTGAAGCCTAGAAACACCCTTTTTTAAGTTAAATTCACAGCGAATATATTCGACTCGAATCGAAATTTTTCCGCGAATTCGCCGAATCAGTCGAATCGAATTTTTGAATACTTCGCTCATCTCTAGTGTCTATCCTTTGAAGAGATTTCCTCTCACTTACTGTACTATGTGACACATCACCAATGCACAGGAACTGAGGGGGTCTTCCCAAAGGGGACACAGACAGTAGATGACAGTTCAACAAATTTTTACACAGGCTCTAACCCTTCTCCACACTATGCAGAACTGAATAGAGTTTTGCCAGGAGTGAGGCTGTAATATTTTATTGGGCTGAATAAGGCTCCTCATTTAGGCACTGATATTTACTGGTCATATGAAAAGCAAGTTCCTAAATGGTTCTATATACATGTCATTGCGCACTGTTTTTGTCCAAGGCATCCTGCCAAAAATCTAATAGCATATTATCCCTTAATGCCTATGACCTATGCTATGATACATTGAATACATTTTCACTTTTGCTATTGTACACTGTCAGATAATCCTGTGTGTATTAAATGTTGTACATAAAAATAGAACAGCATTACAAAATATATATATACATGGATAGTACTGCTTCCAACTAATACTAGCCCATGTTTCTGTAAGCATCTACCAGAGGTATTCCAGTTATTGCCATTAGTAATTGTATTTGCATCACATTACATTTACATACATGTTACTTGATAATTGTTGGCTTGTATCCTTCATTGTACATGTTAGATCTCCCATTAAGTGCATTCATCTAGCTATCAGCTGCTAAATAGGTCTGTCTAAATTTGGCATCCTATGCACTCTTTCACAACTGTCATCTGTTCTTTCCTCCCCTCCTCCATAACTTTTGCTCTTGTGTCCTGCTTATATCTCCAGTTGTCTCTTGGACTAACTCTTTTCACTCTGTCTTTTTTGCTGTTTTACCTCTCTCCTTGTAAAAACCTTTTCCCTACCCAGGACACTTTTCCGGTAAAGTATTTATATTTTTTTTGTATTTTATTGTATTACTTTGATATGGTAAAATTAAGTTCTATTTGTGTCATTCAAAATCATGTATATGTGATGTCAATGAAAACGTTCATTCCAGTAGCATGTGCTCATTTACCTTGTCAAAATACAACCCAACATTTATGGCTTTTAATGAAAATGCTGATTTTTCTTGACTATTTTTTTTTTTTTAGTTTATTCTTGGAATGTATTCCCCAAATCAAGTCATATCTGATTTCTAAATCACTTTCAACCTAAACTGCCTATATTAAAGCAAATATATCATATAGTTTAGCTATGAGCAATTTAAAACTCTTCTGTAATGATGTATTTTTCTGCTGATGTTTGAGTGTTGAATTATATGTGTTCCCCTATGCTGTTGATTTGGTAATTTAAGTCTATATCTGTAATGTGTTTTAACTGATCACGCTAACAAACCACACGATGGATTTGAGCAGTGCCCAAAATAACTAGTGACTGTGCAACAGGTGTCATGTGTCTGAATGTCTGCCCATGAAGGAACATAGGGGGATGGTGCTGCAGAAGAAAGGGACTTGATAATATTACAGTACGATAGAATTTATAAATACTATTTATTTTTTAAATGGAAGCGCTTTGTTTGTTTACTTATGCAGTTATAAACTTTAAGCAACAATCGTAATTTGTAATCTACACTTGGGGGTAAATTTAAAAAGCAGTTAAGCTCCATTCACACTTATGGCTCATGTACACGGGACGTTTAGAAAACACTTCTGACCGCTGGAAACTGACTGCTGGAAAACGTAGGTTAAAAAATGTATGTTTAGCCGTGTTTGCAAACCGCGTTTATGCACGTTTGCGTTTAGAAGCGTTTTTTTTAAAGATATCAGGAGACCTTCCAAAATGCCCAGGATTCACTGAAAAACAGTACTATTTCAGACATTCTGAGAGAAATAGAGAGAGCAGAAGCAGAGAGAGCAGTATGTGTTGAGATGACCTGTCTTTTCTGGTTGTATTCACTATGGATCCCATCATGAGCATAATGTAGCATGTTCTACCATTTTTTCCTTCACGCAAAACCTGGAATTGACTGCGCTGGTGTGCTAGGTCCATTTGAATACATGGAAAATACTTTTTTCTGATGATGAAAAAAGGCTCTGGACAGCATCTGGATATGGAACAGTTAAAAAACGCTTCTAAACGCAAACGCTTATAAACACAGTTAGCCACGTTTACATGCATTTACAAGCATTTGGTTTTTGAAACCGCTGATAAAATCTACTCCTGAGCGCAAGTTTGGTGCGTTCAAAAAAACAACTGTAAACTCAACTGCCTGTAAACGACTGTAAACCAAGATGTGTACATGGACACATAGGAAAACATTAGGGAGAGTTCAGGGGCTGCTGAAAAAAAACACAAAAAAGCTCCTGAATGTCAGTTTATCAGCTGCAGTGTACATGAGCCCTTAGGCATTTCAATTTGCAGGCGGAATCGCCGTGATTTTGCCTGCATCTTGAAAATGCGCTGTGAAAATGTGAAAACGCGCATTCACATTTTTGCCATGATCGCGGAATGTTTTTTCAGTGTGACAAATGTGCCGCAATCATGCAAGCAAAACCATGAGACGCACAATATGATTCAGAAAAAATGAGGAAGGGTTGTAACAGCGCAAACACTGCAAAGTCCTGGGAAATGGTAGTATGGGTGATGGTGGTATTAGTGGCTACTGTATGAAGAGCGTAGGATTCCGTGTGGCACTGAGGGCAAGGCTTCCAAATAAGCTGTAGCAACTTCTGTAGATGAGAAAAGGAGAGAAGCGCCTCTAAGTGCAATAAGTCTTTTTATTCAAGTCTAAATGTAGAAACACTCACATGTGTGAAGTAATCATAAGCATAAAAACCGTGGTTAACAATAGTTAACGGTGGGGTGGTAACCCGGGTGAAGAGCCGTCATCTCTCTGCGATGTGGGGAGGTCAGCTCTCGGCTGGAGCAGCGTGGTGGCTGGAGGGGGAACAGCGGTGAGGCCAGCCTTCATGCACGTCCTCCCTCAAAGCCGGATGGAATGCACGCTGGAACGTAGCGGCGGCGTGGCCGTGACGACATCAGATCCCAGGGTGCACTGCGACGCGTTTCGGAGCATGCACTGGCCGTGGAAGGCGGAAGTGCACTCCTTTTTCAAGCAGCTGCACGCCGCCGCTACGTTCCAGCGTGCGTTCCATCCGGCTTTGAGGGAGGACGTGCATGAAGGCTGGCCTCACCGCTGTTCCCCCTCCAGCCACCACGCTGTTCCAGCCGAGAGCTGACCTCCCCACATCGCAGAGAGATGACGGCTCTTCACCCGGGTTACCACCCCACCGTTAACTATTGTTAACCACGGTTTTTATGCTTATGATTACTTCAGACATGTGAGTGTTTCTACATTTAGACTTGAATTAAAGACTTATTGCACTTAGAGGCGCTTCTCTCCTTTTTCTCATGAGACGCACAATACCCAGAAACGATTCTGACACCTTTTTTGGGCATTGCACGTGCTGTGAGTTTGTTTGCGCGATTGCAGTGCGTTTGAAACACCTAAGTGTAAATGGAGCCTAAATGTTACTTTCACCAAACATTCAAACATGGTGAATCTTTTACAGCACATGCATCACCTGCAGTGAATTTCTGGTGAATGTCAGATTCACAGCTTTATAAATACACCCCTGGTTGTAGATCAGATAAATTTATAATTTTTATTATTATTTTACAGGAATTATATAGCGCCAACAGTTTGTGCAGCACTTTACAACATGAGGGCAGATAGTACAGTTACAATACAATTCAATACAAGAGGAATCAGAGAGCCCTGCTCGTTAGAGCTTACAATTTAAAAATCAAATTGTTTGCGTATGTCTAGTATTTATGCATGCATACATAGAAAAAAAAATTACTGTACAGTTTTGCTGCATGCTCCTATTATTTTGATATGTAAAACTATGAGTATTAAAGTATATATTTACACTTCCAAGTTAACTCACTATAAGTTTAATAGCTTCTCGACCACCCTATAGCAGAAATACTGCTACAGGGCGGCAGGGATGCGCAAAATCATGTATATATACGTGATTTGCCTATCCGGGTAGGGGGTGCACGCGCCCACTCCCTACCCGCACCACTATTGGTTCCTTGGCAAGTCAATCACCAGGTCCCGGCCACCGATTCTCGTCCAGGACTCGGTGATCGTCGTAAACAACAGAGATCTCTCTCAAACAGGCTGCTTTGTATTGCTCTGCACAGCAGAACAATACAAAGCAGCTGCTCTACATAGTAAAACACACACAGCACACTATGTAAAACACAACTGAGCACACTGTTAACCTTTTGATCTCCCCAGATGTTATCCCCTTCCTGCCCAGTGTCATTAGTACAGTGTCAGTGCTTTTTATTAGCACTGATCACTGAAGAAAGAAAAGCAAAACCAGCGCTCAGGTCCATAAACATCATAGGAACACGGTAACGGTCACTCGCTGAGGTGCAGCCCTCTAAAGATCTGGGAATCTTGATAATACTGGAAAAGAGCTCTGAGGAAGGTAGCTCGTGTCCCGAAATGCGTTAACATACACTGTCGCAAGACCACCACTTGCTGGGACTGTCACATTGGTTCCTTGCTTTTATTTATGACTCTTGGTTTGTGAGTATACACTTTTGTCATTCTCAATAAATTATTTTTTATCATGGTAATGCACAAGGAGAGTGCGCCCTTTTTGCTCTTTTCTAGCACTGATCACTGTATTAGTGTCACTGTGGATGTCAGTGGCAGTTAGTCAGTTCCCCCCCAGTGTCAGAATGCCTGCCGCACTCCCGCAGTCCGGCAATAAGTCGCTGACCATTACTAGTAAAAAAAAAAAATTCCAGTTTATATACCATTTGTAAACGCTATAACTTTCACGTAAACCAACTAATTTACATGTATTAGGATTTTTTAGCAAACACATAGTAGAATACATTTTTGCCTAAATTTATGAAGAAATTAGATTTTTAAAAATGTTTTACTGGATGTTTTATAGCAAAGTCAAAAATATTGTTGTTTTTTTCAAAATTGTTGGTCTTTTTTTTGTTTATAGTGCAAAAAATACCACTGAAAGAAAGCTCTATTTGTGGGAAAAAGGACATACATTTCATTTATGTACAGCATTACATCACTGTGCAATTTTCAGTTAAAGTAACGCAGCGCAGTATAGCAAAAAATGGCCTGGTCAGAAAGGGGGGTAAATCCTCTGGAGGGCAAGTGGTTAAAGAGGATCTTTAGACCAAAATTAAAACTGGATGATCAGGCATGATTTATCTCATCTGCATTAAAGTTATTTACCTGCTTGTTCACGACTCTGGACATCCCCGGGAATGAGAATCAGGCTGTACATACACCATCAAGCAGCCTGCAGCCTCTCTTGGATCCCACCTGGTTCCCATGGTGCACGTGTCCCTTCTTTCATCCCTTCTTCTGGGGCGAGGTGCTGCCCCCTTGAAAGATGCCGCCCTAGACAAGTGCCTTGTTTGCCTTGTGGTAAATGCACCCCTGGAGCTGCGCACATGCAGCTCACTGTACAAATTGTCAATGCTGAATCTGACTTATCTCCCATGTTTGCGTGGGAGTGATGTCATCCCCGCCCAGAAGCTGGCCACCCAAAGATGTCAGCTCGAGGATGCGCATCACTGCAGCTAAGGTGAATAGAGTTCTGCTTTAAGTTAGCTGTAGATAAGATGACAGTTGGAGATGACTTCACAACCTGGTTGTCAAATTTTCTTTAATAAATAAATATTCATGTTCATATCACCCAGGCATTTGTGCTTATGTACTGTGCAAACAACTTCAACCATAACCTTATCTGAAGATAAAAAGGATTGTAGCTGTATTAGTGCACTTGCGACAGAAACAATTGAGTACTAACGTGATACTTTTTTTATTTGCACTAACATACAATTTTGAGGACAAGCTTTCGGGGTATGTCCCTTTCTTCAAGATCCAGGCAGTACCACTACAGTAGTACTGCCTGGACCTTAAAGAAAGGGACATACCCCGAAAACTTGTCCTCAAAATTGTATGTTAGTGCAAATAAAAAAAGTATCACGTTAGTACTCAATTGTTTCTGAAGATAAAAAAAACTATCAAGCAGCCACAAATGCTAAGGGAGAGCAGTCCGAGGTGCTAAAGTCACAAGGTGATTAATTATGCTGGCTGAATAGCACCTATAAAACCATTCATTCAATAAATAATCACAAAGTGGTAAACCATACTTTTTACAGTTGCAGTCAAATTTGAGAAATCCTCTTATATGTTTGTTATGTGTTTCCATTTACACAGCACACCAGGGATAACTGTTACCACCAAGCCCATACGTTGCAATGACACATTTATTAAAACTGGAGCGCTCAAAACACTTTCTAAGGCTCCATGTACACTGTAGGCTGATAAACTCACATTCAGGAGCTTTTCTGCATTTTTGTCAGCAACCCCTGAACTCTCCCTAATGTTTTCCTATGTGTCCATGTACACATAATCGTTTACAGTCGTTTACAGGCAGTTGAGTTTGCAGTAGTTTTTTTTAACGCACCAAACTTGTGTTCAGGAGTAGATTTTATCAGCGTTTCAAGTGCTTGTAAATGCGGCTAACCGCGTTTATAAGCGTTTGCGTTTAGAAGCGATTTTTAATTGTTCCATATCCAAATGCTGTCCAGAGCCTTTTTTCATCATCAGGAATACATGCAGTGTTCTCCATATATTCAAATGGACCTAGTACACTTAGCACAGTCAGTTCCAGCTTTTGCGTGAAGGAAAAAATGGTAACACATGCCACATTATGCTCATGATGGGATCCATAGTGAATACAACCAGAAAAGACAGGTCATCTCAACACATACTGCTCTCTCTGCTTCTGCTCTCTCTATTTCTCTCAAAATGTCTGAAATAGTAAATTTTTACTGTTTTTCAGTGCATTCTGGGTATTTGGGAAGGTCTCCTGATGTTATCTTTAAAACACACTTCTAAACGCAAACGTACATAAACGCGGTATGCAAACGCGGCTAAACAGATGTTTTTTAACCTACGTTTTCCAGCAGTCAGTTTCCATCGTTCAGAAGTGTTTTCCAAATGTCCTGTGTACATGGAGCCTAACTTTAACTTGTTCAGTTAAGCTTTAACAATAAAACCTGATTGGTTTCTATGCAGACCTGCACCAGATTTTGCTCTCTCCAATTTCAGTAAATCCCCCCAAAAAGTGAGTCCAGTCATGATGACCACAGGTGATCCTTGACTGTGTGAACAGTCACTAATAGCTGTGGCTGCCGAGAGCTTGTCATTGCACTGTACAGGCTCAGTGGTCCCAGCTATCTGCACACAGCTGCCAATCCCAGCCGCAGTAATCAGTAGTAGATGGGATTTGCATAGTGGCTAAATGCCCATGTAAATGCAGCCAAGCACTTTGGCAGACTTCCATTCCTGTACGTTGATGCTGTAAATGGAATCGTTAGTATTTTATCTAAATTTGCTCCTCCACAGGTGTCTTTAATGCTTTATGCAAGGGAGCGGGGCAGATTTCAAAAGTGGACCTTGGGTTTAGGTACAAGGTCTGCAACTGTCATTTGCTAATGCAATATGAATACAATTCAAGCCTAACTACTTGCACTGCTCCAGAAATGAAACCCAGCATCCCAAGCATTATTACTAATAATTAATATTATTATTATACAGGATTTATATAGCACCAACAGTTTGCTCAGCACTTTACAATATAAAGGGAGACAATACAGCAACAATACAGTTCAATACAAGAGGGTTAGGAGGGCCCTGATCCTTGGAAAAAATTATAAGAAAAAAAGGGCAAAGGCAAAATGTTTCCCTTTTTTAGGCATATTTATTTTTATGCCTTTATTTAATCATATCATGTGTGATCATTATCATTTGTGATTGTGAATATAAAAAACAAATCCTAAAAATGAGTTTAAAAATATTGTGGGCATTTTGTTTGGATATTTTGTTCATTTTGTTGCTTTTTGATGTTTTCTCAACCTTTTTTCGGTCAAGGCACTCTTTAAAATTATTGACAATCTCAAGGCACCCTTTGAAATTATGGATGGCCTTGAGGCACCCCATTCTAAAATGTAAAAAACCATTCTAATAGTTTTACATAATAATTTTAATTATTTTAATAATGCATCAACATCCACACATATAGGACACCCAACATTAGAGGTGATTTATTCTTCCAAATCAAATACACTTTTGCACACTGGTACTGACTAGTATTCAAGTGATTATCTTCTCCCTCAGTTTTTCTCCATCACTGAGCTAATGTGACCCCAGGACTGATGGAGAGAGGCAGGGGAGGGTCAAACAAGAATGCTGTACAGGCGCTCGCTGTCCATCATCAACTGATGATATCATAGGTTTTTGGGATGCCGGCAACTAGAAGGTCGTAATGGTGCACAAAGAAAACTTGTGGCTTTGTGTAACTAAAAGTCAGACTTGATCCACCTCTGGCTTGTATACAATTTTTGGGTAATTTTTATGCATTTTTCCAAGGCACCCATGAAGAAACCTCAAGGCACCCCAGGGTGCCTGGGGACCCTGACTGAAAAAAGGCTGTTCTAGACAATAGAAAGTTCAAATACCAATCTAAGACATGTAAATACATGATGCACATTTTTGTGTATATTCTGCTGTTAAATGTTATGGAAAATCAAGTAACAGTAAAATAACCCCCCTTCCTTTACACACACAAAACACAAAAAAATCAACAGTGTAGTCTCTTAGAACTTTTTATGATGCTATTTTACACCTTTTTTTACATCTATTGTTTGAAACATTCCAACTAACAACAAGCTACACCCAAAACAGATGCTCAAAGCAGAATGCTTAAGAACCATTTAAATCCTTAGAAAATAACTTTACCTTAAATTCCCCTAATTTTACTTCCCAACTTTAATATTTTTTGTCAAAATAACAAAATTAGATGAAATTTGCAAATATTTCAACAAAATTTAGTCAAGCTTTGTTTTAATGAAACTGAGCGATCTTCTTGCAATCTTACAGGTGAGATGTTAATTACTTGTGCACAATAGATTTAACCAGATATCTAATTTTCCAAAATTTTGATTTAAAGGATAGGTTCACCTTCAGAAAAAAAATCAACGCACATTTTTTTTCAGGTAAAAAAAATGTGCATGCATTATTTTTTTCTAAGGAGCCTGCACAGCATTGCACCCACGATTAGCAGAATGAAGGTGTAATGTCAGGCTCCTGTAGACTCTCAAGATAACTGTATTCCCATACCTATGGGCAGACAGTTTCTTGAAAGCAGGAAGATCAATGAACTACGAGATTGCTCACCAGCAGCAGAAAATTTAATTTGAGGTTACTTACATCAAGAAGTTTATTCTGATGCTCACAGATTATTAAAATCTCACATGGACTACTATCTTAAATGTAACAGACCAGACTAATAAATACAGCTGCCCTTAGACATAAAATGAATTTTAACGTACAGAAGAGGTAATATCCAAACTAGATAGACAGATGAGTGTAATAATGATGTAGCACTATATATCTATTAGGTAGATGTAAGAAACACCTTTAACCTGAAAACATGAAACAACATATGTAGCAATGTAAATATAACATAATACTGTGTTGGTGTTAAATCAGACCGACTCTATCAGGTGACTAACAAGTGATTAGTAGTGCAAAAATAAGAGGTTCAATAGTGAGCCTATACACAAGTGATTATACCTATCAGGGGCGGACTGACAACTCATGGGGCCCCCGGGCAACAGGGGATCATGGGGCCCCTGTGTCCTTGCCCAAACTCAAAAAAGCCTATGAAAAAGGTACCAGGGGCATCTCATGTGGCCCCCTACTGACCCCGGGCCCTCAGGCAGTGCCCGAGTTTCCAAATGGTCAGTCCGCCCCTGATACCTATCCCCCTCCAGGGGATCAGCCCATTCAATAAGTGAAAAAATTAAACACAGTGATTCCCTATATAGGGACATATGCTTCCACATATGAGTGATCAGTATAAAGACCTATAGCAGTTATTTATATTTGCCATGTCTATAATGAGCCAACATAATCATAAGTGGAAAGAAAACACACAATAATAGTTTTTCCAAGCGTGCTCCTGTGTTGGTGCAAGTGGTAAGTGATAATCCTAAATGGCAGGCATGCCCGCTCACCTTCCCCCTGCAACCCACAGGGGTCAAAAAGCCTTTTGGATCACCCAGGATCCTGCACGCAATCTCCAGGTAAGGTATGTTCCACAGCCCCCAATGGTCTTTCCTTCAATCTCAGCTACTCCTCCATACACAGGTAGCAGTGTATATGCCCATATATGCACATGATGTTGGAATCATACAATGATAAAACAAAGATCCTCCATAGTGCAACACTGTATATTTATTTAAATAAGGTAAAAAACACCAAGTTTCAACTCACATTTAGGCAGATGTTAACAGGCTTTTCACACCACCATATATGGGTGTACTGGATGCACTCTGGTGTACTAAGATGGCGCTCACTGGAAGTGCATCACCACGCTGCATCTACGCGTTACGCCACGCCCCCGTGGCTTCCTCAGGATGGCGTCATGGTGTTCCTGACTGGTATTTATAGGGGGATCCTGATGTTAATTGGTTAGTCCACAGCAGGGGTCCTCAAACTTTTTAAGCAGGGGGCCAGTTCACTGTCCCTAAGACTGTTGGAGGGCCGGATTATAGTTTAAAAAAAAAAAACTATGAACAAATGTGGACACAGTACAGGAGATGACCAGAGACTGCGGACATAGCACATGAGATGACCAAAGACTGCGGACATACAACTGCGGCGGGAATACTGGGCCGGCCGCTCCATAAGACGCACAGACATAAAACGTCTTATGGAGCAAAATATACGGTAAATGCAGGACACCTTGTTGGGTCAGATCTGTGTACAATCTAAAGAGGGAGATAAGGGGGGGGGGGAGAGAGAGAGGAGGGGAGAGAGAGAGAGGAGGGGGGAGAGAGAGAGAGAGAGAGAGAGAGAGAGAGAGAGGAGGGGGGGGAGAGAGAGAGAGGAAGGGGGAGAGAGGAGAGAGGGGGAAAAAAGAGAGGGAGGAGATCGATCATCTATTGCACTTATCTAGGGTCCGTGGCCATGATACTGGACATGCAGCGATGGAGTCTCTTCTCTTGCTCCCCCTCTTCATGGTCAGCTCTAGGCTCCGCCCTCCGGCCGTGATGGTTGCATGCACTGATCAGAATAGATGGCCGGCTGGCTGCAGAGAGGCCAGGTGCGTGGTGCGGGTTTATAAGCCGAGCCCACCTTCATTGTTCTAGAATTGCTGATCCCGCCCTCCTGCCTCCCGCCCAAGCTCTGCCGAGCTCTCCCGACCTGCCAAACCCTAGTCCCTTGCCTCGCGGCAGATACGCCCCTGCCCGGCGGGCCAGATAAATGTCCTCGGTGGGCCGCATGTGGCCCACGGGCCGTAGTTTGAGGACCCCTGGTCTACAGTGTAGAGCCGCTGCTGCCATTTTTCTGTAGTTCCGATTATTGAGGACATAGGTATCGTGGCCATTTTGTTGTAGTCCCAGTCCATTGTATTATACTGTCATATAGCCACTGCTGTGTTTCCCAATTAGCAAAGCTTACTATCGCTAGTATATACTGATGTTTTATATTTTTTACTGCAGAAACTCTCTACTGCAGATTACTACAGCCAGGGATATTAATCTATTGCTTCCTGTGTAGTGATAATGACGATCTTGGCTTTTAAACGTCAATTTGGAATACAAATCCCTAAAGGTAGTGTATTATAATCTAATAAAATTAACTCTTTATTGGCAATATATAAATATAAAAATAATGACAATACAGTTGTATAAAAATACTAAAAAATATATTAAAAAAGTTTTATTATTTAAAATGATAAAAATATATAAATTGTAGATATATATATACAGTCATGGCCGAAATTGTTGGCACCCTTGATATTTCTCCAGGAAATCATGTATTTCTCACGAAACGTATTGCATTAACACATGTTTTGCTATACACATGTTTATTCCCTTTGTGTGTATTGGGACAAAACAAAAAAAGGGAGGAAAGAAAGCAAATTCGACATAATGTCACACAAACCTCCAAAAATGGGCTGGACAAAAGTATTGGCACCCTTTCACAACTGCGGATAAATAAGAATGTTACAAGCATGTGATGCTCCTGTAAACTCACCTGGGGCAAGTAACAGGTGTGGGCAATATAGAAATCACACCTGAAAGCAGATAAAAAGGAGAGACGTTCACTTAACCTTTGCATTGTGTGTCTGTCTGTGCCACACTAAGCATGGACAACAGAAAGAGGAGACGAGAACTGTCTGAGGACCTGAGAACCAAAATTGTGGCAAAATATCAACAATCTCAAGGTTACAAGTCCATCTCCAGAGAACTAGATTTGCCTTTGTCCACAGTGCGCAACATTATCAAGAAGTTTGCAACCCATGGCACTGTAGCTAATCTCCCTGGTCGTGGACGGATGAGGAAAATTGATGAAAGATTGCAACGCAGAATAGTCCGGATGGTGGATAAGCAGCCCCAAACATGTTCCAAAGACATTCAAGCTGTCCTGCAGGCTCAGGGAGCATCAGTGTCAGCGCGAACTATCCGTCGACATTTAAATGAAATGAAACGCTATGGCAGGAGACCCAGGAGGACCCCACTGCTGACACAGAGACATAAAAAAGCAAGACTACAGTTTGCCAAAATGTACTTGAGTAAGCCAAAAGCCTTCTGGGAAAACGTCTTGTGGACAGATGAGACCAAGATAGAGCTTTTCGGTAAAGCACATCATTCTACTGTTTACCGAAAACGGAATGAGGCCTACAAAGAACAAAACACAGTACCTACGGTAAAATATGGTGGAGGTTCAATGATGTTTTGGGGTTGTTTTGCTGCCTCTGGCACTGGGTGCCTTGACTGTGTGCAAGGCATCATGAAATCTGAGGATTACCAAAGGATTTTGGGTCGCACTGTAGGGCCCAGTGTCAGAAAGCTGGGTTTGCGTCCAAGATCCTGGGTCTTCCAGCAGGACAATGACCCCAAACATACGTCAAAAAGCACTCAGAAATGGATGGCAAAGAAGCGCTGGAGAGTTCTGAAGTGGCCAGCAATGAGCCCAGATCTAAATCCCATTGAACACCTGTGGAGAGATCTTAAAATTGCTGTTGGGAAAAGGTGTCCTTCCAATAAGAGAGACCTGGAGCTGTTTGCAAAGGAAGAGTGGTCCAAAATTCCGGGTGAGAGGTGTCAGAAGCTTATTGATGGTTATAGGAAGCGACTGATTTCAGTTATGTTTTCCAAAGGGTGTGCAACCAAATATTAAGTTAAGGGTGCCAATACTTTTGTCCAGCCCATTTTTGGGGTTTTGTGTGACATTATGTCATATTTGCTTTTCTGCCTCTGTTTTATATTTGTTCCAATACATACAAAGGGAATAAACATGTGTATAGCAAAACATGTGTTAATGCAATACCTTTTTTGTGTGAAATACTTGATTTTCAGGAAAAATATCAAGGGTGCCAACAATTTCGGCCATGACTGTATACTGTATGACATTCATCCAGTTTTTTTAGGATATCAATAATCCAAAAGCAAGTGTTGGGGTAATGCATCCCCTCCAACGCTGTTCTGAAAAGAAGAGGAAAAAATACCTGATGTGAAGAGCCAGAACAATGGTGAGTGGTGGTACATTAAGATATAGTTTGCCTGTTGAAGACAGAACATGTTTTGTCTAACTGGCATGGCATAACTTTTCATTATTTACACCAGCCAAGCATATTGCTTTTTCAACATGCAAGGTGTCTCCTAAGGATCCACCATTTACCATTGTTTCAACATTTAACCAGTTATCCGCCGCCCGTAGCCCTATACATGATTTGCATTACCAATTAGGAGGCGAGCGTGCCGCCCTACCCCTGCCACCATTGGCAGCTACGGATGTCACTCATCGGGTCCCAATCGGAGATTCTCTACTGGCACCCGGCGATCACTGAGTAACACTGACAGGGGAGAGACCTGTGTGTAAACAACACAGGTCTCTCTCCTGCCAGCAATAACAGGCTGCTGTGTAATTCTCTGCACAGTAGAAAAATACACAGCAGCATGTTTCCCAAGTAAAACAACACACAGCACCTGTTGTAAAACACAATACAGCACACAGTTAACCCTTTGATCACCCCAGATGCTAACCCCTTCCTGCTCAGCATCATTAGGACAGTGTCAGTGCTTTTTATTAGCACTGGTCACTGTATTAGTGTCATTGAGATGTCAGTGGCAGTTAGTCAGTTCCCACCCAGTGTCAGAATGCTCGCCGCAGTCCCGATATAAGTCGCTGGTCGCCTACATTACTAATATAAAAAAAAATAAAAATAAAAATTTCAGTTTATATACCGCCATTTGTAGACGCTATAACTTTCATGTAAACCAATTAATTTACGTGTATTGGAATTTATTAAGCAAAGACATGTCGCAGAATGCATTTTGGCCTAAATTTATGCCGTAATTTGATTTATACTGGATATGTTTTATAGCAAAAAAAGTTAAAAATATTGTTTTTTTTTTCAAAATTGTCAGTCTTTTTTTGTTAACAGCACAAAAAATAAAAACCGCACAAAAGAAAGCTCTATTAGTGGGGAAAAAAGGACATACATTTAATTTGGGTGCAGCGTTGTGTTGCATGACCGTGCAATTGTCAGTTAAAGGAATGCAGTACCATATTGCAAAAAATGGCCTGGTCAGGAAGGGGGGTAAATCCGCTAGAGGGCAAGTGGTTGAAATCAGTACATCTTTAGCTCCTCTTCTACAGCAGCCTAATAAAGGGGGTCCATGGTCCCCAAAAGGTTTGCATATTTGTTATGTAATAAATAAGCAACACTGGATTAACGCTGAATCCATCCAGCCTTTCTAACGTGTTTTGGACTTTCGCGTTTGCTACAGTCAGTTATCAAGCACACTCATGTAGTGACTCCATAAGGATTCATAAGCACTCTGGAGACCATAGGATTTTCACACACCAAAGTCTAACAACCTTCAAAATACTTCCTCATAGACAGATACGAGGTGACCGTAACCTGATCAGGTGACAATCTTGCATCTGCAAAGGACGCTGACCCCACTAGCCTGTGTCTAGATGGATATTTATTAAAGTATTTTAGATAACTTATTTCTATGATATTTTTCCTCCTTGGGATAAGCAATAATGACAGTACTAATGACAGCACTACTGAATTCCTCTCCCTCCCCACTGCATCATGGACAGGATTGCCAGCAATACCAAACGTGCTCCATGAATACTCTACTTACACCAGTGTCAGAGGGTGGTTGGATCATGCCTTCATAACTATGCTGCTGGGTCTATGGTGCACTTTATTTTGTCTTTTACAAACCCTGATGTAAGACCAGTATTTAACACCTGAGATCTGCAATCACTTAGCACAATAAGTCCTCATGCACACTGGATGTTTTTACAGCGGCTGTTTTTGGCTTTTGACCTTTTTTTCTACAGCCAGTAAACTGCTCAGCGTGTTATCCTATGTGTCCATGCACACATAGGCTGCAATCAGTGTTGGAAGGGTTTTGGAAGGAGCGTTTTTTGGTTGGAAAAAAACATGAGAACTAGTGGGTTTCTAGAGGAGTTTTTTAGCTGTAAAAACGCTCTAACGCTGAAAAACGAGCTAAAACGCAGCAAAACATGGTAAAATGTGGCAAACCAGTGTTTTTGGACTTTGTCTGAACAAAGCATTTACCTGCAAAGAAGTGCAAAGAAGCATTTACCTACTTGAGGATTTTAAATGTAGGTGATATGTCCTAAAAAACTTCATAAACATTTATAGCATGTATCTCTTACATTCAGCTCCTCTACACTGCCACATTGCTTTTGCCGGCAATTACTGATTGTAGAAATCACAGCTGGGAGTTGTCAAAATGCAGTTGCTCCTGTGTAAAATTACACTTGCAGATGGTCCACAAGTGTCACTGAATAATACATTGTTAACAATGTATTGTTACACTATATTTACTATTTCATTCATATGTAGACCAAAGGTGTGACATGATATCAGTTAAAGAAGCCTTACAAGTAATAAAAATATATATTTTTGTAATATCCATAAGCTACACCAATTTCCTTCTCTTAGGTGTTATTTTTCTGTTTAGTTTTTTTTAGTTTTATTGTAGCAAAAAAGGAACAAAATTGACAAAATGTCTTTTTATTTGCAAATAACGTTGTTGTGTTTTGTACAAGAAACATTATTTTGTGTTATTTTGAATGGGATATATTATAAAATACTATGTATTTGTGCTGTAGTTATATTAACCTCCCTAACGGTATTCCCGAGTGTAGCTCGGGGTAAAATGTCTGTACCAAAAGCGGTAACCCCGAGCTACACTCGGGCTTACCATGCAGCGCTGTATAGGGAGTCCCTGCAGCACTTACCTTGTCCTTCGCTCCCGCGATGTGTCCCCTGCGACGTCCCCGGCCATCTCCTCCGGCCGATGCCGGCATCCGGCTCCTGTGTTCCAGTCCCTGTGACGTCGGGACGTACGGGCGCCGCGTCCGGCGGCGGGAAATTTGAAAATTTTAAAAAAAAATTATTTTTTTCAAAACGATTTTACATGGTAAAACATTGCTGTTTCAACCCATTTCACATACATTTTGTCCCGAGTGCTTTGTCCTGTGCCCTGCCTGCATTTTGACTGTTCTTTCTGCCTGGAAACTTAGAAAAGTCCATGGCGTCCAAAAAATGTCCCTTTAGGTCAAAAGCGGGTTTAGACCAGCTAGAGAACAGCGATAGTAAATTAGAACTACTTGCAGAATTGAGTGATAATGATTCGTGGAGAAATTCGTCATCAAACACTGAAAACGATTCTGTGACTTTGCTCAGCGATGTGCGAACTTGGCGCTATATTTCAAATTTCAGTGTTTTTGGTTTGATTATATTATTGAATTAAATGTATGATTTACACTCTTGTTCAGACAGATTTCAGTGAGTTATTCCTAAAAATTACAGCCTACAATAAAAAAACTACATATTTCCATGCAAAATAATTGTACCGCTTTCAGCACCAAAAATATGAAATAATCATACCGCTAGGGAAGTTAAAAGAAGATTAAAATTAATACATGAAAAAAAATTGAGTTTTAGTTCCCCCCTAGTTCCATCCAGAGATAGAGAATGGAAGTTCTAACAATGAAAAGGATAGGTCCCGTGAAGACTAAGATTGAGCTCTGCAGTCAGTGTTGCAGCAGTTGTTTTCTTATTCCGGGTCACAATCCTGCACAATGTCCTTCTGTCTCTTTCGGTCATTTGACCATGTCGACCACACCTATGCTTGTTAGGCAATGTTTTCCTGGAAACTGTATATGCTGTCATTGCCTTTGATATGGTATCTCACAACATGGCAAATAAATTGGCAATTTCAGTCACCGAGGCACCAGCTATGTGTGCACCAGCAATTCAAAAGAGGGAACTCTTTGAAGCTCAGTAAACTCTGGCATGACTCCGTATTACTAGCAGTGCACACAGTGAATGACAAAAGTGAGGCTTCCCACCCGTTAGCTAGGTGTCTCATCACACAGCGGAAGCAAAAGAATGTTACATCACTTCCGCTTTCAAAATGAAACATAACGTCACTTTCACAGCTACAAATCATGTAGTGTTTCCATTGTTTTGTCCTTCCCTTGTAAATAACCCCTATCCAGCTCCAGTACACCACTTTCATGACTAAATCCTTCAAAATACATTTATTAGTGTTGCAATCATTGGTTGCAGTGGCTGATAGAATTTTTGGTGCTCTAACAGGACCGTTCGACATAAGCCGGTCTAACGATTGGCTTCTGTTGAAAAAAAGGGATACCCACAGTTCCTTCTGTGCTACTGAAAGTCTGGTGGTCAGTGATGTGAAACTTTCTGGCTTTGTGGGTTTGCACTATTTGTGCTTTTTGAATACCAAGTAAAAAAACAGTAGAAGTGCAACCTTTTGCATCTGCATATTGTTGAAAAAATATAAAACCTTAAAGTGGAGCTTCACCCAAAAGGGGAAGTTCCACTTTAACTACTGTCCCCCGATCCCTGTGAGGAATTGGCACCTTTGTAGAGCGGGGGGGGAGCGGGTACCTGATTTTGACACCCTAACACGTGACAGGTCCCAGAAGACTACAGGAGCAGAGCTACTCCCACATGAACAGTGGGTACCCGGCTGTGAAGCCACAAGCTATCACAGCCGGGAGCCCACACTTAGGATGCCGGGGCCGGGGAGCGAGGATGACCAGTGAAAAGGGCTGCAGTGAGGACACCACAGGATCGTGGGACAGGTAAGTGGCTGTTTTTTAAAAGTCAGCAGCTACAGTTTTTGTAGCTGCTGACTTTTATTATTTGTAGGTTTGACTGGAGCTCCACTTTATTTAGAGTAGTTTCAAATTAAGCAAATAATTGCCTCTTTAAATTAGCTTCTATTGATTCCTTGTCAAAAAAAATAAAGTCAGTGAAATGGTAGCTAATAATTTTCTGAAACATCAATCTTCCTATTACCCTTTTTTTTAACCGTTTGAGTCGCAGTGCTTTTTTCAGGTTTCGGATGGGATAGATATAATTGCTGCTTTGTTTTGCAGTCAATCCAGCCAATCTTGATCATGTTTTTTGGAGACAGTACTTTTTTTTAAGAGAGACAAAATTGTGAAAATTCTGAAATCAAAAACAAATTTCTGTTGATTTCTACCACATAAATATGTAAAAGACAAGACACAGTGAGTTTTTTTTTCTAATTTTTCAATTTGTTTAAAGGATAAGTTCACCTTTGGGAACATGTTACATGTTCTTCCCGGTTTTAGGGTGGAACATGTAACAAGTTCCCCATCCTGCAGCCGCAGCCCGCTAACCCCCTCCTCCCCCCGTGACAGAAGTATGGGGAGAAGCTCCTCGTACTTGCGGTCAGTTTTCAAAAACAGCATGGCCGTGTGGGGCTCCGCCCACGTGGCCACGTCATTTAGTCACAGTGTTCTATGAATGAATGAACTACAAGTCCCGTAAGTCTTAATGAACTACCACAGTGCTGTGAGCGCCATGATAGTTCATTGAGTCTTCCTGTCAAAAGTATTGGCTTGCCCATACGTGATGTACGAACAAGCAGATACACTGACAGTCTGCAGGAGACCTGCATGCTATCAGAGATCTGCTGATCGCTGGAGCAATGCCTTACAGACTCCTGCAAAAAAATGTGGAAAGGTGAACTTATCCTTTAAATCATGTGACACCGCATTTGCCTGGTTTTTCACTTTATGGGGAAAATATGGTGTAAAAACAATGGTGTGCATTTATTCTATTCTATTCATTAAGATTTGTTTCTCACACAATAACATGACAACAAAGGCCCTGTATTGCAACTTTGACAAAAAAAAACACAGAACAGTGGGATGTGTTAGATTGTAAATGTTGTAAACTGTTTTATATCAAGGCTACTTGAAATGAACTAAAAAATAAACTGAAAATAAAATTGAAACAACAATTGAAAATTGTTGACTCTAGTTGTTTTTTTTTGTTTGTTTCTTACATATATAGGTAAAGAGGCTAAAAAGTACTTTATACTGCTATTAACCATAAAAGTATTTTTACGCTGAATGAACTCCTGGATGCTGCACTCTGACAGTTGGAAATGTCATATAAATAAATAACTGTGCATAGTGACCACAATACACTGAATGTGAATGAATTTTAAATGAATAAATGCAAAAATGTGAAGCAACTAAAATACTCAAACCATAATATCCTATACTGTATATATATGTGCAAACAAACGCATGTCACACAATGTGTTAAAAATATGCATGAAATGATAACTTCACTGGCTAGGCCCCAACCGACTTGTTTCGCTGTCAGCGACTGTTCTCAAGGAAAATGGAGCATGATGCGTTTCCTAAGCTTGAATAGTGTGGCGGCATTTATGCTGCTGTGTACTCCTCATCCTGTAAGTGTTTGCCTGTGTTTTACTGAAATAAACCATGGTGGCAGTTTTATGCTGTGATGGCTCATTTGGCTTCCTTTGAGGATATATGCATGGTTCCGTGATCCATTAACCCCTGAGTGTCTGGTTGGTTGGAACAGCAGAAGATCGCATTGGCCGCAGGCCCGGAGGCTTTTAAAGGCATACACACATCAAGTGCTTTTTTTATCTCCATACCTAAAGATGACCATCTTTTCGTAAGAGGCAGAGTCTTTGTGTAGTGGAGGAGGAATACTTTTTGCTCTCTGTGTGAAGCTTGGATTTGCACTCCCTGCTCACTGGATCTTAAAGTTTTCGTCTATCTCATGGGCTTTTTGTATTTCATCTTTTTTCATGAGTTGTGTGACATGCATTTGTTTGCACATATATAGGATATTATAGTTTGAGTACTTCTATTACTTCACATTTTTGTACATATGCACTTAATATTTATTAAGTGCATTGAAGTTACTGAATGCATCTTTCTAATGTGTTGTGTGACATGCATTTGTTTAACTTCTTGCCAACCAGCCACTGTAGAAATACGGTGGCAGGTCGGCACGGCTGGGCAAAACCACTTTTTAAAACGTGCGTTTGCAAAACAGGTAGGGGGCGTGTGCCCGCCATACCCATCCCGCCGATCGCGGCCACGGGTGTCAGTCGCCGGGTCACGGCCGGTCATTACCGGCCGTGTCCTGCCGATTAGCGGCAATCACTTACAAAGAGCAGGGCTGCAGTAGCTCTGCTTTCTGTCAGCTCCTGACATGCTGATCCGGAGAGAAGAGTTTATCTCTCCGGATCAGCGGTGTTCCCGTGCAGTACACACCCCCGCCCCCTAGTAAAACACTCCCCTCACACAGTTAACCCTTTTAGTAAATAAAAAAGTTAACCCCTTCCTCCCCAGTGCCATTAGTACAGTGTCAGTGTTTTTTTTTTGCACTGATCACTGTATTGGTGTCACTGGGGATGTCAGTGACCCCAAGTCAGTTCCCCCCCAGTGTCAGGATGTCCGCCGCAGTCCCGCAGTCCTGCCATAAGTGACTGATCGCCGCCATAAGTCGCTGATCGCCGCCATTATTAGTATAAAAAAAACTTTAAAATCCCAGTATCTTTCCCGCCATTTGTAAACGCTATAACTTTCACGTAAACCAATTAATTTACACGTATTGGGTTTTTTGTTTAGCAAAGACATGTCGCAGAATACATTTTGGCAGAAATTTATGACTAAATTTGATTTTTACATTTTTTTTACTGGACATGTTTTATAGCAAAAGTCCAAAATATTGGTTTTTTTCCTCAAAATTGTCAGTCTTTTTTTTTTATAGCGCAAAAAATAAAAAATGCACAGGTAGTCAAATACCACCGAAAGAAAGCTCAAAGGATGTAAATTTCATTTATCTACCGTATTGCATGACCGCACAATTGTCCATTAAACTAGCGCAGCGCTGTATAGAAAAAAAATGGCATAAATTGCAGTATCTATACCATAGTTTATAGACGCTGTAACTTTCACACAAAGCAATCAATATACACTTATTGGGATTTTTTTTACCAAAAACATGTAGCAGAATACATTTTGGCCTAAATTTATAATCAACTTTGAGTTTACTATATATTTTTTATAGCTGAAAGTAAAAAATATCGTTTTTCTTCAAAATTTTGGGTCTTTTTTTGTTTATAGCGTGAAAAATAAAAAGCACACAGGTGATCAAATACCACCGAAAGAAAGCTCTATTTGTGTGAAAAAAAGGACGTACATTTCATTTGGGTGCAGCATTGCATGACCACACAATTATCAGTTGAATTAGTGCAGCGCCGAGTAGCAAAAAGAGGCCTGGTCATTAAGGGGGGTAAATCCTCAGGAGGGCAAGTGGTTAATGTCACATTCAGTGTATTGTGGTCACTATGCACAGTTATTTATTTATATGACATTTCAAGGAAGTGCACCTGTGTATATATAGTTATTATTTTATACTGCTTTTCTTATACATGAAAACATCACAGATGTGTGTCCTAATTACTTAGTGGGGATACGGCAGGGCCCAGAAACAAAGGAGTGCAATTTAATTGTCAATGGCTGAGAACTGCCATGCAGCTTTTTGGCACTGTACTGCATTTACAGTGACTTAGAAGTGTCAGGACCCCAAAAACTGTAGGAATACATTGTTCATGTATTTTGTGCAACAACTACATCACCCATTAGATGGCGGTGTTTATAGGTTTGTAGCTGCCTCTGTGACTATATGTCTTCTTCCTGAATATTATTATTATTATTATTATTATAGAGGATTTATATAGTGCCAACAGTTCGCTCAGCAGTTTATAATATAACGGAGACAATACAGCAACAATACAGTTCAATACAAGAGGGAAAGGAGGGCCCTGCTCCTTGGAGCTTACAATCTAGGAATACATTTTCTGTTAGCAGAGAAGCATCAGATAAACACATGCAGACTGTGCACTGTCTGTTCTGTAGGACTATATACAGAATCTCTAACAGGTTTTAAGCCTAGACACCCAGTTATAGCCAGCAACAGCAAAAGAAGTGAGAGATATAGTAACAGAAAGAAGACTGCAATGGAATAAAAGAAAATGGCCAGTAACACAGCTTTCATTTGCAAACCTGAAAAACCAGAATTGCCAGTCTTGGAAATTCCAGATGAAAATGCTGCTAATAAGAGAAGATACCTGTAAATGTATAAAGGAAGTCAAGCCAGAACACCCTTCAGAAGAGTGGATAGAGGATGATCAGAGAGCTTGGAGCACAATATCTCTTAGCGTAGAAGATGATCAAAGCAAACTGCTAGAGGAATGTAGGAAGGATTACAAAAGGTGCATTAAAGAGCTAATCTTAGCAATAAACTGTATTTTATTAGAAAGCTAAACCAAGCTGATTAAAGGCCAGGATATGTAGGATTACATAAGGCCTGAGAGGTATAGGAGAAGAAATAAAAGATTTTCATGTCGCAGCACTATCACTTAGTGGTTTACCAGAAAATTATTACATGCTTGTCACAGCACTTGATGTACGTGCAGATGATGAACTGACATTGGAATATGTTAAGAGCAAGCTTGGGGTTGAATATAAGAGTAAAACAGAAAGCATTAATAGTGATGATGCTTCTATCGCAGTGTCTGCTTTAATGACGAAAATAGAAATAAAAACAGTAAGATGCAACAAGAAACACATGAATATTTTGTGTTCAAGAAACAAGGCCATTTAAAAGCAGATTGCAGAATCAACAAACAAACTAAACTGCAAAAGGCCAAAAGTGTGAAGGAAGAAACTGATTTTTCTTTAGATAATGAATATGGCAAAATGACAAGTGTATTGTGCACAGACAATGGAACTGAATATACAGTTTATAACACACGGGTGATTCTCAGAAAGCATGACATATTATTTCAAACTATTGTACCATACAACCGAGAACAAATTGGGGTTGCAGAAAGAATGAACTGTTTTCTATGTGAGAGTAGAAGATGCTGTTTAATACAGATTAGCCAACCAGATAATGGGGGGAGGCAATTATGACCGCATGCTATCTTCAGAATCGACCACCAGGAAAACTCAATATGAACTGTAGAATGGAAAAGCCACAAATCTGAACCATCTAAAAATGTTTTGAAGCAAAGCATGTGTGCATATCAAAAAGAAGAACATAAAAAATGTGATAGAAGGTGTATTTGTGGAGTACGGTGAATCTCATAAATCTCTTCTAAAAGGGATACAGAATTCTACACCAAGACACAAACAAGGTAACCATCAGTAGAAGTGTAATTGTCGATGAAACTTCAGTGTGTTCAAATTTCATGAACTAACACAAATTATTCAAACTGAGGGAAATTCCACATCAGTGTCACATGAAGAGAAGCAACAAAGTGAAGCAGAAATTGAAATGAATGCAAACAATCCTAATACTGTAAATGAAGAGTCCAGACTAGAACAGGCTTCAACCAGGAAATACACCAGAAGCAATAAAGTCATCCCAGCCAAATGTCTGTCCTATGTTGCTTGCATAACATTAAAATCCAGAGCCAGAACCTTCACGGGATGAGATGCAAAGACTTTCAAGCCATAAGGAACAAAAAGGATCCGAACATTTGACAAAACCGCTTACAAAAAACAGATTTTTGGAAATAAGATATGTGATAGGACTAATATAAGGAGTAATTGTTGAGCGAGGTGTTGGAACACATTGTTCATGTATTTTGTGCAGCAACTACATTATCAGTAGATGGCAGTGTTTATAAATTTGTAGCTGTATCTATGACTATACCCTATGTCGTCTTCCTGAATATAGGTCCTGTTTCCTGTTAGCAGAGAAGCAGCAGATAAACATGTGGACTGTGCACTGTCTGTTCTGTAGGGCTATACACAGAATCTCTAAAAAAAACTACCACAAAATTACTCTTTTTTGAAAAGTAGACCCCTCAAGGTTTTTGCCAAGATGTATAACTTTGAACTTTGAAGCCCATATTTTTTAGAATGCGCTTGGCAGTAAATTAGAAAAAAAAATAAATATAACATTTTCAACAAAAGTATAAATTAAGTGAAAAGTTTCTCAAACACAGTGATGGCATAGTAAAAGCTGGTACAAACTGCATCCAGCACAGTGATGGCATAGTAAAAACTGCATCCAACAATTTGGAGCTACCTCTCCCATACGCAAGGATACCTAGTAACACTTGGTGAAAAACAAGGGAGTGTATTCTGACTGTCAATGGCTGCAAATTTTAGTTTTTGCAGTCTGCTCTGCTGTATAATACATTGCATGTTTCCTGGACAGATAGGGCTTTTGTACATCTGCATACAAGTATTTGTATTCCCTTAGTTTTTATGTACAATATAGAATAAAAAGTAAAAATGAGAAAAAAAATGCATGTTCATGTAATTTTCCCCAAAGCAGCATTTACATAATTTACACCCCCCCCCCCCATAAATTTATCCCAAGATATAATCAACAACGTTTTCAAATTATATTGATGTCACATTAGTGCGACTTTTATGTAATGTAGCGGAATGGTAAAACTAATAATGAACATAAATCACCTGGAGTCCCAGTGCGTTTTTCCATTTTAGCATTGTCTACCTTAAAAACTTATACTTCTATTGTGAACAGATTTAATTTGATAGCAAATTTAGATACATATATTTTTTATTTCCTTTGGTTATATTGGGAAAAAAAATATAAAGATTAAAAAAAAAATTCTGTAATTTTTCCCAACATAGGGTTTACAAAATTTGTGAATCCCCATTTACCACAGAATGTAATCAGTAAAGTCTGCTAATTAAAATATACAGTATATATCAGAGCTTTGCTCTGTTTTCAACACTACACTGCGACGCATGCAGGGGGGGAAAATGTTTTGGATAAATTGTCAGTGTAATATTAAGATGACATTAAGTTGGGTTGATGGGTTGATTAGGGCACAATTTAACATGACGTTGACTTTTATTTGTTACAGGTGCCTATATAGTGCTGTAAATTTATGCAGTGCTTTACATATATATTGTACTTTATTGTATGTATTATATTGTGTGTGTATATATATATATATATATACACACACACGATATTGCCAAAAGTTTTGGGACGCCTGCCTTTACACACACTCACATGAACTTTAATGGCATCCCAGTCTTAGTCTGTAGGGTTCAATATTGATTTGGACCATCCTTTGCAGCTATAACAGCTTCAGCTGTTCTGGGAAGGCTGTCCACAAGGTTTAGGAGTGTGTCTATGGGAATGTTTGACCATTCTTGCAGAAGCACATTTGTGAAGTCAGGCACTGATGCTGGACAAGAAAGCCTGCCTCGCAGTCTCTCCACTATAATTCATACCAAAGTTGCTCTATCGGGTTGAGGTCAGGACTCTGTGCAGGCCAGTCAAGTTCCTCCACCCCAGTCTCGCTCATCCATATCTTTATGGACCTTGCATTGTGCACTGGTGTACAGTCATGTTGGAACAAGAAGGGGCCATCCCCAAACTGTTCCCACAAAGTTGGGAGCATGAAATTGTTCAAAATGTCTTGGTATGCTGATGCATTCACTGGAACTAAGGGGCCAAGCCCAACCCCTGAAAAGCAACCCCACGCCATAATCCCCCCTCTAATAAAACTTTACACTTGGCACAATGCAGTCAGTCAAGTATCGTTCTCCTGGTAACCACCAAACCTAGACACGTCCATCGGATTGCCAGACCGAGAAGCATGATTTGTCACTCCAGAGAACACGTCTCCACTGCTCTAGAGTCCACTAGCGGCGTGCTTTCCACCACTGCATCGGACACTTTGCATTGCACTTGGTGATGTAAGGCTTGGATGCAGCTGCTCAGCCATGGAAACCCATTCCATGAAGCTCTCTATGCACTGTTGTTGTGCTAATCAGAAGGCCACATGAAGTTTGGAGGTCTTTAGCTATTGACTCTGCAGACAGTTGGCGACTTCTGCGCACTGTGTGCTTCAGCATGCACTGAACCCGCTCTGTCATTTTACATAGCCTACCACTTCGTGGCTGAGTTGCTATTGTTCCCAGTAGTTTCCACTTTTTATAATACTACTAACAGTTGACCGTAGAATATTTAGTAGCAAGGAAATTTCATGGATGGACTTACTGTACAGGTGGCAGACTATCACGGTACCATGCTTGCATTCTCTGAACTCCTGAGAGTGACCCATGCTTTCATTCTTTGTAGAAGCAGTCTTCATGCTTGATTTTATACACCTGTGGCCATGGAGGTGATTGAAACACCTGAGTCCAATGATTTGGAGGGTGGAGGGCTGGCCCAATACTTTTGGCAATATAGTGTGTGTATATATATATACATATATATATATATATATATATATATATATATATATATAAAATATTTATTTTTTATTTCCTGTTCAGTTTACTGTTTTTCCATCAGAATTGATCCAGACCCCCCCCCCCCCCAAATTCAGTGCTGCTATTAGTCATCTAATCTATTTTATACACCTGTGGCCATGGGAGTGATTGGAACACCTGAATCCAATGATTTGGTGGGGTGTCCCAATACTTTTGGCAATACAGTGTATATATATATCTATACATACTGTATATATATACATATATATTTTTATTTTTATTTTTTCCTGTTCAGTTTACTGTTTTTCCATCAGAATTTATCCAGACCCCCCCCCCCCCAAATTCAATGCTGCCATTAGTCATCTAATCTATTGCTAGATGCAATCAGCCTGCGAAAGGTACTTATAGCAGTGAGGTGCTGCTGTATGGAGAGGCTAGTAAAAGTGGAAAGTGCAGTGATGTCACCAGTGGCATTGCCGCACATTGCACATAAACACAATATGGAAGGGCTGTGTTTACTCTAGCTTTTACAGCGAGCTCCTATGGAGTGGCCTGTGAAAGCATCAGAAGGTCAGGAGCTAACAAAATGACCAATATCCCAGTGCCATGTTAAAACAGCGCTGGAAATTCAAGAGCTTAACCTTGAAACTGATTGGGCATTCCAAGTGTACATAGCTTCAGCTTATTTAATAAGCTTCTATATCATATATAAAAGTCAAACGTATGTGCACCCATTTTTGCTCTGTGCTTAGTATATTTATTACCAGATACTGTATAAATCTGAGTATTTTTGCTGCTTTTTCAGTTTTCAGAGTAATGAAGGTCTACAAAAGAATGAATAAATCTAAATGCAGTTGTGATTTCTGTACCAAATAATCAATGTACATATTTGTTTTATAATATGTACTGTAAACACTGTTGTTAATATATAAACCATTTGGCGCTCCCGTGCTTACTGTCATTTAGATGTTTTAACAAGGTTGATCAACACTGTGTACACTTATGTATATTTATACTTGATGTGACTGTGATGTTTCTGTTGCCATAGCTGGCTTTGGATCACAGGTTGAACAGTTGTTCCTGCTGTAGCTATAAATATCTTTGCTTGCAAGATACACAATTCCTAACCATGACAAAAACAGCCTCTCCTTTGTTTACTGAGCAGCCTTGAAAAGGCAAATGCATTCACATAAGGAAGCATTCCGCCTAATTAAATATATATCAAATAAAGTCATTATGATTGTTAAATTAAGCAAAAATAAATAGTGTTATGAAACAAAAAATATATATAGTCATATATGGTATGCAAGGTGTTACGGTGTATGTAATATATTACAGCAGCTGTGTATTTAATATTAGTTTTCACAACTACATATATTTAATATATTTACATTTTAATTAAATATAAAATTATTTATTTCAGGTACTTATATAGCACTGTCAATTTACGCAGCACTTTACATATTTATATATTATACATTCACATCAGTCCCCAACCCTCAAGGGGTGTACAATCTAAGGTCCCTAACTTACATTCATACATACACATACTAGGGCCAATTTAGCAGGGTCTAGAAACTAGAGGAGACTAATGTTCTGTATGTACCTCTCAGGGAAGGAACTACTTATCTAAAAGTCTTTTGCCAAAACTAAAAGGAACTGGTCAGTATATACTTCTTAGGAGAGGAACTATGAAGGCTAGCAATCCCAATAGTTCACAGTCACAACTATGAGGCCCAGCAATCTCAACAGTACACTAGGATCTTGCAGAAAAGCAGTACTCACAAGGCCAGGGGAACAGCTGTGTCCACTCACCTTCCTCCAGGTACCTTCCAGTAAAAGCTATACAGACTGGATCCTTAGATGAAGTCTCAGAATGTTCGATACCATCTCAGATGTAGGCCCCCTGGCTCTACCACAGCTGGGACATTGATGAACAGCCACTTGAAACAGCAGACTGGTTGGATGTAGGGGGTAAAACACTCCCACCACCACTACCCAAAAAGGTGGAATCCCTTGGACAGAAAGACTCTGCTGTCCTACAGCTCAGTACCTCTCCAGAGATTGGCTGCAGCAACATAAATATTCATGATGCCTATTTGCTTTGCTCCACTCCTATGTCCCAGAACTTTCTGGAAGACAACAGAAAGCAATCAAACCTGCAGCTTGTGAAACCCAGAACAGTCCAAAGAAATCAACCACTACTCCAATGACTACAGGGGAGCTAAAAAGGCTAAATTTACCTAACATCCTAGAAGCCTAAGTAGGAGGGTGCTACATTACGAAAGGTCAGCAATGGTGGTTCCTGTGTTTTATCAATAACAGATTTCCTTTCAGTAGAGTTTATTTGGCTCCTGCCATAATAAATATGATATCTTTACATGATGTAAAGTACACCTATGAAAAGAGAAATAGATGAGTTTCCACTACTGACCTCCTGAAAAGCTAGCTGCCTGGTGTCTTCCTTCAGTACATCGGGGTCATTGACCCAAAACAAGGAAGCAGCAAATGAAAGTTAGGCAAAAGTCAGAATTCTATCTCAATACTTGTTCTGGTTTAGTGACTGAAGCCAAAGCATCATCATGACAGCACAGCACCTGACCTGCATGTATCACATCAGTGACAGTTCTTGAATCTAAAGCATCAGCATGACAGGCAGGGCACTACCATTTTCATAAGGAGGTCAGTAGTGGCAGCCTACATTTCATTCATGACATGTTTCCTTTGAAGAAAGCCTGTACTGAAAATTTACATGGGCTGCCATTGCTAATCTACTTTTAAAATTGTTAGTTGTCTTGCTGTTTGTATTAAGTTAATGATCCAGAACAATCATGCACCAATGATATTATAGAGAGGCCAGAACACCCGATCAAGGAGAACGATTTAAAGTCACTGGATCAGTATGACAGCTAAGTATTTTCAAATGGAAAGGTTGACAATGGCAACCCAGATATTTTTGTCAGCACAGGTATTCTAAAAAAAATGTAAAGATCAACACTATCCTGTGAGAGTAATAACCACTTGACCTCTGGAAGGTTACCCCCTTCATGACCAGAGAATTCTTTGCTATTCAGTACTGTACTACTTTAACTTGCAATTGTATGTCATGCAATACTGTAAATGAAATGATAAATTAACTTTTTATCATTTTTTTCACATAAATAAAGTTTTTATTTGGTGGTATTTGATCACTACTGGGGGGTTTTAATCTTTTTGCGATACATACGAAAAAAGAATGAGAATTAAAAAAAAATAAACCAAAACAATATTTTCTACTTTCTGTCATAAAACATCCAATAAATTCAAATTTCGCCATAAATTCAGGTCAAAATACATTATGCTACATATCTGTGGGAAAACGAATCCCAATAAGTGTATATTAATTGGTTTGTGTGAAAGTTATTGTGTCTACAAACTATGGTATATACAGTACATTTGATCATGATGTACTGACGGCCTCATTTCATCTCATTTCTTGTGGTCCTAAAATGCCAGGACAGTACAAATTCCCTCCAAATGACCCCTTTTTGGAACCTAGACAGTCTGAGGCATTTAATAAGAGGTAAGGTGAGTATTTTTAAGTTGTATTTTTTTTGGGCACAATTTTTTTGGAAAATTAAGAAATTGTTTCACAATAATTTTTTTACATTTTGTCACCAGTGCAGTACAGCATCATCATTTGACGGATATAGCAGTGATCAGGAACACTTACTGGTGACAGTATTTTAAAAAAAAATGTATTCAATTTTTAAACATTTTTTACATTTTTTTATAATTTTATTTTCATTCTTTATTATGTTTTTACATACTTTCATCAGAGTAGTTCAGTGTTACCATAGTAACACTGTACTACTCGGAGAGGGTGATCAGGGATTTTTTCATTGTAGGATCATTATAAGCAAAGTTTTCAACTGTCATGAATGAGTTAACCATTCATCACCGCTGTGATCACTAATGATCTGTGATTGGCTACAGCTAATCACATGGTACAGGGTACTGTGATTGACCCAGGTACTGTGTGATAGTGGTGAGCTAATCACAGCATAGTCAACACAGCTGTTATGAATGAGTTAATTCATAACAGCTTTGTTGACATTGTGATCATGTGATTGCATAGCAATCACATGATCACTGGTCCCCAAGTACTGAGTATCCAGGGTTTACAGTGGTTCTGAGGGGGGGGGGGGATGCATGGCACCCCCCTCAGCCCGAACAGGCAAAATGATATACATGTAAATGATTTTGCCTGCACTTGCTGCAATATATGCACAATCAGAGACTATCAGAGAGATCAGGTGACCCAGAATCTGGAGTTCTGGGTCCTGTTAGTTACTACGGGACCTGGGGCTCTCAGTGAAACCCCAAACTCTGTGCTGGGAGTATGCCATGCAGCACTCTGCCAGCGCAAAGACAAGTACACAAATTTGGAGCCCCATGGAAAAAAAACCAGTCCAGTGGGGCCGCATATTTGCGTATGGTTGGCACCAAGGGGTTAAAGTAAGTTTTGATATGATTTTCACATTTTACATGCTTGCTGTCCATATATATTTTGTTCATGTTAAGTATGTGCATGCTAAGTAATGTGTAAGTGAAAAACATGGAGATATTACCTCCTGACAATGAATTTTATCATTAGAAGGATGGCAGCATCGGCCCTGGGCCAACATCTATTATCTGGACAGAGATGCTAGCTCAGAGAGGTTACAGTTATATAGATCCCCATGCCTGTAGAGTTTATGGTTGTGTTCACAAATACCTCACTCAGATTAGCACCCTGCTTCAGCCTATCACCAGAAGCCCCAATTGTCATGGATCCTGCAGGACTGCCCTTGGACATACCAAAAGAAAGATTCATTTACCACTTGGCTTCAAATCTATGCAGGCACTGTCAAGCATAGCAACCACTTTATAGTCACCAGTGATATAACAGCACAGGATTTTTACTACCATTTACTAATAATACTTTGCAAAAGGAAGGACTACCAATCGCTCGGGGGGGGGGGGTATTTTTGTTGTTTCTGATCAGTCACATCCACACCTCTATAAATATACGCTGTTTTGTATGGTACATGCTGCTGACAGCTGCACTTTATACTCTGTTCTGTACATCACACACTCTTGTCCTGTGAACTTGACACTGTGCTGTATGATATATACTGCTGAACTCTACTATATATAACGTGTTGCACATTATACGGTATAGTCCTGACTAAACTGTTCATTGGGGTGGATTTAATCAAAGAATAGAGGTGGAAAGTTAGTGAACAAAATGAATGTGTTCATTCGACATGTTTCGCGCAGTTGCGCTTTGTCAAGTCTCCTTGGAGACTTGACAAAGCGCAACTGCGCGAAACATGTCGTCTTGGTAACCCCACATATGCTCCCAGCTGAAGCCAACGCCGGACACTGCCTTCGTTTGCCATGGTGACACCACCCAGGACGCTGGTACGCTGACACCACGTGATTTGAAGCCGACAGGAGCATTCTTTGATCTCAGCTCCCCTCAGAGCGGACGGGCCGTCCATTGGAATCACACTGTCCACTTCAGGCTGGTTAATTTTATTATACTTGCTACTTTATCTCACCCAATAAAGATGCACCTCCACTAAGGTGCTTGTCTGAGAGCATTTTCCACAGCGCCTTTTTTTCCAGTTCTCTTCATCATGCATATGATTAACAAGGCAGCAGTGGTGAGCTCATGATTAACTGTTCACATGTTTCCACCTGGAGTGGCCTCTCTGCGCTCATTTGTATGAGTTTTCCATTTTTTTTAATCAGCTGGCTGACCCAAAGACATTGTAAGGCCCCTTGCACATGCAGATCTTCTGCATTCTGGACCTTTGTTCTTGAATGTACAGGGCCCTAAATACCGACACCACTTCAGCCCTGTCCAATTGCAGCTTACCATATACAGTTGTGTTCAAAATAATAGCAGTGTGTTGAAAAAAAGTGACTAAAGCTCAAAATCCTTCTAATAGCTTTTATTTCCATACACACAAATGCATTGGGAACACTACACATTCTATTCCAAATCAAAACATGAAAAAAAATATGTCAAATTTGTGTTGTTCCTCTAAAAAATTGAAGAAAAGTGAATATTAGACTGTTCAAAAAAATAGCAGTGTTTGTATTCTTCTTTACAAACTCAAACATTCACTATATAAACTGAAAAATGTTTGACGATTCTGCTTTCCTTTGAATCACTTAATGAATATTTAGTGGTATAAGCACTGTTTCTGAGAACTGCTGTACATCTGTGTTGCATGGAGTCAACCAACTTCTGGCACCTGTGAACAGGTATTCCAGCCCAGGATGATTGGACTACATTCCACAGTTCTTCTCTATTTCTTGGTTTTGCCTCAGAAACTGCATTTTTGATGTCACCCCACACGTTTTCTATTGGATTAAGATCCGGGGATTGGGCTGGCCACTCCATAACGTCAATCTTGTTGGTCTGGAACCAAGATGTTGCACGTTTACTTGGGTGTTTGAGGTCGTTGTCTTGTTGGAACACCCATTTCAAGGGCATTTCCTCTTCAGCATAAGACAGCATGACCTCTTCAAGTATTCTGATGTATTCAAAGTGATCCATGATCCCTGGTATGCGATAAATAGGCCCAACACCGTAGTATGAGAAACATCCCCATATCATGATGCTTGTGCAACCATGCTTCACTGTCTTCACAGCGTACTGTGGCTTGAATTCAGTGTTTGGGGGTCATCTGACAAACTGTCTCCGGCCACTAGACCCAAAAAGAACAATCTTACTTTCATCAGTCCACAAAATGTTGCGCCATTTCTCTTTAGGCCAGTCAATGTGCTCTTTGGCAAATTGTAACCTCTTCAGCACATGTCTTTTTTTCAACAGTGGGACTTTGCGGGGGCTTCTTGCAGATAGTTTGGCTTCACATAGGCGTCTTCTAATTGTAACAGTACTCACAGGTAACTTTAGACCTTCTTTGATCTTCCTGATTGTTGGCTGAGTCCTTGCCATTTTGGCTATTCTTCTATCCATTTGAATGGTAGTTTTTCTCTTTTTTGTTCCATGTCTTTCAGGTTTTAGTTGCCATTTTAAAGCATTTGCGATCATTTTAGCTGAGCAGCCTATCATTTTCTGCACTTCTTTATATGTTTTCCCCTCTCCAATCAACTTTTTAATCAAGGTACGCTGTTCTTCTGAACGATGTCTGGAACGACCCATTTTCCTCAGAATGCACTGTAACCAGCATGTACAACATTTGCTGCCTTCCTTCCTTAAATAAGGGCAATAATTGCCACCTGTTTTTCAAAGAATGAATGACCTCACTAATAGAACTCCACACTGCAATTATTTTGAACATGCCCCTTTCAATTAGTGATTCAATTACACAGAATCAGCAGCATGCATGTCATGACTGTTGGGTCTGTTGGATTTCTATTACTCTACTACACCTGCTAGTAAATTATTTGCCATGTAGAAATATCATTTCTACCAAAAACAGTGATTGATCAGGTTAGTGATGTCTGACTGCTATTATTTTGAACACAACTGTGCTTTGACAGGCTGTCTGCAATGGGGCAGGATACTGCACCTGTCCTTCCCAGGCACACTTAAACACCAGGAGGGATACACTGTAGCTGGACGGCCCCATGCACAAGGGGCCTAAAAAGGAGCTGTACAGCACAAACATTGTTTGGCACTGCAAAGCAGGGAAAGAAAACCTGTGTGCAATATGGCTGTCCCTATGTACATATATAATTATAATTTTAAAACATTAACACACTAATAACATTATTCATATCAAGCTGATCATTTACAGGAATATGTAAAAATTAAATTTTAAGGACTATGTAGTTTATAATGTTGTCACCCCAGATTTATACAAAATATACCAATTTTCCCGTAAGTTTCTACCAGAAAATGGGTGAAACTTGGTTAAAAGTTGTGTGAAACCCGAATGAAAACATCAGTTAATAGACAACTTGTTATATTATTGTTTTTGTCTAATTCATTGTTAATTTTTTAACTGAAGAATTTGAAAGAAAATGAAATGGCTGGAACCCCAATAGTCTCAGGGGTCCACTACTCACTTTGAAGAGTAAATCATATGGTTTGGAAACTTTTTTTAAATTTACCAATGCAGGACCTTCTCGACCCCTTGAACCCCAACTGGCATAACCTCTGCCTCATTTGCAATACGTACACACTATAAAAAATTTTTGTAGGAAGCACCATTTTTAAACAGGTCCCCCCACAGCCATTGTAAAATCTAGAAATCAACATTAGAATGTGCTTTATTCCCAGAAAAAAGTCCCACAAACACAATATATTGGCTATGTTTGTAGTATAAATCCTATTAGTACTAGCCCCCTATTTATAAAAAACCAACAACAGAAATTAGAAAATTTAGAATCAACATTACAGTGTCATTTATTATAACAAAAAAGCCCAGAAAAGATTGTATGGCCACTAAGGCCTTTTGAAATCAACATTACATTATCATTTATTCCCAGCAAAAAACACCCCATATACAGTATTAGTTTCAGATATTTATATATCTCTGCTCAAGCCCCAGTTTGAATATGACCACCAACAGCCATTTGTACCTTTTGATATCAACATTAAACTACTGTTTAATCCCAGAAAAAAAAATCAAATATTGTATTGGTCACATTCCCAAAATACATTCCCAATATTGATTTATTTACCTCTATCCCCATTTTGAATAGGACTGCCAACAGTCATTCATAACTGTGGAAATCGATATTAAGTATTGTTTATTCCCAGAAAAACATCCTGAATATTGTATTGAGTCAATTTCCAATATGAATGTATTTTCAATCCAGCTTCATTTTGAAAAGGACCAACACTAGCCATCTTTAAATATAGAAATCAACATTACAGTATCAGTTATTCCCAGAAACAACACCCTATTTATTGTACCATATTTGATTTATTTGCACTCAAGCCTCAAATTGAATAGGACCCCCAACAAGCAGGTTGAAATCTGGAAATACACTTTACCATTACCATTTAATTTATTCCCTAAAAAAACACCCCAAATATTGTAGAGAGTGTTTCCAGATGTGCTTAGGCCCCAATTTGAATAGAACCACCAAGAGCCATGTTTAAATCTGGAAATAAACAATACAGTTTCATTCATTCCCTGAAAAAAACACTCCAAATATTGAATCAAATATGTTGCCGTTATTATTTATTAGCGCTCAACTCAACAGGACCACCAACATTGTTTTAAATATATAAATACACATTATGTTTTCATTCATTTATTCTCAGAAAAAAACACTCACATATTGTAGTGAGTGTATTCCCAGATTGATTTATTTGTGCTCAAGCCCCAATCTGAACAGGACCCCCCAGCATCTTTGTTAAAATCTAGAAATCAGATTTTAATTTATTCCCAGAAAAAAAACAATATTGCAATGAATAATTTGAGTATTTGTGACTCCCTGATCTGCTATAATGCTTGACCACCATCCACATACATGACCACTAGTACTTTGAGTGTGTCTTTGACAGAAATATGTTTTTTCAGCTATCAGCTCCAGTTTCCAACTTCCCCTGTTAAAACTCTAAAATATACCTGTAATCAGCCAGACGGCCATACAACACACTGTTTGTGTGATTGTGACTGCATGGAAACATAGACGGACCTTTTATAGCAGTGAAGCACCTGCAGGTACACCTAACTTTCCCAGTCTTCTGTCAGCTTTACCTTTCTAATCCACATGCTGAGCAAATTGGAATATTGAATCTTTAGGCTACGTTCACACTAGCATTGTATGCAGGTGGCAGAGAGGCATTTGGGAAGTGTTTTTACCGCTTCCCTAACACCTCTGTCAATTCTGCACATTACAGCACATGGTGCTGTTCTAATGGGAGCATTTGCGTCGCGTCGTGGTAAAACAGACACCTCTGGTCGAGTCAGGAGGCGTTGAAGCCTCCTATTCTAGTCTATGGTGCCGGAGCGGCGTTTGCGGAGCGTTTGTGGAGCGTTAAAAACCGCTCCGCAAACGTCGGACCAACGCTTGCCAAACACTATAGGGGCGTTTGGCATGCGTTGGTAAAACAGCCAAGTGTGAACGAGCCCTTATGGAGGGGGCTGGCAAGTTGATAAAACCCCATGATTGGCTCTTACAAGCCACCTGACCACAGTTCAGAGGCCAGAAAGCATTATTGGCAATTATTGCTATGGTGGAAAAATGTTTGGAATAGTTCGCCATTTTCCTGAACAGCAGATATGCAGTGTTCAAGTCGAACACTAATTTTACCCAAACTCAAAGGTCATTGCTAAGAACAAGATAGCCAAAGGTTGATTCTGCTGCTGCTTTATAGTGCAGTGCAAGAAAGTATATGCATGCTGGTTTGAGTGGCATAGCGAAGAGTTAGAATATCTGTCTGGTTTGTATTGCTACAAATAATATTTAAATAAAAAAGATGCACAAACTCTTATATTACTATACCAAACAGTTACTAATTATGATATCTCATCACCAATTTATACTTGTGAAAACATATTATTTGACTAGAAACCAATATGTATTCCTACCTTGAAAATCAATAAACTACACAGTGGGGTTTACACTCACCGTCATCCCGTGACCACCTATCTCTAGGATGGTCTTTTGCGCTTTTGGGACTCTCCCAGTGTGCAGTGTTGCTAATGGTAACCAGTTGTTCCCCCAAAAATGCTAAGTCAAAGCCAACTCTCTCCTCTCCTCCACAGGCAAAATAGGCATGTATTCTAGAGTTGGTGCAAATTACATCTTGAGTACATACTTATTTTGCTTGTGGAGGAGAGGAGAGAGTTGGCTTTGACTTAGCATTTTTGGAGGAACAACTGGTTACCATTAGCAACACTGCACACTGGGAGAGTCCCAAAAGCGCAAATGACCATCCTAGAGATAGGTGGTCACGGGATGACAGTGAATGTAAATCCATGTGGGGCACCAGTCTGAGCACAGTGGAGTACCTGTTACTGTACACGGAGTTCACAATCAAGAATCACAGCACTTTGCACTTTATTTTTTATTATTGAGACTGAACAATCAATATCAGTGTCCATATTGTTTTTTCAGATATTGTCACAGAGCACTTCATATTTGCACTATTTATGCGCGGTCCATATGGTATTTATTTTTAATGTTGTGTTTATTAGTTTACAATTATGACTGCTGCAAATGGTTATTTGTCATTGTTGATTATATCCATGAGGGCAGTAGCACTTTCATTATGTTTCATGTATTACACAGTGGGGTTGATTTACTAAAACTAGAGAGTGCAAAATCTGCTGCAGCTGGTCATGGTAGCCAATCAGCTTCTAACTTCAGTTTGTTCAATTAAGCTTTGACAAAAAAAACCTGGAAGCCGACTGGATTCTATGCAGAGCTGCACCATATTTTGCACACTCCAGTTGTAGTAAATCAACCCCAGTGTGACCAAAAATTCATAAACTATTTTACATTAAAAAAAAATGTGAAAAAATGAATAAACAGAAAAAGGCCACTCCCATTGTCCAAGTATGGCCCAGAAAGGATGCTCTATTTAAAATATAAATATTTTATGCCATGACCTCAGCATGCAGCGCTCCCAGGTGACCAAATAGCCAGAAATGCCACCTCCTTACCAGTTTAACAAGATCTCTAAACACAAGAACGCTTGAACATATATGTAAGATCCCTCCCAGGGCCCACTTCCACTTTCCAAACACATCCAATCAAAGCAAAATTTGCAAGAATTCCTCTGGGATAGTAGGAATAGAACAATAAGAGACCATAGAGTAGTATTGCTAAAACCTTGGTACTTGTTATATATACATAATACCCACCAAAATGACACGGCTGGCCCTTGCACACCGGTGGGCATTAGTACATCACAGGCTGTTCACCATAGAAATACTGGGGTTATTACAAAACAGAGAACATGAAGTAAGAATTCTCCTCAAAGTGGGGAGGGGGAGATTTAATTTGGACAGTTGTCACCAGAACTAATACAGCTATTACTAGTTTTTACTATTACTAGCTATTACTATTACAACTAACACACCTATTGCGAGACTAGCTAATGTTTAAGTAGAATAAAACATATCAGCAGGTAAGTGTTTTTTTTCTCTTTCTGCACCATTTATCAGTGGTAAAGGCAGTGGTGTATTTAGGTTTTGTGCTGCCCTAGGCAAAACAAAAATTGTCTGCCCCCACAGACACTGACCAACATTCCCCCCCTTCCCCTTCCCATGGAGAGAGTCTGACATTGAACAACAACACCCCTGCCCCCCACCTGGGAGAGCTTTCCATAACCCCCTACCATGGTGATAGAGAGAAAGACACTCATCTTCACAGTTCCGGACATCCCCGGGAACGAAAGTCAAGTTCTACATACACCATCAAGCAGCCCGCAGCCTCTCTCGGATCCCACCTGGTACCCATGGTACCAGGGGTGGACTGACCATTTGGAAACTCGGGCACTGCCTGAGGGCCCGGGGTCAGTAGGGGGCCCCATGAGATGCCCCTGGTACCTTTTCATAGGCTTTTTTGAGTTTGGGCAAGGACACAGGGGTCCCCTATTGCCCGGGAGCCCCATGAGTTGTCAGTCCGCCCCTGCATGGTACGCATGTCCTTTCTTTCATCCCTTCTTCTGGGGGGAGGTGCTGCCCCCCTGGAAAATGCTGCCCTAGGCAAGTGCCTTGTTTGCCTTGTGGTAAATACGCCCCTGAGTAAAGGAATAATATTAAATTAATTGCTTAACACTTTAAAATAAACTGTCATCATCGAGCACCATACTGTATCTGTTATTTTGCTTTATTCTATCAAGATATAGACTGCCTGAATAATGATTCTTCATTTGAAGACTGTTCTAAGAAAAATATTGTCTTCATTGCACTGTATAAAGATGTACTTGTACAAATCTATTCATAGCAGAGACTGAAACAGAAAAGTACTACTACTGTCATGACTAGCATGAGATTTTGAAGTCTGGATTATTACACAAATATTTGTAACAAGACTATTATTTACTCTTTAAAAAAAAATACTATATTTTCACAAATTGATAAATGATGAGAACATATGGAGTGATTTATCAGATGTAATACTTTTCTCCACCAGGATCTTTGTTTATTCTTAAAATATTACATAAATAGATTATCACAGAAATAGCAATGAAAAAGTAATAAATCAAATATTTTCTTTCCATATTTTGACAGGGTAAATTCTTTTCCATTCGTTACACACATATTAAAATTTACATTTCAGGCTTGAAGATTACTCAAAACCGTCAAATTATTATATGTTTGCTGAAAGCAGATACCCTGTAGAATAAAATGTTTTTGTCACACAATATTTGCACTACGGTCTATCACATCTATATTTTCAACACAACATACACTCATATAGGTTACATCAAGTAAATACAAAATATGTAAAGTTTTAAAAAAATTATGGTACCCAAAATTGTCAATAGTTGATGATTTAAATGCGTTTACAGCTCAGCAATTTAGAATAAACAGTGAATGATGACCCTAAACGTATTGTTCTCCCTCCAGCATGCATGGCAAAATGTGTAATCTTCGATTTTGTATTCAAGCACACCCGAAATGCTCATTTGCGTTTTTATGTGCATTTTAGAATTTGAGAGTTTTATTTTTTATTTAATTACATTTTACATTTTAAATTTTTTTTTTCTTTTTTATAACATCTCACAAGGGAGCTGGTAAGGCCACTTACGTGATAGCATAGTGCAGATGACAGGTTAACTTTTAGACCCCTAATGTCCCTCCTGCACTCCATTGAAGCCAATTGACACAGACTGTGTTCGATTACCTTCTGCCCTATCCAGAGCTGGGCATTTCTTCAAAGGGAAGATTAGCAAATACGGATCCACTGATCTCCCATCACTCTCCATCCTCACACCTGTTAAGATGTAACACCAGCGCCTAGAAGTGACAGGGGAGCCTGAGACACATTGTAGAGGGGAGTTACATTTTTCAGCATTTAGAGCGGCCGAGTGACATTCATGGCAGCAAAAGGGTTAAACTAAACTCTAGGTAGATATAAAAAAACAGGTATTAATGCACCCCTGTAATCACGGAAGCATCAATACATGTATTTTAAATACAAGCAGTAGAAGTACCTGAATCAGATCCAAAAATCTGCCATCAGATCCAAGTCTCTCGATTGAAACTGCATATTTCAACAAAATCTGGTTTTATAATATTTTTCAATGGGTTATTCTGCTTTAAGGCTACAATGGGCTTTAACCACTTGCTCTCTGGAAGGTTTTACTTCCTTCATGACCAGGCCATTTTTTGCTCTTTAACACTCCACTAGTGTAACTGGTAAGTGCGCAAGCATGCAACAAATGAAAAAAAGTTAAAAAAAAACATTTTATTTTCACACAAATAAAAATTTCTTTTGGTGGTATTTTTATTATATAAACAAAAAATGACCGATAATTTTGAAAAAAAAACATTATTTTTTACTTTCTGCTATAAAAACATATCCAAAAAAAATGTAATTTGTAGATTTAGGCCAAAATGTATTCTGCTATATGTCTTTAAAAATCAAAATCCCAATAAGTGTATATTGATGATTTGCATGAAAGTTATGGTGTCTAAAAATGATGGTATACAGAAAATACTGGAATTTTTTTTTTATACTTGTAATGATGGTGATCAGTGACTTATATTGGGACTGTGATAGTGCGGAAGGCAATCTGACACTAACTGACGCTGGCTGGGAGGTACACTACAGACTGACACTGACATCACCAGTGACTCTAATATAGTGAACAGTGATAATACTGTACACTGTCACTGTACTAATGACACTGGTTGGCTAACATCTAGGGGCAATCAAAGGGTTAACAGTGTGCCTAACAATGCTTTTTACTAAATATCTGCTTGTTCCTTCTCCCTGCTTTGCAAGAAGAAAAAACAAACAGATTGGTTCTAAACATGGGCAGTTCGTTTAGTTCCAAATCAAAATTCTGATGAAATTTTCATTATTTGGAGATTCGGATGTATCCGAATTTTGGAATTACAATAGTGACAAATTTAAATGAATCTGAAAAAACGAAACAAAATTTTGTTCAAAGTAACAAATTATTCAAATCAAACTCGAAACAAATTAAAAAAGCAAAGCAAATTCAAAACAAATTTGAAATGTAAACATATTGCTGATTTGAGAATTAAAATATAGCTGTCTTCCAAAATTCAAATTTTGTTAAGAATAGAATAGAAAAGAATAGAAAATAAAGGAATAAAATAGAAAAGAATAGAATAAAAAGGAACAGAATAGAACATAACAAATAGAATAAAAAAGAATAGAACAGAATAGAAAAAATAGAATAAAATAGAACGAAAATAGCAGTCTTCCAAAATTCAATTATCAAAATTTGATTTTCGAATAGAATAAAATAAAATAGAAAGAATATAGACGTCTTTAAACATTTTGAATTTCTAATTTTGAAATTCAAATTTCAAATAGAATAAAATATAGCCGTCTTCCAAAACTCGAATTTAAAAAAGAATAGAATAGAATAGAAAACAAAAGAATAGAATAGAATAAAAAAGAATAGAATTGAAAAAACTGATTAGAAAAGAGAATATAACCATTTTCCAAAATTCAAATAAAAAAATAGAATAGAATAAAACATAATAGAATAGAATGGAAAGGATTAGAATATAATAAAATGGAAAGTAATAGAATATAAAAGAATAGAATAGACAATAAAAGAATAGAATAGAAAAGCATACAACAGAAAATAAAAAATAGAATAGAGTAGAATAGGCAGAATATAGTCATCTTCTGGAAATCAAATTTCAAATAGAATAGAGTAGAATTCAATAGAAAGAACATAGCTGTCTTCAGAATTCAAGTTTCCAATAGAATAGAATAAAAATTTGAATTTGAAAAGAGCAGAATAGAATAAAACAGAATAGAATTGAAAAGAATAGAGTAAAACACAACAAAGTAGAATAGAAAAGAATAGAAAATAAAAGAATAGCATAGAAAATAAAGCAATATAATATAAAGTAATAGAACAGAATAGAATAGAAAAGAATAGAATAAACAATAAAAGAATTGATTAAAAAAGATAGAATAGATTATAATAGAATAGAACAGAACAGAACTGAATAGAAAGAATATAGCCATCTCCCGAAATTCTCATTTTGAATAGAACAAGACCAGCTATTCTTCATAATGAATTTAGATCGACTTGATATTTTCGATTTGAATTTGATTCAAATACTTCCAATCCATTGTAAAAATTTGAATCCAATCGCAAACGAATAAACATAATGAAATGAAACGAAACAAATTTTGCTACAAATGCAACAAAACAAAATTAGTAACTTAATATATTGATCCAAAACGAAACAAATTTTTTGTGCTACACGTCTAATCGTTCCCTCTGTTCAGAGCTCTGTGTTGTTTGTCATCACAGAGCTCTGGGCTGTGATGGGACATAAGCGATCAGCATGAATCGTTGGCTCAAACCTGCTGACAAAATCCCACTATGTCCAATCACAGAGAGAGTTGTCGGGGGGGAGTGTACCCTGAACCACTGCAGACCTACAAGAACGTCATTGTGTCTGTACGAGTGGCCTGCCACCTGTGCTTGTGTCAAAAGATCCCTCAATATTTTACAATTTTTCACAGAAAAAAAGAACAGACAGTGAAAAGAATAACATAAAAATATGAAATCAACAGTTTATCAATAGTTATCAAATACACAAAAAAAGGAATGAACCGCAACTACCCTACCCCCACCACAAAATGCACCTTGTAAATAAGGAAAATGTTGGCTTTTTTCCTATCACGTTTTGCCCCTACTTCAACAAAATTTTGCTCGCTCATCCCTATTGAATCCACATTCGGAGTTTCTTGCTAACCTTCTATGGCAGGGGTGTCAAACTGGCGGCCCTCCAGCTGTTGTGAAACTATAAGTCCCATCATGCCTCTGCCTTTCTGAGTCATGCTTGTAACTGTCAATCTCGCAATGCCTCATGGGACTTGTAGTTTGGCAACAGCTGGAGGGCCGCCAGTTTGACACCCGTGCTCTATGGGAAAAGCTAATTTCAGGAGGCACCAAAACAATTGAGTACTGTCCGTGATACTTTTTTTATTTGCACTAACATACAATTTTATGTTTTAATTTTAAGGAGGCACCAAAAAAATTCAATATTGGTCTAGTATGTCAATACTTAAAAGTTGAACTCACATATGACCTTGTACATGCAGAGGTGTAGCTAGGATATTTTGCGCCCGGGGACGAACTATAAAATTGGTGCCCCAGCCCCCCTCCCCGTTTAATCACATCAGTGACACCAATGATGGGGCACTATTCCTCCCTTTGACACCAAGGACACTTACCTTGCTGACCCTTGCTCCAGCCTAGGCTCTTTCCCTCTCCCATCCACAGCCAGCATACCTGGTTGCAGCAGCACCATCTGCACGGCACACTTACTGGTCAGCTGTTTTCTTCACTTGCTCCGGCCGCTCCCTCACTCGATCTTCACGTTGCCACTCGGCTCCTCCTCTCCAAGCTCCGCCTGTGTGATTGGCCACCTGTGTGCCTTTCCTGAGCTACAGTTCTGGTGCCCAATCACCAGTGAGGAGGCGGAGCTTGCAGAGAGAAGTACAAGCTGCCATAGGCTGTCCAGTGATCCTGAGGGTGTGGCCAGATGACAGGGGCGGCATGTCATCCCGCCCACACATCGCGTCCAGGGAAAAGAAGACACCGGACCTGCGGATCTCTCTACCCCTCCTCCAGCAGCACCTCCTGGACTGGATCGTTGTGGGACTGGGACACGGAGCCGGGTAAGACACAGCAGCCCGCCCCTGTACTAAGTGTCCCTTCCGTTGGAAGGGGGGGCAGCAGCACCGCGCCGCCCCCCTAAAAAGTGCCGCCCTAGGCAAACGCCTTGTTTGCCACGCAGCAAATACACCCCTGGTCGTAAGCCTCATTTTGGCGCCCCTGTACCTTGGCGCCCGGGTACATATGTACCCCCCTGCCCCCCCAGCTACGCCTCTGTGTACATGTAGTAGTAATACCATTCAGTGCTGAACATAGTCTGTACAGAGAGCAGAGCTGTGCGTGGGGCCCAGCAGACATTATTCAGATTTGTTCAAAGCTACACAGTTTGTTTTTATCTACAGATGTCCTTTATCTGCAGTTTTTTGGTAAAGGTGAACTCTAAATTTAAAAATCTGCATCTATTTATTCTTTCAATAATATATTCCAATGTTTATTTAGTGTGCTCAGTCTGCTGCAGATTGAGGCATTGCTACTTTACTGCTCTCGGTATATTGTTTGGTTTCTAAACTTGGAACTTAACTGTTATTACTTTTTTTATGGATCCTGGTTTTATGGTTACTGACAGCAAATTGCTCTCATATTAAACACCTTTTTGTTTTTATTTTAAGACTGGGAATAATCTTTACCATAGCCCTCTTTATTCTTTTTCTTCTTTCACTGTTTTGGATAGTTTTTCATTAGCAAACCCCTTTTAAACCATAATGAGCTACATAATCCTCTCACATAATGTGAAAGGGTTTAATATCTCAAACAAATAGAAGAAAGCTTTCCAAAATTAGCAGCACATGAAAGATTATTTCAGGAGACCTACTTTGCCCATATTCATTACCCAAAATCCTTAGCTAGACATTACAAAAGACATAAAAGATTTATGATTAAAAAACAAATGTGTTGCTAATCGCCTGTATAACGAATTTCCATTTGAAACGTGACCCAGCTTCAGGGCTGGATCTAGCCTGTCCAATGTGGGGGTGCAGTAAAAAATGTCAGGGGGCAAAAGATGGGAGGTCAGCAGGGCAGAGGACAGGGGTCACTGCTGGCAGGGCAGAGGACAGGGGTCACTGCTGGCAGGGCAAAAAACAGGGGTCACTGCTGGCAGGGCAGAAGACAGGGGTCACTGCTGGCTGGGCAGAAGACAGGGGTCACTGCTGGCATGGCAGAAAACAGGGGTCACTGTTGGCATGGCAGAGGACAGGGGTCACTGCTGGCAGGGCAGAAAACAGGGGTCACTATTGGCATGGCAGAAGACAGGGGTCACTGTTGGCATGGCAGAGGACAGGGGTCACTGCTGGCAGGGCAGAAAACAGGGGTCACTATTGGCATGGCAGAAGACAGGGGTCACTGTTGGCATGGCAGAGGACAGGGGTCACTGCTGGCAGGGCAGAAAACAGGGGTCACTATTGGCATGGCAGAAGACAGGGGTCACTGTTGGCATGGCAGAAGAGAGGGGTCACTGCTGGCTGGGCAGAAAACAGGGGTCACTGCTGGCAGAGCAAAGGATGTGGCACAGCTCCTTCTCCCATCCCTTCACTGCAAACAGCCTGGGCACAGACAGCAGAGCTCCTCCTCCCCAAACAACCAAGAACTGCGATCAGTATAGTGTCAGTCAAGGACAGTTTAGTGTCAAGCTAGGGTGGTAAAGTATCAGATTAGTGATGTATAGTATCAGATTAGTGATGTATAGTATCAGGTTAGGGCAGCATAGTGGCAGGTTAGGACAGTATAGTGGCAGGTTTGGGTTGGCATTGGGGGTGGGCACAGATAAAATTTGAGGGGTGAGCACAGATAAAATATGGGGGGGGGAAAGCCCACCCTGGCACCCCCCTAGATCCGGCCATGCCCAGCTTGCTGATTCCAAACCCTAAAAGGTCATCTAGCTGGAAAACTAAAGTTGTTGTAAACCTCAGACATGAAATATGAACAAAGTATATCCCTCTATAGTGTGTACTTGTCTCAATCCAGAGGAGTAATTGTCATTTCTGTCTGGTGCCTTATTCCTCTGCTATCTGCATGAGTCCCTTCTGACAAGTTTTCCTGACACCAAGCGATAAAAAAGTGACAGGTGAAGGACCTTCAGCACACAGCCTGTGATTGACAGCTTATTCTCAGTTACTGTGTGCTCCATGTAGGAAAGGGGAAGGGGGGTGTCTATTCCCTCCAATCAGCTCTCAGCTCTCCTCACTGAGTATAACTTCAGCTCTCCACCCCCTGCTTTCTGAAATATCAGGCAAGCTGTATAAATTCTGGACTTTGAATGGCTGTGGAGAAGAGCTGGCTGCAGATAAACAGATACAACTTTATAGGCTTTGTATCATCTCTGTGTATGACCTGAGACCAGTCACTCCACTGGGTATATGTAATGATTTACAACCAACTGTTCCAAAAGTGCCCCTAATATTGACCGTAGTCTATAATGCTACTAGAAGAATATGCCTTCTCTGTCATGTTTAAACCTGCAAGCTATGCAAAACAAATCTAACAGATTCTTCCTTCCACTCTAACAGCCCAGATGGACACATTTCCTACAGCTTGCTATTTCCTTCCCCTGGCTAGAGTATTTTTACAGCTGGCTGTCAGTATGCCTGTACAGTGGTTGCATCTGATATACTGCATACAGGAGCTGTTCAGCCAACAATTTTAAACCTGGGTCCTTTGACCAGTTCATTGAAAAATTTACTTTGGTTCAGCCAACAGGCAGATTTCTGCCAATTCACAGTCAGCTGAAATTGGATGCATGTACTGTGTGTCCAGCTTAAAGTGATACTAAATCCAGGACCCTACACCAGCCTTTCTCAACCAGGGCGCACAGGCACCCTGGGGTGCCTTCAGGCTTCTTCAGGGGTGCCTTGGCAAAAAGCCCAAAAATTGTATACAAGCCAGCAAGTGGATCAATCCTACCTGTTAGTACACAAAGCCACAGGTTTTCATTGTGCACTTTTATGACCTTCTACCTGCCAGCATCCTAACAACCAATGACATCATCAGTTGATAAGGATGACATGGGGTGTATGCACATCATCCTTGTTTGGCCCTCCCCTGCCCCTCTTTGTCAGCACTGGGGTCACATTAGCAGGATGAGGGAGAGAAACAAAGAGACACAGTAGAATACTAGTCAGTACCAGTGTGCAAAGGTGTAATTTGCTTTGGAAGAATAAATCACCTCTAACGTTGGGTGTACTGGATGTGTGTAGAATAGTTTTTTTGCATTTTAGATTGGGGTGCCTTGAGACTATCCATAATTTTAAAGGGTGCCTTGACTGAAAAACGGTTAGGAAACCCTGCTCTACACTCACTATATAGGTTCTCCCACAGTACACAGAACATGGAAATGCTATTATTTTAGTAAATATAAACTGCTAAATACTTTTTCTCACCAGCAGTTCTGACTTCTATCAGTGTCCAGCAGAGCACTAGTTAAAGCTTGTAGGAGTGCTCTAGGAGGATGCAGATCCCCTGACCCTCTGTCTGGACAGTGCTGATTGGCCCTGTGCTGATCACATGCACTCTCCCAAGAAAAAAAAAAAGCTAACAATACACACCAAACTGAGCATGTGCAGAGTGTCTCCACATGATATGTCTTGTCAGGAGATAAGAGGGGGGGCCCTGGAAGAAGGGGAGGATCAGAGAAATCAGGATCAAATTGCATTTTAAACAATGCAGAGGATTAACCCCTTGAGTTCCACAGTGAGTATAACAAGCATTTCCTACTGCATATACAGACTGATTTACTGTTGAGGGTTTAGTAACACTTTAATTGGAAGAGGCCTTAAAGCGGAACTTCACCTAAAAGGTGAAATTCCACTCTTCCTCCTCCGCCCTTCCTCCTCTTTACTTTTTGGCACATTTTTTTTTGGGGGGGGGGGCAGCGGGTACCTGGTTTTGAGAGGTACCCACTCCCACTTCTGCTGGGATCCCCCCCTCCCCAAACTACAAATCACAGGTCCCAGAAGGCTGCAGGACCATTCACTAAACACAGAGCGGCTCATGTATGCTGCTCACAGTAATGATGCCTGTGCCGGGGACTGAAGACCGGTGAAGAAATCGGCTCTGGTGAAGACAGCGCTGGATCCCTGGCAGCGATGTATTTGCCACAAGGCAAACAAGGCATTTGCCGAGGGTGCCAATATTCAGGGGGGCAGCACCACCCCCAAAAGAAAGGGCACATGTGGCAGGGATGGGGACCTGGTGAAGCTCCGCCATGGAATCCAAGGAGGCTGGGCACTCAGGGGTGGACTGACAACTCATGGGGCCCCCGGGCAATAGGGGATCATGGAGCCCCTGTGTCCTTGCCCAAACTCAAAAAAGCCTATGAAAAAGGTACCTGGGGCATCTCATGGGGCCCCTTACTGACCCCGGGTCCTCGGGCAGTGCCCAAGTTTCCAAATGGTCAGTCCGCCCCTGTGTGCGCTGCTGGAGGGTGTAAGCTTCCTGCACAAGGGAGACACTGGGCTTAGAGGTTAAGGTTAGTGCTTGACTAAAGCTGGCCATACATGGGTCGAATGCCGATCTTTTCTAAGAATTTTCCTTTTGTATCATTAGTGGTCCACAGCATCGGTTGATTTTCATTTGACCATCGAATTTAAGTGATCAGACATGTTGGAAATTTTTTTAAAAACTAACAAATTTCTAATCAATGATGGGAGAATCGTGTGAGAAATATAATCAAAAAAGAAATGAGTGTGAATTGTGAGCTGGAAAGAACAAAAATTATTTTCTGTAGCAACATCTGAAACTGAAGGCATGGTTGGTCAAATTTCAAAATCAATGGTGCCACCATCGGATTACAAAATGCACAAAATTTCTGATTTTCTAAAGAAAATTTGTTCGCAATTCGACCCATGTATGGCCTGCATAAGTCTCTCTCTCTGCGAGCGGGATGGTGAGGGGGTGATTGGCAGAGAGTGGCATGGCAGTGCCAGGGTGGTGTGAGTGATTGGCGGGTTTTGGGGGCGTGCCCAATTTTATTGTTGCCTAGGGCAGCACAAGAACTAAATACACCACTGAGTGCCTGTTTATCAAAAGTCAGCAGCTACAGTTTTTGCAGGTGCTGACTTTTAGTTTTGTCAAAATAGACTGAAGAACCACTTTCATTTTGTAGCAATTCCTACTTTGGAAAAGGACACCTTATCTTCCTCCTTGTTATCTATAAACTGGAAAATTAAAATGCTTCCTGTTACTTGACTCTTGCCATGAAACAATGTCAGATTATATATGTATCATCCATCAAACTGCTTGTATGCCATGTGAGATACTGTCTTTTTTATCAATCATTGCTAGCACTTACCCAAATACTATGACATACGTCTTCTTATTTAGATGAAAACGTCATCATAAATGATTCTAGGAGTACACAAGATTGCAGTGATGGAAACATTTATGATATTTATCTGAAACAAAAAAAGAGAGCAAAAGAAATTACCAGCTTACATGCATATAGTAAAATACTAAAATCAGCTTGAAATGTCTGGCTCACTCTATATACATAGATGATTAAGAGAGAAATGGACTGCTGTAAGTAAAGCTTGTTTTTACGTATATGGTAATAATTATAATATAGGTCCTCTGTGAAATTAGGCAATCAAAACTCCTAACCATTATAAATTCCAAAATCACAAGGGTCAGATCATTTCTCATCCTTGCAGAAGCCACAACTTCGACCAGAAACCACAGGCTTCATTGAATGAGAATTCCTATTGACCTAAGGACATAAATTATTCCACTCTCCTCACCTTCCTGTCTAAAAGTTATTTACATTGATAAGTTCGTATCTTATTGCCTCACAATATGGAATCAATTAAAGTCTGAATCTGGATTGATTTCTCCTATGAACTCTATTGTAAAGTTGCACTTACAGCGGAGTTCCACTCAAAAGCGGAAGCTCTGCTTATTTGCCTTTTGGGGGGCAGCAGATGCCTAGTTTTGACAGGTACCCACTCCCACTTCTGGCTTAGTTTGCCGAGGCAAAGTGAGCCGGACGTTCGGCCCCCTCCTTGCTCCCACAGTCTCCTGGGAACTTTCACAGGTCCCAGGAGACTGTCGGACCAATCAGGAGGCGCGGCGCCACTCACGCATGCGCAGTGGGCACCAGGCTGTGAAGACGCAAGCTGTCACAGCCCGGTGCCCACCCTTGAGATGCCGGCGCCGTGGAGGACAGAAGGAGAGAAGGGACTGTGCAGGTGAGTACATCGCTGGATCCCGGGACAGATGTGTGCTTATTAACCTCTTGCCGCCCGGCTGTCATTTCATTATAGACCTCCAGGAGAGTGTCATATGACGTCCTTCCTGGATTGCGCATTGCACATGCCCGCAGGGCTGCACTGTGGCGAGATCTGTCACCGTCCGTGTACTTCGGACACGGCTGATGACAGATCTGTGTACCGGCCCCGTTGCCAGGACCATGTGACCTGCTGTGACCAATCACAGCAGCTCACATGACAGTTGTATACAATGGATGGCTTCCTTTCATGCCATCCATTGTATACAAGTGTGTCTAGCTGTGAACGGTCACAGCAATCACATGCTCAGGTTGGGCCAATCACAGCCCATCTGTGTCATGTGCTTAGCCGTGGCCAATCACAGTTAATGACAACAAAAAAACCCTGAATGAATCAATTTCATTCAGTTAAATGCTTGCTTATAGCAAAGAAATTCTTTCCTATAAGCAATCAAATTGTGTAAAAAAAAAATACTGATCACTTCCCCAAAGTAGCACAATGTTACTATGGCAACATTATACTACTTTGATCATAGTGTAATATGAAAAAAAATCTTAAAAAAAGAGAAAAAAATGTAATAAAAAATACAAAAAATAATTGAAAAAACTGAAAAAAATTGAAAAAAAAAGAGAATTTTTTTTTTCATACTGTCACCAGTCAGTGTCCCTGATCACCGCCATGCCAGTTATATTCTGACACTGTACTGCACTGGTGACAGTATGTAAAAAAAATTGTGAAAATAGTTGTTTAAATTTTTTCATTTTCCGAAAAATTATGACAAAAAAATTACAACTTCAAAAAACTCGCAATGCCTCATATGAAGTACGTCGGACTGTCTACTTTGCAAAAAGGGGTCATTTGGGGGATATCTGTACTGTTCTGACATTCTTGGACCTCAAGAAATTAGATTGGCCGTCAGTACTTCAGGATTGATCAATTTTCAGATATACATACCATAGTTTATGAACTCTATAACTTCCTACAGACTAAATAATACATCCTAATTTGGGTTATTTTCACCAAAGACATGTAGTAGAATACATGTTGGTCTAAATTTATGAAGAACAATTATTTATTTGCAAATTTTTGCTCTTCTGTGAAGAAAATAATAAAATTTTAGCTTGGGTACAGTGTTGTATGACCGCGCAATTGTCATTCAAAGTGTGAGAGCGCTGAAACCTGAAAAATGGCCTGGGCAGGAAGGGGGTAAAGGTGCCCTGAATGGAAGCGGTTAAATTAATTTTGCATTTGTAATGTTTCACTTTAAGCATTAAAATTGCTGTTCCATGCCAAACTGAATTTTTGGCTTTGGTATATGCTCCACAGGGAAGTGCCCAGCCCCCATTTCATTTATTTGATAATCACTTGCCTATTAGCCTAGAAAATGAATAGTACTAATTTTTAACATTTGGCTTCCATTGACTTCAATGGGGTTTGGATTCTCACCTGAACTTTAATAATGCTTCCTGAAACCTGCCTCGAATCAAACCCAGGTATTTTTGACTTACCCCTAATCACAAACAGATCTATTACTTGAAACATCATTATAGACAGACAAATCAAAACGACCATATCTCAGGAAATGAATATATGGTGCCACATCCCAATATTGCAAGACAAAGACAGGAAAAGAGGGAAATACCCTCAACGTAAAGAGGACTTTTAAGGCACCGTACTAATACACAGCATAATTTGATAAAACTAAAACTGGTGAAGAGTTACATAGCCACCATATAAAATTCATAAATTTTATACATAAAGTTTCATAAAACCATACAAAATCATAACTGGTATCGTATCCCGTTGATATATGCCGACACATTTCACAGTTTACATCGGCTTCATCAGGGACATCACGATGACACAGCATCTGTTAATAACCCATTTATAACTCTGCCCCAAATTACATCACCAATCTTGTCTCTAAATATCACCCAAACCGTACTCTCCGCTCCTCGCACGATCTCCTGCTCTCTAGCTCCCTTGTCTCCTCCTCCCATGTTCGTCTCCAGGACTTCTCCAGAGCTTCCCCTATCCTCTGGAACTCTCTACCCCAATGTATCAGACTATCGCCTACTCTGCTCACTTTTAGGCAATCTCTTCAGTGAAGACTATCCTGCCCTCAGCTAATAATGGAATCTTCTACTCCTCTTACCAGTCCATCCCCCACAGTTACTACCCTATGTACCACTAGCTCCTCCCTCTTAGATTGTAAGCTTCAAGGAGCAGGGCCCTCATAACCCTCTTGTATTGAACTGTATTGTTGCTGTATTGTCTCCCGTTATATTGTAAAGCGCTGAGCAAACTGTTGGCGCTATATAAATCCTGTATAATAATAATAACCCAGTTGCCACTGTGGGTCTACCTTGTGATCGGAGATTCTCATATTCAGCCTAGATCTGGGTGTGAATGTTGGCCTCCACCTCTGAACATACAGCAGCTCTTTGGGATTACACAGGTGCTAGCAGCTTTCTTCTGCTTTGCCTCCCCTTTCTCTGGCCCAGTGTCCCCTATTACCATCTCTGGGGGTAGGGTTCTTTAAACCACACATATAGCACCCTCTCAGGAATCAGCAGCAAATGGGTTATTATTGATGCTGTGTCCTGTGATGTCCCTAATGAAGCAGATGTGAACTGCTAAACACGTTGGCATATATCAATGAGTTATGATATCAGCTATGATTCTGTATGGTTTTATAAAGGGTTTTGTATAAAATGTATGAATGTTATACGGCGGCTATGTACCTGTCCACGACTTTTATATGAATTAACAAGAAATTATTGTTTTATCAAATTATGATGTGTATTAGTATGGTGCCCTAAAAGTCCCCTTTATATTAAGGGTATCATTATAGACACAAGATTAGCGCAAAATATATCAAACTCTTACTAGAGTTTTCTAAACATGTACAAATCAGAGAAACCTTTTATATGGTATTAATTAATAAGTGATTATCTTAGTGATACATAGTTCTTTCATAAAGACAGGGTGGCTTTTACCATATGGTGGCCCAACTCTGTCTGAAGGAAATATTTAAATATTTATCAACAATACCTTTGTTTTTTTGTCAAATTAGATATACTCACTATCAGGGGCGGACTGACTATTTGGAAACTCGCACACTCCCCGAGGGCCCGGGGTCAGTAGGGGGCCCCATGAGATGCCCCTGGTACCTTTTTCATAGGCTTTTTTGAGTTTGGGCAAGGACACAGGGGCCCCATGATCCCCTAGTGCCTGGGGGCCCCATGAGTTGCCAGTCCGCCCCTGCTCACCATTTATCTTAGTTATGGCCTGTGCCAAATATCTTTTGTTCCTGTCACTACTGGTTTCTTCCCCCTTTAACTTAATAGGGATGCAAAAGCAGCAGGTCAGAAGGAGGTCAATTGCAAGTCAGTGACCTCTTCTCTGTCTAATGCACCTGTCAGTGCACTATGGATGATCTCAGGAGCATCTCAAACTGATGTCAAATGCAGGTCTTACTACATGGCAATATGGACATGCACATGGTAGAAAAGGAAGGATACAAATGATTATGTTCTTTCTATTCAAAGATGAAACACGTCCAGGTGATAAAATAATGTAGGACACATTGACTTTTCCAGTATCAAATATTCATATCTATATAAGTGACAAACTCAATTAGGTAGATAATGTCAGTAATAAGGAGTATATTTCACAGTTAATAATTATCTTTACTTAATGTGGCACTAAACTCAAAACAAAAGTGTAATATATTGCAGCTTACTAATCATGTGATGTGATGGCTGCATTACTTTTATTTTTTAAGGCTTTTTTCCCTATTTTCACCTGGTGATCTGGACAGTAACATACCTCCTAGTACCTCCACTCTGGATGAAAAAGCAATTGGGCACCTTTGAGCAGCAGAATTGTCATTCTGGGAGGGAGGAGTTAGATGTACTAGAAACACTAACAAATTGAAGTCAAACTCCAGCTCATACTGCAGTTACACAAGCAGATACAGCACTTTTTTTTCTTTTGGGATAAAGGTTTTACATGAATAAATAAATGCTGATTATTTTAAGCCCCCCCGTCAGTGGTTAACAGGGGTGGACTGCCAACTCATGGGGCCCCCAGGCAATAGGGGATCATGGGGCCCCTGTGTCCTTGCCCACACGCAAAGCACACCCAAACAAAGCCTATAAAAGGTACCATGGGCATTTCATGGGGCCCCCTACTGACCCCGGGCCCTCAGGCAGTGCCCGAGTGCTCGAATGGTCAGTCTGCCCCTGGTGGTGAATGGTTTGTCTCAACACTGTAACTGCTACATCTGCAGGACAGCTTGTTCTGTTGCAAAACAACAAACGTACTGGCTAGATCACCAGATGAAAATATAGGAAAGAAAGTCTAAAAAAAAAAGTAATGCAGCCACCACATCTATGAATTCGTAAGTTGAAATATAATAAATGTTTACTTTTGAGTTTAATACTGTTTTAAATGCTTATAGTGAATAGATATTCCTGTCATATATCCCATATCTTATGAAAATTAACTGAGCAGTGAATTTTTACTTTTTTTGTTTTAGATTATTTGGTTCACCAACTCCTCTACAGTGATACAATGGAAGAGGTGGTATTCATTCATCTCTATGCTATGGTATTACATGTTAAACAAAGTGTTTCTCTGAGAAATATTCTCACATAGAATGGCCATATTCCTTCATCCAGTAGGGTCAAGCAGGGGTGGCAGGAGCAGACAACAGAGAGGTGACATGAGACCAAAATCAATAAATATGTTTAACATCTAACATATTGTAATGTTTCCTTTTTAGGTAAACTATGGAGACGAACAATGATACCTCACCAGTCAAGAGTGACGAACAGCTAGTACCAACAGTAAACGTGACAAATAGTCAAAATGGCTTACCAGAAGCAGATAATAAACCATCAACAGTCATCAGCATTATGGAAAACGTTCCTTGTGAAACAGCTGACCATGACGTCTCTGAGGAATTTGACAGGCAGCTAGAAGATATTATCCAGACATATGCCTCTTCTGATATTACAAGTATTGAGAATGAGAGTTTAACTTTACCAACCAAAGAGGAACAATCCAATGATGATGGGGATACTGAAGTTGCAAACACTGAACAATCAAAGGAATCAATTTCTTCCTCAGATGCCCCTTTGGCCAAAGACTCAGTTGCCAGCAAAGAGCAAAGTCCTGAAAAAAAAATTTTGAAAGGATTAGGTATGTACTTGCATTGCTTTCTTTGCTTTACCCAGACAATATATAAAGGTAGAAAAAGAAAATTTGACTGTCATGGAGTTTCTGGCAATAGTGGCTAAGGATGAGTAAGCCTGGCTGGGTTCAGTTCAAGTCATCTTTGGAGAACCTAGCAATAGGGCCACAAACTTCAAATTTAGTATGAACCTTATTCAAGTTAATGAAAGGCCAAACTAGCTTCACCACACTGAACTTCACCACACTGAATGATTGCAGAGGCAGGGGTGGGGGGAACATGGACGAAGAAGGATTTCACCTAACAGAAGAGGCAACAGATCACAGGATACATCTTACTATCTGTAAGCTATGTCAAATGTGATGATTTTTGTGTTTTTTTTTTATTTTGGTGGCACTTAGGATATAAATAACATGTTAGGGAGATATCTTAAAGCAAGACTTCAGTGGGTACGAGTATAATCTGCTTAAGAAGCAGTGCCCTTAACTTGTGCCAAAATATTCTGCCTTCCTTTTTTATAGTCCATTCTACCTTCTTTCTCTTCCCCCAAACAGGCTCCTTATGCACTTTTCTTTGCTCGATCTTCAGGTGCCATTTTTTATCCATAAGGAGAAATGGTTCCCAATTGTGCTTCTTCCTATCAGTAATTTCCTTCATAAGAGAAGTGGCATGCTTATTTTGTCACTTCTTCTGTGGTTGGGTACAATCTCCCAGTACCTGGCCACCACCCACCCACAGCCATAATTAATCATGGTTTCTATGTGGACATTTAAAAGTTATGAACAACTGTAAGCGCTGCTCTGACTACATCAGTGAATTAGTCTCATGAGAAATGTATCAAGACATGCAGTGAACAGTACTGCATCATGTGACAGTCCTGCCAACAACTGTAGACATCATATAGAAAATGCAGAAAGACTACACTAATGCAAAAACAAACTTCTTTATTGTAATGCATCCTTAAAAACAAATACAATGCAGCAGAAAAGGTGAGATTGCACTTAATCATGGAGTATCCAGCATGTTGTGTTATTAAACCACATATCTGCACTACAGTGATAATCATTACAGCTGAGAGTGATTAATGGATACCATGTCTCCACTGAGTCAAAACAAAACTAAATGTAAAGACATTACATCAAGATAATTCACAAAGAGAGTTCCGAATTACCATTCTCAGAAGAATAGAGACTTCCTAGTGTACTCAAACACGTCATATAAAATTACATCCTTAACATCGTTTAGTCCACCTTTTAAATAAAATAAATCAAACTAAACCTGAATAATAAGTTCTAAATGGAGAAATTAGAATTGCAAGATCTAAAGTCAGGACTGATTTTTTTAGGGACAAAATACATGGGATAGATACATACAATAAGCCTATTTTTTAACTGGATACAGTATTGAATGTGCGTTTTTGCACAGCAGCCTATTACTAGTTGATATTTATTCTAAATAAGAAGTCACTAAATATCCTAACCCCAAACTGAGTGAAGAGAATGGGGAAGGCATACTGAATATAATGTCACCCTCATTTCTTCAAAATTGGCAAGCCATCAACAAAACAGTCAGATTTAAATCTTCTGGCTGCAGTGGGGAGGTGACCAATTTAATAAGCCAAATACCAGATTTAAACCCTTTTGAAAAAACAACTAGCACAAGACCCATTGACAACAAGCAGATCAGTTTAGATGGAATGCATCAACATCTTAGCCAGGATTTACAGTTGGTCACAAATGGCTATTGTAAACTTCCATTACGCAAGATACTTTTTTTTTTAAATTATTGTCAATTTTTATTAATGGCTAATGCCAATTTTCACAATACAAATATACGATAACAACATGGATGTGGACATTGCATGTAACATATACAACATATAAAACAATAGAGAGTTAACAGACAGCATGATAAAACTGTATATTAACAACATTGGATAACACAGACCTGCAAAAGGAATATGTGTAGTACAGATTAGCGATTTAGGAAATGTCAGGAGTATATGAAGGGGTATTACCAAAGGGAGAATGATCCCATATTTCCCAAGTGGCCTTAAAATGGCCTTGGTAGTCGCCCGTTAAAGATGTAAGGTATTCCATATCTCTAATTTCAGAAATCAGTTGCAATAAGTGGCTTAGAGTAGGGACATCCACTGACTTCCAAAATCTAGGTATCAATCATCTGCAGCAGTCAGTATATGAACCCCTAGCTTTTAATAGTGTTTAGGAATTCCATTAAAAGGGAGACCTAAAAGGTAACGAAGTGGATCTAATGGGTGAGAGCTTCATTTAAAGCTCATTCCAAGACATTTTTGACCATAGACCAGAAGCATAACCAAAAGATATGTACCAAAGAACCTGTTCCACCCAGACATCTCCAACATCTCTCAGACAGAGTTGGGTTTATAGCATGTAAGACAACAGGGGTTTTATACCAATGCATCAATATTTTATATAGGTTCTCTCTCTAGGTGACGCATCTGGAAGTTTTAGTAGCCGACTCTTAAATCATCTGCCAACATTTTAAAGGAATTGGACATTGAAGGGCTCCCTCCCAGTTACTCGTATAACAATGGGGACGATTTTCTAAAGAGTTGTTATTGTGAAGTAATTTATACAGTGAAGATATAAGGTGCAGCTGGGAGGAATCTCGAATAGCTATTCTTTCAAAGTCAGTAGGGTGATCCAGTGTTAAAGAAGAAAGAAGGGCGTGGAAAAAGTGGCAAAATTGGAGATAGGTATACAGAGCTGATGAGGGTATAGAGGGCTTCCACATCCTGATCTCCTCAAACGATCTGATCTTGCAAGTGGCTGGATTGATTAAATGATGAAGTTGAAATATCCCATTAATTGCCCTTTCATTTGAGGATAGGATAGACTATTAGGGATTTCTGGGTTATATAAAATAATTATCAGAAGAGAGCAGGTGGACAACAACCTCTGAGATTTTATACCGATTGACCATACTTAAAAGGGTAAATTTCATAGAATTAACCAAGGGAGGGAGGGAGATTAGGGATGAGGTGGAGTTTAAGGGGCATAATAATGAGCAGGTGTGAATGGGATATAAATATATCTCTAACCATCTGTTATGGGGAATCTGGGTTAACCAGGACAGTGTTTGCCTTAAATGAGTTGCCAAATAATATTTAATAATGTCTGGAGCCCCCAGACCACCTCTAATTTTTGGGGACAAAAGAACCGACTTTGCTATCCTGGGCTTTTTAGTTTGCCAATTGAATCTAAGGAACGAATGCTGTAGAGTCCGTAATTGAGACTGTGGGACTGCGACTGGGAGCATCTGAAAAAGAGCAGCTTTGGAAGAATCAACATCTTTAACATGTTTTCCTGCCTAGAAAGGAAATATTATAATTATCCCACTGATTCAGGAGGGCATAAATTTCCTTAAACAAGGGAGGAAAATTAGCTTCATATAAATGTGAATATTTTGAGGTTATATGAGTACCCAGATATTTAACAGAGTTGGACCACCAGTGATATGGGTCATTTTGTTGTAAGAGTTGGATGTCCTGGAATGGGGTGTTGAGAGGCATAGCTTCTGTCTTTGAAGTGTTTATTTTGTAACCAGAGAGATCATTAAAGGCTTGTAAAAGTTTATGTAGTACAGGCAAAGAAAGGTGAGGTTTAGTGATTGTTAATAAGACATCATCAGCAAACAGTGATAGTTTATATTCCTTCTGTCTAACAGTCACTCCTGCTGTATCTGGGTGCACTCTAATCACTATAGCTAAAGGCTCGAGGCATAACACAAATAGAAGTGAAGAAAAAGGGCAGCCCTGGCTAGTAACGTTACACATTGGGAAGGTGTCTGACATGGCATAAGGGAGTTTGACTTGTGCAGTGGGTGACAAATATAGTGCTGTAACAGCTTTACAAAACAAGCCTTGTACGCCGCCTATGTGTTGTAATAACTCAAACATGTAGGGCCATCCCAGCCTGTCAAAGGCTTTTTGAGCATCCAGACTCAACAGCAAAGCAGGAGAGCATGAGGCATTAAGTATGTCAATTAAATGCACCGTTCGTCTAGTATTGTCACCCGCCTATCTTACTAGAATAAACCCCACTTGATCTTTATGTATGAGTTTAGGCAGTAAGGGAGTCAAGCGATTCGCTAAAATTTAAGTAAGGCTATGGGTCTATAATTGGCCGGGGTGGCTGGGTTCTTACTCGGTTTGGGAATGACTGTGATATGGGAGTGTTGGAAGTGTGGGTGAGGTATTTCCCCTTTCATCAGAGAAGAATATAAGTCCAATAAAATGGGGCCTAATTCCGCAATAAACTGCTTATAGTAAGCATAGGAAAAACCATCAGGACCAGGCGTTCTTTGCGTCAGAAGATCCTTGACAACTTTACATAGTTCTTCCATGCTGATAGGGGAATTCAAAATCAGCCAATCTTTTTGTTTAAGTTTATGAAGGTGATGGGTGGACATGAAGGTGTCAAATGATTCCTTATTAAACACTGGTTGAAGGTCTGGGGACAGACAATTATAAAGCTTGCGTTAAAAATCACCAAAAACTTTGGCTATCCTTTGAGGACAGTACATGGGGGTGCAATTTGTTTGGAATAAGAATTCAGGAATGGTACTAGTTGATTTCGCCTTCAGTTTGTTGACTAATAGTCTGTGTGGTTTATTAGCATACTGGTAGAATTTTTGTTTCATCCACAACAAGCTCTTTGCTGCAGAATTTGCTTCTAGTACTTTGAGCTGATTCTTAGGTTGTATAACTATCCTAAGTTTAGAGGTGGATGGTGACTCGACAAGGTTTTTTTCTGCCTGGGACAATTGTTGCATTAGATTCATTTTCAGATGGACTGAATTTTTCTTGAGACGGGAGCTTTCTGTTATGAAGCGACCTCTAATGAATGTTTTATGGGCTTCCCGCATAGTTGAGGATTTAGGTACAGAACATGCATAAAAGTTCAAAGAATTCACGCAGTGCCGCTGATATGGAAGCGTTGATGTCTGTATGACGCAAAAGAGTGTCATTCAAATGCCAATGGCATGTGCAGGAATTTGTGTGATTTATAAGTAAGTCCAAAGCCAAAAAAGAGTCTACCGTTTGTTTAAGCAGTGGTGAAGATATCAAAGATATCAAATCCAGTCTTGTGTAGATGTTATGCGCTGGGGAGAAGAACGAAAATTGCTTGGCATCTGGGTGCTGTACTCGCCAAACATCAAACAATTTGTGTCCTCAGATCTATTGACGAAAAGAAGCAGATTGCTTTAGAACATGTTTAGAAGGCAGGTGGCCCAGAAGGTATCTCCGATCTAGGAGATACAGTTAAGTTGAAATCTCCCCCTATAATCGTAAAAGGATGAGAGGACGAAAGCAAGGGGGAAATAGAGTCTCAGAAAAATTATTAGCATTTGAGGCATAAGCATTCACAATCTTAATATATGTGTTGCTGTATTGACAGTGCATTAGTATGAATCTACCTTGGGTGTCAAGTGTGGATGAAAGCACTCGGATAGGGCAATGTTTCTTTATAAGGATAGCTATACCCACTTTACCGGTGCGGTCTATAGCAGAATAGGTTGTGGGGTAGTATTTGAGAGCAAAATTAGAGCTTCCTTTTTTAAAATGGGTTTCTTGAATAAGAATAATATCAACATTAGAGTGGCAAAATTCCCTCAGGGCCAACCACCTTTTCAATCCCTTAACATTACATGAATATAAACGTAAAGATATGATGTAATACTTTTCAAAATAAGCTGACATATGCAGGTAAAAAAAAAGGGTATATCATGCTGTACTAACATAGTACAAAATACAGAGTCAATAGATCTAAGTAGGCTCTGTGAGTCCAAAATATAACCAGAATATGGTAAGGGCCTAAGTAACAGAAGAAACTCAAGCATCTACAGCAGTAGCCATAGATTTCTCGGAGTGGCATAAGGAGAGTGAATTCTGGACAGTGTATTCCCGCCTCCCTTCCAAAATGAATAAAAATCAGCAAGGATAGAATTAAACTTTGGAGAGTCCCATTGATCATGGACTAATCCCAATAGGATGTCAGGTATATCCTGCTAAGGATATGAAGAAGAGTTGAAAAAAGGGCACATATGTCTGCATACATACAACTGCTAGAAGAACGGACATTTTCAGGTCGCAGATGACATCCACAAAGTAGGAGAGCGTTGTGGAATTGGTAGGCATGTTTTGTTTCTAGATTTTGCCGAGGTCAGATCTTGCTAGGAATATTGGCAGATCTAGGCTTATATATGGGTAGCATTAAGGCTTCATCTGGGAGAGGGGGAAAACCCAGATTCCGTAGGAATGCCTCTCCTTCTTGAAGATCTCTGATGACATGCTGAGTTCCATCTCTAATTACTGTCAGTTTGAAAGGGAACCCCACATCTGTAGATGGTGCAATGTTTTTGAAGATGAAGAGTAATCAGATGAAGCAACCGTCTCTTAGATAGCGTAATAGGAGATAGATCACTGTAAATTTGAATTTTTTCCTCTTTGTAATCGACGGAGGCTGTATTATGCGTAGAGTTCAGTAGGGACTCCTTACTGTCATAGTAATGAAACCAAACAATAATGTCCCTTGGTCTCACTCCCAATGGTGGTTTTGGGGCGAGGGAGCGGTGAGCTCTATCCATACGCCAATCTGTATCCAAGACTGCAGGAGCCAGAGCGGTGAATAGGCCTTGTAAATAATCTTGAAGGTCAACATCTGCTATTGATTCAGGGACTCCTCATATATGGAGATTTTGTCTCCAATCCTTATTTTCCAAATCTTCTTGTTGTGATTGCAGCTAGGAGACCTGTTGTTTTAGAGTATGGTTGTCTTCTTCTAGCACATGCACATATTGTACTAGGTCATCAAATTTGGTTTCTAGATGGTCCGTTTGTTCCTCGAACAGTGCTATCTCCCCCTTGAGTTCTTGTGCTATTTTCCCTACTGCTGCAGAGATAGTATGAAATATATTCTGCAGTAGGGCGTGTAACTTATCATCTAAGATATCAGCAGTGAGTCTGATGCCGATGCTCCTCTGCTGTTTATGGCTAGCGTTCTCTCTGGAGGAGCAAGAAGAGAGAACAGTGAAGCGGAGCAGTGTTAATGTGCGACCGCCATCTTCAGCCTCCGCACATGTGCCCCAAGCAAAAGACTTTTAATGCAGCCCTGTTTTTATTTTTTTGTGTAGGGTTTATATCATATATGGTCTCTATTAAACCATAATTTAATTATGTTTAATATTTTGTTCATTTGTGATGCCTTGTCATCTATTAAATCGTCATTGCTTGATATTCAATTCTGATGCCTTGTCATCTAAACATCTAGGTATAGTTAGGAAAGTTGACATTAGGGAATGTCTGCTGGAACATTATAAGACTCTCCAATACCCCCTTAATACAACATCCAGATCTTCTGATTGGATGTTTTATTTCTGCAGATTTTTACTTGAAATTTCTAATGCTCTAAATCAGAAATTAAAGAACGTATTGCCTCTGTGATGAAAGCTTGCGATAGTCCTGTCTGGGTCTGTCAGCAAGTGTCACAGACATTTCTTAAAACTCAGAATTTCTACAGCACATACTGCTAATGGGTGCAGAGTTGACCTGCCCCAGAGAAATCCATTCTACAGGTGCACAATCCAGCTGTATACATTGTTGTTCCATGATAATCTCTGTGTAGGGTGAAGCTGGGAATGCAATTTATTTATTTATTTCAGGTACTTATATAGCACTGTCAATTTACACAGCACTTTTACATATATATTGTACATTCATATCAGTCCCTAACCCTCAAGGGGTGTACAATCTAAGGTCCCTAACTTACATTCATATATACACATAGTAGGGCCAATTTAGACAGGAGCCAATTAACCTACCCACATGTCTTTGGAGTGTGGGAGGAAACCAGAGGACCTGGAGGAAACCCATGTAAGCACAGAGAGAACATGCAAACTCCAGGCAGGTGGTGCCATGGCTGGGATTTGAACCAGTGACCCTAGTACTGCCAGGCAGAAATGCTAACCATTTAGCTACTGTGCTGCAACATATCACAATGGACACTATGGGGTCAATTCACTAAAGGTTACTGCATGCGATAACACTGTTACATGACTCGTTTGTATAAAATATCGCATGCCATAACAAAATGTCCAATTCACAAAAAAATAACAATTCTGCGGTATTTATTGCAAAATTAAAAATGTGTCGGTAAATACCATAAAAAAAACATGCAGTAAGCTGTTTCCAATTCACAAACAGAACAGAAAGTAAAAATAGATGTGATATTTATCACCAGGGTTCTGCTGGCAGTATCATATGTGGACTTTTTCAAATGCAGAGAGGGAGTCCCCCCTGAACCTCTAGGACAGGGCTGGTTTGGATATTAAGGGGAACCCCACACCAAAATGTTTAAAACACCGGCGTGGGGTCCTCCACAGATCTATACCAGACCCAAAATGCCTTAGAATTGTGAGGGGACCCGTACACCTTTTCTTTTTTTTTTTTGGTGTGGGGTTTCTCCAAAATCCATACAAGACCTAAGGGCTGCTTTTTTTTCATTTTGGTGTGGGGTTTTCCTTAAAATCCATACCAGACCCAAAGGGCCTGGAGTGGATGGGGGGAGCCCTACACTGTTTCTTTCATCATTTTAATTGCTGGCATGTTTTCTTTACATTCAGCTGTCAGCGGGACACCCGCTCAAAGCTAATGAGTCATCTGTTGTTAAAGACGCCGGCGCTGGCTTCCTTAACAACCAGCTATGTGCAATAAATTACCGCATGAATATATGTGGTAACTACTGCAATACAGATAGTTTACTACAAGAGTTATTTACCACAAAATTCTTAGTGAATTGCACATTTACAAAAAATTTACTGCATGCATTATTTTACCACATTTTTTCTGTTGTTATTTAACTCTTAGTAAATTGACCCCTATGTATTTACAGTGCAATTAGAAATTTATTTAGAGATATATATGCAAGTAAATTTGCATTTGATGTCTATAGTAGTGAATTAGATTGATGTTATTTATACATTTTTGGTCACACATTGAAAGCTAACACCTAATAAGTTACTACTGACTGCTGATATAATTAATGTTTATAGGTCTCAAATAAATCACACTTACTAATCTAGTATACTTGGGTGAAATTCCTCTTTTATCTCAGTTCGTTATCTTGAATTAACTATTAGAACTGTATCTTTCCTCCAATTCAAATGTACTGTACTCTTCAAGAGACAAGAAGTTATTCCCAATTTGATACGCAGTACATGTACTGATGTTCCAGAACACTACCCAAAGGACTGTCCTGTTAAAATAATGATAATTTCTGCCTAATACAAATGTGAGTAATTTCCGAAGATGTAAATTCAAAAATCTATCATTTTATTTAATATTGGTATACTTTAAACAATTAATATATAATACAAATGAAGGTATTGCTTCCTTCTTTCAAATGGGACTTTTGTATTATATTACAGTTCTTTATTGTATTACTTAATTAAGCAATTGCAATTTGTTTTAACCCAATTATTTTATTGTGGATACATTTGGTACATGCTATCTAAATATGAGTTTAGATGCTTATCTGAAAATCTGAAATTTGGAGTGGATATATGCTACTATTTTTTCTTGAAATCTTTTTTTAATGTCTGATAATCATAGCCCATTATGAAGACTTGAGTTATAAACATTTCTAACACACATTCAGCAGATGTGAGCCTTTCTATGCTTGCTTATTTGACTTGCAAATGAATTCATGGATTACCCAAATTCATGGTTTCCATGGGTATGGTAATAAGGCAAGGCACTTTTTCTTCTATTCTTCTGTGAAGCTAAATAGTTATAGCACTGTATTCTTCAATATGTCATAGTAAGTGGAATAATTGATGTAATTCATGCAGAACTAGTACATAGCAGAATTGCATGTCTTAAAAAAAATGCCATTTTTAGCTTGATATGTGATACAAGTGAAATATTTATATTTACCCACAAAGAACAATATTCTGTAATGGATTTTTTTAATTAATACATTTGCTATTTCAATTGATTGCAAATATCACTACTTTCCTCCAGACCAAATTTCTGGTTTAAACAAATATTAAGTAGATTAGGATCAAATAAGCCCTATTATGTAGCCAGAATTGGTAATCTGAAATATATATATATATATATATATATATATATATATACATATACACACACATATGCAAGTTAAGATGTTGTGTTAATGTGTTAATTTAAGGCAAGATACTTCCCCTTCAGCCCCCCCTATTAAGCACAGGTATGAACTCAGGGAATGTGTTTTGGAATAATGGAGTCAATAATGGAAGCAGGAGGGCCATGGTAAACTGAGTAAACTGTAAAACATGTATGACATGCACAGGGCAACTCAAATTTTTTGTGGGGACTTTCTTTCTATTCTACATTATGGGCTTCTCACATACATATGGTTACAAGCTCCAGGATTCAAGTCTCTTTTGGAGAAAACAAATGTTTTGTTTTGTTTTTTGCAGATCATAATACACTGTGGTCTGGGTCCTGAAGTCTGGAGACTCTATAGATCTTTGGGTGGTACTAAGCTTCCCTTTCTAGGTCCACATCTTACTTGTTAGCAAGACCTCATTAGTCTCAGCTGTGCATACGCAGCTAATTGACTGCTGACTGAACTCTAACAGTGTACATGTGTTGCCTGTTTGTTTTGGGGAACCCATTATGGGGCACTCTGTTAGTCAGGAAATGACCTGAGTTTAGTTAGTGAATTGAACAAGCAGATGTTCTGTTTGTTTTGTGCTTTGGACTTTCTGTACAAAGTCCTTCTGCATTAAACTGTGTTTGTTTTCTGCCTTGTTAAAAAAGTACAGGCATCCCTATCTTGTGCATGGTTTACCCCACCTCCAATACCATTTAAGTCTGTCCCCATTTATATAGGGGATTTAAACTGTAATATTTTTAAAATTAATGTAAAAAATATAATACATTTGTATTTAGTTGTTTAGCATACAATTTAATTACATTTCTTAAAAATATTTTTCAATTAATGTAATGCTTGGTAAAACATTTGCTCACTGTTGCTGGAAGTGTCATTCATAGAACATTAGCAAATGAGCATGGAATACTGTAGACCTTTACAAAAATGCCCTTTTGAGGGTAGATGCAATGAAAATTATTTACTGAATGAGTATTACATTTTTTCTGGGTACACTTCAAATAAGGTTCAGGAGAAAAAAAAACAGGAAGAGAGACATAGGTCATATTTCTCTTTTAATAAGATTTTTAAAAAATTAGCTGACTCATGAGTGAAGTCTGTTTACAAAAACTTAACTTGTAAACTCTTTAGCATTGGTTCATGCTCAGGCTCCACCATTTAGGCTAGGTTCACATCTGTGCAGGTGGTGCCACTGCGGATCTGCACGAAAATCCGTGCAGCCACACCACTTGCACAGAGAAATGCGGACCCGCGGGCGGGTGCCATTAGTTCTAATGGCATGCTGTCCGCACTGGAAAATGCAACCGTACTGGAAACCGAGGTTTCCGTGTGGGCTGCATTTTCGGGAGAAGTGCAGGGACTTCTTCCCTATGTGTCACGGGCACGAGAGTCCATTCAAATGAAAGTCAGCACTCTCTTTTAAAGTGATTGTAACACATCATTTTTTTAAAACAACAAACAGATTTATATGTACCTGCTCTGTGCAGTGGTTTTGCAAAGAGCAGCCCCAATCCTCCTCTTCTTGAGTCCCCTGCTAGCACTCCTGGCTCCTCCCCCCCACCAAGTTTTCCCACAGCAATCTGCTTGCTATGGGGGCACTCATGCAGGCTCACAGAGTACTGGTCAGCTCTGCCTCAACTCCCCCTCCTCACTGGCTGTGATTGACAGCCAATGGCTTCTGCTGCTGTGCCTGAACCAGTGAGGATGGAGAGAACAGAGAGAGCCTCTGCTATTGTGCAAATTCCTGGACTGAGATTGGCTCAGGAGGCTGGGGGGGGGGGGAGCTGCACTCTGCAGGTTTTTTACCATAATGCAGAAGAGATTGTCATTTTGCAAGTGGAATATTAAATTTGGATCGTATTTTGTGAGCTGTTGGTTGGATTAATTAGAACATGGCAACCAATATTATCCCATTCAGGTTTAGTTGTGTCAGTTAAGAAACAGCTGCTGTGCACTGCATTCTGTCATGAAGTCTTAAACCTTGTGCGCATGGGCCAAAAATTGCCTGAAATCGATTGGTTCGGCAATTACCTGCCGACTTCTGGCTACAGAAGCTGGTGTTACAACTGGCATCTGCAAACAGACATGCTGGAAAAGCAGCATTCAACCAGCATCTGATCAGCGATTGGAGGAAGAACACAGAAATTAAATAGTAATATTTCAAATCGACTGTATGCAAACACACTGCAAAATATATCCCCATGGGCAATACGTTTAAAAGGCTAAAACCTATGTAACTCACGTCTAAAGTGAAAATGGCTAAAAATAATAAGAAGAAAGCATTTAAACAATATAAAAACAAAGGAACATTGTCATTATTTAAAACTTACAAAGAATATAACAGAATATGTAAAAATTAAATAAAAAAATTGAAAGGGAACGTCAGATTGCCAAACACACAACAGAAATGTTAATGTTTCAAATCGACTGTATGCAAACACGCTCCAAAATATATCCCCATGGGCAATACGTTTAAAAGGCTAAAACCTATGTGGCTCACTTCTAAAGTGAAAATAGCTAAAAATAATAAGAAAGCATTTAAACAATATAAAAACGAAGGAACATTGTCATTATTTAAAACTTACAAAGAATATAACAGAATTGAAAACGAACGTCAGGTTGCCATAAAGAGTAGGACAACAAATCTTCAAATATATAAACAGTAAAGAGGTCAGATGTGAGCATATAGGTCCTTTCCATAATAATGTAGAGTGGGTGAAAAAAAACAAGGTATAATTCACCTGGATGCAAAAAGTAATTGTGATGATATGTACGGTTTTACTAACACATGTCAACGTTGCAAAATTGTGCTTAGGCATTTAGATTTGTTTTACCCTTAGGCGTGAAGGGGTTAATGGTGATAGTATTGACATAGCCTCAAATGATCCACAGTGGCTCAATATTGGCATGATCCAGAGACATTTAGACAAAATGAAGTTGAATAAGGCACCTGGACCAGATGGATTAGACCCAAGGGTCCTCAAATAGTTGAGCTCTGTTTTATCTTATCTAAGCAATTGTTTCTAATTTTCAGAGATTGTTTAAAGGCTGGCATGGTACCACTGGATTGGCGTAAGGCCAATGTGGTGCCTATATTTAAAGTAGGAATCAAAGTCTTTACCAAGTAACTACAGACCGGTTATTTAATATCTATAATTCGGAATATAGTAGAGAGTTTAATAAATAACCACATAGAAAGTTATTGCTTGAAAATAACATTTAACCCCTTCACACCGAGGTCACACAAATATGCGGCCTCCCAGAACTGGGCATTTTTCCGTGGGGCCTCATAGTTGCGTACCTTGTCTTTGTTCTGAGACCGTGACGCACAGTGCGCTCCCAGCACAAGACTGGGGACTCCCGATTCCGGGTCACATGATCGCTGTGATAGCCTCTGATTGGCTATCAAAATGATCAGTCACTGTACAGCCCGCCCCCCTTGTTTTTTTTTTTCTCTCTGAATGGAGATACATTGTATCTCTCTCTCTCTCCTTGCAAAGAGAAAAACAAAACAACTGTTTGTTTAAAAAAAAGATAAATAAATATTAAAACAAAATAAAAAATAAAGAAAAAATACCTAGATCAAGGTTTGATCTAGTTCAGTGCCAGGGTTAGTGTTTGGGTCAGGGTCAAAGGTCAGGATTTTTTTTTCATTGGGTAGCGGTATACCACATACTCATTGACATGGGGGGCCGGAATCTGGGGGATCCCTTGTTAAAGGGGGCTTCCAGATTCCGATAAGCCCCCATCCTGAAGACCCCCACAACCACAGACCAGGGTTGTGGGGAAGAAGCCCTTGTCCCCATCAACATAGGGACAAGGTGCTTTGGGGGAGGGAGCCCCCCTACCCCAAAACACCCCCCCATGTTGAGGGCATTTGGCCTTGTATAGTTAAGGAGGGAAGGTGCTCGCTCGTCCCCCCATTTCCTGACCTGCCAGGCTGCATGCTCGAATAAGGGTCTGGCATGGACATTGGGGGTACCCCCACGGCATTTTTTTTTTATTTTGTCATGGGGGTTCCCCTCAAAATCCATACCAGACCTGAAGGGCTTGGTATGGATGGGAGGGGGACCCCATGTAATTTTTTTTTAATTGTCGGGCAATGCTGACAATTCTTTTTACATTAACCGCATGCCGCCCAGCCACTGTACATATACGGCGGCAGGGCGGCACTCACAGGCAAAACCACGTTTTAAGACGTGTGTTTTGTAAACAAATAGGGGGCGCGCACGAGGCGCGCCGCCGCCCTATTTGTCCCGCGGATCACCGCCGCAGATGTCAGTCACCGGGTCACAGCCGCTCCTTAGCGGCTATGTCCCGGCGATCGGCGGCAAACAGTGACAGAGAGCTGTGCTGTCTGTCACTTCCTTCTCAGCTCGAGGATGAGCTGATCGAGAAAGAACAGTTTCTCTTTCTCGATCAGCCTTGTCCCGCCCAGTACACACCCCCGCCCCCTAGTAAAACACTCCCCTCACCCCTATAACCCTTCCCTGCAAAATAAAGTTAACCCCTTCCTCCCCATTGCCATTAGTACAGTGTCAGTTTTTTTTTTTTTTTGCACTGATCACTGTATTAGTGTTTTTGGGGATGTCAGTGACCCCAAGTCAGTACCCCCCAATGTCAAAATGTCCGCCGCAGTCCCGCCATAAGTCGCTGGTCACTGCCATAAGTCCCTGATCGCCGCCATAATTCGCTGATCGCCGCCATTATTAGTATAAAAAAAAACCTAAAAATCCCAGTACCTTTCCCGCCATTTGTAAACGCTATAACTTTCACGTAAACCAATTAATTTACACGTATTGGGATTTTTTTTTAGCAAAGACATGTCGCAGAATGCATTTTGGCAGAAATTTATGACTAAATTTAATTTTTGCATTTTTTTTTTACTGGACATGTTTTATAGCAAAAAGTCCAAAATATTGTTTTTTTTTCCTCAAAATTGTCAGCCTTTTTTTTTTATAGCGCAAAAAATAAAAACTGCACAGGCGATCAAATACCACCGAAAGAAAGCTCAATTTGTGGGGAAAAAAGGATGTAAATTTCATTTATGTACCATATTGCATGACCGCGCAATTGTCCGTTAAACTAGCACAGCGCTGTATAGCAAAAAAATGCAGTAAATTGCAGTATTTATACCATAGTTTGTAGACGCTATAACTTCCACAAAAAGCAATCAATATACACTTATTGGAATTTTTTTTACCAAAAACATGTAGCAGAATACATTTTGGCCTAAATTTATAACCAACTTTGAGTTTACTATAAATTTTTTATAGCTGAAAATAAAAAATATTGTTTTTCTTCAAAATTTTTGGCCTTTTTTTGTTTATAGCGTAAAAAATAAAAAGTGCACAGGTGATCAAATTACACCGAAAGAAAGCTCTATTTGTGTGAAAAAAAGGACGTAAATTTTGTTTGGGTGCAGCATTGCATGACAGCGCAATTATCAGTTGAATTAGTGCAGCACCGAGTAGCAAAAAGGGGGGTAAATCCTCTGGAGCTCAAGTGGTTAAGCTGTCAGCGGGGAACCCCACTGACAACTGAAACATGAATGAATGTTACACTACTAAAATACCCCACAACTTAGTAATATATCGCATATTTTAGTAACTGAGCTGTATCTTACCACATACTCAGATGCGGTAAGATACCGCTCAGTAAATTGTTCATGTTTGAGGTTCCCGGTCAAACATTCTGTAGGTTTGAAAGTTCGACTGCAAACCGAACAAGGGGGTGTTTGGCCCATCTCTAATTCATATTCTGAATGGTCTAAGGTTATTAGTGGTGTACCCCAAGGTTCAGTGTTGGGACCCTTTCTTTTTAACATATGTATAATTGATATAGGGTTTGGGATTAAAAGCACTTACAAAACGAAAAACCTCTTGTGCACGAAAGTAGTGGCCTAACACCAGATCTTCTTATACATCTGTTTCTTGACTGTAGTAGATAGGGATTCACCACGCTTTGTTGCCCTATCAGGACTGTAGAAGTCACAATAGTGTACTAGAAAAACTCAAGAAAGAGAGGGCGCACCAGCCTAGCGCATTATTCCAGTAACCATTTATTGTAAAAATAAAATAATGTCTACTCACAAACGTCAAAATAAATAGGGCTCTTCAACATAACAACATTGTTCTGTCCACTCCGCGTGCTCCTAGGCTTGGGAGGACTCTCCTAGATCCAACTGGCTTACACATTTTGAGGGAAGCACCGTCTTCCTCTATTGCAAGGGTTTGGCTCTGAGGAAAAAGGGTGCTTCCCTCAAAGCACACAAGCCAGTTGGATCCAGAAGATGTCCTCCCAAGCCTAGGAACACACAGAGTAGACAGAACAATGCTGTTATGTTAATGAGTCCTGTCTATTTTAGCGTTTGTGAGTAGACATGATTTTATTTTCACAATAAATTCCTTTTTGGGATAATGCGCTAGGCTGGTGCTCCCTTCTCTTTCTTGTGTGTTTCTATTAAAAGTATAATTTCAGTGATTGCAGATGACACCAAGCTACACAGGTGAATAATATCATTACAGGATGTCTACAACTTGCAAGCTGACCTCAATGCACTATTTAATTGGGCAGCTAAGTGGCAAATGAGGTTTAATATTGATAAATGTAAAGTTATGCACTTAGGGAATAAAAATATGCATTCATCATACCTTCTAGCAGGAGAACAGCTGGTGAAGTCAAGGCAGGAAAGGATTTGGGTGTTCCTCGTAGATCATAGACTTAATAATAGCATAGGATGCCAAGATGCAGTTTCTAATGCTGCCAAAATCCTTTCTTGTATTAAAAGGGGGATAGACTGCAGAGAGAGAGACACATTTTGCCCCTGAACAAATCAGTACAACCTCAGATGAAATATGCATTTCAGATTTGGGCACCAGTTCACAAAATTGATAATGGTAAAATGGAGAGAATGCAGAGAAGGGAAACAAAACTCATAAGAGGCATTGAGGCACTCAGTTAGCTCAGGAGATTAGCTGAACTAAATGTATTCTCTCTTGAAAACAGGAGATTAAGGGGGGATATGATCAACATGTGTAAATACATAAGTGTTCTATATAGTAAAATTGATGTAGAGTTATTTACTTTCAGGTCATTACAGAGGACAAGGGGGCACTCTTTCATCTGGAGGAAAAGAGATTTAACCTTCACATACGGAAAGGCTTCTTCACAGTAAGAGCTGTGAAAATGTGAAATAGACTCCCTCAAGAGCTGGTTCTGGCCAGCTCAGTAGATTGTTTTAAAAAAGGCCTAAATGCAAATAATATAACTGAATATTAATATCTAGAGATCATAACAGCAGGGGTAGTTGAAGCAGGGAATATCTGATTGTCAGGTAGGAATTTTTTCCCCCACTGGAGCAAATTGGATCATGCTTTGTGTGTTTTTTTTGCTTTCCTCAGGATCATCTGTGAGTTTAGGATTGTGTATATGGGGGTTTTCAATATCTTTTTCTTGTTGTTTGAACTAGATGGACTAATGTCTTATTTCAACCTCACTACCTACTGTATGAAACTATGCAACCAATGGCTGCCAGTGCTGATCAGTGTGTTCTGGTGGGGGTGGGGGGGGGGGTTGTGGGTGATGGCTGCAGTCTCTCTGAACATAAAGGCACAGCAGGGAAGATCATCACTCGAACATCCATTGCTTGTGTTAGTGCAGCGATCTCTTTGGGTTGAACAAAAAAACATGTCTAGTGTGTACCCAGTGTTAGGATAGGAGTAAGAGCCAGGTAACTAGTAATAGAAAGGCTAAGTGTCTTTAAAAGGATTTATTATTTCTTTATTTTTTTTTATTATATATTTTATTAAGTTTTTATTCCAATGTATAAAACAACCATATATCTTTTGTCACATATACATCCACTTTCACCTCATTCCCATCCCCCCTAAAGCCTCCCCTCCCAATACAATTACCCCTGTCCAACTGATTCTTAACATCCTTTCTGTGCTGGCAATACAGAGAGACAAATATTTATTTATTCAAAAAGCACAGTTGTATGGAGCATTAAGTCATTGTCATCAAAGGTGTTAATGAGTAGGCAGTATTTACTGTATATTCTGGATGCATAAGTGAAACTACCTTGAAGAGCTTTGAATAGTTTGTTTAGCACTCCAAAACATAATATATATCATATTAATTTTGATATCTGCATCAGTATCAGATAGATATCATTCTGTCCCAGTCATTACTTTGAACTTTAGGGATATGGCGACATGACATCTTAATCTAAAATGGTAAATATTGACTGTTTAATGTTCATTTGTGATGTTATACTCTAGTACAAGGGATCCAATTTCATAGTCCTTTTGCAAACTGCACACATTTGTTTTAGATTTGTTACAGAGCATGACAACCATAGGTTCTATGGCATATGGCTTAGGGGTGCAATAAGAATGTATACCAGACAGGTAACTCTATCTTTAATTAAGGAGAAAATATGTTACTTTTTGTTTCTTTTCTCTGGTGGAAGTATTATACGTGAAAAAATATAAGGACAACAGGGGACGCTAACTAAGTGTAGTATAAGAAGTACTCCATTTAAGACAATTGGCAGCTTACTCAGTAAAGATAAAAGCTTGCTCATCAACTAGACACCGCTGTGCAACATAATGATGCATCCTTCTGCGATATAGACTCCTACAGCTGTCGGCTATGTAGGGGATTGTTTATATCATACCCTCAGTCTTATGGTGCTGTTTCAACTCTTATGCACTGTTAACCCTTTACCCTTTTACTGTTAGATGTTTAACCACTTGCCAACCGCAGATTGCTGAATGACGGCTTCACCGCGGCCGGCCAGTTCTGGGAGGGCGCGCCCGGCGACACTACAGACACAGCTGATCACGTGATGTGGTAAAAGGCCAATCGCAGTGGCCTTTTACCACATGACCAGCCATGTCCAATGGCACAGCAGATCACCGGTAAATGCAGTTGTTGGTTATCGGCTGCACTTTCCTCACGCTGTCACAGGAAAGTACTGCCGATAACCGGCAATTGTCAGAGGAAGGATCGGCACCAATCATCAGGGCACTGATCATCAGTGCCCTGATAATCAGTGCCCAGCAATGCCACCCGCCTGTGCCCATCAGTGCCACCCAACTGTGCCCATCAGTGCCTAGTAGTGCCACCCACTAGTGCCCATCAGTGCCACCCATCAGTGCTGCCCATCAGTGCTTCCTATCAGTGCCGCCTATCAGTGCTGCCTATCAGTGTCCATCAGTGCTGCCTATCAGTGGAGCCTCATCAGTGCCACCTCATCAGTGCCGCCTATCAGTGCTGCCTATCAGTGCTGCCTATCAGTGCCCATTAGTGCTGCCTCATCAACGCACATCAGTGAAGGAGAAAAATTACCTGTTTGCAAAATTTTATAATAGAAACAAAGAAAAACCTTTTTTTTATTTTCAAAATTTTTGCTCTATTTTTGTTTATAGCGCAAAAAATAAAACACCCAGTACATTCCACCAATAGAAAACTCAATTTGTGTGTAAAAATTCAGTGTTGCATGACCGCGCAATTGTCATTCAAAGTGCGACAGTGCTGAAAGCTGAAAATTGGCCTGGGCACGAAGGAGGTATCAGTGCCCGGTAGGCAAGTGCTTAAATAATCTCTGATTTAAAAGGTTTTCTATTTTGCTTTGGTTTAGTGTGTGGCATTCCTTTAAGTGTAACACACCATCATCTGTATGGTCATACTATTGCTCCTCCAAGCCCTACTGCATAGAAACCATGGTTTTCATTACACAATACTGATGATGGCCAATGACCTCGACCTATTGTCTGCAGAAGGGAATCAATGATTGGACAATATTATTAGTGATTGCCCTGTGCTCTGTTCTTTACATTGCCCCCTTTCTGCCCTTTCTGTTCATACCAGCAGTGTTTTGCTGTGGTCTTTTGGAGAATTGTTAGATCATGCACAGAATTATCATTGCACTTCAGTCGTAGTTTAGCAAACTGCAACACAGTCAAAATTATTTCATACAATTAAATGAATCCTTGTCTATTATTATATCATTTAAGGCAAAGAAGCAGCCCAACTTCTGCAAAGCTTAAACAAACTTAACACCCCAGAAGAGAAACTAGAAGTCTTGGCAAAGAAGTATGCAGAACTGGTAAGTGCTGAATGTATTGCTCACTTTTTAAACAGGTATACATACTTTTCCTCTTCCAGTAATTTAAATAGCTCCTGTCTAAAGTGACCCTAGTGTGTCTGTGTACACACACTAGGGTCAGTTAGATAGGAACCAATTAACCTTCCAGCATGTCTTTGGAGTATAGAATGAAACCCCAGGAAGAGATAATCTAGTAGTCAAAATGCATCAAAAACTTTCCATTTTATTGTAGAAGGGTTAAAAAAAAGAAAAATGAAAAAGTATGTTTTAAAAAAAATTCAATTTCAAAGTGTTGACTTAAAGGTAGATTGTAGTTGATATGTGGGTTAGAGTGATCAGGAAAGGATAAAGGATGAAGTGGCATTTACCAGTGAATGCAATGAAAGCAAAGATGGAATACTGGACATAATATTATTTATAGAAATGGTGTATATATTAAGGATTCAGCTACAATATTTCTGTACTTTCAATGGTTGGATCACAGTGGTGAGTCAAGTTAATTACCAGTTAGTTTCCTCTATTAATGCCCTATCATATACTGTACACATTCTATGCATCTGTTTTATTTTATTTCTTGGATTTAAAAAGAAATATTTCATGCACATCATTTGCAAGACCATTTTCTGTTGCTCGTAATATTTTATTTGTTTTTAATGATTTATTTAATAATTCCCTACTATTAATAAAATGGTAATATTACCGGAAAAAAATGAAGATAATAAAACAAAACAATTTACTTGTTTTTCACAATACTTGAAATATTTAAAGAATATGTTACCCAAACATTTCATATTCCTGATATGTGCCTTCTATAACATATAATTGTATGAAAAACTATCCTGTTCGCTTTTTATTGCTTCCTTCGTGTGGGATCCCTGGAGTTGCTGCCAGTCCCTCTGCTTTCCTATTAAACTAACCACACTAGGCATGAGAGCACAGCATGGTCATTTTTCTGGTTGTGCTGGGAGCTAATCCAATGATCAGGCTTGTGTTTACATGCCTCCCCTCACAGCCATTCACTGGGGAAGATCTGTGTGCTGCTGTTTCTCCTCCCTCAGCTCTCTGAGCTTCTCATGCAGCTGAGAAGAGAGCGTATGTGATCACTCATAAAAAAAGGTAAAAATAGGTAAAAAGGTATTTCTAATGTTTTTATATGTATACACAAATATTTTACCTTTCATTTCTATTTTAAACTGATAGGGTTGTTTTACAAGGTGGGGGCGGACTGACCATTTGGAAACTCGGGCACTGCCCGAGGGCCTGGGGTCAATAGGGGGCCCCATGAGATTCCCCTGGTACCTTTTTCATAGGCTTTTTTGAGTTTGGGCAAGGACACAGGGGCCCATGATCCCCTATTGCCCGGGGGCCCCATGAGTTGTCAGTCCGCCACTGAAGGTGAGGGTTCACATACACTTTAAATTTACAAAACAAATGTAGGATCAGTGTCCTGAGCTTGTTTTAGTAATAGTGTATATTATGGATTCTTGGTGAAAGCATGAGCAGGGACAAACAATGTCTTCTTGTATTATACAGCTCTTTACACAAATTACCACTGACAGATATGACAGTGCTCCATCGTTTTGTTTTTATCATTATAAGGATTGAGTCATCATTGATCAGGCAACATCCAATATCTACTTCCTAAAATTACATTCTGACTGACAGATGACACAATCATGTAAGTCCTGGTGCCTGTGCAGTTCTTGGCTGTGTTCACAAACCCTTTTGTACAGTATTTTATTATATTGTAACTGTACTGTCTCCCATTATATTGTAAAGTGCTGCGCAAATTGTTGGCGCTATATAAACCCTTAATAATAAAAATAATAATAAAAAATGTCTGGCCCAAATCAGTTCACCTTTGCTGCACCTTCTTACCTTGTGGCTTGCTGCAGTTACAATGTTCAGTTTGAATGATCACTGATTGAGGCAGAGGAACTTTAGGAAATGCTTCATACAGCGAATAATTGGCATTATCTTAGCCTAGGGAAAAATCTTTTGTATGGAGCTCAAGGATTGATGAAAGTTAATATTTTTTTTTCAAATATATGTTACTGTACACTGCAACATGTCAGAAACATACTCGTGTAGACTTGTAAAGTTTCAGATAGGTACTCCTTAACTGACTTTTCCCTAGACAGAATATTTTGGCAGTCCTATAATTAAATATATATTAAAATTGGTTATAGTATCCAAACTGGAAGTATATTTTTTTCCCTTTGGGGTTACCCAACAGATAAACAAAATTAAAGTATATGTTTTAGCATATAATGAAGTTTGATAATGATTTCGATTACTATTAAGACTTTTTTTTTACATAGCTTGAAGAACATCATACAGAACAAAAACAGATGAAGCAGCTGCAAAAGCGACAATTGCAGCTCATAAAAGAAAAAGACCAACTACAAAGCGAGCACAGCAAAGCTATTCTTGCACGAAGCAAACTGGAGAGCCTATGTCGGGAGCTACAGAGACACAACAAAACACTTAAGGTTACTATGATAATACATGAATTTAAAAAATAATGTACTTCTGTGGCATGATTTCAATTCTTCAGAACTCTTTAAGCAGACAGGAATGTCTACAGTAAGCAAAAGTTTCTATCAGCAATGTTTGAGTCCTTGGTTTAATGTACAAACATTCTTTTTCCATTATTGTGGCATGCTAGAAACACAAGATCAAAAATACAATGAAAACGAATATATTCTTGTATGAATCAAAACATAAGTTTGAACTCTATTAAAGTGAATCTGTTGCTAAAACAGAAATGCCAACAACAGACCTACCTGCAAAGAAGCAAGTAAATATTTACCTCTGCCATTTCCCACTCCACCCAATGACAAAGACAAATCATCCCTAAAAGCCACTTGAGAAACCAACACTTTTGGATCCTGGTCTCCCGTATATTCAGTGGTTCCTCCCAATGACCGTTGGTATGTCAATTATTATTATTATACAGAATTTATATAGCGCCAACTCATGGGGCAATAAGGGATCATGGGGCCCCTGTGTATTTGCCCAAACTCAAAAAAGCCTATGAAAAAGGTACCAGGGGCATCTCATGGGGCCCCCTACTAACCCCGGGCCAAAGGATTGTACAGTGCTTTACAAAATGAAGGCAGACATTACAGTTACAATACAATTTAAGGAATCAGAGGGTCCTGCTCATTAGAGCTTACAATCTAAGAGATAGGGCACAGTATTGACAATTGGGTCAGCAGGAGTGGCCACTAAATGCACAGGGCAACAAGCGGATCTAAACTTTCAACACTTTTGGGGGGAAATTTCTGTTTAGAGATAATGGGGACTCAATATATTTTCCAACATACAAAATTTATATTGCAAATATACAAAATATATTTGCAATATGTTTGCAAATATACAGAAGCATATCCATTTAGACATTTCAGGCAAGTATTTTTTACAATATATGTACAGTATAATACATATAATTTTGTCATCATAAAACAATAAACAACATTAAAATAAGTTATTGGTTGGCATTATTAGACATCACAATCATTATTTTATCCATTCCATTCATCAGAGTACAATCAATTTTTTTTTAACCCAGAAGGGATTATACAAAGATTATTTTGCTTGATGTTCCTGTACATATCCTAGAGTTGGGATAGAACAAATGCATTTTAATCCCTTAATGCAGCGCCTCCCAGCCCTTTAAGAGGTTTCTGATGCCAGGAGGTGGGGGGGGGAATGTTCTGATCCTGTGACCGCCGTGATTGGCTGTCACAGTTGTCACATGATCGGAAAGCTGCCAATCACAAGCAGAGACAGGGAGCTTTCAGTAGCTGTGGCCAGAGCTTGCAGAGCACGTCTCTCAGTATATCACAGACAAAAAAGGATTTCCCAGCAACACTTACCAGCCAGCTTGCGAAACAACCAATATGGCCCTGTCTAAAAGTTTGCGTAAAAACAGAGGGTTTTGTTTACACACATTTGCAAATACATGTGTAAGCCACAGTTCCATGTCAAGGGCCCTCTGTATATTGTGGACCTAACTAAAATTTTCAAAGCCTCCATAGTAGGAGCGCATGTATAAATGGATAGGTTAAGGGCAGGTGTCCAGATACAGGGACACACATGACGCCCAGCTATACAAAATGACAGCAAAGGTATCCAGTGCGTCCCTGTGGCCATATTAGCCAACTACACAAAAATGGCAACCGTCCCAACTTATAACCAGCCTTAGCAGTAAGGTGCACATTGAAGGGCAATGCATATCAAAAACAAACAAAATTTCCCAGCTCACTTACCAGCTAGCCTGCAGCAATCCACATTAAAATAAGGGGTTTAGTTGCACACATTTGCAAATATATGTATGTGTACGCCTCAGTGGCCATGTCAAGGCACCCCAATGTACTGCAGTCTTAACTCTATAATTTGAGAGTCTCCCAAATAGGAGCACATATAGCAGAGCATAGATTAAGGGAAGGTATGCCTGGGGGGGGGCCCACTCCTTCTTAAAGGTACAGAGGTACACGGGACACCCAGCAAGAGAGCAATAGCAGCTGAAAGAATCCAGTGCATCCCCTCACCAATTAACCAACTCTACAAACAAATGGAAACCACCCCCACTTATAACTAGCAAGAAGCACATGGAAGGGCAATGCACATAAAAAACAAACAAAGATTCCCAGCTTGCTTACCAGCTAGCCTGCAACAAACCTAAAATTATCCTTATCGAACAGCTCATGTTAAAGTAAGGTGTTTTAATGTATTAACATGAACTATTTTAATGTGAACTGTTCGATAAGGATAATTTAGCTTGTTGCAGACTAGCTGGTAAGTGAGCTGGAAATTTTTGTTTGCTGTTAACCACTTCGCGACCGCCCTATAGCAGATATACTACAGGGCGGCACGGGTGCGCAAAATTTGCAGCCACGGCTGTCAATCACTGCGGTGATTTCTCGCCAGTGCCCGGAGATTGTCGAGCATCTCCAATGGGGAGGAGAAAGGTTTGTAAACAAAACAGTTCTTCTCCCTGTCAGCTCATGCACACTGCTTTGGATGGCTTTGCACAGCAGAGCCATGCAAAGCAGTGTGCTTACAATGAAGCACACGGACACAGCACTATGTAAAACAGCACACAGCACACAGTTAACCCTTTGATCACCCCTCATGTTAACCCCTTCCTGCCCAGTGCCATTAGTACAGTATCAGTTCCCACCAGTGTCAGAATGCCCGCCGCAGTCTTGCAGTCCTGGTATAAGTCTCTGATCGCCACCATTGCTAGTAAAAATTAAAAAAAAAAATTCCAGTATATATACCGCCATTTGTAAACACTATGACTTTCACGTAAACCAATTATGCACGTATTGGGATTTTTTTACCAAAGACATGTAGCGGAATACATTTTAGCCTAAATTTATGACGAAATTTGATTTTTTGATTTTTTTTTACTGGACATGTTTAATAGCAAAAAGTCAAAAATATTGTTTTTTTCTCAAAATTGTCAGTCTTTTTTTTTTATAGCGCAAAAAAAAAATGCACAGGCAATCAAATACCACCAAAAGAAAGCTCAATTTGTGGGAAAAAAAGAACATAAATTTCACGTTGCATGACCGCGCAATTGTTAGTTAAAGTAACGCAAAAATTGGCCTGGTCAGGAAGGGGGGTAAATCCTCAGGAGGGCAAGTGGTTAATTAAGTCATTAGCTATGTATTAACATATTAGGTACATGTTTATATTATGCATTACCTAACATATTGCTGCCCTTAAACTAAGTATGCTTTCCTGCCAGCATCTTAAGCAGGTTGAATGTAGACAGCCAGATGTCTTCCTGAGAACAATGGGAAGAAGATATCTGCCCATTCTGTAACAACTTTTTTACTGTAACATGCCTTGATTATCTCATGGAAGTGTTCATTTTTTGTTGAGCAGTTTTCTTAACCATTGCAGCATATTTTATTTTACCTTATGTGCTATTCATCAGAGCAACATGAAAAAGATTTATGATTACTAAAGCAAATGAAGAGATCTCTATACTAGAGCATTATATGGAGCTGTTATTTGAATAATAATAATACAAAATTGAATCGCTACATCACTGTGCTTGTCAAACTAGCAACATTTAATAGTACAAGGCATAATAAAATAATATAGTTAATAAGGTAAGATATCAGATCAATGTAAATGTCCCAGAAGGATGAAATACAATAAATAAGATAAATGTCTAGACTTAACAGGACCAATTGATCTCTGTATTATTTCAGAGCAAATTCCACACTGCTCAGGATGAAATAATTTTTTTTAGAAAATACATGAGTAATTTACAATGTAGTGAGTAGCAGTTGATGGAAAACAACTGATGGAAAGGTTCCCAGTAAAAATATTCAGCCATTAAGAGCCTTTTCTGCAACGATGATACCTATTGCTGAATGGAAGATCAAGGGGTTCAAGAAGTGCCTAGCCTGAATGTTCAAACCGAAACAGTATGAAGGAGATCAAGTGACATCACAGGATTTTACCCAATTGCCATTTAATTGAACCTGATTTGGCCTGCTAAGGTGCCTTGGTAATAAAAGTGCTGAAGTGCAGACACAGGTGGCTTGTAAAGTACCTGTAGTTGTGCAAGTTGAACCCTTTGTCTCTGTGGAAACCCTTGGGTCTTGGGTCCAGGCTGCATAAAGGGCCCTTGACTCCTCTTCAGCTAGAGGCTAAACCCTACCCCCTCCCGGTCTTAACCCCAGCTCCTGCTATTCAACTGTCAAATGCCGAAATCTCAGTGGGCAGTACCGGCTCTACGATTTGACAGTTGAACGTCAAGTGGCATTGCTTGATCTTAGACTGGATAGAAGTCAAATTCCAGAGGTCATTATGCTGAAGTATTCCATGCTCTCTTTGGTTATTATTAAAACAGAAATGGATGATTGTTATTAGTCATTTAAGAAGTTGCATTAAAATGAGTACACATATTACAGTGTAATTAGGAATATGGTCATCTACGTAACATAACTTTCAAATCACAACTGAATTATACAGAAGCACCACTAAAGCTTAAAAATGATTTAATTAAATCCAATAAATTATGCCTATACATATTTGCCTCACAAACATTTGTATTCTACACAATAATGTACAGAGCTCATCTGTCAAATTTATGGTGTTGCAATCAACAAAGAATGCAGTAAATATACACCTAAATAAAAACAAAAAAGCCGATTTTGTGAATGTATTTTATTTAAACTGTACAAGGAACAACTGTGCACCTTTGCCAAGTCTGTGGATCAATATCTAGCTTTGCTACTAAGAAAAAGATCCAATATTCACATCTATTGGTAGGAGTCCTATCTCCCTGTTGCTTACTGAAGAATCCTGTCTAAATAAGTCGATATCTTTTTCTATCAGTATTACTACTAATTGTTGCTATTAATTTGTGCTCATTAAACTACAAGATAAAAAAGGTATAATGATATACATATTATTATGTGTCTCTTCTGTAGGCATATCAAAATTATTATTTTAATACATATACAAAAGCAAAGGGTAGAATAAATAATACACATTGCAATTACAGAAAACTCAAATATATGGTGAACACTTTATTTATTAAACAAATTGCTGTTTGTGGTATATCCCTTCTGCATCAGAAACAGGTGCATCCGTTTATATCTCCAACACACAAAAAGGGATCTTAAGGCAATATGCTTCAGTATGTTGGCTTACAGATGAATAGCCTGTATTCCAGAAAGACAATTACAATTCACCTTACCTAATGACAAACTTAGAAACAATCGATAGTTATGAGTCTTGCTGTGTCCTTACTTTGACTACTTTACAGTACCAGAAAGGTATAGCAACAGGAAAATGTCTACGCCAGTGATGGGGTGCTACAAACTTGCTAAATGTTATAATTTAGAGTGTTTTTGTAAGGATGTTACATATGCTTAAAAGTGTCTCTAATCCCAATAACAAAAGTTTTTTTAATATATATATATTGCTGTAGATGCAATCTGGATTTGATTATATTAGATGTGGTTGCTGCATTAATTACCTTTTTTCTGGCGGACTGGATAGCGGCAGCATATGCTTTTATATTAGTCATGCCGGCAGCCTTTCGGTCCTCTGGCCGCGCAGACACAAGTGCTAGCTTCCATTGCTTTGTAGAAGAATATCACTGACACTCTGCATAAGGTCAGCACCACAAAAGAAGCCAGGAATGAGAGGTATTCCTCTGTAAAGTTCCTACAAAGTGCTTTGACAGAGGTCTGAAACAGGGATTAGTATCACTTACTATACACATTTTAGTATGTTTTTTCTTTCTATATGTTTTCTGTATATGTGAAATTATGGGTTGATTTACTAAAACTGGAGAGTGCAAAATCTGGTGCAGCTCTGCATAGAAACCAGTCAGCTTCCATTTTGTTTTGTCAAAGCTTAATTGAACAAGCTGAAGTTAGAAGCTGATTAGCTGCCATGCACAGCTGCACCAGATTTTGCACTCTTCAGTTTTAGTAAATCAACCCCTATATATCACCAGCACACCATGATTCTTCAAGGTAACTTTCAAACATTTATTAAAGTGATCTTATCACAAGGGTAAAGTTCATGTAGGACCCTTCATCAGGCATGTACACAGTATAATAACATGTCCCAGCATTCATACAGGGGCTTATAGTTGCACAAGGAACCTTACAAGTGAAAAACATTGCTGTCCGCTTTACTAGGACCAACAAAAGTCCCTCATTTCCCTGGATCTCACCTCACTGCCCTTCTACATTTTCACTTTTCAAGGCAATTTTCCCTTAGCTTAGTGAATGAGTTGATAATTCGCCTTGCAAAGAATACCCAATCAAGTGCAAGGAGAATGAAAAAAAAAAGCTGTTTTGCTTATATATGATTGAATGAGGGAAGTCCGTAGAGCTTCACCTCAATCACTAAGCTAAGAGAAAATTTCATTGCCTTTAGTAAATCAACCCTTTATTGCTAATGTTTTTTTTTTTTCATTTATTTCCTACCTGCTCCCTTGTACCTACAAAAAAATAAATATATATATATATATATATATATATATATATAAATATTATATATATATAAATATTATATATATATATATATATATATATATAAATATTATATATATATATATATATATAAATATATATATATACATACACACATGTAAGCTCCAAGGAGCAAGTCCATAAACCAAATTCTCATACCCATATTTCCCTTTTTTATTTCAACTTGGTTTGCCTTTAAACTATGAGAGAATGTAGGATATGAGTATGCTTAAAGTAATCCCGCTGGATCAGTGCACTTACAAAAAAAAAACAAATGAGTACTGTCTGTGATACTTTTTTTATTTGCACTAACATCCAAATGTTCAGGACAAGCTTTCAGGGTATGTCCCCTTCCTCAAGATCCAAGCAGGACTAATACACTACATTTTAGTAGAATTAATCCACAAGGCATTACATTTCTGCTAATACTTTGTGTATTAGTACTGCTTGGACCTTGAAAAAGGGGACATACCCCAAAAGCTTGTGCTGAAAATGTGGATGTTAGAGCAAATAAAAGTATCATGGACAGTACTCAATTGTTTTTTTAAGATATAAGCAAGGACCAAACAGGGCAGGGTGGGTGTCATAGATTTCTGTATGGAGGGGTCTAGGGAAGGGAGTGGGGGTTTGGTTAAAATTCCTGAATATTTCCTTTAACCTGTACTTTACATGTGCTCACTTTACAGTCACAGAAATAATAAAATGTGAAAGTTAGGTTTCAGAACATTTAGTAAAGCAGAAAGATAGTATATGAAAAAAGTGAAGGTGGATTGCTGGAAAAGACTACATTCTTACAGTCTAAAAGAGAACTTATCTGGAATATGCAGTTCATTTTTGGGCATCAATTCACAAAAAGGATATCAGGGAACTGAGAAAAGAAAGTACAGAAAAGGGCAATCAAACAGATAAGAGGCATGGAGGAGCTCAGCTATGAGGAAAGATTAGAGGAACTGAATTTATTCTCCCTTGAGAAGAGGAGATTAAGTGGGGATATGATCAACATATATAAATACATCAGTGGTTCATATAAAGAACTCGGTGTAGAGCTATTCACTTTAATCACAAGGGGGCATTCTTTACATCGAGAGGAAAAGAGATTTTATCTGCAAATACGGAAAGGTTTCTTCACGGTAAGAGCTGTGAAAATGTGGAGTAGACTCCCTCAAGAGCTGGCTCCGGCCAGTTCAGTAGATTGTTTTTAAAAAAGCCTGGATTCTTTCCTAAATGTACATAATGTAACTGGATACTAAAATTTATAGGTAAAGTTGATCCAGGGAATATCCAATTACCTCTTGGGGGATCAGAAAGGAATATTTTTCCCCTGTAGGAGCAAATTGTATCAAGATTTATTGGGGATTTTTGCCTTCTTCTGGATAAATTGTGGGTATAGGAGTGTGTATATAACAATGTATAATACTGTATATATTTTTTCCCCTTTTAATGGTTGAACTAGATGGATGTGTGTCTTTTTTTTCAACCAGACTATAACTATGTAACTATGTATTTCTGTAAAAGTGGAGTTTTCTTTTCATTTCAAACAATGCTAGGTTTGCTTGAAAATATTCTATAAAATCATATATGTTTAAGAATGAAATACCATCCATTTACATACATTGTGTATATAGTCCATTTTACTTCAAAAAGTGTAAATTCTAGTCTTCACTTTCAGGAAGAGACAATTCAGCGTGTTCGAGAGGATGAAGAAAAACGTAAAGAAATTACTAATCATTTCCAGACAACACTGGCAGATATCCAGTGCCAAATAGAGCAGCAGAGTGAGCGCAACAATAAACTGTGCAAAGAAAATGTTGAGCTAGCAGAGAAGCTCAAGAGCATTGTCAGCCAATATGAAGGCAGAGAAGAGGTAAGCTACTATGGCTGTCCAACATGTCAATCTTTCTCAAAAGCAGAGAAACCCTTAATGAGAACTAATAAAATACTTTATAGCCAAAACAGAATTTTATATTGATAGCGTCAGACTTGATTCCCACATTAAAAGTATTACATTATTTTAAAGTCTTTCAGGTTTGATTTGTTACAGATTTGTTCTTATTTTCTTTTAATATTTTATTATTGCATATTTTTTTCTCAACAGAAGTATAATTTTTGAGAAATTTTGTATATAATAATATTTTGCCTTTTCTCTTTCCCAGTTATTTGTTATGCAGTAAATGTTGATCAGTGTTTAGTATACACTGATCATCCATAACTTTATGACCACCCACCTAATATAGACTAGGTCTGCATTTTACCGCAAAAACAGCCCTGACTCATCACAGCATGGACACCATTAGACCTCTGAAGGTATGTTGTGGTATCTGACACCAAGCCATCAGTAGCAGATCCTTTAGGTCCTGTAAGTTGGGAGGTGGGGCCTTCGTGGATTGTTTTTTTTTCAGCATATTCCACAGATGCTTGATTAGATTGGTATCTGGAACATTTGGAGGCTAGGTCAACACCTCAAGCTCTTTGTGTTATTCTTCAAACCATTTTTGAATCATTTTTGTAGTGTGGCAGGGTGCATTATCCTGCTGAAAGAGGCCAACTGCCATCAGGGAATACCATTTCTATGAAGGGGTGTACTTGGTCAGCAACAATGTTTATATAGATGGTACATGTCAAAGTAACATCCACATGAATGGCAGGACCAAGGTTTCCCAGCAAAACATTGCCTAAAGCATCACACTGCCCCCGGCAACTTGCCTTCTTCCTTTACTGCATCCTGGTGTCATCTTGGTGTCATCTCTTCCCCAGGTGAGAAAAGAATGTACCTGGTCATGATATAAAAGAAAACATGATTCATCAGAGCAGGCCACCTTCTCCCATTGCTCCATGGTCCAGTTCTGATGCTCACGCGCCCATTGTAGGTGCTTTGAGCTGTGGGCACCCTGACCGATCTGCAGCTATGCAGCCCAATACACAACAAACTGTGATGCCCATTTTTTCTGCTTTCAACACATCAGCTTCAAGGACAACATGCTTATTTGCTGCCTAATATATTTCAACAACTTTCAGATGCCATTGTAAAAAGATACTGAATGTTATTTACTTTACTTGTCAGCGGTCATAAACTTATGGTTGATCTGTGTATATTTCTTTAGAGTGATAATAAATGTTTTAAAGTATTCTTTAATACAAACTAAATCATGATATCACAAAATGTGGCAATTGTTACATGAACCAATCTATTTTTATCATTATGTCTTTTATCATTTACGTCTGGAGGAAAAGAAGTTTAATCTCCAAACACGGAAAGTATGTAACTATGTCTTGGGTGAAAATGATGGAAATTAGTTTTCATAAAATCGTATTTACAACATGTTTTTTTTATGTCAAAGGTGTATGAAGATCATTGCATGGGTTATTTTCAGAAATGAACACTTGTTACCAACTTTTTAGAAACCTTTAGGAGAAAACACATATTTAAAAAATATTTAATTTTTGAGTTAGCTTTTGTTTGGGAAATTAAGTTTCTTAAGTCATATGTAGAAAATAAACTATGTAATGCAAAAATGTATTTAAAGCCAAATTCCTAGTAAAGTAGCTGAGGCTATCTAGCGCTGTCCCTTGCTTACCTCTTCTCCACCACAAAATGTCCTCAGTCCTGGATGTCATTCAACTGGAAGTCTGATGATATACTGTGAGTGCAGGGTGCCATATACCACCCCCCCAAGGGGGCATCTCTGCAGTAACCTGCATTCTTTATATTGATACGCTCTGCACCATCAAGGACTGCCCACCACTGGGTGAAGATCAGAAGAGAAAAAGGACCATGAGTGTAATGTGGCCCATATGAAGACATCCAGAAAAGGTAAGTAAGAAAGGAAGGAAGCAAAAAATACACACCGATGTAGGGTGTTCTCCAAGGAGGGGTTTAAACATAGGGCATAGTTTAGCTTTAAAGAGATATGGAAGAGGAGAATGCCATTGATAATCTTTCCTTCTAGAAATAATAGTTGCCTGGCCACCATTTGTATTGTAACCAACCTTTCACCATAAGTGTGACAGTGTACCTCACTTTCATGTGTCTCTGGTATGTTTCATCACCAAATTCAAAATCATCCCAATATCTTCTTACAGCACCTAGACAAGATATTTAAACAGAGAGAGCTGCAGCAAAAGTTGGTGGATGCCAGGCTAGAACAAGCCCAAGAATACATAAAAGAAGCAGAGGAGAAGCATAAACGGGAAAAGGATTTTGTAAGTTTTTTTTTATAACTTGTTTGAATCATGCCAGTGTGAGTTAACCTACTTTCCCACATTTTAGCATACTTTCATATGCATGTCTCTTTAATGAAACATTATTTCTATCAGAAATATGCAGCATAAAAATGAGGATATGTAGAGAGGGTAAAGTTGCATACAAAATGACATGCAAATTTTAAGCATCGCTCTATCGTGCTGTTATACTGTATATTATTATTGCAGAGTTCAGTTCGACTATCAGTGAAGTTAGACAGTAAACTTATATTTTTTTTATTTACCTACATTCATTTATGCTTGTCTCCCTGCTGCTGGCAGAAATACTAGCAATTCAAAGGAAAATGTTTAATCCTTCATAACTGACATAACCAAAGGGCGTAAAGTTTTCAGATGACAAAATTTGTATTTTTGAGTGTAGAGTTATGCAGCCCAAATAAATTTGTGAATCATAAAATTTGACTTTACCAATAAATCACATTAATGTAAGTTTAAAAAAAAACATCAATCACAATCCACATAAAGTCCTATTTCTGGGTTAGATTTGAAATGTTTGTTCAGTTTCAGTGCTTTGCTTGGAATAGTACCTCTACAATAAAACTGGTTTTGTCACTGATATACTGTATTGGGCCTAGTTGACAGAATGCCTCTGTCTCTGTAATGAAGAAATGTTATACTGTCTGCAGGGGCAGACTGACCATTGGGCCTGAGGGCCTGGGGTCAGTAGGGGGCCCCATGAGATGCCCCTGGTACCTTTCATTGGCTTTTTCATAGACTTTTTTGGGTGTGGGCGAGGACACAGAGGCCCCATGATCCCCTATTGCCCAGGGGCCCCATGAACTGTCAGTCCACCCCTTAGTGCCTGATATCTTGAGACAAATGTTCAAAGCTCTTTTCCTGTGTGTAAGTTAGAACATGAGAATAGCAGCTTAACAGACTATGTCTGACGAACACCAATGCCCGCTAAAGAGCTGCCATTCACCTCTGTAATAAACAGATATTGTATTACATGCACAATGCAAATTAGCACTGGAACAATTATTGTTTACACAAGGACACCAATAAAGACGACCATAGATGGTTTGGCTCTCAGCCAGTTTAGTAGGGACTGGCCAAGATTCAAACCATCTATTGGTAGGCTGATTGTACCCAATTTGATTGTTGTACGACTTTGGTACAACCAGCCATCAGATTTTCAATTAGATTATTGAAAGCAGCTATAGCCGCTAGCAATAATTGCTGTGTTTTCCTGGCAGGGATGGCTCACCCCGTGCCCCCTGAAGGGAGAAGACAAAAGCTCCATGGGAGGGATTCCCCATGCAACCTGTGGGTACTGGAAAGATAATTGCTTCATCTTTGGTTGGCTATAGTGAGGTTTTTGTCAAATAATATGGCAGTAATAAACTATGCTGTGTGCACAAGGAAAGTTTGTGGTGAATAGCTCATCAAGCTGTGTCTCTTATGATGCACATTGATACTTTTGCCCACATTAGCCTTAAAGTGTATGTAAACCCTAACAAGGTACTTGTCTTATTTTCTCCCTTTTGGTCTTTTTAGTATACAGTACACAAAATATCTGTTGATCATGTCTAAAATTTTGTGAACTGATAGCTTCCTTTGCTCTTTGTCTGTGCTGCACACTTATCAGTTATGTTGTTCCAAAACCATCTATGCAGACTACAAAACACTTCTTTATTATGTTATGGAATAGAGAAGAGAAGAGGGTGGAGTGTTCTGTAGTCCTGTCCTAAGGTTATAATGCTGCTTCTCAAAAGATACTGTACAGTGAATAAGCGTTTTGATCCTGGGACAGGAAATGTGTTACTGACAGAGTCACCAGATTAAAAAACAGAAATGCCTGAGAAAAGAAAGCTAATACAGCCACCATGTCTAAGGACTGGTAATAGGAAATATTTTTTGTTCTTGGGTTTATATACACTTTAAATTGCAGCTTGCATTTTAATTTTTTAAGCCTTCTTGTGGGACTTGATCTGGAGAGTTGCTTATCATCAGTACTTATTGGGTTGGTATCAACTTTTGTTCAGATGGTTTAAACAATTGCAACCCAGACCGTGGTGAATATAATTAATTTATTCCCAACAGATTTGACAGAAAACCTTTCCATTCCTTTCCATAGAGAATTATCAGTTTCTATGGGACACTATACTACAAAATACTCCCACAAATGCGGGCCATTGATTGCAAACAAGATTTGTTAATTTGCACACACAAAACAGTATTTTTCCTAACAAATTCATTCAAGACCTTGTTGCAAAAATGAATACACCCCAATGAAAGGCTTAGGAGCAAAGCTAAACTTTAGACAATAAAATCCGAATTAACAAAAATTAAACTACAGGTGAGCCTAATTATTCATTAAACAGGTGTCCAGCAGACAGTTGATTATAATAGGGCATTACTTACCATAGAAAAACCCCTTCCCATTTTATGCTGTCATCACATGGAAGAGAAATGTCACAAGGCCTGAGAAAGAAAATAATTTCATTACACAAGACAGGTGAAGGCTACAAGAAGATCAGCAAATCTTTACTTATCAGTCAGAATACTACAGCAAAGGTGATACAAAAATTTAACAAAGATGGAACTGCAACCATCTAAGAGAAATGTCCAGGCCATCCACGTAAGTCAACACCTCAACAGGAGCATCTTCTGATGAGAAGGATTGAAGAAAATCAGCATGCAAGTCCACTGCAGTTAGCTAAAGAAGTTGTCAGGGACCCCAGATCTCTCCCCGATCGCTCACGAGTCTGCGCATGCGCAGTATGCCCGGCCGCACTAGCGTGCAAGCATTGGGACCTGGGCACCTGCGACAGCAGCGTCGGTCGCGCATGTGCACTTGCGATCGCGGACATGCGCCTGGCACCAATCAGGGTGCAGGGCACCCTATTTAAACTGGTCAGGTCTGTACTCTAATTGCCATATGGTCTTATATGTATCCTGTGTTCCTGAATTAGATTGCTTGTTGCCGACCCTGCCTGACCTTGATTTGCTGACTGTCTCCTGCTCTGATCCCTGGCTTGCCTGACCATTCTCCTGTCTGATCCTGCACGTTTTGATCTCCTGTTACCGAACCCGGCTTGTGACTAGTTTATCCTTCTGTCTACTGTTTTGTACCACGCTGCCTCCACCGCTACCGACCCAGCCTGCCCAACCCTGTTCTTTATACCTCCTTACATCAGGCTCTCACCTGCTATACACCTCTGGCAAGTGCTTCTACCACAGCTGGGTGCACCCGGGGGCCGCGACCTGGTTTCGGCCTGCTCCAAGTCCATCCCCACCATCAGGGGCCCTGGTGAACAAGCAGGTCAGGGCTTAGATTCGGCGCCATGGGGAATTCCGGTCTGTGGAACGCCAGAGGCTACAACCGGCAGGTCCATAACAGAAGTATAAAGCCAAACTGGGGTGATTGTTTCCCGTGACACAATACGGCGTACACTGCAGAGGAATGGCATGCATGGGTGTCATCTGCTAAGGAAGCCTCTCTTAAAGACTACTGGGACTCTGTAGTCTGGAGTGGTGAGACCAAGATAAAAGTTTTTGGAACTGATGGCTTCAAAACTGTATCGCAAAGGTGCCTACATGGTGCCTACAGTGAAACATGGTGGTGGCAGTGTCCATCTGTGGGGCTGCATGAGTGCTGCTGGTGTCGGGGAGCTGCATTTCAATGATGGTATCATGAATGCATAGATGTACTGCTCTATATTGAAAGAGAAGATGCTACCATCGCTCCATGCCCTTGGTTGTCATGAACTTTTTCAACATAACAATGATACAAAACACACATCTAAGGTCACTGTTGCATTTCTGAAGAAGAACAGGGTGAAAATGATTCAGTGGCCAAGTGTGACTCCTGATTTGAACATCTATGGGGAATTTTGAAGAGATAAGTTGAGCATCACTCTCCATGCAGCATCCAGGCTCTAAAAGAGGTAGTTCTTGAAGAATGGAAAAAGATAAATGTTGCAATATGTCGCCAACTTGTTCAATCCATGCCTAGAAGACTTGGTGCTGTCCTTAGTAGTTTTTGCTGTGGGGTGTATTCATTTTTGCATCAACTAATTGGAGTAAAACTGAAGATTTTGTAATCTAAGTTTTATTATTAACCTTACTTTTATGTAATGAGCTAAACAAATGTTCTATAAAACTCAGTTTTGACAAACTTTTGAAAACTGTTCTCGTGTTCATTGAAAAATTTATTAAAATCATACTTTTCAAAAGGGGTGTTCTCATTTATGCTGAGCACTGTATATATATATATATATAATCAGAGTGTAGCATCAAGTCAATTAAACTCCTGGGATATTGATCTGGTCAGTTAAGTAGCAGAGGGGGTTGTTAATCAGTTTTTGCTGCTTTGGTGTTAATGGAATTAAAAACGTGGACTAGATGGGCAACAATCAGACAACCCCCAAAACAGGAATGGTTTTACAGGTGGATGCCACTGCCATTTTTTTACCCTACTCATCTTTTCTGACTGTGTTTCACTAGTTTTGCATTTGGCTAGGGTCAGTGTCACTACTGGTAGCATGAGGTGACACCTAGACCCTACAGAGGTTTCACAGGCAGTCCAACTCCTCCAGGAAAGTCCTTAACCCATCAGCAAGACCGGTATCTGCTCTTTTGCGCAAGGAGGAACAGGATGAGCACTGCCAGAGCCCTATAAAATGACCTCCAGCAGGCCACTGGTGTGAATGTCTCTGACCAAACAATCAGAAACAGATTTGAGTGCCCGACGTCCTCTAGTGGGCCCTGTGCTCACTGCCTGGCACCATAGAGCTCAATTGACATTTGCCATTGAACACCAGAATTGGCAGGTCTAACACTAGCAGCCTGTGCTTTTCACAGAAGAGAGCAGGTTTACCCTGAGCACATGAGGCAGACATGAAAGGGTCTGGAGAAGCCATGGAGAATGTTATGCTGCCTGTAACATCATTCAGCATGACTGTTTTGGTGGTCAGTGATGTTCTGGGGAGGCATATCCATGGAGGGGTGCACAGACCTCTACAGGCTAGACAATGGCACCCTGACAGCCATTAGGTATTGGGATGAAGTCCTTGGACCCATTGTCAAACCTTACGCTGTTGCAGTGGGTCCTGGGTTCCTCCTGGTGCACGACAATGTCCAGCCTCATGTGGCCAGAGTATGCAGGCAGTTCCTGGAGGATGAAGGAATTGAAGGAATTTATACCACTGAATGGCCCCCACGCTCGCCTGCCCTAAATCGAATAGAACCCCTCTGGGATATCATGTTTTGGTCCTTCCGACGACGCCAGGTTGCACTTCAGACTGTCCAGGATCTCAGTGATGCCCTGGTCCAGGAAATACTGCAGGACACAACCGTCGTCTCATTAGGAGCATGCCCTGATGTTGTCAGGCATGCATACAAGCACATGGGGGCCATACAAACTACTTAGTACCATTTTGAGCTGCTGCAATGAAATTTCCTCAAAATGGACTAGCCTGCTGCATCATTTTTCACTTTGATTTTAGGGGTGTCTTTGAATTCAGTCCTCTGTAGATTGATAATTTTCATTTCCATCAAACAATGAGGCATCCTTACGTTCCTAAACACATTACCCAGTCTATATCAGTATAGATATCCAGCACGATATTTTTCCCCATTAAAATCTGTGTTTTCAAAGTGTTCTTTTAATTTTTTGAGCAGTGTATATAATATATTTTTGACCTGTAGGTATTAAAGAATAATAAATGATAATGGATGTTCACCTTTTGTAACATGTTACTTGTTATACCCATACTCAGGGTGTAACATGTTATGACTTTGTATTAACTACAGTCCTCACCGGGTATAATAAATTAATGAAACAAATAAGACATGTCTCTGTAAAAACATTTTACACTGATGAAAAAGGGGGAACTATGCATAAGAGTTAGTGAACATGTTTGAGATATTGCCGGATTTTAAAAATCTGTTAACAGTACATTTTTTTGGAATGTGATAATAGCTTTGTGCAGGGATTGAAATGTATTTTTCAGTTGAACATCACCTCCCGCAGGGGGAATTTTGATAAAATCCTTCTGCAGAAGGAATGCAATTGGATTTATGTGTGTAATACTCTCTCTCCTGTCAGTTTAAATAATGAACTGAAACTAAATGCCCTTTTGAAGCATTATGAACTTTTATTAGTTATGTGCCTTTACCTAGATGTATTAATATGTGAAGATCATTTTCTACTATTATTATTTTTCACTATTGAATAAAGAATAGTGCAGTGTTAAGCAAATATAATACTCCCTACCTCTGCCATAAACAAATGTAATCAAAGTGCAATACAGTATATCACAATCCAATGCACAACTCATGTGTCACAACTAATGTCATCTAAACATCTGTTTCACATGGAGGTGAAGAGCAAACTTTTACATTGAAGATTTTGATTGGACACTTATTGCATTATATTATTATTATACAGTATTTATATAGCATCAACAGTTTGCTCAGCACTTTACAATATAAAGGGAGACAATACAGCAACAATACAGTTCAATACAAGAGGGACAGGAGGGCCCTGCTCCTTGGAGCTTACAATCTAAATATACATAATATATATAATATTGTTTGATGGATTTTCTTTTGGATTCAGATGACACATTGTCATATGGTGAATGCATTGAGTTGTGATACATTACACTTTGATTAAATGGGTTTTGTGATGTCACCACTGGGCTAACGTGATTAAGATTTCTTATTTTACATTTCTTTATATCAGAGGTAGGTAGTATCCACTTGCTGACTAGTCATGTACCTTGTACGTCACCGCTCGATCGCTGCTACAAGCAGCAGGAGGGGACATCTCCCTCCTCCTGCCACCTTCCATCACTTTCACAGGATCTCCTGCCTCACACAGGCGCTGGCTAGTGACAGAGCCGAACAAAGACCAGATCGGCTTGGTAAATAGTAAACAGGAAGCGATGACCTGACATCACTTCCAGTTTACTCGGAAACAACTCGTGCCATTTTAAGAAAATAAAAGCATTCAATCACACCAATCTTGGTGTGATTGAATGCTTTTTAGGGCAGAGGAGAGATTTGGGGTCTTATTAACCCTAGATCCCTCCATAAAGAGTACCTGCCGCAGGCCCATTGCTGTCACAAGGGATGTTTACATTCTTTGTTACAGCAATAAAAGTGATTAAAAAAAATCTTTTTTAAGTGACAGTGTAAAAAAAATTAAAGTGCCCCCTCCCCCATGTTTGCTCTTGCAAAGGTGAATGCACACGTCGGTCCTGCATGCATGGAAACAGCGATCGGCCCACATGTGTGAGATAACATCGCGAACTTCAGATCATGGCCAGTAATTCTAGCACAAGTCCTCCACTGTAAATCTAAAGTGGTAACCTGTAAAGGCTTTTAAAGCATCTTGTCACTCTTGCACAGGTGTGTGCCATTTTAAAACATGACATGTTTGGTATCTAATTACTCAGCGTAACATCATCTTTTACATTTTACAAAAAATGGATTTTGTGTTGTGGTTTTTTGCATTAAAATTTAAAAAAGTATATATTTTACCAAAAAATTGCATTTGAAAATCCGCTGCGCAAATATCATGTGAGATAAAAATAAATGTGAATCCCACCAATTTATACTCTAGGCCCTCTGCTTTAAAAATATATATAAATGTTTGGGGGTTCTAAGTAATTTTCTAGATAAATTACTGAGTCGTTAAGCGGGTGTTATATTTTCACTGCTTGTTCAGCAGTTTCAGACAGTGGAAGCGCTGATTTGTATATTCTGACAGTGAAGGACTTCGCCCACTGTCAGAGTACAAAATTACAGCTGGGGAGAATCCCCTAGCCTCCTTGAATGAGGAAAAAACTGAGCCATGTGTGGCCAGCTTAAAACAAACTATAGATTCATCTATTTTCTTTCCTTCCACCACAGGTGCAAGGAAAGAAAATCGCTAAATTCCCCTAATAATACTGCCTCCTGCAGCGCAATTGTATTCTGCCGGCAGGAAAGGGGGGGGCACGGGGAGCCTGAAAATCTGGTTGTACTGAAGTCAATTGGTGGATCTACTTGAGCACAATCAGCCTGCCCATACATGGATCGAAATGTATCCAGTCCCTGCTGAACCATATGAATTTTGATCCATGTAAGGCCGGCATTAGTTAGGTTTCTTCTGTTAGTTGACAACAATAGGGATTTGATACGTATGTTTCATTATTGTTTATTTGAGTGGGGTTTTTGCATTTTATTTTTTTGATATGCTGATATTGCACTGTTTAATTATCCCTGCTGGATAACTGTTATGATATACAGTATATTGTTTAAGGCTGACTTTTGAGTCAGTAGTATAAAGGTAAATGTGACTATGTGATTCTGATGAAGTCAAGGGAAATGAAATAGTCATTCCACTATGCACTATTTGCTTTTTATGACAGACCAAAAGAAGCTGAAACCTCCCAAGTCCCAATGTTCGCATGTACATCCATATTTATATCTAGGGGAATATACAGTATCATCGTATGTGTATGTATGTGAATTAAATATAGGGATTATAGTTTATATTATAGCAACCTAAAAAAAAATATTAACTGCAATGGTACACAATATCTCTGATCCTCTTGGGATGTTCATGCTGCAATGCTTGGAACTTTGACTGGGCTCTATTGTGATCATATGCACGTATAAGATGTACAGTCAGTGATTTGTGAATTGGGATCTATGAGCTGTTCATAGCTGCAAGCAAGATCTGTTACTACAGGATCTGAGAATAGTTCTAGCTTGCGTTTCAACCCAGGACATTGTATCATAAGCCTCTGTGGTATCTAGGATTTATACTATTCATACAGCACATACTGATATTTGAATATATAGCATATTCCATTAGCATTTATCACTACTTTCAAAGTTTGATTATATGTAGAGTTCATAATCTGAACTCACATCTAAGGATATTGCAGTTTTCCACACCTGAGAGGTTTGCATTGTCCTGTATTATTATCATGACAATATTGCAATTTTTAACAGCGGCTTGTCTTCTCTTTGGTCTGCTCTGATATATTTGCATACTTTTCTATAATAATAATAGGTATACATTTTCATAAGATTTAGTATGCCGCAGTTACCTTTATTTCTTTGCATGTGGTTTTTGAAGCACCAACACCCAATGTATTCTTCAATTATGCTTGATACCACCAACAATGTTCAGCAGTTCTTTTACAATCAGTTCATTATATTTCAGGCACTCCTTAAAACAATTAACATCATGACACTTATATTGTTTTTGGTAGGAATTTCTTTTATTATTGTCAAATAGAAGCAAAGGCGCACCACTATTTAGAGAGCTTAAAGTAAGACCCCCCTGTCCTATGCAATAAAAATAGGATATAATGGTCATAATGTGCTCTCTAAAGTTCTCTCTGAAGCTGGGTCAAAGCAGTCTAAAGCCCAACTCCTGCCAAGCTTTCTTTTTTTTTTGCTTTGGATAGAAAGAGGAAGGGTTAGATAGGGCTCCCCCTATGGGAGATTTTTCTTTTTTTTTTCATTGCTACCCGTCACCTGAACAGCAAGTTAGTGGCAGTCTCCCCGTAGAGGAAATAGACAGCAAAAAAAAAAAAACAAAAACAATAGTTCCACACCCTCCCTTCTTCACAAAAGCAAAAAAACTTTTTTTTCCAAATGTCCCGATTGCGGAAATTTCCATGACCTCCTGTTACACCTGAGACCTTTCATCTGGAGGTAGGTAGAAAGCTTGACTATTGGAATTTAGACAGTTGGCATTGATCCCCTTACTCAGGAAGGGCATACATTTCCGCCGAAGGGTCACTTAAAGAAAACATTCTGAATCCACCTCAAGTCATGAACTACAATGATAGTTATTGTGTTCAGTTTACTCTACTTTTATCTAATTACTCATGAGATATAGAGTATGTCTTAATATTGTTAATGCAGAGCCAGCTATGGCAATGAGCCTGCAGGGTAATTGAAATGTAATGCCTGAGACTACTAGATATTATTAGTAGAATGTAGCCATAAGGGTCATGTAAGTTATGAGTAGGGTATCTTTATATTAATTCAATATAGTGCAAGTAAAGTTGGCCATAGATGACAGCCATTGGGCTGACCAAAAAAAACTGAAAGGATTCCTCCATACACCTAACTTGTGTACAAGGCTACATGGCTCCATTTTTTCATTTAGCCAAAAGGCTGAACAAATAAAAAATTAACTTTTTCTCCCATCCATACAATTGAGGTAGATTGGGGAATCCTCCCTGCTGCACTATTGTATTTTAACCACATGCCTACCGGGCACCTTTACCCCCTTCCTGCCCAGGCCAATTTTCAGCTTTCAGTGCTGTCACACTTTGAATAACAATTGCATGCTCATGCAACTTTGTACTCATACGAAATTTTTATAATTTTTTGAGACAGATAGAGCTTTCTTTTGGTGGTATTTAATCAACTCTGGGTTATTTATTTTTTTCTGAACAAACCAAAACCAACTGAAAATTTTGACCAAAAAAAGTTTTTTCTTAGTCTCTGTTTTAAATGTTGTAAATAAGTGATTTTTCTCCTTCACTGATGTGCGCTAATGAGGCTGCAGTGATGGGCACTGATAGGCTGCACTGATGGGCACTGATAGGTGGCACTGATGGGCACTGATGAGGAGGCACTGGTAGGTGGCACTGATGAGCATTGATAGGCATCCCTGATGGGCACTGAAAGGCAGCACTCATATATGGCACTGATAGGTGGCACTGATAGGCAACACTGACTGGCATTGATAGGCGGCAGTGACTGGCACTGATAGGCGGCACTGGCGGCCACTGATAGGCAGCACTGGTGCGCACTGATAGGCGGCACTGATGCACACTGATAGGCGGCATTGACTGGCACTGATAGGTGGCACTGATTGGCAGCACTGATAGGTGGCACTGACTGGCACTGATAGTTGGCACTGAAAGGCAGCTCAGATGGGCACTGATATGTGGAATTGATGTGCACTGGTAGGCATTGATATGTGGAATTGATGTGGCACTGATGGGTACTGACAGGTGGCATTGATGGGCACTGACAGATGGCATTGATGGACACTGACAGGTGCCCTGATGATCAGTGTACATGTCCCCTTTGAGGACTGCCGATTACTGGCTCTCCTCTCGAGCTGTCAGCGTGACAGCTCGTGAGGAGAAGAATGCCGATAGCCGTCATTTCCTTATTTACATTCGATCAGCTGTGATTGGACACAACTGATCACATGACAGAGCCAACGTCATTGGCTCTTTCCGCTGATCAGTGATCCGCTGTGTCCCAGGGACAAAGCGCACCACCGATTGCAGCGCTGCGCGCCCTGGGGGCACGCACACGTGTTTAGAGTGGGAGGACGTCATATGACTTCCTCCCAGAACAAGAGAACCACCGCCTGTCCATCATTTCCTTATATGGTGGGCGGGAGAAGGATAAAAGCGGGGGCTCCTCCTCCATCAGAATACACTAATCAGCTACTCATTAGATCAGCTCATCTAAAACGTTAATGGCCAACGATGGATCAAAATGTGCCCAGTTTAGTTTAAAGTCAGGAAGGGCTGGAATATCTATACATTTTTGGACCATTTGGACACGGATGTAAGAATTTGCTGATGACACCCAGATCTATAACTCCACTCCTCAGCTCATCCCCTCAATCACCTCACGTATCACAAATCTACTAAGGGACATTTCAATATGGATGTCACATCACTACCTTAAACTCAATCTTTCTAAAACGGACTTTGTAATATTTCCTCCTCCCCGATCCCCTACTCATGACTTTACCATTAAGATCAACAGCACAACCATTGGTCCTTCCTTTCATGCCAAGGTGCTAGGTATAATCCTAGACTCTGACCTCTCCTTTGGGCCCCACATCCAATCACTGGCTAACTCCTACCACCTCAACCTCTGCAACATTTCTAAAATCCGCCCATTTCTGACCAATGACACCACAAAACAACTTATTCACGCTTTGGTTATATACCATCTTGATTACTGCAACTCACTCCTCACTGGCCTACCATTACACAGGTTATCCCCCCTTCAGTCTATTATGAATGCTGCTGCTAGACCCATACATCTTACCAACCGATCAGCGACTACTGCCCCTCTCTGCTAATCCCTTCATTGGCTTCCACTAACCCAACGTATTAAATTCAAAATACTAACCACCGCTTACAAAGCCATCCACAACACTGCCCCTAGCTACATCACCAACCTCATCCGCAGATATCGCCCAAATTGCCCGCTCTGCTCCTCCCAAGACATCTTCTTCTCTAGCTCCCTCATAAACTCCTCCCACGCTTGCCTCCAGGACTTCTATAGAGCCTCTCCCATTCTCTGGAACTCCCTGCCATAGTATGTCTGGTCAGCCCCCACCCTGTCTGCCTTTAGGTGATCTTTGAAAACTCACTTCTTCAGGGAAGCCTACCTCACCTCCACCTAAGAACTGTACTTGAATCACCTCCAACAGATCATCCCCCGCAGCTATTGCCTTTTGTATCACATCCCCCTTCCTTTAGATTGTAAGCTCCATGAGCAGGGCCCTCTTATTCCTTCTGTACTGAAATTTATTGTAATTGTACTGTTTCCATACGTAGGATCTTTTTGACAAAAAAAAAAAGTAAAGGAGCGCAAAGGCACATACAAGCAGGCTTTTACAAGCATGAAATTCTACAAAAACATGTGTATAGGCTTATAAACATGCATACACGTATAAATGACTTTCTATTTTATGTCCCTGTGCTCATCGGTCTTAGACCTCTTAGCCTTAGGTCTCTTGCAGATGGGAGTAAAAAAATCCCAAATTTTTCACTGATCTGTAAATGGATGCACTGTGGTCTATGGAACCATATGCACAGCTGCATAAAGAAGAGTAATAGAGCAATGAGTACAGTGCCATAAAGCAAAAATAGAAAATTTTACATTTGAGAGCAGAAATCTAGCTGCATACGCATGTTTACATGTGTATACACGTATATATTGCAATACTGGCAATGAGAAGAATTTTACACTTGTATACGCTTACGTGCCTTTACATGCCTTTACGCTCCTTTACATGCATTTATGCAAGGTCTTTATGGAACATTTTACTTGGGATCGTTCTGTCAACAAGATCCTGAATAGAGGCATCAGTAAATGCTTTGGCTCCATGCACACTGGGCATTTTAATAACCCTGGTAACGTTAGCTGTGTAAAGTCATGATAATAACGTGAGATTTAAGCGGTTTTTAGCATTTTTGTATTAGCGTTTAGCTGTGTTTTTCTGAGTTTTCTGGTGTTTGCAATTTTTAGTGTTTTTAGAGGTTCTTTTTACAAAATAAAATTTTTTTTTTTGTTCAAAAAAGTCCAAAAATGCTGGTTTACCTTGTTTTACCACACTTTGCCGTGTTTTCCAGCATTAGAGCGTTTTTACAGCTAAAAAACTCCTCTAGAAACCACTAGTTCTGGGGTTTTTTCTAGTCAAAAAACGCCCCTGCCAAAGAACGTTGATTACAGTCTATGTGTACATGGACACATAGGATAACATGTTGGGGGGTTTACTAGCTGTAGAAAAAAACAGCAAAAGCCAAAAACAGCCGCTGTAAAAACGTCCAGCGTGCATGAGGACTTACATTCATGTGCAACTGGCTTTATGTTGTCTGTGACTCCTCTAGGGAGCTTTCTCTTCACTTCATGTGCCTGTGACACCTGAGCAAGAAATAAGGGGTGACCAGGTCAAGAAGGCACAAACATAAATTAAGCCAGACTACAGTATTAACATTTTTCCCACAATGTAAAAGAGTCTTTAAAAAATAACTCCAGCCAAAAACAGCAAGAAAAAAAGTACAGTAAATAGCCTAATAAAGATGCAAGAACAGAACCAATGTTTGCTGCAATATTCAGCTTCAGTTCATAGATTTTGTCCACAACAGGCGTGGACTGACAACTCATGGGGCCCCTGGGCAATAGGGGATCATGGGGCCCCTGTGTCCTTGCCCAAACTCAAAAAAGACTATGAAAAAGGTACCAGGGGCATCTCATGGGGCCCCCTACTGACCCCGGGCCCTCGTGCAGTGCCCGAGTTTCCAAATGGTCAGTCCGCCCCTGGTCCACAGGTTGATGGTCAGCATCATTCAGTCCCCTTCCTCTGAGTCCAGGTTATCCTGGACCTGCCCCAGCCTGTGACTGAACCTTGAAAGGAAAATCAGTACAATCACTCTGCTTTTTCCTGCTATCAGCATTCATCTTGGCAGCACATGAACTGGTTCTTTGCACTGCCTCTTCCTCTCACATCCTAGCTCTGCTGTACAGGGACTGCAAAAAGTTGATATCTAGTAAAATTCTGATATATATATACAGTGTTTGAATTAAACAATACACATAATGATGTATTCAAGAGGAATTCCAGATACTGTATAGTATGCTTTATACATAGGCACATTGGCCAGCTTGGAGAAATGTAACTATGTATTTACCATTAGATGATTGGAATGTTGCGCTGCCACTCCTACAACTGTGAGACACTGGTTAGAGAAGTAATATAAGTGATTGAAAGAATCAGTGATTGTGAAAGTGTGTAGTGCTACAATGCACCTCCTTCTTCAGTGTATAAATGTGTGAACTAAACAAGAATGCCAATGGTGTGTAGCGTGTTGCAATGCACCTGTTGCCTTGTTGCAATGTAATCCTACAAACCACCGTATTGCACTGTACTACAATACAGCACTCATAGATGAAAGTACTTGTGGGACACTCTGTAGTAGAAAACGGCAGATGAGATACTTGTGATATAAATGAGAACCCCTATGTAGCAAGCTGTGATTAATGTGGGGACTACAACACACCTTCCCCTAAAAATTACACACTAAGTTAATTGTGCCGGGTATAGACCTATAAATTATGTGTCCTTAGAAAAAAGGAACCGGAAATATAACATAACCCGTGAAGTGAGAACACCTATATATCAAACTATAAATGTAGCGGGGACTACATAACACCTCCCCCAAAAATAGAGCACTATATTAATTTTGCTGGAAATTATCCTTTTAAAGAAAGTGTCCTTAAAAAATCAATGCATTAATTCAATAAATGTGGCACTTCATATTATGAAGCCCTGCTGCTACAAAGCACCCCCAAGAGCAAGAGGCGCAGCGATTGATGGTGTGCTGTGTCCCTGGGACACAGCGGATCACTGATCACATTAAAGAGCCGATGAAACAAGCCGATGTGTCCAATCACAGCTGATCACAAGTAAATAGGAAATGCCAGGTATCGGCAGTCCTCTCTTCACGCTGACAGTGCATGAGGATAGGAGAGCCGGTAAGTAGCATTTCTCAGGAGGGGAAACCTACACTGATAATTAGGGCACTAATCAGTGCCCTGATGATCAGTACAGCCCCATCACTGCTTTTAGTGCCCATCAATACCACATACCGGTGCCCATCAGTGCACTTTAATGCCACATATCAGTGCCCATCAGAGCTGCCTTTCAGTACCACCTATCAGTGCCGCCTATCTGTGCCACCTATCAGTGCCAGTCAGTGCCACCTATCAGTGCCCATAATTGCCATATATGAGTGCTGCCTTTCAGTGCCCATTAGTGATGCCTGTCAATGCCCATGAGTGCTGCCTATCAGTGCCTCCTCTTCAGTGCCGATCAGTGCCACCTATCAGTGCCCATCATTGCCGCCTATCAGTGCCACATATCAGTGCCCACCAGTGCTGCCTTTCAGTATCCATCAATGATGCCTGTCAGTACCCATCAGTGCCTCCTCATCAGTGCCATCTATCAGTACTGTCTATAAGTGTCGCCTATCAGTGCCCATCGGTCCCACCTATCAGTGTCCATCAGTGCAGCCTCATTAGCACACATCCGTGAAGGAGAAAAATGACTTTTTACAAAGTTTTATAACAGAAACTAGAAAAAAACAATTTTTTTTTAATTTTCAGTCTTTTTTAGTTTGTTTAGCAAAAAAAAAAACCCAAAACCCAGAGGTGAATAAATAGCACCAAACGAAAGCTCTATCTGTCTCAAAATGTGAAAAAAATGTTGTTTGAGTACAGTGTTGCATGACCACGCAAGTTTCATTCAAGGTGCGACAACACTGAAAGCTGAAAATTTGTAAAAGTGCCCAGTAAGCAAGTGGTTAATTATTACTGATCTGCATTCATTTATGCCTTTTATATTGGCTTAGAGTTCAGTTTTAGAAAGCAATAGAACCTGACAAAGGCTCTAACTCTTTCACACTACGTTCAACATGTTTTGGCCGGGTTCGCTGAACCCATGGCAGATCTGTAGAGATCCATACAATCATTTGGATACAGTTTTTTCAATCTATTAAGCTTTACATCTTTTAATATTTGTATGTAATGTTTTGCGTTAAAATATTTTTTATAAAATGAACAAATTCTCTCCCAGCTGTACTACAGATCACTGTGTCAAGTCTCAAGTAAAGTTGGTTTTAGACAATTGATTCATGGATGTTGCTAATGCTGGCATCAGAGAAATGAAACACAAACATCAAGATACCTAATGTAATCAATCAAACTGAAGTTCCTAAATGCTGATATTTTTTTTGTGATAGAATAAAATTTGTGTTATTTCTATTTAGTAATTGAAGACAGCAAGACTGGCAGCTCAAGATCGTCATATTTTTATCTAGCTAGACACATCCCTCAGGCATTGCCATCTGTCTATACCAGCTATCCATATAGTTTTCCTAAACAATTTGATTAAGGAGGCAGCTGTTACACTTTGCTGTCTTACTCTATTACTTGGCTGCTGTAGCGTCTATTTTATTATTGCTTAGTTTTACAATACTAACCCAGATGCTTATTAAAACATAATGTTCTTTTAGCTTGAAAAGTTTTATTTATTGTCCATGTCAACTATAAATCACAGAAAAGCATACTAAGGCTTAAAAATATTTTAACTACTCCAATATGATTACTGGGGTACCGCAGCTACATCACACATATTGCCATTAATTCATTTCACAAAGCTGTTTTCTGCCTGTGATATTCCCTCACGTTAATAAACCTGGAGTTTATCCTTGTGAAAAGTGCAATTATGTAAGTGCCTTTGGTATATCAACTCCCTTCCAAGGAAAACAGAAAAGCAGGAAGCTTGGCAAAAAAGAAACATTTAACATAAGTATCCATTTACAGAGGTACCTTAACCCCTTCACGCCTAAGGGTAAGTCCTCATGCACACTGGACGTTTTTACAGCGGCTGTTTTTTTCTACAGCCGGTAAACTCCCCAGTATGTTATCCTATGTGTCCATGCGCACATAGACTGTAATCAACGTTTTTTGGCAGGGACGTTTTTTGACTGTAAAAAAACCCAGGACTAGTGGATTTCTAGAGGAGTTTTTTTTAGCTGTAAAAACGTTCTAATGTTGAAAAACGCGGCACAAAATGGTAAAACACAGTAAACCGCTACAAACCGGCATTTGTGAACTTTTTTTGGCTCAAAAAAATTATAAAAAACACAAAAGTGGAAAAACACGGGAAAACGCTGCTAAACGCAGCAAAACACAGCTAAACGCCAATGCAAAAATGCTAAAAAAAGCAGAAAAACTCACATTTTTAATGTAACTTTACACAGCTAACATTACCAGCGTTATCAAAACACACAGTGTGCATTGGGCCTAAAACAAATCTTAAAGTCTAAGTAAAATTTTACAACGTTGACATGTGTTAGTAAAACCGTACATATCGTCACAACTACTTTGTACATCCAGATGGATTATACCTTGTTTTTTTCAGGACAAATTGGGCCTTCATTTGGTGGCAAATGGTAATGGATATCTCCTGATTTTTTTTTATTATCAAAGGAACACTGGCCCAAAATTGTAAGAAAAAGTATTTTTTTTTTATTGAGCTGTGTGTTTCTTGTTACTACCATAACCTACCACTAAAGGAAAACCCAAAATAAATTTTCCAGCTTTTGAAATCGCAGCGAACCATATATGTGTATGCTATTTGTTGTTTGTACCTGTGCTACAGCCCAGAAACAATAGTGCACCTTTTTTTTTTTTACCTAAAACAAACTGACACTAACTGATACTGATACCAATTAAAAAAAAAAATCCTGACCTTTGACCCAAACACTAACCCTGGCACTGAACTAGATCAAAACTTGATCTAGGTATTTTTGCTTTATTTTTAATTTCGTTTTTTAATATTTATTTTTATAATTTTTTTTTTTACAAACAGTTGTTTGCTTTTTTTATCTCTTCAAGGAGATAGAGAGATACAATGTATCTCTCTCCTCCATTCAGAGAGAGAAAAAACCAAGGGGGGCAGGCTTCACAGTGACTGATCACAGCGATAGCCAATCAGAGGCTATCACAGCAATTATGTGACCCAGAATCGGGAGTCCCGGGTCTTGATCATTAGAACAGGACCTGAGGCTCTCAGTGACAACCCGGTTTTTGTGGTGGGAGCACGCTGTGCGGCACGCTCCCAGCACAAAGACAGGTACGCAAATATGAGGCCCCACAGAAAAAAGCCCAGTTCTGCAAGGTTGCATATTTGTGTGATTGTCGGCATCAAGGGGTTAAAGCTGAACTCCAAGCAGATAAAAAAAGAACGAATTCCCCCATTCACTTAAGCGATTCCCCCATCCACACAAGCGATTCCTCCATCCACACTACAACTCTGCTTTCAGAATACACCAATCAGAAGCTGCAGCTGATCAAAAAAAGTTTTCCATTCGACAGAAGTCAATCATTAGAACAGGAACGGCCCATATGGAAGAAAAATATATTTGAAATATATTTTTAAAATATTCTTCCCATATATATTGCCACATATTTGAAATACTAAAATTTTGGCCATATTCAATATATTTCAAAATATAGTTCAATAAATATATATATATATATATATATACTGCATGTTGAAATGCGTTTTTATTACTAAATATATGAACAATATTTTTAAAAATACATTTCAAATATACTGTATGTCTTTAAAAATACAAATCTACATTTTTGGAATGTATTTAAAAATATATATAAAAATATATGTTGAAAGTAATTATTTCTATGTTAAAAAAATCTGAAGAATATATTTTTAAAAGTATATATTTTTTTTAAATATATTCTTCAGATTTTTTTTAACATATAAAAAAGTAATTTTAACATATATTGTTACATATATTTGTAAATGCATTCCAAAAATGTAGATTTCTATTTTTAAAAGCATACAGTATATTTAAAATGTATTTTTAAAAATATTTTTCATATATTTTGAAATAAAAATGTTTCAACATGCAATATATATATATATATATATATATATATATATATATATATATATTTATTAAAATATATTGAATATGGCCAAAATTGTAGTAGTTCAAATACATGTCAATATATTTGGGAAGAATATTTTTAAAATATATTTCAAATATATTTTTCTTCCATGTGGGGAAATTCGGCTTAAGACAGGACATATGTTACTGGCCAGATCACCAGGTAAAATATAGGGAAAAAAGCCTATAAAAAGAAAACTAATGCAAACACCATATCTAAAGATTGGTAAGCTGCAAAATATTACATTTTTGTTTTGGGTTATAATACCGCTTTAAGGCAACTTATGTTAATGTGGGACACAATGCACATAATGCAACTTACAAAAACAGAGACATGTGAACAGGCCCTTAATGTATTCTTAAACACAGTCAGTGTGGGGAACAAACTCTTCATATCTACCTTCTGTCTTGCACAACAACAATCTGGTGAGGAAAAGCAGCCTCAGAAGCCATTCAGGTGTGCTGTACTAGTTGGTCTTATGACACTGTGTGGGTCTTATCTGACACATACACATAAAGGAAAAAAAAAACTCATTAGAACACAAGCTATACATTTGATGGCATACAAAAAAATGGCTGCTCTTTAGCATAAGTAAAAATCTCTTTTTTTCCTTCACTAGCAAGAAAAATGCTGACAGAATGAGAGAGCAGAGGGAAGACTCCATCAATCTTCTGCTGTCCCTTTATTCTACGATCATATGTATACAGGAAAGGGAAGTAATATCCTGGCGGCCAGAATCTTTACCAATTTTGTATTCCTTTTATATTTTGTGCATTTTGTGAATTCTATAGGCATCTTGGTGGCAGTAATTATAGGTTAACCCTGGGTGTGGATCTCATTACTTACAGTAGTGCTTGTTCTATAATCCTAGACTGGGGTTAGGGAGGTGATCTACCTGTATTTCTTAAAGCATACGTTAGATCAAAAATATGCATTTAATCTCTGCAATGCATGCATATTTAATCCCTTTAAAGACCCCACAAGTTCAGAAAAACACCTACTGATCTTCTAGAAATGCATTTCATCCCTAATTTCTTTGTGTGAAATGACACCATGTGCCTTTTTGTGGACTTAGAGCCAGTGTGCCCAGTTTTCTGTTGTTTCACTACTGAATCCCATACATTCGCTTAATATCCACAGCTTAAAGGGGTTGTAAAGTTTTGTTTTTTTACTTAAAATATATTTACCCGCTCTGTATGCAAAGTGCAGCCCCAATCCTCCTCTTCTGGGGTCTCCCGTCGGCGCTTTGGTTCCTCCTTTTCTCTGTGTGCCACCATAGGAAGCCACCAGTCCGGTCACATGCCTGGTGAAGGGGTCCTGCAAGGCTCCGAAACATTGCACTTGCTGTAATGATGTGGTTGCTTAATAAAGCTTTGGACCCATTCTGGAGATCCATGGTGTGCTAGTGACATATACGTCTCCTCTAAGAGCTACAGCCAGACACTGCAGAGGTCCAAGGTTCAGATCTGGTCCCTGACACACAAATATGGTACATACTTACTTTGGTCCAAGCTGGTTCTTTGTAACTATGTAAGAAGTGACATACCTAATCTTCAGCTTTAAAGTGGAATTCCAAGCTAGATATAACTAAGCTTAAAACTGCTCCTACCTGTGACCCGCACTAGGAGCTGACTCACCGGAGTCTGGAGGGCTGGGAGTCGGTCCCGGAGAGCCGGAGATGGAAGCGGGTCTGAGGCTGTAGTGACACGCTGCTTCCCCCGGCATTGCATGAGCGGGAGATCCGTGCGGCTGAGAGGAGAGGTGACGCTGCGGGAGCACGTGACCAGCCGCGGAGGATCTCTGGGGGAAAGAGGAAACCGGCCGGCTTTCTGATGTGACAGGGAGCTGCCAGCTCACTGTTGCCTGTCCCCCCCGGCCAGCTGTCCGATCCTGGGTCAGGGAGACCCAGGAATACTAGGAGACCCATCCTGCTTCCCTAGGACGAATCCTAAGGAGAAAAGAAAAAGAAGGAAACAAAGCATCAGAAGCCCATGGGAATCCCCCCCCCCCCCCAGGACTGAGCAGCAGTGAAGACCCTCCACACTATCCTGGAGCCATGTTCCTGAGAAGGGAAGGGTGAGTGAGATCTGCTGGGGACTTACTGTGTTGTGGTCGCCTGAGTGATATAGTAGACCAAGGAGAGAAAGAGGGGAGGGGAGGATTCCCAGGGGTTTGAAGAGAAGAAGAGAGGAGGCCCAGGTGTCCTAGGAGAGTAAAATATATAGGAAAAGTAGCAAGCCTGTCTGCCCATAAATCTTAAAGGAGTGGTATAACCCCATCTTGAGAACATAGAAGAAAATTTACAGAAGATATGAAGAATAAAGGTCCCAAGGGAACAGGGCTCAAAGGGTCTCAAACAGGAACAATAAAGAAATTTACATCACATGGAAATATTACGCCAGAAAGGGCCCAAGGTGCAAGCGCAAAAGGGGAAATGGACATTAGTTCAGGAAATAGTCCTAGATTATCATTGGGCATGAATAGCAGTTGTAGCCAACAAATAGTGGATGGCTTGGGAAAAAAAGAAACTGATGGTGAACTACAAGTACCAAACAAGAAGGAGATGATAGAAATGTTTCAAAATCTGGAAAAACCGATAAAACATGAAATGACAGCTATTCAAGATGATTTAGGGCATCTGCTATCAAGAATAAAAGAAACAGAGGAGAAAGTTAAAATTCAGGCCCAAAACATACAGTTGTGTCCAAAATTATTCAACCCCCAATGCTGTAAAGGGGTTTAGGGACTATAGTGTACATTTGGAATTGTATTCAGAATCAAATCCTACAAGGACGTTGTAACTACCCAAATGCAACTAAAATGACATCAATTGTTTATGTAATACAGTAGTAAATGGTTCTTATGTGGTTTCTTCATTGCCACAATTATTCAACCCCTTAAAGACTACCACTCTGAAGAACAGAGGTTCATACAGGTGCTTTCCATCAGGTATTGAAAACACCTGTGGATGTCACCGAGCAGCAATCAAGCATAATAAGCACCAATTAGGCAGCTTTAAAATGACTGTGATACTCAGCTCCTTCTAGACATTTACTGGTGTGGTTACAAACATGGTGAAGGCAAGAGAATGGTCCAGGAAGACAAGAGAAGAGGTGATTTCTCTTCACAGGAAGGGCAATGGCTATAAGAAGATTGCAAAGATGTTAAACATACCAAGAGACACCTTAGGAAGCATCATTCGCAAATTCAAGGCAAAGGGCACTGTTGAAACGCTACCTGGTCGTGGCAGAAAGAAGATGCTGACTTCGACTGCTGTGCGCTACCTGAAGCGTAGAGTGGAGAGAAGTCCCCGTGTGACTGCTGAGGAACTGAGAAAAGATTTGTCAGATGTGGGTACAGAAGTTTCAGCCCAGACAATAAGACGCACACTGCGTAATGAAGGCCTCCGTGCCAGAACTCCCAGGCGTACCCCCTTGCTGTCTCCAAAGAATAAGAAGAGTCGACTGCAGTATGCCAAAAGCCATGTGGACAAACCACAAAAGTTGTGGGATAGTGTTCTGTGGACTGATGAAACAAAATTAGAACTGTTTGGGCCCATGGATCAACGCTATGTTTGGAGGAGGAAGAACAAGGCCTATGATGAAAAGAACACCTTGCCTACTGTGAAGCATGGTGGAGGGTCAATCATGCTTTGGGGCTGTTTTGCTTCTGCAGGTACAGGGAAGCTTCAGCGTGTGCAAGGTACCATGAATTCTCTTCAGTACCAGGAGATATTGGATGGAAACGTGATGCAGTCCGTCACACACCTGAGGCTTGGGAGACGTTGGACCTTTCAACAGGACAATGATCCCAAGCATACCTCCAAGTCCACTAGAGCATGGTTGCAGAGGAAAGGCTGGAACATTTTGGAGTGGCCATCGCAGTCACCAGACTTAAATCCGATTGAGAACCTCTGGTGGGACTTAAAGAAAGCAGTTGCAGTGCGCAAGCCTAAGAATGTGACTGAACTGGAGGCCTTTGCCCATGAAGAATGGGCGAAGATACCCGTAGATCGCTGCAAGACACTTGTGTCAAGCTATGCTTCACGTTTAAAAGCTGTTATAACTGTAAAAGGATGCTGTACTAAGTACTAAGATTGAATGTCACTTGGGGGTTGAATAAAACTGATAATGCTGTGAGCACAGAAAAGACATTTGTGGTTATTTCATTATAACTGTTATGTTATATTTGTCTGACCTACAAGTGCCTCTTTAATGTAAATGTAAGCAAGATGACTGAATGATCAAAAGCAATGTCAAACTGGCCAAAACACTCAATTTCAGTGGGGGTTGAATAATTTTGGACACAACTGTAGATAATCTAAGGAAAAAAATAAAACAATTGGAAAACACTCAGAAAAAATTGACCTATAGGATGGAAGCTCAAGAAAATAAAGAAAGAAGGTGTAACCTTAGAGTACGAGGAATCCCAGAGACTGCAAAAGGGGAAACACTATATGATCTAGTTAAAAAAATTCTAAAGGAGATACAGATGATACAAGAAAAGAGGACTGGCAGCGGGTCGGGGGGAGGGGGGGGGCTCAGGGTTGAGGAGGGAGAGGAGGGAGAATTAAGTAGAAAATATGTTGTGTTTTTTTTTTTTTTATTTCTCCTCTCCCTCTCTAGCCCCTGGTCTCTCCCCTCCGGAAGTAGAGACCCTCTTGGAAGCTACGGTTAAGGGAGGGAAGTATAGATTCTTGCTGAGTCTAGATGATAGAGAGAGAGGGGATCTGGGGGGGTCGGAGGAGAGGTGAGCCGTACATGGGCGGAGCTTACGCCCTAAGTTTTAAATCAATGGTGGAAATAGATCCACAGATGATTTGTAGGCAGGTTATAGGCCTAAAAATGGGTAGGGGAAAAAGAGGAGAGGGTGAGAGGAGAGGGGGGTGGGGGTGGGAGAGGGGGGTTGGGGGGGAGGGAGCGGGAGGAGAGGAGGTTGGGTTAATATTTGGGGGGGGAGGGGGGGAGGGGTGGTGGGGTTAATATTCTGCAAGATATTCGGGCCTAATAGGAGGAGACGAATTAGAAGAGAGATAGACAGAATCAAGAAGGATGGAAGAAATACAGTTTATAACATATAATGTGAATGGGTTGAATTGTCCTGGGAAAAGATTTAAGTTGTTTAAAGAGTTACATCACAGGGCAATGTCAGTGGTATTTTTACAGGAGACACATTTTGAGATAGAATCAAATGTGAAATTACAATCCAAATATTATCCAACATGGTATTACGCTGACTCTCCAATCAAAAGAGCAAAGGGGGTGGCAATAGGATTGGCAAAGAATATGAGATTTGAGTTGGAAGATAGAAAGACTGACCCGGAAGGGAGATTCCTGTTTTTGAAGGGTAAACTACAGGGAATTGAATGTACACTAGCCAATATATATTGCCCCAACAAGAAACCTGAGATCTTTTTGAAGGGCTTGCTAAAAAAATTGATAGACTTTAATAAAGGGCGTTTGATAATAGCAGGAGATTTAAATCTTTGTATGGACCCACAAAAGGATGCAACCTCCCTCGTGCAGAGAGAGGGGGGTAGGTCTCTGAGAGCCTTGAAGAAGGCGATCCACGAGTACCAACTGGTGGACATCTGGAGAATGATGCATATGAAAGACAGAGACTATACCTTCTTCTCTAATGCACATGGGATATACTCGAGACTGGACTATATTCTAATAGAACATCAACTCATTGAAATGCTGGTTAAAATAGAAATAGAGACAAGAACTTTTTCGGACCATGCCCCAGTCATAATGAAAATAGGATGGGGGAAAAGGTGGACGGGAGGTTTAGGATGGAGGTTGAATGAGGCTCTTCTCTTGGATGAGGATATTGTGCAGAAGATCAGGGAAGAGATTAAGGTATATTTTAAGGAGAATGAGACAGAGGAAGTAACGACAGCTACAGTATGGGAAAGTCATAAGGTATATATAAGAGGAATCTTGATTGCGATGGGAGCAAGGAAGAAAAAAGAAAGACGAGAGAGGGTTAGTGGACTCTTAAAGGAAATCCTGGATTTGGAGCAGATACATAAGAAGAAAATAACAATAGAAACAAGACAGAAGTTAATGGATAAAAGAGACGAATTAGAGAGATTGATGGAAGAGGAGAGGAGAAGAGTATATAACAAAGTATTAAGTGAGAGATATAGATGGGGTGATTGACCAGGAAAATACTTAATGAGAGCCCTGAATAAAAAGAAAAACAGGAATTATATAGAAAAGATAAAAAGCCCTAAGGGGGAGTTGGTCCACTTAACTAAAGAAATCATTAAAGTATTCACTGAGTACTATAGAAAGTTGTATAACATCAGCCACCAAGGTTCACCAAAAGAAACTAGAGAAGGTATTAATGAAAAAAGGATGATATATTTAAAAAATGCGGGATAGCCAAAGCTCAATGAAACACAACTGAACTCCTTGGATGCAGAAATTTCCCAGGAAGAAATAGAAGTAGCATTGAGAAGTACAGGGGGAGGGAAAAGCCCAGGCCCGGATGGTTATACAGTTAAGTACTATAAAAAATTTTGTGAAGTTCTGTTACCAAAGTTAAAGAAATATATGAATGACTTGGGAGGTGGGATAGAGGGGAGGAGGGAATCCCTTCAGGCCCATGTCGTTCTCATTCACAAGGAGGGAAAAGATCCTTCTCAGTGCTCTAGCTATAGACCAATTTCATTGTTGAACACCGATACCAAGTTGTACGCAAAGGTCCTAGCAAACAGGCTGAAAGATCTAATGCCCAAATGGATCCATGGAGACCAGGTGGGCTTTGTCCCGGGGAGAGAGGGTAGAGACAATGGGTTGAGAACTTTGATGCTTATCCAGAAAAGTAGAAAAGGGAAAGCCCCGGTGGTGCTCTTGTCAATTGATGCCGAAAAGGCGTTTGATAGAGTGGACTGGGGCTTTATGATGGACAACTTGGAGGTGCTGGGGATTGGAGAGAGAATGCGTGAGTGGATAGGTAAATTATATAGGGAGCCCACCACAATCATCACGGTAAATGGGGAGAGGTTGGAATCCATTGGGATGTCCAATGGAACAAGACAAGGATGTCCATTGTCCCCCTTGCTGTATGTTTTGACATTGGAACCCCTGCTATCAATAATAAGGAATAGTGGAGCGATAAAGGGAATACAGATAGAAAACATAGAACATAAAGTAGCGGCCTTTGCGGACGACCTACTGTTTTATGTAGGCAACCCCCGAATAACACTACCAAGTATAATGAAGATCTTGAAGGAATATGGTGAACTATCAAATCTAAAAATTAATCCAACAAAAACAGAGATTCTGAACATTAATATACCAAAGAGCGAAAAAGAAAAGCTACAAAAAGAATTCCCCTTTATCTGGAGAGAAAAAGATATAAAATACCTAGGAATAAAACTTGCTACCTCATATAAACAACTGTATAGATTAAACTATATTTCCCTGATAAATGAGACTAAGGACGAACTAAAAAGATTAGAAGGAGGAAACCCATCATGGTTAGGACGTATAAACCTAATTAAAATGGTAATTATACCTAAAATACTCTATAGATTTCAAATGATCCCAATCAAACTCCCAGAGGTTTTTTTTTAAGATAATGAGAAGAATGTTAACAAGATATATATGGAGGAATAAAAAACCAAGAATATCATATGAAACACTAAGTAGGACTAAAGAGAAAGGGGGGATGGGACTACCTGATGTCAAGAGATATTACAAAGCAGTAATTTTAGCAAGAATTTATGATTGGACTTTTAACTATAAGGGGAAAAGTTGGGTAAAAATAGAAAATGAATTGAGTGGAATTAATTTGAGTAAGATGATATGGGTCCCAGCACATTATAGAAGAAATAAAGAAAGCACAAGCACTTACACTTTAAATGTTTTAAGGATATGGGATAATTTACATAAACACATGAAATGGGAATACAACTCTATATTAATGCCTCTTGCAAACACGGAGTTCTTCCCTCCAGGAAAAGATGAGATATCAGGGAGATGGTTTAAAAAGGAAGATATCCAATTGAGAGATGTATTGGTAGAGGGGGAATTGAGAACATTTAAAGAATTAAAAGAGAGGGGAGGAGATATGTTTATTAAAATAGATGAGTGGAAATATCATCAATTAAAATGTTTTATTGGAACTCTCCCAAAACCCTTGAGATTAAAAAAGGAGTGGAATATGTTTGAAAGGCTATTAGAAACACGTCGAGATGGGAAACACGGTGTCACAAAAATGTATAGAATACTCACAGAATTAGACACAGATACAAAGTTAATTTTTATAACAAATTGGGAAAGAGATATGGAGGTGGAGATAGATGAAGATCAACAGAATAAGATATTTAGATTAGTTCACGAGAGTGTTAGTATGAGAGACGTTGAGATTAATTATAAGTGTTTGACACGATGGCATATTACACCGAGCACTGAGCACAGGATGAGGGGGGAGAATTCAAAAATGTGTTGGAGAGGATGTGGGGAGGAGGGCACGGTGTTTCATATTTGGTGGCAATGTCCAAAAATTCAGGTTTTCTGGAAGACAATAGTCAAATTAATAGAAATAATAACTGGAAATGACATAGGATTAGACCCAACCATGGGTCTCCTACATAATGTTGAGACAACAGTAAATAATTACAAAGAATCAGGAGTATGGTACTACTTAAGTGCTGCAAAAGGGTTGATTCCCAAGTTTTGGTGGAAGACAGAGGTGCCAACGGAAGAGGATTGGATCAATAGGGTAATCCAGATTAGTAGAATGGAAAAATCTTATTATATTCAGGAAGACATACTATTCGCGATGGGAAAAATGGGAAAAATCAGGATTGAAAGAGAAATATAGAAAACTCTAAACTAGGAAGTTATTTAAAGTTATTGGGCCTTGAGAGATTGGAGATCTTGCAGAGGGGAGGGAGGGGGGAAGGGGGGGGAAAGGTGGGTTGGGAGGGAAGGGAACGAAAAGAGGTCAATAGAAGGGACAAAGTAGAAATGTATGGATTATTTATATGTATTGTGTCTCTTCTCATGGAATTTTTGTAATAACATGAAAAATTTAATAAATATTTAAATTAAAAAAAAAAAAAAAAACTGCTCCTACCTCCTATTCGTACCTTGTAAAAGGAAAATGCTTATACTTACCTATACTAAGAGTGCTCCAGTCCGGGCGTGTGGTCTCTTCAGAGGCCAGCTTGAGGGGAGAGGAGAGAGTGTTGACAATGGATGGAATGTCTATTGCAGATTCAGTCTTCCCAGCCTAATGCAGGTCTACAATTTTGTTTCTGGTGTCCTTCGACAGCTCTTTGGTCTTCACCATAGTGGAGTTTGGAGTGTGACTGTTTGAGGTTGTGGACAGGTGTCTTTTATACTGATAACAAGTTCAAACAGGTGCCATTGATACAGGTAATGAGTGCAGGACAGAGGAGCCTCTTAAAGAAGAAGGTACAGGTCTGTGAGAGCCAGAAATCTTGCTTGTTTGTAGGTGACCAAATACTTATTTTTCACCATATTTTGCAAATAAATTCTTTCCAAATCAGCCAATGTGATTGTCTGGATTTTTTTTCTCATTTTGTCTCTCATAGTTGAGGTCTACCTATGATGCCAATTACAGGCCTCTCTGATCTTTTTAAGTGGGAGAACTTGCATATTTGGTGGCTGACTAAATACTTTTTTGCCCCACTGTATTATTTAGTCTGTGAGAAAGTTAGAGTCTACAAACTATGGTATATATTTGAAAATTGATCAACCCTGATGTACTGATGGCCTATTCCAAATCACCCCTCTTTGGAAAGTAGACAGTTGAAGGTATTTAGTAAGAGGCATGGCTGGTTTTTTGAAGTTGCAATTTTTTGTCAAACTTTTTTGGAAAAATTAAGTAATTAAATTAAAACTTTTTTTCACAATTATTTTCTGAATAATGTCACCAGTGCAGTACACTATGATCATATGACATCATATGGGATTCTGACTGGTGTGTAAAAAAGTTAACTTTTTTTAATTCAATTTCTGAACAATTTTTTTCTTTTACTACTATTTTTTTTTAACATGCTGTCATCAGAGTAGTTCATTGTCGCCAGTATACTACTCTGGGAGGGGTGATCATGGCTTTTTTTTAACATTACACTATTATTGCTTATAAGCAATAGTTTAACTGTCATGAATGCTTACTATTGTGATCCTGTGATTGGCTACAGCTAATCACATGGTACAGGAAGCCACTCATTTCAGTTTTGCTTACATTGTAATCAGGTGATTGCTATGATTGGGTATCACGGTTCCTGTAGCTGCCACCTGCCTGCAGTAAATGTACTGTGGGTGGGCGGCAGGTGGTTAAAGGGGTGACTTCTAGCCAAAAGGAATGCATATGTGCACTCTTCAGAGACAATGCCATCTTGTACAACTCATTCCCACTTATGACTATCCCCAACTTGCTTCAATCGGTTAGCAAAAACAAAATTCTTATCCCTGAATATTACTTTGGCAATACTAACAAAATCATTACTGCAGTTTTATTTTGGATTCAAATGGGCCTCTAAATGTATTCCTTACCTAGGAGTTTGACTGATCTCCTCTATGTTGTTCCAAGAGAAGTAACGTCCTCCTTTAAGACAAATCATGGCAGATTTAGTGTCAGGACGCTAGTCTGAAACTGTGATCTCTGTCATGTCTGGCAATGTCTCTTCTTGCTGAGCCACCTGAGTTCCAGATTATTGTGCCCTCTCTCCAGCCAATATATTACTCTTGTTACTCCTGTTGCCATCCGTAACTTTGCTACCATTCATTAATGACCTTTGGCCTGTCCCTTGACTATGCTTCTGCTTAATCAAAACTTTTGACCACGTTTTACCAACCTTTAGCATGTTTACTCACTGTGCTTATGCTTGATCCATACCTGCTATATCTGCTGTTGGACTCCAGCTTGCTCACCTCCTAGTTGGGTAATCCTGAGGACCTTGACCTGGTACTAGCATACAGCAAAACCCATCTCTGGTGAACACCGGTTAGTGCTTAGACTCCACACCTCAGGTGAGACTGCCAGGGTGACCTGCTTGTATACTTATAATGCTGGTTGGTAGGAGCCTCTCTACTGCTATAGCTATTGGTCTCTGAGCCTGACCTCAGACCATGACATTTAGATAGATGGTCCATCCTCCCTCTTCATTTTTTGGAAGGATATATTCAGTCTTGATATATTCAAGTTGAATAAATTGCCTAGGATCATTTATTTCTTCATAGCTTTTTTCATATTGATCCCTAAGTGATAACATATGGGGTGACAAGTGACCTAGAACTAACGTTTTGACACTAAAGCTGGGGGGGGGCAATCTAGGAGTTTCCAATCTAGTTGCATATCACAAAGCTGCACAACTAAATCAGCTAGCACAGACCACTACAAAGGCACCCCCATTGCCTTCCTCTGGATCAACTGTGGGTATAAGATTATAACTTTTTTTTTTCTATGGTTGAACTGGATGGACTTTTGTCTTTTTTCAGCCAGACTAACTATGTAACTATATCAATGCCTTGTCATGCTCCCTGTGGTCCATGAAAGACCTTGAACTATAAATATTTTCTCCAGGGAGTTTTTTTGCTGCAATGTTTGGTTACAATCAGATCACTTCCTATTTAAAGACTAAACTAAAAAATGCTATTTAACATCTGTCACTTAAATTATTGGAAAAGATAAAATACACAGTGAGGGGATGTATTTCAATGGAGTATAAAAAACTCCTTGCACCTAAACATAAACTACCATACATAACACAATGGGAGCAATACCTAAATTTAACTTTAGACCTTTTAGACTGGCAACAAGTAATCAATGACTGGTCAAAGATTTGTATTACTACTTGTAAAAATTCATTCGGTATTTTTACTGAAAAAAAAATTGTAATAAGACTACCCATATAGAATCTACAGTAATTATAAAATATTAATTCAACAGTACATGGTATAGGATAGCCAAGATGTGTCCTCAAACCTCATCCAATTGTTACAGAAACTGTGGCCAGATGGGCACAATGCTCCATATTTGGCAACGACGCCCCAAAATAAACAGATTCTGGATTACAATCTTTAACTTAATCTACTCCATTACAGAGCTAAACTCTGTTCACCAGAATGACCAGAATTTGCATTATTCTAAAACATTGGACAGTGATATCCCTAACATTCAAGAAAATGAGTGTTGTACATAATCCTGGCTGCCAATCAATGGAGTATAACAAACTCATTGCACCTAAACATAAGCTACCATACATAACACAATGGGAGCAATACCTAAATTTAACTTTAGACCTTTTAGACTGGTAAGAAGTAGTCAATGACTAGTCTAAGATTTGTATTACTACTTGTAAAAATTCATTTGGTATTTTTACTGAAAAACAATTGTAATAACACTACCCATGTAGAATCTACAGTAATTATAAAATATTAATTCAATAGTACATGGTATAGGATAGCCAAGATGTGTCTTCAAACCTCATCCAATTGTTACAGAAACTGTGGCCAGATGGGCACAGTCAGTGTTCCATATTTGGCAACGACGCCCCAAAATAAACAGATTCTGGATTAGAATCTTTAACTTAATCTACTCCATTACAGAGCTAAACTCTGTTCACCAGAATTACCAGAATTTGCATTATTCTAAAACATTGGACAGTGATATCCCTAAACATTCAAGAAAATGAGTGTTGTACATAATCCTGGCTGCCAGATAGCAAGAAATTGAAAACAGTTGACTGTGTCCATTGACTATGACAAACATAAATTGGATTAAATCATGATCAACAACAAACTCACATGTACACTCAATAACACACAAACCAAATTTAATAAAATATGGGGCCCATGGATACGATACATAGTGTTGGAATTGCCAGGGAAGACCGACCTCTTCCCTCTGTTCCTACCCCTTCCCCCTAATTTTTCCTCTTAATGTAGTTTTTGACAACAAAGATTTATCATCCAATAACAAAGGTCTCCTTGTCCCTGTATTCTCTCACCCCCCCCCCCCCAACACAAGGGCATAAAGGATGCAGAAACAAACTGACTAGTTCTGTAAACTACCCCCCACAGGAGCCACATGGACTTCAAGAACAACCCCAGCCCCTCTGACACACCTGGTTGATCGAAAGTTACTGCAAGTTACTGCAAGTACATGAGTATAGATACCTTTAAGTCGGCTGTGAATTAGCACCAGGAAATAGACTCAAGACTATTTAGTAAATGAAAATCAATTTATTGGTATGATAATAGATGGTGATTTGAGCATAAATGAACACACAGAAGGTTCAGACACAGTCCACTAGACAGTATAATCCCTATGCCAAGGTAACTTAGAATAGAGCTCCGTACAACTAGACTGGGATAAAGAGTAAAATCATCAATAAATAGTGCATATAAGTATTAACTGCTATGTGAATAATAATACTATAGTGTAGAGTGCACTCTAGGAGAATGGCTAGGATGTGGTGCAGTGTCCCCTGAGAGGTACTTCTCAGCATAAGCAATAGGTGAAGGTGTCTATGTAGCAGCTGTATAGGGCCAGTCTTTAGTCCTAATTCTTCAGCCAGTTAGTGCTTGGGCCCAATTGTACCAATACATAGTATGGTCCCAGTCAAGCCTGCAGACAGCAATAAGGCTACTAGATGGCTGTATGGTCAGTTCCTAAAGGGCTCACACTCTCTAGCAGCAGATAGTAAATCCCTACAGCGGCAGCTTATCAGTCCCAGTGATACTACAGCTCACCATCAAGTCACACGCAGTGATCAGTCCACTCTCTGCTCTGCACCCAGGTGACTCTAGCAGTCGGCACCCCTGGACTCAGCACTCTAGATCCTGCTCAGTCCGCTGGCTAGCAGCAGTGGTGATGCACACTAAACAGCAATGTGCACTTTACAGGCTCCCTCATGGTAAGAGCCCTGTACAGCCTGAGAAAATGTGACAGCGTGCACAGAGCTGTCACTTCCTCTATCAGCAACAACTGGAGAGATGATGGAATGATTGGCCACTTATTGCATATCTGCCTGGAGAGGAGATCTACTGTCATTGAGCCTATACTTGAGGGGAGACCATTGTGGGGAGAGTGACAAGATTTTGGAGGAGTTCCATACATGGAGGATCCATTGTAGAGATCCTAAAGGTGTTTTGGCCCTGTGCGGGTCGAGACAAGGAGGTGAGTGGGCATTGCAGCCATTTTTTGGATACCTTCCTGGCACCTGTCATTACCTAGTATTCACCGTCACAAAGGGTTTATCATCTTACAGAATTTAGGTGTTATTCACCACACTGGACTTTTTATTTGTATTTTTGTTTAGTATACGCATTTTTGTGGTATGCGTTTTTTTCTGTGTTTTGATGCACGTTATGTTTATGTGATTATTTGTTGTTTATTATCACGCATGCACCAATTTAGGTGCGTTTTGTTATTTTTGTGTGTCACATTGTTTGTTCCTATGCGGATTTGGGAATTTATGCCATTAGTGCATTTTCCTGGGGGGTCGTGTTTAGCACTTTTATGTGCAGTCCTATTTTGGATGTTTTGTCATACGGTGTATAATTTGTACATCACTTTTAGATCCAATTAGGATCATTTTGGGAACTATTGATTTATTGGTCCCATTTGGACTCTTTCATGGCACTTCTATTTTATTGTATTTTTAAACGTTTGTGTGAGTGTTGTTGGCACTTGTCATCATTATCACTTTGCATGATTTGTTTATTTTTATTATTTTCCATATATTGTTTTATATTTGTATTCACGTTTGTGGGTTTCACATGGTATTAACGCTACATCATTATTTGTATTATTCACATGTAGCTATCCATTTCGGTTGCAGTGAGCCGGTGGTAGGAAGAAGTCTGTTGCGTTGTGATGCACGTTGAAGTGCATCAAACAGTAAACAATTCCCTTATTTTTTGTCACTGCACAAAGTGACACTTCATTCATGTCACTGCACAGCAGCATGGCGCGTTGAGTTTGCTGTGTGGTGACATGCAGGGACATCTAGTGGGACGCAGGTAATTGCACTTAATGTCTAAAAAAAAAGGCGATGAAACCCGGTGATCTCTGATCGCTTCTATGCTGTTCAGGTAGATCTCCACCTCTCAAAGGTAACCTACCCCTGATCTAAGCTGTATAATGTAAAGTGCAAGGCATGCAATTGATTTCTGTTGGTAAATCATTCATTTGGTTGCAGTGTTGCATGTACTTGAAAGTCAAACTTTCACAGCACTGAATACTGAAAAATGGCATAGTAGGGATGTACCATGCTGATATTGAGGTGGATAACATGTTGATGTAATTTTAAGGTATTTTCAATATTTGTAAATTTGAAACTTTCATTAAAATAATAACTGGTGATCCTACCATGAAGGATCTTGTTCAAGCACTTCCTGCATTATAGGTTGATAACAGTATCTTATAAATATCAAGTGCAGGAGAGCGCTGGAACCATAAAGCAGCTAGCACCAAGGTATAGGTAACAACTTCTTATGGATAAATATATTGAAAGTGCAGCGCTAATATAAGTGAATAATATTATAGTGAAAATAAAGTGCAAAGTCAAACTGACATATAGCGTAAAAAAAAAAAATTGATCAGTGAAACAGTCAAGTGCAGCATATAAAAATCAAATATAAAAAATGTTCAATAAATCATTCAATAAATGTGAAACAGTAAAGTGCAGCATAAATGTAAGAATATATAAAGTCCATAAAATATCAGCGGAGTAAGAGCTATAAATTGTCCGTAATGATATAAAAACGGCAATCACGGTGAAATATTGTGAAGTGATCCAATAGGGAATCCACCACCTCTGTGAGATGTACACTCACTAGACATCTACTGGCAAACAGCATGTAAGCACATCTCATCTGGGTACAGGTAACAGCAATGAAGTCTCTGCAAGGAATGCTTAGCCAAGGGCAAAAAATGCAGGTGGACCCTCTCCAAGATGGTCACTGTTCTGACCTTTGGCAACGGCGGCGTGACGTCAGCAAGTGCGGCACCACCCCACACGTTTCGTGCGCATGCACATCTTCAGGGGTATGCTCGCTCTTCTCAATCTGTCTGGGTTATTGACATTTAAAGAAACAAGAGAGTAACTTGTTAACGTTTTGAAGATCATAAGACCATTTGCACATAGCCACAAAAAACAGAAAATGAGTGTACAGTGTAAAAAACGTCTGTTGTTATGGTGCCTGTGAGCCCAGCTACTGCATTGTTTTGCCAATAGGAATGCATTACAGAAAAATCATGCACCTAACCACCAACACCAGCGTGTACTTACAATTACATGAAGGTATATTATTCAAACAGTGGAATTTTACATTTTGAAAAATACATTGTGGGTGGGCATACCCCAGTGCCAGCAGTTTTGCATGCGCAGCGTTTTCTGTAATGCATTCCTATGGGAAAAAAACATGCTGCAGCTGTGGCTCCGGGGCGGCATAACAAAAGATTTATTTTACACTGTACACCCATACGTTGTATTTATGACCATGTGCAGGAGGCATAAGTCATTTTTAGTTGTGCTTTCCCAAACTCAAGATATACAAAGGTCATACCAATAGCTCAGAACCTCATCCACCCTAGAACCTGCACAACCAATTCCTATTATTTTTAATAAAACTGCAATCATATGTTCATTATGCAGTCACTGTAACTGTGTCAAATGCCTATAGTAAGGTTGCATTTTACTTTGTTGATAAGAAAATCATTGAGTTTGAAAGCATCTATAATTAGCAATAATCTTGGTAAAGGATCCTGTAAACATTTCACATCAGACTGGATTTGGTATAACAGTAAGTAAACGCATAATGAATTGGATCAATGGCTGTCATATGATCATAGAAAGTCATATGCTGCCATCTAGTGTGTAAAAATAATAATGCCAAACCAGTAACTATTATTATTATTATTATTGTTACTACTGTGCTGACTTAACTAATGGATTATGTCATTTCATTTTTATTCAGTTGCTGACACAGGCTGCTGAATGGAAACTGCAAACCAAAATGCTGAAAGATCAAGAGACTGTCCTGAAAACTCAGGTAAAGCGTGTGTCTCAGTCTCAGTATAAATGTCAATGATATCTTATATCAAAATAACTTCAATGTCCCTGTTTGATTTCCCTTGAAATTTACATGATAAATTGCAGTAGTAATCAAACTCCACGGTGGTAATGTAGCATAGTCTAAAACTTTAGAAGAGATCTAGCTACTAAAGACTCCAAAAAATATAAAATCTGATCCCAGTCCATAAAGGAAAAGTCTGTTTTGGGTTGGAACTGTTCAAGCCAGTCAAAACTTCCCTTTAGTTTTGGACCAAGTGGAGAAGGGTTGGAACCTTTATTAGGTTTTTTATTGCAAGTTGTCTGTATAGGAGAAATTTCCCTTCAAGCAGAACTAAAGACAATTTTTTTTTCTATTTTTTCACTTTGGGCAGAGCAGTGGCGGACCGACAACTCATGGGGCCCCCGGGCAATAGGGGATCATGGGGCCCCTGTGTCCTTGCCCAAACTCAAAAAATCAATCAAAAATATAATATATATGAACCCAAAATTTGGTACAGTATTTTATTTTACTTGCACTTTCAATGACAATGATAAGCAGGAAAAACAGAGAGGTTGAATCTCCTTGACGGGGCGCAGACAGTGATGGGGTCTAACCTCTCGTCACTCTATCTAAAACCAAAAAAAAAAAATTTTGCCTTTAGTTATGCTTTCACCACCTCCTGTCTGGATGGGAAATCTCTCAGGTGTGGACATGAATTGCAACAACACAGTTTGTTCAGTATAATGGAGAAGGGTTAGAACCTCTGTCATGTTATTGATATTGTCTGTGTTGTGCTGTCTCAGTGACCACTCCCCTCATGTTTTTATTTTGCTTTCTCAGGCATACTTCACAACTTTATAACTTAAGAATGAGGGAAACTTCGGGGAGGCAGTGACCTGTGGGGCACATAGTGTGCCACAGCAAACAGTGGGTGTGGCCAGGGGCGGACTGACAACTCATGGGGCCCCTGGGCAATAGGGGATCATGGGGCCCCTGTGTCCTTGTCCAAACTCAATAAAAATCCAAATTAAAAGGTATGCGCTAATAACAAACTTATACAAAAGTGTATATCATCATCCAAAAAACATTAGTGTTTTAAATAAATTATAGTGTCCAAACATAAATTAGTGTCCAAAAAAATATATATCTTCAGTGACTTGAACCAATTGTGAGAAATCCACCACCAAAGGAGATTAAATGAACTCACCAGAGCTAATGGCTGGTCAGATTATAAACCAGCAACAGCGCTTGTGCTCTGGGAGCAATGAACCCGATGTCCAAATAGATATGGTGATGTTTCAGATACTTCCAGATAATAATAATCACAGCCAAACAACTTTGCAGCCCAAGCTCTTATGATGAACTTCTCCACTCTTTCTCATACCTCCATGAGAACATGCAGTACACTCAGGGGCAAAAAAGAGAACATAATGGTGCAATACGTTTTTTTCATTTATCTCTTTAATAAAAAAGGTATAAGGAAACTCACAAACAAGGTGTCCAACAGACACCAGCTTCAATCGCAAAAAAAGGGTTGAGATACAGTTAACGCTCACCGCAGATCTCTCCCATACAGCACAGACCTGGTCTGCCAAAATTTATTTTGGGTGGGATATGCTGCTGACACTTTGGTGTTTTTTGTAAGTGGCGCTTTTTTCTTTTTTAATTTGGTATTGGTCCAAACTCAATAAAGCCTATGAAAAAGGTACCAGGGGCATCTCATGGGGCCCCCTACTGACCCCGGACCCTCAGGCAGTGCCCAAGTTTCCAAATGGTCAGTCCGCCCCTGGGTGTGGCAATGTTCTCTGAGACCAAAGCTTGTATGAATGGGCCCTAAGGCATTAAAATTAAGCTGTCAGAACAGAAATGTGGGTGCTGATACTTCTGAATCATTTTTTTCATATATAGCATGAACTTTCATAAATTATTCAAAAGTGGCAGCTTTCATATTTGTATCCTGAGGGTATAAATGTAGCGCCCCTCTAGATAGCCAGGGGGAAGCTATTTTTTTAGTGAGAAAGGCTGAATAGCTGCATGGGCATGAATCAGCTGGGTCAATTTAGGTTAGGGCTGAGTGCTCTGCAGTTCAGTTCCCTAATACCTCCCCCTGATCTAGAGACTTGGAGAAGTCTCTAGAACTCAGTGGGTGGGGGTGAGGAGGAGCTGGCACACTTAAGGAGCTCTGGCCAATCCCCAAGCAAGAGGCTTGGCATGGGGCCAGGGCAGCCTTTAAGTGTGACAGAGCCTGCTCAGCAGCAAGACAGTTTGGGTGGAAGATGAAGTGGAGGCTGGAATGCAGGAGCCTGGGAGGTGGCTCAGTGGGAAGGGGCCTACCTACAGGCTGAGTCTGGAAAAGAGGATCTTTCAACCTCAGCAGTCCCCTGAGAGAGGAACACCTGTGCAGCAGGGAAGGAGCCAGCCCAGCAGAAGGCCTGAAGGCATACACCAACCCAACAAGCTCACAGGATAGGAAGAGTGAGTACTCTTACACCCTCTAGGCCGGATAAGGGGAAAGGGCATTCAGGTGGGAAATCCGACTAGCCCTTATCTGGGACTCTTTGATCTAAGGAGACAGATTCTGGATCCCCTTGCCCAGGGATTCACCCAGTACAGCTAGATGAGGAGAGGATTCATCTGGGGTCTGGGGTGGTACATCAGGAGAGGCTGAAGAGCACTCCAGGAAGCAAACCCTTTTTTCTGTATTGAGACTTGTTGCTAAGAAGTTGTCCTCAGTTGCAGTTCCCTCGGGCATCCCATACACCCCTCAATCCCATCCAAGTTCAATACTCCTAATAAAACTTAAAAACCAAGCTCAAGGACTGTTTACTGTCTCCAGAATGCAAGTCTGTGAAAAATGCATGTTGCCTGGCTGTGCAGGACTAGACCTTTTTTTCATACTACAAAATAGAAGTCTCTGCCGAAAATTTGCATATCATCTCCATTTATTCTATGAAGAAATTTAAAATAAAATAAGCAAATTGGAAATTACCTAATATCAGTGTGATGTGTTACTTGTGCTGCTGTCTCCTGCTCTGGTTCAACAGGACTGTAGAATGAAAACACCAGCAGCAACTTGGGTTAGTAGAAACCATTAATTAATAAGGCAAATGAAAGGGATAGAGGTAACTCTTCAGAGAAATATACATCATCCATGTGTGTTTTCACATTATTGGTGAGTAATTAGGAATCATGCTCTAGTAATTTTAAGTGAGGCAAATTACTCTTCAAGGCAGAGATAATGTATTGCACATATTCATTTATTTCACTGATATAGGTTTCATTTCATACATTCATCACTTTATCTCAGAGGTTAAAGTAAATATAATTACAGTTTTATAACTTTATTACTTAGTGTTTTATGGAGCTGCCCAGATTCATTGTGCGCTAATTATCAGGTTTATCCAGAATACATGCTTTATGTTTAAACCAAACTTACATCATCATAATATTGTTGGTACTTAGAGTTTTGAATTCTTTGCAGATAGGCCTGGGACTTTTGAACACCAAGACACTTCTATATTAAGAAAGTCACCCCATCTGATCTTAACAGTTTCTGGCCCACCTATATCTTCCTGTACCTTTATAGTTGCCCATCACTATGATGGACAGGCTCACTAAACAATAGTGAGGTGGCAGGGGTAGGAGAACTTGGACTTGAACGTGGACATTCTACCAGAAATCTAAAACCACATTTAACTAGAGGTGCCAAAATAAAGTAAATATGCATGTGTCAATTTATTAGTTTAATTGGTAAACTTTGGTGACAGATTTGCTTTTTTGATGAAGTGAACTCTCCATAGGGAAAAATAAATAGGACTTCAGTAATTTGAGTTATTTGCAATATTAGCTTAAAAGGTAACTCCACTTTTGTAGGAAGAAAACCTAGCAAAAAAAATAATAATAATGTAGCGTATACAAATGCTACACAAGTCATATTGTAATTGGTATTAAAAACTATCTTTCCTTTTCAATCTGCAGTGCTGTAATTTTCTATAAAATGCAAAGCAATATGGCTACCTGGAGGCTTTTTTGTACATAGATGGTGTATAGAACGCCCCCTAGAAATGTAATTTCCTGCTTGTGTGATTGGATTACTGATTTACCCAGAAGTCTGCACAAGATACAAGTCAGATTTTTGGCATCCCCTGCAACAAAAAATGTAATTTTTGGTGATATACTCCCAAAGGGAAATCACTTCAAAAGGGCTGCAGACCCTGCAATTTTTCTTATTAGAGCCCTGCAGGTCCAACAGTTGATTGATAATTATAAAGACACTCCCATACAGATTCACTCTGCACATGGACACAAACAAACAGCTATTTCTCCAGAATAACAAAAGGTTGGAATCTACAACAAAGTTTGTTAAAATCCTTGCAACACAGGTGGAGTTACTCTTTAATAATTCTTAATAAATCATTTGCACAGTCATGTAAATACCTAAAGGTGAAAGGGCCATTTATATAAAATATTATATTTAAATTATTTTTTATTGTTTTTGAATTGAATGTTTATTAATTTTGTACAAGAATTTTTTTGCTATGAACTATTTAGCATTAAGCTTTAAAAAATGTATGCATGCAAATATCAAAACTATTTGACATTGCAAAGAGCTAATTTTTACAAAAACAGGTGAAAAAGAACACCAATGTCTTGTGGCTGCTATTGCTTGTGCTTTGCCAATACAGGGCAGTGTTGCACGCCCGAGCGGGCATGCAACCGTCCCTTCGATGTCTGTTGTGTCCACCAGACACAGTGGAATGAGAATCCCAGTAATCAGCACCCATAGATTAGGTTTTCTTGGGTTCTCCTGTCCCACCGGGGAACCCAAAAATGCAGCTGGCAGTTCTCCTGGCTAACAGTAGAGCTGATCAGAGACTGGAATGCCTCCAATCATCTCTATGGTCTAATAGACTAGAAGCTACGAGCATTTCATCATTTCCGCTTCACCAGATATAAACAGCGCCATTTTAAAATTGGGAAGAATCTAATCACACTGATCTTGGTGCTTTAAGGGCAGAGGAGAGATCTAGAGTCTAATAGACCCCAGATTTCAGTGATTGAAAAAAAAATGAAAGGGACAGTGTAAAAATAAGGAAAAAATTAAAGATAAATAACTAAAAAAAATAATTACCCCCACCCCCTTCCCCATGCTCGCTCGCAAAGGCAAACGCAAGTGGCGGTCCCGCGGTGGTATGTTAACAGAGATTGCACCATGCATGTGAGGTATCACCGTTAACATCAGATCAAGGGCAGTAATTCTAGCACTAGACCCCCTGTGTAAAGTGATGACCTGTAAAGGCTTTTAAAGAGTCGCCTATGGATATTATAAATGTATGTAATTTGTCACCGTTGCACAGCGGTGTAGCATGGGCTTTCCTGATTCTGCTCTGTACAATACGGCACATATGACTAGACACAAGAACCAGAAACTTTGGGTCGCTCTGGAGCAGGAGGCTGCTTGTGCACCGCTCCCTGGATTACCTTGGGCTGGGAAGCAACATGTTGCCTGTTTAACTATACATCTCCTGATCAAACCTGCATTCGCCGAGATGAATACATTTTTTGCAATCCACACTGCACAGTTTCCCTTCACCCATGGTGCCGATAGTGGTCACCCTGAATTCTCCCAGGGTCTTAATGGATGACAGCCCAATTTTTCAATCCCTCTGATGGTCTGATGAAAAGGCTGTCTGCCTTGAAACGCGTGACTGCCCCTTCCTATGGCTCCACACGATGTCTTGACGTCACTTCTGCCCGACAGCCATCTTGGCTGCGCTCCAAGCTGGCTCTGCTACGTGCCCTCACCCACGGTGGTGAGAGAGGCCAGGAACACCTGTCCAGAGCACTTTTTTTTCCCTGCAACGCGACTTCCTGGACACTCATCCGCCCTCCTCGCTCCTCCATTGGGACCCGCTAAGGAGCGCCAGCCACTACGAGAGCCTTGGCCCTTGGTACCTCGGCCATCCGCTCCAGATGTCCAGCCTAAATGATATCCTTCAATTATTACCTGATGCCTGTTATACACCCACATCTTGTGAGTTTTTAAACTTGTGTGCATTAAACTTTTACTTTCTTACTACACTTAGTTTGGCGCACCTCTCTCTCCTCTATTGTTATTCTGAATAGTCTGTCTTAGTACAAGCACTGTTTATTCACCGCAAATAATATGTAAATGGGCCCTAAAATGTATTGGCACTACATAGCATATATCTTATATGATGCACAAAATAGTGTAAATATATGTCATTTATATAGGGCAATGTATTTCCTTGAAATTTCCAAGCCAGGAAACTGTTTGCCCTGTAAACAAAGGTGGTCCTCCCATTACACACCCCTGACACATTATATTGATTACTATTAGTAACTCATTCTGATATATAATATAAGGTTCCACACTGCCAGCCACAAAAGGCACACAAAGGTTGGAGACAGAAAATGTAAAAGAGACCTTCTGCCCACTTTGTATCAGGACATCTATAACAGATGACTAGAAGAATATAAACTATTACTTCCTTCTGGGTGAACAGTAAGGCTAAATTCAGATGGCTGAATAGCAGTGGACAGTTTGCATTCAGATGTAGCTAAACACCACGTCTTGACTTGTATGCACTACGGCCACATACAGTTTGTGTGCAGCTAGAATGGTTCAGAAACACCAACCCTGAGTGCACAAGGTTGGTTGGAGGCTCTATTCTCATGTAACCACTCAGATGAGCAGTTACATGTGAACAGCAGCAGTGCTAGCCATTGATTTGTACAGAGTTCCTATACACTACACAATCTACTTATACTACTTATACTACAGCCGACCCTGGCCACGGCTTTTTGGCTGTCTGAATGAAGCCTTAAAAATTGACTTTCATTTGGCCAATTCTGCACCATTAGACTTATAGATTTTAGATCATTTTATGAGTAGTCTATTGTGAAGAAAATGTTAAAGTTTGATTCTCTTCAAAACAAAAATCCTGTTTCTACTGTTATCCATAGAATGTGGATGATATATTATCCAAAAATGATAATTGTTTCCTCAATATCCCAGAACAGTCATACAACATAATTACTTTTTTCTCTCTTGTAATTCTTGTGAGTGTAATCACTTATTTCTGTTTCTGCATAGTTTATGTATTCAGTTCTGCAAGCATTGGCACCTGTGATGACAGTCTTGAAGGAAATCGTTAATTATAATTTGTGAGCAACATATGGGTTCATTAGAAATGCTAAACAGAGGAAATCTTACTCTGGTTTGACAAGAAGGTGTTATGACTCATAAAAGATGTTAGATACTTTGAGCATTTTGAGTTTGCCTCCATTGATTCATCACCTTAATGGGATTTTGACAAATAACATTTAGTTTGTACAAATTTATCTTTCTTTGAATTTTAATTATTCCCACTTTTTTTTTCTACTGACAGATTGCGCTATACTCGGAGAGATTTGATGAATTTCAGAATTCCCTGACTAAAAGCAATGATGTTTTCACAACTTTCAAAAAGGAAATGGAAAAGGTTATTTTTTTTCCTTTATTGCAGTTCAGTTTATGAAGATGTTACTTACCCAACAGAATCCTAGTTACAACTATATGGTCTTTGAAAGCTCTGGATCTTTCTGTCTCATGTTGTTATCATCCCTTTCTGTGTAGCATACACATAGCAGTGTGGGAGTCTTAAATTAGTAATCTAATTCTTCAGAATTTTCTGTCAGCCAAAAGTGAACAGGAGCAGTAGGCCAATCTCAACTGTGCATGGGCCAAGGGTTGCCATCTCAAAGTTTACATTATCAGCTATTGTGGTGATAATGTAACATAATAAAAACCCTCTATCTATGTTGATATAGGTAAAAAGAGGAAAGACACAGTGCTTATGCTGCCCACTGATCTGTACTTACCAAGCAAAGCCTACCTAAGGTAAACATATATGCAGTTTGAGATTACTAAGAACAACTTACCTTTGCTTATCACTGTGTCAGAACCAGAAAATATCTTATATGTTGTTACATTGACCGAACTTTAGATCAGCAAAGACAGTATGTTACATTTGTAACTAGTAATGAGCAAACCTAGCAAAGTTTGGTTCCTCGGATGTTCATCAAACCCAGCAAGAAATCTGCAAACCCTTAAGGCCAGTTCACACTATGCCCTGATATGAATCGTACAGGAACGCACTCTTGGTTTGGAGTTTTAATTTTTGAATACTTGGCCACTGTGCATTCCTGTGTGATTCATATGTGAGCCTATGCGTAGTGATTCATGGCCATTCATTTGAATGGGATGAAATCGCATCGCACTGCGCTAAAAGTAGTGCATGCACTACTTTTTTTTTAATGCACGGCAACTGCATCGCATGGTACTTTGTGGTTTGGTGCGGACTGGTGCAGGCAAATGCAATGTGTTTGCGACCTGTATTCAGGGTGTCGTTAACTTTAACTGACCCCACAGCAGATCTCTAGGGTTGTTCTCATTACGATTGGAATGCGGTGCAGGAAGTCGCACTGGAAAGCTGCTCTTCCTCAGCGTATTTCAGTGTAAACTAGTACTTAGTGCACCAAACAGCATGGTGCGAAGTACCATGCGATGCAGTTCCCGTGTGTTTAAAAAAAGTAGTGCATGCACTACTTTTAGTGCAGCACGGTGCAATTTTTATCCCATTCTAATGAATGGGCATAAAATCGCACTGCATAAGCCCGGATATGAATCGCACGGGAACTCACAAATGAACAGATTAAGAAAAAAAATGTTCAACTTATCACACTGTTAAAAAAATCATAAAATGATAGGAAATATGTATAACTTATAAAAGAGTGCTCAGTGCAATTCAAAAACCATACTGTGCAAAAAAATGCTAATAAAAGAATGAATAAAACTTTAGTGAAAACATGCAACATGTGATAAGTGAGTTGAATAAAGTGCACAAACTTCATTCGATTTCTTCATCCCAAAGTTTTCTTAGGATGAAGGACTGCTTGACCTCCTTGCTGCTGCCTAACAGTGACTCGGTCACAAACGGCAATAAAACATCTCCTGCTTTAAAAGCGGCTGTTTTTTTGAGTATCCATTATTAGGAATTTCACACTTTTACATACTAGCAGGATGGTGAGTGCAAAGGAAGTGGTCCTGTGGGCCTTTCCAGCTCACAATCCATTAATAGACCTGGGGCCCCTTGCAATGTGCCTCCCGAAGGACCTGTTGGTCAAAGCCTGGACTTCTGTTCACACACTCCTCAGAGTCTTCCCAGCTCTGTCATTCATGGCTCCTTTCTTTGCATTATCCAGGAAGATATTTTTGCAACAATGTTGGATTTTATCAATAAAATCACTGCTATGATAATAAATTTGAATGCATAAGATGAGAATGGTAACCTATTCTTTTTAGTTGAGTTTATTCCTGAGGAGGTTCATTTTGGTTCTTATTGATGTGGTGTGTACATGCCTGTATATGGAGCAATCTACGTCTGAATTTTCTAACATTACTAATCTGGGCTCGCTTTAAAGTCTCCAGCCTGTCAAAATTTTCCTAGTACACTTGTTACTGCAATCTCTTTTGTACGGCAACTAGTCAACTCCTGCAAGCTATTTTGTCCTCCCACATATTTTATTGAGAAATACTCTATTGAGGAGGCATTTATTAAGAAGTGGGTCCTTAGCATTGTGAACCCAGCCAATTATTTTCTTAATGCCTGTGGAGAACATTCCAGTGTTTGAGTATCCAGTTGACAAGAGACTGGAAACTGTTTCCAAGTACCTCTTCTGTACTGTACTGCACTGCACTGCAACCCATCATTTTCATCATATCCAAACCTTGGGCATATAGACCTAGCCTATGACTTAGGCATCTGAAAAGATCCTAAATGATCATTCAGTTTTGCAAAAATTAAAACTTACTGTATGCATGTTGCCACACACACTCTGGTGTTGATGGGCTTGTGGATATCATACGTCTCATATCCAGAATAAGGATCCTGTCTATGCATATGTGGAGGACTCTTTGGCCAAACTGTTGGTCTGCAAAACAACAGTGCAAAAAACACTGTCTCAGGTGGCAAAAACTCCTACCTCTACAACCTCTAAAACAAAAAAGAAAAGTTCCTCCCAGACTTCTAAGTCCAAGTCTAAAACTCTCTTCCATAGCAAACCTTGGATTCCCTAAACTTGTAAGCCTGCGAGCAAGTCTTCCTCACAATGAGGGAACTTTCTCATTTCCAAAAGTGGGGGTATATGTGTTAGCCTTTGCAACCACCTGAACTGACAGCATCTCAGGTGAATTTTGTGATGTCCACGGGCTATAACCTAGATATTCAATCTCTGCTCCTGCCTCACGTCATGTTGTCAAACCTACCAATATCTCTGCAATAATTAATAGACCTCCACACTACTCTGGCACAACTCCTCCCTTAAGAAGTCATTGTCATTTTTCCAGAAAAGGTTTCAGGGTTTTTATTCCCTATCCTCAGACCACAATGGGGCATACAGTGTATGTCTCATTCCTATTCTGTATCTAAAATCACTCGTCTTTATTCAGGTGTAAGAATTCCCCATAGAATCCATCCGGCCAGTGACTGCTTCCCTCCTACAGTAGGATTTTTCAGCTTTTGTGGATATCAAGGATTCTTTCTTGCATGTTACCATAGGTATAGCACATAAACACTACCTGCACTTTGTCATGGTCACACACCGCTATCAGTTTATAGACCTACCATTTGGTGTCCACTGCACCTCAATTATTCACCAAGGTGCTAGCCCTGCTGTTTGCACTGTTACACTCAAAGTGTTTTCCTGTCAGAAGATATCTGGACAACTGCCTGCTGAGTGAAATTCAGGTAGATCCTATTAGTCAGTTTCCAAAAGGCTGGTCAGATTCTACAAAGGTTCGGCAGGATTCTAAACCTTCAGAAATTAGCTCCCGCACCAGCTAACTCATCACTTAGAACATCTGCATCTTTCCTAGATGCAGCTCAGTCCAGAGTTTTATTTCTCAAGTCAATCTCCTGACTTTTTGCTCCCAGGTTCATTCTACGGTCCAGGTTCTAGCCAACTCTTTTTGCATTCAAGCTCTGGGCTTGATATTGAAATCCTTCAAGGCAGTCCCATATGCCCAATTCCACTCCAGACCATTGCAACTTGACATTCTGGCTGCTTGGAACAAGCAGGTGCAGTCTCTGTATACACCCTTTTACCTGGCACCCAGGACCCTGTTCTCTGCATGGTGTGAGGCAAGGAAGTTTTGTCTCAAGAAGTACACTTTGGGACACATCCTGACCTTGCTCCAATCTGGTTTTGATTAACATTTGGCCCTGAGTACCATCAAGGGACAAATCTTTTCTTTTTCAAAGATGCTTGCTTCTGACTTCTTGGTAAAGGCCTTTGAACAAATGGGTATAGGTACCTGTGCATCTGCCTCCTTGGGATCTCAGCCTGGTGTTGCCAGCTCTTACAAAAAAAAATCTCCTTTGAATCAGGCATAATATTGTCTCTACTCTTAATCTTAAGGTAGTCTTCCTTTTTGCCAACACTTTTTAGAGGCCAGTTTCTGAGTTAGTGGCCTTGTCTTGCAAGACCTTTTTCTTGTTCTTTACAGAGACAAGTTTGTCTTGAGGCCCAGGGCCACTTCCTTTCACTTTAACCAGGACATTGTGCTTCCATCTTTCTGTTCTTCTCTGGTACATCCTGAGAAGATTTCACTCCATTGCTTGGATGTAATTAAGCTGTTTGCGATTTTATTTCTTTGATATAGCTTCTTTCAGACTAAGTGACTTCCTTTTCATAATTTCAGAAGGAACAACATGCCTCTTGTTCCACCATTTCTGGATGGCTCAGGCAGCATATTGTTCAAGCCTACAGGCTTAAAGTGGTTGTAAACCTTAGACATGAAATATGAACAAAGCATATCCTTCTATAGTTTGTACCTGTTGCAGTCTAGAGCACTAAGTGTCATTTCATGTCTTGGTCCTCTGCTATCTGCATGAGTCCCTTCTGACAGATTTTCTTGTCAGAGAAAAAATAGGGGAGGGACCTCCAGCAGACAGCCTCAGCTCTGTTCCTGTGTGCTGTGTCGGGGGGGGGGGGGTGTCCCTTCCCTCCAATCAGCTTTCAGCCCTCCTCGCTAAATTCTGCAGAGCATAACAAGAACTCCCTGCCCTTTTTCTCTGGAAGCTCAGACAAGCTGTAAAAATTCTGCATTTTGATCAGATGTAGAGGAGAGGTGGCTGCAAATAAACAGGTAAAACATATGTAGGAGGATTTGTTTAATCTGTGTGTATCACCTGAGTTCAGTCAGTTCAGAGTATATAAATAGAAACAGAAAAAATACGAGCGCTGGATACTCAACCAAAGAGAGCGGCTAGCATGAAAGGCAAATACCAGGAGCCTCAAGAGAAATATATAAATAACCATGCAGCGCTAACACGTACAATGATGCATGCAAATAAACATTTGGTGCAGGTGGTAACTAGTGAACACTATTAAATATTAAAAAGGATTATCTAAAAAGTCCAGAAATAGTAATGCTGGTGAATATAAATCTTTCAACAAGAGTGTTCTTGCGGTGCATAGTATATAGCAATTTCAGGACATAAAGGTGACACAATATGTGACTTCTGTGACCATATTCCTCCCGCAGAAATGAGTGTAGATTGCACTAACCAGAGAGCGCAATCTTAATGCGCATTTGAGTGTTAACCAACTCCTGGTCATCCGGCTACTGCAAGCTGGAACTGGATCACAGAGTGGTCATCTGGCCTGTATCAGCTGGGCAAACATCACAACCTCAGGGACACCAGATGTCAGAGGACGTGTAGTCGTCTCACCACCAGGGGGAGTCTAGCCAATCCTGATGTGGCCACCAGATCATCCCAATAAGCCTTGAAGGAGGGAGGGCTCGGAAGTAACGAGCCAAGACAGTAGAAGATTCTGATAGTGTAGTACTTTATTATCCACATACAGATAGCTGAAAAACTTACTCACATGTGTAGTGAGCAGCTGGTGTCAGAGAATTCCAAAATGGCCGCCGGCTGTCCACAGGGGCCATGCAGTGTGACGTCAAGGGAGGTGCAGAATACCCTGTGACGTCACACTGCATGGCCCCTGTGGACGGCCGGCGGCCATTTTGGAATTCTCTGACACCAGCTGCTCACTACACATGTGAGTACGTTTTTCAGCTATCTGTATGTATATCTTTTTACTGTGGATAATAAAGTACTACACTATCAGAATCTTCTACTGTCTTGGCTCGTTACTTCCGAGCCCTCCCTCCTTCAAGGCTTATTGGGATGATCTGGTGGCCACATCAGGATTGGCTAGACTCCCCCCGGTGGTGAGACGACTACACGTCCTCTGACATCTGGTGTCCCTGAGGTTGTGATGTTTGCCCAGCTGATACAGGCCAGATGACCACTCTGTGATCCAGTTCCAGCTTGCAGTAGCCGGATGACCAGGAGTTGGTTAACACTCAAATGCGCATTAAGATTGCGCTCTCTGGTTAGTGCAATCTACACTCATATCTGCGGGAGGAATATGGTCACAGAAGTCACATATTGTGTCACCTTTATGTCCTGAAATTGCTATATACTATGCACCGCAAGAACACTCTTGTTGAAAGATTTATATTCACCAGCATTACTATTTCTGGACTTTTTAGATAATCCTTTTTAATATTTAATAGTGTTCACTAGTTATCACCTGCACCAAATGTTTATTTGCATGCATCATTGTACGTATTAGCGCTGCATGGTTATTTATATAGTTCAGAGTATATGTGAGGGTTTATAACCACCTTAAGGATAAGGTTCCATTTATTCCTGTCAAGGAGCACTCAACCAGATTAGAAAGTGAATCTTGGACTTTTCCACATCAGGCTTCTGTTTTACAGATTTGCAAGGCTGCTATGTGGTAATTGGTTCACTCATTTTTTAAGTTTTACCAGATGAATGGTCAGGTCTCATCTGATGTCAACTTGAGACGTAAGATCCTTTAGGCAGCTCCCAGTTCTTTTTACCTAGTTGTTTTTTTGTGGGTCTGTTGGTGCTTTATTTGCAGTGTTGCCCACTGTTGGACCGGTTTTGAACAGTACATACATCTTTCTTTCTGACCCTGTGCCCCTAATGAACGATTAGGAAAATAGTTTTTTTGACTTCCCATCAAATCCATTTCCTGGAGTTTATTAAGGGACACAAATCCCTCCCCTCTGTCTTTATGATCAATTCCTACTACTGCTTCTCCACAAAGCTGAAACATGATTGGGAGGGGTTATACCTGACTAATGAACATCTTTTTTGTTTGCCAGTGTCCAATTTTCCAGTAGGCAGCAGTATAACCCACAAATCTCTGAATTCCTTCTGACCCTAAGTCCTTTAATGAGAGAATCAAATATACCATTTCACTGCTTGTTACAAAAGTGTGAATACTTTACTGTCCATATTCTGTGTAAATGTGAATTTTAAGAATAAATAAGTATATTATTATCATTTTAAATATTAATAAAGGCGATGCTGATTGCAAGCTATATAACATTTTCTTGGTGACCTTGTGATAGCTAGTTATACAACAGAACCTAAGGATTTTGTTCTTCATTTGAAAAAGTATTAAAAAGATATGTGTTTCCTTTGCTCCCCTTCTGAGTAAAATATATAATATTGTATACAATGGTGTACAGAAAAGTAAAATGGATTCCAATAATCCTGAGGTGTGGTGGGAGGACTATGAGTGCTTTCACAAGTGATTTCCACTGTGGGTCTTATTGTCATACTACTCATTATTTATTACTGATGATAATTATAATCAACATATGCTTGTTCCTTGGCTCAGGCTGTAAACTATACAATGAACTATTTATTAAATTTGAGTAATAAAACAAGTTTAATAAGTGTAATTGTCTTCAACTGATATATATTGAAAGCATACAGTTGCAATTCATGCAAAATGAACACCTTGTATAATGAAAGTTTATGTAGCAATTTATATGTTTCAAAACAAAAGCATAATTTTTTTTATTTCAGAATAAATCTCCTCAACTCACACAAACTCGACAGTGTTGTTAAATATTTATGGTGTAATAGATTTTGTCTTTGAACAGCACTCATAAAATGTAATTACCTTTGTCAAAATACAATGATCATTTCAGCAATGTGATTTTTTTCTGTAACACCTTGTTCATTTTATTTTTTTGTAGCATGCAGTCATTTGTTTTTATGATTATGTGCTAACCTAAACTTGCGTTGTGAATTTGTCAGATGACAAAGAAAATGAAAAAGCTGGAAAAGGATACGAACACCTGGAAAACACGGTTTGAGAATTGCAATAAAGCTCTGCTGGACATGATTGAAGAGGTGAGAAATGTTACAATAAGTCATCACTGGCTAACAGAGCTGAGGATTACATTTTTTTTCCTATGGAGAAACATTCTGACAATTTCCAAGTTTTTACTAATCTTTTCTTGACCCCACACATTCTGTAATGAAAATAAAAAAAGAAAACATTTTGTAAAGAAACATTATCACGCAAAAAGTAAGGATTTATTGTGGACCTGAAATGAAAAAGTGAAGAGTTGCTATGTTATAGGAAACATCTAGAAATGTTTATTGTGCTAAACAGTACTCTGAAAAATCTACCGTGTCTTGAATTCCACCAGAATAGCAATCCATTTCATGTGCCTAGGCACAGTACTGTATATCTGCAGTGTGAGAGCATATTAAGCTGGCCATACACAAAGATTTCCAAATGAGCATTCGTAAGAACATTTGTACCAAAATTCTTATCAGTACATTCAATGACTTGATGAATGTCATTTGAAAGTGCTTCAAATTTTTCTTTGGTTTTAACACTGAATTAATGGAATGTCCGGAATGAAAAACGCATTCACTATTGGAAATTTTTTCATAAGAAGAAAATGTTTCAATTTTTCCATCTATGAATGTCAGTTTGACCCCACTAACAATTAGAAAATCAAACAAATGTCCTAATTGGAAAATTTTTCTTACAAAATTCTACAAGCTTAATTCACTATATGGCCAGCTTAAGGCACTATGCCTGTGATTGCTAGTTGCTTGAGATTTGGGCAATGGTTTGGGAATGTCGCTGCTGGGAAAGCTGTACCTGAGGACCTGCAGTGCAAACATCTGCCCATACTTTCTGAACTTGTACTGCCCTGGATTATTACCCCACCAGTCAACAAACCACTATTCATTGCAGCTCTCACATGAGGGAGCAAACAAAGCCTGTTCTTCCACCAAGATAGCAGCCTCCACACAGAACAAGGTATGGTAAATTAATACTGATGACCAGGGGAAGACTGATAACTCATGGGGCCCCCGGGCAATAGGGGATCATGGGGCCCCTGTGTCCTTGCCTACACTAAAACCATACCCAAAAAGCCTATGAAAGGTACCAGGGCATCTCATGGGGCCCCTGTGTCCTCACCTACACTCAAACCACACCCAAAAAAGCCTATGAAAGGTACCAGGGGCATCTCATTGGGCCCCCTACTGGCCCCAGGCCCCCGGGCAATAGTGGATCATGGGGCCCCTGTGGCTTTGCCTACACTCAAACCACATCCAAAAAAGCCTATGATTGTACCAGGGGCATCTCATGGGGCCCCTTACTGACCCCGGGCCCGAGTTCCCGAATAGTCAGTCCGCCCCTGCTGGTGACTAGCCCTGTGTCTACTCATGTGACTAGTCCAGTGTCCCCTGCTAACCTTCCACAATTCAGGTCATTTTAAATATGCAGTGTTGTACACAAAATAAAATTTTAGCAGGCAGAGTATGATATGGCGCTGTAAAAAAAAAAACATAAAGATTGATTAAGTGATTGGTTGACTAATTGCCTTCTCAGGTCCCAAGGAATTGGGCGTTATATCAGAGCGCACAGCATGTATTCTCAGTTAGCATGCCTTGACATCTGAGGCAAATAGACTACACTGAACTGAATGGAGCAGGAACAGGCCCCTCAAAATGGGGACTACATCCATAAAGTGGTTCTAAACCTAAACTATTCTTTACCTTAAAGTACATCTCCTGTTGGTCACAAACACTTATCTGAGTCCTCTATCGATCCATCGCTGTACCTGGGTACAGGTCTTGTCTCCCTGCACTCACTGAGAGCAGCCGGATCCATAGGCTCCTGCTGCTGTCCACCAAATCCTTTAAGGAGGGAGTGGGGCGCATGGCAGCAAGGTATCATATAATGATGGGTGAATCTGCCAACGTTCAATTCACCAAGTGTTCAGTGTATCTTGCTCAAAGTTTGGTGAACCTGAACTTACAGACAATCGCACTGAAGTCTTTCAGGGAGGAATCACATTATTAAAGCTTGCAGGCAGCTTTGCGGGCAACATTGAAAATACACAAAGTGCATGCATGGGTATGCCTTAAAGCTTCAAATGGTGTTACTGTATGATTTTCACAGACAATCTCAACAACAGTGTACATGGCACATGTACATATATTTGGATACAACATTTATTTTTTTCTTTTACAATTATCTTGGCTTACATATAGCAGCAGCATCCCAATCTGAATCATTTCAGTTTGAGAAAAGAAGATTTAGCTACGACACATGATCTTCAAAAATGGCCAATAATAGGAACAAAAAAACAAGGCAGCAAAGTTGTTCATTTCCCAAAAAGACAGTATCAGAATTCATTAACTGACCCTAATCTCTCCCTGTACAGTTTGACAGCTTCCCCTATGCTTTCTCTGCAACAGGTTCCAATTCACAGACACAATGGCTTCTTTATGCCTGCCCCTCTTTTATAGTGAGGGGGCTGTTTAACCAAACGTCCACTAGTTGGCCCTGCTAAGCTTGCTGGCCATGTCTCAAAGGCCATGCAGCAAATAAGAAAAAAAAGAAGAACTCAGACGATTGAATCTGCACATACATTTGCAGAGACTGTGAATCTCGAACCTGCAGGACTCGCCATAGAACACATGGTAGTGGTGAATCAAAACCTCATCCCAAGTTAAAAAACAATCTTTAAATCCAACAGAATCAGCTGTCTAGCAGGAATGAGACTGCATGAGGAAAAACCATGTTCTACTAACATGTTGGGGCCTCCAAAATAAGTTTGGTGGAAAACATTTTATACAATGGTGAGGCTGAGCACAGCAGCAAGGTACAGAGTAGTTTTTCTGTACCAACAAGGTCCCTTACAGGCAGGGGCAGACTGACAACTCAAGGGGCCCCTGGGCAATGGGGAATCATGGGGCCCCTGTGTCCTTGCCCAGACTAAAAAAATAGCCTATAAAAAGGTACCAGGGGCATTTCATGGGGCCCCCTACTGACCCCAGGCCCTCGGGCAGTGCCAGAGTTCTTGAATGGTCAGTCCGCCCCTGCTCACATACATTTCAAATGTTTCCAAATGTGTTGTCCACTGAATCACAACAGTGAGGACCAAAAACACATTGGTCAACTTAGGAAACTTAGCACAGCAGATGAAAGCGACATCCTGCTGATTTTCCCTTTCCCTAAAGATGTGTAGGTACACTCTCAACTCAGTCTTGCAAAAGCCAATGAGACCTTGATACAGCCAGAAGTGGTCTTTATGGTAGACTTATGGCTAAAAAGTCGTACCGCCAACATGGAAACAAGGCCAAGTGACTCATCTATGCATGAAAACACAAGAACTGGTGTACACAAAAACATCAGCAGGTGTTTAAGACTGATGAGTCCAATGTTGATTGGTGTAAAAGAATGAAATTTGTTCGCTACCTGGAGACCAGTACAAGGATGATGTCCCTAGGCAACAGTGAAACATAGTGCAGGGGCCTTGCAGGTTTGAGACTGCATTTCTGCACATTAGAGGATTAGAGCAGAATTAATGGTCTACTTAATGCTGAAATGTTCAAGCAGATACTTATCCATTATTCAGGGAGACATCTGATTGGTCCCAAATTTATTGATCATTACAGCAGGACAAACATACAACAATTGTCATAAAGAAGTCTTTAGTGAAAATAAGAACAAATCATAGAAGAGATAGTATAGCCCCCAGAGAGCCCTGCTCTCAAAATGTTTAAAGCAGAACTTCACTTTTTCAATCAACATGGACTATTTTTAATCCTTCCATTTATATGAATAAATGGATAGGAATGTATATCATATTTACTTGTTTTAAACTTTTTTGATACATTTCTTCAGTTACTTTGGGGTTTCCATGCCTAGGCAAATTATGTCATACATCCCGGCAGTCTTCAGGAGAGGAGGGAGGGTTCTCAGCTCAGCCAATGCCTGAGCTAAGGGCGTATGGATTCCATGAAGTAAATGCTACATGAATCATTTGCCCTTACTCAAGATGGCCACTTCCAAAAATGCTAAGGTTTTTTTAAAGTGTTTTCTCAGCAAAATAAAGCATGGAGACATAGATGGATGGGTGAGTTTGCTTTGAATATTAACAATTAATTAAATAGCATTTTTGGTTTGTGGTGGTCAGATGCAGTGCAGTTCCACTTTACATCTGTCTGGGATTACACAAAGAGACAGATGCTAATGAGACAGCCTCAATCCACAAAACTACTGTGGTTAGTTCTCCTAGACCATTTGAACTGCCTACATGCCACGTTCCTTAAAATACTGTTTGCAAGTGTGTCCCAAAGAACTTATGGTATTTTAAAGGCAAAGGATGGAAATACCAAAAATTGATTTGTTGTAGGATTTTTTTTTTGTTGATGCACTTTGTAGGATGTTAATTGATACACTGAAAAACTATTCATTGCAATATTTCTGAAAGCGTTCACACTTTATACCATTTTTTTACATATGCTGAAAACTTTTGCACAACACTACAAATTAGATGCCCTTTAAATCTACAATAAATGTGCTTTGAAAAGTTCACCTGCAAAAAATATTTTTCCCTCTCAGCAAAACTGGAGTTTCATTTCAAGCGTCTTATATTGTCTCCCTACCAAAAGAAGGGGTCTTTTGGAAATAAATTTTCTACACACTATTGAAAATTCTTTGTTTAGCTATTAAAAGGTGGTGGAAATGCTTTGTTCACATTGACATGTTTCATGTATTTTTACTTTTTCCTAGACTAGTCAGGTATGCTGTACAATGTAAGAAAACCCTGTCTAGCTTATTATATGTACTATAATCATCCCTTTATGAGTGCATAGCAGAGATTTTGGCAAGCAGGGTTTTTTTTTCAAATAGATAAGTTGTATTATTTGTCTATTTTTTTTACTACAGAAAGCTCTGAAGGCTAAAGAATATGACTGCTTTGTGGTAAAAATTGAGAGGCTGGAAAAGCTTTGCAGAGCACTGCAGGAAGAAAGAATTGAACTATATAGGAGAATTAAAGAAGCCAAGACACACGATAATGATGAGGTGGAGGAAGATGAGGATGTAGCTGATGGTGCAGACCTTAACACTGCAGCACAAGATGAAAGTTCTACCATCGAGCCTTCTGGAATAGATGAAAAAATCATCAAAGATCTGGAAACCGCTTTTATGGTGACCCACTGTTTAGAGGAGACAGCAGAAGAAAGCAGTCTTCAATGTCTACAATCAGATGTCAGCAAATTGGCTACCACAGTTGAGCAGCCTGCAGAGCCATTAGAAGGTGCAGCCTGTCCAGACGTGACAATACAGAATCCATCAAAGGCTGAATCACAACAAGCTTCAGAGTATAATGACATGGAAGATGTAGACTAGATTTTAACAGTAGCAGAGATATAAAGGGTCATTTTCACAACACAAACTTTGCAGGTACACAATGTATTTATTTTAGCAACTTTCTTTTAAAACAAGAGATGTAAATTAGATTACATTAATATCTGTGGATTTATGTATCCTCAGAAAATTTGAAAAGGAATGGCCAAGAAGGGCTTGGATCACCATTAGGCCAAAGAATTTCAGAAGTTTAAATAGCCCCCTAAACAATTAATAAATTCAATTATGACCTATCTTTGAATTCCATCTTTAGGCAAACACTGTTTGCTTAATATCCTTCTCCTGTATGGGGAAGCCTGCTTCACTTCTGTCAGATACAAGATGCCCCACTGAGCTACTTACACAACTATGCTTACTCTTCTCCCCAGAAGATGTGGACAGGGCTATGCTATTAGTCACAATGCCTGTGTGGGGAGCTAGATGTTGGCAGTACTGACTAGCAGTGAAAAGGGGAGGTTTCAGCAGTGATAATGGTGATTGCTCTCCTACTAAATGTGCACAAATATGCAGTGCCTGAACAGGACAACATCACTGCAGCTATTTCACTGCAGGGGAATCAATGTTACCTTATTTGAAGAAGACCTGGTCACAGGTAGGATAACCAGGTATTTAAACCTTGATTGATGCATCAAAATGAAGAATAATCTATGCAGAGGGCTGGGTTTTAAAGAGCTGGTTAGGCTGATACTTTTTCTAATTAGCCTATAATTCTATTGTAGAGAGCAGTTCAAACAAAAACAGGGAAACCTCACCCTACCCCTAGGGGATTGCTTGTCACAAGCCTGTGCATTCCCCATATATTTTTTGGTTAATCCTTTGAAGAAAAATAATGGATTGTGCTGCTTTTTAACCAGAGTACCAAAAAGAATTAAAAACACATATTAAAAAAACTGTAAAGAACATCTTTCATTCAAGTTATGCAGGGTTTTCCAGAAAAGTACAATGCTTTCTATACCTTCCCCCTATTCAGAGAGGGTGGGTTTAAAAGAAAAAAAGTCACATAAGATGAAATATATGGGCAAACGTTTGTGAACACCTGACTAACACATCTACATGAACTTGGTGGACACCGCATTCTCTGAGCATTAATATACACTATATTGCCAAAAGTATTGGGACACCTGCCTTTACACACACATGAACTTTAATGCCATCCCACTGTCCATAGGGTTCAATATGGAGTTGGCCCACCCTTTGCAGCTATAAGAGCTTCAACTCTTCTGGGAAGGCTGTCCACAAGGTTTAGGAGTGTGTCTATGGGAATGTTTGACCATTCTTCCAGAAGCGCATTTATGAGGTCAGGCACTGATGTCAGATGAAAAGGCCTGGATCCCAGTCTCCATTCTAATTCATCCCAAAGGTGTTCTATCAGGTTGAGGTGCAGGCCAGTCAAGTTCCTCTACCCCAAACGCGCTCATTCATGTATTTATGGACGTTGCTTTGCGCACTGGTGCGCAGTCATGTTGGAACAGGAAGGTGCCATCCCCAAACTATTCCCAAAAAGTTGGGAGCATGAAATCGTCCAAAATGTCTTGGTATGCTAAGAGTTCTCTTCAACCCCACATCACAGTCCCCCCTCCACCAACCTTTACACTTGGCACACTGCGGTCAGGCAAGTACCTTTCTCCTGACAACTGCCAAAACCAGGCATGTCCATCGGATCACCAGAGAAGCATGATTCATCACTCCAGAGAACACACCTCCACTACTTTAGAGTTCAGTGGTGGCATGCTTTACACCACTGCATCCAACACTTTGCATTGCACTTGGTGATGTAAGATATGGATGCAGCTGCTCGGCCCTTGAAACCTTTTCCATGAAGCTCTCTATGCACTGTAGTGCTGTTGTTGTGCAAGTCTGAACGCTACATGAAGTTTGGAGGTCTTTAACTATTGACTCTGCAGACAGTTGTGCGCTTCAGCATGCGCTGACCCCGCTCTGTCATTTTGCATGGCCGAGTTGCTGTTGTTCCCAGTTGCTTCCACTTTGTTATAATACCACTAACAGTTGACTGTGGAATATTTATTAGCAAGGAAATTTCACAGATGGACTGATTGCACAGGTGACAACTTATTATGGTACCACACTTGAATTCACTGAGATCCTGAGAGCAGCCCATTCTTTCACAAATGTTTGTAGAAACAGTCTGCATGCCTAGGTGCTTCATTTTATACACCTGTGGCCATGGAGGTTATTGGAACACCTGAATCCAATGCTTTGGAGGGGTGTACTTTTGGCAATATAGTGTATTTTGCAACTATAGCAGCCTGTATTTTTCTGGAAAAGCATTTGACAAAATTTTGGGGTTTGTGTCTCTTTGTCTATTTGAATGGCCGGGTACTGCTACTGTTACAAACCACGGGGCCCCATACAGTCAACCTGATAGCCCCCCCCCCCAAAAAAAAAAACACAGTTTACTATGCTTCAGTTATGAATGAACACAGTGAGGGAACAGTACTGATCGCTCACTGCGTACATTCAATAAAGAAAAAGGGCTAGTAAATGTGACTTATTTACCGGACCCTTACCTCACATCCTAAATGATCCTATTATGTGCTTGCAGCTGCTGGTGGAAAGGAGAGGAGGAAAGCCTGCAGCACTGTGGGGATTGTGACACACAGTGGGGCCTGGGCAGCAGGGGGAATATTATGGTGCACAGGGAGGGTTATGGGTGCAGTGGTGGGGGGGGGGAAGATTACTGGAACTGATCCCCTGTACGGCCCTTTCTGCAGCAACTGAAAGCCTTACAGGGGATCAGTTCCAGTAATTGCTCCCCACAGTGCCAATTACCCTCTCTGCTTACATCCGATTCACCCAGCTGCCTGGACCCCTCTGCTGGCCTGGGCCTTGTACAGGAGGACTGGTGGTACCCCCTTATCCACAGGCCTGTGGGTACTGATGTTGTTTGAGAAGACCTGGCTCCTAATCTGTGCTTCAATTCATCTCAAGGATGTTAAAGGGTCTTTTTAGACAAGTGCACACCACTCCATTTAGAAGGGGATCATAAGCAGATCTGCTGAATCAGAGCAGCACAGGATGGAGTCACTTTTGTGATGTCCAAGCCCTTTTGAGTTTTTTTGTCCACATTTTGACAGCGAACTGTGAAGGACCACTGTTGGATCTATGGCTGCTGGATGTAAACAAATGTGTGTCCATTTACATCAGGCTAACTCTGATTGCAGTCCTTTTTATTTCTTATTCTGGACCTCAATGGACTAGGAGGTGGGAAGATCAGAAGTCCATTTACATACACCTACCCACAGACCTGAGTGAAATTTCTGATCAGGTCCAGGTGAAAAACTGAAAGGCAGACCTAATTGTAAAGCCCGTGTGAGAAGGCACTAATAGGGTTGGGATCATGTCTCTGTGTAGGAGATGTCATAGTTATGTGCTTTGTTTGATGCACCTGCTAACAATGGGTGTTGTTACTGAACTTAATCATTTGGAAGGGTGCCTACATACTTTTGGGGATATGGTGTAAATTAGGCAAATAAGTGTCAGAAGCAGCCTGACAACAGAAGAAAGGATGTAATGACATCACAGGCAGTGAAGGGAATACAAATTAATTATTCAAAATCAAGACAAGAAATCCCTGAGACGTAAGCCTGCACTAGTATAACAATTAAGAGTGGAGATTTAAATTCTTATACATGTCCATGACTGCTTCTCTTAAAAGTATAACTAAAGGCAAAACTTGTAGTGGAGAGGGATTACAACTCTTGTGAGGTTTTTATTGTTGTCTATGCCCCCATTAGTGAGATGCACCCTCTTTATTTGTCCTGTTTACCGTTATCATTGAAAGTGAAAGCAAAATAAAATCCCAAATTTTGGTTTGACACCAGAACAGTAATAGAGGGGAAATCTTCCAATGGGAACACTAGCTCTGGTGAGCTTGGTGATACCATATGATTCCTATGGGACAGGAATTGAAGGGATAAAGAAAACTGACAAGGGTTATAACCTTTTCTTACTCTATCCAAAATGCAAAAAAAAAGTTTTGCCATTAGTTCTTTGGGGGTGTTTCTTCCCCTTCATCATTTGCAATTACTAAAAAGGTTAACAGCTGAAGGTAGAAATTTTTGCATAACATTTTTAAAAGCATCATTGTTCTTTTACCTTGTTGCCTACCACTGGGCTATGATATAGTCATTGTAAACAAAACCATTCAGAAACTTTTTTTCTCTCATGCAAAAAACTAACAAATTAAACATAATTAAAAAAATAAAAACATGTCTTACATTTTTGGGCTGATTTTCTTTCTTTTTTTATATGTAATAGTTTGTTCCTACAGTTTGTTAATCTATATGTACTTAGAGACAGCCACTTATTCATTGATTATACATGTAGGACATGCTCTGAGCCAGGGGTGGCTAACCTGTGGCTCTCCAGCTGTTGTGGAACTACATTTCCCATGAGGCATTGCAAAGATGGGAAGTTACTGACTTGCAGAGGCTTGATGGAACTTGTAGTCCTGCAGCAGCTGGAGAGCCGCAGGTTGGCCACCCCTGCTCTGAGCAATGCAGTTCTTTGAATGCATTTTGTTTCTCTATCCCAAGACTATCAGTCCGCTCACACTGAAAACAAGAGACTCTTAATGTGGTTAATTGATTTTATTTCATAAGTTGTTCGGCAAGGCTGCTGACCACGACTGTGATTTGCAGATTGCCACTAAAGGGATAATCTAAAAACATGCATATGAACATCTTCAATAAAAATGGAACAGCACTCCTGTAATAATGGTTCACATCATAAATTTAATTTTGGTAAATGTCGCAATAATTACAATCAGGTTTGCCAACTTCCCACACCTTTTTTTTACTGGCATCAAATGGAAAAATTTACTGATTTATTACTGACAATTTTAAATTTGACAGACACTGCTATTGCCAAATAAAATGATCAATATTTGCATAGCATAAACAACATACTATAGATGTAGCATCCTCCTCTAGTTAGGTTGCTAGACTAAATTTAGTTTTTGGCTTCACTGTAATCATTGGTGCAACAACTGCTTTTGTCTGGTCAGGGTTTATAGCTGGGTGTTTGATTTCTCTCATCTGCTTCTGAAAGATGTTTTCAGAATATAGGGCAAATAGAGTCAAATGACCAGTATAAATATTTATCTTTCCCCAGCCAATCCCCGGAAGGAAGTGCCTAGCAAGTGTCTGAGGAGTTGCTAAATGTTTGGGAGGCCTTTCCAAAGTGTTCTTTCGTCTCCAGGGAGGGTTCCAGTTCCCCTGGAAGATTGCTAGTGTGACAAAGAATTTTGGTCTGTGCCTCAGCAGGAGTTGGGCTGAGCACCTGGGGATAACTGCTAAAAACTGCTGTTGTTACATTCTGGGCCTCAGCAGGAGCTGGGCCCGTGGAAGACTGTGAAAGTATTATTTGCAGGAAGGCATTGCTCTGAAGTCCTGTTCCCTACCTAGCCCATTTAACTGTGGGAATCCTGGCTGACATGTAAATGGAATTAAAGGGGTGGGGATTGTGACGGACCGCTTGTCACCCCGATTGGGTGATTTTGAGAACTGCTTCCTCGCCATTGGGACACAGGACCAAGGTATTATAACTGGGCATTGCATCCAGGGACTACACGACACTAGCTTAGGCGCATCTGGAACTGTTTATTGAACAGAAACACAGGTTTTTATACACTGCAGAAATAGGGGCAGTCCCCACATGAACAATAAAACCAAATACTACACATTGGGATAAACATTCCACACTGATTAGATAAGAAGATCAAGTTGACACAAGACTAATCCTATCATGTAGGAACCTTAAGGAGGACTAGCTACCAGACAGAAACATTAGGTGATTCAATTAGCTCAATTAACAATGGAACAAATACACCTAGGTAAACACATAACACCTTAATAAACAGATTACAGCAAGAGACCTCAGAATCAGGTTGTTTTGAGCTGATTATATTATTCTCTGGGGGGGGGGGGGGGGTTGAAGCAGTCAATGCTGATTTGGACACAGTGACCCCAAATCTGTATCCTGCTCCTCCAGTTCTCAGAGTCTGTGTGTTTTGGGGAGCCATGAACTTGAATCCAAAGTAAAACTATTCCAAAAGGTTCCCCAGGCACATGCCTCCCAAAGAATAGAGCCCCCTCAAATGCCAGGGCTCATAGTCAGTTGGCAAGAGAACCTGTCCCAGCTGGGTCTGTCACAGGGATAGTATAAAAAAAGGGGTAGGAGGAACTTTAAGCAAAAAACAAGAAAGAAAGTGTATAGTCGCCCTAAGGTAACGGCCCGCAGATAACCCATAGATATCATACCTCCAAACACCAGACGTTGTGATAGACAGACAAGCTGGAAAGGAGAAAACATGCAGCTAAAATGTGAGAGGTGAAATTGTGCTAGATTTTGAATATAACCTTAAGGAACATGCTCTGTGTCAGTGGTCAACAGCAGGAATAAATGGCCCAGTGGGGAGAAAGAGGGAACACTGGTGCTCAATGGGAAGAGGGAAGGGTAAAGATGCTCTAAGAGGGGAAAGAGGAGGACTGTTTGGAGGGAGAGGGGAAACTAATGCTTTGTGGAGGAGGGGTCACTAATACTCTTTGGAGGGAGAGAGGGGGCACTGGCACTCTGTGTGTTTGTATGGGGGGGTGCTTACTGATGCACAATGATTGGGGATTATTGGTGTTTAATGGATTTTTTTTTTAACACATCACTAAAAATGAAAATATAAAAGGGTTTTACAATGCTTCAAATCAAATACATCAGCAGTTAAAAAAATCTGAAACAAAAGCTATTAGGTAAAAAGTTTGTTATCAAAGTATTGATTTTGGTTATTGCCAGTGTTAACAAAGACTTAAGCACTGCTTAATGCAGAGAGCAGAGAAAGGTTGAAAGCTTGAAGAACCCACCGCAATACATGGCAGGTAGGACATACTGGAAGAAAGTGCTGGGAATTTACAATGAATACTCTGTCACCACAAAATAGTATGGGAAATAAATCTGGTATGTAATGAACAGCTCTGTAAAATGCAATTATCGGTTTACTCTTTCAAGCTGTCAGCTGTTTCCAGCTCATTTTAAACTATAACGAGACTAAAGACTAGACTTAGAGTATATGTTTACCATGCAATCATGAAAAAGCATATTCAATTTCAATATCTTTGATACCATAGATGCCTCAGATTATCAGACTGTGTACAAGCACTGCATATCATCTTTTCCAAACACCAAATAGTTTTAGTTAAAAGATGGACAAATCTGTACAGGAAACCAGTCAACAGATACATGGAAGCTGCCACTGTTGATTCAAAGCATGCTAGTTTCCATCATCATTGTCCTACTACCCTACCAAATCACAACCAGACCTGCATGCCAGTGACTTATTAAGTAGCAAATCAAGACTGATGATGACAGCTCACACTTTCAGGCAATGACAGCTCTGATTATTTCCTTCCTGATGGTTGCCTGCACTCTCAGGCTTTTTCTGCAGTGCATGGGGGTCACATGAACACTGTGCTCTCAACATTCCAAAGTGCAGGATAAGAACATGTTTTTGGGACAACAGATCTATCACAGGTGGACACAAATGTCAATACCGTTGAAGGCACTCTGACCATTCTATGAACCTTTTAAGCTCTGATAATGTCTCTCTAAAAGCCCCATCAGTATCATTGAGAAGCATTGAGTGTACAGGTGGCTGTCATACAAGAACTATGGATGGTGTTGCACTATTTTGTGATTGGTTTTCTAATGAATGGCAATTCTTTATGAATTTCAGTTGGAAAAATTCCAATATAACCACTGGTATGGCCACCTTCAGTTGTCTTCTTGCTGTACTGAGTCAACAGTGTTCAATTGATATTTTTACAGACAGTTAACAGACTTAAATGATTGGAGAAAACAGACTTTTTTTTACAAACTGTTTGTAAAAATACAGATAGTTGGCAACCCTGCTCACAATGTGTACTAGTGCACAATACATTTTAGTTTTCTTTTAACCCCTTCAAGTCTAAGGGTAAAACAAATCTAAATGTCTAAGCACAATTTTGCAACTTTGACATGTGTTTATAAAACCGTAGATATTATCACAACTACTTTGTGCATGCAGGCGGATTATACCTTGGTTTTTTTTTTTCGAGAAAAATTTTGCCTTCATTTGGTGGTGAATGGTAATGGATATCGCCTGATTTTTATTTATTATCAAAGGAAAACTGGCCCATAATAGTAAAATGTACCTATATATTTATTGCTACCACCATAGCCTGCCACCAAAGAACAACTCAAAATAAATTTTCCTGCTCCTGAAGATTGCAGCAATACCACTTCTATGAACCATACCCATAGTACAGTCCAGGAACAATAGTGTGCATTTTGCTTTTTTTTTTTAAATCCTGCTTAAAATACACTGACACTGATGCTAATTTAAAAATTAAAACAATTCTGACCAAAAAAAATGACCCTGGCCTTTGACCTTGACCTTTTACTCTGACCTTGACACAAGCACTAACCCTGGCACTGACCTAGATCACATTTTTATCTTTGTTATGTTTGGTATTGATTTATCTTTAATTATTACAGTATTGTTTTTTTTTACACACACTTTTTTTCTGTTTGAATGGACAGAGAGAGACACAATGTATCTCTCTCCTCCATTCAGCAAGAGAAAACATGGGGGTGCTGTGCAGTACGCTCCCAGTACAAAGACAGATACTCAAATTAGCGACCCATGGAAAAAAGCCTAGTCCAGTGTGGCCACATATTTATACGGTCAGCGTGAAGGGGTTACATGGTTGCACATTATTATTTATTTATATAAGTATGGGTTCAAACATGGTTACTTTGCTTCCACCACTGATAGCAGTGTCAAATATAATCTGTTCAGCATTTCATCACTTCAACTTATTTTGAAGAATAGTACTGTATTCCATTGTTTAGGAAATTAGTTAACCCACATATTGTTCCCATTTAAGATAGGAGGTAAGAGTGGTAGACGCCTATGAGTTACGTAAACTAGGATAACTCCAGTTGTTGCTGTAGAATTCAGTATAGCTCAAAAAGCTGAATTCCAAGTTTTTTGCATAGTCATTTTGGACCAGTGTGAGTATGCATATTCTTTACCTGGCTGATCCCTTTGAAAGAAAATAGTCATTGTAGTAGCTGCATCTACTACAATGATCCTTGCTGTCTTTTGCATCCTGTCACTCACTCAGCATTGGGTGCCATTCAAAAAACATATTGCATTGTCTGAATGAATGCAAAATGTTCAAATGTAACTATGCTGGACCAATTTAACTAAAAAAAAAATTTCCTGGAATTAACTGGTTGCCGACCAGCCACAGTGTTTTTACTGAGGCAGGGCGGCACCGTTGCGCAGAACGCCGTTTTTAAACGTCACTCTGCAAAACAGGTAGGGGGCGCGCGCGAGGCGCGTGCCCGCCCTACCCATCCCGCTGATCGCGGCAGCGGGTGTCAATCACCGGGTCCTGGCCAGTCATTACTTCTTCAAATTTTCGGTCTTTTTTTGTTTATAGCATGAACAATAAAAAGCGCACAGGTGATCAAATATCACCGAAAGAAAGCTCTATTTGTGTGAAAAAAGGACGTAAATTTCGTTTGGGTGCAGCATTGCATGACCACGCAATTATCAGCTGAATTAGTGCAGCGCCGAGTAGCAAAAAGAGGCCTGGTCAGGAAGGGGGGTAAATCCTCAGGAGGGCAAGTAGTTAAACTTTATGAAAATTCAATGGACCACATTTTTGCAGAGCCTGTCCTGCATGTCTAAATTGTAAATATTAATTAAATCATATTTGAGAAATAAGGAAATCTTCCTGCAATTATTGAAAAGATTTTAGATTTGCTACATGCTAAGAAATGACAAGCATGCGTAATCCCTATGGTCTTCCAATGTCCATATGTTCCAAGCATGAAGATTTCTACCTTTCTTCCTAACTGGTATTTCCCTATAAGGGGATGTATTTTATATATCCAATGTACTATAGTATAATTTTTCATTGAGCTCCATATTCTTTGTACTAGTGCTAGCTTCCAAGGAGGAGGCCGGAGATTCAGTTCCGTTAGTTTGTTGCTTAAGACTGTGCATAGGGTCCTTCTATTTATCATTAATTAGCCCCATTAAATGCTGTAGCTGGGCTGCTATGTAATAAAACCACATATCAGGGACTGACAAGCCTCCCTCATCAAGATGATGTTGCAGAATGTTGAGCCTGATTCTTGCTTGACCACAATTCAACATCAGTTCAGGACACAGGGCATCAATAGTTTTGAACCAACGTTTAGGTACCCAAATTGGGATGTTTCATAATATATACAGTATCTAGGTTAGTCAGATTATTTAAATAAATGAACTCAACCTACTGCAGGCCATAGATGGGTCGTTTATCAGACGAATTTTCGTCCAAATGCCGATATTCACACTGTTAGTGGGGAAATGTCTTCGGCCGATTTTCGCGATTCATCTCATTTCTTTTTATCGGTCATGCTGGAGAATCTACAAAAAAACGGACGTTTTTCGTAAGCATTGGTGGCAGCATTGGTGGCAGCATTGGTGGCAGCAACGACCGATTTTTCGTTTATTGGCTGTCCCGTCTATGGCCTGCATACCATGGATAGTGTCAAAGGACATCATATCTTATAATTCATATGCAGTCTGCCAATTAAAGATAATAAATTCAAATCAATATAATCTTTAGGTCAAGCTGACACAGTAGCCCTCAGGTAACAAAAGATTGTAACTGCTTTCAAGGAAGCCGCAGATTTGGGCAAAGGATCCAAAGAGAAAAAAAAAGGATTTGTCCAAATTGATCCATAGGCTGCAAAAGAAGCCAAATTTACAAAATAAAGCAATAAGATTTGATAGAGAATCAGTAGTATCCTTTAAAAATAGTAAAGTGTCATCAGTATATATATTTTGATTCCCTAATCAAAATTGCCATGGGTTATCCTATGTTACAACTTCATGCTGCTGATGTCCTGCAGCTTCTTTACAACCTATCCTTGTCCACAGGGATGCATGTGTTTTTTTTCACAGGGAGTTTATCCTCAATTTTGAAGGTGGCAATTTTTTTTTCACAAGCCTTTTATTTAAATGGTGACAACAGTGAAATATACCTGTTCAATGTGGATAAGTACAGAACTTTTTAATTTTCTTTGGGACAGCATGAGACAGAATGATTTACAGGCAAGAGATTGTAAAAGACAGGGCAAGTGCGTGTCACCCCATAACAAAGTGCTCAAATTAGTACCTTTATATCAGAAACACCAGCTGGTTTTTTAATAAAATCTAGGAAATAAAATCATTTATTTTATATTAGTTTACATCTACTTCAACAAACTATGCTTAAAGTGGTTCTAAAGGTTGAAAGTTTTTGCCTTAATGTATTATCTGCATTAAGATCAAAAAACCGTCTGCATACAGGTCCCCCTCCCTAGCCCCCCTTATACTTACCTGAGCCAGATCTTGATCCAGCGTTGTGCGCCAGAGCAGCTGATCTATTTTTCCTCATCGTCTCAGCCATTGTGGAGGGATCACAGTCAGTGGGGAGGGATCGGAGGGCGGGGCCAATCTATGCTCTGTTTGGGAGCGAGCATGCACAAGTGCCCCCACAGCAAATGGCTTGCTATGTGGGCACTCAGTGGGGGGGGAAGAGCCAGAGGTGAGGGACTTGAGAAGAGAGGGATGGGGGCTGCTCTGTGCAAACCCATTGTACAGATTAGGTGAGTATACTATATTTGTTATTTTAATTTAAAAAATAGCATTTACAATCAGTTACATTATTTCACTTGCACTGGTGGGGTACATTTTCTTCTGTGTATGTGCACAGATCTGTATGATCAAAATCTTTTAGGGACAAATATTTGTCCACAACTGATTGATAGCTTTCTCTTCAATTGTCAACACCTAAAGGATTGCATACCTGAATTTTGCTATTGCTTGCCCTTCCCCTCTTGTTCCTGGGGAATGATCAGAGCCGGTGCTTCCACTAGGCAAACTAGGCAGCCTCCTAGGGTGCACTGCCACCTAGGCCTGCACTCCCTCTGTGTGGCCTATGGACCTCTTGTATGAATTCTTCATTTCTCTACAGGGTCTGCCTCTCCTCATACACAGGGAATGATGAATCTTTACTCTGCACAACTGTCTCACAGCCTGTCCACACACATGACCATTTAGTGTATGTATATATATATATATATATATATATATATATACACACACACCTTCCTAAAGTGATGTTACTGTAAATAACACAGGTCTGCGACTAAAAAGCTGTTTGATTATTTTCATCTAATTTCCATGTATTTTGGTGTGCTGACAACAAATAAAATATTGAAAAAACTCCTAGACGTCATGATTTGCCACAAAATGCAAAATTGTCTTCAAATTTATCCAATTTTTTTAATTTTTGTTTTTTTTTATATTATGGGTTTTTAACCAAATGTAAAGTCCAAATTACTAATAATTAATTCACATAAGTGCATTTAAGATATAAAATGCCAAAAAAGCCTTAAAGGGGTTGTCCGAGTTATGTAAAAAAAATATAGCACTGTAAATCTGATGGTCAGCAATATATACATAAGCTAAGCAAGTTTTAGGGAAAAAAAATTCTGTTTCCTCATTTCCCTAGTTCTCTTCTGGCCCTTTGTTGTTATTTGCAGGTAAACAATCTCTGCTGCTCTGAGTGACATGTCTGACTACTGGGATACTCAGCAGCATGCTGTATGTGTAAGCCTCAGCCCGGAGTCTGTGCTTCTAATGGTAGAAGGGGTTAATTTTTCCTGAAGAATCCAGTGGGTGGAATACCAAATACCCTTGTTTTCTGTGTCTATGGGACAGTTGAGACCGACAAAATCACTGGACCAAGAAAAGTTGGCAGCCGAGGGTGTCACAACCCACGGTCGCCGCCACCAACAGGCGACAATCGCACAGCCGCGAATAACAGTAATACGTCACGCCCACGGCGTCAGACCCCAGACCTTCTCACCAAACTCGTCACCGAAGGGCCGGCCGATACAAAACCGCGGTGTGACGCGCGTAACAAGGCCCCACCCAGCTGCACCCTACACAGCGATTGCCCAGCTAATGGACTACAACCGGTGCCTGCAGCCTGAATGCGCTTGTTACTGGGTCGGGTCAGTTACGCAACTAACCCTCTACTGCCACCACCACTTTTGTCAGAGACTGGGAAACTCCTGTTACCAAATATACACTATAATGATTGAAATATTGATCTATATAGCACGGCCCGCGGACCTGCTATACAGAGATATAACCACAGTAGCGTCTCTTCAAAGGCAGGGTTTCGTGAATTGCAAGTAAGCGCTTAGAAACAGTTTAACACTTTCAGAAAGAAAGATTTATTACTAAAAGCGTTGGATGCAAAATAAATATGTACAAAGAGATATCACAAAAATATATATATATGTATATAAAGACACAGCAAACATAGAATAGCGAGGAAATTACAGGGTAAGTTACTTGCCTTGCCTGGTTTTAGCAAATTCAAGGTGTGAGCCGAAAGGTTCTTTGATCTCCTCTGTTACGATGTTACCTCGGAGATCTCTCTGTCTGTCAGAGTGTGTCAGAGTCTCTCTAACTCACTTAAAAGTCTTAAAGGTCCCTCTCAAAAGGGGAGGGGGGGCTCTGACTTGGGAGTGGTCATTGGGAAACTCTACACTAAATTACTAGCTTCATATCCCGTGATATGAACCATACAGTTGACCTGAGGACTGTGCACTTATTCTGGTCGGTTTGATAATGAGTGGGCTTACATAGTTTTGGGTGATAAAAATGACACCTCCGCAGACTGGCTGGCTCCACTTCTCATGTCTTCCTGGTTGTTCCACACCATTTGCCAGGAGATAAAGTCTGCCTCACAGGAATGCAGGGGGGATGTGAGGATTCCAGGAAGACCTCAATTACACAGACAGAACACGAAAACGAGGGTTGAGGGGGAACTCCGCTCAAATTCTGATGAGCAAGTTTGCCACACCTCCCCCTTAAGTGGTTGCCAAGGAGTGAGCTACAAGTTCTCTCCTGACGCAACCGACCTCTGTCCAGAGGTTCCTCTTGGGACGTCCTGGTACCGCTGTACTGCGGGAGAACCGAATCCCGTCTGAACAGGAAGACGTTCTCTCCAGCAGCACTGCTGGGCTGACCAAGTGAGTGGTCCCGGGTGGGTACCAGTCGGCTGTGGCTATCCGAATCCCGTGGCAACTGCCGGGGTGCCCACCTGTTCACAAAACACTTCGGCTCAGGGGTGTCCTTTGCTAACATATTAATATGTAGCTTCTTGTCGAGGTAGAGAAGAAGATTTCCCTCTCCTACCTTCTTCCTCAGGCTTAGGACTACATCTGGCCTGAAGGTAGTAGCGTCCGTGTGCACCGGAACCGGACAGGCGAATTCTGGGCCTCGCCTCCCAGTGGTGTCCACAGGTACCTTCATCCAAGATGGACAGTCCTCGTTACCTGCTAGCATCCAGGACACCACTTCCTCCAGTTTCCTGTCTGCTAGGTCAGTCACAGGTCCAGCTGAGCCATGATCATCGCATCCAGGCGTCTTACCGTAGCCAGCTGTACCCGCGACTGACGTAACCTGCTTTTTGGCCCGGGGAGCGGACCAGGCCTCAACTGCCTCAGTCTCCCCACGCCCAGACCTCTGGGGGTCTCTTTTTACTGATGGGTTCTTAAACTGAACCACTGACATGCCCCTCTGACAGTTACCCTTCTTGGCTGTCGGACTGGGCACAGGCGGTTTGTTCCAGCCTAGTGACAGGGGCCCAAGTGGCTCTTCCCAGACAGGGCCGAGCACCGCGAGGTCCCTATAGTGGACAACTGCACCCAGGTCCACTGCGCATTGCGGGCCACTCCTGACCGCGGGAGGGGCGGTCAGTGCCTTCTCAACCCCAACTAGCTTTCCCCTGGATTCAGGCAAGCCACATGGGGTAGTGAAGGCTGGGTCGTCTGGAGCTTGCTGGGTTAGAGATGGTGGCCCATGCTCCTTGCTCAGGCCCATGATGGCAAAACAGTAGGCACCTTCCGGATGCTTCATTGCCTCATGGCTCCTTGGCATGGGGTAGGCCACAAACCCAGGGCTGGTGTTCAGTTTCCCAAGGTTCTCAGAAAGCCTGGTCATCATATCCTGCTGGAGGACCGCGACCACTAGGACTGCCCAGACTCTAGCTGATCCCTGGATTCCTGACTGTGCCATTCCCTTTGCCTCTGTGGCCCAATCAGCCAGCACCTTCTGAATCCAGACACCATCTATCAGAGGCCTGGGCAGCCGCTCCGGACCCCGAGTGCAAGGGAAGGGTGATTGGGTCTGGGCCCGGAGGCCCTCTCTCTGTAACCCAAGCATCAACCTTCCTTCCACTCGTAATCCAGGCCTGCTGCCTCTGACCTCTGTCTGTCTGCCTGTTAACACACCTTGACAAGTGAGATTAACTGTCAGGCTTTCAGGCTCCCAGCCCCCACTGACTAGGCCAGTCATTCTAGCCTCCTTGCTAGTTTGTTTACTCTTCCCAGCAGCGGGGCTCACACCTAGCCCTGGACTAAAATTTCCATCTGAATGGCTTTCCAGAGCAGTCTTCCCTGTGGGACTACAAAGCTTGGTTAGCTTATCTCTGAAGGTCCTTTGAGACTCACTTTTCAGGGCCGCCTGAAGTGTGAAACTGCAAGTCCCAGCCAGCTTACCTCTGAAGGTCCTTTGGGACTCACTTTTCAGGGCTGCCTGAAGTGGGGAACTACAAGTCCCAGCCAGCTGTGGTGTGCCTTCCTTAGCAGGGCAACTCACAGTTAGCGGGCCTCTGAAGCTCCTTTGGGAATCGCTTTTCAGTGCTGCCTGAGGCGTGGAACTACAAGTCCCAGCCAGCTGCCTAGTCCTATGCAAGGCCAACGGCTGGGCACTTATCAAGGCACAATCTTCTGAGCCTGGGCAAGGGACAGGCCTATCCAAGTCATCCCCTTGCTCAGCCCCCAGAGATTGTACCTCAGCCCCCAACACTGAAAATGCATCCTTTGTTTCATCACAAATCTCATTGTTAGCATTACCAACATTGCCTTCAACAATACAAACATTATCAATGACATTACCATCAATGCTACTGATATTATCCATGACATTCCTATCAATGCTACTGATATTATTACTGACATTCCAGACTGTATTCCCAATGTTACTAACATTAGTAAGATCACCCTCAGTGTCACCACAACGATCCTCAACAGTCATGTTCATAATATCAGTGACGCATGAGTTCAATACCTCCCCAGGCAAGGGGATTTCTTCTTGTTCTCCAGCTAGTGGAGACTCCTGTAGCCCCACACCATTCCCAGCCCCCTCCCTCTGTCCATCCACTGGTGGCCCAGACATTACCCCAATATCTGTCCACAGTTCCTTGGCTGGTCCAGAGAGTTCCAGAGGGCCCTTCCGGGTCTTCTCGGCAGGAGCATAATACGAAAAAAGAGCGCCTAGGTCAGCACCCAACAAAACAGGGGTGGGCAGTTCATCCGAGACCCCCACCTCTCTCATCCCCCTCCCCGCACCCCAATCTAGGAATACCTTTGCACAGGGTATGCGTGAACGGGTCCCCCCAACTCCTGTGAGGGTCAGGAACTTTCCTGGGATGAGGTTCTGTGGCTCAATCAGCTCTGGCCGGATCAAGGTGACTTCTGCCCCGGTGTCCCGGAAACCAGTTGCAGACCGGCTGCCCACGGTAACGGGCTGCAAGTTGTCGGGGGTTACCCGCATCTTCCTGCGAACGAACAGCACAGAAGAAGAGTTGCTGGCCGGCTGGCCAGATGATGTCATCTGCTTCTGCTCAGGACACTGCATCCTGAGATGTCCGGCTTTCCCACAGGCGAAACATTTGCGGGTGTCAGGCAGGAATGGCTTGGCTCCAAGCGCTGCAGGGTTGGGCGGAGGTGAAGCTTGACTCACCGAAGTAGGAGAGGTTGCTAGGGACGATTTCCCCCCTTTCCAGCTGTTTGGAGGAGCCTTGCAAGGTTCAGGCACTCGCGTGTGGACGAAGGTATCGGCCAGGTCTGCTGCAGCTGTAGTAGATGCTGGCTCCCTCTCCAAGACGAACTGTCTGACGTCTGCTGGACAAATGTGCAGGAGTTGATCTCTGATCATGAGATCCTCCAAAGATTCATAAGAATCAACTTTCAGTCCCTTAGTCCACTGTCGGAATGTGGTACGTAAGCGACTTGCCACATCCGTGTAAGAGTCCCCAGGTCCCTTCTGCATGGACCTGAACCGCTTGCGGTACACTTCCGGGGTCATCTGGTACTTCCGGATAATGGCATCTTTTAAACGTTCATAGTCATCATCTTGCCCCTCTGGCAATTCAACAAACGCTTCCCGGGCCTTGCCTTGTAGCCCTGGTGTCAGGTACCGAACCCATTGAGCTTGGGCACATGATACTGACGGCACGTTTTTTCAAAGGACAGTAAGTACGTGTCAATGTCACTGTCCTTTTCCATCACTGGAAACTTGGCTGCGCCCACGGAAAGAGTGCCGTCCCTGTGATCTAGGGACCCGAGGTTCTGACCCGATCGCTGCTGGAGCCTTGCCATCTCCATCTCGTGCCGACGATCAGCTTCCCTCTGCACCGCCTCTCTCTCAGCCGCCTTTTCAGCTTGGCGTTCCTCTCTCTCTGCCGCTGCCTGGCGTTCCTCTCTCTCTGCCGCTGCTTGGCGTTCAAGGAACTGCAAGTATGCCATAGGATCCATCTCCATAACACGTTTCAGGGCTTCCTGCCTCTGAGAAGAGTCTCTGCTGGTTACCGGCACCACGTTGCTAGCACGCTCAGGCGGTGGTGTGACGTTAACCTTTGGTGATCCTCCAGTGTCAGTCTCTGTATGCCCATCCTGTGAGGCTGTCTCTGAACCACTGGCAATGTGGGTAACGGGAACCCTTCCATGTTCAAGTTCCCCCGAGTTCTGATTTGCTCGGATATCATACTCCACTAGATCACTAATCAAATCTTCACGAGTTTTGCGACCGACGTCCAATCCTCGTGAGGCACATTCAACTTTCAAATCACCTTTGCTCATTTTCTCGTAATCTGCTTCACCAGGCATAATTGCAAGCAAAGATAGAAGAGAACAGTAGGAAAAGAAGGAGCTGTTGCTATGTGTCTCTCTATACACATATATATATAAAATAAAATATGCACCACTTGTTTCTAAGGACTGTTTCCACAAAGGTTACAATCCTTCAGTGCAGAGCCAACTATTAACACTGCACTGAAGCTCTTAATGCAATTATCCCACGTATGCTGCCAACAATATGTCACGACCCGCGGTCGCCGCCACCAACAGGCGACAATCGCACAGCCGCGACTAACAGTAATACATCACGCCCACGGCGTCAGACCCCAGACCTTCTCACCAAACTCGTCACCGAAGGGCCGGCCGATCCAAAACCACGGTGTGACGCGCGTAACAAGGCCCCACCCAGCTGCACCCTACACAGTGATTGCCCAGCTAATGGACTACAATCGGTGCCTGCAGCCTGAATGCGCTTGTTACTGGGTCGGGTCAGTTACGCAACTAACCCTCTACTGCCACCACCACTTTTGTCGGAGACTGGGAAACTCCCGTTACCAAATATACACTATAATGATTGAAATATTGATCTATATAGCACGGCCCGTGGACCTGCTATACAGAGATATAACCACAGTAGCATCTCTTCAAAGGCAGGGTTTTGTGAATTGCAAGTAAGCGCTTAGAAACAGTTTAACACTTTCAGAAAGAAAGATTTATTACTAAAAGCGTTGGATGCAAAATAAATATGTACAAAGAGATATCACAAAAATATATATATATGTATATAAAGACACAGCAAACATAGAATAGCGAGGAAATTACAGGGTAAGTTACTTGCCTTGCCTGGTTTTAGCAAATTCAAGGTGTGAGCCGAAAGGTTCTTTGATCTCCTCTGTTACGATGTTACCTCGGAGATCTCTCTGTCTGTCAGAGTGTGTCAGAGTCTCTCTAACTCACTTAAAAGTCTTAAAGGTCCCTCTCAAAAGGGGAGGGGGGGCTCTGACTTGGGCGTGGTCATTGGGAAACTCTACACTAAATTACTAGCTTCATATCCCGTGATATGAACCATACAGTTGACCTGAGGACTGTGCACTTATTCTGGTCGGTTTGATAATGAGTGGGCTTACATAGTTTTGGGTGATAAAAATGACACCTCCGCAGACTGGCTGGCTCCACTTCTCATGTCTTCCTGGTTGTTCCACACCATTTGCCAGGAGATAAAGTCTGCCTCACAGGAATGCAGGGGAGATGTGAGGATTCCAGGAAGACCTCAGCTACACAGACAGAACACGAAAACGAGGGTTGAGGGGGAACTCCACTCCAATTCTGATGAGCAAGTTTGCCACAGAGGGTGCCAACAGTCGGTGAAAAAAATGTCCTCCGAGAAACTTTGGTACCTTCCCATAAAGTTCTTCTACCACCTCTCCTCATAAAATTGGGATTGATGAAGCAATTCGTAAAATCACTTCCAAGAGATGGAGAATGCTTCAAATACTTGGTCACCAAGTTTCCAGGCCTGTCTGAGGCAAAATTGAAGGAAGGTGTGTTCGTTGGACCAGACATTAGAAGGCTTATAGTTGATCAAGAGTTTTTCAATACCATGACGGATCCTCAATAAGAAGGGTGGATTGCATTTAAAGAAGTCGTACAGAAATTTTTAGGCAATAACAAAGATCCTCACTACAAAAAAGCTTTAGGTTGCCTGATGAGTTTGAAAGTGCATTTCCTCCAGTCCCACCTTGACTACTTTCCTGAAAATTTGGGAGCTGTGAGTGAGGAACAAGGTGAACGATTCCACCAAGACATTAAAGAGATGGAAAGGAGATACCAGGGAAAATGGAGCATTACAATGATGGCGGACTACTGTTGGATGCTTCAGAGGGACATTCCAGATGCTACTCACAAGCGTAAATGCACCAAGAGGAGCCTCACAGGGAATCGAGTTTAGTGTGTGTAGGTGAGCTCATTTCAGTTCAAAAAAGGATTTTCAAGAAAAAATTGTAATAAAACTTTAATTTTATAAGTCTATTTCCATTTATTTTGGGGTATTGCCTTATTTAACATAGTTACCTAAATTGTCAGGAAATGTGATGTCCTATGACAAAATGGAGGTCATTTTTGGATTCAGCGCACCAACAAAACATAAAGATTACGTGGAATAACCAAAACAGCTCTTGAAAAAATCTTTTTTGCAGACCTGTGTAATGGGTGTGGTTAAGGCTCAGAATGGAGTTTCACACACAATGCAAGGTTCAGGAAAGTGTAACACAAAGAGTGCTGGAGTCAGGAGTGTATAACACACAGGAATGCATATTGTGCAGTGCTGAGGAGTGTGAATTACACAGTGTGCAGAAGAAAATCAGCATCCCCATCCACAGGTCACCTTCTCTCCTCCCATCCACAGCTCATCTTCTCCTCCCCCGTCCACAGCTCAACTTCCCCCCATCCACAGCTTGCCTTGGCTACCTCCCCCAACTGCAACTTACCTTCCCCCCAGCCACAGGGCACCCTCTCCCCCCCCCCATCCACAGGGCACCCTCTTCCCTCAAATCCTCAGGACACCATCTTCCCCCACATCCACGAGTCAACCCCCCCCCCATCCACAGCTCATCATCCCTCCCCATCCACAGCTCACCTTCTTTCCCCCAATCAACAGCTCACTCTCTTCCCCCCCATCCACAGGTCATCCCCCCTCCCCATCCGAAGCTCACTTTCTCTCCTTCGTCAACAGCTCACTTTCTCTCCTCATCCGCAGCTCACCCCCCCTCCACAGGTCACTCTCTCCTCCCATTTACAGCTCACCTTCCCTCCCCATCCACAGCTTGCCCTCTCCCCCCTGTCCACAGGTCACACACACCCCCATCCGTCCAAAACTCACCCTCTCCCCCACCTCTACAGGTCACCTTTTCTCCCCCCCATCCACAGGTCACTCCCCATCCACAGGTCACTTTCTCTCCCCCCATCCACAGATCATTTTATCTCCCCCCATCCACAGGTCACTTTCTCCCCTCCATCCACAGGTCACTTTCTCCCCCCATCCACAGGTCACTTTCCCCCCCCCCCCATCCACAGGTCACTTTCTCCCCCCCCATCCACAGGTCACTTTCTCCCCCCCCCCCATCCACAGGTCACTTTCTCTCCCCACATTCACAGGTCACTTTCTCTCCCCACATTCACAGGTCACTTTCTCTCCCCCCATCCACGGGTCACTTTCTCTCCCCCCCAACCACGGGTCACTTTCTCTCCCCGCCATCCACGGGTCACTTTCTCTCCCCCCATCCACGGGTCACTTTCTCTCCCCCCATCCACGGGTCACTTTCTCTCCCCCCATCCACAGGTCACTTTCTCCCCCCCCATCCACAGGTCACTTTCTCCCCCCCCCCATCCACAGGTCACTTTTCCCCCCCATCCACAGGTCACTCTCTCTCCTCCCATCCACAGGTCACTTTCTCTCCCCCTATCCACAGGTCACTTTCTCTCCCCCTATCCACAGGTCACTTTCCCTCCCCCCCATCCACAGGTCACTTTCTCTCCCCCCCATTCACAGGTCACTTTCTCTCCCCCCATCCACAGGTCACTTTCTCTCCCCCTATCCACAGGTCACTTTCCCTCCCCCCCATCCACTGGTCACTTTCTCTCCCCCTATCCACAGGTCACTTCCCCCCCCCCCATCCACAGGTCACTTTCTCCCCCCCCCATCCACAGGTCACTTTCTCTCCCCCCATCCACAGGTCACTTTCTCTCCTCCCATCCACAGGTCACGTTCCCTCCCCCCCATCCACAGGTCATGTTCCCTCCCCCCCATCCACAGGTCACTTTCTCTCCCCCCATCCACAAGTCACCCTCTCCTCCCTGCCCATGGGTCACCTCCTCTCCCTCCATCCACAGCTCACTTTCCCTTCTTGCCCTCTCCTCCTGCCCCCATTTACAGGTCACCCTCTCCCCCTCGTCCACAGATCACCCTCCACACCCCTATCCGTAGGTCACCCCCCCACACAGCTCAACTCCCCATAATTTAGATTAACATGTGACCCCCCCCCATCCACAACTCACTATTTTACCCTCTGTCAACATGTCACCTCTGCACCCACATCTGCAGATTATCTCTCCACCCTCCACATTTCACTTCTGCACCCCTATCTCCAGCTCACCACAATCCATAGCTGTCAAGCTCTGCAACCTCCAATCATTCACCTCTGTACCCCCAGCTCCCCTCACAGCTCTCTTAACTCTGACCAGTTCTCCCCCACCCCAGTTCTCCCTCTGCTGAACGCCCACAACTTCAGCTGTCTCTCTGCACAGCCCCTTTTCTCCCCCCTTCCATCCTCGATTTTCTCAGCTCTTCACAGTTGCATTTGAACAGCTAGATCCATTCTATTAGGTAGGGGCTGGGATGTTTTTTCTCTTAGACTACTGTTCATCCTCACCTGTCAGATCAGTGTAGCACAGAACCAAGGAGGAGGATTTTCAGAGCGCTTCACTCGGCTCCATACTACACAGATCTGATAGGTAGCCAGACAGAGACAAAAGCTGCCTATGGAAGCCCCATAAAAAAAAAAAAATCTTGACAGATGTGGGAAACATACACTGGGTGCCAGTGCTAGCACACAGAAGCCGATGGAGGAAGTGAGTAGTATAGAAAACTTCCTCTACTGGCATCTGTGTTATGTGACAGTCTGGAGAGGAGAGGGCTGCCAGAGGTGGTGGAACGCCGTTCCGTCACATTTCAGCTGTAAAAAAGCCCTGTATGTGTGTATATATATATATATATATATATATATATATATATGACAGTATTCCTTGTAGCAGTGAAGTGTCGGCTCCATCTAGGATGGGATGTGATGACATTAGCCCAGGACCTTGGGCAAACAGCAGTCTGTGACTGGAGGATCGGTCCGCACATTTCGGGTACAGACAATGGCACACGTGATCCTTCAGTTCTACCAGGAAGCTGCTTAGTGACCAAATTGGGCATGTCCAGCACTGGCTTTACCTTCTTCTACACAGCTGGAGGCAATCAATAGGTTGGTATGTGCTCTGGTTGCAGGATTAACCCTATGTGAGTAGGATGATCAAGGCCCAATGTGTATGGGAGGGGAAGCGGTGTAGTGCTGGGAGGCCACCTGTCCTCACTGAGAGCCGCATCCTGTTCTCCACACCCTTGCAGGAGCCGTCAGAGGTGAGCTGAGCCTAGGAGAATGGCGGGTCATGGGGTTGATGGGAGGAGAAGAGAGCGGACAATGGTTGGGGATCAGATGCTGGTAGATCGTGTGGGAATCCGCCACATCATGAATTCAGCTGAGGGGAGGGCCGGAAGGGGGGGAGGAAGAAAGGACAGAGGAAGATGCCTGGTGCCTGGTGTTTGGGGCCAGTGTAGCAGCTGAGCTGCAGCTCCTTCCAGCGTTCCTCTCAGACTCAGTCCCTTACTGCAAGCCTGCTGGTGGCTGCTGATCACTGTGTGGAGTTTTATAACTCTCTTTTTTTTGTTTCTCTGTGTAATTGGTTAATACAGTCAATTTATATTTGGTTAATATATAAGACATTTAGCAGTATCATGTTTTGTTCATTTAATATTTTCTACTGTTTTAGAAAAAAAATATTTTTGGGGGGAGGGGGCGGGGCACAAGTAGCTGGTCTTTCCTAGGGCGCAAAATTATCTAGCACCGGCTCTGAGGATGATTCACAAGAAAAGGCAAGCAAGGACTGAATGAGGATTGAAATTAGTCTATGAATTTAATACTGTAGAGCTGCCCAGGCCAGGAACTGAATGAATGGGGTTGTTTTCACCAATTGTTTGCCATGTACAGTAGTGTGCAAAGGTTATAGACAGGTCTGAAGGAATCCTATAATGTAGGAATGTTTTCAAATATATATATTTTATTGTTTATTTTTATCGAGTTACAAAATGCAAAGTGAAGAAAAATCTAAATTAAATCAATATTTGGTAAGCTTCAAATTTAATTTCTTTTTCAACTGGGCCCCATATCACATTCGATATCTTGGTATCCAGCTGGCTAAGGACTCCTCTGTATTCATTGAATTTCCTGCCTTTTTTTGCCTCTTTCAAAAAAGACATACTGGGTTGGTGAAAGCACACCTTCTTGTGGTTTGGTAGATATAATGTGATTAAGCAAAACTTACTGCCCAAACTGTTATATCACCACATCACTGTTCCTGCAGCCAAATAGCTTTCAGTTTAACTCAATGGCATCCTTCATGCATCTAAGCCCACAGCGCAATTGCGGGTGCAGGAACCGAATGGTTGAAAAGACCATGTGGTTTCCCTGCGGCAGCGTTTTCAGAAAAGTGCATGTACCTTTTTTGTGCGCAAACGTGTGTACAGTAGCCCATTCCAACGAATGGGTTACTGTGCCTGAGCAAACACGGGCCAGGTGGCTCACAATAGTGTGAACCAAGGGTGAAAAAAAGGAATTCAGCCATCACATCTAAGAAATGCTAACCTGCAATATAATAAATGTTTTCTTTTGGCTTTAATGCCCCTTTAATTATTCCACTTACATTTGTGGGTTTTTGCTTTACAAAACTGGACCCTGAGAAACTTAAACTTCTTTAACCCCTTCACGCCTAAGAGTAAAACAAATCTAAATGCCTAAGCACAATTTTGCAATGTTGACATGTGTTAGTGAAACGGTACATATTATCACAACTACTTTGTACATCCAGGTGAATTATACCGCGTTTTTTTCAGGACAAATTGGGCTTTCATTTGGTGGTAAATGGTAATGGATATCTCCTGATTTTTGTTTTATTATCAAAGGAAAACTGGCCCAAAATAGTAAAAAAAAAAATCATTTTTTTTATTTAGCTGTGTGTTTCTTGTTACTACCATAACCTACCACCAAAGAACAACCCAAAATAAATTCTCCAGCTCTTGACGATCACAGCGATATCATATATGTGTACGTTATTTGTTGTTTTTACCCGTAGTACAGCCCAGAATCTGTAGTGCGCATTTTGTTTTTGTCTTTTTTTTTTACCTAAAACACACTGACACTTGCATTGACACTAAATGACACGGATACCATTTTTTAAAAAAATAATCCTGACCTTTGACCCTGACCTTGACCCAAACACCAACCCTGGCACTGAACTAGAGCAAACCTTGATCTAGGTATTTGTTCTTTATTTTTTAATATTTTTTCCTTTTTTTTTTTTTACAAACATTTTTTTTCTCTCTATACCAGGAGTTAGAGATACAATTGATCTCTCTCCTCCATTCATAGAGAGAGAAAAAAACAAGAGGGCCGGGCTGCACAGTTTCTGATCACTGTGATAGCCAATCAGAGGCTATCACAACAATCATGTGACCCGGAATCGGGAGTCCCAGGTCCCAATTGTTAGAACGGGACCTGGGGCTTTCAGTGAGACCGCGGTCTTTGTGCTGGGAGCACGCAGTGTGGTGCGCTCCCAGCAGAAACACAGGTACGCAAATATGTGGCCCCACGGAAAAAAGCCCAGTTCTGGACCTGGGGCTTTCAGTGAGACCGCGGTCTTTGTGCTGGGAACACGCAGTGTGGTGCGCTCCCAGCAGAAACACAGGTACGCAAAAATGCGGCCCCACGGAAAAAAAGCCCAGTTCTGGGAGGCCGCATATTTGTGTGACGTTGCCGTAAAGGGGTTAAATAAAGAAGTGTTTCTCTCAGCCTCTAGAGGAAGCACTCCACTCTTTCTTTTCAAGAGAGTATGACAGTATTGGATTTAGTAAGAGTGCCTTTCAGTCCTGCCCAGGAGCGGACTGACCATTTGAAAATTCGGACACTGCCCGCGGGCCTGGGGTCAGTAGGGGGCCCCATGAGATGCCCCTGGTACCTTTTTCATTGGCTTTTTTGAGTTTGGGCAAGGACACAGGGGACCCATGATCCCCTATTGCCCGGGGGCCCCATGAGTTGTCAGTCCGCACCTGGTCCTGCCTTTGGGCATTATGCAGCAATGACACCCCGGGTGGGCTCAAGATCACAACTAGATCAAAACATACCTGTGGTATACTGTAAAGGCACCTTGCTGTAAGCAGACTAATTTAAAAGGTAAATAGATCACATGCAAAAAAGGCTGTTAACTTTGCAGGGGAATTTTCCTTAGAGTTTAGTGAATGTGGCGAAATTTCACTTTGCAAAGAATACCCAATCACGTGCAAGGTAAAAAAATAAAAAAAATGAAAAGCACTTTTTCTTGCCATTGTAATTGGATGATGGGATTAAGCAGATCTTCACCTCATTCACTAAGCCCTCAGGAACATTCCCCTGCAAAGTGAAGTCTATTTGCCTTTAGTAAATCAACCCCCATACATTAAAAAAAACCTATGTCTCCCAATAAAACTCTCTGCTACAACATCTATACATTATAATCTACAGGTTTGTAGGATTAGCACAATTTAATGTTGATCTGCAGCAGCTCCTATTTTTTTTTTGTTTCAAATAAGTTTTGTTAAGAGTTTTGAAACATTACATTGGAAGAGGTCTGACAATAGACCCAAGAAGGATAGGAGTTAACAGCATCATGGTCCATATATCAATTGAAGACTTTTCTTACAAATACAGAGAAACAGAAACAAATCAAACAGTACAATGAACAGCATCAATTACAACGTCAAATACAACGTGGCAAATTAAATAGATTTATCAGTCCAAGTTAACCAGGACTTCCATTGTTGGGTGAATCTAGAAATCATATTAGTCCTTATGGCCAAAAGCCGTTCATGCTCACAGTTTAATTTTACAATCTGTATAGTCTCAGATGGATTGGGTATTTGTGAGTCTTTCCAATTTCTGGTTATGGAGGTTCTAGCCGCTAGTAAAATATGAGATATCACTACATGGGATAAGTGTGGTGTATTGGAGATTCCTAGGTTTAACAGAACGAGGGCAGGATTAGGTTTTATGATTAACCCCGTAACCTACAAGATACTTTGAAAGATATTTTTCCAGAAACTAGTGAGACGTTTGCAAAACCAAAGAGTATGTGGTAGTGTACCAACCACTCCACACTCTCTACAACACAGGGGAAAGTGAAGCAAGCTAAATTTAGAAATTTGATAAGGACTATAGTACCAGCGTGTAATAATTTTTAGGGAAATTTCCCAGTGACCTATACAGCTAGATGATTTATGTAGAGATCTAATGGCAGATTTCCAATTGGAAAATTTCGCAGACAGCTCAGACTCCCATTGGAGCATAGCTGAGTGTCTGACAAATTCTAGTTTCTCATGCAAGTTAGTATAAAAGAAGAAAGTCGATTTAGTGGAAGTCCGCAGCAGCTCCTATTTGAATCAATATTTCCATTTTTTTTAACTTAACAGCGCATCAGGTTTTCTGATAATATCCTGTCTTTGACCTTCTCTAGTAAAAAAGGATCAAAAAGACACTTAGGACATTGCACAAGGGACCAAAATAGAATCTAATCTACCTGCATGTATGCTTCCTATCCTGACAAGCAAAAGATTTATTGTAAGCTTGTTTCAAATCCAGATCAAGACAGCTCTGACACAGCAAGAAAATGTCTATGGATAAGAAGCAATAGCAAATTATGACTGTTCAGTCAATGGTGCCCATTTCCTTTTTATTTCTAAACACCTATCAACTATTTATTATACTTTTGTGTTTGGGTACTTTGTTACAGATTTAGAGAGAGTATAAGGGACTTAATATTTCACACAGTCCATGTCAGTCACTTTCCATGGACCTGATGCTGAAAGTTGCAGTAATATGTACTTCATGCAAAATAGTGCTTTTCAAGCTTTACTGTCACGTGTAATAATAATGCTTGATTAATCAAAGTGAAAAAAGGCATTGCCTTTTTTTTTTTTTTTTTGCAGATTTTCAGACCTTACTAATACAAGTTTTTCATCACGTAAAAAAAAAAGCTTTTTATAAGAGTTAAGATCATTTTCATTTTTTTACACAGTTGTAGGTTCTGTTGCCACAGGAGCGCCACTGGACTGAAAAGGGATTTATCAATAACTTGCTAAGTCTGTAAAAAAGTATTCCTAATAGGTAAAAATATACAAAAAACAGTACAATAATAAAAAAGTGTACTTTGAATCACTAAAAACCAGATATGCGATCTGGTAATCTACACAACCAGTCTGCTGCAGGCAGGGGAAAAGTACTTCTTCAGTCTCCTCTTCGTCAGTGATCACTTGCTTCCATTTTTTATAACACTAACTTTGTGGAAAGTCACAAACCGAGAGGCGCTAAGCAATAATCTGTGTGGAATGTGTAAGAACATGAAACCTACTGCCACAGGCACCAAGTTTCACATGATTAGGGTAACTAGGGGAAAAAATTGTCAATGAGATAGATGCGGATTCTAGATGATGCCTGAACAATGATGCAAGTTACAGGAAGAGTATTCCTGTATTCATGTTCTCACAGATACCGCTGGCCAGTAGCTCTCCTAATCCAGCCATTAGCTTCCCTACAAAGATTCACACAGGAAAGTCCAAATGAAGAGGGATTTTTTTCTGACCTCTGCAATATTATGTAAACCAATACAAAGACCCTTGTCCCTTGTCCGAGGTCTGGTGCTCCTTTCATCGGTACCTGTATTTTGTTTAGTTTTTTGCTATTTATTATTAGCACAGGTAGACTAGTGTAGGATATGTTCACCTTTCATAACATGTTATATGTTAGACCCATATTCAGGGTGTAACATGTAACATGTTATGAATGCACCGGCCCCCGCTCCCCCACTTTCACAGCTTGCGGGGGATCTTCTCACCCTCGCTAGCTGTCGAATTTAAAAAAAAAAACAAAAAACACCCAGGAGCATTACGCATTCACGGTTTTATGTGAATGAGAAACTACAAGTCCCTTAGTGGCTGTCGGCTTGCAGTTCTTAATTAACTACCACAGTGCTATGGAGCGCCGCGGTAGTTCACCGAGTCTTTCTGGTGGTATATCTACTTGCCTGTACATCCCGGATGGGCAAGCAGATATACTGACAGATCTGTGGGAGATCTGCTGATTACTGGTGCAATGGGTTACAGGCTCCAGAAACAAAAAATATTAAATGCACATTTTTTTTACCTGCAAATTGTAACTGGCAATTTCTCGGTCGTGCAGCACTGTACCCAAATAAAATTTATATAATTTTTTTTCACACAAATAGAGCTTTCCTTTGGTGGTATTTGATCACCAAGTTTTTCATTTTTTATTATATGAACAAAAAAAGACTGACAAAAAACAAAAACAGTTTTTACTTTCTATTATAAAACATATACAATAAAATCAATTTCTTCATAAATTTAGAAAATTTTAAAATTTATTCTGCTACATTCTTTGATTAAAAAAAAAATCCCAAAAAGTGTATATGAATTGGTTTGTGTGAAAGTTATAGTATAGAATTTACACAGCCTTCAAGCAGCTCTTTCTGAATGCCTATCACGTTTCTTGAGGCACGAAAATGCTAGGAAAGTATAAACACGCCCCCCCCCCCCCCAAATGACCCCTCTTTGGAAAGTAGACACCCAAAAGTATTTGCTGAGAGGCATGTTGAGTCTATAGAAGACTTTAATTTTTGCCACAAGTTTTTGGAATGTGACTTTTTGAGCTATACCCATGGAATGTGCGAGAAATACGTGGAATTACACCTCAAAACACATTCTGCTACTTCTCTAGAGTATGGGGATACCACATATGAGAGACTTTTTAGCAGCCTAGCCTTGTACAGGGGCCCAAAATCCAACAACCACCTTTAGCCTTTCAAGGGGAGTTAATTACACATAGCATATCCTGACTACCTATCACATTATCATAAAATCTTCAAAAGACAACATGCCTCTGAGCAAATACTTTGGGGTGTCTACTTTCTAAAACGGGACATTTGGGAGTTTTTATACTGTCCTGGCATTTTAGAGCCTCCAAAAATGTGATAGGTAGTCAGGAAATCCAATACGTAATTAATAGCTTTTGAAAGCTTGAAGGTGGTCATTGGATTTTCAGCTCCTGTATATGGCTGAGCTGCCAAAAAAATCTCACATGTCATATCCCCATACTCGGGAGAAGTAGCAGAATGTGTTTTGGAGTGCAATTTCATGTATACCCATGGCATGTATAAGAAATATCTAATTAAAGTAGTAACTTTGCATTTTTTTGTCATTTTCCAAACACTTGTGACAAAAATTAAAATCTTCCATGGACTCAACATGCCTCTCAGCAAATACCTTGGGGTGTCTACTTTCCAAAAAAGGGTCCTTTTGGGGGGGGGTGTTTGTGTTTGAACTGTCGTGGCATTTAGGGCTTCCAAAAACATTACATGTATGACCAACATTAGGAGTTTTTGCCACACAAACTCCACAATTAATATGGATTAAGAAATCCCTACAAAAAAAAAAGGGGGGGGGGGAGTAAAGGAGCTACCACCTTACCACCTCAGGATCCTGATGCTGGGCATACACATTATTTTTTTTAAAACTACGGATGGAGAAATCTCCCCCTGCAGTACTACAGACACTGGTGTACACAGTATGTTCCCTACTGCTCTTAGAATATACAGGTCAATGCTGCAGCTGACTGGCAGTCCTGCAAGGCAACAACAGTAACACAATTACTCACAGTAACAATGTAACATTAACTCAATAAAACAACTTTTTTTTTTTACTTTTTTGTAACTTAACTTTTCAGAACAATCTTTCTGGTCCTTGATTTTAGGGTCTATAAGAATGTGATAGTTTCCTGACTACCTAGCATCTTTAGAGACCCTTCTTGTGCAGAATTGCGTGGACCCCTATACTGTGCAGTGCTGTACCCTAAACTAATTGTCCACTACGGTGTGGTAGTGACGGAAGCAGACTTTGCTGCAGAGGCCAGGAGGAGCAAAAAATGGGTGTCACACCTTATTCCATGTTTAGTAGACATAATAGCTTTTTTGGGGGCAACTTTTATGTTGGGGTAGATTGGAGGACATCTGGAAAATGCCTCTCATGCAGCCAGTTAACTGCATCTGGATTTGGGCTTCAGGTCACAGCGCCTCCTGCATACAAAAGGGCTGAGATGAGCGAAGGATCAAGTTTTTCCAGTAGCTTTGTAAATAACAAACACATTGTATGGAGCCAATTGAAATAAATATATAGACACTTTTTTCTACCAGTGTGTAGTTCTTAGGGAGACAAAATTTTGCTTTAAAATTTGGTTGTTGAAGTCTACACCTCCCATATTTAGATTATAGTCGTTTATGCAGAGAGGCATTTCAACAACACCAGACGCCGTGTGAATTTGGACCATTGTGACTGAGTGAATGGAAGACAGGATGAATACATCATGTTTACCCATGAGAAAAAAATTAAGAAAAAAATTCAGTTTAGATCAGTTTGCACATCTGTCTTCAGTTAAGCTCAGTTTACCTCAGCTTTCATTTCAGTTCAGTTAAGTTTACATCAGTCTACATCTGTTTTTGCATTTTTTCTTAGTTGTTGCAAAGACCAGAGGTGACAAAAGTACAAACAAAAAATGTTTCTTGCCTAAAGACGTACATAAACATAACAGAAGAAAATGGATGGCATCAATTTACATAATATATAACACAGCACTTGCGCTCAGATATTGAACTAAAAAGAAATTAGAATATAATAAAATAAACAGAATAAAAACAGCTTGCACATAGGTAGGACATCATCAGGGACGCCCCTATGTCTGATGACAAAACGCGTTGGATGGAGCCTCGGCGTGTGATGTCACCACCCTCTGGAGAGACGGTGGCCATCTTGTTGGTTTGAAACTTTTCTGTTTTCAATGCTGGTTATCTTACACTTTGATGTACGTGGATCCTTAATAAATTTACCAAAGTTTAATTTAACTACTGCACTATGAGTTGCCTTTTCTTTTTACTTATTTCCTGACTGTTGGATGGGAGTTTCTTCAACTTTGGAGATTTTTAAAAGTGGAGAAGTTATCTTTCATCTGGGAGAGGATTTCTACTGAGGATTGTTTGCTGTATTGATGTTATATCACACTGCGCTTGCCGACCGGTTTTGTATGGTCAAATTGTCTGGTAAGAGGCTAATTTGTACCAGGTGTATGGTGAAGGTTTTTGGATCCAAATCTTTTTATGCACCTGGTTCTATTCATTTGGGAACTTATATGGACTTTATTTTGACTTTTATATGATTTCCTAATTAGCACTGCGTTTTTTTATTTTATATCCATTTACATAAGTTTACATCTGTTCCATTTTGAAAAACAGACCTGAACAGACATGGATGTAGGCGGATGATCATTCGTTTACATCTGCCCATCCATAGACATACATTGTTCTTCAGTCGGGATCCTCTGAAAAATTGAGACTGATCTAGACTGAACGCCTGTGTGAAATGGTCCTTACTGTTAGTAGTTCTTCATTCTACAAGCAGGCTCTCTCTCCCCTTCTAAGTGGGGCTTTAATGAGCCATTGGGGAAGCCCCCATGATTAGGTGGCATGGTGCCTCAGCAGCCAATTTCTTGAAGGAACAAATGTCTATAAAGTGGCACGCGTGGATAAAAGTTGTCCACGTACAAATTGTACCCATACGCAACAAGGGTGACAAGTCTCACACTATCTCACCACTACTCCCCATGTAGTCTGGGCATCTAGGGGCTCCACTTGACTGTATTTTACCTCAAATTCTAAAGCAATATGTACAGACTGTAGCCCTCTCACAGAGCTCATACATTTTGTTGACCCCATATTACCCCCCTCTCTATCCTTCTCCTCCTTCGAGACCCACTGCATCCGACTATTCTCCCCAACCCCGCTGAAGATTGCCGTAATCTACCGGCCTCCTGGACCCGTATACCGCTTCCTTGATGACTTTTCCGGCTGGCTATTCTTCTTTCTCTCCTCCGAGCTACCCACCATCATCCTTGGGGATTTCAACACCCTGTCCACATCGACACCCCGGCCACATCCCAACTCCTCCACGTAACCTCCTCCTTTGCACTCTCACAGTGCATACAATCCACCACCCACTCCAATGGAAATATCCTGGACCTTGTCTTCTCCCACCTCTGCGCACCCCACAACCTCACAAACACCTCCTTCCCTCTCTCTAAGCACAACCTTATTACCTTCTCTGTCCCCTCGTCCTCTAACGCCTACCCCTCCAAATGTCATACTACTACCAGCCGAAACCTCCGCAACCTGAACCCTGCCCCCCTCCACTCTGCAGCTGATCAACTCCACGACAGCATCCTCCCCCGACCTGGCTATGACTGCCTATAACAACTCACTGTCAACCGCCCTTTGACTCACTAGCGCCTTTACCACGTGAAACATCAGACCCTGACCACTCCAGCCCTGGCAGACTAATCACACCAAAACTCTCAAACGACACAGTCGTGCCCTGGAGTGACTATGGCGCAAAACCAGATCCCAACAAGCCTTCACCCGCTATAAATCTGCCTTCCACACCTACACCTCCTCCCTCCACGCTGCCAAACAACCCTACTTCCTGACCCTCATCAAGACCCTCTCCTCCAATCCTCGCCGACTCTTATCCACCTTTAACTCTCTGCTCTCTCCGCCCCCACCTCCACCCAGCACCTCACTCACCTCCCTTGAGATTGCCAATCACTTCAAAAACAAAATTGACACAAGTCGCAGGGACATCGCCGCTGCTCAAACTCTCTCCAAACCCGCCCCCTCTCACACAGCTACATCCTCATCACCCCTCTCTCTCTGCCTCACCACTGCTCTGACCTCCACCCCACCTAACATTCCTTACACGGAAGCCCTCTCAACACTCCACACCTTCGACCTTACTACCATCGAGGAGGTCACCAAGGTCTTCTCTGATGCCCGCCTCACCACCTGCCCCCTCGACCCTATCCCCTCACAACTCCTACGACCTCCCTCCCCCTCCATCCTACACTCCCTCACCCACATCTTTAATCTCTCCCTCTCTTCCGGCGTATGCCCCTCCCCTTTGAAGCACGCGCACTTCACTCCCATACCTAAAAAGCCCTCCCTGAACCCCAATGACCCGAACAACCTCAGACCCATCGCCCTGCTCCCATTCATATCCAAACTCCTCGAGCGCTTAGTCTACAATCACCTAAGCTCTCACTTCAACGACAACAACCTCCTTGATCTCCTACACTCCGGCTTCCGTCCCCTACACTCCACCGAAACTGCCTTACTCAAACTCTCCAACGACCTTCTAACCGCCAAAGCTAATGGCCACTATTCAGTGCTCCTACTCCTCGACCTCTCCGCGGCCTTCGACACAGTCGACCACCCCCTCCTCCTCAAAAAAATTACACTCCCACAGCCTCAGAGATTCCGCTCTCTCCTGGCTCCCGCCCTACCTATCACAACGCTCCTTCAGCGTTACCTATAACGCTACCACCTCCCCCTCACTCCACCTCTCTGTTAAGGTCCCTCAAGGCTCCGTCTTTGGGCCCCTTCTCTTCTCCATCTACACCACCTCCCTTGGCCAGCTCATACACTCTCATGGCTTCAACTACCACCTCTATGCCGATGACACACAAATCTATCTCTCAACCCCCCACCTCACCCCCTCAGTCTCTGCCCGAATCACAAACCTACTAAACGACATATCAGATTGGATGTCGCTCCACTTCCTTAAACTGAACCTCTCCAAAACCGAGCTCCTAGTCTTCCCCCCAGCCCGCACATAACCCCCCCATTGACTTCAATGACAATCACGTCCAACAATGCCACTATCAGGCCCGCCCCGCAGGCCAGAGTACTTGGTGTCATTCTGGACCCCAACCTATCCTTCCAGCCCCAAGTCCAATCACTAACAAACTCATGCAGACTCCACTTCCGCAACATCGCCAAAATCTGCACGTTCCTAACCCCGGAAACCACTAAACAGCTCATCCACTCCCTCATCATATCACAACTGGACTACTGCAACTCCCTCCTCACTGGCCTGCCTCGCCACAGGCTATCCCTGCTTCAGTCGATCCTGAATACATAAGCCAGACTCATTCACCTTACCAACCGCTCCATTTCTGCCACCCCCCTCTGCCAATCTCTCCACTGGCTTCCGATTACCCAACGGATCAAATTCAAAATCCTAACACTGACATACAAAGCTGTCCATCATACTGCCTCAAATTACATCACTGACCTAATATCCAAGCACCACCCAGCACGCACACTCCGCTCCTCACAAGACCTCCTTCTCTCTAGTTCCCTGGTCTCTTCCTCCCATGCACGCCTCCAGGATTTCTCCATGGTGTCATCCATCCTCTGGAACTCCCTACCCCAATTAATCAGACTATCACCTACTCTCCTCTCCTTTAGGCGCACCCTGAAAACCCACCTCTTCAGGGAAGCCTACCCCACCCCCTGCTAACTGGCGACCTCCTCCACTCCTCCTACCACCCCATCCCCCACAGCTATCTCCTCCTGTATCACTATCCCCTACCTCATAGATTGTGAGCTCAAAGGAGCAGGGCCCTCAAACCCCTCGTGTATCACATTGTATTGTTATTGTACTGTCGCATGTTCTGTCTCCCTTTGTAATGTACAGCGCTGAGCGAACTGTTGGCGCTTTATAAATACTGTATAATAATATCTGGCATGCTTGCTGGATATACAGTTGGGTCCATATTTATTTCTATATATATATATATATATATATATATATATATATATATATATATATATATATATAATTTGGATACAGGGACACATTTCATACTTTAGGCTCTGTACGCCACCAGAATAAATTAAAACTGAAACAATCCAAATTAATTTGAAGTGCAGACTTTCAGATTTAATTCAAGGGGTTGAACATAAATATCAAGTACAAATTTTAGGAACTGCAACCATTTTTGTAGATGGTCCCTTCATTTTCAGGGGCTCAAATGTTATTGGACAAATATATAATCATAAAATGTTCAATTTAATATTTTGTTGAGAATCCTTTACTGGCAATGACTGCTTGAAGTCTGGAACCCATGGACATTACCCAAGACTGGGTTTCATCCTTTCTGATGCTTTGCCAGGCTCTAACTGCAGCGGTGTTCAGTTGTTCTTTGTTTGTGGGTCTTTTTGCCTTTTTAGTTTTGCCTTCAGCAAATGAAATGCATGCTCTATTGGGTTGAGATCAGGTGATTGACTTGGCCATTGCAAAATATTCCACTTCTTTTCCTTCAAAAGCTTCTGGGTTGTTTTTGATCATTGTCCATTTGTACTGTGAAGTGCCGTCCAATCAACTTTGCTGCATTTGGCTGAACCTGGGCTGACAGTATATCTGTAAACACTGCAGAATTCATCCGGCTTCTTCTGTTTTTAGTTACATCATCAATAAACACCAATGACCCAGTGCCACTGGAAGCCATGCATGGCCATGCCATCACACTGCCAACACCATGTTTTACAGATGACATTGTGTGCTTTGGACCATGGAGCTGTTCCAAGCCTTCTCCACACTTTTTTCTTCCCTCATTCTGGTACAGATTAATATTAGTTTCATGCGTCCAAAAAATGCTTTTTCCATAACTGGTCTGGCTTTTTAGATGTTTTTTGGCAAAGTCTAATCTGGCTTTTCTATTCTTCAGGCTTAAGAATGGTTTGCACCTTGTGGTGAACCCTCTGTATTTGCTCTCGTGAAGTCTTCTCTTGATTGTAGACTTTGAAAATGATACGCCCACCTCCTGGAGAGTGTCCTTCACTTGTCTGGATATTGTGAATGGGTCTTTCTTTACCAGAAAATCCTGCGATCATCCACCACTGTTGTCTTCCGTGGAAGTCCATGCCTTTTTATGTTGCTGAGATCAAAAGTGCGTTCTTCTTTCCTCAGACTGTACCAAACTGTTGATTTGGCCACTGCTAATATTGCTGCTATCTCTCTGATGGATTTGTTTAGTTTCTGAAGCCTTAAAAATGGCCTAGTTCACTTGCATGGACAGCTCCTTTGAACGCATGATGTAGGTTCACAGCAATAGATTCCAAATGCAAATACCACACTTAAAATCAACTCCAGACCTTTTACCTGATTAATTGATGAAGAAATAATGGAAGAGTAGCCCACACCTGGCCATGACACAGCTTTTGATTCAATTGTCCAATTACTTTCGGTCCCTTGAAAAAGGGAGAATGGCTACTCTTAAGAGCTGTAATTCCTAAACCCTTCCTCCAATTTGGATGTACATGCCCTCAAATTAAACTTGAGTGTGTGCACTTTCAGCCCATATCCATTACATAACGAATACCTTGAATATGTTTTGGTAAATACTTGAAAAAATCTAAAATTGTGACTGTGTCCAAATATATATGGCCCTAACTGTATATTTCTTGATTGTAAGCCTGCCAGTAAAATGTACAAGGGACTCGTCTATGCAGATGTTTTGTTGGGGCATATAAACATCTGCAAATTTCTATGATAGGTTATTTATGATGAATTTTGTAGAACCAATCATACTCAGAGTCCCCCTGGGAATGACAGAAGTTAGTGTCACTGAAATACATAAAATGCATTATTGTCTCATATTTTTTCTTGGCCATTGCAGCAGGGAACACAGGCATATGATGGATCAGGTCTGTGGACCAATGTGACCCAAAAAAGTTTTAAATTCAGAAGCTGTGATAGGTTTTCACTCAAATGGCCCAGCAAGGTATGAATTTGGGTTGGAGGCAATGTACTGTTGGGCATATATGTTACGTTATTTTGGTCCACAAATTATAGAGGTCTTTGGTGAAAAACCGCTTAAGAATGTTGGCTGTTTCCACCTGAACCCAGGCTGGGCTTTGAATGGTGGGGGGAGGTGGTTAATGGGTGCTGCTGAATCTGGAGGTAGACAATTAAGGTTTGCAAGCATCTTTGGAAGGCTACTATGGGCCTGTGCTTGAATTCTTGGTGGCTGCGTTTGCATTACATTACGAGTGCTAGCCACCTCACCAGCCTGTACTGCACTGCTGGCGCTTGCCACTTCACCATGAAATACTGCCGTGTTGGTGTCTAAAAGGCCAGTATGTACTATGCTGGTGCTTGCCTGATCAGCAAAAAGTAGTGCAGCGTTTGTGTTTCTAGCACTTCAGCAACATGGGGTCAGGTACGCCTGGTATTAGCAGGGACCTCTTCACCATCGTTCGAGCTAGCTGTCAGGGAGCCTCTGTTTTCTACAGGTTCATATTCTGAGCCTTATTCTAACAGTGAGGCCTACCCTTCACTCTCATTTGTCATGCTCAGAATCCTGTACACCTCCTCACTAGTGCATCTTTTTTTGGACATTTTGGGCAATACCTTTACAGGTACCTAGTGGCAACTATGGGAAAAAGAGCTCCTGGCTAGCAATAAGGGACTGCTTGTGTGACAGAAATAAAATGAATTGCTACTGCTAGCAGAGATCAGGCCTGATTATGCGAATACTGCGGTTTTGCAGACAATGTATCGGAAGTGGCAGTGATCATAAAAGTTATACTGACACTGCGCATGTTAGGGGAAGGGGCTAAATGCAAAGGGTGGCAGTGATCAGGGCTGATCCTGCTAACACTGCATTTTTTAGGACACTAGTATAGTTCTGACACTATGGTGTCCTTTTATGAAACTCTAATCAGATCCTAAGGATCATTGCTGATCTCAGATCATTAGTGGTTTAGGAAACAGATGATCAGCGGAGAACATGTTCTCCACTGATCATCTCAGCACAGAGAATGTCAGAAACGGCCAGTGTATGAAGGAACGATGTCAGCCCTTCACTGGCAATCTGTGTGAAAATTATCCCTCTAGATTCTCCAGCCCAGAGGTGGAGAATCGGGGGAAGCCACAAACGAAGCAGCGGTAATTTATGGCTGCTTAGTAAAAACTGTTTGATCTCTTATTGTAATCTCGCGAGCCGTTTTCTAGAGTTCAAAGAGTTTGTAGATTGCTTCTCTCCTTATTGGAAGTGATCTACACTGCTTCGTGAACAGGTATTCTGAGAATGCCAGAGAACTGTGCAGCGGTCATTTACCGCTACATGATAAAAAGGACACGTATACTAGTAAAGACCGTGATCAGCAACTTATAATGTGACTATGATAGTGTGGCAGGCAACCACAGACTGGCAGGGGGGGATGCTGATGTCAGTAGTGACACTAATACAGCGATAATACTGTACAGTAACACTACTAATTGCACTGGCTGGGTGACAGGGGTGATCAGGAGGGCAATCAAATGGTTTAATGTGTGTCTAACAACTGTAAGTGTATGTGTGCTGCTTTTGCTCACAGAATGGACTGGCTTTCACCCCTGATTTCAGCTCTGAACGGCAAGTGAAACCAGGAGAGAGAACCAGCCAGATCTGGTTAGTGAATTTAATATCACACAGAGATTTGTGCTGTGATTATCCACAGTAATTAGCAGGTTCACAGCCATAATCATTGGCTGCAAGACTGTTGACAAACTCATGCTGTCTCCAACCACTACCTAAGAGGCAGGGTGAACGCGTGCACGCCTGTAAACCCAGACGTTCGGCGCAATGTTTGGGTACATCGCTGAGCCCAGGGAAGCCACCAGCCTGTAGTAAATGTGCTGTTGACGGGCGACAAGTGGTTAAGTTATCCAAGGTCATGTGCTTATACAATCTTAGATATATCATCACCTATTGTAAGTAACAGCAATCAAAAGCAAATATAAGTAAATAATTCCCTTGCAACCAGGTATGCAAAATGTGATTTTATTTTTTTCAGTCCAACAAGTGAAGATGATCAGTGATAAATTACTTGTGGTTGAAGTCATTACATCATTGTTTTGTATTCCTAACCCAAAAGCCATGGGTGTACTATCTGGAAAATTTGACAGATGGTATTTTCAATTCTTAGTTAATAACAGTCACCAACCAAAGGAAAATGGAGTGTCATCATGATGTCAATAAAATCAATACCTCAGAATTCATAATCAACACTTAACCTGCAAGAACAATTTTCAGAAACCGTAAAAACATTTCAAGTGCTGTTTTGTCCATTATGTTTTCTATGCCATTAGAAAAGAGAGTGCTTTAGATTGATGGCAATATTTAATTATAATTAACCTTGAAAAAACACAAAAGCAAAAAATATAATGCAATAAACATACCAGTATTTACATGTATAATGTCATATTTTCCTATCTGCTCAAAAGCAGTAATGTTTAAATGTATATGAAACCCCTCAAGCTCGAACATTTTAGCAGCAGATTAGTACACGGCTGGAATTCTGTGAAATTATAAGCCTTTACAGTATATTAAGGCTTAATATCTTTCATTTAAACTGAAATACAGCATGCTTTTATTTGAACATAAAAAGAATGTCGCTAGTATATCCATGATTGGTTATTTACAACATGATCTATGAAAGCAACACATCATTGGCATGAAATTTGAGAATACTAAGCAAAGGAAAAGGGATAGATCTCCCTAAATTTGAAACGTGTTTATATACTCTGTCCCCAACAGCATATTCCTAACTGTGTTTCTTCCAAAAACTCTTTTTCTGCAGGTCCAATACCGCAATATTCATTATGAGATGCAACATGACCAACCTAGAACAGGTGTGTATAGGGAGGGGAGCACAGCAAGTAAACCTATAATGAAAAAAAACTGGTTCTTCAACTTCCAATGAAGAGGATGGGACAAAGATAAGGCTTTCAAATTTATAGCAAAAAAAAAAGACCATTTGCTTTGATGGTATTGGGCATTTTAAAACATTGCACAACATCTCATGTCACATTTCCATGTACTGTACATGATTTTGATCAGGAGGATATTGTTGGCAAGCAGATGTTACTAAAATTACAAAAAGCTTTCTGTGTTGTCAGAAGTAGTCTAGTACAGCTTCCAACAACCAGATCTGCTAAGTTTAGTAACCACATTGGATCAATGCTGATCATCAGCCTTTAATCCAAGTAGAATAACAGAATTAAGAGACCACCGTTGCAAATAAAGCCCATAAGCAGCTAAACAAAAATACTTGTAAACAATGAATGGAATTGGAAATATTAACAATGCTGTAAATCTTTACATTTCTGGTACTTCTCTTCTATCTCTAGTTGACAAATCCCATCATGTGTTCCAGATAGCATGTGGCAGTAGCATATACAGATTACATCACAAAATTTATATAAGTCTTCCTAAAAAAAAATGTTTCAACACCCTTGGCAGTGTTATTTGTATATGTATGGGAATAAAAAAAGGAATTAATATACTGAATTTCTCCATGTGGAAAAATACATAATTATTTTCACAGCATTTCTCTTCATTTTACAGGGTTATGCGTTTGGATTTTTTTATGGTTAAGGCTAAAACTTAAGAGTGAAGTTTTGTTTTAGGGTTAAGATAAGATTAAGGTAAGGTTAATAGAGAAGTTTTAGAATCAGGCAAATGGTTATGTTTTATGGTTTAGTAAAAAGTGTGAAGTGTTGGGCAAAAGGTTAAGTTTTAAGGTGAGGGTGAAATTACAGTGGTTCTCAAAAAGGGATCTTTTTTTTTTTTACCTGAAATATAAAAAGATGTTATACTTAGCTGCTCTTCTTACCTGCTCCGAACCTCTTCTTCTGGGGTCCCCTGCTGGCGCTCCCAGTACCTCCTGCTACTGGGACAAATTTTACCTTAATACAGAGAATGCATTAAGGTGTTATAAAATGTTATGACTTTAGAGCCACCTTAAGATTAAATGTTGGGGTCAGAATAAGGTTTAGGGTGACAGGGCATGTAGGATCATGCTTTGTGATATATTATCTTTTTATCCAATATAGTGTGATGTATTTTTTCCCATACAGAATCCCCCCTACCAAGATTCTATTTTCAATACTTCCATCCATAAGACTCTGCCTACTGCAACTTTAAGGTCATATAAAAGTTTGGTGGTAAAACTGTAGCAGGCATGGTATACTACTACTATAACTGTTTTTGGTTCAAAGCTGAAGAAAAATAGCATTATTACAATCTAACTCCCCACAATGGCCATACACTTAATTCATCACTATGAGTAAAGCTACGTTTACATCAAAATGCATGCATGAACATGAATTGCATTGTCTTGTGTTGACTTGAGCTTTGGATACTTTTTTATTTTTCCAAAAGGCTTTTCATTTCCATGGAGCAGAATAGCAAAAGGCAGGCCAACACACCAAAGACAAGACATGAAAGAGTTTTTCCTAAACCTGGCTATATACTAGTAGTTTCTTTTTTTTTTGTTCAGCTAGCAGGTGGATGGAGGAATCCCCCCTGCTGGGAAATTGTATTCCGACAGTGGGACCAGTCGCCATCAGAACACACTGATCAATGGCTGTAGCCATGGATTGACTAAAGTTTTCCCAGCAAGCAAAAGTTTTGATTGACTTCCGTCAAGTAGGGAATGGCTGATCGAAATTTGTCCGGTCCCTGCTGAACCTGATCAGTCTATGGAGAGCTTAACGGACTACAAGAAAACAAGTGTTTTATATTTCTTTCCAGTCTTTATAAAGCAAGTATTTCCAATGCCACACACCACTTACTGTATGTATGTTTCCGACAATTGCTGGTGGGCTGTCGTCTAATGGCAAAAGCAGGAAACAGACTACTTTATTTAAGCCTTAAAACCACTGATGTTTTTAGCTCATCACATAACCCACATAAGGAAATGTTTAGATGAAAAAGGCAAAAAGCAACATTATACAAAAAATTCTCCTTTCTCCCAAAACACCTAAAGCTAACAGCACCTAGGAGCTAGCAATATTTTAAGAAGCAATAAATGTACTTATCTTTGTGAATTGACCTTCCCCTATAAAGCAGCACAAAAATCAATGATATTATGTGCATACGGTAAAATAAAGTGATTTGTGCAACAAAACATTTAGTTAACTTATAAAACCATTTTCATTCATAAAAAATAGCAACTAATGCACTTAGTTAAAGAAAATGCTTCATGCGTTATGCTTTGGTGAACTGATGATACATGTTTTTATTCTAGAACCTAAAAGGGAAAAGACAGGGAGAAGATAGCCATCTAGACGAAAAAGGAACATTTATTTTTTTTTTACTAAAAGAATAAAAAATGTTATACTCCCCTACTGTGCGCCACACACACACACACTTAGTCCCACCCCCTGGTTCCTCCTCACTGCATTTGATTGACAGCAGCAAGAGAATGTCCCTGTGTGAAGAGAAAAGGAGGGAAGAGGAGATGCAACAGTGCTAAATCACTTCTCCCCTCTCTTCCCCTTCACACAAGGAAGGGGGAGGACAGAAAGCAATAAAAGCAAGAAATGCATTAAGGATTAAGGTAAAACACATTTTGGCTTTAGAACCACTTTAACTTTACTTTCCAACAAGATATTAACATGGTCATTAACAAAACTGTAAATATGTACCGTATAAATCAATTTTTGGCTGTCAAAAGATTTGTATTTATGTCTACCCAGTCCAGAAATTTGCAAAACCCTGCCAGACAGCACAACCTGTCTGTTAACCTCACTTTTTTTCTCCTGCGGTTAAACAACATAGGTCATCTTTCTACCCCCACCCGCCTCTGATTGGATAGTGAGAGGAGGCAACAGACTGATGAAGTTATCCTTTCTTCTGTCATCATTTTTTTTGTTAGCACTTGTGCATGTAGGACATCCGATTGTCCCCCAGTGCCGATTGTGATAAGCACAGTAAAATCAGAGTAAACTATTTTCAGTACAGGAGAGGAGTCTGAACAGCTCTAGAACGCTCTAAGATTGAAGGTAAGGCTATGGGGTAGCTTTAAAAAACACTTTAGGTCGATATGAAAAAAAAAATGTAGTTAGAGTTCAGCTTTGAGACTTTTCAGCTAAAACATAAAATTAGAAAACTTCATGTATAGGGCTGACATTACAAAATTACTTCCCATGTTCTCCAAAAGAAGTGTCTTATCTTCCAAAGCATTTCTCCTATGATTGTCTAAGAAGGTCTCTTGTCATCCCTGTCAGCCAAGTTATTCAGCGCTGCACTTTTTTCTTTTAAAGTCAATGTGCTGGGACTCTGCTACTATAGACAGCTAAAAAGTGAAAAATGTGATTTGATTGGTTGGAACCTGGACACTTTACTAGTGAATGCTCTGAACATAGTTGTAAGCAAGAGACCATTACAAACAGTAAACAAGAAAATGTCTCCCCATATAATATAGTTTTGTAAATGACCATGTATATTATCTGTATGGCTGTGTGCTTCTTTACAGTTCTGAATAGCAATGCTGGAGTAAAAAAGTTTAACAGCTGTTATTCAACTGTTAATATTTAGAGCTGAAAGAGTAAATTTTGACTGTTTTACCAATAAAAAAAATGCTATACTGGGTAGAAATGTATATGGGGGGAAAAACGTCTGCAGAATAATTTGCATTGCAACCGATGCAATGCCTACTATTATTTTTGGTGTCTCAATCACACACATATACTTGGGGATTTGGCATGAGAACCACCTTAGGCCTCTTGCATACAAGGCTATCTAGGAGACGTTTGTACCTCCTGGCCTGCAAGCAGCCCATCAAAGCCTATAGCAAGCTGCATACGCTAGGGGCTGAATGCTGTACCGAGTAGTACACACATTCCATTCAGGGATGAATGTCCAGAACACGTCTTCTGTATTCCAGATCTTCGTCACTGAACACATAAGGCCCTAAACGCAGGTATCACTCCATACAGCATTCAGCCTTCAACTGCAGCCTGCTCTAGACTGCAAGGAGCCCAACTATTGCCATGACATTCCAAAATCATAGGATGCACATAATTGTGCAGAACATTAGATAAGTAAAACAATCAGTAATAATGTTTAACTTGTGGGACTCCACCCAAACGAGACAGTGTTTCAGATTGTCTTTATTTGTGCAATGAAGATGGCCACATAACACGTTTAATAAATATGTTGGTACAAAATAGTAAAGTGCAGAGTGCAGCAACCACATGAGAATTTTGTTAACCAATGTGAAATTAAACACTCAGTAGCCCACTGATTACTGCACTATGCTTTACTCATCACACTGGTTATTTCCTACTTCTTGCATATTTTCAATCTCTAAACTGTATATCATTGAAAGAGTACTAATACGTCTCTAATTGTTATACTTTGACTAATGTGTCCTTTCCTGAAAAAAAAAAAAAAAATATCACCACACAAAAGTTTTTATTTCACTACTGCCCCTCTAAAAATACAATTCCATATCAAACATATGTTTAGACTTTTGGCGGCTCATCTTTACATTTGTAGGACATTTTTATTATTTATTCATTATTTATAAAATAAATACAGCACCCAGTAGAAAAAAAGTTTTCAGTGCTCTTCAGAAATAAAAACAGGATAGTACCACAAACACAAAAAAATTAAAACTGCTAATGAAAAATAGTTATGTCAAATGTCTGTAGAGAAAATGAATGCTCAATATCTTAGATTGACCATCACCTTATTTGAAGTACTTTGGGCAAGAATATGATTTATATTCATCATCACCTTTATATTATAAGCAAATGCAAAACATATAAAACTGGCATCAAACTCTGCTCCTATTTCTTCAACAGGAAAAAGGCTGGTTAAAAAAAAGCAAACAGCTTTAAATATCAAATTTATTTTTAAAAATGGCCAAGTTTACTTTGGTGAAAAGTGATTTCTTTTAAGTGCTAAGTCACAAAGGTTATTTTCTATTAAACATAAATTAGATAACTATTATCAAATCCTTAAAGGGAAGCCAGCAGCATAGAAATATGGAAGATGTCATTGCGAACTTGTTTTTTTAAAGGCGCAAGCAAAGGGTCATCTTAAACCTTGCTTTACTATGCAGTGATTCTAAGCCCTGGAACAAACATGCAGGTCATAGACCCAACTTCACTTCACTTCAATTCATTGATCTAGATTGAGATTACCACCCTGGAACTTGTACCAATAAAAAAGTCCTTTATGACAGTTCTTCTATTTCTAGAAGCACAGGTTCTCTTTAAACAGGAAAGAAAAAATACACTTTGCTGGCATAAATTTACATTCACCCGTCAAATTTCCATTTTGTATTCCCCAGCCATCAGGGGAAATCTAAATACTATTTACAAAGTTTTTGTAACACAATACAAAGAAAAAAAAAAAAGCTGCAACTTTTTTTTTTTTTTTTTTTTAATTAGAAAAAGAAGTTTGTTTTCACAGAATATTTCCTATAAAAGATTTTTAACAAATTAGTAATACCTATAAAATGGCTATTACTAAAACAAAGCTTTTGTCAATAAGCCTCTAGTACTTTGTATGAGGAGAATGGCTTCACAAAATGGTAGTCTAAATTCCCACAGTGTGGACACTGTTGAACGTTGCTGTACTCAGAAAAATACTGCATTCCAATGCGTACATCAATGACAGGCTTTCCACAGTGCTTGCAATTCAGTCTGGCCTGTAAGAAAAAAACGATGACTCCTTTTATGAAACCTATCAAACACATATATAGTATCAAATGCTGTACAAGAAATATTCATTCACAGCTAGTCAATTTAAAGTATATCCAAAGAACAAAAAAAGAAAAACTAATGTAGCCACCACATCTCAGGAATGGCAATGTATTTCATTTTTGATCAAGGAAACACGGAAATATTTGCTGATCTTGCCAGAAATCCTGCAACTTTCTGTGCACTGAACTGAAAATTTCAGCTTTTCGGTTGTGAGCAACAGAGCACCTTTGTCCTATGTTAAGGAGATTAGGAGAGGGGCAGGTGTTTTGTAGTCCAAATAAGAGGAAAAAAACTAGAAGGCAGCTATTAATACTACATTTAAACAGATATGTAATTTTTGTTCTTGGGTTTAGATCTCCTATAATGGATGAGTAAAACTGAAAGTGATAAAAGGCTTTAAATTAATTGATTATCTCAGTGCTGCATTCTCAACATCTATGTTCCCAGCTTTACTCATGGTATTACCTTTCCATTCCAACAGTAAGAAATAAGGTTCTGAATATGCATCCATTATTGCAGTAAAGTAGTATTCTTGTAGTTATATTCACAACATGATAAACAGAAGTTACTATAAAAAGGATCACACATTTCTGCTTATGACTATATACATCATGGGTGTCCAACCCATGGCCTGCATGCGGCCCGGCCCCAGAATTTAGCATGAGGCCCTGGTCTGTCTGAAGAGATGCCTGGGGATGCCGTGCAAGCACAGCAGCCACGGCAGCCAACACAGACAAGCCCAGCTGTAGGGATGCCATGCAAACATAGCAGTCGTGGCAGCCTACATTAACAAGCCAGGCAAATGCACAACGGGAGCAATGCCGAGGCTGCCATGTTTGCAACTGCACCGGCAGTAAGGAAGTAAATGCTGCATGGTTAGATCTAGGGGGGTGATGGCGTGGGCTTCACACACCCAGATTTCAATTGTGACCCTCCCCCCTACAGCACATACATAGGCTACATTCACTCCGGCAATTAGGGCTTGTGCAAAGTGTAGCAGCAATTTCTCCTGCAGCTCTCAGCAGTTAGGTGCCGCTGTCGGCCCGTTCAATATAAGGACAGTTTGCCAGCAGTCACTCCTATTCGCAGCTCTCTATACAGTCAAGGATTACCTGTGGTGATCACTGTTGAATACAAATAACAGAAGATGGTTGCGAGCGCACGTGACAGTGCAGGTCTATTAACCTTGCAATGCAGATGGAAGGGGCGAACATGTGAGCACTGCCAGCTATGCTTTAGAAAGAAGACTACTCTGGGGACCTTGCTGGAGCGCAGAATAAGGTTAACACTGCTTGAAACCTAAGTGAACTTTCAGTTAAAATCAGCTACATACATTGCAGAGGGAGCCCCTGTACACCTGGTGAGCTGACCTGTCCATCCCTTAAAGGGATCTCTGGCACCTTTCCAGTTTACATCAGAAGCCTTAGGATCCATACCTATCCAGTGAGGGATTTAACCTTATTCCTGCCCAGATTTGGACAACCTTGATGACATCAGGATTTTAATAAACCAATGCGCATTTTATTATGCATTCCGGTGAGTGCGCATTTCTTCCACACCTGATTGCACAAGCACAGAATCTCAGATGAACACAGGATTCCTATTTGCACTAATAGTCACTTTATGAACTTTATATATTATATTTTCTCTAATTTAATAATTGGTTGATTTTGATGCTTTTATTTACCCAATTTTAGCACTGCACTTTATTTCACTGTTGAATACGTTGGGGTATATTTACGAAGGCTGGAAAGTACAAAATCAGGCACACTCCTGCATAGAAACCTATCAGCTTCCAGGTTTTATTGGCGAAGTTTAATTGAACAAGCTGAGATTAGAAGCTGAGTGATTTCTATGCAGCAATGAGCCTGATTTTGCACTCTCCAGCTTTAGTAAATAAACCCCACTTTGTCTGTATCCAGTAGCGATCACCACAGGCAATCCTTATTGTTAGTGTATTTATGTGCAGCCCAAGACAATTCCTCTTTTTCCAATGTGGCCCAGGAAGGTCAAAAGGTTGGACACCCCCTGCTATAGATCATTGTACACTCATAACTTTTCTTTGGTTCCCAACCTAGATATATTTCTTCTAAATTCCCATAGATCTCAAATGCTCAGGCCTATAATGCTTTGATATGCTCATTTGATATGCTGCCTTTTCAGTAGTGGTTACTATGTACTAATTTGGACACATTGCCATTGTTATACATTTTATTTGCTGGTGAACTAGCCTTGCAATGTGACATTATACATGAAAGTAATACCTTTCATCTTTGACGTCAATAAAATAATTTGGAAGGAAATAGATCATAGTTTTATTCCTTTGCGTGTGGAGGCTCACATCATGACACGTCACTAGTAGCTTCTGTATGTACAGAGGGTAAAATAAGTATCACGTCACCATTTTTCTCAGTAAATATATTTCTAGGTGCTATTGACATGAAATTTTCATGTCGGTAACAACCCATTCAATCCATATATACAAAGAAACCAAAACAAATAAGTTCAGAAATTAGGTTATGTGTAATAAAATGGAATGACACAGGGAAAATTTATTGAACATGCTAACTGAAATTTAATACTTGGTACAAAATCCTTTGTTGGAAACGACAGCTTCTAGACGCCTCTTGTATGGAGAAACTAGTCGCATGCATTGCTCAGGTGCGATTTTGACCCATTCTTCCTCAGTCTTCAAATCTTGAAGGTTCAGTGGGCCTCTTCTGTGAACTCTGATCTTTAGTTCCTTCCAAAGATTTTCTATTGGATTCAGGTCAGGTGATTGGCTGGGACATTCTAGCAGCTTTATTTTCTCTCTCTTTGAAACCAATGTAGAGGTTCCTTGGCTTTGTGTTTGGGATCATTGTCTTGCTAAAATGTCCACCCTTGTTTCATTTTCATCAGCCTGGTAGATGGCAGACGATTTTTTTTCTAGAATGTCTTTCTACATTTTTCCCATTCATCAACTTCACTGGTGGTATGGTGTATTTGGGGTGATGTGCAGTGCCATTTGACCTCCAAACATGATGTGTATTATAGCATCCAAAGAGTTCAATTTTGGTGTCACCTGACCAGACTATATTCTCCCAGTATTTCACAGGCTTGTCTAAATGTTGTGTAGCTAACTTTAAACAAGCTTCAACATGCTTTTTCTTAAGCAATGGAGTCCTACGTACATACAGGCCATGGCGGTTGAGTGCATTACTTATTGTTTTCTTTGAAACAATTGTACCTGCTAATTCCAGGTCTTTCTGAAGCTCTCCACAAGTGGTCCTTGGCTCTTGGACAACTCTTCTGATAATTCTTCTCCCTCTTTTTTCAGAAATCTTGCGAGGAGCACTTGGTCGTGGACGGTTTATGGTGAAATGATGTTCTTTCAACTTCCTGATTATGGCCCGAACAGTGCTCACTGGAACATTCAGAAGTTTAGAAATCCTTCTGTAACCAATGCCATCGGTATGTTTTGCAACAATAAGCTTGTGAAGGTCTTGAGAGAGCTCTTTGCTTTTACCCATCATGAGATGTGACACCTTGGTAATGAGACTCCCTTTTTATAGGACATAAGTTGAGCCTGAACCAGCTGATAATTTGCACTAACAAGGGGCAGAATTACTTTACAACTACTGATGGATTTCAGCTGGTGTCTTGGCTTTCCATGCCTTTTTGAACCTCCCTTTCTTCAAGTGTTCAATACTTTTTCCCTGTATCATTCCATTTTATTACACATAACTTAAATTTCTGAATTAATTTGTTCTGGTTTCTTTGTATGTATAGATTGCATTGGTTGTTACCGACATGTAGTGAAAATTTCATGTCAATAGCACCTTTAGAAATATACTTACCGAGAAAAATGGTTACGTGTTCAATACATATTTTACATGCTGTATATCTATGTACAAATGTTCCTAGGTTTCCCCAGCATAGCTCAGGCACTAAATTGGTTTGGAAGCAAAATGCAACTGCAAAACCTACATTATAATACCACAGGTTTTATTTTTTCTGTAACCGCTTCTCGACCGCCCTATAGCAGATATACTGCTACAGAGCAGCACGGGTGCGCAAAATCACGTGTGTATATATACGTGATTTTGCATTTCCGGGTCAATCATCGCGGCCATCAATCACCGGGTCGCAGCTGGTGATTACTCGCCGGCGCCCGGTGATTGACGAGCATCTCCGATGGGGAGGAGAAGTGTATGTAAACAATACAGTTTTCCTCCCCATCAGCTTGTGCATACTGCTTTGGATGGCTGTGCACAGCACAGCCATCCAAAGCAGTGTGATTACAGTGAAGCACAGACCCAAGTAAAACAGCACACAGATAACCCTTTGATCGCCCCTCATGTTAACCCCTCCCTGTTCAGTGCCATTAGTACAGTGTCAGTGCTTTTTGTCACTGGGCATGTCAGTGATACCAAGTCAGTTTCCCCCAGTGTCAGAATACCCGCCGCAGTCCCACAATAAGTTTCTGATTGCCGGCATTACTAGTAAAAATGAAAAAAAATTCCAGTATATATACCGCCATTTGTAAACGCTAAAACTTTCATATAAACCATTAAATTTACACGGATTGTGATCTTTTTGTTTTAGTAAAGACGTAGCAGAATCCATTTTGGCCTAAACTTATAATGAAATTTTATTTAATTTTTTTTTTTTTTTCACTGGACATGTTTAATATAAAAACAAATATATATTTTTGCTACTGCAAAAAAACAAAAAAAAAAAAACAAAAACACCACACAGGCGATCAAATACTCAATTCATGGGGAAAAAAAAAAAAAAAAAAGACAAATTTCATTTGGGCGCAGCATTGCATGACCACACAAGTGTCAGTTAAAGTAACGCAGCGCCAAAATGCAAAAAATGGCCTGGTCAGGGAGGGTGGTAAATCCTCAGGAGGGCAAGTGGTTAATACTCATTCATACAGTCACGAAGATGAATGAATTACAATCACTCTCTTTTAAACACATTGTGACAAAGCAAACAAGCAGAAAAGGAAAAAATAATTGTTAGGTTTGTAAGAACTTTTAAAAACCTACCTGACAGCATGGGGAAGCTGCCAATATATCATAAGTGTACATCGTTCCAAGCTGATGCCAGCTTCCATCCCATCGAGATTTGCATTTGATGCAGATGATTTTGTGAACTCCTTCTAAACAGTCCACACATACAGCATACAGGTGCATAAGCCTTCCTAGGATAAAAAAAAAAAAGCAAAAAGAAAATAAAAATAAAAAACATTTGAATATTTGGCCTGTAATTAAACTGAGAGTGTAGGCAACTGTAAATCCAGTAAAAAGTTTACATATTTTAAAACAGTATCTCAACTCAAATTTATACTATTCTCCTGTAACCCCTGCATATTAGTATTTAGATTTTGAAAAAGAAGGGCAGCAATATAAGGCAATCAGGCTTTACTACAAATAAAGCTATCAAACAAAGATTTGCTGTTTAAGGGCCCATTCACACCACATTCAAAACATACTACAGTTGCAATCTGCAGCGGGTGTTAAAATGTTACTAAACCCAGGACCCTGTATTCACTCTATCTGGTCTCCCACAGTACACAGAACAGGTTTAGTAACACTTTAATTTTAACTTACCGAGACCCAAACACAGGTCACAAACCTGTGATGTGATGCATTTTTTAAAGCAGTGCATGCACTACTTTTGCTGCGGTCTAGCATGATTTCAGCCCATTAAAAAGACGAAACTGAAATCGCCACTGCACCCAGATCACAAGAAAATCACATTACTGTGCAATTCATAGTGAACCGGCCCTAAAGAAAGGAGCAAAGAGATGCCTTGGAGATGTTGGGAGTAGGGAGAGTGTGCTCCAGTCCTGCTCGGACAGCTCACACTGCATCCAGCCTTCAGGGCAAAGCCAGCAAGGATACACTGTCTTTTTGTCATCCAACCCCTGGACCAGACCTTCCAGTGCTTGTTCATGAGAGTACCCAGCCTGTGCCTTTGTGCTTTCCATTAGCAGCACTTTCTGTACTTGGACTAGACCCCTGGATCATTAGTCAGGGTGGGCATTGTGCAGTATGAGTTGTGCTGACATCCCAGAGCACTTCCAGCTACATTGACAGTTCTTCCTGCAGCCAGCTTATTGCTCCCCTGACCAGTTTTAATTAAAGCCTGTGTACAGCTGTATTTGTGGACTGGACCATCTGCCAGCCCTCCTGTGGAAATTGTTTAATTTTTATTATTCCTATAGCGCCAGTAGCTTGCTTTTATTTTTCATAAACGCATTCACAAGAGCCTGTGATGTCTGGAAGGGGTGGGCTTTAATATGGCTGCTTAAGCAGGGACCAACAATGGCTCCAGGAAGTGCCTGTGTGCAGAGACATTTGGCTGCACAGGGCAACTGTTATCAGTAAAAGGGACAGGAGGGTCACTAAATGAAGTTTAGACTTTTTTAATTAGATATTTGGCAATCCGAATAGTGCTTAATATAAATGTTTACTGTAAGGTTGAACCAATACTGATACTAAGCATGTGCGCAAGTACTCGTACACATGCTCTGATACTTGAAGCCAATACCTTTGCAGTGCTATCTGAGCCTACACAAAATGAATGTGCCCAAACCACACTTCAAAAGAATCGCATGTGATCTGAACTGAAATTGTGCTACTTGCTAGCTGATGTGGCAGTGCGATTCCTGTCCGAATCTCATGCTGTTTCTCTGCGGGTGCAGTATGATTTCAGCCCAATTTATTTTGTATGGCTCAAAATCGTACTGCAAATCGCACAGCATCCACAGGGAAACTGCATTTGATTCGGACAGAAATTGCAACGTTCAAACCCATGCATTTCTTTGCTAGTGCGATTTGAGCCCATTCATTTTTTTATTGGCTCAAATGACATTGCAAAAGGTACTGGCAATCTATATCAGCAAGTACTTGAGCATAAGTATCGGTACTCGTACTAGCCGATATAAAAAGAGAAAAAAAAAAAGTACCGGTGCAACCCTAGTTTAATATACTCCTCATATACTCTAAGTAAGGGTACATTTTTAACTTTAAATGGAATTCCACTTTAATTAGATTCAAGGATTAGGGAAATAGAGTGCATTCATAATGTATTCCGACCCCCTTCACTTTTTTCATTTTTGTTAGGTTGCAGCCTGAAACTACAGTTATATCAAAAAGAAATCAAAATGTATGGGACTTTTAAGGTGCTTTCTCACCCTCAAGAAAAGATTACTTGTACACAACCTTACATGAAACGCATCATATTTCATTACAAATGAATAAAATCAGGAAATACACCCCATAAAAGCAATAAGTGGATGATATCACAAAGAATTCAGTACAGTGAACCCTGATATGTTTATATGATATGATTTATATATGATATCCTCCATCGCGTTTCGCCGGATGGACTTCGTCAGGGGTTCAGATAGGGTGTACTGTTAATGTAAAACATATACTGTAATTATACAAATAATTAGTTTTAGCTTCATCTTGCAACATGCATTTTGTATTAACAATCAGATTAAACGATACAAAATACAAACTTTACCCATACTGATGATCATCCCAACATAACAACATGGCCATATAGGGAGAGGGACAATTAGATGGAGAACAACAAGGAGCACAATGGCGGGGCCCCACCTGGGAGACCTGGAAAAAAATATAACCCCACAGTCAATCTGAGACATTACCACCACCAACATACAGCCAACCATTAGCTAAGCATATAAAGATGCCTTGTGTGTGGTAGTCTGTCTATTATGTGCAGGCTGGCCTTGCATATTGATCCAAACAAGTGTGGGGCAATGTAACCCAGTGGATGAAATAATCCATGGTATACTGGTTAAAGCAGAATTCTGGGGAAAAAAAATTTTGTACCATGCAGTGGGGCTGCGTCCGCACTGCATGTGCTAACTGCTCATTTTTGTCTAGGGGTGATAAGAGTGAAGATATACTTACCGAATCCACTGATCCTTCAAGCGGAAAAAAAATCGGTCCCTGCTGCTAATGTCCCCCTGCACGCTAGCAGTCTTGTGAATGTACTGTTGCTGATGCCATCATGCCCATAGACCAGCTCCGGGCGTGAGGACGGCAGGAACAGTCTACCTCTAAACGTGGGGGAGCGCGGTTTTCTGGTGAATCGGAGGACAGGGTAAGTATAGCTTTTCCCTAAACCCCTGGACAAAAAACATGCACTTATCCCGTGCAGTACGGGCACAGCCCCACTACATGGGACAAAAACAATTTTACATTGAGTTCTGCTTTAACTTCCAACATCACTCCATTACACATATAGTTACATACATAGTTGTATTAATTACATAGGTATGCTTAGCCATTTAAATACTATGGTCTACCATCTCGAGCCCTGCCATTTGTTTAGAAGGGTTGCATAAGGTATCTCACTGATATGGCCTTGCATATTGATTCAGGCCACACACAAGGTATGCATAGATAATGGTTGGCTGTATGTTGAGGGTGGTAATGTCTCAGGTTGTCTATGGGATTGTATTCTTTTGCCATATATGTTTGTCAGTTAGGTTGTGAAGGATGTTTTTTCTGTGTAAGGTATATACCCCCTCCACACATTCCGCCCCATCCTGCCCTAGCCTCAACCAAAAATTACAGAAATACATACCTCTATATGTTGTTTGTTCGGTTTACAGATTACATTACAGCTTGGGGAAACTGTACTCCCCTCCCCATCCACTGGTGTCCTCTGGTCTCCTGGGTAGGGCCCCGCCATTATGCTCCTTGTTAGTCTCCATCCAATTGTCCCCCCTCTCTATATGGTTGCGTAATGTTGGAATAATCGTCAGTATGGGTAAAGTTTATGTATTTTGTATCTTTGAATCTGATTGTTAACACAAAATGCATGTTGCAATATGAAGAAAAAAAAGCTGAATATTTGTATAAAATTACAATGTATGTTTTACATCAACAGTGCACCCTATCTGAACCCCTGAAGAAGCCCATCCGGCAAAACAAATTGGGAGATGACACCTTCATTCTGTATCATCCAAACATATTATTGCATGTTACACCAAATCATTTACTAAGGAAGGTACTTTGGGGTTGATTGTACTGAATGCTTTATGTGCTATCCACTTATTGCTTTTATGGGTGCATTACCTTATTATAATATTTTGTAATAAAATGTGTTTTATGTAGGTTAAAAGGAACTGCCTGTAGAGATCAGAGATAGCATTATTGCAAATCACAGATCTGGGGAAGGCTACAAAAAATTCTCCAGCACTGAAGGTTCCCAAGAGCACAGTGGCCTCCATAAATCTGAAAAGGAACCAGTTTGGCACAACCAGGAGGCTTCCAAGAGCTGGTCCCCGGCTAAACTGAGCAATCGGGGGTGAAGGGCCTTAGTAAGCAAGGTGACCAAGAACGTGATGGTCTCTCTGACTGAGCTCCAGAGATCCTGTGTCCAGATGGGACAAAGTCCCAGAAGGACAACCATCACTGCAGCTCTCCACTGATCTGCGCTTTATGACAGATTGGTTAGACAGAAGCTTCTCCTTAGTGTAGAATACACGAAAGCCTGCTTGGAGATTAAAATAAAAAAAATAAAATAAAAAAAAAAGCACCTGAAGGACACTCAGACTCTGAGGAACAAGATTCTCTGGTCTGATAAAACCAAGATTGAACCGTTTGGCCTCAAATGTAAATGGTATGTCTGAAGGAAACTAGGTAGCATTCTTCACCTGCCCAACACCACAACAACACTGCTGTCAAAGGTGCTTCAGCAAAGTACTGAGTAAAGGGTATGGAGACTTAAGTACATGTGATATTTCAGTTTTTCCTTTTTAATAAATTCACAGACATGGTAGTGGAAACTGATCCTTGTTAAACAAGCAAGTCATAAAATCCCTCAAGGGGAATAGGACCTGAGGAAGTTAGAGCATTTAGGAGGAGTGCAGATCAAGATAATGAACTTCAATAAAAAGAGTAAGGCTGGCCATAAACTATACAATTTTCTGTCCAATTTCTGCCCAATTTTCTTTAGATTTACCTTCAACTGTGTAGTGCAAGGGCCCGCTTAATTAGATACAATTGAAAAGTGTTGTTTATGTTTGACCTCATATTATATAGTTTTTGGTACATCTAAAGCAATTTTTTAAAGAAAATTGTATAGTGTATGGCCAGCCTAAGTATAGGGAATTCAATGATATGCCTCCCTCAAAGACAGATTTCTACAAACATAGGAATAAGAGATTCCAAGGAGCTAAGAACTGTAAGTGTCCTGGTAAAAGCATCAGGAGTACAGTAATGCCAGAAGCAGATAATAAAGATGCATCAAGAAGCATGAAAGAGTGGTGCTATAAAAGGGGAAACCTGAGACTCCAAACCGCTAAGAGATAAACCCATAAAGGAATCAAGCAGAGTAAACTAATACCCTGCCACTTGTGAAAGTGGATAGGTAAGTTTTCTGCAGTGGAAAGGGGAAGAAAATTATGCAGCAGTTTTCTATCAGAGCTGATGGGAAAGAAACAGGCGAGACTGGAGTTCTGTTTTAACTTTTAAATTAAACAACACTTAACCTAATTATAAGATACACCTTCCCCCCCCCAAACATCTGGGTAGAAGGAACGTTTTTTGATGGACAAAAAGCCAGACTTAGACCCGGGGGGAAGATGCAGGTAATATTCTGGCACCAACAAGGCAGCACATGGGTATCGTATCTCTGGAGAACAGGAACATACATACAGATAGGTCCATATATAATTGGATACAAGCACAATTTTAGTTTTTTTCAAGTATTTACCAAAAAATATTCAAGCTATAGTTATAGAATGGATATGGGCTGAAAGTGCACACTCTCAGGTTTAATTTCAGGGTATATACATCCAAATTGGAGGAAGGGTTTAGGAATTACAGCTCTTAAGAATAGCCACCACCCCTTTTTCAAGGGTCCAAAAGTAATTGGACAATTGAATCAAAAACGGTTTTCTGGCCAGGTGTGGGCTACTCCTTTGCTATTTCTTCATCAATTAAACAAGTAAGAGGTCTGGAGTTGATTCTAAGTGTGGTACTTGCATTTGGAATCTATCTATTGCTGTGAACCTACATCATGAGTTCAAAGGAGGTGTCCGTGCAAGTGAAATAGGCCATTGTAAGGCTTCAAAAATGAAACAAATCCATCAGAGATATAGCAGCAACATTAGGAGTGGCCAAATCAATAGTTTGGTACATTTTGAGGAAAGAAGAATGCACTGGTGAGCTCAGCAACATAACAAGGCAAGGACATCTATGGAAGACAACAGTGGTGGATGATCGCAGGATCCTCTCTATGGTAAAGAAAAACCCATTCACAACATCCAGACAAGTGAAGCACACTCTCCAGGAAGTAGGCGTATCATTGTTAAAGTCTACAATCAAGAAAAGACTTCACGAGTGCAAATACAGAGGGTTCACCACAAGGTACAACCGATTCATAAGCCTGAAGAATAGAAAAGCCAGATTAGACTTTGCCAAAAAACATCTAAAAAAGCCAGACCAGTTATGGAAAAGCATTCTTTGGATGGATGAAACTAAGATTAATCTGCACCAGAATGACAGGAAGAAAAAAGGTGTGGAGAAGGCTTGGAACAGCTCATGATCCAAAGTACACAACTTAACCTGTAAAACATGGTGGAGGCAGTGTGATGGCATGGGCATGCTTGGCTTCAAGTAACACTGGGTCATTGGTATTTATTGATGATGTGACAGAAGACAGAAGCAGCCGGATGAATTCTGCAGTGTTTAGAGATATACTGTCAGCCCAGATTCAGCCAAATGCAGCAAAGTTGATTGGACAACACTTCACAGTACAGATGGACAATGATCCAAAACACACTGCAAAAGCAACCCAGAAGCTTTTGAAGGAAAAGGAGTGGAATATTTTGCAATGGCCGAGTCAATCGCCTGATCTCAACCCAATTAAGCATGCATTTCACTTGCTGAAGGCAAAACTAAAAGGCAGAAAGACCCACAAAGAACAACTGAAAACGGCTGCAGTTAGAGCCTGTCAAAGCATCAGAAAGGAGGAAACCCAGTCTTTGGTAATATCCATGGGTTCCAGACTTCAGGCAGTCATTGCCAGTAAAGGATACTCAACAAAATATTTAAAATTAACATTTTATTTATGATTATATTCATTTGTCCAATTACTTTTGGTCCCTTGAAAAAGGCAGATGGCTACTCTTAAGAACTGTAATTCCTAAACCCTTCCTCCAATTTGGATGTACAGTTAGTAAGTCTGTTATATTTCAACTTACTTTAACAGACCATGATGTACAGGCAAAATAGCAGTTAGAGGGTTGAGACAATCCATTTAACACTAACATGAGTACTTACAATAGTTCGTTTTTGTTCATTTATGTAAAACCTTTATTCCAAAACGAAAAAAAAAAGTGTTAGTTGGAGTTCTCCTTCATTTCGTTAGTCAAGTCAATCTAAATCTTCTAGTCTAACACTACCCTCTTCTCAGGCTGACAATGCTTCTGTCCAAAAGGTGTCTGCTTTACTACTTCAACCAGAATGCAGACACCCTAACACAAAAGAGGTGTGTTGCTGACTGGATTTACAAGCAAAATAAAGAAGAAAAAAAAAGCCTAATAAAAGAAAAAAAAAAAAAAAAAAAAAAGGAAGACCATTGCAACCACCACTTCTAATGATTGGTAAGCTGCAATATATTACAAATATATTACATTTTTGTTTTGGAGTTTAACAACACTTTAAGTCGCACTGTAATCACTGATAGTGAACCTGTACTTAAAACAAAGATTTGCTGTCTTAGAAGCAACATATAGAAGTGGTAACTTATGTGCCTAAGTAAAAAAAAAACAAAAAAAACAGAACATTTAATCTTTTGCCTTGATATGCTCCTAAAAACAGAGCACTTCCTGCCATGTCACTGTGTCACTGCATGTCAGTTCTGTAGCTTTTAAACTGTTTATGTATAGTATAAATTCATCTAAGCCACTGCTGCCTCTGACTGCTAGTCGTAAGATTTGGTAAATGTCACCCCTCTGCTGTTCATTGTTCTAATAAGGGCTACCTGGAAAGAAGGCTACACCTGTGTACCTGCAGTGCAAGGATCTCCTGCTTCTACTTCATTCATTTTGTTCATATGTGTTTTCTTGTACCTTTCCTGTTGCTTTTAAATATTATGTACCTCTCCTGTTGCTTTTAAATATTACCCCACTAATCATATTACCATTTATCAGATTACCAATCATTGCCATTAACAGGGGAGTTCTAGCCATGGTAAGGAAGCAAATCCCTGATTCTCTACCAAAATGGTCACCTCCACACAGAGAGCAGCAGGAAGCTTACAGGCAAAGTTGGTAATTATCCCTTTGTCCTCCGATTGCCTTTTACAGACACAGCTTCCACAGTACAGGTCTGCATTGCATAAAGACACATTCATAAGTAATAATCTACTGTAGCGGTTTGTAAAATAACATAAAAAAGGAAGTAGAGAAGCTAGTGGAAAACAACTGAGTGCAAAACACATTGTTTCCTGTATTGACGGGTTCTTGGTATCTGGAGTTGTGTGTAATACTGTTATCCAAGCATTTCTTGAAACAAGCAAGCATACAATTAGCAGCTCAATTACATCAAGCAGTACTTAGATCAGCTGCATCACTAGTGCCTTTAGCTGCATCAGTGCAGTACCATGCAGTGTTCCTAAAGGCTCTTTTTAAATTAAAATAACAAACATGTTATACTAACCTGCTCTGTGCAATATTGCACAAAGCAGCCCCAAACCTTTTTTTCTGGTTCTCTGATGGCGTTGTCTGCTCCTCCTTTATAGTGTCTGTCCCATAGTAGCGCTTGCTATGGGGGCAGACATGCAGGCTTGCTCCCGAGCTGGGCTCTGAGTCTACGGACACACAGCTCGGTTTGGCCTCATCCCCCACTCCCTCGTCACTGGATTTGATTGAAAGCAGCACGAGCCAATGGCTCCCACTGCTGCCTCTGGGTACTGCGAGAGGAGAGAGAAAGCAATGCTGCTCTCAGGCACAGTGCTGGATTGACATCGTGCTCAGTTAAGTACACTATATTGCCAAAACGTATTGAGACACCATTCCAAATCATTGGATTCAGGTGCTCCAATAACCTCCATGGTCACAGGTGTATAAAATCAAGCACCTAGGCATGCAGACTCTTCTACAAACATTTGTGAAAGAATGGGTCACTCTCAGGAGCTCAGTGAATTGAAGCGTGGTACCGTGATAGGTTGCCACCTGTGCAAGAAGTCCATCCGTGAAATTTCCTTGCTACTAAATATCCACGGTCAACTGTTAGTGGTATTAAAACAAAGTAGAAGCAACTGTGAACAGCAGCAATTCAGCCACGAAGTGGTAGGTCACGTAAAATGACAGAGCGGGTCATCGTACGCAGTGTGCAGAAGTCAACAACTGTGAGTGCATAGAGAGCTTCATAGAATGGGTTTCCAAGTCAACAACTGTCAGTTTGGGGATGGCCCCATCCTGTTCTAACATGACCGCGCACCAGTGCACAAAGCAAGGTCCATAAAGACATGTTTTGGGGTGGAGGAATTTGACTGGCCTACACCTCAACCTCATAGAACACCTTTGGGATGAATTAGAGCGGAGACTGCGAGTCAGGCCTTCTCGTCCGACATTAGTGCCTGACCTCACAAATGTGATTCTGGAAGAATGGTCAAACATTCCCATAGAGACACTCCTAAATCTTGTGGACAGCCTTCCGAGAAGAGTTGAAGCTGTTATAGCTGCAAAGGGTGGGCCTGCTCAATGTTGAACCCTATGGAGTAAGACTGGGATGCCATTAAAGTTCATGTGCGTGTAAAGGCAGGTGTCCCAATACTTTTAGCAATATAGTATATTTTGGGAGGGGGTGGGGGAGTAATCTTAGAAAGTTTTTTACCTTAATGCAGAGAATACATTTGGGTGACAAACCTTTAGCCTTTACAGCCATGGTACGTTAAAATGAGGTTGCACATGTGCTTGTATTTTACAACATACTGGAAATTTCTGTAATTGGTTTAGAACCATTGTCTTCTCTCCAAAAAATAGACAATCTTTTTATGCTTGTGTGCTTCAATGTATACCTAGCGCTTTGTGGAAAGGCTATAAAAAAAGAATATAGCTTTCACACCCCTTTGATTCGAAATCTGCTGCTTGGGGTCACTCTACAAAGTGCATTGTCCAAGTAAAGCCTTTTTTTAAAATTATTATACAGGATTTATATAGCGCCAACGGTTTGCTCGGCGCTTTACATTATATTTTCATAGTGGCTTTATCATGGCAAAACAGCTGCAACTACTAAAATGTGTGATTTAGTGCGATCTACTTTCAAATATAAAGTCTTGTCTTTTACAGCATCTATTAGACAACAAAACTATATAATGTGTTATGTGAGGACAGTGAAACAAGTATATGTTTATAAAATCGAGGATCATTTCTGTCACCCTGTTTGTGCGAATCTATAAATAAACTCTGCTGTAGATTCACAGGGAAACCTTGGCTTAGGCAGCCATATCTGTAATAGACCTAAGCAGATTTATAAGCCTCATTCCGCCTTACTTGTTAATCTGATACAAAGCAATGTGATAAATACTGCTCTTACCCAGAATGCATGTGTTTTAACACAAAGTTCTGTGTGTATCAGTGTGAAAACCAGTATTTCCAACACCCATCTTTATTACATAAATCCAAACTGTAGAATTAAAATTAGTTTTGAGGGAAATCCAATTGTGGAATCTCCCTATTAAATAAACATGAAAACTCTACAATAAAATCAAATGTATAGAAATATAACAGAATCAATGTCAGATAATTACATTTTCTACACAAAGTCTAAGCAAAGATCTGTGTTAGAATGTAATCTTACAGGAAGGAAATTAGCAGAAGCAAGAAACTGTTCAAACCATTCTTAAAGCAGAACTTCACTCTCTCAAAAATCCTCGACTAGTTATAAAATCCTTATGCTGCTAGCATTAGTAAATGGATAGGGAACTATATCAAATTTACTTGTTATAACCTTTGCTTGCATTCCGTCATTTACTTCCTGGTTTCAATGCCTAGGCAAATGATGTCATACATCCCAGGAGTCCTCAGGAGGGTTTTCAGCTCAGCCAATGCCTGAGCTAAGGACAGATGGATTTCAGAAGTAACTGCTACATGAATGATCTGCCCTTACTCAAGATGGCCACTGCAAGAAATGCCAGGAGCTGTTTTTCAAAATGATTTCTCAGCAAAATAAAGTATGGAGACACGGATGGGTAGAGGAGTTTGTTTTGAATATTAAAAATAAATTACATAGCATTTTTAGTTTGTGGTACTCAGATGCAGTGCAGTTCCACTTTGAAGCCAAATTGTAACTTCCACAATAAAGAAAGTTAAATAAACCTTGCAAAGGTTTACATGTGCTTGGGCTTGCAAATATTTTCCAGCTGCACTGGCTGTTACAGGCTAGATTGCTGCAAGTAAGGACAGCTGCTCTGTGTGTTTAAGCAATGGTCTTTATGGAAGTAGTCCTGCATGTACCCAGAGCTAGAAGATCAGAAAGAATTGGGTGTCCCTTCAGAGATGGGACCAGTGTTATGGAGATATTCTGACTGCTCAAAGCTCCAGGATGCTGATGGGGAGTTTACTTTCCTCTCTTTGATCATGTTCCCTGGACTATCAAAGACTGAACAACCTGAAAGATTTGTGTCTGTTGTAAAGACTTTCTTACATTTGTAGGAAAGGAAAGACATTCCCAGTGTTAGAGCTGGGTTGGAGATCCACCAAGATAAGGAAGTGATTGCTTGGCTGGATAGGAGCATGAATAAGTCTAGGGAAAGGGTCTACTTTTTCTATGCTGACAAAATGTTTTGTTGTAGAGTTCTTGAATGGAATTAGTTGATAGGTACTACCTTGAATATAGCAACCATTAGGCTTAGAACTCTCATGGTGAAGCTCACTGTGGGATTTCTCTGGAATCTTAGTTGTTGAGCATGAGCTCTTAGAGAAAGAATTTTCTTTTCCAGAAGACTTTTGTTTGGGATGTATCCAGGATCAGACCCAAGTATACTAGCTGCAAGGAAGGATGAAGAGCAGACTTGCTGAAATGTACCACCCAGCCAAAGGTCTCAGGCAGTTGAATTATCAGGTAGATACTTTATGAAGGCTGCATCAGGTTAGGGTTATATGCAGAATCCCTGAAAGAAGAAAACTATTCAATAGGTACAGTGAGATGTCTGTTTAGGAAAGAGACAGCAAAATTACGCACAGGAATATTCCACTTCTTTGTAAACTCCTTTTACACTAGATAGCATTCAGTAACGATTTTGGGGGAGTGAAAATCCTTTCAGGATTAACACAATTGTCACAGACTGCACATTCTACAGGAAAAGTTTTGCAGAATATCTCAGGTCTCTTTGTTCCCATAGCAGCACACCGAGGTGGAGAGTCAAGACTTTTGTGGACAGAGGCAATGAGATTTTCAAGTTTTCACGCGAAGTTTCCTCTTCAACATTATGAAACTCTAGATCAGACTTTTTCAACCAGGGTGCCCAGGCACCCTGGGGTTCCTTCAGGGGTGCCTTGGCAAAATGCCTAAACAGTGCCCAAAAATTGTATGCAAGCCAGCAGGTGGATTATGCCTGCCTTTTAATTACACAAAGCCACAGGTTTTCATTGTGCACCATTACAACTTTCTAGCCTCTGGCAAAAAATGAGGTTATCATCAAAAGAAGGACATCAGGCACCTGCACAACATCTTTGCTTGCCCCTTCTCTGCCCCTCTCAGTCAGCAATGGGGTAATTTTAGCTGAGTCAGAGAGAAACTGAGGGAGAAGTGAAACATTGAAATACTAGTCAGGTATCAGTGTGCAAAGGTGTATTGGCTTTGGAAGTACAGTCAGGTCCATAAATATTGGGACATGGACACAATTCTAACATTTTTGGCTCTATACACCACCACAATGGATTTGAAATGAAACAAACAAGATGTGCTTTAACTGCAGACTGTCAGCTTTAATTTGAGGGTATTTACATCCAAATCAGGTGAACGGTGTAGGAATTACAACAGTTTGCATATGTGCCTCCCACATCTTAAGGGACCAAAAGTAATGGGACAGAATAATAATCATAAATCAAACTTTCACTTTTTAATACTTGGTTGCAAATCCTTTGCAGTCAATTACAGCCTGAAGTGTGGAACGCATAGACATCACCCAACGCTGGGTTTCATCCCTGGTGATGCTCTGCCAGGCCTCTACTGCAACTGTCTTCAGTTCCTGCTTGTTCTTGGGGCATTTTCCCTTCAGTTTTGTCTTCAGCAAGTGAAATGCATGCTCAATCGGATTCAGGTCAGGTGATGGACTTGGCCATTGCATAACATTCCACTTCTTTCCCTTAAAAAACTCTTTGGTTGCTTTTGCAGTATGCTTTGGGTCATTGTCCATCTGCACTGTGAAGCGGCGTCCAATGAGTTCTGAAGCATTTGGCTAAATATGAGCAGATAATATTGCCCGAAACACTTCAGAATTCATCCTGCTGCTTTTGTCAGCAGTCACATCATCAATAAATACAAGAGAACCAGTTCCATTGGCAGCCATACATGCCCACGCCATGACACTACCACCACCATGCTTCATTGATGAGGTGGTATGCTTAGGATCATGAGCAGTTCCTTTCCTTCTCCATACTCTTCTCTTCCCATCACTCTGGTACAAGTTGATCTTGGTCTCATCTGTCCATAGGATGTTGTTCCAGAACTGTGAAGGCTTTTTTAGATGTCGTTTGGCAAACTCTAATCTGGCCTTCCTGTTTTTGAGGCTCACCAATGGTTTCCATCTTGTGGTGAACCCTCTGTATTCACTCTGGTGAAGTCTTCTCTTGATTGTTGACTTTGACACACATACACCTACCTCCTGGAGAGTGTTCTTGATCTGGCCAACTGTTGTGAAGGGTGTTTTCTTCACCAGGGAAAGAATTCTTCGGTCATCCACCACAGTTGTTTTCTGTGGTCTTCCGGGTCTTTTGGTGTTGCTGAGCTCACCAGTGCATTCCTTCTTTTTAAGAATGTTCCAAACAGTTGTTTTGGCCACGCCTAATGTTTTTACTATCTCTCTGATGGGTTTGTTTTGTTTTTTCAGCCTAATGATGGCTTGCTTCACTGATAGTGACAGCTCTTTGGATCTCATCTTGAAAGTTGACAGCAACAGATTCCAAATGCAAATAGCACACTTGAAATGAACTCTGGACCTTTTATCTGCTCACTGTAATTGGGATAATGAGGGAATAACACACACCTGGCTATGGAACAGCTGAGAAGCCAATTGTCCCATCACTTTTGGTCCCTTAAGAAGTGGGAAGCACATATGCAAACTGTTGTAATTCCTACACCGTTCCCCTGATTTGGATGTAAATACCCTCAAATTAAAGCTGACCGTCTGCAGTTAAACCACATCTTGTTTGTTTCATTTCAAATCCATTGTGGTGGTGTATAGGGCCAAAAATGTTAGAATTGTGTCGATGTCCCATTATTTATGGACCTGACTGTATATATCACCTCTAGTGTTGGGATTCCTACATGTGCAGATGTTGCTGCATTCAGTAAAACGATTAGTTTAGACTTTTACATTTTGTGATGGGTGCCTGAAGATTATGCAGAATTTAAAAGGTGCCTTGAGATTGTGCAGAATTTTAACCACTTCAGCTCCGTGCGATTTACCTCCCCTTCCTAAGGTAATATTTTGTGATACGGCGCTGCATTACTTTAACTGACAATTGCCCAATGCCCAAATGAAATATATGTCCTTTTCTTCCCACAAATAGAGCTTTTTGGTGCTATTTGATCACCTCTGCGATAGTAACTTTGTGCGTTATAAACAAAAAAAAACGACAAAAAGAAAAAAAGTAAAGCAGCTAGCACAATGTGGCAACCCCTCTGTCTCCACCAAAACAAAACACTATAATATCAATGTGCAGTGTTAATAAAAATGTGTTATAATCAATGATGACCAGTGTGATAGTAAAAGAGAAAGGAAACATCATAAAAAAGAAATAGAGACCAGTGAATACTTCAATGACTATTACAGTGCTATGTAAACATAGGCAGATCTCTGTTGTTCCTCCCCAAGTGCTGACAACCCACGCTACGCCACTGCCCTGCAGCTGACTCAATGCATTGCACAAAGTGCCAAGGTGAACACCCATAGAGGATCCAGTGCCTTCGAGTATTTGTAAACCCTTACATATACCCACTGAAGTGACTAGCATTGACAGAGATGAAACAAATCCTCCTACATACGTTGTACCTGTTTATCAGCGGTCCTTTGTTCTCTACAGCCTTCTAAAACATACACAACATCTCTAAGCCCTGAGGAAGAGGGGGATGAGGATCTAAAGTCTCTCACTGCAAAGCTCAGTGAGGTCAGCTCTGATCCCTGATTGGAGGGAAAGGGCATACCCCCTTTCTCACAGTACACAGGAAAATGCACAGCTATGGCTGTCAATCACAGGCTATGAGCTGGAGCTCTCCTCCCCCATCACCAATTGTCTCTTGGAGTCAGGAGAAGCTGTTGGAAGTGACTCAGAGGGCTAGCAGAGAGGAATCACACTCAGTGCTCTTGATAGAGATAAAGTACACTGTGTAGAAGGATATGCTTTTAGAATATTTCAAGTTTCAGGTTTACAACCACTTTAAGCAGCATTACAGGTCATCCCCACAGCATGGGTTCCAGGTGCGGCTTCCAAGGTTTTACTATGATCGTACCAATCCAGATATGCTGCTTCTGCATAAGCATTAGAAGACAGTGAGATGATAACAGAATTTAAAAAAATAATAAACTAGAAAGCTGATTTCTCTGTGAAGTAGAAGAGGTACATCACTTTCAGACACTACCAAAAAAAATGAAGATGGAGTCGGGTAGGGTCATAGGGAAGAAGCCCCAGGGGAGCATGTCCTCCAAGGCTTGCCAGTGTCCAATCGCCTGAAGGTATGGGCCTATAACTCATGGTATATGAATATGTCTCCTGTTTCCTGAACTGCACGATTTCTAGGTGGAAGGATAGAGATTCATCCTATCCAGATATCTGCTTTTACCAAACTCTGTGTAGAAAAAAATCTCCTATTAAAACACAATCACGCATAATTATATTTCATCATTCAAAAATGTACGATCAGGTTGCAGACAAAATTGAGTGGAGGAAAGACAGTAAGGGCACAATTTTGTTTCTTGCAATCCCAAGTAACCTGAATATATGAGAAATGGATATTGTACCTACAGTATCTCACAGAAGTGAGTATACCTCTCACATTTTTGTAAATATTTTATTATATTTATATATATTTTCATGTGGCAACACTGAAGAAATGACACTTTGCTACAATGTAAAGTAGTGAGTGTACAGCTTCTATACACAGTGTAAATTTGCTGTCCCCTCAAAATAATTCAACCGACAGCCATTAATGTTTAAACCACTGGCAACAAAAGTGAGTACACCCCTAAGTGAAAATATCCAAATTGGCCCAGTTAGCCATTTTCCCTCCCCAGTGTCATGTGACTTGTTAGAGCCACAAGCTCTCAGGTGTGAATGGGGAGAAGGTGTGTTAAATTTGGTGTTATCGCTCTCACTCGCATACTGGTCACTGGAAGTTCAACATGACACCTCATGGCAAAGAACTCTCTGAGGATCTGAAAAAAAGAATTGTTGCCCTACATAAAGAAGGCCTAGGCTGTAAGAAGATTGCCAAGACCCTGAAACTGAGCTGCAGCACGGAGGCCAAGACCATACAGCGGTTTAACAGGACAGGTTCCACTCAGAACAGGCCTCGCCATGGTCGACCAAAGACGTTGAGTGCACGTGCTCAGCATCATATCCAGAGGTTGTCTTTAGGAAATAGAGGTATGAGTGCTACCAGCATTGCTGCAGGAGGTTGAAGGGGTGGGGGGTCAGCCTGTCAGTGCTCAGATCATACGCCGCACAGTGCATCAAATTGGTCTGCATGGCGTCGTCCCAAAAGGAAGCCTCTTCTAAAGATAATGCACAAGAAAGCCCGCAAACAGTTTGCTGAAGACAAGCAGACTAAGAACATGGATTACTGGAACCATGTCCTGTGGTCTGATGACACCAAGATAAACTTATTTGGTTCAGATGGTGTCAAGCGTGTGTGGAGGCAACCAGGTGAGTAGTAGAAAAACAAGTGTGTCTTGCCTACAGTCAAGCATGGTGGTGGGAGTGTCATGGTCTGGGGCTGCATGAGTGCTGCCGGCACTGGGGAGCTACAGTTCAATGAGGAAACCATGAATGCCAACATGTACTGTAACATACTGAAGCAGAGCATTATCCCCTCCCTTCAGAGACTGAGCTGCAGTTCACTATTCCAACATGATAACGACTCCATACACACCTCCAAGGCGACCACTGCCTTGCTAAAGAAGCTGAGTGTAAAGGTGACGGACTGGTCAAGCATGTCTCCAGGCATGTGAGGGATCCTCAAATGGAAGGTGGAGGAGCGCAGGGTCTCTAACATCCACCAGCTCTGTGATGTTGTCATGGAGGAGTGGAAGAGGACTCCAGTGACAACCTGTGAAACTCTGGTGAACTCCATGCCCAAGAGTGTTAACGCAGTGCTGGAACATGATGGTGACCACACAAAATTTTGACACTTTGGGCCAATTTGGACATTTTCACTTAGGGGTGTACTCACTTTTGTTGCCAGCTGTTTAGACATCAATGGCTGTGTGTTGAATTATTTTGGGGGGGGACAGCAAATTTACACTGTTATACAAGCTGTACACTCATTATTTTACATTGTTGCAAAGTGTCATTTCTTCAGTGTTGTCACATGAAAAGATAGAATAAAATATATACAAAAGTGTGAGGGGTGTACTCACTTCTGTGAGATACTGTATATCCTTTTCTACTGTAAAGTAAGTTGTCTCACATTATCAAAGACAAGTTTATCAGAATACCTCATGATTTATAGTATGCAAAATGCACTGTATTATACAGAGTGTTAAAAGCATTCACCGATAAAGGTCCAGTGAGGGAAGTTCTGTAAACGGAACTTGCCTCCAGGTCACCTATTCTCCCATTTACCATGTTCCAGATTAAGTGAATTCTAGGACCTACAGTCACCCATGTCCCAGTCTCAATGTACCAAATATTAACCTACCTCATGCAATGGAGCCCTTCTAGAGAAGAACAGGTAGAAAAGGCACTACAACTGGTCAGAGTGTATGAGGACAGTGCACAACAAAAAAATCAAATGTAATTTACAGTCTATTTCTGCTGTACCACAGATTCAACTTTGAAACGTTACCTTAGATTTCCCTTTAATATCAGTTAGAATTATAACTTATTGTACTAAAATGTTTTACCTTGAAGATGACAAGGTACATCATAGTCAATCTCATCATGCCTAGAAGGGCTGAGAAATAATGTCCCATCCACCAGTGGGAACTGCTCAAATACAGGCAGCACTCGGTGACACAATGCACAGTTGACTACATTTCTATGACTGGCACTGAGAGCGGACAAAATAAATTTCCGTAGGTCCTCCCCTTGTCCGACCTGTGCATCATCCTCCATACGTACATGGAAAGTATTCAGTTTATGCCGGGGTATATGAGCTAATAATTCTGAAAGGTCAAGTCTCCGGAGAAACTGCACTGGTGCATCAGAACGCCCAGACCTGTGAGTTTGCAATCCAGAAACACTGTAGTCAAAGTGGGTGTTCCGGAGCACTCCTCCAGAGGCTATATTTTTCTTATGAGGCTCCAAATGAATTGCATTCTTTAAAAATTCTCCTAAATATCTAGAACTGCGTGGAACATTGAAGTGAGAAGGAGAAAGGATGGGGTAGCCAGCAGGAGGAGATTGGCCAGGAGAAACACATGGAGAACGTAGACCATGTGATCCTCCACTGCTACCCTTTTCTTGGGAGTTCTGTCTGTCCACTGAATGTCTTCGAGGAGGGTCAAAGGTCAGTCCTTTTTGGAGCTTTGTTGTAGCACGGCACTTTTTTGCATCATCAGAAGACTCTGATACAGATCGGCCTATTGGCTTTTCAGAGACAGATTTTTTCTTCTTTTCATCTTGCATTCGTTTCACCTGATACCAATCTGTGTCCTTCTTTAAGTGTCCCTGACCACAACGGCATGAGCAAAACCGGAAAGCCAAATCATATCCCTTCTTAGTCCACATGTTCTGACGGCATTGCTTTTCATTCCAGCTTCGTGCTCTACCTATACAGTTGAACTGAACAAGTATGCTGCTTTCCCATTCATAAAAGCACTGCAGATGCATCCAGGTACTAAATGGACAGTGTTCATTGTTACAGATGACTTTCTGGTAGTCGTCCTTCTCCAGATCAATAGGTCTGCCTACACTGCAAATCAGTGGTGTAGCACAAGCAGCTTCTGCAAAAGAGAACACAATACACTAAATATTAGAGAATGCAAAAGATGCTTTGGATTGTGTCAGAAAATACATTGTCAGTTTCCAAGGAAATTCTGCACAAGTATGCAAACAAGCTAGAATGCAAAATTGATCTTTACTTGCTTCCAGAATCATTACTGACTTTCTAAAGGTCTATTTGAAGAGACTCTTATGTACGAAAATGCTTACAGCCAGGGACATACCTGTAGAGAAAAGGGATGTGGGAACTCTGTGGTCCCCTGCAACTCTCCCTGGTTTCTTACTCTGAAATTGTGTCACAATAGGGTACAGTATTGACCGGTGGAACCATAGGGGACCCAGAAAATGACACTCCTGGAAGTGTCAGTTTGCCAGTAGACCTGTTCTCTGCAACGGGGCAGAACTGAACAGTGTGGTCAGCAGGAATGGGAAGTTTTCAGCCTCTTCCTTACCAGTAAGTTCTTTGCCAAAATAATTTTAGTATATTACAGGATTTCTTTATTGCCTTTGTATGCCAGGTATAGACTATTTTTGCTAGATACCAAATGTATTAATATTTTTCTCTTGTCAATCTGCAAAATGAGTAATGCAAACAAAAAATTTTCATTTGCAATAAACAGCAAACACTCTCAAATCGCCCATTAACCATTAAAGCAGTATCAAACCGAAAAACAAAATGTATTACACTGCAGCTTACCAATCCTTAGGAGGCAATTGATGTGGTTGAAAATGAATGCTGATTTGACTTCATTGCCGATAATAATCAATCATTCTTAAAACAAAAATGTTTGAATAAACTTTTACTGGTGTATGGTCAGCTTTAAAAAAAAGTGTTACTGGCCAAATCACTAGGTGAAAATAAAGAGAAAAAAAAAAAAAAGACTAAAATAAGAAAGCTAATACAGCCACCACAATTAAGGATCAGTAAGGTGTAATATATTACATTTTTGGATTAATACCGCTTTAGGACTACATTAACATTATATATTTATTATACATTTTACAAATTAGTCTAAATTGTAGCTTCCACATGTGGAAAATTCAGGATGTAAATATTTATATTAAGGCTACGTTCACACTAGCCTTGTAGCAAGCGGCAGACAGGTGTTTGGGAAGCGTTTTTACTGTTTCCCAAACGCCTGGGAAAATTCTGCACATTGCAGCACATGGTGCTGTGCAAACGGGAGAGTTACGTCGCAGCAAAACGGACGCCTCTGGTCGAGTCAGGAGGAGTTGAAGCCTCCTATTCAAGTCTATGGTGCTGCTCCGCAAATGCCCGGCCGGCATTTGTGGTGCGGTTGCGGGGCGTTAACACCATTCAAACTTCATTATAGGCGTTTGTAGGGCGTTTTTAACGCTTGTCAAACGCCTAGCAACCGCCACTAAACTGCACATGCGGCATTTGCGGAGCGTTAAAAATGCTCCGCAAACGCCGGACCAGCGCTTGCCAAACGCTATAGGGGCGTTTGGCAAGAGTTGGAAAAACAGTCATGTGTTAACAAGCCATTAGTGTGTCAGACTTCTAAAAAAAATAGAAAGTCTGTACCTTCAACATGATACAAAACACAAACATAATAGTAGTTGCAGCACTGGTACAATGAGAGAGGACAAAAAGGGCACAAATAGCAGGCAGTATGGACAGGAGAGAGCCGGCGCCTGCTAAGAACACACCTCTGACTCAGCATGGTGCTGCTAAGGAATGAGGGCATACTGCCCTTCTTCAAGTCTCCCATTGCCACGTAAAATATCACATGACCGATGGGCACCACACGAAGAAGGAAGTCTGAACTGGGTGAGTACACAAAGGGTGGGGGAACAACTCAGCCCTAGACCCCACCTCTCCTCCTCAGAAACCCCCTGCAGCCTCTTAGCTTCTATTTTTTCCCTTACAGCCCTTTAGCCCCCTTCCCACCTCAGAACCCTCCTAGATCCCTTTAGTTTCATGCATTTCAAAGAGCCCACCTCCCCTTCCCTCCTCCATCCAACTGACATAGATGACATAGATGTCAAAGCTGTCCTCCTTAGACTGACAAGGGATCCCTTTAGTTTCATGCATTTCAAAGAGCCCCCCCAACTGATACAATGTCATATTTCCCTCCTAATGCAGAGACATTTTTTTTAACTTGTAGTTTGCCATCTTCACCCAAGGTACTGGATCATCTTATCCCAGCACTGGTAGCAACTGGTCTTCAGAAATTCTCAAGACATCATAAACACTATGCTCAAAAGGGCAGTTCTGTATCCAATTAGTCAGCAGTAACTATTATAAACTTTGAGATCAATGTAAAAATGTGAAGCAATTTAAAAAAGGTTAAATAGTGGGCTTTGGTACAGTGGCGGCTAGTGCTGAGGCATGTGTTGGTGTAGGGGCATGCAGGAGAGGTGGCAAGAGCAGGGGCAGTTTGGAGGGTCAGTTGCATTGGTGACTGTGGGGGTTAGAGTGCTGGTGTGGTGCAGCATGGGAAGATAGACATCAGCTGTGATGGCAAGAGCACAAGGGGATTTGGCCCTATATAAGTCCATCGGTAAAAAAAAAAAAAAAGTTCCTTTTTTTATTATTTTATTTTTTTTAAACACAACGCACCTCACTGAAAAGATATGTGCATTGTTGTGCACTGCAACGATTACATTGGTACCTACTGCAAATGAATGGCACCACACAGAATGCCTTGTGTGCTGCAATGTATAGGTTTCAGGGAAGAACAAATGCTACCTGTACTTTAAACCAACTATCATCCGCCCTACAGCACCAATCGCTCAGCAGACTAAGGTCAATGATGTTTGGCCTGGACCTGCTGAAGGGCTGTACCCAATCACAGCTCAGCCTGTGTTTACATTACACAGGCGCAGGAAATGATGCTATCCTCTCTCCCTAAAGCACATTCCGTTCCAGAGAGAGAGAGAAGAAAGCAGATCCACATGGGTCAAAGCACTACACTTTTACAGTAAAAGCACTGACAGGTCACATTTAACCCCCTGATCGCCTTCACTGCCCTGTCACCAGTGTATATCAAATATCTTTGATCAGATCAGAACTAAACCAGTGTTCACAATAGTATATTGTCCCCAAAATGCAGCATTAGCAGGATCAGCCCCAGCACCTGCGTTTAGCCCCCATGCTTAACCCCGTCCTCCTCACACAGCAAGTGTAGTCAGTAGATCACGATCACTTAATACACTGCACACAAAACTGCAGGGTTATCAGGGTCAGGCCTGATCTCTGGTAGCAGTAGAAGGTACATTTTTTTTGTACCAGGTATCTATAAATTTAGTGGCCAAAAGGTCAACAAAAGGTACACTAGTGAAGAGGCCTACAGGCTTCTGAGCATGGCAGATGAGAGCGAACGGGAAGCCTCACTGACAGAATCAGGTTTAGAATATGAACCTGTAGAGAAAGGCACCCTGACAGATAGCTCAGGACGATGGAGTAGAGATCCCTGCTATGGTCAGGCGTACCCGACCCCGTTCCCAGGTTGCTGAGGTGTTACAATTGCATGATGATTCTCATATGCAGCAGAGTGCCAGTACTAGTGCCGCTCTACCTTTTGGTGAACTGGCGAGCACCAGCAGCCTAGTACATCCTGGTCTTTTACATACCAGCACTGCAGTATCACTTGGTGACGTGGCGAGTACCATAAGTGCAGTACAAGCTGGTGCAGTGGCAAGCACAAGTAGTGTCTCGCAGCCACCAAAAATTCAAACACAGGCCTGTAGAGCCCATAGTGTCCTTATGGATATGCTTGCAAATCCTGATTGGCAGTCCATAAATTCTGTAGCACCTGTACTTCCCCCAGTCACAGCCCAACCCAGAATTCAGGTGCAAACAACAAAATTTAAATACTCCCCTTGACTTTTTGGAGCAGTTTTCCACAGAAGATCTGTATGCATTGATTGTGGATCAAAGCAATTTCTACGCACAACGATTATCGCCTCCAGCCCAAATTCAAACCTTACCAGACCATGTCCATGGAAACCAGGGTGGATAAAAATCAATGATTTAAAAAAAAAAAAAAATCTGATTTTTTTTTTTCATTTAAAATCTGATTTTTTTGAATAACATGCTTTTTGAGGAAAATATATTACCATCCAAAGGTTATTCCATCATGAAATAAAGATTCGTTTTTTATTTATGTAGAAAAAGGCTGCATATGTTTAATTTTTTGGGTAAATAAATTCCAATAATCCATTCACAATGTCATGCTCTTCCAGAGGTTTTTGTAAGATTATTGGGCAGTTTCTCTGCCTACAAGATATTATCACAGATGCTTGGTTTACTTTTGCAGTTCTCAAAACTGAATTTGACTCAGCAGAGATCACATGCCTCTTCTTCACAGCGAAAATGTTATAACATGAACAGAGTTAAGAAAAAGACCTTAATCCTAACTTCTACAAACCTATGAATACAGAATCAACCCCTTCAGTGCTAAGTTTCAAGAAGTTCAGTGAATAGAATATTTTTCTGATTGTTTGGAGTGGAATAGATCTGCACAAGAAGAAAGTGAAACTAAGTGTGAGGAGGAAGGGGCTGACAGTCTACGTTTCTTAAAATATATATATTTTGTTTAGCCAAATTAGTTAACAAACATGGATGTTTATTTAAGCAAATAACATATGCTGTAATGTTATTGTTTCAGATGAATAAATCTATTTAAATTGGTGTTATTAAGATAATGATTGTTTTTCTCCTTCCTAAGTACAACAGGAAAGTTGTCCAAATATGAATGATTAACCTATTAAACTGGGGATAAAAAAAACTAATATGAAAAGTTGTTATTCTAAAAATCTTCATCTACATGCATATTAAAGTTATACCAGCAAGAATTAGTCTTTATGTAGAAAACTATGATTTAAATCAAGCCTTACTGACTAGTGATTTAAATCAGTTTGATTTAAATCAAATCCACCCTGCTGGAAACCTATTAAGGTTTCCAAATTTAAAGTTTTTTTGGGCCCAACCTTCAACATGAGCATTACTTAAGAAAAAGTAATTTTTCTTTGTACACATCGATTGATGTGAATATCGGAATCTGTTATGTGCTGAACGAAAAAAGAAGAATATTTCAAGTATGCCCAACAATAGCAGTGGGTGGATGCATGGCGGTATATTCTAACGGTGGGCATACCACACACTTTTTCGGGCAGAGGGTTCTTCTCTTTTTTTTCCCCATTCAGCCCGCAGGCTGCAAAAAAAAAAAAAAAAGAAAGATAGGGAGATATATATTCCAAGAAGAACCATCACTGGACTTTGAGTGGTTGTACCAGGAAGCATCATCCTGGTATAGTTCTTTTCAGCCAGCAATCGGCTTTCATGTAAAAGCAATCCTAGTGGCTAATTAGCTGCAGGATTGCTTTTACAAGCAGCGGGAAGAGAAGCTGACCATAGAGCTGATTGGAGACTGGAATGGCACCAATCATCTCTATGGTCTAAGAAATCGGAATCTAGGAGCATTTTATCACTTCAGTTACACTGGATACAAACAGTGCCATTTTTAAATTGGGAAAGCATCTGATCACACTGAACTTGGTGAGATCAGATGATTTAAGAGCAGAGGAGATATCTAGTCTAATAGACCCCAGATTTCTGAGAAAAGAATACCTGTCACTACCTATTGCTCTCACAGGGGATATTTAAATTCCATGTGATAACAATAAAAGTGATAAAAAAAAAAATGCAAAAGGGACAGTGTAAAAATAAAAAAATTAAAGCACCCTCGCCCCACCCGGCTTTTAAAGTGTCGCCTATGGATATTAAAAATGTATGTATTTTGTCGGGCTTACGCAGTTTTAAAGCATGTCATGTCTGGTATCTATTTACTCAGCATACCATCATCTTTACCAAACAATTGGCCAGTATATTATGTTTTTGTGCATTAAAATGAAAAAAGTGTATTTTTTTCAAAACATTTGCGCAAGTACTATGTGACATAAAAAAAACGCGAAACACCCACCATTTCATTCACTAGAGCGTCTGCTTTAAAAATATATATATAAATGTTTGGGGATTCAAAGTAATTTTCTAGCAAAAAATACAGATTTTTTTCATGTGAACAAAAAGTGTCAGAAAAGGCTTGGTCTTCAAGACAGAAGGATTGATGGAATAATTTGTCGCCAGGATCACTTCATCCGAATGGTTTGCGGTCTCCCTGGTACCAGGGTTCGGCATGTGGTGGACCAGGCTGATAAATTACTGGGAGGGGCTGGGCATGACCCAGCTGTCTTGGTTCATGTTGGAACCAGTGACAGAATAAATGGAAGGTGGAGGCTCCTTAAGAATCAATTTAAAGAGCTAGACTGCAAGTTAAAGGGTAAGGACCTACAAGGTGATATTCTCTGAAATACTACCTGTGCCATGCGCAACTCAGGAAAGACGGGGAGATTAGAGAGAACTCAATGCATGGCTGAAGACCTGGTGTAAGAGGGAAGATTTGGGTTTCTAGAGCACTGAGCTGACTTTTCATTGGGGTGCAACCTATATCCTAGAGACGATTTGCACCTAAATAGAAGGGGGTCTGCTGTGCTGTGCGAGAGGTTTATGGGGAGGCTGAAGGAGAATTTAAACTAGGATCGAGGTGGGAGCAAGAACTAGATTATAATGGGGTAGACAGATCCGACAGGGGTCATTTCTTATTGGTGGGTGGAATGGGGAAAGATAGGGGGAGGGCTATGGCAGATGATAATAAAGTTTCCCATGTTACAAACAACCATTGGAATTGGTACCATTTGTATGAAAATAAAAAGTATGCAAAATACGTGTGCACAAGGTGTTAATGAATTAAAGTGTTTGTTCAGAAATGCCAGAAGTCTGCCAAGCAAAATAGGCGAGTTGGAAGCTTTGGTGCATGAACAGTGGTGCACCAAAATGAAAATTCTGGTACCAAAACTGATACTGAAAACTCAAAATGCATGTGGCCTAAAACCAAACAAAATGTCTGCGTATGTGGAAATGAGGAGGCTCCAATTTTTTTTTCTACTTTCATGTATATGTTCATTTATTTTTTTTAACTTGTGATTTTATTGCTATCACATAGGGGACCAATGCAGGAGAGGAGCAGTGTATACAGTGAGGGAGCAGTGTATACAGAGGGGCTCCCTCACTGGCTGTCACTACAGTATATGTCAGTGCCGGTTTTTAAATGCAATTACCGTTTTCTTTTCCTCTTCACTATAGTTCAAAGAATTAGCTGTCACTTTCCCCTGAGCTAAAGGAAAAACTGTTTCTGTTAACTGGGTGAAAAAAACGAAAAGGAAAACTTTGTTTCTTTTAGCTGGCGGGAAAGTGACAGCTAATTCTGTGAGCTATAGTGAAGAAAAAAAAAAAAAAAAGCCGATAATTACATTTAAAAAAACGGCAATGACATATAGAGACAGCCAGTTACTGTATACACTGATCCTCTTCTTCCTTTCTCAACCGCCCCCCCCCCCCTCACATCTGCAGTACACACAGTCCCATGTATCGGCTAAATTTTTCCGATCCGCAAAATGCTGATAGGGCTATTTTCGGCCAATATGTTTCGGTGGCCGAAAATTTCGGTGCATCCCTAAACAGAACAATGATTTAATTGGTACTGCTGAACCTTGGCTTCATTCTTCACATGACTGGGCCATTAATATTCCTGGCTATGTTCTCTTTTGGAAAGACAGGGGAAATAGGAAAGGTGGTGGTGTCTGTCTCTATGTGAGAAGTGATCTCAGAGCGAGTGTGAAAGAGGACCTAGCTGATGGAATGTGTGATGAGGCTGAAGAGTTATTGGTGGAACTGCACATGGGGGTGCGCACTACAAAGGTAATCATTGGAGTTTGTTATAGGCCTCCCAGTGTTAATGAGGAGGTGGAAACTCAGCTCCTTGCACAGATCGAAAGGGCTGCAACAGTGATAATAATGGGGGATTTTAACTACCCAGAAATTAACTGGAGTAATGGTACTGCAGGATCAGTTAAAGGGCAAACATTTATAAACCTACTACAAGACAATTTTATGGTACAGTTCATAGAGGCCCCAACTAGGAATGATGCTCTGCTGGACCTGGTAATCTCAAACCATGCAGACCCTTTTACGAATGTCCATATAAAAAGAACATCTGGGTAGCAGTGACCATAAAATTATTTCATTTATTGTTAGCTGTAAACAGCAAGCAAATACAGGAAAAATGAAAACACTCAACTTTAAGAGCTAATTTTCCAAGGCTAAGAGCTGCTCTCCAAGACTTAGGACTGGGAGGTAATATTGGCATCGATGAACACAACACAGAAATGGGAGTTCTTCAAAGACTGTATGTGAACCCACTGCAAAATATATTCCCACAGGCAACAAGTTTAAAGGGCTAAAAATCAAACCTAATTGTGGCTTATGGCCAAAGTTTGAAAAAAAAAAAAAAAAAAAAAAAAAAGAAGGAAGAAGAGGAAAGAAGGAAGAAGAGGAAAGAAGGAAGAAGAGGAAAGAAGACGAAGAAGAAGAAGAAGAAGAAAGAAGCAGAAGAAGAAGAGGAAAGAAGAAGAAGAAGAAGAAGAAGAAAGAAGGAGAAGAAAGAAGCAGAAGAGGAAAGAAGAAGAAGAAGAAGATGAAAGAAGAAGAAGAAGATGATGAAAGAAGAAGAAGATGATGATGAAAGAAGAAGATGAAAGAAGAAGAAGATGAAAGAAGAAGAAGATGAAAGAAGAAGAAGATGAAAGAAGAAGATGAAAGAAGAAGTAGAAGAAGATGAAAGAAGAAAGCTTTTATTAAATATAAAAATGAAGGAACACTATCATCGTTTAAACATTACAAAGAATATAACAGAATATGCAAAAAGAAAAAGGCAGAAAAAATTGAAAACGAATGACAGATTGCAAAAGACAGCAGGACAGACCCCCAAAAAGTTTTCAAAAATATTAATAGTAAAAAAGGTCAGTTCCGAGCATATAGGCCCTTTACAAAATCATCTAGAGTGGGTGACTGGGGACAAAGAAGGCAAATTTACTGAATACCTTCTTCAGCTCAGTGTATACAAGCAAGAGTTCCCCCCTCTGGAGCTGTGTCAAGAATAATAATGACAATACCATGCCCATTATTGACAAGAGTCCATAATGGGCATGGTATTGACACAGCTCCAGATGATCCACATTGGCTCACAACTGACATGATCCAGAAATATTTAGACGGAATAAAAGTGAATAAAGCACCTGGACCTGATGGCATACACCCACGGGTCCTTAACCGCCTCCCGCCCGCCATATAAGGAAATGACGGGCACAAGGCGGTTCTCTTGTTCTAGGAGGATGTCATATGACGTCCTCCCACTCCAAGTGCCCGGGGGCGCGCAGCACGGCGATCGGTGGTGTGCTGTGTCCCTGGAACACAGCGGATCACCGATCAATGGAAAAAGCCAAAAGACGTCGGCTCTGTCATGTGATCAGCTGTGTCCAATCACAGCTGATCGCATGTAAATAAGGAAATGCTGGTTATTGACATTCCTCTCCTCACGAGCTGTCACGCCGACAGCTCGTGAGGAGAGGAGAGCCAGTAATTGGCATTACTCACTAGGGACATCTACACACAAGGTATTTAGTGAGAGGCATGGTGAGTTTTTTGAAGGTTGTAATTTGTTACAATTTTTTTGAAAATTTAGAAATTAAAAAAAGAAAAAATTGTTTGTCTTTTTACATATTGTCACCAGTCCAGTACAGCATTATTATAAAACTGGCATGGGGGTGATCAGGGACACTGACTGGTGACAGTATGTAAAAAAAATTTAAATAATTTCATTTTTTTTATTCAACACACTGTGACCAAAGCAATACAACCTTACCATAGTAACATTGAAATACTCTGGGCAAGTGATCATGATTTTTTTTTTTTTTGTACACATTATGATTGCTAATATCAATGTATTTCATTAATATTTGCAATCATTGTTACTGAATGAAACTGATTCAGTCTTTTGTTATGATTAGCTGTGATTCGGCAAAAGCTCATCACACGATACAGATGGGCTGTGATTGGCCCCATCTGTATCATGTGACTGCTTTGACCACACACAGCTAACAACACAAATGTATACAATGAATGGCATGACATGAAGCCATCCATTGTATACAATTGACATGTGATCTGCTGTGATTAGATGACACTGGCAACGGGCCAGTGTCGTGATATGTCATCGGCTGTGTCTGGACACAGACGGGGACAGATCACGCAGCTCCGCGAGTGGCTCCTTTTGACAGGACGTCATATGATGCCAAGTTACAAGGAGGAATGTCAATCTGCTATAGGCTGGGCAGGAAGGTGTTAAATGACAACTGTGTAAAAAATAAATACAAATTTGTCATTTTCCAAAAGCTTGTGGGAAAAAAAAAAAAATCTTCCATGGACTCAACATGCCTCTCAGCAGATAGCTTAGGGTGTCTACTTTCCAAAAAGGGGTCATTTGGGGGTGTTTGTACTGCCCTGGCATTTTAGCACCTCAAGAAATGTGATACAAAGTCAAAGTAAAAGCTGTGTAAATTCCATTATCTATATCATAGTTTGTAGATGCTATAACTATCACAAAAACCAATTAATATACACTTATTGGGATTTTTTTTTACCAGACATGTAGAAAGATTCATTTTGGCCTAGATTTATGACAAATTTTGAGTCTATTAGAGATTTTTTTTATAACAGAAATGAGAAAATATAATTGTTTCTTCCAAATGTTTTATTTTTTATTTATTTTTTTTTATTTATTTTTTTTTATATAGCGCAAAAAAAAAACCCAGGAGGTGATGAAATAGCACAAAAAGAATGCTCTATTTGTGGGGGGAAAAAATTACAAATTTCATTTATGTACAGCATTGCATGACCACGCAATTGTCAGTTAAGCGCAGCATCGAATAGCAAAAAATGGTGTACATTCCAGTATCTATGCTATAGCTTGTAGATGCTATAAAAGTTTCACATAAACCAAATTCAAATACACTTATTGGGATTTTTTTTTACCAAAGTCATACAGTGAAGGAAATAAGTATTTGATCCCCTGCTGATTCTGAATGTTTGCCCACTCACAATGATCAGTCTAAAAATCGAATGATTGGTGTATTGTAACAGAGACAGAATAGCAACAAAAAATTCTAAAGAAATGCATGTCTAACAAATTATACACTGATTTGCATGGAACTGAGGGAAATACGTATTTGAGGGAAATACGTATTTGATCCCCTATTATTCAGCATGATTTCTGCCTACCAGGTGTCTTTCATACAGGTAACAAGCTGAGATTAGAAGCAATCTCTTAAAGGGAGTTCTGCTAATCTCATTTTGTTACCTGTATAAAAAGACATCTGTACACAGGAGCAATCAAACAATCAGATTCCAAACTCTCCACCATGGCAAAGACCAAAGAGCTGTCCAAGGATGTCAGGGACAAGATTGTAGACCTACACAAGGCTGGACTGGGCTACCAAAATATCGCCAAGCAGCTTGGTGAGAAGATGACAACAGCTGGTGCAATCATTCTTAAATGGAAGAAACACAAAACAACTGTCAGTCTCCCTAGGCCTGGTGCACCATGCAAGATCTCACCTCGTGGAGTGTCAATGATCATGAGAACAGTGAGGAATCATCCCAGAACTACACGTGAGGATCTTGTCAATGATCTCCAGGCAGCTGGGACCACAGTCACCAAGAAAACAATTGGTAACACACTACGCCGACAAGGATTGAGATCCTGCAGTGCCCTCAAGGTCCCTCTGCTCAAGAAAGCACATGTCCAAGCCCAGCTGAAGTTGCCACTGAACATCTGAATGATGCAGCGGAGGACTGGTTGAAAGTGTTGTGGTCAGATGAGACCAAAATCGAGCTCTCAACTGTTTGGAGGAGGAGGAGGAATGCTGCCTATGACCCCAAGAACACCATCCCAACTGTCAAACATGGTGGTGGAAACATTCTGCTTTGGGGGTGTTTTTCTACCAAAGGGACAGGACAACTGCACCTCATCAAAAAAAGGGACAAAGGACAAAGGACAGGGCAATGTACCATCAAATCATGGGTGAGAACCTTCTTCCCTCAGCCAGGGCATTGAAAATGTGTTGTGGATGGGTGTTCCAGCATGACAATGACGCAAAACACACAGCCAAGGCAACAAAAGGAGTGGCTGAAGAAGAAGCAGATAAAGGTCCTGGAGTGGCCTAGTCAGACTCCAGACCTTAATCCGATTGCAAATCTGTGGAGGGAGCTGAAAGTTCGAGTTGCCGAACGTCAGACATCAAACCTTAATGACTTGAAGAGGATCTGCCAAGAGGAGTGGGCCAAAATCCCTCCTGAGATGTGTGCAAACCTGGTTGCCAACTACAGGAAACGTCTGACCTCTGTGATTGCCAAGAAGGGATTTGCCACCAAGTACTAAGTCATGGTTTGTGAAGGGGATCAAATACTTATTTCCCTCAGGAACATGCAAATCAGTGCATAATTTGTTAGATGCATTTCTTTTGAATTTGTTGCTATTCTGTTACAATACACCTACCATTCGATTTTTAGACGGATCATTTCTTTGTGAGTGGCAAACATTCAAAATCAGCAGGGGATCAAATACTTATTTCCTTCACTGTATAGAAAAATACATTTTGGCCTAAATTTATGACAGAATTTGAGTTAATTGGCTATTTTTTATAACAGAAATGAGAAAATATCATTTTTGTTCAAAATTTGTGGGGTTTTTTTGTTTATAGCACAACAAATAAAAAACCCTGTGGTGATCAAATACCACCAAAAGAAAGCTCTATTTGTGGGAAAAAGTACATAAATTTCATTTGGAGTAAAGCAATGCATGACCGCGCATTAGTTGAAATAGTGCAGTGCCAAATAGTAAAAAATAGACTGGTCAGGAAGGGGGGTAAATCTTTCAGAGGGCAAGTGGTTAAATACCTAATCCTAATGATCCAATTTCCCATGCAAACTAAACCCATAGATCAGTGGGTGCTATGAACCAGAAGTCTACACTTTATCGGGTGAAACTCAGCCAAAGAAGCCTACCTGCAAGCTTACAAGTAGACCGGCTATGCATTTGAGCCTATGAAGAACCCAGTACCCCTGCCACTTTGCACCCCAAGATTGGGTCTCCCTGTGTGTACATAAAAGAACCTTTAAAATAAACCAGTACCCCATTTTAAACTTTAAAAAGTAAAAAAAAGCTGCCAACAGTACAAGATGCCTACTATTACTTTTAGTGCTGATTAACAAGGCTGTTCATGGCTGTACACCACTCAGATCAGCATATTTCTGGGGTGGGCAAGGCCAGGTATCCAAGTATTTACATTCGGCTGTGGCTGCCCAGCTTGAATAATTCAATGACAGGCTGAGAGGCTTTGCAGTAGTCTGCATGTGACCACACAGACAGCAATTTGTTTTTAGCAGATATGAGGTCTTCATTTGGCAGTCTGAACAACAAATATATAACACCAGAATACAATGTTTAGAATAATCCAAGTTATGACCAAAAATACAACAAAAATGCAGTTGTTGAGTTTGTTTAAAGCCTAACTTAATTTGCATAAATATTACTATTCCAAGTGTGTTAGCTAAATTATTATTTTCTCATATTAAAACACAGAGTTCAGAAATACAGCGGGTAAAATGTATTGAACATATCAACATTTTTCTTAGTAAAACATATTTCTAAAAGGTGCTAATGACATGAAATTGTCATCACTTGTCGGTAACAAGCCATACATGCAAAGAAAACAAAACAAATAAAGTTCAGAAATAAAATGGAATGACACAGGGAAATAAGTATTGAACACAAAGAAAGGGAGGTGCAGAAAGGCATGGAAAGCCATGACACCAGCTAAAATCTATCAGTAATTAGAGAGCAATTCTGCCCCTTGTCAGTGCAAATGAATATCAGCTAGTTCAGTCTCAACTGATGGCCTATTAAAAGGTGTCCCTTTGTCAAGGTGTCACACAAGAAAAAAAATCTCATGATGGGTAAAGGCATAGAGCTCTCTCAAGACCTTTGCAACATTATTGTTGCAAAACATACTGATGGCATTAGTTACAGGATTTCTAAACTTCTGAATGTTCCAGTGAGCACTGTTTGGGCCATAATATGGAAGTGGAAAGACCATCATTTCACCATAAACCGGACACAACCAGGTGCTCCTTCGCAAGATTTCTGACAGAGGAGTGAAAAGAGGTATCAGAAGAGTTGTCCAAGAGCCAAGGACCACTTGTGGAGAGCTTCAGAAAGACCTGGTATTAGCAGGTACAATGGTTTCAAAGAAAACAATAAATAATGCATTCAACCGCCATGGCCTGTATGCACGCTCATCACGCAAGACTCCATTGCTGCAGAAAAAGCATGTTGAAGCTTGTTTAAAGTTTGCTGCAAAACATTTAGACAAGCCTGTGAAATACTGGGAAAATATAGTCTGGTCAGATGAGACCAAAACTGTACTCTTTGGATGCCATAATACAGATTATGTTTGGAGGTCAAATGGCACTGAACATCACCCTAAAAACACCATACCACCAGTGAGGTTTGGAGGTGGGAACATCATGGTGTAGGGCTGTTTTTCAGCATACAGTATTGGCAAACTTCGTGTACCAAGACATTTTTGATAAAACTCTGCTGCCATCTACCATACTTTTTCCCTGTGTCATTCCATTTTATTACACATAACTTAATTTCTGAACATATTTGTTTTGGTTTCTTTGTACGTATGGATTACATGCACTGTAACCAACATGTGGTGAAAATTTCATGCCAATAGCACCTTCAGAAATATATTTACCGTGAAAAATGGTGACGCGTTCAATACTTATTTTACCCGCTGTATGTGTAGGTGCTGTGGGGGTGACATCAAAAATGCAGTTTCTGAGGCAAAACCAAGAAATAGAGAAGAACTGTGGAATGTAGTCCAATCATCCTGGGCTGGAATACCTGTTCACAGGTGCTAGAAGTTGGTTGACTCCATGCAACACAGATGTACAGCAGTTCTCAGAAACAGTGCTTATACAACTAAATATTCATTAAGTGATTCAAACGTGCAAACATTTCTCAGTTTATATAGTGAATGTTTGAGTTTGTAAAGAAGAATAAAAAACACTTATTTTTTTGAACAGTCTAATATTCACTTTTCTTCAATTTTTTTTTAGAGGAACAACACAAATTTAATATATTTTTCCTTCATTATTTGATTTGGAATAGAATGTGTAGTGTTCCCAATGCATTTGTGTGTATGGAAATTAAAGCTAATTAGAAGGATTTTGAGCTGTATTCACTTTTTTCAATACACTGCTATTATTTTGAACACAACTGTATATAATTTTCTCGCATTAACAAAAATACATTTTATTTCCAATTGGGTAAGAAAGAGGTGGGAGGGGTCAGGGGAGAGAAAGTCATATTTAAATGATGAAGGGCTACAGCAGAGAAATTTACATAGCTGTGATGTGTGGCAAAACGGAGTATCTCAGAAATGCATAGAGAAAAGATACAAAACCTTTGTCAGGTGAGGTAGCTCCCATATATGCATTTCATCTATGTAATTAGCGGTGTTCCTGAAGTTCAGGTTTAGACACTACCTCGTCGCAGTTTTACCACTTTTGGAGTAGCATAAGTCATTTGAATGGGCCTCCTTCCACTCCAAAAAACGGGCTAAAGAAGCTCATGTAAATTTATGATATGAGCCAAGCACATTAATGTAAAATGTGCAACTGCTACCCATGTTAGCTGTGTCATTAGGAAATAACGGGAACACAAGCTCATTGTGTGTTTTAGCGAATTTGTCACACATTTGCTGAAGCGCGGGCAGAATGCTCGTTTCTGTTAAGCCAGGTGTAAAGAGCATCTGATTTCTACAGCATATTATTCTGCAGGAAATTACACAAACCAGAGTGAGATATACTGAGTAATTTTTTTTACTTTAGCACAGCTGCTGCGTTTACTGGATATGAGCAGATAATGACAGACTTAAAATGTGACATGGAGCCCTACAGCAATGAGCTGTCACCGTGCTTCCATGTTTCAATCTCCAGCGGCTTTAATGTCACCATTGCAGCATAGATCTCTCTATTCACGGCACATTCCTTGTGTCGTGAATGCAGAGCGCACTGTGCATGCGCCAGTGATATCATCGACTGGAACTGCTCTGAATATCAACTAAACAGTGCAACTTTAGGCCATTTCCAAAAGGTACCTACAGGTAAAACTTGCTAGGATCACAAAAAGCAGCTACATGCACAATGCATAGTGTTCAGCCTGTTAGGCTTGTCTGTTAGACTTGCATTGACAGAAAAGAACAGTAAGGCTGAATCGTTGTGTTTAAGGTATTGATAGAGTGGGGAAAGATAGGAACTCCTGTAATGTTTTAATTCCTGGGGGATCACTTACTCTTATTTGTCTGGGTTGGTCTGCAGGACAAAAAGTGATTGGAAATAAAACATTTTACTATCTGCTGTCACTGGAACAAGAGATGACAGTAAATCTTCTAACGGGAACACTGATGCCTGGTACAAACATTGTTTTTTTTTTTGTTCAACCCAGCTGAAAGATTGCCGTACTAACTAAACTATGTTTGTGCATAGCTCTCTCTCTTTGTGCTTTTGTGTTCTGACAGGGGGGCGGGACCCCCCCCCCACCGCCATAACACACTGATCAGCACTCACATTGGCTGCAAACGCTGATCAGATGCTGGATTTCTAGCCTGTCTCTTCAACAAAAACTGGTCCTTAGGTCGGCATCTGTTGGAAGGACAGACAATGTTGACCAGTTCCTGCTAAACTGACCGATATTTGGAACCTGCGCACCCAGCTTTGTTCTCACGTTCTGTAGCACTTTTGGGGCAAAAAGGGAAATCTTCCAAAAAAAAAAAAAAAGGACACACAGGCATCACAAAATAAAATGGCAGGGGATTTTCTCTGTCCAAAATCTAAATACAACAAAAGTTTTGGTTTGTGCATACATCTAACGCATATCTAAAGCTAAAAACAAACATTTTAAATTTTTCAACTTACCAATCCTTAGATTTGTTGGCTGCATTTGTTTTCTTTTCATCTGGGAATCCTGATAGTAATACACTTTCTGTCCTAGGTTGATCACATTCACCCAATATAGTGCATCTAAGGAGGAATAACGCTGTCATCCTAGGACAGTGGTGGTGAACCTATGGCATGCAGAGCCCTCTCTGTCAGCATGCGAGCCAAGTCTCCCCAGCATCGCCCCAGCAGCTGAGCATCAGATAACAGCACACACAGAGGCCATGCGCATGCTTGGAAAGGAGTAGCGGTGCCAGGCGATGATGTCACGAGCCGTGACTCATTAGCTGCGACTCGTCCGAGCTTTCGCATGGCTGGCCAGTGTGCTGCCAAGGATAGAGATTATATATATATATATATATATATATATATATATATATATATATGGGACTGGATTTGAGTTTTAATAAATCTGTTTTTATTAACACAAGGTTTTAGCTTGTGCTGGTGGTCAGTGGCACTTTGCCCCCTTGTGCTGGCAGTCAGTGGAAGCTCTGTTATTGTGTTTTTCTGACAAAATATGTTAATGTATGGGTTGTGTTTTCTAACTGCAATGTTGGCACTTTGTGATAAAGAAGTGGATTTTGGCATTCGGTCTCTAAAAGGTTTGCCATCACTGCCCTAGGACAAGAATGGTTTTAAGACCATAGAAAAACTCCTTTTCTCCTTATCTCCATAACATAGGGTGAGGTGTTCTTTAGTCCACAGAGAGAGCTGGGAACAATGCTAACTGATAACATTGAGTAGAGAGAGATCACAGGAAGATTACTGGCAGGATCAATGGATACTTTTTTTTAACTTATCAAACAGAAGTACCTGTCAGTTGAAAATGCTTTCTTTCAACCCTCTAAAGGCTATATCTTCAGGACAGCTTGTTCTGTTGAAAAAAAGACTTACTGGCCTGATCACTAGGTGAAAATAAAAAAAAACTAATGCAGTCACCATGCCTAAGAATTGGTAAGCTGCAGTATAATACATGTTTGATTTGGGGTTTTAATACATTTTTATGAGTGAAATATAATGACAAAAAAGTGGGGGGTCTGTATGGGGAGGCTAAAGGAGGGGAAAGAACTACGATGAGGATAGGAGGATATGGTGTAAAAGGTGATGGTGCCCTGGATAAGGAAGGATTTTTACACAAGTGTGTGCATGGTGGGGTAAGAGTCCTCTTAAACCTTCTGTGTTTTTCTTATTTTTATATATTTTATAATTTTTTTAAAACTTATCTTTATTGCTCACACAAGGGAGACATCAAACCGACTATGTGATAACATTGTGCAGTAATAGGTAATCTTTATGAAGATATCAGGGGTCTATTTCCCTTACATTCTGCTCATGCAGTCTGGGGACAAACAGGTGCTTACTTGGCCATAGTCAGCTGATAGCCAGTACCCAGAGACCTCAGAGATAAGCACGCTCAGGTTAACTGCCCTTAAGAAAGATGGAGCATGTTCCTGGCGGTGTCCTTGTTAGCCATCTGAGGTGATGTTTTACCAGTGCCGGGGCAGGCCAAACCAGGTAAAATTCTGAATGGTCGGGTATTCGATAAGTCATTGGCCTTTTTACAATCCATGACTGCTATGATGTGTTGGACACATCCTCAGCAGTCAAAGGTTTAAAGTGCTATAACTTTTTACATCATGCAAAGCATTGTCATGACTCAAGCAAACAAGTCATTAGCCTTATGTACCTGAAAGTATAAGTACGTGTTGCTGTGTAGAATATTAAATGTCGGTACTACAGTATATAAATCCCTGTAATAAATAATTCATGCCTCAGATATCCCAGAGAGGAATGAAGCCTTCATTACAGGACACTGCTGAATATTTACTGGCAGAGGATCCTCGATGCGTTGATTTGGATAGCATGTACAATTTGAGTCATAAGTGGCAAGATTAAACATGCAGAGACCGATAAGAAAAATGCGGAGATGTCATGATCTGAAGTAGGAAACAGGGCTACAGTTTTTTTTTTTACCCTGCAGTTAAATCATGCATATAGACCATAAATATTGGATTAAATATGATTTGACTAATATGTTTGCACTACACCACAGATCAATACTTAGAAAATCCACTTGGGCAGCAAAGTTGCAAGTATTTTTGGAACAGTCTGCACCTGCTTTCCAAAGCTGGATCCTGAAATGTATGCCCATTTCCCTAGGCAATGATGAAAAGCATCCCCAAAACATGATGCTGCCATCTCCATGCATCACAATGGAGAGGATATTCTCAGGGTCATGGCTAGTTCTGGCTTCCTACCACACACAGCAATTGGCAGCATGGCCACAATATCACAATATGTGCGAAGAAACCAGTATGGTTTGAATTTGGATAAAACAATTGAATTAGGAATTTAAATGGTTTAAAAGTTTTTCTCTGGTTAAGCCCGGTGGCAGATTAAATGTATCTTGGGCACTGGGCTATTTTCAGTTCAGTGCCTCTACTTGGTGAGTGATGCCCATTGAATTCACTTTCAATAAATCTTCGCTTAAGTTTTAATAGAATACAAAGTGTATCCAATGCAGGTACAGAGTCGAAAACAATGCGTGAGCACGTAGTAGTCAACAAACGTTAGCGGGTGCAGATGCTCATTAATTTCGATGAACCGTAAAATCTGCACGTGTGTACCCTGAACAATTTATCAAGCACCAGAAAGTGATGGTCAACCAAAAAGGCATTAACATTTGAACATATGTATCACTGCAGTAAATAAAAAAAAAAAAAAAGTCATACCACAGATGGGCGACATCAATGAGAACACACCCTGCTAAAAAGAACAAAAAAATGTATTCAAATTGGCCTTTTACTTCAAATAAAACAAGAAATAAATATTAAAAAAAGTGTTTTTTATTCCCATTTTCTTTGCACCAGTTTTTATAGATAAGCACAAGCATCTGTGCGAGTCTACATACATCTACAGAACATTCCCAAGCAGCTTTGAGAGTGATATTACAAGCCACATGACAGAAGAGCAGTGCAGGCTTAGGAACGTTTTACTTTATTCCAAGCCAGGCAGTCTGCATGTATAGACCCTTTCCTGTGTTGCCTGAGCTTATTAACAAAACTACCAATACCGCAAGCCAGATGGCCATGGGAGAAGCCTCTATCCATTGTTCCCTTGTTCAGATAATGCACTCTGCATGCTGTTGGGTGCTGCCATCTTGTTACCAATGTCAGCTGTCCCCAGCAGCAGATTTGTCTGTTAAATGATGCAGCACACATGTGATAGGATTCTGGCCAAATACACGTTCATGACCAATATTGTGAGACTGTGCTGCAAACAGTCTGCTATTAGCAGCCCTGCAGCAAGCTGCTACAATCAGTCCTGCTACATTTGGCTACCAGTACTGTCCCGATAAAAAGTCCTGCTACCATTGTAGTCCTACTTGCAAACAGCGCAACAAGCTACCCGTTCAACGCAGGGGGGGGGGGGTCACAGGTCACTGTTTTAAATTCCACCCACAGGGAAAGAGCTTGTAGCGAGGTTCCAAAGTAGCATAAGGTAAGGGTCATTGCTCACAGCTCATGACATGGCCTTAATAACACTTATGTGCCACGATACCACTTGGCTATATAAAAAAAATAAATAGGTAAAGCAAATCTGTTAGATCAGTGATCACCCCTCTGCTTTTTTAGCCGATAAATTCTATTGTGTGTGTGTGTGTTCAGATATCACTGGGTTATGAGGAAAGAACAAAGAGAGGGCGCACAGGCCTAGTGCATTACCATAAAAAATGTTTAATAAGAAATAAAGTAGGTGTTGTACTCACAAACGAGAAGAAAGTCAAGGCACATCATAAAAGAACAGCTGGGTCAACACCGCGCTGAGTAACAGTCCGCAATGGGGAGTGTAGACATCCAATAGGCTGACGCGTTTCGAGGACTTGCCTCTTCCTCAGAGCCAACTCATTCCCATTCAGTATATTTGGATTCCCCCGGTCTATTTGAAGGCAGCAAGTTGTGCATGTTCCAGTACATTCTTAATGTGGTTGTAGCCTGCATTGAGTCCATCCCCAAGCGCAGGAGCATTTGTGTTTGCTGGTTCTTTGATCACTGGGTTATATCAAGACAGAAAGTCCCTTTACAACTTTACCCAGCCCTGGGCAATCCTCCCCAGGGGAGGGGGGCACAGACAGTAACAACAACCTAACAGACGGGCCAACAGTTTGCATTTTAAACACTTTGTTAACATCATAATGACTCTGAATGTATGACTCCAAAGTAGACATCTCACAGGGAAAGTGGAAAAAGCCACCTCCACGGGGAGCCATCCCTGCTAGGAGAACATAGTTGTTATTGCTAGCGGCTATAGCCGCTGGCAATAATCTCATGTTAAAATCTGACATGCTGGTTGTACCCAAGTCATATTTGAATTGGGTACAATCAGTCTGCCCATAGATGGTTCGTATCTTGCCCAGTCCATGCTGAACCAGTCGAGATTCAAACCATCTATGGTCAGCTTCAGTTGCTTCCTTTTGGTCTGCTAATATACCATTATAAGGAAGTCCATAGAGGAGTTAGAAAGAAAAAAAAAAAAAAAAAAAAAAAAGCACAACTTTGTTCAACCAGACACCCCCTTCCCCACACCAAATTATTTTTTTCCCTTTTTTTTGGAGTGGGGTTCACTCTAAAAATCCATAGCAGACGCTGATGAATGATGACTTCTGGTATAATTTTTTGTCATTCTTGCCATAGGATCTACTACAGCAAAAGTAATATTTTTAGAAAAAAAACACATTTGCTGGCAGTTTACATTTTTTTCTATGCTAGCTTCTCTTTTTTTTCTGTACATGCGACTTTTACTGTAGTACATTATATCACACAGGTGTGTCACTTCACTGGCAAGTTTAAAGCATTCCCAAGCATATTATTTAACCCCTTTGCTGCCGGGTCTGTACTACATATGAAGCTGACAGTGGGTTTTTTTTTTTTTGTTTTTTTTGTTTTTTTTTTTTTTTTACACACACTCCCAGTGGCTGCAGCCACTGTAAAGGTCTGTACATCTGACAAACTAACTGCTTCCTGTCAGATGGAAGCATTCGGGCAGCTGGTAACTCCAAAAGAATGACCTATAGGGGGCTTTTAAAGTATCACCTATGGAAATTATAGGGTACTGAAGTTTGTCGCCATTACATGGGCACATGCAAATTTAAGGTTTGACGTGTTGGGTATCTATTTACTCAGTACAACCTCATAGTTTATATTTTACTAAAAAAATGGGTAATTTATTTTATTTGTGTGCACTAAAATTAACTTGAGTGTATTTTTTATTGAAATTTTGAGTTTCCTAGACCTTAATACTGTGAGACATAAAAAGTTATTATTGTGAGAAATAAAAAGTTGCAACTACCAAAGTTTATTCTCTATAGTGTCCGCATTCAGAAAATAATATTTTGGTGGTTTATGCAATCTTCAGGCCTAAATTGATTTTTAAACGTGCAAAAAAATATGCAAAAACAGCTCTGGCAACGAAAAGGTTACAGGAATTAAGCCGTTTTAATGGTTATTAAAATTACTGCTCCCCATCACAAGGCATTATTTTTACATTAGTACATGTCCCCCAGGGGAGAGGTCAGCCCCCCAAGCCGTTTGTTTGACAGTCCCTTGTCTATCAGCCATTACAGATTCAACTCTCTCTGACTTCAGTAGGTACACTCAGCTCATACCTGCTCACAAGTGTCATTACCAATGCACATAACATAAAACAGAAGGCAGTGCTCTTGTGTGCATCCTTCATTGGCGTCTGGATGCAGACCGGAGCACTGTCAGAGGTAGTGTTGCCAGGAAGACGGTTGGAAGAACCTATATCCAGTTTTTTTACAGTCTTTGCTTCCTGCTTTATGTGATATTATGCTCATTTCAACACTTGTGAGCATTATTTTAAGATTTCTTTATTAAAGTTTATACAATCCTCAGAATGCCAGCAGAAATTATATCCTAGCCCTCTTGTGCAGAGCCTGTGCAAAACCGTGCAAGGTTGTAGTCTCTATAAATGGGAATAACTGCAGTCCACATATCAGCATCCTCTTCAGAATTTGTTTTTCAGCCAAACACCAAAACTCAAAAGCATTAGTCTCTAAACTGTGGTCCGTGGGCCAGATGTGGCCCTTTGCTAGCCTTTATTCGGTCCTTAGGGCACTATTCCTCCCATTGATACAAACAATGGGGCAAAATACCTCCCACTGACACCAAAGATGGAGCACTATTTATCCCACTGACACCATAGATAGGTCATTGTTCCTCCTACTGACACCAAAGATAGGGCACTATTTTTTCCACCGACACCATAGATGCGGTACTATTCCTCCCACTGGCACCAATGACAGGTATTACTCTTCCCATTAGTCTTTCCACTGATACCAATGATGGGGCACCATTCCTCACACTGACCCCAATGATGGAAATGATTCTTCTCACTTATACCAATGATTCCTCCGCCTACTGTCCACAGGCATTATGTAATTTGTTTACCCCCACTGATCACCAAGTTTGAGGCATATTCTACTCCCACTGGCCACAGTCTAGGCCTCCTAAGCTTGAAAGACAGTAAACTGGCTCTTTGTTTAGAACCTTTGGAGACTCCTGCTTAAAAGGATAAGGTTTTCAAAAATAGAGCGTGCCCAAGCTAAAGAGGGCCTTCTGATATCTCTGGAAGCAGCAAACAGGTTAAAAATGGAATATGTGAGCACTTGAGCATAGAGCAAATTCCACCAGCCTTTACAATCAATGCACAGTGAACTTAAGATTCCTTCCTTCCCTGCAAAGTAGTGGATCACCCAAGGAAATGACCAGGTTTGCCAAGATATAGAGATTCTGGGGCTAGCAGAATAGCCTGGGTTACACACAAAGTAAAAAAAAAAAAAAAAAAAAAAGTATATATACACACACATACACATACATACATATATATATTACATACATATATGCAGTTGTGCTCAAAAGTTTGCATACCCTGGCAGAAATTGTGAAATTTTGGCATTGAAATTGAAAATATGACTGATCATGCCAAAAAAAATGCTCTTTTATTGAAGGATGATCATCATATGAAGCCATTTATTATCAAATAGTTGTTTGGTTCCTTTATAAATCATGATAACAGAAATCACCCAAATGGCCACGATCAAAAGTTTACATACCCTGGAATGTTTGGCCTTGGTACAGACACACAAGGTGACACACACGGGTTAAAATGCCAAATAGAGGTTAATGTCCCACATCTGTGGCTTTTTAAATTGCAATTAGTGTCAGTATATAAATAGTCAATGAGTTTGTTATCTCTTACGTGGAAGCACTGACTAAGCTAGATACTGAGCCATGAGGATCAGAAAAGAACTGTCAAAAGTGCTGTGTAACAAGGTAATGGAGCTTTATAAAGATGGAAAAGGGCATAAACAGATGTTCAAAGCCTTGAATATGCCAATGAGTACTGTTAAATCACCTATTAAGAAGTAGAAAGTTCGGGGATCTCTTGATACCAAGCCAAGGTCAGGTAGACCAAGAAGGATTGCAGCCACAACTGCCAGAAGAATTGTTCGGGATACAAAGGGAAACCCATAGGTAACCACAAGAAAAATACAGGCTGCTCTGGAAAAAGACAGTGTGGTAGCTTTGAAGGAGCACAATATGATAACACTTGAACAAAAATGAGCTGCATGGTCGAGGTGCCAGAAAGAAACCTTTACTGCATCAATGACACAAAAAGGCCTGGTTTGGCATGTCAGGGTGTAACTGGTCTTTTTTGTGGCATTGGTGCAGTAAAAGCTTCTTTCTGGCACCTCAACCAAACAGCTCATTTTTGTTCAAGTATCACCATATTGTACTCCTTAAAAGCAACCACACCATCTTTTTCCAGAGCAGCCTGTTTTTCTTTTGAGGTTGTCTGTGGGTTTTTCTTTGAAAAACTGGCCAGATCACCTGATGAAAATAGAAGAAAGCCTAAAAAAGAAAACTAATACAGCCATCACATCTAAGAATTGATAAGCTGCAATATAATAAATGTTTGCTTTTGGGTTTAATACTGCTTTAAGAGCATACCATTACTAAAAACGGATGCTGTGAGGATTTACTAAAGGCAAATAGACTGTGCACTTTGCAAGTGCAGTTGCACTCATTTTTCCGCAGAGCTCAGTAAATGGGGTGAAGCTTTACTTTGTAACAAACACCCAATCAGGTGCAAGGAAAAAAAACAAAAAAAAAAAAAACAAACAATTTTTGCTTTCAAATGATTGGATGATGGAAATCAGCAGAGCTTCACCACATTTACCAAGCTCTGAGAAAAATTTGTGCAACTGCACTTGCAAAGTACATAGTGTATTTGTCTTTAGTAAATCCACCCCACAGTATCAGTTTGGTAATGATATGTTCTTAACTCATAAATATAAATAAACATTGCACCAGAGGGAGATTATGTGGATGAAGGCATAATAAGAATGTTTTCATAGTTTCACCATATTTGTCTTCATTCATATAAAATCTCCTTCTGGTGCAGTGTTACCCTGTGCATAAAAAATTGTTAGAAAGCAATGTAAATAATAACACAAAAAAAGTGCTAAATATCTAAAAACATAAATTCATTAAATAATGCTTTTGTTTAGTGAATCGACTTCTTTTGAGATAAATATTGCATGAGATATTTAAAGGTGAAAATTCATGTGGTATTTATCTCTTAGTGAATTGACCCCACAGTTACTGTTCAGGTATTTGGAAAGCCACAGGCCGAACAGGAGAAAACAAATTGTGTATGGCTAGCTTTAGAAGTCCCATAGTTGCTGACAGTCAGTTCCTTGCAATGCACACAGCCTACGAATTCCTCAGTGTGTAAGTGTCAAGTAACAAAGCCTTGCAGTTTTCTACATTAAACCTGGTCCACGCTTATGTATTGCAGCGAATCCTGTGCATTTCCCACATCGCATTGCAATCACATGGCGTCCCTGTGATCTGCTACGGGTGTCAATGTTAAATTAATGACACCCTGAAACAGATTGCAAAACACAGTGTGAACGCAAGAAAACAGATCTTATGGGTGTTAATACCCATGTGATGCATTTCAGGTGTAAGAAAGAAAAAAAAAAAAAAAAAAAAAAAAAAAGAGGGGGGGGGGGGTCTGGAACCATTTTGGTGTGGAAGTGATGCGATTTGAGCCATACAAAAATGTATGGTTTAAATTGCACCGCACAGACATTGCACGTGATGTGCACAGGAATGCGGTGCGATTCCTGTGCAAATCACATGCGACGTCCTGCACTGCACAAGTGTGAGCCTAGACTAAATGTTAAAACACACAGAGCACACTTATACCTTTTGCACCCCCCAAACCCTAAAAATACCCCAGATGTAGATTTACCTTGATCAGACAGTTCTGATCTCTGGCATTTTACATCCCATTCCAATCATGTTCTGCTGCACCTGTGCAATATCTTCCCATAGACTCACGTGGGATGATCTTACAAGCATCTCCAGATTTGGGACACTGCTCCATAGACTTACATGAGACAGTTTCCTTAATTCTTCCATCCTCAGATCACTGCTCTATGAAAATCTATGGGGAGCAACTGCGCAGGCATAGCCAGTGCACAGAACGTAGGACAAAAAGTAAGCAAGCACCGAAGGCTGCAATAAATAGACTGCGGCAAGAAGGCATCTGGGGAAGAAGATAAAGTCATTTAGATCAGAGTGGGCAGGGGGGCAGCAAAAAAAGGTGTACTTTGAGTAGATGGCCATTCATCCCCTAACTATGCGGTTCCCTTATCAGACACTGTTATTCCCCTTTAGTAGTTTAGGAGTATCTATGGTCAAAATTTAAAGACAATATATTAATTTACACATTGTATTTAAAAGAGAAGTATTGGTTTAAAAAAAAAAAAAGAAATTATACTAACCTAGGTGGATGGAGCATCAATCTGATGCTGCATCTGTTCTCTGCTGCTTCTAAGACTGAGAACTGAGTGACCACGACTGTTGATCACTCGGTTCTCGGTCTTTAGTGAGCAGAGAGCCAGTGACTGTCAGATACTGGCTCTTTGTTCCTCCAGTCCTCACTGGAGCACTGGGGCTGTGGAGGAGGCGGGGGCACTGACTCAGGCTTTCAGTGGCTTGCTGAAAGGCCGAGACAGCTGCTGGTCCAGGTATCTGGGTGGATCCCGATTGTAAACTCGGGATCTTACCTGAGCCTGGACTGGCTGAGTGACACCAACTGACAGCAGGCTTTAACCCGCTGACGGCTAAAAATGGGTCACAGAAGTGCAGAATGAACTGCACTCTTGTGATCCCCAGAAGTATAGCCAAATTAGCTTTTCCTTTAAATCATTTCTAACCTACACTTATGAATGATCTTGAAGTCTGTAAACTTAGAAAATCCCCACATATTTGCTTCCTTGAACTCTGTGACACGTATTCACTGTGACCTGTGCATAGGCGCTGCTGTGTCACAAATTTCACAGAGCCTGCCTTCTGAACTACAGAGATGCGGAGAGGAGGAGTCTCAGGAGGCAGAGTCAGTACATAAATCACAGCTTGCAGGCAGCAAGGTGCCATGGAATATATAGTCCATAAAATTAAAAGTAAACAGCAGAGGAGAAGCTGCAAAGCATACTGGGAATCCAGGAAGTTGTGGAAAGAGATGACCAGCAGACAGTACTCACAAGATGAAAGGATTTTTCAGGTAAGCTTATTTTGAAATGTAAAAAAATAATTATTTGTATTGTTATTACAATGCTGATGTTATGCAATGAACGTGTATGTTGTGACCATAGATCTGCTTTAAAGACTTTTGAAATTGAAGGCGTTTGAAGTAAGGGCAATGTCACATTAGCAACTTTGTATCAGAAAGCTGTAGCAGCTACAAATTACCCAGCGGACTACAGTGTTACAAATCCCTAGTCTGCCATGGTCATCAGCAAGTGCACTGGATAAAATGATTAGCTGATAAAGGTGGTGATTCTGTCACAGCTCCAAACTCTGCAAAAACTTAATCACACAGCAACCAAGTAACAATCACAAATACACTCATTTAGGTTGGGTTATTTTTACCAAAGAAATACATTTTGGTCTAAATTTATGAAGAAAGATTATTTGTTTGCAAACAACAAAAACACGTTCTACTCACCTAGGTGGATGCAGCATCGATCCCGTCAGCTCTACACAGAGAGCAGAGCGATAAAGCACCACAATTGCTCAGTTCCCCTTCTCCACCCTAAGCAGAGAGCAGTTACTGTCAGTCTCCCGCTCTCAGCTCTGCCCCTACAGTGCTCACTGGAGCGCTGGGCTGTGGAAAGTGTGGGAGCGGCTGGCTCTGATTCTCAGCGGCTTGCTGAGAGGCTGAGCCAGATGCTGGTCCAGGGTTTTGGGCAGATCTCAAACATATGGTTGGGATCTCTTTAGAGCCTGGATGGACTCTGTGATGTCAGCCAACAGCAGGCTTCAGCAAATTAAACGCACTCCTGTGATCCATAGCTGAACTACAGCCAAAAAAGCTTTTACTATACTTCTCCTTTAAGTTTAAGACATAGTGGAGAGGGATTAAAACACTTGTCATGTTTTTATTACCATCTACAGTTGCAAGAAAAAGTATGTAAACCCTTTGGGATTACGTGGAGTTTTGCATGAATTGGGCATAAAATGTGCTCTGAACGTCATCTAAGTCACAACAATAGAAGAACACAGTCTGCTGAACATAATACTACACAAACATTAGATGTTGCCATGGTTTAATTGCACATAACATGTAAACATTCACAGTGCAGGGAGAAAAAAGTATGTGATCCTTTGGACTTAATAACTGGTTGACCCTCCTTTGGCAGCAATAACCTCAACCAAATGTTTCCTGTAGTTGCAGATCAGACCTGCACAACGATCTGGAGTAATTTTGGACCACTCCTCTTCACAAAACTGTTTCAGTGTAGCAATATTCTTGGGATGTCTGGTGTGAATCGCTCTCTTAAGGTCATGCCACAGCATTTCAATCGGGTTGAGGTCAGGACTCTGACTGGGCCACTCCAGAAGGCGTATTCCGTGCTGTTGCAGCCATTGTTTTGTTGAATTACTTGTATGCTTTGGGTCATTGTCCTGTTGCATCACCCATCCTCTGCGGAGCTTCAGTTGGCGGACAGATGGTCGTACGTTTTCCTGAAAAATGTCTTGATAAACTCTGGAATTCATTTTCCCATCAATGATAACAATCCATCCAGGCCCTGAGGCAGCAAAGCAGCCCCAAACCATGATGCTCCCTCCGCCATATTTTACAGTGGGGATGAGGTTTTGATGTTGGTGTGCTGTGCCTTTTTTTCTCCACATATAGTGTTGTGTGTTCTTCCCAAACAACTCAATCTTGGTTTCATCTGTCCACAGTATATTTTGCAAGTAGTGCTGTGGAACATCCAGGTGCTCTTTTGCAAACTTCAAACGTGCTGCAATATTCTTTTTGGACAGCAATGGCTTCCTCCGTGGTGTCCTCCCATGTACTCCATTCTTGTTTAATGTTTTCCTTATTGTAGATGTGTCAACAAAAATGTTAGCATGTGCCAGAGATTTCTGTAGGTCTTTAGCTGACACTCTGGGATTCTTCTTTACCTCATGCAGTATTCTGCGCTGTGCTCTTGCAGTCATTTTTACAGGACGACCACGCCTAGGGAGAGTAGCAACAGTACTAAACTTTCTCCATTTGTAGACAGTCTGTCTTACCGAGGACACATGACCATCAAGGCTTTTGGAGATACTTTTGTAACCCTTTCCAGCTTCATGCAAGTCAACAATTCTTGATTGTAGGTCTTCTGAGAGCTCTTTTCTGTGAGGCATGGTTCACATCAGACAGTGCTTCTTGAAACCACTAAACCCAAAACAGGTGTGTGTTTTTTAAGGGCAGGACAGCTGTCAGCAACACATCCAATATCATCACACTGATTGGAGTCAAGGTTGGCTCACTCCTGGCTCCAATTAGCTCTGGGAGAAGTCATTAAGCTAGGACCTCACATACTTTTTCCTCCCTGCACTGTGAATGTTTACATGTTATGTGCAAATAAACCATGGCAACATCTAATGTTTGTGTAGTATTATGTTCAGCAGACTGTGTTCTTTCATTGTTGTGACTTAGATGACATTCAGAGCACATTTTATGCCCAGTTCATGCAAAACTCCACGCAATCCCAAGGGGTTCACATACTTTTTCTTGCAACTGTATGTCACCGATAGGAAGATTCGCTCTCTATTTGTCATGTTTACTGCTATCATCAAAAGGGAAAGTGAAAGAAAATCCTAAAATTTTGGGTTGTCCCTAGAACAGTATTAAAAGGGGAAATGGGGAAATCTTCTAATGGGGACACTATTTCTGCTGACCTGAGGGAGCTCAATAGTTTCCCTTTATTGGGACAGGAAGTGAAGGAAAATCTCCCCAATGGGATACAGATGGCAAAAAAAAAAAAATTGACAGGGATTCTACTTTAGAGCAGCACTTATCGGACTTCTAATGCCTTCCTAACCCTGAAATTCAAGTTGAAACATCAAGCTTTAACAAAGTAAATAAAGCTAAAAGAGGCAACAGTAAACCAATAGTGCACAAGTATTTTGATTATTTTTGCAAACTCACTTGTAACTTAATTTTTAGGCTTAACAGCCTTCAAGTGCAAACTGCAGTAATAACCCAGTCATATCACTTTTCACTCCCTGAGCAGTAAAGTAAACCGAAACCACAACGAACACTTAAAATGAAAGTGGAAATACAGTACACAGTATTTAAACATACTATACCATACCATGTTTGCTGTGGTGCAAACTAGGGATGCACCGATACCTCTTTTTTAAGACCGAGTATGAGTACCGATACTTTTCCTCAAGTACTCTCCGATACCAGTACAGCAAGAAACATGTAACAGGACTCAGTGCCAGAAGTACAGCAAGGGACATGTAACAGGACTCACCAACAGAAGTAAAAAACAAGACATGTAATAAGACTCAGTGCCAGATGTACAGCAAAGGATATGTAACAGGACTGCTAGAAGTACAGCAAGGCACAGGACTCACCAACAGAAGTACAGCAAGAGACATGTAACAGGACTGCGAGAAGTACAGCAAGGCACAGGACTCACTACCAGAAGTACATCACTCAGCAAGGGACATGTACAGTAGTCAGTGAGGGACATGTAAGAACTCACCGGCCCCATGTGAGGGAACATAGCCCTCTCGGCCACCACGATGACATCACTTCTAGTATCGGTGCATTTGCACGTGTACCGATACTTGTGCAAATGCCTAGTATTGGCACAAATACCAGTATCGGTGCAAACCAACCAGGCCTGGCCACAGACAACTCAACTATCAGCCAATTTCTGCTGAATAGATCAAAAATAAAGCTGTGGTGGGCCCTGCAATACTACCTGGTTCAACAAAAATCAATTTAAAAGCAGTGCTTTAGCAAGTCTTGCATTAAAGGATAAATTAACCTTGCATACCATGTTACACCCATATTCAGCGTCAGGGGCGGACTGACAACTCATGGGGCCCCTGTGTCCTTGCCCAAACTCAAACCACACCCAAAAAAGCCTATGAAGGGTACCAGGGGCATCTCATGGGACCCCTACTGACTCCGGGCCCTCGGGCAGTGCCCGAGTTCTCAAATGGTCAGTCCACCCCTGTTCAGGGTGTAACATGGTATATGTATAGACCGGCCCACCCCGCTTCCCCACTGACAGCTAGCGGGGGATTTTCTCTGTGAATGAGAAACTACAAGTCCTGACAGCCTTAGTGGCTGTCGGTTTGTAGTTCTTAATGAACTACCAGAGTGCTGTGGAGCGCTGTGGTAGTTCACTGATTCTTCCTGTCAGTATATCTGCTTGCCCGTATATCCTGTACAGCAGGGGTGTCAAGCTGGTGGCCCTCTAGCTGTTGCAGAACTACAAATCCCATCATGCCTCTACCTATGGGAGTCATGCTTGTAACTGTTAGCCTTGCAATGCCTCATGGGACTTGTAGTTCCACAATAGCTGGAGGGCCAGCAGTTTGACACCCCTGCTGTACAGGCAAGCAGATAAAAAAAAAAAAAAACACCGCTCCAGGTGGGTTCCCTCTTCCACTACCATACACAAACTAAATCCCAGGTGCTGGCTCTGTCCGCAGCAGACTCCAATATACAAACAAATAAATATTTGTGGAATATGCTAGAAGAAGAAATAAAGCTGATTTTACTGGATGTGTGGCCATCGGATGTTTGTTTGTATACAGGCAAGCAGATATACTGACAGATCTGTAGATGACCCGAATGGCGCCAGCAATCTGCTGATCACTGGTGCAATGGTTTACAGAGTCCTGCAACACAAAATAATAAATGAACATTTTTTGCCTGCAAAAAATGTGCATTTATTTTTTTTTTTTTTAGCAAAAGGTGAACTTATCCTTTAAGGCTTCTATCATTTCAATGGGCTGCCTATCACACCAACAAACCTGCATCCAGGGGCGGACCAACCATTTGAGCACTCGGGCACTGCCCGAGGGCCCGGGGTCAGTAGGGGGCCCCATGAGATGCCCCTGGTACCTTTCATTGTCTTTTTCATAGGCTTTATTGGGTGTGGGCGAAGACACAGGGGCCCTGTGATCCCCTATTGCCCGGGGGGCCCCCATGAGTTGTCAGTTCGCCCCTGCCTGCATGTACTCTTTTTTGTAATGTGCTACAGTGCATGTCTGTTAGCAAGGTGCATTGGAGTGCCCAGGGGTGGACTGACAACTCATGGGGCCCCCAGGCAATAGGGGATCATGGGGCCCCGCGTTCCTCGCCCACACCCAAAAAAGCCTATGAAAAAGACAATACAAGGTACCAGGGGCATCTCATGGGGCCCCCTACTGACCCCGGGCCCTTGGGCAGTGCCCGAGTGCTCGAATGGTCAGTCGGCCCCTGGAAGTGCCATTAAGAATGAATAGCACAGCAGAACACCGAGTATTTCGTTTTTATGCATTGCGACAGTGCAAATGTTAATGCACACATTACCCAGCACAACAGTGTACAATGGGCCTTGTGTTAGAATAGGGGCTCATTCGCACGTTTGCTCAGTCCCGTAGAGTGTGAACTACCTGCACACAAGTTCACTGCAGGTCCTTTTTGTTAAACTTTAAAGTGGAACTACACCCTCCTATTCTTTACAGCCAATGAAGCGGTCATCTTTGCCCCTGATCTGCATTTGTCATGGTGCTAAACATGTGATCAGTTATGACACCAGTCATTTGATGGCTTGACAGTTCAGTTGAGAGCACAAGTAACTATCACTTATCGTTCATGGCATACCATAAATGTATCAGTTTGTAAAAATGTTAAATTGATGGGTTTTGTTCCGCTTCTATAGTTCTGCAGAAACAGGAAGTCCCACCCCCAAGAACCTTCCTTGCAGCTGATTGGCAGTTATCTGCATGAATGCAGCCCATTTCCCCTAGCTTCTTATTTGTAAATGACATGCTAGACAAGTAAAATCAATTTCCATAATCTCCCTGCCTGTTCTACAAAGCTGCTTATCTATAACAGATTTACTTTAACCAATGTAGTGATCAGTAATATTAACACATCCACACTCCATACATAGGAGGTCATAGCGGAAGTGTCAGAAAACTTCAAGGAGTGATTAGCAGTAGATCCATTCCTATTAAGGAATATACATTATCTCAGCATGTCATTGATTTACCTAATATGTAAATACAGAAATTTGGTCAAGATCACACTTAAGCTCACCACACACACTTTACAATCTGTTCAATCTCCTTTAGATCTCTCAAAATTTTTCGTACAAGGGTGTGCCTGAATGGACACAAATTGATTAGCTAAGTCGTCATATTATATACAGGGGCAGACTGACCATTTGGGCACTCGGGCACTGCCCGAGGGCCCAGGGTCAGTAGGGGGCCCCATGAGATGCCCTTGGTACCTTTCATAGGCTTTTTTGGGTGTGGGCTAGGACACAGGGGCCCCATGAGTTGTCAGTTCACCCGATTATATAGTTTTAGTAACTCTAAAGTTGATTGTACACAGATTGTAATGTGTATGCTGACCCTCGAAATAGAGCGAAGACATAAGTAGATGGCATTTAGTTTGCTAGCACACAGCATATCATAAATAATGCCTTTTTTTTCTTTTTTTTTTTTTTTTTTAAATCAAATCTTGCTTTCACCTTTCTTGCACATTTGCAGTATCTGTCTACATGCATGCACTTCAGTGACACCTTTGTGCCATTGTCAAGGGGGGAGGTTCTTGGTGGTGACAAGTGGAATATACCAGCCCAATAAGTGTCAGCATGACTGCTTGTAGTCTCCAATAAAAGTGCAGTGGCAAAGTGACCACACAAAAGAGCATTTTGGTGGCAGGGCCAAAGTGTTGTCATCCTAAAACAGGAAGTGCCTGATCACCAGGTATTACAGGGTAGCACTTGTGGCTTGCCAGTTTCTGGGTTAAATCCCAGTCAGGACACTATCTGCATGGAGTATGCATGTTCTCCCTGTGATTACATGGATTTCCTCCAGGTACTCCAGGTACTCCAGTTTGCACCCACATTTCAATGACATGCTGGTAGCTTACAGCAGAACGGTACCCTCCCCATCAACTTTATATCAATCTCCTTTTTGTCAGGGTGGCGGAATACCTTTTTTGGGAACCCCCTCCATACACTACCAGAATGATATGTAGTGTCCACAGCCTTCTTGAATCCCGACATTCCCAGCAGACTGAAGGGCACTCTAAGGTGCATGTGCCATGCCACATCATAGGGGGCCAGCTATCTATTGGTGTTTTTCTAGCTGCCCATCCCCATGATATGGCACACTATCACAGACCAGTGCATAACCTGGAAGAGAAGAAGCTGGTGGTATGGGACTGGGTGTGCTGCAAATCCCTAGATAGCAGCACTGGATCATCAAGTGTGTAAATGTATGTTTTTAGTGAACAGGTAAGAAAGGGGGGAGTTTATTTTCTTTTTACAGTGAACCTAAATGAACCCTTTCTGCCAACTGTTTCGGACCCTTGCAAGCATCCGCTTCTGCGCACCAGCCTTTGGACCTCTTCATTGCTGGATGACGCAATTCCTGCACAGGAATCAGTCATCCTGGCACACAGGGACCATGGTGGCAATGTAAGCTGAGCTGTACATGCGCAGCTCAATGTACCTGCCACAGAAAGCTGCAAGCAGGCAGGTAGGTGAGTTTTATTGCAGAACAAACATTGCATGTCTCTTCTACAATAAAGAGCCAACCTGATCACAGTATGAGACAGCTATACTTTAGTTCCTCTTTAATTGGCCCTGTTATGTGTATGTGAGATAAGGACCTTCGACTGTAAGCTCTTGAGGGTAAGGACTGATGTATACATATCTACAATAAGTAATAGTAAGGAAATCTTTTAATAAAAGCTGTTTTCATCTATCCTAAGAAATGCCTTTAATATGGAAGTTGAAGTTAGTGATGGGGTATGTGTAGCACTGTGTGAGCAGACATCTTAGTGGTGGTTCACATATATGGGGATTGGATGCGGTTTGAACCACATCCAATCCACATGACATGTGAAATAACATTGCTTCCTATGGTGCCTATTCACATACACTCACTGGCCACTTTATTAGGTATGACGGTGGACGAAAATGCCTTCTTGATGTCAGAGGAGAATGGGCAGACCGGTTCGAGATGATAGAAAGACAACAGTAACTCATGTCAATATGGACCAAAATGTTTCCAACATCTTTTTTAATCTACGCCACAAAGAATTAAGGCAGTTCTGAAGGCAAAAGGGGTCCAACCCGGTACTAGCAAAATGTACCTAATAAAGTGACCTATGAGTGTATGTCTGGTGCACTGGCGGTGCAGAGTAAGTGCTGTTTGAATAAGAGTCATGTACAATTTCTGAGCAGTGCCTTCAGGTTCAGGTGAGGATTACAGGTGATCGACTTCTATGGGAACTGTTTTGAAATGGCATATGTGTGAACAGGATAAGATCCTGAGCTAATCCTGTTATGAACCTGATGTAAACCTGACATGAACCGGTGAACAACTACTGTATCAATTAGCTGTGAATTCTAAGCTTCAATCCGCGCCGCACATGTGTGAATCATCTCTAATGCCAATTTGATTGGAGATGTCAGTAATGGGGTATGTCAGCACTGTGTAGCAGACATTTAAGACCAATCTGACTAGAGATATCGGTGATGGGGTACGTGTAGCAGACAGATATGATTGGAGATGTACGTGATGGGGTATGTGTAGCAATCATATCGGCCTTAAAATGTCTGCTACACATACCCCAGCACGTACATCGCCAGACATTTAAGGCCGATATGACTGGAGATGTACATGATGGGGTATGTGTAGTAGGATGACTTGTTGGGAGATGTCAGTGATGGGTTATGTGTAGCACTGTATAGCAGATACATAAGGCCCTTCTGATTGGAGATATCAGTGATGGGGGTATGTGTAGCACAGTTTCAGCAGAATATATAAGGCCAATGTGATTGGTGATATCGATGATGGGGTATGTTTAGCACTGTTTAGCAGACATGTAAGGCCAATCTGATGGGAAATATCAGTGATCAGGTATGTGTAGCAGACATGTAAGGCCAATCTGATTGGTAATATCAGTGATGGGGTATGTGTAGAAGAGTGTCAGCAAGACATCTAAATCCGATCTGACGGCTGATGTCAGTGATCAGGTATGTGTAGCACACATCTAAGGCCAATCTGATTGGTGAGATCAGTGATGGGGTATGTGTAGCAGACACATAAGGCCGATCTGATTGGAGATATCAGTGGTGGGGTATGTATAACACTGTGTCAGCAAGACATCTAAGGATGATCTGACTGGAGATGTCAATGATTAATCTGGTTGGAGAGATCAATAATGGGGTATGTGTACCAGACACATAAGGCCGATCTGGTTGGAGATATCAGTGATGGGGTGTGTGTACCAGACACATAAGGCCGATCTGATTGGAGAGATCAGTGAAGAGGTATGTGTAGCACTGTGTCAGCAGGACATCAAAGGATGATCTGACTGGAGATGTCAGTGATCAGGTATGTGTAGCAGACATGTAAGGCCAATCTGGTTGGTTATATCAGTGATGGGGTACGTGTAGCAGACATCCAGGGCCGATGTGATTGGAGAGGTCAGTGAATGGGCATGTTTAGCACTAAGTAGGAGACATCCAGGGCCGATATGATGGGAGATATCAGTGATGGGGACTGTGCAGCGGACATGTAATGCCAATCTGGTTGGATATATCAGTGATGGGGTACATGTAGCAGCCATCCAGGGCCGATATGATGGGAGGTATCAGTGATGGGGACTGTGTAGCAGACATCCAGGGCCGATATGATGGGAGATATCAGTGATGGGGACTGTGTAGCAGCCATCCAGGGCCGATATGATGGGAGGTATCAGTGATGGGGACTGTGTAGCAGACATCCAGGGCCGATATGATGGGAGGTATCAGTGATGGGGACTGTGTAGCAGACATCCAGGGCCGATATGATGGGAGGTATCAGTGATGGGGACTGTGTAGCAGACATCCAGGGCCGATATGATGGGAGATATCAGTGATGGGGACTGTGTAGCAGACATCCAGGGCCAATATGATGGGAGGTATCAGTGATGGGGACTGTGTAGCAGACATCCAGGGCCGATATGATGGGAGGTATCAGTGATGGGGACTGTGTAGCAGACATCCAGGGCCGATATGATGGGAGGTATCAGTGATGGGGACTGTGTAGCAGACATCCAGGGCCGATATGATGGGAGGTATCAGTGATGGGGACTGTGTAGCAGACATCCAGGGCCGATATGATGGGAGGTATCAGTGATGGGGACTGTGTAGCAGACATCCAGGGCCGATATGATGGGAGGTATCAGTGATGGGGACTGTGTAGCAGACATCCAGGGCCGATATGATGGGAGGTATCAGTGATGGGGACTGTGTAGCAGACATATAAGGCCAATGTGATGGGATTCCCCATGTGTGGTGTCAGGTAGAGGGCCCCGCTCCTCCAGCAGGCAGACATTCAGTGACAGGTGCGCCCATTGAGGGAGATGACGGCAGGCTCTTACCATTCTTGCTGTCACAGGAAGGTGCGGCCGATGCCACCGGCACTACCGCCGAGGCTGCAGCCACCAGAATGGCCGATGCAGCTGCGGCTCCCGCTGTGGCCCCTGCCATGCCGCCTCCGCCTCCTCCTCCTCCTCCTCCCGCAGCCACAGCCATGGCTCCATTTTCCTGCTCATCCCCGCTGCTGTTAGCGCGCTTGTTCTTCTTGCCCTTGCTGTTCTTCACGTTAGGCATTGCGCACACAGCTCCTGCTTCTCTTCAGACGCGCCTTCAGCTCTTCGCCCCGACGGCCTGCATGGTGCCCGGGCTGCAGGCGTAGAAACCGAGAGAGAAGAGCGGCGCGTGTGCGGAGGGTGCGGTGCGCTCTTCTCAGCACTCTAGATGCCCGCTGCCCATGGACACAGGGTGGCTGCACCAGCAGTCAGGATTAGAAGGCGTGTCTCGTTGTTTTGATTCTGCTTTCCGTGGACTCGGTTCCTCCCCTCTGTCAATTTTTCCCCCGTCTCCCGTGACGTCACGGCCCCGCAGCCCATCCCTGCGTGACGACACCGGCGCTCCTTCCTCGCCGCCTCCATCCAGTCTCTGCTGTGAAGGCGTCAATGTCCGCGCCCTCCCTGGCGTCCAATCAAAGCCCGGGATTCGGGCTGGGGGGTGTGGTCTGCCTCTGCAGCATTTTCTCAGTAGAACACAATAGAGTGAGGGGATAGTGTGTGTGGGGAGTGGAGGTACTTCACGTACACGAGTGGCCTGCCTTCCACTGACCCTTCTTGTGTCACTGAGATAGGTGTGTAGTGCAGCAGATATGGGTTCGTGATAATTGTATAGAGGGTGCCTAGCCTCAGCAACGAATGGGATTTCTGCTTCATATGCTTCTCCATGTTCTAAAGAGGAACACGAGGAGACACACCTGAGGGACTTGTCACGTGTGTACAAAAGTGCAACAATGCTGACCAATCATGGCCCGTCCACCTCAATGCGGCACGGTGCAATTTTAGAAAAGGGTCCTGTACCACTTTGGTGAGATTCCAGTGCAATTTTGGCCCCAAAGACGTCCATGTAAACACACCAAAAACACATTTAGGCCTTCCATACTAGTGAAATTCCTGCTAAGACTAGAGTCGCTCATACAGTGCCTTGAAAAAGTATTCATACACCTTGACATTTTCCTCATTTTGTCATGTTACAACCAAAAACGTAAATGTATTTTATTGGGATTTTATGTGATAGGTCAACACAAAGTAGCACATAATTGTGAAGTGGAAGGAAAATAATAAATGGTTTTAACATTTTTTACAAATAAATATCTGAAAAGTGTGGTATGCATTTGTATTCAGCCCCCTAACTAAAATCTAGTGGAACCAACTGCCTTCAGAAGTCACCTAATTAGTAAATAGAGTCCACCTGTGTGTAATTTAATCTCAGTATAAATACAGCTGTTCTGTGAAACCCTCAGAGATTTGCTAGAGAACATTAGTGAATAAACAGCATAATGAAGGCCAAGGAACACACCAGACAGGTCAGGGATAACGTTGTGGAGAAGTTTAACGTAGGGTTGGGTTATACATAAATATCCCAAGCTTTGAACATCTCACGGAGCACTGTTCAATCCATCATCCGAAAATGGAAAGAGTATGGCACAACTGCAAACCTACCAAGACATGGCCGTCCACCTAAACTGACAGGCCAGGCAGGGAGAGCATTAATCAGAGAAGTAGCCAAGAGGCCCATGGTAACTCTGGAGGAGCTGCAGAGATCCACAGCTCAGGTGGGAGAATCTGTCCACAGGACAACTATTAGTTGTGCACTCCACAAATCTGGATAAAGAAGAAATATCAGTGAGCGCTTAGTAAACAAAGAAGCAGCTATGCAATAAAAAGGAAACCATAAAACCCTTCAGAGTAACTAATATAGGAAAGTGCAGCGTAAAAAAACTATGTAAATACAATAAAATTATGAGATGATATAATATGATCAATAAAATATATGGGCCAAGTAAAAACCATAAATGAACATCATAGTATAGTTGTTAAACCATGAAATAAAAGTCCATAAATAGATTCAAAATCAAGGGTCACGTGTGGGCCCCTAGGTGACGCGGTTAATCCCAGTGGTAGATCAATCATCCAACATAAAGGTGGGTGGCAACAAGTAGATAAAGTGCGCACTCACCAGATGCACAAGGGAAATGCGCAATGTATTAATCAAATGGAGGTCTGCCCGGAATCCCTCTTAGATGGTACAGCTTAGGATGGGGGGTCCACGTTAAGGACGTATAATCAGCCTCTTCATAAACCAGGGATGGTCACCAGGTGGAGCTCTGGGGAATTAAAAGCTCACCAAAGAGCCATAAGGGGAATATCCATAGTGTAGTATTTCAAATGAATTTTATTAGTAATCATATGAGATAAAAATAAATTACGGACACCGTCCTTCCAGAGCAACACAATGTAGAATGATATAGCAACGACAAAAAATGTTTTTTACTTGAGCCATATATTTTATTGATATTATTATTATGCAGTATTTATAAAGCACCAACAGTTCGCTCAGCACTGTACATTACAATGGAAGACAATACATGAGACAATACAATAACAATACAATGCGATACACGAGGGGTTCGAGGGCCCTGCTCCTTGGAGCTTACAATCTAGGATCATCTCATCATTTTATTATATTTATATAGTTTTTTTTAGCGCTGCACTTTCTTATCTTAGTTACTCCACAGATCTGGCCTTTATGGAAGAGTGGCAAGAAGAAAGGGATTGTTAAAAGAAAGCCATAAGAAGTCCCGTTTGTTGTTTGTGAGAAGCCATGTGAGGGACACAGCAAACATGGAAGAAGGTGCTCTGGTCAGATGAGACCAACATTGAACCTTTTGGCCTAAAAGCAAAATGCTATGTGTGGTGGAAAACTAACACTGCACATCACCCTGAACACACCATCCCCACCGTGAAACATGGTGGTGGCAGCATTATGTTGTGGGGATGCTTTTCTTCAGCAGGGACAGGGAAGCTGGTCAGGGTTGATGGGAAGATGGATGGAGCCAAATACAGGGCAATATTAGAAGAAAACCGGTTAGAGTCTGCACAAGACTTGAGACTGGTGCGGAGGTTCACCTTCCAGCAGGACAACGACCCTAAACATATAGCCAGAGCTAGAATGGAATGGTTTAGATCAAAGCATATTCATGTGTTAGAATGGCCCAGTCAAAGTCCAGACCTAAATCCAATGGAGAATCTGTGGCAAGACTTGAAAATTGCTGTTCACAGGCACTCTCCATCCAATCTGACAGCTTGAGCTATTTTGCAAAGAAGAATGGGCAAAAATTTCACTCTAGATGTGCAAAGCTGGTAGAGACATCCCCAAAAAGACTTGCAGCTGTAATTGCAGAGAAAGATGGTTCTACAAAACATTGACTCAGGGGCTGAATACAAATGCACGCCACACTTTTCAGATATTTATTTGTAAAAAATGTTGAAAACCATTTATCATTTTCCTTCCACTTTACAATTATGTGCTACTTTGTGTTGGTCTATCACATAAAATCCCCAAAAAATACATTTACGTTTTTGGTTGTAACATGAAAACGTGGAATATTTCAAGGGGTATGATTACTTTTTCAAGGCACTGTAATTATTATTATTATACAGTATTTATATAGCACTAACAGTTTGCACGGCAGTCTACAATCGCAAGAGAATGGAAAGAACATTGGTTTCAGTTGTATCCATTCACATCAATGCAGCACAGCTGTAATGCGACTTTGGTGCAATTTTGTGATCAATGGACTTCAATCAAAATGCACCAGAACACAAGTACATGCATTTGTTATGTGATTTTGTCATGTGTAGCACAGATCTTCTCATTTCCAGTAGTAATAGTACCAGGGGCGGACTGACAACTCATGGGGCCCCCGGGCAATAGGGGATCATGGGGCCCATGTGTCCTTGCCCAAACTCAAAAAAGCCTATGAAAAAGGTACCAGGGGCATCTCATGGGGCCCCCTACTGACCCCGGGCCCTCGGGCAGTGCCCAAGTTTCCAGATGGTCAGTCCGCCCTGAATAGTACCACCCAAGCCATAAAATTCACAGTCAAACTTGCACACCACTAAAATCAACATGCACAAAGCACTTGCCTACAAAACGGGCAGCACCTGCACTGCATACATACACCTGAAATTGCTTTAAGGGCCGTACATGCAACAAGAAATACGTGGATGCTTTGTGTGCAAGAAACAAGACCATTTAAAAGCAGACTGTAGAATCTGGAAAGCTAGAATGGAAAAACAAACTAAACTACAAAAGGTCAAAAGTGTGAAGGATGAAACTGATTTTTCTTCAGATAATGAATATGTTTTTCAATCTAAAAGTTGCACCTCATCTTTGCGGGCATGTTGTGTTTATTCAGGAGCTACGAGTCACATGACAAATGGCAGAAACTTTTTTATTCACCTAGACCAGAGTTAAACAGAAAAAATCACCACAGCTAATGGCCAAATAGTTGAATCAGAAGAAGTATGAGACGGTTTTCTTTACTGCCCTGTTTGCCAGAGCGTCACCAGAAAGATGCCTGTGAAAAATGTCCTGTATGTCCCTGCTCTTGAAACTAATCTTTCATCAGTGAAGAAGCTCACAAAAAAGGCAACGTGGTGACCTTCCAAGGTGACAGTTGTGCCATCACAAAAGGGGATATCTCACTTGGAAAGGCTAAAACTTCAGATGAAACTTCAGTGTGTTCAAAACTTCATGAACTAACACTGACGTTTCAGACTGAGGGAAATTCCACATCAGTGTCACAAGATGATAAGCAACAAAGTGACACAAAAATAGAAATTAATGCAGACAATCCAAATACTGTGAAGGAAAAAAACAGGCCACAAGAGGCTTCAATCAAGAAATCCACCAAAAGCAATGAAGGCATCCCCGCCAAACATCTCTCCTATGTTGCATAGCATTAAATCCTGAGCCAGATTAATGGGATGAGATGCAAAGACTTCCAACCCATGAGAAACAAAAGTGGACCAGAGCTGCGGATGAAGATATGACATCTCTTAGTGAACTGCAGACATGGACACTTTCAGAGATACCTCATGGTAAACATGATTGCAGATGCTTTCACAAAACCGCTTACAAGAAACAGATTTAGAGATCTGAAGTCCGTAATGGGACTAATATTAGTAGTTGTTGAGTGGGGGTGTTGGAATTCATTGTTCGTGTATTTTGTGCAACAACTACATGAAGCAGTAGATGGCAGTGTTTATAAGTTTCTAGCTGCATCTATAATTAAACTCTATGTTTTTTCTGTATAATAAAGTTTTGGTTTCCTGTTTGTAGAGAGGCAGCAGATAAACACATGTGGACTGTGCACTGTCTGTTCTGTAGGGCTATATACAGAATTTCTAACAGATTCCAAAAGTAGCTACAGCTGGATGGCACACCAAGTTGCACTAAGGTTTGAGGTAGTATGTGCCCAGGGATGAAGGAGTAGAAGACAAACTTATTGCATTTCAGGCATTCATCACTGGACACATTGGGGTTTATTTACTAAAGCTGGAGAGCCCAAAATCAGACTCCCTTCTGCATAGAAACCAATCAGCTTCTAACCTCAGCTTGTTCAATGAAGCTTTGGCAATGAAACCTGGAAGCTGATTGGTTTCTATGCAGAAGGGAGTCTGATTTTGGACTCTCCAGCTTTAGTAAATAAACCCCATACTATCCTAAATGTTAGTACCACTCGGTGCACCATCCTCTCATGTCCAGCTGAAGCAGCCTTCAGCCTCTCATAGAGTGTTACAGGCAGCTGGCAATGCGGGTTGATGGTGCACCTGTACCTTCCACCAGCACCTAAACTCCAGAGCCTCCTGTACCAGGGCTGAAGGCCCAGGAGAACCACTGTGGATGCAGAAATTCAGTATAATATTCTGTGCTACATACAATCAGTGCTGGTCTCTTCCTGGTGCTTCTCGGCAACTTGCCATTTCTATACTGAACACCTCCACCATTCAGGGAACGTCTTGTATTTTTTTCTTTTAATTGAGACAATCTCTGATTGGAAATGGTGGAGATCATAATGTCTTTATCACTTCCTCTCCACCTCAGCCAATGCTTCTTAAAAATTACAGGTGTCACCTAACGTTTAAGGTTTTCTATAGTTGTCATGGACTGATTACCTCCTCCAAAAAATAAATCCAGCTGGCTTCTGGATTGGACAGACTGGCTGCTGCATGTCACATTAATTTGTCTGCCTCTGCCTCAGACTGTGCCATTGCATGAACCCAAGTCTATTGCTGATGGCACAGAGAATTTATCAATATCTGTCACAGTATGCTCAAACCAAAAATCCCACTGATATCATTCTGCCTGTTCCAATTTGAATTTCTGCTGGTGTATATGCTTTCCAATCTTGCTAAGGTAGACCATTTCATTTCACTACTGTCTTCAAGTTTCTTATTTTTTGTGGAAATAATAAGCCAAATCTCGTTGATTTTCCAATATTCTTGGCAATATTCCAAGAGATTTTTGACAAGCCAGATAGACCATCTTCTGTTGCTTTAGTCTTCTGCATCCATGTCTTGATAAGGACCTTAACAATGGTACAAAAATGACATGCTTTTCCACACATGCTGGAATAATTAAGGTTTTGTACCCTGATTTCTAGGAAGGCTTGCCAGAAATCTTTAAAGAAATCTCAGACTGTATTTAAAGTGGTTGTAAACCCTTACATATACCCAGTGAAGTGACTGGCTTAATGTGACAAACAAAGATTAAACAAATCCTCCTACATAGGTTGTACTTGTTTATCTGCAATATTCTCTTCATTACATCCATTCAAAGTTCTGAATTTATAAAGCTTGTCTAAGAATTCAGAAAAAAAGCAGAGTGGAGAGCTGAAATTACACACTGCAGAGCTCAGTGAAGAGAGCTGTGAAACCTGATTGGATGAAAGGGGCACTCCCCCTTCACACAGCTCACAGGAACAGAGCTGAGGCTGTCAATCAGCTGGAGAGCCTTCCCCTGTCACTATTTTTCTCTTAGTGTCAGGAAAATTGTCAGAAGTGTTTAATGCTGATAGCAAAGGAATGAAGTAGAAGACTAACACTTAGTGCCCTGGATTGAGACAAGTACATCCTCTAAAGGGATATGCACAGCTCAAAAAAATTAAAGGAACACTTTTTAATCAGAGTATAGCATCAAGTCAATTAAATTCCTGGGATATTGATCTGGTCAGTTAAGTAGCAGAGGGGGTTGTTATCCGTTTCAGCTGCTTTGGTGTTAATTAAATTAACAACAGGTGCACTAGATGGGCAACAATGAGATGACCCCCAAAACAGGAATGGTTTTACAGGTGGAGGCCACTGGCATTTTTTCCCCTAATCATCTTCTCTGACTGTTTTTCATTTTGCATTTGGCTAGGGTCAGTGTCACTACTGGTAGCATGAGGTGATACCTGGACCCTACAGAGGTTGCACAGCCAGTCGAACTCCTCCAGAATGGCACATCAATATGTGCCATTGCCAGAAGGTTTGCTGTGTCTCCCAGAACAATCTATAGAGCAAGGAGGAGATTCCAGGAGACAGGCAGTTACTCTAGGAGAGCTCGACAGGGCCGTAGAAGGTCCTTAACCCATCGGCAGGACTGGAATCTGCTCCTTTGTTCAAGGAGGAACATGATAAGCACTGCCAGAGCCCTACAAAATTACCTCCAGCAGGCCTCCTGGTGTGAATGTCTCTGACCAAACAATCAAACAGACTTCATGAGGGTGGCCTGAGGGCTCGACGTCCTCTATTGGGCCCTGTGCTCACTGCCCAGCACCATAGGGCTCGATTGGCATTTGCCATTGAACACCAGAATCGGCATGTCCGCCACTGGCACTCTGTACTTTTCACAGATGAGAGCAGGTTCACCCTGTGTACGTGACAGATGTGAAAGGGTCTGGAGAAGATGTGGGGAATGTTATGCTGCCTGTAACATCGTTCAGCATGACCGTTTTGGTGGTGGGTCAGTGATGGTCTGGTGTGGCATATCCATGGAGGGACACACAGACCTCTACAGGTTAGACAATGGCACCCTGACTGGAATTAGGTATCAGGATGAAATCCATGGACCCATTCAGACCCTACGCTGGTGCAGTGAGTCCTGGGTTCCTCCTGGTACACGACAATGCCTGGCCTCATGTGGTGAGAGTATGCAGGCAGTTCCTGAAAGATGAAGGAATTGATACCATTGAGTAGCCCCCATGTTCTCCTAACCTAAATGCAATAGAACACCTCTGGGATATTATGTTTCGGTCCATCCAACATCGCCAGGTTGCAGCTTGGACTGTCCAGGAGATGTCTCAGTGATGCCCTGGTCCAGATCTGGGAGGAAATACCCCAGGACACCATCCGTTGTCTCATTAGGAGCATGCCCAACGTTTTCAGGCATGTATGCAAGCACGTTGGGGCCATACAAACTACTGAGTACCATTCTGAGTTGCTGCAATCAAATTTCAGCAAAATGGACTAGCCTCAAAATGGACTGCATCATTTTTTCACTTTGATTTTCGGGGTGTCTTTGAATTCAGTCTTCTGTAGGTTGATAATTTTCATTTCCATCAAACGATGGGGCATCCTTACATTCCTAACACATTACCCAGTTCAGTATAGATATCCAGCACAATATTCTTTTCCATTGAGATCGGATGTGTTTTTAAAGTGCGCCTTTATTTTTTTTAAGCAGTGTATATTGTTCATATTCCATGTCTGAGATTTACCACCACTTTAAACCAGAGACAGACAGACAGCTAGCATTTTCACAGAGAGGCCAGCAAAGACTGACTACATATTTCTCTCATGACAGATTTCCTCTCAGGACAAAGTAACTGGGCAAGACATTCCCTCTACTCTGGATGATTTGATGTCCTAAAGAGGAATTTTTTCTGTTAAACTGTAGAGCATAACAGGTGTGAACCCTAAAATTTTGTCTTTATTGGCTAATGGCAACTTTATGACTGATCACTAAGAATTGGATGACTAATCAAAATACTTTTTTCTGTTTTCCATTGTTGGTTCTGCAATCCCAGTTCCCAAGAACTAGTCACCCTGCATGTCAGTGCTATTCACAAGGGGTACGTCTACTCTCTCCTTTTACTGGTGACACTATAATCTGCAAAACCCCATCTACTGAGATTAATTTTGTGCTGCACTTATGCTTCTTTTGTGGTCCTGATTTCTGCAGCCATCCTGACATGGACAGATTTCTTTCCACAATGATGACTTTACCACTCGAACTGGTGTTTCTTATCTTCTGCGCTGCCCAGCCCACAAGAGCCATACCTGGATTTTGCCAATGTCTTAAGTAAATGAACAAAAAACAGAAACACTATATTACATCTTGTAAGACACAAGCCTATCTAGTTAAACCAATAGAAAAAATAATTAAATAGATAAACTCCATATACACAATCCAATACCCAGTGGTATAAAAAAAGGGGAGTGTGAGAGAAAGAAAATGCAGCTGGCCATCCTCGGAGCTACAGACAGAGAGATGCATTCTTTTAGCACTCACCTGCACCTCTCTGGAATAAAAGCAGTCAACCATCCCTTGTGTCGCCCTTATGCAGGAACGAGAGCCGGCCTCTCCCTACATCCTCCAGAAACCCACAGCCTCACTCGGAACCCATGGTGAAGTTCAGGAAGTGCCTCACCTGGTCCCCATCTTCTGTCACCTGCCACATGAGTCTCTTCTTCTGGGGGGTGCCCCTCTAAAAAGTGCCCCAAAAAGCAAACACCTTGTTTACCTTGCAGTAAATATGCCCCTGCTTATACCCATAGTTGAACCAGAGGAAGCCAAGAAAAAACCCATTGTCCAATTTGCTCCAGAGACAGAAAAAAAATCCTTCCTTATCCCCCAGGAGTCAATCTGATTTTCCCTGGTAGGTCTATAATTCTCAAATGGTTGTGCTATAAAGTTGCTGCAAATTGTACTTCAAGTTAATATTGTGTTTGTTAGGATTCCCCCTTTCACACATTACTTGTGTGTGATGTTGCAGCAGTGTGACTTCATCTTCTTGGCAAGGGGCCAGGACAACCCTTTAAAAATAAGAGCCTGCTCAACTGCAGGAGAGTTTGGGTGGAAGAGGAAGATGTGAGACTGAGAAGCAGGAGCCTGGAAGGGGGCCCAGATGGGAGTGAGGCTCACCTACAGGCAGAAGGACCTGGGAAGGCTGAAAGCTTAGGACTCACCGGCCCCCTGAGAGAGGACTACCTGTGTGGCAGAGAAGGAGCGGCCCAACTAGAAGGCCTGGTAGCAGCCGCCAACCCAACAGCAACAAAAGAGAAGGACTAAGTGAGTACACTTGCACCCCCTGGGCCAGATAGGGGAAGGGGGCACTCTAGTGGGAAGCTAAATTAGCCTGCCACCCAGGACTGTTTCACTATTTATGTGGCAGGCACTGGATCCCCTGCTCATGGATTCCTCCAGACAGCTGGGTAAAGAAGAGGATTTATCTGGGGTCTGAGATGATACTACAGGAGATGCTGGCAAGCTCTTCAGAAGAGACTGATTGCTGTAATCACTGTACATAATTCAGAAAGTTGTCCACAGTTCCTCAAGTCCATTGGGCATCCCATACACCCCTTACCCTATCCAAGTTCAAATCCCCCTTAATAAAATATAAAAACAAGCTCAAGGACTCGTAACTGACTCCTGGACGCAAGTCGCTTTGAAAATGCGTGTTGCCTTGCTGTGCAGGACTATAGGGGGATCCAAAATTTCAGCAACTCCTAAGGGGGTAGGACTACATCATCTATATTATCTATTGTCCTGCTCTAGTACTGAAGCATGATCTTGTTTCCTCCAGCCATAAAATTCTTGAGCCTACGCGTAACTGAACCAGTGCATGTTTCACTGGCTAGAGTCAAACATCTACACATAATGGACTCCACAAGACATCATAGCAAAAGAGTATAGCATAGCTCAGCCCACAACTCCTCCCAGCTCTCTCCTCCTCTTTGTACTACTGCCGGCAAAACATAAATTCAAGGCAGCCGCCTTAGCAATCGATGACATCATTGTTGGTAGGATGCGGCAGGTGGCCAGCTTGGCTTTCTATTTCACTGGCGATAGTACAGAGGGTAGGAGAGAGCCGGGAGGAGGTACAGGCTGAACTCTCTGTCTCTTCTGTACACAGGAGTTAACTGTGCTCGCTCCCTCCTCTATCTCTGGAGTTTACATAGGTTCGCTCAGATCAGGCTTTTGCCGTGGCACACCTGAGGACTCCTTATGGCATATCAGTTGAAAAACCCTGCCTCATAACTTCAGGTGGTTGTATGTTACATCTACCACCTTTGTTTAAATTTGCCTAATTGGAAATAAACTCAAGTTCCTTTATATCAATTAGCAAACTGTATTAATATCCCTTACAAAATCCTTGGTTCTGAACAGATACCTCCACAATCCTCTAGGGTTTGTTGAAATGGTTTTGAAATATGGAAATTAACCGATTTTTAATAAAAAAATTCTCCAGTGCAAACTTCAGAAGTGAAAGGGTGGTGGACTGAAAGAAAAATATTGGGTTGCTGTAAAAGATCTAAACGTCCTTGGTTGGTTAGGACACTCTAATGTATGGTTAAATGGACAGTATTTTACAGTGGAGCAGCACAGACCCATGACGTTTCCCACCAGCATTCCAAGGAGTATCACTCTTGGGCCAAATTTGTTTTTTCTAGCCTGTGTCTTCTGCTAGCTGAAATGTAGAGTTGCTGTCAGCATGTCTGTGACATCATTGAGCAGCTAGTTTAAAGAGATACCAAGAGAAATATGCATTGCTAACTTTCCTCTGAAAAGGTCAGCAGCCAGCACGCCATGCTTATCCAATGGCTTCGGTACTTTCCAAGTTGCCTACAACAAGTTTACAGCAAATGAAGTCAGATATTCTGATCTATATGCTTGTATTCATAATACAGTAAGATCTGTAGATCTGGATAATAAACTCACTCATTTAGATACTGAAGCTACTTGATTATTGTGACAGCCAGGCAACTAGCATTTTTAGATGGAGAGGTCTGCAATGACAGTCTGCATGCTGCATTACTAAAGATAAGGTTCAGGTTCATGGCTACCATGGCTTTGTGGCAAATCCAGTGGGTTTGAAAGTTACAATTCCAGTAAATTTATGTTCAAATTCAGCCAGGCAATGTTTTTTGACACCATCATTTACTGCATGGTCTTTGAACTATGGCCAGCAGGGTAATAAGGGCCAATAAGTATAAGCATTGGTACATGTTCCTAATGGTGGTGCCTGTTCCTATGCCTTTTATTTAACAATAGCATGCATTTTAGACAGGCAAATGGCCAGAACTGAGTGGAGTTTGCAAGCGTAGGAAAAATTCTGCTTAGTGTGCTAAATAATTGCTTGAAGAACTTCTTAGGTTTTTGTTAGTTCCAGTGCAATGTACTGCTTGATAGTTGCACAAATTCTGAATTGTACCCTGGCCTGTCTGTAAATCAAGTTGCCTGTCTGCCACCTTTTGCAACTAAATATGTGCTTCATGACTCAACCTTGGCTTGAGCTTGACTGATATCAGACAAAGAAACAGGCAAACTATCAGTATTGTTTGGACAAACCTGTTAGCTTTCAACTTGGGTGTGTTGCACAACCAAATCTATCCTTGTTTGCAAGAAAGCTGAATTTGTAGTTTAGTTGAACCTATACTTGTATCATAATAACACTAAAATATTACTATGACCTACACCGTAGGTCCTACAGTATGACTTCAGTAGATCCTCTGTGTTGCCAGCAGGTTGCAGTAAGTTATAATCAAGTATCAGGCTGCATAAAATCCCCTGATGGTGGGAAGGGGTTTGAATTCAGGATAGCTCCCAGATTTTGGTTCCCAGAATTTTCTCACTTAGGCTACATTCACATGTAGTTTGCATTTGAACTGTTTCTGCAGTGCTTTTTGCAATGCGTTTCACATTTTTTATGCTTTTTTTATGCGTTTTGCTTTTTTATGGGGTTTTGTTTGGCCAACTTGTTACTGGGCAGATTAAAAGCGCATCAAAAATCGCGGAGATGTGAACTTCACCAATAGGAAATCATGTTAAATGGACTTAGTTAGTTTCTGCATAACACAAAACACACCACAAAATGCTTAGGTGTGAACCTAGCCTTAAGACAAACAGGACCAGGCAGAGTACCAAACCAAAAGGCAGAGTCATAGCCAGATACAAACCTGAATTCAGGCAGATGGTAGAAGGGGCAATTGGAGAACCAAGAGAGAATAAAAAGCAAAACCCAATTGAAGACTTAAATCGGAGCATGAGATCAGGAGAAGGCAAGATGAGCTATACAAAAAATACAGAAGAGAGTAAGCTCATGAAAGTTTGATCAGTGTACAGCACCAGATTTGAACCTAGTGCCTGCATTGGGGTTAACCGGGTACTACCCCCTGGAATAGCTGCAGCACTGAATATCTGGCAGCAGATAGTGAGAGTGCACACTACACTACAGCATGTCAACTCTTGACAAGAACAGAACAAGAGGACATGAAGAAGAAGACATACTCGAGCAAATCAACTAAGGGCCCTTTCACACTGATCACACTGATCTTTTAACTTTTAGCTAAAATAAAGGGGAAGAAAAATGCATGAAAAATGCTTCCCTTTAAATTCTATGGATCTCTTAACAATGGTCAGTTGCATTTTTAAAAGCCATGCTTGCTGCTTTTTAGGTGTGTGTTTGGTGCATGTAAAAAGAACCCACAAAAAACACACCTTCCCATTAACCACTTGATGACCGGGCAATAGCCGAATGATTGCTACAGAACTGTCGTCTAGTTCTAGGAGGGCATCATATGACATCCTCCAGAACCGCACCTCCTGCATGCCTCCGGGGGACCCACTCGGCAAGCTCTGTGATCTCTGTGTCCGTTGGACACAGCTGACCACATAACATGGTAAAGGGCCAATCACAGCACCCCTTTACCACCTGATCAGCTGTGTCCAATGACACAGCTGATTACAATGTAAATATAGTTGCCAGCAATCGGCTACACTTTCCTCATGCTGTCACAGCGTGAGGAAGGAGGAGAGCCAGTAATCGGCAAGTGTATTTTTTTTTTTTTTAAATTCTCTTTATTGACTTATAAATTGGAGAATACAAAACAAAGCCTATTGGGCATACCCAGGCTTGATCAAGTCACAAATAGTGAAAAAACAAACAATAGGAGAAACATAACACACAGATAAGGTTAACAACAACAAACAGACGACAACCGCACCTAATGATATCACAGGGCTTAAATATGGCAGAAGACAATTCCCACAGAAGGAGGATCACTGGCGACCCACACGGGGCAAAAAACCTGCGACAAGGGATAGAAAAACCGTAACTCAATCCTGATCAGAGCTGGAAGGGACTGATTTGGAAGAATAAATCCAGATATGCCACACCTTAGTAAATTTAGTGAGACACCCCCTAGATTCATAAGTATATTTATATAGAGGGAGGACCGTATTGACCAAATGTTTCCAGAAACTGGATGTGGGGGCATGAGGGGATTTCCACTTTAAGAGTATCGCTTTACGAGCATAAAAAAGCAAGAAACCAATCAAAGTTCTCATGGTGCGAGAGATAGCCAAGGCCAGAACCAAACCCAACAGACAGACCCCAATAGACAGTGATACAAAAACCATAGTTATAGAGGATATATTGTCAACTACATCTGTCCAGTACCTCTGGATAATGGGGCAGCTCCAGAAGATGTGTAAAAATGTTGCTGGATCCTCAGGGCAACTCCAACATCTAGAAGGGTGGGCTGGAAACATCCAGTGCAGCCTCTGAGGAGTATAATATATTCTGTGTAGAATCTTAAACTGAATTAATCGGTCATGAGTAGAAACCAACTGCTGCACAAGATGCTCCCATATGTCCTCCCAATCCTCAGAGTCCAAATCAGGTACCTCCACTCACCATTGCACAAAACGGTGCTGAAGACCAACATGGACTGATGGGTGCAAGGCTTTGTAAATAGAGGAGAGGGGTTTCTTCAGGGAATCATCCCATAGCATGGCTTCACACCCTGACTCCAAGAACTGTAGTGGGCCACCCTGAAATTGTCAATGAGAAGCTTGATGTAGTTGAATGTATCTAATAAAATAGGAGTTGGGAAGAGCATAATGAGCTTTTAAGGAATCAAATGTTCTGAGCGTGCCACCCTCACAGATCTGCTGTAAATACTTAACATTCTTTGACGCCCAAACCTGGGGGTCAGGGAGGAGAGAATTCTTTTACTAAGGGGTTCAGCCATAATAGGGTGTGGGGTGACCAAACTAGGGATTCTATAGGAAAGTGCAACTGCCAGGCCTTAAGGACTGCTCTCATAGCCATTGTAATGGGAGAAGGTGTGGGCCCCTATATAGTAGGTTATGGAGGCTTCATAAGAGCCCATGAAAGCTGCTTCCAATACCACAGCAGCATTGGTCTCATCAGCCACTATCCAGTTGTGCGCATGAGAAAGCAACACCGCGAGGTAATAAGAATATAGATCGGGGCAATCTTGGCTGCCTCGAACCACACAGGAAAGAGACTACTGCTGCATTAAACTGTTTAAAGTATTTCCGTGGAATCCAAACCGGAGTATGTCGGAGTACATAGAGGAAGGAGGGAAGGAGTTTCATTTTGACTAAGTTAATCTTACCTATGAGGGAGAATGGAAGGTTAGTCCATGCCGCGAGGTAATAAGAATATAGATCGGGGCAATCTTGGCTGCCTCGAACCCCACAGGAAAGAGACTACTGCTGCATCAAACTGTTTAAAGTATTTCCGTGGAATCCAAACCAGAGTATGTCGGAGTACATAGAGGAAGGAGGGAAGGAGTTTCATTTTGACTAAGTTAATCTTACCTATGAGGGAGAATGGAAAGTTAGTCCATGCCGCCATACATTGCTTCGCCCTCAAGAGTAATGGCAATAATTTGGGCTTACAGAAATCTAAGGGGTTTGATGAGACCATAATACCCAAATACTTCACTATGGAGGCCCACTGCAAGGGGGGTGTCAGGGTCAAGCAAAGTTTTAGCACCCTGGTCTATAGGGAGAATTTGAGATTTATCTCAGTTAACCTTTAGCTCCAATCAGGGGCGGACTGACCATTTGGAAACTTGGGCACTGCCCGAGGGCCCGGGGTCAGTAGGGGGCCCCATGAGATGCCCCTGGTACCTTTTTCATAGGCTTTTTTGAGTTTGGGCAAGGACAAAGGGGCCCCATGATCCCCTATTGCCTGGGGGCCCCATGAGTTGTCAGTCTGCCCCTGGCCCCGATAATGGTGAAAAATCAGAAATCAAGGCCAAGACCGCCTTAAGGGATGGGCCTGAGTCATGGAAAAATAACACCAAATCATATGCGTATAGAGCCACTTTCTCAGTAATAGTGCCCACCTGTATGCCCTGAATCTCAGGGGACATACGCAAAGCCTGAGCCAAAGACTCCATAACCAACGCGAAGAGGGCAAGGGAAAGAAGGCATCCCTGTCTCCTCCCCCTACCCACAGGGAAGGGGTCAGAAAGGTCACCACCTAATTTGATCTGGGCTCGGGGATAACTTTATAGAATGCTTAACCAGGAACTAAAATGTTGGCCAAAACCCATCAACTCTAATACTTTAGACATATAAATCCAGTCAACAGAGTTAAATGCCTTTTCAACGTCAAGCATTACCATCACCCAGGAGGATGACTCCGCCGAAGGGAATTGAATATGTGACAAACCGCGTCGCAAATTAATATCAGTAGATTTCCCAGAGATAAACCCAGTCTGATCTATACTTAGGAGAGAAGGAAGGAGTTTCCTCAACCTCTGTGCTAAAATTTTAGTCAGAATTTTTAAATCATAATTCAATAGTGATATGGGTCTATAGGAGGAACAGCGTAGAGGATTCTTACCAGGTTTCAGTATCAAGACACTGTGTGCCTGATAAATGGAGGGGGGGAGGACACCCTGAGCCAAACTTTCCCTGAAGAGATCATAAAGATGCAGTGCCAGATCTGAAATATATAATTTATACCAGTCCCCAGGCAAATCCGTCCGGCCCAGGGGTTTTATTGGGCGGGAATGAACGGATAGCTGCCTCAGTTTTAGGGATGGGGATTTCTTTGTCAAGATCAGCTTCTTCATCTTCCAACAATCACAGCAAGGAAAGGCTCCCCAATCTATCCCCCAAGACCATGGGATCTGGAGAGGGGCGAGGACTATAAAGAAACTAAAAATAACTTCTAAATTCCTGCAGGAAATGAGATTGCTCTAAAAGGAGGTCATCCATAGAGGACAAATGTCGGGGAGTTATTGTCTGTTGATGAGAGTTAGCCACTAGATTTGCCAACAGTTTGCCATTCTTATCACCAGATTCAAACAATCTGCCCATGAGAAGCACTGCATCCGCATGGGACAGGGACATAAAGTGTAGTTCCAGCTCCCTGCGTGCCACAGCCAACCCGGCATAATTGTCCTCAGTAGGGAAGTCCACGAACTTAGAAACCATATTGGCAACATTAAGTTCCAACACTGAAGTGGTGCTGGTGAAATCCTTCCTTACTGTTTTAATGGCCGTGATATATTGACCTTGCATATAAGCTTTGAAAGCATCCCAAACTAGCAGAGGGGAGGTAGACTGGACATGAATTTCCCAAAACTGAGAGCAGGACCCAGATAACAACTCTTGTTCTTTTTCATTGCGAATCCACTTAGGATCCAGTCTCCAACATCCCGGGTGTTTCCCGCTTCCCAACCTCAACGACAACTCCAGTGGGGAATAATCAGAGATTCCTGCAGGTAGGTAAGCAGCTTTGTTCACTGATTTGGAGAATGAATGAGATCCAAATGCAAGGTCAATTCGAGAGGCCGACCTATGAGTTGCCGAGAAACATGAGTAGTAGTGTACCCCAGGATGTTGAAGCCTCCACAGCTCAGTCAAACCAAATGCTTGGGACCATATCTCCAAGTCCGGACAGATGGTCCTCTTAGGGTTCAAGGAGTCCAAAGAGACATCAAGTACCATATTAAAATCTCCAGCAATAATTACATCGGTGACCTGCATCAGGGCCAGCCTCTCCTGTACCTTATATAATACCTCAGCAGAGAAAGGTGGTGGCAAATAAACATTGACAAAAGCATATTTCACTTTGCAAATCTCTAGGATTAAAATAATAAATCTGCCCCCAGGATCTAAACATACCTGCACTACAGTACACTGTAAGGATTTATTCAAGAGTATAGCAACCCCTCTCGCATAACTAGAATACGTGGCATGAAAAGCCTGTTGTACCCAGGCCCTATGGAGGGATAATATTTTACTACCCAGGAGATGAGTTTCTTGCAAAAAAAGAATATGTGGTTTGTGAGAAATTTGAACATTAGGGACTGTTTGAATTTATCGTTTAAACCTTGTACATTCCATGAGATCACTCTAAGCTCCATAAAATATCCAAGATGAAAAAAAATGGAAGGAGGGCCATAGACCAACCAAGTGAGCAAAAAAGGGAAGTGAAAGGAAGGGCCAATAGAGGGAAAAAGGCCATCAACCTGCGAGAGGGGCCACCAAAACTCTTCACTAACCACAAAAATCTCAAATCCCGCGACACCAGAAATCTAAGGAGCATACAGTTGTCATAAACAAACTTAAACATACTTGTAACTTGTACCGGTAACCCCAACAACTGACTGGTCAGTTTTATACCCTTAACAGAACTTAAAGTCCTTCCCTACAATAGCAACTTGTAGCTATTGATAAAAAACTTGATAAAAAACAGGATATTCACCAATAGGGTAATCCAGGAAGAGAGAATGTCCGTTATCAGAGAGTGAGGCTTTGTGGAGATAACTCAAGGCAGAATATAAAGTAGTGCAAACAAACAGGCATGACTTCTCAGAAAACCATTAGTTACCGCAGAGTAGAAAGCCATCCATCTGCTTCAGTAGGGGAGTCAAAAAAAGGGGAGAATCCCTCATACTGCACATGAAGGCGACTGGGATATAACATACTGGATTTGATATTTTTGTCACAAAGGCGTCTGCGAATATCCGTAAACATTTTCCTTTTCTTCTGTAATTCGGCTGAAAAATCTGGGAATAACATAATGGAAGCATTTCCAAATTGTAAAGCTGGGCATTTCCTGGCCTCTGAAAGGATGATATCTCTGTTGTGGTAATTCAGGAAACGCACCAGGAATGGGTGCGGATTATTACCTGGTATATTGCGGCCAGGTGATACCCTGTGCACCCTTTCCACCACATAAGTGGAAGAAACAGATAGGGGATCCAGGAATTCTGCAAATTCTGATGACTTCTCACCTTCCGCACCCTCAGGAAGACCCAGTATCCTGACATTATTCCGTCTAAGTCTATTTTCGGCATCATCTGCTTTGGCCATCAGAGCGGACACTGAACAATGTAAATCAGCTATAGAAGTGGCGTGATTTGCAGTGAGATCCTCTGTAATAGAGAACCTGGAGTCAATTTCAGTGATACGTCCTTTAAATTTATCCAAATCAGAGCAAATTCAATTACATTCTTCTGCCAGCTTTTCTATGCATACCAAGAGGGAGGTTTTGCTCTGTTCAATAGCCGCCAGAATGGTTGATGTACCATCAGAGGGGGATATTGGAGGATCAGGGGGTGCCACCTGGATTGGGGTGCATGGGACAGAGGATTCACCCGGGTCCGTGTCCATCTCCACCAGCAAGGCCTGCAGCTACTCAACCAAGATGGCGTCTGGTCGTGTGGTCGGAGCCAGGGAGGGACAGGAAGGGGGTCCCTGTCTGGCAGAACGGCTCTTGGATGGCATCGGAGGTAAGGGCAGAGGGTGGGGATAGAGATTAAGGAGATTAGAGGGTCTCACAGTCCCAATAGAGTCCGGATGGCAACGGATTAATTACAGGATGACTGGAGCTCTTCAGCTGCACATCCACCTCGGCTCACATCCCAGCCACGCCCCGGCAAGTGTATTTAAAAAATCAGAGGCAGTCCAGTGCAGCCCCCAGCCCCAACAGTGTCCATCAGTGCAGTCCCAACAGCGTCCATCAGTGCTGCCGGTCAGTGTCCTTCAGTGCTGCCAGTGATCATCAGTGCCCCCAGTCAGTGATCATCAGTGCCGCCAGTCAGTGTCCATCAGTGCTGCCAGTCAGTGCCGATCAGTGGCGCCTATCAGTGCCCATCAGTGCAGCCTTATTAGTGCCCATCAGTGTTGCATATCAGTGTCCACCAGTGAAGGAAACAATTACCTGTTTGCAAAATGTTATAACAGAAACTCAGAAATTTTTTTTTTCAACATTTTTGGTCTTTTTTCAATTGTTTAGCAAAAAATAAAAAAAGTGGTGATTAAACACCACCAAAAAAAGCTCTATATGTCTTAAAAAAAATGAAATAAAAAAAAAATCAAATTTCGAATGTGTACAGTGTTGCATAACCGCGCAATAGTCATTCAAAGTGCGTCAGTATTGAAAGCTGAAAATTGACCTGGTAAGAAAGCGGGTGAATGTGCCTGGTAAGCAAGTAGTTAAAATAAATGGAAAATCCATCAAAAGCATTTAAAAAGCGCACCTGCAGTTTTTGGTGCATTTTTTGAGTCATGTGTCCAAGTTGCACAGGTGCATGCTGGGTAATAGGCACCCAGAAAAACACCAGAAATCATAAAAAATGTGGCAAAAATGCATATGTGTTTTTACACCAGAGCAGTGTGAAAGCAGCCTTATCCCCCACAAGCCCGACTTTGAAATCGTGCGACTTACAGTGAAGTCGCACGATTTCAAAGTCGTGTGAGATGCCGATTTCAGGTGCGATTTGCAAGACATCTGGCACAAATGTCTATGCAAATCGCACCAAAAGTAGTACATGTACTACTTTAGAAACCGGTGCTGCTCTGACCAAGTCAGAACCACACCGATTTGACAGCTCTAATTGCAGACAATAGGGTGCGACTTGGCATATGATTTGCAAGTCGCATGGCATGCAAAACGCATGCCAAGTCGCACCCGATGTGACCAGGGTGTTAGTTTAGGTTCACACTTATGCGTTTATCGTTGTGTTTTGCAGAAGCGCGCAGCAGTCCATTTATCATGACTTCCTATAGGACACGTTCACATTTCCGTGTTTTCACCCGGTGCGTTTTTTGGAAAGGATCAGTGACTTTTTTTTTTAACTCAAAACTTGCATTTTTGGTTCAATAGACTTCAATGGAGACACTGCAAAAATGCATGTAATGCGTTTTTGACACCTCTTTGCATTTTAATCTGCCCAGCAACAAGTTGGAAAAAAATGCAAATGCATCAAAAAAGCAAAAATGCAAAACGCACTGCAAAAAGCACCGCAGAAATGGATCAAACTCAAACTGCATAGGTGTGAACCTAGTCTTAGAGATGTAAGCCTCTGCTGACACAATTACAGGGCCGGCAACAAACCGGACTATTGTCAGTGAAAATACTGACAAACAGCAGGCATAGGAGATTGCTATTAAACATTCCTGCCCTGTCTGCAAAAGCACACAAACTATTTTGAATGCATTTTTATGCACTTTGACACGTTTCCACATGTTCTACTCCTGTCAAAGTGCACAAAGCTGTATTTTAAAAAAATGTCAACAATGACAGAGCACATACAGTACGTGAACAAGTGTGGAGAAACCTGTTGGCGTCAAGAGATATTTTTATATCTCTGGCATGTATGTATGTATGCATGAGCAGGGGCGGACTGACAACTCATGGGGCCCCCGGGCAATAGGGGATCATGGGGCCCATGTGTCCTGTCCAAACTCAAAAAAGCCTATGAAAAAGGTACCAGGGGCATCTCATGGGGCCCCCTACTGACCCCGGGCCCTCGGGCAGTGCCCGAGTTTCCAAATGGTCAGTCCGTCCCTGTGCATGAGTGTCCAAGGCAATAGTGCACCCCCTTATGCAGAGCACACAGGCCTCTAAAAGTCTACTTGGATCTGAGCAGCAGTTTTTATCTGTTGCTTTGTTCTGACTTTTTATAGAAACCATTGCAGAGCAAACAATGCGTGCGCTGTGTTAGACAGCAATCATGCCTATCCAGAATAGGATGCACTTGAATTCATATCAAAACGTAAATTCAATGCCATTTATATTGATTGTCCTACACATAGGAACTTTTGCAAACAAATGTATGCCTGGCAATTATATTTTTCTGCATAATATGCAGGTAATATATGTTTATTAGATATATATGTGGACTACAGTCCCTTTTATACAGGTTACCCACTTGACATCCAGAAGGTTTTAGCCCCTTCTTGACCGGACCATTTTTTGCTATTTGGCATTGCTCTACTTTAACTGGCAATTGCGTGGTCATGCAACAAAGCACCCAAGTGAAATTTATATAATTTTTTTTCACACAAACAGAGCTTTCTTTTTGTGGTATTTGAACACCACTGTTTTTTTAAGTTTTTATTATATAAATGAAAAAAAAAAACATTTTGAGAAAAAACCCAGTATTTTCTACTTTCTGTTATAAAACTTATCTAATAAAAAATTTTAAAAAATCACATTTCTTCATAAATTTAGGCCAAACTGTATTCTGCTACATGTCTTTGGTAAAAAGCAATCCCAGTAAGTTTAATTAATTGGTTTGTGTGAAAATTATAGCGTCTACAAACTGATATATACAGTATATTTGAAAATTGATCAGTTCTGATGTCCTCACATTCTATCTAATTTCTTGAAGCCATAAAATGCCAGCACAGTACAACTACCCCCCAAATTACTTATTTTTGAGTAGAAAGTAGACAGGCTGAGGTACAGTATTTAGTAAGAGGCATGGCGAGTTTTTTTAAGTTGTACATTTTTGTCCAAATGTTTGGGAAAATGAAGAAATTAAATAAAATTTAAGTTTTTTTCAAAATTGTTTTCTTTTTTACATACTGTCACCAGTGCAGTACAGGGTCATCATATCGTCCATGTGGTGGTGATCCAGGATACTGACTCATGACAATATGTAAAAAAATAAATAAATAATAATTTCATATTCAATTTTATTTAACGTCTTCAACATTTTTTAACATTTTTTTTAATTTATTTTAACTATTTTTTTTACATAAAATAAATGTGTGAAAGACCTCCTGCGCTCCTAACTAAGTACCTATATACTAATCAAGGAGGTAAAGCTGCCAACATCCAATCATGAAAAAGAAATTGATGTAGCGTTAATACCATATAAACCCCACCATAACTATGTATTGCTTATTGCAATATACTTCTTGTTCAGTGTTTTATATCACTATTAGATCCGGTTAGGATCATTTGGGGCACTATTGATATTTGTTGGTCCCAGTTTGGACCTGTTATGTGGCACTTTGTTGCACGTGTATTGTGTGAGTGATATAAACACTTATGTGCATCACTATTTATATGTTTTTTGTATATTATCTATGTGCATATTGATTTATTTATATTTAAATATGTGCATCTTTACACTTATATATATCACCTTTTATATGTTTTTTTATATTACTTATGTGCATATTGGTTTATTTATGCTGATTTAATTAATTTATTTATTATTAATGTCATTTTTGCTAGTTATGGTGGGGTTTATATGGTATTAGCGCTACATCAATTTCTTTATTTTTTTTACATACTGTCATCAGTGTAGCTCTGTGTCAGCATAGTGACACTGTACTACTGTGGGGGGAGGTGATTAGAATTTTTCTTTATACTCTTATTGCGAAGATCACTGTATAAGCAAAGCTTTAGCTGTTGTGAATGGGTTTCCCATTCATGGACAATTTGCTGTTGATTGTGATCTGTGATTGGCTACAGCTAGTCACATATTACAGGTAGCCAGGTGCCATGTGATTGCTGTGAGCCAATCACAAGAGCAAGTTGTTCATGAATGGAAAGCTATTCATGACGAGTTGTTTACATTGTTATCATGTGATCTCTATGACCAATCATAGTGATCACATGATACTCGGTTACCAGTAACAGTGATCCGTTGCGTCCAGTGGACACAGCGGTCACAGAAGGGGCATGCTGCCTGCCTAAACCGCACGTGTACGTCATCTAGCCTGCTTGTGCTGCCCGCCTGCTGTATAATTACAGTGGGTGGGCGGCAAGTGGTAAAGATAGGAGAACTACATGCAGTGCCCAATTGTTGAACATGACACTCCATAAAAAAAAAGAAAAGACATTTTCCCTAGTTTCATGTTAGATGAGGACCTCTAAACTGGTTTCCCAATTATTTATTATAAAAATCATTGTAGTAGCAGATATATTTTTTTTCATCAGTAATTTACACCACAGTCATACCAGGTGCAACTTGCCATACGATTTGCCATGCCATGCAACTTGCAAATCGCATGGAAAGTCGCACCCTATTGTCCGCAATTACAGTGGTCATATCGGTGCAATTCCTACTTAGTCCTGCATCCACTACTTTAGGTGAGCCTTGCATAGACATCTGTGTCTTGCAAGCCGCAGATGTCTTGCAAGTCGCACCTCAAGTCGGAATACCATCCAACTTTAAAAAAGTGCGACTTTACAGGAAGTCGCACGATTTCAAAGTCGGATCAGTGTGACCGAGATGTTAAAGTATATTTACAAGGTGTTAAAGTATATTTCCACATTCACAGCTAAATTAAGGTACCACCTACCTTAAATTTTCACCAATTCCATTTCCACATCTTAAACAGTTGCCCTCCGCCCTATAGCAGAAATACTGCTAGCGAACAGCAGGGATGTGCAAAGTCACGTATAAATACGTGATTTGCATTTTCGGGTAGGGGGCTCGTGCCAGCAGAGAAATACACAGCAGCAGGTTTCCAAAATAAAACACACACAGTAAACACAGTAAAACAGCACACAGTTAACCTTTTGATTTCCCCAGATGTTAACCCCTTCCTGCCCAGTGCCATTAGTATTATTATTATTATACAGGATTTATATAGCGCCAACAGTTTGCTCAGCGCTTTACAATATAACGGGAGACAATACAGCAACAATAAAGTTCAATACAAGAGGGATAGGAGGGCCCTACTCCTTGGAGCTTACAATCTAGGAGGGAGGGGCTAGTAGTACAAAAGGTAGTAACTGTGGGGGATGGACTGGTTGGAAGAGTAGAAGATTCCATTATTAGCTGAGGGCAAGATAGACTTCCCTGAAGAGATAGGTTTTCAGAGATCGCCTAAAGGTGAGCAGAGTAGGCGATAGTCTGATAAATTGGGGTAGAGAGTTCCAGAGGATGGGGGAAGCTCTGGAGAAGTCCTGGAGACAAGCATGGGAGGAGGAGACAAGGGAGTTGGAGAGAAGGAGGCCTTGCAAGGAGCGGAGAGTACGGTTTGGGTGATATTTAGAGCCAAGATCGGTGATGTAATTTGGGGCAGAGTTATAAATGGCTTTATACATTATTGTTAATGTTTTGAATTTTATCCGTTGGGCAACGGGAAGCCAGTGGAGGGACTGGCAGAGAGGGGTGGCAGATACAGAACGGTTAGTAAGGTGGATGAGTCTAGCAGCAGCATTCACGGTAGACTGAAGAGGGGGTAGCCTGAGATTAGGTAGGCCAATGAGGAGGGAGTTACAATAGTCAAGGCGAGATATAACAAGGGAGTGAATAAGTTGCTTAGTGGTTTCCGAGGTTAGGAACAGTCATATCTTGGAGATGATGCGGAGGTGAAGTCTACAAGATTTGAATGGATTTGGGACTGAAAGGTCAGATGGGAGTCTAGGATTACACCTAGTACCCTGGCATGAGGGGAGGGACTAATGATAGTGTTGTTGACCTTGATGGAGAAGTCAGGGGAGGGGGCACGGGCTGGAGGGAATACTAAGAGCTCAGTTTTGGAAAGATTGAGTTTGAGGAAGTGGAGTGACATCCATGCCGATATGTCACTTAGTAGGTTAGTAATGCGAGAGGAGACTGAAGAGGTGAGGTGAGGGGTAGAAAGATAGATTTGTGTGTCATCAGCACAGAGATGGTACTTAAAGCCATGGGAGTTTATCAAGTGACCAAGGGAGGAGGTGTAGAAGAGAAGGGGTCCAAGGACAGAACATTGAAGGACCCTTACAGAAAGAGGGAGTGAAGAGGAGGAGGCAGCGTTATAGGTAACGCTGAAGGAGCTCTGCGATAGGTAGGAGGAAAACCAGGAGAGAGCAGAGTCTCTGAGGCCAAGAGAGTGGAGTTTTTTGAGGAGGAGGGGATGGTCAACCATATCAAAAGCTGCAGGGAGGTCAAGTAGTAAGAGTATGGAGTGGTGGCCATTGGTTTTAGCTGTTAGTAGATCATTAGTGAGTTTTGGTAGGGCAGTTTCAGTGGAGTGTAGTGAACGAAAGCCAGACTGTAGAGGGTCAAGAAGGTTGTTGTCAGTGAGGTAGGAGCTCAGGCAATTGTAGACTAAATGTTCTAGGAGTTTAGAGGTAAATGGCAGCAGGGAGATGGGTCTTAAGTTGCTCAGGTTGGTGGGGTCAAGGTAGGGCTTTTTAAGTATGGGAGTGATGTGTGCATGCTTTAGAGGGGAGGGGAAGGCACCAGTAGAGAGGGAAAGATTGAAGATCTGAGTGAGGGAGCATAGGATGGAAGAAGAGGGTGACCATAGTAGTTGTGAGGGGACAGGATCCAGGGGGCAGGTAGTGAGACAGGCTTCTGAGAAAACCTTAGTGAGTAGCAAGGTCAAAATAGGAAAGTGTTGAGGGAGGTTTAGTATAAGGTATGCTAAGTGGGTTGGATGGCTGTGCATTGGCAATGCCCCTACGAATTGCATCAATCTTGTTTTTGAAATGATTTTCAATCTCATGAGCAGTGAGTGAGGTACAGGGTCGAGGTGGAGAAAGTAGAGAGTTAAAAGTAGAGAAGAGACGATGAAGACTGGATGACAAGGTATTAATAAGAGTGACAAAGTTTGGCTTGTTTGGCAGCATGAAGGGAGGAATTGTATGTTAAGAAAGCAGATTTATATCGGGTGAATGCTTGTTGAGATTTGGTTTTACAACACAATCGCTTCAGCGCATGGATATGTCGGTTAAGATTTCTGGTGTCGTCAGTCTGCCAAGGTTGTAATGGTCGGGGCTTGATGCTTCATGTAGTGCATTAGTACAGTGTCAGTGCTTTTTCTTAGCACTGATCACTGTATTAGTGTCATTGGGATGTCAGTGGCAGTTAGTTCCCCCAAGGGTCAAAATGCCCGCTGCGGTCCCACTATAAGTCGCTGATCGCCGCCATTATAAGTATATATACAGTCATGGCCGAAATTGTTGGCACCCTTGATATTTTTCCTGAAAATCAAGTATTTCACACAAAAAAGGTATTGCATTAACACATGTTTTGCTATACACATGTTTATTCCCTTTGTATGTATTGGAACAAATATAAAACAGAGGCAGAAAAGCAAATATGACATAATGTCACACAAAACCCCAAAAATGGGCTGGACAAAAGTATTGGCACCCTTAACTTAATATTTGGTTGCACACCCTTTGGAAAACATAACTGAAATCAGTCGCTTCCTATAACCATCAATAAGCTTCTGACACCTCTCACCCGGAATTTTGGACCACTCTTCCTTTGCAAACAGCTCCAGGTCTCTCTTATTGGAAGGACACCTTTTCCCAACAGCAATTTTAAGATCTCTCCACAGGTGTTCAATGGGATTTAGATCTGGGCTCATTGCTGGCCACTTCAGAACTCTCCAGCGCTTCTTTGCCATCCATTTCTGAGTGCTTTTTGACGTATGTTTGGGGTCATTGTCCTGCTGGAAGACCCAGGATCTTGGACGCAAACCCAGCTTTCTGACACTGGGCCCTACAGTGCGACCCAAAATCCTTTGGTAATCCTCAGATTTCATGATGCCTTGCACACAGTCAAGGCACCCAGTGCCAGAGGCAGCAAAACAACCCCAAAACATCATTGAACCTCCACCATATTTTACCGTAGGTACTGTGTTTTGTTCTTTGTAGGCCTCATTCCGTTTTCGGTAAACAGTAGAATGATGTGCTTTACCGAAAAGCTCTATCTTGGTCTCATCTGTCCACAAGACGTTTTCCCAGAAGGCTTTTGGCTTACTCAAGTACATTTTGGCAAACTGTAGTCTTGCTTTTTTATGTCTCTGTGTCAGCAGTGGGGTCCTCCTGGGTCTCCTGCCATAGCGTTTCATTTCATTTAAATGTCGACGGATAGTTCGCGCTGACACTGATGCTCCCTGAGCCTGCAGGACAGCTTGAATGTCTTTGGAACATGTTTGGGGCTGCTTATCCACCATCCGGACTATTCTGCGTTGCAATCTTTCATCAATTTTCCTCATCCGTCCACGACCAGGGAGATTAGCTACAGTGCCATGGGTTGCAAACTTCTTGATAATGTTGCGCACTGTGGACAAAGGCAAATCTAGTTCTCTGGAGATGGACTTGTAACCTTGAGATTGTTGATATTTTGCCACAATTTTGGTTCTCAGGTCCTCAGACAGTTCTCGTCTCCTCTTTCTGTTGTCCATGCTTAGTGTGGCACAGACAGACACACAATGCAAAGGTTAAGTGAACGTCTCTCCTTTTTATCTGCTTTCAGGTGTGATTTCTATATTGCCCACACCTGTTACTTGCCCCAGGTGAGTTTACAGGAGCATCACATGCTTGTAACATTCTTATTTATCCGCAGTTGTGAAAGGGTGCCAATACTTTTGTCCAGCCCATTTTTGGAGGTTTGTGTGACATTATGTCGAATTTGCTTTCTTTCCTCCCTTTTTTTGTTTTGTCCCAATACACACAAAGGGAATAAACATGTGTATAGCAAAACATGTGTTAATGCAATACGTTTCGTGAGAAATACATGATTTCCTGGAGAAATATCAAGGGTGCCAACAATTTCGGCCATGACTGTATATATATATATATATATTACAAAAAAAAAATTCCATTATATATACTGCCATTTGTAGATGCTATAAATTTCACGTAAACCAATTAATTTACACGTATTGGGATTTTGTTTAGCAAAGACATGTAGCAAAATACATTTTGACAAAATTTATGAAGAAATTAGATTTCTTTTATTTTTTTACTGGATTTGTTTTATAGCAAAAAGTTAAAAATATTGGGGGTTATTTTTTCAAAATTGTCGGTCTTTTTTTGTTTATAGAGCCAAAAATAAAAAATGCATAGGTGATTAAATACCACCGAAAGAAAGCTCTATTTGTGGGGAAAAAAAAAAGACATAAATTTCATTTGGGTGCAGCATTGCATGACTGCTCAATTGTCAGTTAAAGTAAGCAAGCGGCATATCGCAAAAAATGGCCTGGTCAGGAAGGGGGGTAAATCTTCTGGAGGGCAAGTGGTTAAAGGATAAGTTCACCTTTTTAACCACAAGCCTACAGGGCACTTATACCCCCTTCCTGCCCAGGCCAATTTCCAGCTTTCAGCGCTGTTGCACTTTGAATGACAATTGCGCGGTCATGCAACACTGTACCCGTATTACATTTTTATCATTTTTTTGTGACAGATAGAGCTATATTTTGGTGGTATTTAATCACCTCTGGGGTTTTTATTTTTTTCTTAAACAAACAAAAAACCACTGAAAATTAAAAAAAAAAAAGTTTTTTCTTAGTTTTTGTTATAAAATTTTGTAAATAAGTGATTTTTCTCCTTCACTGATGTGCGCTAATGAGTTTGCAGTGATGGGCACTGATAGGCTGCACTGATGGACACTGATAGGTGGCACTGATGAGGAGGCACTGGTAGGTGGCACTGATGGGCATTGGCAGGCATCACTGATGGGCACTGAAAGGCTGCACTGATATATGGCACTGTTAGGTGGCACTGACAGGCACTGATAGGCGGCACTGATGCGCACTGATAGGCGGCACTGACTGGCACTGATAGGTGGCACTGATTGGCAGCACTGACTGGCACTGATGGGTGACAATGAAAGGCAGCTCAGATGGACACTGATATGTGGCATTGATGTGCACTGGTAGGCACTGATATGTGGCATTGATGTGGCACTGATGGGCACTGGCACGAGGCACTGATGAGCACTGACACAAGGCACTGATGGACACTGACAGGGGGCACTGCTGGGGCTACACTGATCATCAGGGCACACTGATCATCAGTGCCCTGATGATCAGTGTACATGTCCCCTCCGCGGAAAGCCAATTACCGGCTCTCCTCTCAAGCTGTCAGCATGACCGCTCGAGAGGAGAGAAATGCCGATAACCGGCATTTCCCTGTTTACATGTGATCAGCTGTGATTGGACACAGCTGATCACATGATCGAGCTGACATCTTCGGCTCTTTCCGTGATCGGTCATCTGCTGTGTCCCAGGGACACAGCGCAACCCCGATCGCCTTGCTGCGCGCTCCCTGAGCCGCGCATGCGCGGTGAGAATGGGAGGACGTCATATGACGTCCTCCCAGAATGAGAGAACCACCTTGCGCATGTCATATTACTATATGGCAGGCAGGAGGTGGTTAAAAATAATAAATGCACAGATTTTGCAGAAAAAAATGTGTATTTATCCTTTTTACCTGCAGGAGCATGGAAAGCATTGCACCTGTGATCAGTGGATCAAGGGTAATGTCAGGCTTCTGCAGACAAGTCCTGCAGATTTCTGCCCATACCTCCACACAGGCTGTCTGAGAGCGCTTATCAGCACCCTTGCAGTTCATTCAGAACTACAAGCGGCCAGCAGGTGGATGAAGGTACTTGTAGTTTATTCATTCACAGGAAACTGTGAATGAAAAATGCTGCTATGTGGGCGGAGCCCTACACAGCTTTGCTGTTTTCAAAACGTGACAGCAGGTGCTGGGAGGGATTGTCCCAACTGGTGGCAGGAGCTGGAACGTGTTACATAATCCACCCTAAAAACAGGTAAAACGTAACATGTTCCAAAAGGTGAACTTAGCCTTTAATTAAAAAAAACATTTTTAAACATTGCTGAAATTTTCTTCTTGTACAGTATCTAATCCTAATGAGGGGGAGTTAATGTTTACTACAAATACATTGTATGTCAGTAGATTTTTTTTCTAGGTGTGTGTTCACATTTGTGTATTTTATAGATCATAGTCTCTGTTATGTTCATGTACTTCTTCCATCTGAAGTACCTGGTTGATTATGCCAGTCTCCTTTCTTTGTTGTTCTAAACTGACCACACAAACCACAGATGCAGATCTGTTCTTGCATGTTTTTTTTTTCATTCTTTTTTTTAAATGGTTAACACATATAACAATGCAGCAAGTACACTATATTGTTTGTACAGACTATGCATACAAAAGTTTAGGGATAAAAATCTGTAGACAGACAAAAATTAAACCAGTATTAAAGCCAAAAATTAAAATGTAATATATTGCAGCTTACCATTCATTAGATTTGGTGGTTGCATTAGTTTTCTTTTTTTAGGCCTTTTTTCCCTCTATTTTTACTTGGAGATCTGGCCAGTAACATACCTCCTATAACAGAGCGCCCCCATTCTTGATGAAGGAGCACAGGGGCATCTTTGGACAGTAGCATTGTCTGGGGGGAGGGGAGTGTTATATATACTAGCAGATTTAAATACACTAACAAACTGAAGCTGAACTCCAGCTAACGCATAGTCAGTTACAACAAACATTATTTTTCCTTCTGGTATAAAGGTTTTACAGAAATAAATAAAAGCTAATCATTTTAAGCACCCCTGTCAGTGTTAAATGGTCTGTTTCATCCCTGTAACTCCAAGAAAGCATTTCTGTTGAAAAACAACTGACTCACTGGCTGGATCACCAGATGAAAATTAAGAAAGAAAGCCTAAAAAAAGGAAACTAATGCAGCCATCACACATCTAAGAACTGGTAAGCTGCAATATAATAAATGCTTGCTTTTGTTATTAAAACTGCTTTATGGGTTGGAAGAAGTTTGAGAATATCGTTCGATACAACAGATCTCAGAATGAGACAGTTTGCTTCATTACAGTACAGAAGAAGTACAATAAAAATGGAAAAAAACAAATCCGAGTCCCATTAAAAGGTTGAATAACCAACGTCCATATGTCATTTGTGTATGCAAAATAAAATATGCAAACCTATCCAGTAAATACGCATGCTTCTGTTTTTAGACCATGTTCTAAGGAAGCGTCAACTGACTAATCAAGATGTGCCCTGCTCCCTCTCAATGTATTAACAGATTAGGTAACCGGCATTTCACAAGTATCAGAGAGATCAGCCCATGGGCCCCAGATTTTATCAAAATTTCACAGACATCTTCTGGCTTCATAAGTTAACTTGTAAAGTGTCATAACTTACTATGTTTTTCCACAAGTTAATGTAGATGAATTCAGTGTGTATCCATTGAAGAACTACAGTTTTCTAGCATAATACAGTAAAAACTCAAAAACTGTTTCTGATTTGTAACCAGATCCAAGTTTTCCAAAACCCCTAGTATACAGTACATCCCTTCAAACTGCATATATTGGGAAAATTTAAATAAGTGGCAATAAAATGAGTAAGGCTCTATGTACACTGCAGCTGATAAATTCACGTTAAGGATCTGTTCAGCGTTTTTTTCAGCAGCCCCTGAACTCTCTCTAATGTTTTCCTATGTGTCCATGTACACATCGTCATTTACAGGCAGTTGAGTTTACAGTCGTTTTTTTGAACACAGAAATCTTGCGTTCAGGAGTAGATTTTATCAGCGTTTCAAATGCCAAATGCTTGTAAACAAGTGTAAATGCGGCTAACCACGTTTATAAGCGTTTGCATTTGAAATTTTTTTTAAACTCTTCCATTTCCATATGCTGTCCAGAGCCTTTTTTCATCATGAAACATGCATACAAAGCGTTTTCCTGGTACTCAAATGGACCTGGTACACCATACTTTGAGGTTTTGCATGAAAGAAAATATCTGCTGCAAAATTTTTTGCACAGAAATGAGCTGGAACCCATGCAAATACCACAAAAAAGACAGCTAATCTCAACAAATACTGCTCTCTCTATTTCTCTAAAAATGTCTGAAACAGTTAATTTTTTACTGTTTTTCAGTGCATTCTGGGCATTTTGGAAGGTCTACTGAGGTTATCTTTAAAAAACGCTTCTAAACACAAACGCTCATAAACGCGGTATGCAAACGCAGCTAAACACGTTTTTTAACCTACATTTTCCAGCAGTCAGTTTCCATCGTTCAGAAGTGTCCCGTGTACATGGAGCCTTACAAAGGCCAGAATTAGTGGACCTTCTCTCAACTCCAGAGGATGAGGAGATCTCCCGTCTGCTTATGGCACTTTAACCACTTTTTACCTGCAGGTAAAAATGATGAATACACATTTTTTTCTGCAAAATATGTGCATTTATTATTTTTAAAAAGGTGAACTTATCCTTTAACCACTTGCCCTCCAGAGGATTTATCCCCCTTCCTGACCAGGCCATTTTTTCCTATACGGAGCTGCGCTATTTCAACTGATAATTGCACGGTCATGTAATTATATACCCAAACTAAATTTATGTCCTTTTTTTCACACAAATAGAGCTTTCTTTTGGTGTTATTTGATCACCTCTGGGTTTTTAATTTTTTGGGCTGTAAACAAAAAAAGACCAAACATTTTTAAAAGAAAATATTTTCTCATATTTTCTGTTATTAAAATTATCCTATAAACTCAAATGTTGTCCTAAATTTAGGCCAAAATGTATTTTGCTATATGTCATTGGTAAAAAAAACCTCAATAGGTGTATATGAATTGGTTTGTGTGAAAGTTATAGCATCTACAAACTGTGGTATAGATACTGGAATTTATGCCATTTTTTGCTATACAGGGTTGTGTTAGTTTAACTGAGAATTGCACAGTCATGCAATTTTGTACATAAATGACATTTATGTTATTTTTTTCACACAAATAGAGCTTTCTTTTGGTGGTATTTGATCACCTCTTGGTTTTTTATTTTTTGCGCTATAAACAAAACAAAACTGAAAATTTTGAAAAAAAAAACAATATTTTCTCATTTCTGTCATACAAAATGTCCAAAAAACTCAAATTTCGTCATAAATTTAGGCCAAAATGTATTTTGCTACATGTCTTTGGTAAAAAAAATCCCAATAACTGCATATTTGGTTTGTGTGAAAGTTATAGCATCTACAAACTATGGTATAAATACTGTAATTCTCACAGCTTTTACTTTCTGACTTCCTATCACATTTCTTGAGGTGCTAAAATACCAGGTGCAAACACCCCCAAATGACCCCTTTTCAGAAAGTAGACACCCTAAGATATCTGCTGAAAGGCATGTTGAGTCCATGGAAGATTTATTTTTTCCACACGGTTTTGGAAAATGAAAACTTTTTTTTTGTCACTTAAATGGTGCGTAAACTCCTCATTTTACTTCCTCATTACCTATCACAGTTTCAGAGGCTCTGAAATTCAAGGATAACACAAACCTCCACAAATAACCCCTTTTTGGAAAGTAGATACCCAAGACTATTTGCTGAGAGGCATGTTGAGTCAATGGAACACTTTATTTTTTTACCACACGTTTTTGGAAAATGACAAAAAAAAAATTTTTTTTTTTTTACACAAAGTTGTCACTTAAATGATATATTGCTCAGACATACCATGGGTATACGTGGAATTACACCCCAAAATACATTCTGCTACTACTACCGAGTATGGGGGTACCACATGTGTGAGACTTTTTGGGAGCTTAGCCACATACAGGAGCCCGAAATCCAATGAACACTGCTTAACTTCATTTTACTTCCTCACTACCTATCACAGTTTCAGAGGCCCTGAAATGCCAGGATAGCGCCAAAACCCTCCAAATTACCCCTTTTTTGGAAAGCAGATACCCCAATGAATTTAATAAAAGGCATGGTGAGTATTTTGAAAAAAAAAAGGTTTTCATTTTCTTTCTTCATTTTCCAAAAACTTCCAACATACGAGATCTGCAAAATACTCACCATGCTTCTAGTCAGGAATTGTAATGAGCAAATAAAGCCCTTTAAATTATTGCTTATTGGATTTTGGGGTCCTAGAAGTGGCTAAATTTCCAAAAAGTCTCTCACATGTGGTATCTCCATACTCGGGAGAAGTAGTAGAATGGATTTTGGGGAGTAATTCTACATAGACCAATGGCATGTGTGAGCAATATATCATTTAACCACTTCCAGTCTGGCCATGTCTATAAACGAACCCGAAGCGGGTTGACGTTTCTAAACGTCACCCGTATTTACTGCCTGTACATGCTCCCTGTACGGGACCTCTGTGTGAGATCCCGATTCATGTAATCACTGATTGGCCAATCAGGGATCACATAAGCAGTAGTAAACAAGATGTCAAATCCTGACATCATTACTTACTATGTGTGAAATCTAAATGATCACAGAGGTCACATGGTACAAGGCTATTTACAACAGCCTTGTACTATGTAACAGCTCTAATAGCATTTCTCAATGGCTGTAAGAATGCAGCCAGAGAGAAGGAGAAATTATTGTCTTTTACAGCCTTTATGGGTGTAAAAGCAATCAGTGTAAAAAAAGAAATAAAAAATATTCATCACCCCCCCACAAGTAGTACAGTGTCACTACGGTGACACTGCACTGCTAGGGTGACAGTATGTTAAAAAACAAAAACATAAATAATATCTGGAATATCCCTCACTTGCTTGTTTAGAAGGTTAGTAAGTTTATAAGGCCTGGTTCACACCTATGCAGTTTGAATTTGATCTGCTTTTGCAGTGCGTTTTGCGGTGCTTTTTGTGTTTTTGCAATGCATTTTTCTTTTTTTGTTAACTTTAAAACACACTACATGCTTTTCTGCAGCATCTCCATTGAAGTCTATAGAATTAAAACGCAGCATTTTGCGTTTAAAAAAGTCCCCGACCCTTTCCAAAAACGTACCGGGTTAGAACGCGGAGATGTGAACATATCCCATAGGAAATCATGTTAAATGGACTGCTGTGCGTTTCCGCAAAGTGTAGTGGAAAACGCATAAGTGTGAATCTAGACTTAGGTGTGGCCTGTTGCACAGTGCTTTAAAAGGTAGAGATAAGAGAGTGTTCTGGTTGTAGTAAAGCTTTTTCTAGCACAAAGTTACAAAAATGTACATCCCTGGTCCCCTATTGGTCCCCTATTTTCCCTAATAAAAATAACAAAACCAAGTCCACGGACTGTTCACTGACTGTGGATGTAAGTGCATGTTGCCTGGCTGTGTAGAACTTAGGGGTACCCACGACACGAGGGTAGCGCTACATATGTTTGGCTACTTTTACACTGATCCACTGCAAAAACACAGCAAAAACACGTAGACATTTTTACCGCGCTTTTGCCACGCTTCCTGAGCTGTGTCTTAAAAATTGCACCAATAACGCTTCTCAATGGTGTTTTTGAGGCGCTTTTCAGGCGTTTTCCATTGATTTCAATGGGAAGAGGCATTTTTGGGGTATTTTTCTTAACCGCTTACCCGCAGCTGTATAGCAGATATACTGCTACACGGTAGCACGGGTGCACAAAATCACATATATATATATATATATATATATATATATATATATGTGTGTGTGATTTCGCATTTCTGGGTAGGGGGTGCGCACAAGCTGTGTGCGCGCCCTACCTGCGCCGCCTTTCACGGCCACGGATGTCAATCACCGACAATCACCGACGGGGAGGAAGACTGTTTTATTTACAAACAGTTCTCCTCCCTGTCAGCTTGGGCACACTGCCATCCCGATCAGTGTGCTTACAGTGAAGCACACCCCCCCACCCCCTAGTAAAGCACTCCCTTCACCCAGTTAACCCTTTGATCGCCCCTCACATTAACCCCTTCCTGCCCAGTGTCATTAGTACAGTGTCAGTGCTGTTTTTAAGCACTGATCACTGTATTGATGTCACTGGGGATGTCAGTGACACCAAGTTAGTTCCCCCCAGTGTCAAAATGCCAGCCGCAGTCCCGCTAAAAGACGCTGATCGCTGCCATTACTAGTGGGAAAGAAAAAATCCCAGTATCTATACCGCCATTTGCAAACGCTATAACTTTCATGTAAACCAATGAATTTACACGTGTAGGGATTTTTTTTTAGCAAAGACATGTAGCAGAATACATTTTAGCCTAAGTTTGCCAAAATTTGATTTTTTACATTTTTTTACTGGACATGTTTAATAGCAAAAAGTCCAAAATATTGTTTTTTTTCTCAAAATTGTTGTACTTTTTTTGTTTATAGCACACAGGCAATCAAATACCACCAAAAGAAAGCTCAATTCGTGGGAAAAAAAGGAAGTAAATTTCATCTGGGTGCAGCATTTCATGACCTTTGCAATTGTCAGTTAAAGTAACGCAGCGCCGTAACGCAAAAAATGGCCTGGTCAGGAAGGAGGGTAAATCACCTGGAGGGCAAGTGGTTAACTCCCCAAACATGCCCCAAAGATGCTGCAGCAGGAGTTTTTACACCGCAAGCACAACGCCTCAGTGTGAAAACATACATAGATATACATTCACATACATAGGGAGGCAGTTTCCTTGAGCTTTTCAGGCGCTTTTTTTAACGCAAAAACGCTTGAAAAACTCCTCAGTGTGAAAGTATCCTTAATTAGAGGAAACTCTGTTTAGTTACTTTGTCATTAGGGATTGAATTGCTTTCCTCTTATTTAGTAATTGTTCAAAGTTGCTTGCAGTCTGTCTAAGGGCTGCTCCAGGAAAACACATAGAAAGTCAAAAAATATTATTTTTAGATATGCTTTGTGAATAGGAACACATAACAAACATGTACTGGGGTTACTTAAAAAGTGAGATTGACTGCAAACATCTTAGGAATGCCATTTTTAATGCCATTTTTATACAGTATATGCCATTGTATAATACTGTGTGATTATTATGGCATGCTGTGATATACAGTTGTGACCAAAATTATTCAACCCCCAATGCTGTAAAGGGGTTTAGGGACTATAGTGTACATTTGGAATTGTATTCAGAATCAAATCCTACAAGGACGTTGTAACTACCCAAATGCAACTAAAATGACATCAATTGTTTATGTAATACAGTAGTAAATGGTTCTTATGTGGTTTCTTCATTGCCACAATTATTCAACCCCTTAAAGACTACCACTCTGAAGAACAGAGGTTCATACAGGTGCTTTCCATCAGGTATTGAAAACACCTGTGGATGTCACCGAGCAGCAATCAAGCATAATAAGCACCAATTAGGCAGCTTTAAAATGACTGTGATACTCAGCTCCTTCTAGACATTTACTGGTGTGGTTACAAACATGGTGAAGGCAAGAGAATGGTCCAGGAAGACAAGAGAAGAGGTGATTTCTCTTCACAGGAAGGGCAATGGCTATAAGAAGATTGCAAAGATGTTAAACATACCAAGAGACACCTTAGGAAGCATCATTCGCAAATTCAAGGCAAAGGGCACTGTTGAAACGCTACCTGGTCGTGGCAGAAAGAAGATGCTGACTTCGACTGCTGTGCGCTACCTGAAGCGTAGAGTGGAGAGAAGTCCCCGTGTGACTGCTGAGGAACTGAGAAAAGATTTGTCAGATGTGGGTACAGAAGTTTCAGCCCAGACAATAAGACGCACACTGCGTAATGAAGGCCTCCGTGCCAGAACTCCCAGGCGTACCCCCTTGCTGTCTCCAAAGAATAAGAAGAGTCGACTGCAGTATGCCAAAAGCCATGTGGACAAACCACAAAAGTTGTGGGATAGTGTTCTGTGGACTGATGAAACAAAATTAGAACTGTTTGGGCCCATGGATCAACGCTATGTTTGGAGGAGGAAGAACAAGGCCTATGATGAAAAGAACACCTTGCCTACTGTGAAGCATGGTGGAGGGTCAATCATGCTTTGGGGCTGTTTTGCTTCTGCAGGTACAGGGAAGCTTCAGCGTGTGCAAGGTACCATGAATTCTCTTCAGTACCAGGAGATATTGGATGGAAACGTGATGCAGTCCGTCACACACCTGAGGCTTGGGAGACGTTGGACCTTTCAACAGGACAATGATCCCAAGCATACCTCCAAGTCCACTAGAGCATGGTTGCAGAGGAAAGGCTGGAACATTTTGGAGTGGCCATCGCAGTCACCAGACTTAAATCCGATTGAGAACCTCTGGTGGGACTTAAAGAAAGCAGTTGCAGTGCGCAAGCCTAAGAATGTGACTGAACTGGAGGCCTTTGCCCATGAAGAATGGGCGAAGATACCCGTAGATCGCTGCAAGACACTTGTGTCAAGCTATGCTTCACGTTTAAAAGCTGTTATAACTGTAAAAGGATGCTGTACTAAGTACTAAGATTGAATGTCACTTGGGGGTTGAATAAAACTGATAATGCTGTGAGCACAGAAAAGACATTTGTGGTTATTTCATTATAACTGTTATGTTATATTTGTCTGACCTACAAGTGCCTCTTTAATGTAAATGTAAGCAAGATGACTGAATGATCAAAAGCAATGTCAAACTGGCCAAAACACTCAATTTCAGTGGGGGTTGAATAATTTTGGTCACAACTGTAATATGAGGTGAACAGAGGTAGGCCAAAGTAAGTCACAGACCATTACATGTAAAATAGAATGTTAAAAATACACACATTTTTTTAAATTTCCAGTTTACCTGGAAAGTACCTGTCAGTTTTAAATCACTATATTCAGTAATAGAGAGGCACCACTCCCCTCAGTCACATATTTCACCAGCATTACTACTTGCCTGTAGATCCTGGCAATGCAGCATGCCCATTTAAAACAGAAAGGAGGTTCCAAAACATTTCCTAACCCAAAAAGTCAGTATTGTTGTAAATGTTATTTTTGTTAGTTTTCAAGATAAAAAAAAAACAAAAAACAAGAAAACAGATAATGATAAGCTTATGAAACATCGATATACGGAATAACACCATTTTGCTTAACCAATCATCATACACTATATTGCCAAAGGTATTGGGACTACTGCCTTTACACACACATGAACTTTAATGGCATCCCAATCTTAGTCCGTAGGGTTCAATATTGAGTTGGCCCACCCTTTGCAGCTATAACAGCTTCAACTGTTCTGGGAAGGCTGTCCACAAGGTTTAGGAGTGTGTCTATGGGAATGTTTGACCATTCTTCCAGAAGCACATTTATGATGTCGAATGAGAAGGCCTGGGTCGCAGTCTCCGCTATAATTCATGCCAAAGGTGTTCTATCAGGTTGATGTCAGGACTCTGTCCATGTCTTTATGGACCTTGCTTTGTGCACTGGTGCGCAGTCATTTTGAAACAGGAAGGGACCTTAAAAAAAGGAACCTTAGGTGTTCCCTTCACTGGAACTATAAAACAACCCCACACTATATTCCCCCTCCACCAAACTTTACACTTGGCACAATGCAGTCAGGCAAGTACCATTCTCCTGGCAACTGCCAAACCCAGACACATCCATCAGATTGCCAGACAGAGAAGTGTGATTTGTCGCTCCAGAGAACACGTCTCCACTGCTTTAGAGTCCAGTGGCGACGTGCTTTACACCACTGCATCCGATGCTTTGCATTGCACTTGGTGATGTATGGCTTGGATGCAGCTGCTTGGCCGTGGAAAACATTTCCATGAAGCTCTCTACGGACTGTTGTGCTAATCTGAAGGCCACATGAAGTTTGGAGGTCTTTAGCTATTGAATCTGCAGACAGTTGGCGACTTCTGTGCACTGTGTGCTTCAGCATGCGCTGACCCCACTCTGTCATTTTACGTGGCCTTCAGCTTCGTGGCTGAGTTGCTGTTGTTCCCAGTTGCTTCCACTTTGTTATAATACCACTAACAGTTGACCGTGGAATATTTAGTAGCAAAGAAATTTCACGGATAGACTTATTGCACAGGTGGCAACCTATCACGGTACCACACTTGAATTCACTGAGCTCCTGAGAGCGACCCATTCTTTCACTAATGTTTGTAGAAGCAGTCTGCATGTCTAGGTGCTTGATTGTAGACACCTGTGGCCATGGATGTGATTGGAACACCTGAATCGAATGATGTGGAAGGGTGTCCCAATACTTTTGACAATACCCAACTTTGTAAAATGAGATTACATTATGAAAAAAAACAAAAAGAAAATTGGGTGCCGCGCTCTATTCATTGACGTCACTGCCCCTCCCCTACGCGTTACGCTACAGGGACTGAAAATTGAAAACTACATCCCCCAGAGGAAGCTACAAGTCCAGGTAGCATAACGCGTAGGGGAGGGGCAGTGACGTCATCACGCATCCGCAGTCAGAACAGCGAGTATTGACAGTGTGTGTTGGCACACTAACAAGGCTGATTCCACTGCCACCCGCGGCTGTATATATAACAAAAGCGCATATATTACTAACAACATGTGAGTGTACTACTAGCCTTTATTAAAACCTTTTACCCCGGATAAAACACTATGCACCTTTTTTCTTTCCCTTATGATCCATGGGAGGAGAACTTGGTTAAGGAGAGTGCTGGGGAAGGAATAACTTCATCCATTGCAGTGACTCACAGTGCAGCTTCTATTGCTAACCATTGCAGCTATACAGCACAGGATATAAAGGAGAGTATACTGCATTCATTTTTCTGTTGAATCTAAAAGGAATTTGATATCATCCAAGTGCATATGGGATTATTCATTCATAATCAAAAATTATAGTTGGACTTTTATTTTGCAATTCATGTTATTATTATTTTATTATTTTTTATTCACAAATCTTTTTTGTGTTTTATATAATTATTGGCACAAAGTGTATGAATGGTTACTCATGGTGATAATTTAAAGAGATTAATAGATACTGATTTAAATAATTGTGCATAATTTTTAGAAAAAACAATGAATAGAGCGCGGCACCCAATTTTCTTTTTGTTATTTCACTGACGCACACCACGTGAGGGTGAGCAAGGACGCCTGCGACACATTGGTTATATGTACACAGATTTTTTATATATATATAGATATTTGCACCCTTCAGTGGCTTCACACTAGGATTGAGATCACATTATGATTTATTATTGAAGAAATAAAAATGTTAAAGTGAAATTGAATGATCTTATTCTCTCCTCCCCAAAAAACCATACACATCCACTATTTAATGGTTCTATAATCTATATTTCAGTCTTTCTGTATTTTTCTGTTTCCTTGTAATGTCCTCTATGAGCTCTCGAGCCTCTCCTTTTCTCTCTCATCTCGGTTTGTTTGGAATGAGCAGTGCACATTAGTTGCAATCATGTGCATTGCTCTATGCACAGTACACATCCCATAGTCCATCTCATGAGCGAGCAAGAGAGGGTGGCTTCGTTTCTACATACAGTGGGGCCATGGAGAATGAAAGTTGCCACCACCTAACAGGAAGTCAGATCACAGCAGAAAAAAAAAAGTAATTTGCAGATTTGGAGGAGGCTGATAGCAGTGGAAGGTACTTTTTGAGCTAAAGCATAACAAAAGGCAAAACCTTTCTTTTTTATAGTTTGGAAAGAGTGGAGAGGGATTAGAACTCTTCTAAGGTTTTTATTGTTGTCTGTGCTCATATTCACCCTCTCTACTTGTCCTGTTTACCATTAACATGTAAGGAAAACCCTCTTTTTTGTGGGATTTTAAAGGCGCAGACAAAACCAATAAAGTCATTAACTACTTTCCTGCCGCCCTATAACAGATATACTGCTACAGGGTGGCAGGGGTGCGCAAAATCATGTGTGTATATATACGTAATTTTGCATTTCTGGGTAGGGGGCACGTGCGAGGCAAGGCAAGCTATTCGCGGCCTGGGCTGTCAATCATCGGGGCCCAATCGGTGATTACTTGCCTCATAAGTAAGAAAAGTGCAGCACTAAAAAGTATATACTCCAGTCTGATAATAGATTATAATAATATAAAATGATAGTAAAATAATAGATTAATAAAATTATATAATGATAAAATTGGTGCCAGTTCGTGGTAGGTGATAGGTACAGGAGTTGATGGTGACTTCACGTTCCAGTGATGTGGTGATAAATAGTAAAAAATATGAAATCACCAGATGCATATCTTTCAATACGCATATAATCAGTAAAACCAGAGGTCCCTCTTATGGGATGGGATGGATGAGCTGGGCCCTCTTAACGGACTCTCCTCCCTCTGGGTAATGGGCAGCCAAACTGTCGTCTCCCTTGGCGTATAACACCGGGCATCCACGTAGAGGCCTCTTTAGTGGCTGGGCAAGATATTTATCAGCTTACACTTAAATACACCTCCTGCAATCAGCCTCAGGTGATGGCTTGATTGCAGGAGTGAGATTCTGGCTGCTGAGAGCACCCGCTGGCCAGCACTGGTACTACAGCCAACAAGGCAGGTGAGCCCCAGCACCACCTGTGCTGAGCCCATTCCTGACAGTACCCCCCTCAAGGAGCGGCCTCAGGACGCTCAAAACAGTCCATAATGGCCCCAATGTTCCACCGCCTGGGTCCGGTAACTGGATGGACATCCCACTGCCGGAATCAAGTGACTGTCTGGGTCTCCTGCTGATAGGCCTATCTTTTTGCAGGAGACCGCAGGAATGCAGGTTGCTGGACACAGGATTTCCAGAAGCAGGCTGGGCATCAGGAGCTGGCACGTCAGGCTGGGCAGCAGACAGAGGCACGTCAGGCTGGGCAGCGGACAGAGGCACGTCAGGCTGGGCAGCAGGCACCGGGTCATCAGGCTGGGCAGCAGGCACCGGGACATCAGGCTGGGCAGCAGGCACCGGGTCATCAGGCTGGGCAGCAGGCACCGGGTCATCAGGCTGGGCAGCAGGCACCGGGTCATCAGGCTGGGCAGCAGGCACCGGGACATCAGGCTGGGCAGCAGGCACCGGGTCATCAGACTGGGCAGCAGGCACCGGGACATCAGGCTGGGCAGCAGGCCCCAGGAGATCGGGCTGGGCAGCAGGCACCAGGACATCAGGTTGGGCAGCGAGCAGAGGCACACCGGGTTGGGCAGCGAGCAGAGGCACATCGGGTTGGGCAGCAAGCAGAGGCACATCGGGTTGGGCAGCGAGCAGAGGCACATCAGGCGGGGCAGCAGGCACCGGGCCATCAGGCGGGACAGCGGTCACCGGGTGTCAGGAATGGACTTGCCAGTGGTGGTGGGACTCACCTGCCTTGTGGGCTGCAGTACCAGGGCTGGCCAGCGGGTGCTCTCAGCAACCAGAGGCTCACTCCTGCAATGAGCTATCACCTGAAGCTGATTACAACAGGTGTATTTAAGGAATGGCCAGGCCTGTGATCAGGGCCTTGGTGTATGTTTCCCATGGGCCCCTGTACCTGCATCCTGTCTGCTTTCTGCCTGATCCAGATTCTGCTTCGATCCCTGACTCTGTATGAACTCCGCCTGTCCTGACCTTGGCTATTCCTGACTACTCTTCCGCCTGCTCCTTGTGCCCTGCCTGCCCGTTTGCTACTGACCCAGCCTGCCCGACTACACTTAGTATTGTTTCTATTGTTATCTGTTGGAGGTTTGGGTTGGTTGGTTTGCACTGTGTTGTTGTTTAGTTTTGCACTGCGTTTATGTTTTGTTTAGTCTTAATAAATTGTCTTATTCACACTATACCTGAAGTCTGCGTTTCCCTGTGTCAGTCCACACATTTCTGTCATACCCGGATCCCTAACACTGGGCCATCAGGCAGAGCAGCGGGCACCGGGCCATCAGGCAGGGCAGTGGGCACCGGGCCATCAGACGAGGCAGCGGGCACCGGTCCATCAGGCGGAGCAGCGGGCACCGGACCATCAGGCGGAGCAGCGGGCACCGGGCCATCAGGCGGGGCAGTGGGCACCGGGCCATCAGGCGGAGCAGCGGGCCATCAGGCACGGCAGTGGGCCATCAGGCAAGACAGTGGGCACCGGGCCATCAGGCAAGGCAGCAGGCACTGGGCCATCAGGCGAGGCAGCAGGCACCTGGCCATCAGGCGGAGCAGCGGGCACCGGGCCATCAGGCACGGCAGTGGGCCATCAGGCAAGACAGTGGGCACCGGGCGCCAGGCTGGACCACAGGCACTGGGTCGTCAAGCTGGACTACGGACACCGGGGCATCAGGCTGGATCGGGTCATCAGGCTGGATTGGATCATCAGGCTGGGTCGGGTCATCAGGCTAGGTCGCCGAGATCAGTTCCTCAGGCTGGACAGCAGACATCGGTTTCTCAGGCTGGACAGAGGGCACCGGATCATCAGGCTGGGTAGGATCATCAGGCTGGGTAGCGTACACTGGGTCATCAGGCATCAGGCTGAACAGCGGGCACCGGGGCGCCAGGCTGGACAACGGAAGGCAGGTTCTCAGACGGCAGGCTGACCGATTTGGATACTGGCAAGATGGTACTGGTTGGAAAGAATCTTCGCTTCTTCTTGGGTTTAGTTACTGAAGCACAGCAAGTAAATGCAGGGCTGTAAATGGAGGGAGCAGCTAAAGACAGAGAAGAGCTGGAGGATGGAACAGAGAAGGGAGCAGTTTCTACAGAGGACTTCTTTACAGGGTTAAAGGCAGGATAGGCGCAGCGAGTGGGAACAGGGTACTGACATGTGGTTGATAGCAGGGTATACTGGGCTGTAACTGGGGGTGCTGTGGGAAATGGAGGAAGAGAGCTTTGAGCAGAGGAATGATTAGAAGCAGGACTGGGTTGTTGTAAGCTGACTGAGGCTGGGTGTAACAAATCTGACCATGTCTGTAGTATTGGTTGAACAAAGCTCAGCTTACACAAAGCCTGTCTGACCAAAGACTGCACTACGTTTATACAATCCACTAGCACATGTTGTGAACATGCTGAATAATGCTCCAAGAAGCAATCCGGATCATCCTCCAACAACCATACCAGTGATTCTACTTGATCCGTACTGAATGGTGGAAAAAAGTCATTCCTGTTTTCAGGGGTACTAGATGAAGCCAACTCGGCACAAGCCTGAATCAGTGGTTGCACCTCAGAGAACTCCGTGCCCTGATCTACTAGGGAATGAGTAACCCGTATGCACTTGTCAAGGTCCTACCTTTCCTCAGACCTTGTGCTGCTCCATGTGCTGGCATCTATCTTAGGTATATGCAAAGCATTGTGGGATCCTTTATGCTTTCAGCCCTCTGCGGCTCCTCCTCCAGGAGGTGGAGGCTTATCACATATAAGTCTGCTGTTTGTGGCTGTCCATTGCATTCGTGTCCTTTCTGTTGCACAACAGCAAGCTCCTGTTTAGCTACTCATTGCTTTCCTGGATACCGACTCGGCTTTGGCTAAGACTCCTCCTGGCTTCTGACCCCGGCTCTGGCGACCATTCTTCCTGGCTCCTGATCCCGGCTCTGGCGACGATTCTTCCTGGCTCCTGATCCCGGCTCTGGCGACGATTCTTCCTGGCTCCTGATCCCGGCTCTAGCGACGATTCTTCCTGGCTCTTGACCCCGGCTTTGGCTACGATTTCCACTGTTGGACTTGCATAGACTCATGTTTTGTTTTTATATTAATAAACCTACCTTTAATTGCACCTCCTTGTGTGTCTGGCTCCTCGCTCCCTGACACTACACGAATGCCATGAATCCTGACAGTGCAGGTACGCCCCCGCTCCCTATGTTGGTTGCCAGACTTGATCAGCAGGATCTCTTGTTGGCTCAGTTCGCTCAGGCGTTGCAGACGTTGCTTGCACGCACAGCGCACCTTGCTCCTGGTGCTATTAGGCCGGTTGTCACTCCTGTGGTCGCTCCCATTGTTGCTCTGGTTGTTGTGCCTACCTCCGCATCTGCTGCCGCGCCTGCGGTGCCCAGAGATATGACTGGTTCAGCCCCCCTTCCACAGCGCTTTGGGGGTGAACCGAGTCAGTGTCTGGGTTTCCTTAACCAAGTGGGCATATATTTTGAACTGATACCCCACGCTTTTCCTACTGAGAGGTCAAAGGTGGGCTTCCTAATTTCGCTGCTCTCGGATAAGGCCTTGGCCTGGGCAAATCCCTTATGGCAGAGGTGAGTTGGAACAACGAGGCACTGGTGGCTGCTTTCTCTCATGGTCTCTTAGATGCGTTGAAGGACGAGATTACAGCCAAAGAACTGCCTGTGGAGCTCGAAGCACTCATTTCCTTCCTAATCCTGATTGACACCAGGCTCAGGGAGAGGCCTTCACTTAAGGAGCGTCTGCGGAGGCCTCCTAACCGATTGGCGCCTACGTTTTCTGTCCCACCCGTTCCTCCCTCTCCTCCCATTAATGATGTCTTTCGTGACTTGTTGCAGCAGTGCGTGGTGGTTTACTTGGATGCCATCCTGGTTTACTCTGCGTCCATGGAGTCTCATATCCAGGATGTTAAGCGAGTGCTGCAACGATTATGTGAGAACGAGCTTTTCTGTAAGCTCGAGAAGTGGGAATTTCACCGTTCCCAGGTTGCCTTTTTGGGCTACATCATTTCCGCTGTGGGATTTTCCATGGACCCTCAGAAGGTTTCGGCGGTTCTGCAGTGGCCTCGTCCCAGTGGTCTTCGGTTCATTCAGCGCTTTTTGGGATTTGCCAACTATTATCCGAGGCCATCTTAGCTTTCGAAGCTCTGAAATCTGCCTTCGCTTTGGCTCTGATACTGTCTCATCCCAATCCTGGGTTGCCTTTTGTCCTCGAGGTTGATGCATCTGAGACGGGAGTAGGCGCCCTCCTGTCTCAGCGTTGGTTGCCCGATGGACCCCTACTTCCCTGTGGGTTCTACTCCAGGAAGCTTTCCTCTGCAGAATGCAACTACCAGATTGGAGACAGGGAGTTGTTGGCCATTATTCAGGCTCTCAAGGAATGGAGGCACCTGCTCGAGGGTTCTGCGGTTCCGGTTCTCATTCTCACTGACCACAAGAACCTGACGTATCTCTCGGAAGCTAAGAGGTTGACGCCCATCAGGCCAGATGGGCTCTGTTCTTGTCGCCTTTTAACTATGTGGTCTCCTATTTGCCTGGCTCCAAGAATGTCAGGGCTGATGCCTTGTTGCGGCAATACTCTGAGCTGTCCAGGGAGGACTCTAAGCCGACCTCGGTCATACCTCCGGATCAGATCCTGGCTGCCATTTGTACCAGCCTGATTTCTCCCCTTGGGGAGCAGATTTTGGCGGCTCAAACTGATGCTCCCTCTAAAAGACCGGCTGGTAGATGTTTCGTACCTGAGGGATTGCACATCCGCTTGCTGCGTAACTACCATAATTCCAAGACCGCCAGTCATCCAGGGAGGAACCAGTTGTCCTGGGTCGTTTCTCATTTATTCTGGTGGCCATCTCTCCGTTCCGACATGTTCTGTCTGTGCCCAGAATAAATCTCTTCGGCATTTTACATTGGGCCTTCTGCAACCCATTCCCAATGGGGAGCGTCCCTGGTCACACCTGGGCATGGATTTTATTGTAGACCTCCCTGCGTCTCGAGGCCATACGGTCATTCTTATGGTCATTGATCGTTTCTCCAAGATGTGCCATTGTGTTCTGTTCAAGAAATTGCCGACTGCACAAGAACTGGCTATGGTTTTCGCCAGGGAGATCTTTCGCTTGCATGGGTTGCCTAAGGTGATTGTCTCGGACCGTGGGAACCAGTTTGTGTCCAGGTTCTGGCGCGCCTTCTGCTCCCAGGTGGGTATCAAGCTTTCCTTCTCTTCTGCCTACCACCCGCAGTCCAATGGGGCTGCGGAGCGTTCCAACCAGGACCTGGAACAATTCCTTCGCTGCTATATCTCTGACCATCAAGACAATTGGGTCGATTTCCTGCCATGGGCAGAGTTTTCGAGGAACTCAGCTGTCAACTCCTCCTCCGGGATGTCTCCCTTCATGGCCAACTATGGGTTTCAACCCGCTGTATTGCCTGAGTTGTTCTCGCCACAGGACATTCCGGGTTTGGATAACCATCTTGCTGCCCTGCGTTCCTCGTGGGGGCAGATCCAGAGGTCCTTGAAGGACTCAGCTCAGCGCCAGAAGCTCCAGGCTGATCGTAGACGGTTGCCCGCTCCTTCATACCAGGTCAGAGATCGGGTGTGGTTGTCCACTCGTAACCTCAATCTTCGGGTGCCCGCACCAAAACTGGCTCCCCGTTTTGTTGGTCCTTTCCGCATGCTCCGCAGGGTGAACCCGGTTGCCTATGCCCTTGCTCTTCCTCCTGGAATGCGTATCTCCAATGTCTTCCATGTATCCCTGTTGAAGCCTCTGGTCTGTAATCGCTTTACTGCCTCTCCGCCTTGGCCTCGTCCTATTCGGGTCGACGGTCATGAGGAGTATGAGGTGAGCCGCATCCTGAACTCTCGGTTGGTCCGCGGTCGGGTGCAGTTCCTGGTCCATTGACATGGTTATGGTCCCGAGGAGCGTTCCTGGGTTCCTTCCACGGATGTTCATGCTCCTGCCCTCCTCCGTGCTTTTCACGCCCGCTTTCCACAGAAGCCTTATGTTGAGCCGCGGAGGGGGAGGGGCCCTTGAGGAGGAGGTACTGGCAAGGTCCTACCTTTCCTCAGACCTTGTGCTGCTCCATGTGCTGGCATCCATCTTAGGTGTCTGCAAAGCATTGTGGGATCCTTTATGCTTTCAGCCCTCTGTGGCTCCTCCCCCAGGAGGTGGTGGCTTATCACATATAAGTCTGCTGTTTGTGGCTGTCCATTGCATTCGTGTCCTGTCTGCTGCAAAAGAGCAAGCTCCTGTTTAGCTACTCATTGCTTTCCTGGATACCGATTCCTCCTGGCTTCTGACCCCGGCTCTGGCGACAATTCTTCCTGGCTCCTGATCCTGGCTCTGGTGACGATTCTTCCTGGCTCCTGATCCCGGCTCTGGCAAAATTCTTCCAGGCTCTTGACCCCGGCTTTGGCTACGATTTCCGCTGTTGGACTTGCATAGACTCTTGTCTTATTTTTATATTAATAAATCTACCTTTAATTGCACCTCCTTGTATGTCTGGCTCCTCGCAGCACTCTAGCAGCTGATCCCTGGCATACTCCTTCAGAGTCTGATAGGCAAATTCTCTGTCATCTAAGACTAGCAGATACAAGTACACAACCTCCTCAGGATGCATCCTTCACAACAACAAGCCAAGATGGCTTCCCTGTGCAGCCACTTCTGGTCAGGACTGGCCTTGGAGTTATATCAGGGCTCCAGGTATGACCAGAGGTGTGTGGACTGACACATCGAAACGCAGGCTTCAGGAGTGATGTATAAGAATATAATTTATTAGGAACTACACAAGTATACAACGCACAGTACAAACCAAATCAAACCTCCAACTAATGTCCGGTATGTTCAGGAACACAGACAGGCGTAGTCAGGCTGGAGAGGTAGAGTGGTCAGGCAGGCCAGGTCAGGAACAATCGGGCAGACAAGGTACAAACAGAGCAGGCAGGAGAAAGATCAGGAATAGCCGAGGTAAGTGTAGGCGGAGTTCGATCAGTGTCAGAGTCAAGCAGGGGAAACAGGCAGGCAGACAGACAGGCAGACGACAGGACCAGGTACAGGGGCTCATGGGAAACAAACACCAAGGCACTGACTGCAGGCCTGCCATTGCTTAAATACACCTCCTGCAATCAGCCTCAGGTGATGGCTTGATTGCAGGAGTGAGATTCTGGCTGCTGAGAGCACCCGCTGGCCAGCACTGGTACTGCAGCCCACAAGGCAGGTGAGCCCCAGCACCACCTGTGCTGAGCACATTCCTGACAGCTTAATTTATATATTGTACATTCATATCAGTCCCTATCCCTCAAGGGGCGTACAATCCAAGGTAACTCCTGTGCCTTGAAACATGGGCTCTGGAACATTGGGGCCCAATTGGTGATTACTTGCCGGCACCCTGTGATTGAGGAGCATTACCGATGGAGGGAGAGAACTGTATGTAAACAATACAGTTCTCTCCCTTGTCAGTTCCTGCACACTGCTATGCGTGGCTTTGCATAGCAGAGCCACGCATAGCAGTATGCTTACAGTGAAGCACACACGCACACAGCAGTTAGAAAAACAGCACACAGTTATCCCTTTGATTGCCCCAGATGTTAACCCCTTCCTGCCCAGTGCCATTAGTACAGTGTCAGTGCTTTTTATTAGCACTGATCACTGTATTGGTGTCACTGGGGATGTCACTGACACAAAGTCAGTTCCCCCCAGTGTCAGAATGCTCACCGCAGTCCCGCTATAAGTCGCTAATCACCGCCATTACTAGCAAAAAAAAAAATAAAAAACCCAGTATCTTTACCGCCATTTGTAAACGCTATAACTTTCAAGTAAACCAATTAATTTACACATATTGGGATTTTTTTTAGCAAACGTGTAGCAGAATACATTTTGGCCTAAATTTATGATGAAATTTGATTTTTTATTTTTTTTTACTGGATATGTTAAATAGCAAAAAGTCAAAAATATTGTTTTTTTTTCTCAAAATTGTCGCACTTTTTTTTTATAGCGCAGAGTCACAGATGGAGTACAGTTTTCTGTTTGAGTGCGGTTTTTGTTGAAGTGCGAAGATGCAGTTGAACACAGCAGTTGAACTAAAGCAGGACAACTAAAGCAACAGGAAGATACAACGAGAAACTCTACTGCAAGCTGGATGGACTGCAACAAACACCCTGGGAAACATCTCCTACAAGTCTAAGTCCCACTCCGTGTACCTTTGTAATATGCCACCTCTACTTCTCCTTTTCATATTAATATCCTGCATTCCCAAAATCTCATTTCTTTACCACTCTGCTCCACACCAAAACTTATACAGTTGTGTTCTAAATAATAGCAGTGTGTTGAAAAAAGTGAATAAAGCTCAAAATCCTTCTAATAGCTTTTATTTCCATACACACAAATGCATTGGGAACACTACACATTCTATTCCAAATCAAAACATGAAGAAAAATATATCAAATTTGTGTTGTTCCTCTAAATAAATTGAAGAAAAGTGAATATTAGACTGTAAAGAAGAATACAAGCACTGCTATTTTTTTGAACAAACTCAAACATTCACTATATAAACTGAAAAATGTTTGAAGATTTTGCTTTCCTTTGAATCACTTAATTAATATTTAGTTGTATTGTATAAGCACTGTTTCTGAGAACTGCTGTACATCTGTGTTGCATGGAGTCAACCAACTTCTGGCACCTGTGAACAGGTATTCCAGCCCAGGATGATTGGACTACATTCCACAGTTCTTCTCTATTTCTTGGTTTTGCCTCAGAAACTGCATTTTTGATGTCACCCCACAAGTTTTCTATTGGATTAGGATCCAGGGATTGGGCTGACCACTCCATAACGTCAATCTTGTTGGTCTGAAACCAACATGTTGCATGTTTACTGGTGTGTTTGGTGTCGTTATCTTGTTGGAACACCCATTTCAAGGGCATTTCCTCTTCAGCATAAGGCAGCATGACCTCTTCGAGTATTCTGATGTATTCAAACTGATCCATGATCCCTGGTATGTGATAAATAGGACCAACACCGTAGTATGAGAAGCATCCCCATATCATGATGCTTGCGCAACCATGCTTCACTGTCTTCACAATGTACTGTGGCTTGAATTCAGTGTTTGGGGGTTGACTGAGAAACTGTCTCCGGCCACTAGACCCAAAAAGAACAATCTTTCATCAGTCCACAAAATGTTGCGCCATTTCTCTTTAGGCCAGTCAATGTGCTCTTTGGCAAATTGTAACCTCTTCAGCACATGTCTTTTTTTCAACAATGGGACTTTGCGGGGGCTTCTTGCAGATAGCTTGGCTTCACATAGGCTTCATCTAATTGTAACAGTACTCACAGGTAACTTTAGACCTTGTTTGATCTTCCTGGAGCTGATTGTTGGCTGAGTCCTTGCCATTTTGGCTATTCTTCCATCCATTTGAATGGTAGTTTTTCGCTTTCTTCCACATCTTTCAGGTTTTGGGTGCCATTTTAAAGCATTTGCGATCATTTTAGCTGAGCAGCCTATCATTTTCTGCACTTCTTTATATGTTTTCCCCTCTCCAATCAACTTTTTAATCAAGGTACGCTGTTCTTTTGAACAATGTCTGGAACGACCCATTTTCCTCAGAATTTCAGAGAGAAATGCACTGTAACCAGCATGTACAACATTTGCTGCCTTCCTTCCTTAAATAAGGGCAATAATTGCCACCTGTTTTTCAAAGAATGAATGACCTCACTAATAGAACTCCACACTGCTATTATTTTGAACATGCCCTTTCAATTAACGATTCAATTACACAGAATCAGCAGCATGCATGTCATGACTGTTGGGTCTGTTGGATTTCTATTACTCTACTACACCTGCTAGTAAATTATTTGCCATGTAGAAATATCATTTCTATCAAAAACAGTGATTGATCAGGTTGGTGATGTCTGACTGCTATTATTTTGAACACAACTGTACATCTAACCCTCACTGCTACCATCTCCCTACTACTGCTCTCATCACCTCCTGCTGATACTTTACTCGCCTACTGATGCAAACACCAGGACTGGAAGGCATGTGCACTCGTGTACATCCCACTCCCATGTTACTTTCCTCACCGTCCTTCTTCTCCTAACCCCTGGGGATATCTCCCCAAACCCTGGTCCTCCACTATTTCACCCCCACACCAGGCATCCTCTTTCTTCCAGGAATAGCCGCAATCCCCTCAATTTAATATCAGTCCCCATGCTCCCAAAAACCACCCTCCCTTTGTCATGTGCACTCTGGAATGCCCGCTCTGTCTGTAATAAGCTCTCCTCTGTCCATGACCTTTTTGTCTCCTGCTCCCTTAACCTACTAGCAATTACAGAAACCTGACTTCAAGCAGCAGATTCTTCTTCTCCCGCAGCACTTTCCTATGGAGGCCTTCTCTGGACCCACTCACCCAGACCCACTGGTCGGAAAGGAGGTGGAGTTGGTTTGCTTCTATCCCCACTGAGCACCTTTCAAGTCCTCCATAACCCTCCCTCTCTATCCTTCTCTTCTTTCGAGACTCACTGCATTCTGTTGTTTTCTCCCATTTCTCTGAGGTCTGAGGATTGCAGTGATCTATCGGCCTCCTGGACTGGTGACGCACTTTCTTGATTTCTCCACCTGGCTACCTTACTTTCTCTCCTCTGAACTACCCACTATCATTCTTGGAGATTTTAATATCCCCATCAATGTCAACAACCCGGCTACATCCCAACTCTTCAACCTAACCATCTTTTGCATTAGCATAATGGACACAGTCCTTCACTCACTCTGATGGTAATACATTAGACCTTGTTTTCTCCCGTCTTTGTACTCCCTACAACCTTACAAACACCCCCTTTCCTCTCTTTGATCACAATCTCATCACCTTCACAGTGTCCTCATCTTCAGACATCTATCCCTCCAAGCAGCAAACAATTACCCGCAGAAACCTTCAAAACTTGAACCCTGCTCTTTTCCACTCTGCAACTGACCAACTCTATGACAGAATCTCTCCCCTGTCCCGCCCTGACCTGGACACTGCTGTCTACAACAGTTCTCTTTCATCCACATTAGACTCACTTGCTCCTCTAACAAGACGAAGCATCAGGTCCCGACCATTACAACCGTGGCAGACTGATGACACCAGAAATCTTAAACTACATAGTCGTCCGCTGGAGTGATTGTGGCGTAAAACCAAATCTCACCAAGCATTCACCTTGTATAAATCTGCTTTCTTAACATACAATTCCTCCCTCCATGCTGCCAAACAAGCCTACTTTGTCACTCTCATCAATAGCTTGTCATTCAGTCCTCGTCGTCTCTTCTGTACTTTTAACTCTCTACTTTCTCCACCTCCACCTCCACCCAGTACCTCACTCACTGCTCATGAGATTGCAAATCATTTTAAAAACAAGATTGATGCAATTCGTAGGGGCATCGCCACTGCACAGACATCCATCCCACTTAGCATACCTTATACTAAACCTCCCTCAACACTTTCCTCTTTTGACCTTGCTACTACTGAAGAGGTCACTAAGGTTTTCTCAGAAGCCTGTCTCACTACCTGCCCCCTGGATTCTGTCCCCTCACAACTACTACGGTCACCCTCTTCTTCCATCCTATGCTCCCTCACTCACATCTTCAATCTCTCCCTCTCTAACGGTGCCTTACCCTCCCCTCTAAAGCATGCACACATCACTCCCATACTTAAAAAGCTCTCCCTGGATCCCACCAACTTAACACTCATCTCCCTGCTGCCATTCTAAACTCTTAGAACGCTTAGTCTACAATCGCCTGAGCTCCTACCTCACTGACAACAACCTTCTTGACTATTTACAGTCTGGCTTTCGCTCACTACACTCCACTGAAACTGCCCTACTAAAACTCACTAATGATCTTCTAACTGCTAAAACCAATGGCCACTACTCCATACTCTTACTACTTGACCTCTCTATGGCTTTTGATATGGTTGACCATCCCCTCCTCAAAAAAAACTCCACTCTCTTGGCCTCCGAGACTCTGCTCTCTCCTGGTTCTCCTCCTACTTATTGCAGCGCTCCTTCAGTGTCACCTATAACGCTGCCTCCTCCTCTTCACTCCCTCTTTCTGCAGGGGTCCCTCAAGCTTCCTTCCTTGGACCCCTACTCTTCTCCATCTACACCTTCTCCCTTGGTCACTTGATAAACTGCCATGGCTTTAAGTACCATCTCTATGCTGATGACACACAAACCTATCTTTCTACCCCTCACCTCACCCCTTCAGTCTCCTCTCGCATTACTAACCTACTAAACGACATATCGGCATGGATGTCACTCCACTTGCTCAAACTCAATCTTTCAAAAAATGAGCTCTTAGTATTCCCTCCAGCCCATGCCCCCTCCCCTGACTTCTCCATCAAGATCAATAACACAATCATCAGTTCCTCCCCTCATGCCAGGGTAATAGGTGTAATCCTAGACTCCCATCTGTCCTTTCAGTCAGAATCCAATCGCTGTCCAAATCTTGTAGACTTCACCTCCACAACATCTCCAAGATACGCCCGTTTCTAAACTCGGAAACCACTAAGCAACTTATTCACTCCCTTGTTATCTCTCGCCTTGACTATTGTAACTTCCTCCTCATTGGCCTACCTTATCGCAGGCTATCCCCTCTTCAATCGATCATGAATGCTGCCGCCAGACTCATCCACCTTACTAACCGTTCTGTATCAACCACCCCTCTCTGCCAATCCCTCCACTGGCTTCCCGTTGCCCAATGGATAAAATTCAAAACATTAACAATAACATATAAAGCCATTTATAACTCTACCCCAAATTACATCACTGACCTTGTCTCCAAATATTACCCAAACCATACTCTCCACTCCTCACAAGACCTCCTGCTCTCTAGCTCCCTTGTCTCCTCCTCCCATGCTCGTCTCCAGGACTTCTCCAGAGCTTCCCCCATCCTCTGGAACTCTCTACCCCAATTTATCAGACTATCGCCTACTCTGCTCATTTTTAGGCAATCTCTGAAAACCTATCTCTTCAGGGAAGCCTATCCTGCCTTCAGCTAATAATGCAATCTTCTACTCCTCCTACCAGTCTATCTCCCACAGTTACTACCTTTTGTACCACTAACCCCTCCCTCCTAGATTGTAAGCTCCAATGTGCAGGGCCCTCCTATCCCTCTTGTATTGAACTGTATTGTTGCTGTATTGTCTCCCGTTATATTGTAAAGCACTGAGCAAACTGTTTGCGCTATATAAATCCTGTATAATAATAATAATAATACGCCATCCCCCGGGTAAAAAAAGTCGCCCAAACCCGGATAACCCAGGGATGGCGGCCCTTGCATGCCGGGGAAGCAAGAAGACAGCAATGTAACAAAGAAAAAACAGCTGAAAACAGAAAAACAAATAAATAGGAAAAGGGGGGAAGGAACTGGAAACAATGGTAATCACATCCACATAATAAGACATATACAGTAAATAACACATCCAGACAAAATAGCATTCACAAGAGATCACAAAGCCTATCCATGGAATTTTAGTCAACGAACTTTTGTTTCATCCAATCTCTCTACTTCTTCTCAGAACATTAATAAATTTAGGAAATCATGAAAAGGGAAAAGAAGACCTCCAGTGGATAGGATGATTGAACAATCTTCCAAGAAACATACCACTGAGCCAGCACCAATACATAGTTCCAACGGAGACTCCACAGTTATGGGGGGGTAATGTATATAGTGATGATCCTGTTGCATTTCATCTACTTCACATATTTCTAAGAACATGATTCCACTAAATCCGACCTCTCAGATTTCTGCAAATACCTCTAATACATCTAGGGAAGGTTTTTTAGAACAAATACAAATCCATCCCAATCTGGGCAAGGGTCACAAAAATTAGGGATTAAGCATTCTCATATACCAGAAAGAGAGGATGAGTTGAGAGTCATTAATCTTTCCAACTATGCTCTTTCTGAATATGAGACTACGGTTCTCACCAGAGGTATACGTTTCTGTCCTGATGCTAACATGGATAAATTTGAAGCCATCAAGATATACAACTATTTGCTAGAAAATTAATTTTAAAGACCATCTACACAAAAAATTCAATCAGCCAGTCTCTTGACACTCCTAACGTGCAAGCTGAGGCTATTTCCATGCTTTTATCATTGCTTGGAAGAGAATGATTTGGTTGACCTTATCGATTGCTTCGATATTGAAAAATTATTACAGGAATTTAACCCTCCAGACCGGGATGAAACAAGGTCTCCCTCTGTTAATACTAGCATTAGCAAAAATAAGAAAAAAATCGGACAAATTTCCTTCTTTGAGCTTAAACCCCAGTGTTGCAGCCTTTGCTAAACTAACTTATTGAAAATATACCCTTCACAGGGAAACATGTCCCCACAAGAAAAACAAGCATTGCAGGATCTGGCGGCCAATCCAGATATCACTTTATCTTTCTGATAAAGGAGGCAACATAGGGATCATGGATAATAAGCAATATCTATCCATGTGTTATAAAATTCTTCAAAATAAGGAATGATATCATTCCATACCTACTAAACTGATTCATAAATTTCAAGATGATTTCTATAAATTTATTGATTTAGCTTATCTTAACGGTGTCATCAGTCCCGGACTGGGACACAAAATAGGCCCAGGCATTTTAGACTGAGCAGCCAATTTCCAGGGGGTGGGGGGTTCAAGGGCATTTGCGGGGCAGTTGGTGATGGAATATTCATGGAGTCGGTCCTCCGCACTGTAATGTAAAGAAGCACTGTGATATAAAGGGGACTGCACTGTAAAGGGGCACTGTATTGATGCCCCTTTACAGCGCAGTCCCCTTTATATCAGAGTGCCCCTTTACATTACAGTGCCCCTAGAGATCTAACCATAGTGCCCCCTATATATTCAAAGAGATGGCCCAATCCAGCAAAGAGACATCCCCATATAGCAAAGAGACATCTCAATACACAAAGAGACATCCCAATCCACAAAGATACGGGATGTCACTGCTGGACAGGGATGTCCCTTCTTGGACTGGGCTGTCTCTTTGCTGGATTGGAATGTCTCTTTGCTGGGCAAAGAGACATCCTCATCCAACAAAGAGACATCCTCATCCAGCAAAGAGACAGCCCAATCCAGAAAATAGACAGTTCATCCAGCAAAGAGACATCCTGCCCAGCAAAGAGACAGCTCGTCCAGCAAAGAGACAGCTCTTCTAGCATAGAGACATCCTGCCCAGCAAATAGACAGCCTGTGCAGCAAAAAGACAGCCCCTCCAACAAAGTTACAGCCGTCCAGCAAAGAGACAGCCTGTCCAGCACAGAAACAGCTCAACCAGCAAAGAGACAGCCTGTCCAGCAAAGAGACAGCTCATCCAACAAAGAGACAGCCCATCCAGCAAAGAGACAGCCACATCCAGCAGAGACAGCCCATCCAACAAAGAGACAGCCATCCAGCAAAGAGACAGCCCATCCAATAAAGAGACAGCCATTCAGCAAAGAGACAACCTATCCAGCAAAGAGACAGACCATCCAGCAAAGAGACAGCCATCTAGCAAAGAGACAGCCCCATCCAGCAAAGAGACAGCCCGTCCAGTAAAGAGACAGGCCGTCCAGCAAAGAGACAGGCTGTCCAGCAAAGAGACAGCTGTCCAGCAAAGAGACAGCCCATCCAGCAAAGAGACAGCCGTCCAGCAAAGACACAGCTGTCCAGCAAAAAGACAGCCCATCCAGCAAAAAGACAGCCCATCTACCAAAGAGACAGCCATCCAGCAAAGAGACATCCCAACCAGCAAAGAGACAGCCACATCCAGCAAAGAGACAGCCCATCCAGCAAAGAGACAGGCCGTCCAGCAAAGAGACAGACTGTCCAGCAAAGAGACAGCCCTCCAGCAAAGAGACAGCCCATCCAGCAAAGAGACCGCCCCTTCTAGCAAAGAGACAGCCCAATCTACCGCTGCTACAGAGTTGTAACAGTGTGCCAGCCAGTGAAAGAGAGAGCCCACCTTTGTCCCTTCAGTGCAGTGGCCAGCTGAGGAGATGTCCCTGTGTCAGTGGCGTTTCCTGCTTGTCTTCTGGAGCTGTCACTGCCGCTCCTCCTGTCAACCCTGCTTTAGACATAGTCGCACAGCAGGAGGTGAGCAACAGCCATGGTCTGTATTAGCCTTGTCCAGACTGCGGATGCCACTTACCTCCCCCTGTGTGGCCTAGTCATCTTAAACCTGGCGGCCCCGACCTACCAGACAAATGCCCGGAGTACCCTATGGCCAGTCCAGCCTGGGTATCATCACCAAAACTCAATGGGAATTTATGAGAGTTAGTTTCCCCCACATTCCCACCTTCTACTCTTTACTTAAGGTACATAAAGATCCTAAAATACCCCCTGATAGACCAATAATTTCAGGAAATGGCTCACTAACTGAAAATCGAAGACCATATGTGACAAGTTTACCTACTTATGTGAAGAATACCATCCATTTACTCAAAGTAATTGATGGACTTCGAATTTCCTCCTTAGCCCTTTTAGTAGCTATTGACATTGAGGTGCTATATAGTGCCATACTGCATTCCAAAGAATTGGCCTGTATTAGACATATTCTCTCGCAAAAAGTTTGTAACAATTGGCGGTTTAATTAATTCATTGTGGAATCACTTGATTTTATTTTGTACCATAAAGTTTTTGCGTTTGATGGTTCCCACTTCCTCCAGGTACAGGGAGTAGCGATGGGTACTTGCTGTGCCTCATCCTACACCAATCTGTACCCTCATGGATACTAATGAATTGACCCCTTAAGTTGAATTAACTTTGTTATAGTATAGATACACTGATGATGTGTTCATGATATGTGAGGGCTCAGTTGTCGAGTTAAAAGAATTTTTGGATAAAATTGGTGTCAATGACCTTAACTTAAAGTTCACTATGTCTTTTGATAGTAAAACAATTTCTTTTCTGGATGTCCAGATTTATGAAAACGAAGATGGTACCTTAGACAGTGATCTTTATCGCAAGTCCACTGCAGGTAATACCATTTTACACGCTAACAGCTTTTATCCGAGCTCTCTTGTAAATTCCATTCCTTAAAGCCAATATGTACGCCTTAGACGTAACTGCTCGTATGATGAGTCCTTTGCGAAGGAAGCATATAAATTAAAGCCACGTCTTCTGGTAAGGGGATATTCCTCCACATGTCTTAAAAAGGCTTATAGGAAAACCATACATCTAGACAAAACACATCTAGACATACTTTAATCTATCTAACTACTAACAAAAAAGATAATAACCATGTTCGAATAATAACAAAATTTTCGAATCAATATATGCAATTTAGAAAAATTCTGCAAAAATATTGTCATCTTCTTACCATTGATCCCATGATCAATAAATTTATATCTGAAACTCCCAATTTTACTTTCAAACAAGCTAATTCTGTCAGGGACCATTTGATACACAGTGAATATAAATCACAAGGAAGTCAAGATCCTTGTAAATATCGAAGTACGTTTACATGCAGTGGATGAAATTATTGCCACTTCATGAATACCAACAAATCAGTCCTTTTACCCAGTGGGAAAAAGTTTATGCCTAAATATTATGGGAATTGCAAAACAAAAGGTGTAGTGTGTCTGCTAACCTGTGATTGCAATTGTTTCTATGTAGGAAAGACAAAATTGGAATTCTGGCGTCAGGAGTTTTCGCCATATTTCCAATATGAAGTCCAACAATGTTGAGGTACCTTTGAAACGTCATACAGCTGGTCTCCATGGGGGTATTTTTCCCAAGATTCAATTTTTAATTTTGGTCAGAATCCATCCTAGTCCATGAGGAGGCGATTGAAACAAGAGATTGCTTCAGAGTGAGCTTAAAAGGATTCATAGACTAAATGCCACAACTTTCTCTGGCCTTAATAAATCCATGTCTTTCAAGCCCTTTTGGAAGGCTTTGACTCAGGGTGTGAAAAGGATCTCTGATTTCACATTCATTCTTTATGGGTATTTTTGTGATATAAATTTCCCATTATAATATAGTTATTCATTGTTTTCCACTCAATATATAACAATTATGGGGTGTTTGCTGCACTAAAGTTTGTTTTTTCATTTTATTTCCATTTGAGGTTGTTCTTCTTGTTTATTTTGGATGTGTTATTTACTGTACATGTCTTATTATGTGGATGTGATTGCGATTGTTTCCAGTTCCTTCCCCCCTTTTTCCTATTTATGTGTTTTTTTGTTTTTCTGTTTTCAGCTACTTTGGTTTTTCTTTGTTACATTGCTGTCTTCTTGCTTCCCCGGCGTGCAAGGGCTGCCATCCTCAGGTTATCTGGGTTTGGGCGGCCTTTTTGACCCGTGGGATGGCATAGTGGCGTTTTCCATCAACAAGAGGCTTGGTTGTCCTCCTTCCTGCTGCGCATTCTCCAGATCTATTTGTGCATCAGCGGCGGTGTGACACGTGATGTCATCATGCCAATGCCGTGCGCAGTGACGTCGCGCACCTCATGGTCAGGGAGTGTCCACCGCGGACCGCCATGAGGCGATAGGCTGTTGTCCCCAGGTTAATCTGTAATGGACTATGATTGGTGCAAACCTAAGCCATCTGTTTGCTATATAAATGCCATCTTGTGGGTCCATAAGTTGCATGTGTAGGCAGTGGACAGGTCATCCATCTTTCTCTCCAACTTGGTAGGTCTCATTCTTTGGATACTTTGGGATTGACTTAGTGGCACGTTACTATTTCATTTTTTGAATGAATTATTTATTTGATTTTTATAGACTCAGCAATGTCAGAGAACCGTCCTTTTCATTAGGACTTTGACAACATACAATTATATAACTCTGAGTAGGATTTGCTACATCTCCATTCTCAGTAAGCATCTTATTTGTACCTATAAGAATGACATTGGTCTTTTTTCATTTTTAAGTGCACCATTACTTTTTGTCTTATCTTTTTTATTGCTCATTTATATACTTTCATAGAAATTATCATTTTGAACTGGGCATTCCTATCTGTTGCCCAAGTGGGGCTGTGAAGTGGTTTCTCTTGGAGGTGAGTGGGGCAGTGCCCTTTCCTCTTTTCCCTTCTTCCCCTCTTTATCTGTTTTGGAGGATCTTGGAAATATTGGCCACATCAACGTTATCTCTGGTATTAGCCTACCGGCGTTTTTTTCATGTTCTCTGCTCCTATGTTGGGCTATGTAATTGATATCTATATACTTGTGATTGTAACTCCCATTGGAGATGGAGATGTGACTATAATTATATATCCATTACAAAGTATCATGCTTGTTCAGGAATTTCAGAAGAAGAGAGTATTTTATGTCTCGCAACGTGTCAAGTACTTGCATGAATTGTTCTGTTTCTCTCACCCATGCACATATTGCAAAAGCTATTTAATGTATTAGCCATTTATTGAGTGTTCTTGTTCATTTTAATATTTTGTATAAATAAATCATGGTCTTTAAAAGTTTTTACTTATATAATGACTTTATTGGTTTTGTCTGTACCTTTAAAATCCCACAAAAAAGAGGGTTTTCCATATATGCCTAAATAAATATCTGTAACGTGTGGCATACATTTGTATTCAGCCCCCCTGAGTCAATACTTTGTAGAAGCACCTTTCACTGCAATTACAGTCTTTTTGGTTATGCCTCTACCAGCTTTGCACATCTAGAGTGAAATTGTTGCCCATTCTTTGCTAAATAGCTCAAGCTCTGTCAGATTGGACGGAGAACGTCTATGAACAGAACTTTTCAAGTCTTGCCACAGATTCTCAATTGGATTTAGGTCTGGACCATTCTAACACATGAATATGCTTTGCTCTAAACCATTCCATTGTAGCTCTGGTATGTTTAGGGTTATTGTCCTGCTAGAAGTTGAACCTCCACCCCAAATCTCAAATCTTTTGCAGACTCTAATAGGTTTTATTCTAAGATTGCTCTATATTTGGCTCCATCCATCTTCCCATCAAATCTGACCAGCTTCCCTCTCCCTGCTGAAGAAAACCATCCCCACATGATGCTACCACCACGTTTCATGGTTTCAGTGGTGTTGCCACTCATTCATAAAGGCCAGATTTGTAGAGAGCCCAACTAATAGTTGTCTTGTGGACAGATTCTCCCATCTGAGCTGTGGATCTCTACAGCTGCTCCAGAGTTACCATGGGTCTCTTGGCTGCTTCTCAGATTAATGGTGTCCTTGCCCGGCCTGTCAGTTTAGGTGGACAGCCATGTCTTGGTAGGTTTGCAGTTGTGCCATACTCTTTCCATTTTCAGATGATAGATTGAACAGTGTTCCGAGAGATGTTCAAAGCTTGGAATATTTTTTATAACCTAACCCTGCTTTAAATTTATCCACAACTTTATCCCAGACCTGTCTGGTGTGTTCCTTGGCCTTCATGATGTTGCTTGTTCATTAATGTTCTCTAACATACCTCTGAGGGCTTCACAGAACAACTGCATTTATACTGAGATTAAATTACACACAGGCGGACTCTATTTACTAATTAGGTGACCTCTGAAGGCAATTGGTTCCACTAGATTTTAGTTAGAGGTATCAGAGTAAAGAGGGATGAAAACAAATGCAGGCCACACTTTTCAGATATTTATTTGTAAAAAATGTTGAAAACCATTTATAATTGTTCCTCCACTTCACAATTATATGCCAGCTTGTGTTGGTCTATCACATAAAAGCCCAGTAAAATACATTTTAAGTTTTTGGTTGTAACATGACAAAATGTGGAAAATTTCAGGGGGTATACTTTTTTAAGGCACTGTATATCTCTTATCAATGAACCTATTAATCAATACTTCTGTTTTTTCTATCAAACTCTGCCTCAAAGTCATAAATGCGCCTGATTCTCATTAATTGGCCTCTGGGCAGCAACTCCTCCACTTTCAGAGTCTTAGTAGTGAAATAATCTGTACAGTCCTTTATGCAGGCCATAGACAGGCCATTTATCGGCCGGATTGTCAGCCGTTATACGAAAAATCGGTCCTTGCCACCATGGATGCTGCCACCAATGCTCACGAAAGAATGGGACAAGAAACCAGTTTGACAGAGACAGGGGAGCACACCATACAATGTGACAGCAATACGTATAGGGATCTGCACAGATCAAAAAATATAGAACTTGGTAATATTACACACACTGGGGGCGATTTAAACTGGAGCACGCAAAATCTGCTGCTGCACCTCTGCCCAGAAACCAATCAGCTTTGTAGTAAATCTCCCCCACAGTATATATATATATATATATATATATATACACTGTCAGGGACATTAAATCGTAAGCTCTTCTGGTGCAGAGTCATCTATACCATAATAATCATCTCGATCTATCATTATTCGGCACATGGTGGACCAAATACATTATGTTTTTATTTGGATACAAATGGATACATTTGTTGCAACCGCAAGACTTCTTATGAAAAAACTTTGCAAAACACAATGTTCTATTATCTAATCCTAACGGTAGGACAGACAGTCATGGGTGTTAATATATGGATTAATTTTCCTATAAAATATAATAGCTAGGACTGGACTTCCAGTTCATAGGAAAGATTCAGGGGAAAAAAAAAAAAAAAAAAAAAATATATATATATATATATATATATATATATATACACATACACACACATATACATGTGTGTGTGCATTTACTAGGGACTGTCATTTCATTTCTAGGACTGAGGAAATATCTATATAATAGATGGGACGGGAATGACAGTTTTTTCCAGGGAATAATGTAGCTAGGGCTCCTATTTTATTAATGGGCTTCAGTAAAAAGAATGCTGGCAACCTTGCAGGTCACGACTCATGCGCAGATTTTTTATCGGTAAAACAATTGGCCGATTTGCCCATCATTGCCGGGAAAATTGTCCGATCATCCAAATGGGCCACTAATTTTCCAACATGACTGCTAAAAAAAAAAAATCCAAAAAATCCAAAAATGGCCGACCAATTAACCCTCTAACAGTGCGAAAATCGGCCGATTTTTTTTTTTGGGACGATTTTCGACCCGTCTATGGTCGGCATTAGAGGTTTATTTGAGAATTTTAAGATTCTCCTTTTTCAGACTTTCCCTTTTCCTTCTTAGACCCTCCCTCCCTTAAGTCACCCACCCATCTTCACATTTAAGTTTCCCCACACATTACAATCCCCATGGTTTTTCCTTTTGAGATGTTTTTTTCTATCGTGCTATTATAGCAGTTTCAACAAAGTTACTGTTTATCCTAGGCATTACTCTAATCAAGGATACTCGGTACAACACTGTGTTTTCATGTAAGAACTTTGTAATTATTTGCCCTTCTGTATGTAAACATTTTGAAAAGTTTCTTGAATAAAAAGTTATTTGACTAAAAACTGACCTTTGGGGATCCCTTTTATCCACTGAAGATGATGGTTGCTTCTGGTAGGGCTATAGCTGTTGCTATTGGTGTCTTTGAAATACTGTAGGTTTTTATACAATTTCTCTTCATGTTTGAACACCTCCAAATCCAGGAAAATTTACCTGTTTAAAGTTCCATCTACCTGTACACTGTATGCCATATTTATTATGATTAACCTATTTTTAAAAAAATCTTCCAGTGTTTCCGTTGTTCCTTCTCAAATAATGAGAATATCATCAATGTACCTTTTGTACAACCTTAAGCACGGCCAATTCCTACTGTAAATTTCTTCCTGTTCCCACTTGTTTATAAATATGTTGGCGGCGCTTTGAGCATACTTCACACCTATTGCCATAACTTTGATTTGGTTGTAGCACTGAGTGTCATACTGGAATTATTATTATTTTCCATAGCCATTTTCAAGGCTTCAATGACAAATTCTACCTGAGCTCTTTTGAGTTCTGTCTGATTAGTTAGAGCGCACTGTACTGCATCAAGTCCATCCTTTTGCTTAATAGTAGCATACAGTGATTCAACATCTACTTTTGCTAAGATGCAATTTTCTTTCACAGATACTTCTTTTAAAAGAAGAGATTTTTACCATCCTTTAAATACGAGGGCCCTTTGCTAACTACTACCCTTAAAAAATTATCCAGGTATTCCCCTAATCTAGAAAAGAGGAAGTCCACTCTACATATTTTGAATTGAATTAAACAAACTCTAATGGAATCTAGCTTCTTACATGGCCTGTCCCAAATCTCCTCCCAACTGGGTATGTCTGCCAGCCATTTTTGTCCAAGGTTAGAGAGCACAGGAGTAGCGAGACAATAGGAGCTGATATAAATCAGAGGTTGGTTTCAAAAGGCAGTCCTGGAGTAGAGATCCAAGAGCAGATTGGGTCAAAGTGACGTGACTCTGAGGAAATTGAAACCTGAAGGCATGTGCAACCTGCAAGTATCTGAAACGATACTGAGAAGGGATGTTGTACTGTGCAACGGTTGTCAAAAGAGAGGAGGTGACCTCCCTTCACAGTATGAGCTTTGGATTTGATCTTATAATTTTGCCCAACCATGTGGGTCAGGGGGCAAGAAAAAGTGGGGCAGTAATGGGTTTTTCCATAAGGCGATGTTTGTGGAGACGGTAGTTAAGGATATGGGATTCAAACCTGGACCCCCAATTCCAGGCCTTAGGTGTAGTCTGCATGGATGGTGTCAAAAGGTATGAGGACGCTTTCCCTCAAAACAGGAGGAGCTGAAAGGCTTTGAGTAATTGTAAAATGGTCGCTGAATTATTAGTGTCAGGGTTTAGATACCACCATTAGTTTAACTAGTTGGGTGGCTCGAAAATATTTGTGGAGGTCTGGCATACATAGTCCCCATCGCAGAGCAGGCCTGGTCAATGTAGTACATTTATAACCTGGAGACTGAGGCCCCCACAGGATTGAGGAGAGAATCTGAGTTGAATGAAAAAGGATTTGGGGATTCACGGATGAGAAATCCGTAATAGTTTAGTAAATTTAGGTAATACTTTAATTTTAGGTAAATTTATGCAGCCCAAAAGATATCATCTCACATACTGTATCCACAATCATGGCCAGAAATATTGGCGCCCCTGCATTTCCATGATATAATGCACCACTTCGCCTAGAAAATTGTTGCAATTACAAGTAGAGCAGACAGAGGTGACTGACAGCCACCACTCTTTTCTCACACCGGCGGTGAGGACTCAGCGATCGTCATGTGATCACTAAGTTCTCACCTTTAGAGCAGACAGGGGACTGATGCTTCATCCACCTTGGGAAGTATGATTTCTTTTTTTTTTTAAATGTTTCCCATACTTCTCTTTTAATAGGTTCGTTGATCAGGGATATAGTGAAGAACAGCTGGAGAATACCAGGAGAAATGTGAAATCAATGGACAGAGAAAAGCTGTTGACAAATAATACACATCATAAATCATTACAAGACACAGCCTTCATAAACAGGATTTAAATAGGCAGTACAGGCAACACTGGCCAATACGAATGAGGGATGCAAAATTAGGAAAACTTCTGCTTAAAAAACTGAATTTTAATTTACTGCATAATCCCAGCTTTAAGAACAAAGATATTTCATTATATTTCTGATCCCTCAAAAAGTTGGTACATTTTTGGATAGGAAAGGTTTATACCAGGCCTTGAGATTTCCACTCGCCTGCTTGCCAATGGCGAGTGGAAATTATGGTGGCAGCGGGTGTGTGTCCCAGGGGCGCATTTGCCGCGAGGCAAACAGGCATTTGCCTACTGCGGCACTTTTTAGGGGGCAGCGCAGCGACGCCGCCCCCTCTCTTTCCCATGGAAGGGACACTTAGTACAGGGGCGGGATGCTGTGTCTTACCTGAGTCCGTGACTCCGTGTCCCAGTCCCACATCGATCCAGTCCACGAGGTGCTACTGGAGGAGGGGTAGGGAGGTTGTCAGCGGGTCTGGGGGTCTTAATTTCCCTGGATCGCAATGTGTGGGATGACATGTCGCCCATCATCTTGCCACACCTCCGGGATCACTCAACAGCCTATGGCAGCTTATCCCTCCCTCTGCAAGCTCCGCCTCCTCGCCGATGATTGGCCGTCAGAACTGTAGCTCAGGAAAGGCACACACGCGGCCAATCACCGGTGAGGAGGTGGCGCTTGGAGAGGAGGAGCCGAGCAGCAGCGCGAAGATCAAAGAAGTGAGAGAGCAACCGCCGCAAGGGAAGAGGAGAGCGGCCGGAAAAGGAAGACCGCTGACCCGTAAGTGTCTGTGCCGTGCAGATGGTGCTGCTGTTGCAGCCAGGTATGCTAGCTGTGGATGGGAGAGGGAGGGAGTGAGCCCAGGCTGGAGCAGGGATCAGCAAGGTAAGTATCATTGGTGTCAGCGGGAGGAATAGTGGCCCATCATTGTGTCACTGATACCAATGATGGGGCACTATTCCTCCCGCTAACAGCAATGATGGGGCACCATTTCCCCCCCACTGACACCAACGATGGGACACTATTCCTCCCCCCACTGACACCAACGATGGGGCACTATCCCCTCCCCCCAACGGACACCAATGATGGGGCACTATCCCCCCCCCCCGACACTGACACCAATGATGTACATGTGTCTGTACATGTATCTGTGTGTATGCATGTCTGTATGTGCCTGTGTGTGTGTACATGTGTCTGTGCGTGTATGTACATGCCTGTGTGTGTACAGGTGTCTGTTTGTGGCAGGTAACTCTTAAGGCCTGGCTAGTAGCTCAGGACTTGAAATTTTAAGCCCTGGTTTATACTATTCTATACTAAATTGGTGTAGGACATAGATAAGTTTATATTATATGACAGCACACATGTAACCCACATCTTGCAGTGCCCTTGTGGCCTTCAATATATGGGAGGAACTACTAAGAAGCTGACCGCAAGGTTTTAAAGCATATCAGTAACATAAAGAAAGGTTTTGGGAAACAGTGTGTCAAATCATTTTAGAACACACCATAATTGGGATCCCAATGGTTTGATTTTTTTTTTTTTTAATGGTATAGAACATCCTTTTTCAAGCAGGGTGCCTTATGTTTTTTTTCAGGGGTGCCTTGGCAAAACTCAGAAGTTCTCTATCAGTATATCACAGCACTCAAATATTTAATGTTATGGACACTTCACTTATTTATTCCATGTAATTATATGAATAGACACTTCACTTATTTATTTTATGTAATTATATGAAATTGATATTTTTTCCACTGATTTGTCTACTCATGAGTAGTTGATACATACAATGTTTATGCATGCATTTTGTATTATTTAGAGATCATGGCATATATTAATTGTTTTATCCACACCCTATCAAATTTTGTGAGGGCACATTTATTGGAAGTAAGTGCTTTTTTTGTTTTTGATATCAGTTTAAGGTGGTGCACACATTGAAGAGCTGCTGTCCTTTTGTTTGGTGCTCCTGGTTTTTGTTTTTTTAATGCCTTGGCAAAAATGCCTAAAGATTGCCCCAAAATGTCAATAGGCTGGCAAGTGGATCAAGTCTGGCCTTTTTACACAAAGCCACAGGTTTTTACTGTGCGGCACTGTGTGGGGCAGCAGCTGGTGTCCTAACAACCAATGACATCATACGTTGATAAAGAAGATATTGGGCACCAAAGCACATCCTTGTTTTCCCTTTCCCTTGGCCCTGTCAGAACCAGCCTAATGAGGGAGAGAAACAAAGAAGAGATAGATGCTGGAATACTAGTCAGTACCAATCTGCAAAGATAAAATTTGCTTTGTACAACATGTGTTGATGCCGTGACAAGTCTAGAGTAGTTTTTTGCATTTTAGAACAGGGTGCCTTGATAGTACTATTGAGCATTTTTAAAAAAAAAAAAAAAAAAAAAAAAAAAAGGGCTCTGGAAGTACCTGAGGCTTTATAAAAGGAGAGGAAGAGTAACAGGTGGTGACCAGGAATATACCCAAAGGAGATGGTGGAGATTGTTGTATAAAAGAGCATTTAGACCTTTCTTATGTAAATAAGGGATTATTTAAAATCTGGTGAGTGAGTACTTCAGAACATGTGTGACCATTTGAAGGATTATATATTCATTATATTCATTAAGAAGAGGTCTGTTACCGCACTTTTTAAGATTTATGGACTTTTATTGTGTGCGCGCGCACACTATGTGGCAATGTTGCACTTTATTTTGCACAATCATATTGATTGATCGATCAAATTTGTCATAGTACAAGGAATGGTGGGTTTGTAATTTTGTTAAGGAATTCGTATTTATTAGATTCATAATCATCTTAGGGATTCTATTTTTGCGCATAATTTTATATTATTTGAGATGGTTTTAATATTACAGAAATAGGTTTGTTACATGCACTGGTAAGCTGGATACTTCTGTCCTAACACTTACTTGAATACTTACTGGAAGTGCTGCACCCTTTACTCAATAACTGTGCTATTTTATATACAGGGTCACATTTTTGAGCAAAAGAGGGACAAAAAAAACCCCCACACTCTTAAAAAGGCTGGGGGGGGGGGGGGAGTAGGTAAACCAGTGTGACACCAAGAAGACATTCTTGCAATTTTTTCTTTAATCCATAGTTTAGGGTCACTTAAAGTGAAGATTACGTGGTCTTGTGGTACACGAGATGAGAGAGAGTGTAGATACAGGGTTTTATAGATTTTAAAAAAGTGTGTTTCCAAAAAGATTTGGCAGCTGGTTCTGAAAACACTGGCAAAGCAATCATCCACCATGACCAAACAGGAAAGCAAAGATCTTTAAATAAACAAACACTTTGTAGTATAATCATATCTGGATATATTTGTATTGTCATCCAAACACTGGAGCCAGCACTAATGTATTCAGTATTGTTTTTGTAATAGTCGCTGGATTTATAACATACACAGATACTGTTTCATAATCCCAAATGGTGATATGACTTTATTGCTGGTTTACACATTAAAGGTGACAAAAAGGGAAGGCATTTTCAAACAAAATAATGTAACAAAAATGTTACCATGAATTTCCCATATAAAAATACCACATTTATTGTCTTGATTGTGCACAGGTTTTCTGAAGAAAATAGTTTTCTCTTTTGACTAAAAAGAGGTTTCTCTTTAGTGCAGCTGAAATATCTGTAATCTAGATTACTCCTGAAGCAGCAGAATTTCTGTGTTGTCATGTACCCCTTGTAAAAGCAGTTCTCCATCATAGGATAAAATCTTCTTACGTTTGGCAGCTTTTAGAGTTCCAACCATGGCTTCAAATAAATTGGCACATTGGTCATCATTAAATAATACACCAAATTTTACTTTCACTTTCCCATCCTTGTCTGCAAATAAACAAAAGTTACATAAATTAGCATTACTGTGAAAGAGGATTTTCACTTCAGCAAAGAACAATCAGCTTCCATCTTCAGCTTGTTCAGTTAAAGCAGAACTAAAGTCTGCAATAATTACTTCTTGTTCAGTCTGAGATCCCTCACTGTTGCTGGTATCTTCTACCCTGCTTCAGCCTTTTTTACTTTAAAGAACATGTAAACCCAATATTTCATATTCCCGATATGTGCCTGCTGTACCTTGTACTCATATGAAAAAAGTATCCTGTTCTCTTTGCATTGCTTCCTTGGTGTGAAATCCCTGGTGTTCCTGCCAGTCCCTTGGCTTTCCAAGCTGTGCTGGGAACTTAGTGTGCTCTCCTACAATGATCAGACTTGTCCTGACGTGCCCCCCTGCACAGCCTTTCACTGGCAAGACCAGTGCGCTGCTGCTTCTCCTCCCCTTCTCCTCTTATTCAACTGAAAACAGAGGGAATATGATCACTTTATAGAAAAGAAAAAAAAAAAAAAAAGTGTTTATAATGTTTAAATATTTACACAAATGTTTTGTCTTTCATTTCTATTTTAATCACTTGAGCCCTGGAATGTTTTACCCTCTTCATGACCTAGGCCTTTTTTCCATTTATCACTGTGTTATTTTAACTGGTAATAGCGCAATCATGGAACGCTGTACCCAAATTAAATTTATATTTTTTCACACAAATAAAGTTTTCTTTTGGAGGTATTCAATCACCACTGGGTTTTTTTTAATCTTGATTATATAAACAAACAAAAAAAGTCCAAAAACTAAAAAAAACAAACAATTTTTTTCCCCTTTCTGCTGTAAAACATATGCATTAAGGAAAAAAAAATATAATCACATTTCTTCATAAATTTAGGCCAAAATCTACTACATGTCTTTTGGAAAACAAAATACCAATAAGTGTATATTGATTGGTTTGTGTGAAAGTTATTGAGTCTACAAACGATGGTAGACCGTGCCTTGCAAAAGTATTCATACTCCTTGAAATTTTCCACATTTTGTCATGTTACAACCAAAAACGTAAATGTATTTTATACGATAGACCAACACAAAGTGTTACATAATTGTGAAGTGGAAAGAAAATGATAAAATGGTTTTTAAATTTTTTTTACAAATAAAGATCTGAAAAGTGTGGTGTGCATTTGTATTCAGCCCCCTTTACTGTGATACCCTTAACTAAAATCTAGTGGAACCAAATGCCTTCAGAAGTCAACTAATTAGTAAATAGAGTTCACCTGTGTGTAATTTAATCTCAGTATAAATATAGTTGTTTTGTGAAGCCCTCAGAGGTTTGTTGGAGAACATTAGTGAACAAAAAGCATCATGAAGGCCAAGGAATACACCAGACCAGTCAGAGATAAAGTTGTGGAGAAGTTTAAAGCAGGGTTAGATTATACCAAGCTTTGAACATATCACAGAACACTGTTCAATCCATCATCCGAAAATGGAAAGAGTATGGCATAACTGCAAACCTACCAAGACATGGCTGTCCACCTAAACTGACAGGACGGGCAAGGAGAGCATTAAATCAGAGAAGCAGCCAAGAGGCCCATAGCAACTTTGGAAGAGCTGCAGAGGTCCACAGCTCAGATGTGGAAAACGATTCGTTATGCACTCCACAAATCTGGCCTTTATGGAAGAGTGGCAAGAAGAAAGCCATTGTTGAAAGAAAGCCATAAGAAGTCCTGTTTGCAGTATGTGAGAAGCCATGTGAGGGACACAGCAAACATGGAAGAAGGTGCTCTGGTCAGAGGAGACCAAAATGTAACTTTTTGGCCTAAAAGCAAAACACTACGTGTGGTGGAAAACTAACACTGCGCATCACCCTGAACACACCATCCCCACCGTGAAACGTGGTGGCAGCATCATGTTGTGGGGAAGCTTTTCTTCAGCATGAACAGGGAAGCTGGAGAGATTTGATGGGAAGATGGATGGAGCCAAATACAGAGCATTCTTAGAAGAAAACCTGTTAAGAGTTTGCAAAAGATTTGAGATTTGGGGTGGAGGTTCACCTTCCAGCAGGACAATGACCCTAAACATACCAGACCTGCAATGGAATGGTTTAGATTAAAGCATATTCATGTGTTAGAATGGCCTAGTCAAAGTCCAGACCTAAATCCAATTGTGAAAAGCAATTTTCAAGTCTTGCCACAGATGCTCAGACACTCTCCATCCAATCTGATAGAGCTTGAGCTATTTTTTTGCAAAGAAGAATGGGCAAACATTTCACTCTAGATGTGTGCAAAGCTGGTAGAGACATCCCCAAAAAAGACTTGCAGCTGTAATGGCAGTGAAAAGGTGGTTCTATAAAACTATTGACTCAGGGGAGCAGAATACAAATGCACACCACACTTTTCAGATATTTGTAAAAAATTTTGAAAACCAGTTATATTCCTTCCATTACACAATTATGTGCCACTTTGTGTTGGTCTATTACAAAAATACATTTACATTTTTGGTTGTAACATGACAAAATGTGGAACTGCTTTTGGTTTCTTCTCATGGTTTGCAGGGAGAAGAAACAAAGATCATTCCCTCTGTACTGAGCCCTGTATGGTTTGTCAAAAAAAGGCTCTGGGCTGTGATTGGACATAGCCGATCAGTTGGTCCTGGCCACGGACTCATTGGCCGGGACTTGCTGACAAAATCCTGCTGTGTCCAATCACAGTGGGAGTGGGCAGTCATCTTGAACCTGGAAATAGGCACAGGTATGTCGTCGAGTCTGTAGGAGCAGTCTGTCCGCAGTACAATGCCAGTGGTCCTAAAGCGGTAAACTGATGGGTTGTTTTACAAGGTGATTGTTATCAATCACTTTAAGACTTTAGTTCCGCTTTAAGCTTTGAAAATGAAAGGTAGAGGTAAATGGGTTGCCATGTACAGGCTGCTCCAGATTCTGGAAGCCCAGAGGAATGTCCCTCCCACCAGTCATTCATTCTTAAGGGCCCATTCATCCTATCCTGGTCAACTCTGGGGCATTAAATGCATGTTCGTTACGTGTGAGTTGCATTAGGGAAGCATTTACGTTCGAGCATTGCACTGAAATACATGTATTCTAGGAAGGTATGCCAAGTGCCAGTCAGAATAAATGTTTTAACGTATGTAAAACATTACCATGTGTTGTAATAATGTGCACGCTTGCATGAATGGGCCCTAATTGTAATGACATTCTGATTAATGTCTCATGAGACATAATAAATTGGAGGGGCATATGAGTGCTTCATTTTTCCTCATGTCAGAGGTCAGTATGAGGACTATGCAACTTTAATCTCTTGATACAGAGAGATCTAATCACTTGATGGCACTCACCCTATAAGGCCAAAGCTACTACAATTTTTTGCAGCTCAGGTATACTACTAAAATTACTAGGAGTAGCCAATGATAGCTAAACAGGACAAATGGCTCCCTATAGAACAATGCTGTAACAATAGCCATAGTAGCCCACACAGCTGCTATGGGGCCTTGGGTAGGAGATTACCTATTATTAGGGAGGCTGGTAAGGAAAACTAAACAGTTTCCAGTACAGACAGGCTGCCAGACCTCGGGATCGTAGCTAGTCACTGATCCCTCTCTGTGCAGTAAGAAGCTTTGCTGTCTTTGCAGTGTAGATTTGTTGCCCTTTGAACTCCTGCTAGAGACTGAAATAACCGAGAATGTCTAAAGCTGTAAAAAACCCTCAAAGTTTCTCCTCGGCTAAAACCTTATGGGGCAGCAATTATTATGTCCTTGATTTAGGTGTACTTTAAGGCAAGATCAATTCCAATTATTATCACAGTTGATACTGCTACATAGAAAGTCAACCTGGGAATCCCATCAAAATGTTGCTATAGGGCCCCATGCCATGGTGCATGCAGTAGTATCTTGTAGCAACCAGTTTCACATGATTAGGGCTTTGTGTGAATATGTCAAATTAATTGCCAATGTATGTTACTTTTATAGCTTGCACTATAGCCGGCCATTTATTTGATCTGCTTGGTATTTAATTTCTACTCTTAGCAATCTTAGTAGCATGAATGAGGTACTAAACTCTTGTATAGCTCTAGCCCAAGAAAGTGACTTCTGGCATGTAATTAATGTGCTGCAGTTTTTGGGGTACCTGGAATGCTATAGAAAGAACACATGACGTCCCAAGGCATTCAGATTGCTATTTATGCTAGTTGCCTGGAAACAATTAAATTCTGTTTTCCACATCTGCCATGAAGCTCAACTTTACCTTTTTCTTTGAGCAACGAAATAGCTGTGAGTGGTGGTACGTTGTGTTTTAAAAACAGCGGAAGTTCTGTTTTTTTTTCACAGGCATGTTAACAGCCCCTTTAACCACTTGCCCCTCCAGAGGATTTACACCCCCTTCCTGACCAGGACATTTCTTGTGATATGGCACTGCGTTACTTTAACTTACAATTGCACGGTCATGCAACGCTGCACCCAAATGAAAGTTACTGTATTTTTCGCTGTATAAAAAACGCACTTTCCCCAAAAAAAAATGTCTGTGCGTCTTATGAAGCGGCCGGCCCGGTATCCCCCCCCCCCCCATCGCCGTGTTAGAATATCGGGCCAGCCGCTCTGCTCTTCTATGCAGCAGAACCTGCTCCTTAGTCCTACCTGTGCTGTGTCCGCAGCCTCTGGTCGTCCCCTGTGCTGTGTCCGCAGCCTCTGGTCGTCCCCTGTGCTGTGTCCGCAGCCTCTGGTCGTCCCCTGTGCTGTGTCCGCAGCCTCTGGTCGTCCCCTGTGCTGTGTCCGCAGTCCATTGGTTCAGAATATTTTTTTTCTTGTTTTCCTCCTCTAAAAAACGTAGGTGTGTCTTATGGAGCGAAAAATACGATATGTCCTTTGACACTAATACAGTGATCAGTGCTAATAAAACGCACTGACAATGTACTAATGACACTGGGCAGGAAAGTGTTAACATCTAGAGCGATCAAAGGGGTTAACTGTGTGCTTTTCGATGCAAGCATACTGCTTTGTATTGCTCTGCTATGCAGGGGAGAGATCTGTTTTGTTTACATACAGACCTTTCCCCTGTCAGTGTTCCTCGGCGATCGCTGGGTGCCAGCGGAAAATCTCCAGCCAGGACCCGGTGATCGATAGCTGTAGCCGCCAATGGTGGCATGGGAAGGGCGGGGCGCACAACCCCTACCCAAAAATAACACACACACACGATTGTGCGCAGCCCTGTCGAAGGGAGCCTGGTGCCAGATGAAGGTCTACTTGCTATTCCTTTACAATATTTCAAATTTAGACTATTTGCTCTTTAGCTCTGACCATAGTAAATAAAAAACACACTAAACTATTTAAGTTGATGGGCTCTTATGCAGGTTTTAATAAAAATAGCTCACAAATGGGAGCATCTTCAGGAGCTATGGCCAGTATTCATCAAGTGTTACTCATATATTATCTACAATTCCTGTATATATTTTTTTATATTAAACAGATTTTCACAATATATTCACCTTTTGTGCCAAGACGATGGATCTGCTCCACCAAGAGTCTAACTTCATTGTCTACATTCATTATCAATCTGAAATAAAGAAGGAGTCATCTTTTAAATTAAATGGGATACCTTCATTTGATTTATACCAATACATTTTGAAATTTAGTATATGCTATATATGTTTCTTCTGTTAAAGTGTTACTAAACCCAGGACCCTGCATTCACTATACCTGGTCTCCCACAGTACACAGAACATGGAAGTGCAATTATTTTAGTAAATATAACCTGCTAAAATACCTTTTCTCATCAGCAGTCTTGTGACTTATCAGTTTCCAGCAGAGCACTGGTTAAAGCTTGTAGGAGGAATTTTAATTTTGCTCTAGAAGGATGTAGATCCCCTGATCTGTCTGGATAGCGCTGATTGGCCCTGTGCTGATCACATGCACTCTCTCTAGCAATACACACCAAACTGAGCATGTGCAGAGTGATGCCACATGATCTGTCTTATCAGGAGATAAGAGGGGAACACTGGAAGAAAGGGAGGATCAGAGAAGTCAGGATCAAACAGTATTTTTACACAATGCAGGAGATTAACCCCTTATGTTCCACAGTGATTAGAACAAGCATGCTTTACTGAATATAGAGACTGATTTTTACTGTTGTGGGTTTAGTAACATTTTAAGCTTACAAATAAGATTAAAGTAGAATAGGCAAAAACTTTTTTCCCCCAGTTTTGAATAGAATAAGGGAGGGTCATAACCCCTGTCAGTTTATTTTTTGCCATCTGTGTCCCTTTGGGGAGATTTACCTTTACTTCATGTCCCATAGCCATACAGGAAGTGAGGAAATTCCTGCAAATTAGGGGAATTCCTTGGGGACCCCCAGAGCTAGTGTCCCCATTAGAAAAGTCTCCCTCTATTAGTTTTCTGGGAGAAGCCAATATTTGGGCTTTTCCTTTACTTTCAATGAGAACAGTAACCAGGACAAATAGCGAGGGTGAATCTCCCTAACAGAGACAGACAGACAGACACCTCTCTCCACTCTATCCAAAACTATAAAAAAAAAAAAAAAAGTTTTGCCTTTAGTCATACTTTAAATCTAAATTCCATTCCCAGTCATATCCACAATTTATGTGCACTGGGAAATGCAAAGAAGAAGAATGTAGAGCAATATGGCACTTATCACTTGCATTACGGTCATGTCACACAAGCAACTTTGTAGCTCCTACAGAATCATTGTAATAGATGTTCGTGCACATGTGTGTTTTAATGGGAAACATTAATTACATACAATAAGAGGTCTGTGTATCCAAAAAGTTTCAACGATGTGTCACTGAGCCGCCAAGAAACTGACTGACTTTCTGCAGTATTTTGCGCTGGCTACGAAATTGCCAGCATTGGTTCATAATCATGTTATCCAATGCAGCTACTGATGTCCATGCCATATCAGTGATTTGTACTTGATTATGATGGTATTTTAGCTGTCTACAGTGGCAACTCTGCATGCAACAACAATTAACACAGAAAATAGAGATTTGTAGCAGCTACAAAGTTGCTTGTATAACAGTAGTTCTTAGCGGTCTATACTGTAGACACAGATATAGCCATGTGGTTGTGTGCCTATAAAGAACCGATAGCCGATACCAAAAAAGTATAAGCCAGAGTTGCTGGGAGCTCACAGTGAAGGTGCTCTCGGCATGCAACCTCAGGCCACCAAAGACACATATGTGCAGTGGCTGGGCGTTAAAGACCACTTTTCTTGCTGCCACATATATACATTATGAAGTCGGCAAAATGTAAAGAACTTAAAGCAGAGCTCCACCCAAAAGGGGAAGTACCACTTTAGGACTGCTCCCCTGCTCCCCATTGAGGATTAGCACCTTGGGGGGGGGAGCAGGTACCCAAATTTGACAGGTAACAGCTCCCACTTCCAGTCCAATCGCCTAGGCGATTGGAAACGGAAGGTGTGCTCCCTCCCTGTAGTCTTTTGGGACACGTGACAGGTCCTAGAAGACTATAGGGCCATTCCTGAAGCGCAGTGCTACTCGCGCATGTGCAGTGGGTACCCGGCTGTGAAGTTACAAGCTATCACAGCCGGGTGCCCACAGTGAAACGAGCTGTGGGACACACACCACAGGACTGAGGGACAGGTAAGTGGCTGTATTTTTTTTTTTTTTTAAAAGTCAGCAGCTACAGTTTTTGTAGCTGCTTACTTTTATTTGACAGGGTGAGTGGAACTCAGCTTTAAGAACCTAAAAAAGGTAATATATTGCAACTTACCATTACTTAGATGTGGTGACCTAATTCATCCACACCCCCCCCCCCTTACCATCAGCTGATAATCTTGCCAATAACACAATTCCTGTCCTAGGGTGACTACACTAAGGCTGGCCATACATTATACAATTTTCTTAAGATTTTTGGTTTAGATTTACCAAAAACCATATAATAGGAGGTCAAACCTAAACAACACTTTCAATTGTATCCAATTAGGCAGGCTCTTGCACTATATAGTTGAAGGTAAATCTAAAGGAAATTGGCCAGAAAATTGTATAGTGTATGGCTAGCCTCACTATACTGTATTTATGGAAAAGCAGCGTTGTCACCCTAGGCTGATCTTCTGATTTGGACTACAAAACACCTCCCCCTCTCCTATTCCCCACAAAAATAGAGCAGAGGGATTCTGTAGTCCTCCTAGAAAGCTGGAAACAATGTAATCAATAAGTTTATTAGCTCACAAGATTTCTGACAGGATCAACGAGTATTTTTTCTGCACTTAACAGATATAACAAAACACTTTCAACTGTATATTTAAATAGGAAACTAAACTCCTGAAAATATTCACCTACACCTTTCACTGATGCAGCAGTTATAGCCCTCGCCGACACCCTCCCCTGTGCCACTTCTGGGTGCCAGGTTTTCATCCTCTTGATTGACTGGCAGGAGTGGGGATGGGGTGACTTCATTCTGGTCATTCACACAGCAGTCCAGTCATTCTGGCACAGCTAGAGTGTGCTGGGTATGCAAACTGAGCTGCACGTGCGCATCTCAGTGTACATTTAAAGCAGAACCTCACGCTCTCAATCACCATTGATTATTTTTAATCCTTATGCTGCTAGCATTAGTAAATAGATGGGTAAATGATATACTTTCCGGTTTTAAAACCTTTCACATTTCTTCAGTTACTTCCTGGTTTCCATGCCTAGGCAAATTATGTCATACATCCCAGGAGTCTTCAGGAGGGGAGGAGGGATTTTATCAGCGAAGCACACCCTCCTGCCCGCATACCTGAGCTAAGGGCAGACGGCTTCCAGGAAGTAAACGCTACATGGTTTGTCTGCCCTTACATACAATGGCCACAGCCAGAAATACTAGGGGGTAGTGTTCAAAGTAATTTCTCAGCAAAATAAATCAGACACAGATGGATGGGTGAGTTTTAAAAAATGAATTAAAATGAGTTTAGTTTCTTGTGCTCAGATACAGTGTAGATCCACTTTAATTGAAGTCTGCAAGCAGGCAGGTGTTTGCTATTGCAGAAGAGACCTAGCATGTCTCTTCTGCAATTTACAGCTACCAGCTTTTACAAAATTAGGTTTAGTTCCACTTTAACAGACCACAATGGAGAAACTAAGAGAAGTCAGTTATTATTTAAATACAATCTAAGGGTCCATGCACACTGGTGTAAAAAACAAAACAAAAAAACAAAAAACAAAAACACCACCACACACAACAACCACACTTCACTTTCGTTTTCCATTTTTGAGAGCATTTTTCTGGCAAGATTAAAAACGCTAAGTGTGCATAGACCCTAAGAGAAAACAAAAAATAAATAAAAAACAATAATTAAGATTACCTTAATACCAAATTGATCAATAAGGGCCCATTCACATCTGCCCAGCTAAACATACACGTTGGTTTTCTGGTTAATGTACAGTGCATTAGGACCCAAAACCATGAATGCAGCATTTTTTGCAGCAGAAGGCACCAACTAACACATTGTGCTGCTGTGTAACACAAATTAATGAATTTGTGGAACTGATGGCACTACATCAATGTGCATAACACACACTAATCAGCAATGCAGTAACACACACAGTACCGTGGGGTGATTGTGTAAACAGGCCCCAAGAGGTCATGTGGTTTCAAGTGAACCTTCTACCAAACTAAACCGGTTTAGACTAAAATTTCTAAAGTACATTATTGAATAAAGTCACTACTTGTCCTGTCTGGGATTCTTATACTTATTATTTTTAACATAAAGCCATTGCGCAAATCTCAACTTTTTCTCAAGTCAAGACTCATTCTCTCCCCTAGGCTAAGCTCTCACCCCCCACCCCCCATTCCAGGTCTCTGACAGTCCTCAATGTTTACAAGACACTGTCAAAATCAATTTCATCTGAGATAATGAATAGAAGCCAGGAATATTATGACTAATAAGGAGATCAATAGTTACTATGCTTGACCTTTATTCCGTGGTGCAATAAAACATTCAAGAATATGTAAACCCAACATTTCATATTCCGGATGTGTTTGCTGTACTATGTACTTGCATGAAAAAGGTATCCTGTTCTCTTTGCATTACTTCCTTTGTGTGAAATCCCTGGTGTTCCTGACAGTCCTTCTGCTTTCCTATTAAAAGATGACCACACTAAGCAGGAGAGCACAGTGTGGTCAGTTCTCTAGCTGTGCCGGGAACTCAGCCTGTTCTCCTCCAATGATCAGACTTGTCTTGACACCCCCCCACACAGCCTTTCACTAGGAAGATCAGTGTGCTAGTAGGGAACACAAGGAGGCATCACTAAGTGTAGTAGTAAAAAAACAGCTTTAATAGACAGCAAATGTGCACTTGCATACATCCAAGAAAAGAGCGCTTGTATTAGCAATAGCATCAGTAAGAGGGATCGTCTGTACACCACAGGGAGAGGTCAGCAGTGGTTGGTAGCATAGATGGAAGAGCCGGGTGGCCACGGATGGACGGGCAGCCGAAACCACCACGGAATGCGGAACCAGAAGTGACATCAGGCTGCGGGATGAACCATTGCTTGGCGTTGCTTCCAGTCCTGCTTTCCGATGTCTGTCCATCCTGACATTTCCTCCTGCTGTGCAAACAATCCCTCTTACTGATGCTACTGCTAAAACAAGTGCTCGCTTCGTGGATTTAGGAAAGTGCACATTTGGCTGCCTAATTAAAGCTGTTTTTTTTTTTAATACTACACTTAGTGCCCCCTTCTATTCCCTACCGTCTTTTCAGAGATCAGTTCCTATCTCTTGGTAGTGCTGCCTGCTGTTAGACGTTCACTATGGACTTTATTGATCATTATGGACAAATATGAACTCATTTAGTCAATTTTGTATTACATGTTAGGTTTTATGTAAGTTTTATCAGAGGTAAATGTATTTTTGGGATTGTACCGTATATATTGTGTTTGATTTAAGATCCGTGTACTGCAGTTTCTCTTCCCCCAGCTCTTGTGCAACAGAGAGGGAATGTTATCACAATGCACAGTAATACATACAACACTGTGCGTGCTTTGCAGTGCCATTAATTCAGTACTGGACATTGCACGCATGCCACAGCGCACCACAATGCAGATGTAAATCATGCAAAGATTTCATGTAAAGAAAAATTTACAAGACTATTTAGTTTTAAAGCCCAACTCCAGGCAAAAAAATAAATAAAGTTTTCCCATGCAGTGGGGCTGTGTCCAGGGGCGAACAGAAAGTTTATCCTCTGCTCCAGCGGCAAAATGCACTCCCCCACAAACCAGCGGTGGACTGTTCTTGACAACCTCACAGCCACAGCAGATCTATGGGCTTGATGACGTCAGGAATAAATCAACCGCACAAGATCGCTAGACTGCAGGGAGCAGTGGGGTGGGAGCAGGAGCCAGAATGACCGGACTTGTAAGAGGAGGATCAGAGGATTAGGCAAGTATATCTCCTTTCAACCCCCATCCTAGACAAAAATGAGCAGTTAACCTTTGCAGTGGGGCTGTGACCAGAGTTGGGCTTTAAAAGCTAATTTTACCTTTTGCAAAAAAAACACAAATTAAAAAATACACCCATATTTGCATTAATTTCTATTTTATTGCATAAGAGTCTGCAAAGCACTGTAACCGCTATCAGTGATTTTTAGGTGAAATGCTAAGTCTCCTGCAGACTCATTTTAGCAGCTTGGCACCATGTTACACCCAGAATATGGCTCATGATAAAAAAAAAAAAAATAAAAATAAATAAAAACCCCCACACAACACAAAACAAAAACCCACAACAACATACAGAGCTTTCCTTCAAGTTGCGATGTTAGTCCTTTGTCTTCAATACAGTGAGCTGGTGACATGGAAAAAGAATGCACCTTTCCTCAACTTCCTCCTATTATAAATTACTCAGATTATGCCGATACAAGTAGGCAGGGATGTTGACTTTATACTGCCCAACGCCTGGGACATGTAGTTCGGGTGGGTAGTTTTTTTTTTCCTTTTTAACCTTTAGCCCTGCTGGGGGAAAGCAGCAGGGCTCACCAGTCAGGTGGAAGCATTCGGGCGGCAGCGCTGCCACCGATTGCTTCCACAGAGTGCCAGCCCCCCCCCCCCCCCCCCCCACCGTGTGAATTTCCCCCTGCATGACGTCTCCCAGGCTCCACTTGCCCATCTACAGGCCTGGGAGCAGCTCACAGCCGTCGGCTAATCATCCATGCCCCTCCCCTTCTTGTCCTGCCCCAGAAGTGATGTTATGATGTCACTTCCGGGTCCCCGTTGACAGGATTAAGATCTATTTGTATGGGAAAAAAATTATAAAAATTTCATATGGGTGCAGTGTTGCATGACAGCGCAATTGTCAAAGTGCGACAGCGCTGAAAGCTGAAAACTGACCTGGGCAGGAAGGGGGTACAAGTGCTCGGTAGGTAAGTGGTTAAGTCGCCATAAAGCCCCTTTTGTTTTTAAAAGCCCCAGACATTTCTAAAAGCACCTCAGAATTAAATAGGATTTTGGTAAAAATGTATTTATTTTTATCTGGACAAGTAGATTGTCATGAGGGACAAGTAGATTGTGACAATGATTTAGTCCCTGGACAAACAGTTTTTTTCAAAAAATGTCCACACCCCTGCAGTAGGTCTGCATGAGAGCCAGGAAACTAGCTTTTTCAGAAGGTTGTCAGCAATGGCAGACCTATATTTCTCTTATGGAAGATTTACTGTAAACCAGCACTCCAGCTACAAAAAAAAAAAAAAAAAAAACACAAGCAAACTTTTGCTTTTATGTATTATAAAGATTGTTATATGCAGTAGTAGCTGAATTCACAATCTTGCAACAAACAGCATTCTGGTCTTCTGCGATTTGGTGCTGGAATGTGGGTCCCATGTTCCGATCTGATGAGGTGGCCATGGGTCCTGCACTGACTGCACGTCTGCGAGAGCGGTGGCAAGAAGAAGCATTGCTTCGGCCGACCAGTCATCACAACCAGAACCAGGGAGGAAGAACGCAAAAGCCACAGATTAAAGTGGTAGAAAAATCCCGCTGGACACTTGTATTTAGAGGGAAGCTTATAATAAAGCATACCTGTAGGTACAAGGAATACCTTCTAAACATGCACCGCTTAGGAGATAATCAGTGCCACTGCAGCCAATGACATCACGGCACATGCGCTCCAAAGGAATGGCATACCCATGCAGTTCCTTCAGAGCCCTGCGCCACGGCTGAGACTCCCGCGCGCATGCTCGTGAGCGACGTCATCGCAGTTCAGCCAATCAAGTGGTCAGTGCCCGCAAACCTGGAAGAAAGACCAGTTGGCGGTGGAAGACCAGTTGGCGGTGGAAGACCAGTTGGCGGTCTGTTGGAGGGCTTCATTCTAAGCGTCAATTTTTACACAACGCTAACGCTTCAGTGTGAACAGCACTGTGTGCGGCCATGTGTATCATTTTCATAGGTGTTTGTGAAGCATTAAAAATGCTGCTTTCAACGCTAGTGTGAACTGAGCCCAAGGCAAGTCTTTCATAATGTGTTTTGTTTTGTTTTTTTTAAATGACACTAAACCCTATAAACGACGCCCGCCATTTTGGACTGTGCACACTCCCTGGGAGCATGCGACACTGATCGCTGTACGGGATCTCTGTGTGAGGTCCCGATCATGTGATCGCTGATTGGTCAATCAGTGATCACATGAATAGTAGTAAGCAAGATGTCACTTCTTACATCATTGCTTACTATGTGTGAAATCTGAATGATCACAGAGGTCACATGGTACAAGGCTATTCACAACAGCCTTGTGCCATGTGACAAGCTGTGACCAATCACAGCTCTCACCAGTATTTCTCAATGGCTGCAAGAATGCAGCCAGAGAGAAGGAGAAATGATTGCTTTTACAGCCTTTATGGGTGTAAAAGCAATCAGTGTAAAAAAATAAATATCTTCATCACCCTTCACAAGTAGTACAGTGTCACTATGGTGACACTGCACTGCTAGGGTGACAGAATGTTAAATAAATATGTAGAAAAATAATAATTTTTGGTTATAAACTAATTTAGGTTTTTTTTTTTTTTTTTTTTTACTAAAAAGATAACTGAATTGTGGCCAAGATTTATGAAGAAAGATTATTTATTTGCAAAATTTTATAAGAAAAACACTTCCAAAATTTTTGGACTTTCATCTATATAGCAAAAAAAAAATAAAAATCCCAGTGGTGAATAAATACCACCAAAATAAAAAGTTTCATCGGTTAAAAAAAAAAAAAAAGCTAAAAAAATTCATATAGGTATAGTGTTGTATGACCGCGCAATTATCATTCAAAGTGTGACAGCTCTGAAAGCTGAAAATTGGCCTGGGCAGGAAGGGGGTAAGTGTGTCTAGACATGAAGTGGTTTAAAAGGTATTCTCAACTCAGTAAGTGTCTTCTGTTGTTGCTAGTCTATTCCTCCTCCACATCCTTTTTTTTTTTTTTGCAAAAATTATGTACGTATGCTGTTCTGCACTTATACCTATAAGTATTTCATGGTAAGCATCTTCTCAGGACAATGCATTTGGAACTTTCATGGTTTCCAAAAATTTACTTTGTTAAAGTGGTACTAAACTTTTTTATTTAAATTGCTGACAGGTAGGGCTTTTATGACAGGAAAGACCCTATCGGTCTGTTCTGTCATGCATGCTCCTCCTGCTTGTCAGCTGTAAAGTACACTGAGCTGTTCAGGAGCATTATTGGCACCCAATGGCACATTATGACAGGTAAGTCTTTCATAATGTGCTAGTATTAGTATGCTGTGCACACTAGCACAACATGGCATTAGCCTGCAGGGGGTATGATTAAAACAAACAACACACAAAAACAAAAAAAAAAAAAATACCCGACTAACACCACAACTCATGCAGAGTCTACTACCGCTGTAGCAGAATCACAAAACTTTAGTATAAACATTTCCAGCAGTAATTTCTGACACGCAGTCATGGTATATCCATGAAGAAACCTATGCACTTTGGTATGACAAACACTTAGAAAAGCAGGAAGCTGCATTTGTGGAAGTTTTGAAAAGACATTTCCTTACACCCACTCCTTCCTGTTGACAGTTGTCAGGGCTTTTCACAGAAACCTCTCAGTTCACTAGCTGGGGATGGAACTGCTGTTTATATAACCAAACTTTCAAGGGGACCATCACAATGAAAAGTAAAGACACCTGGCAAAATGTTAAGAAATGACAATTCTTAATTGCAGGCTTCACCTTTCTTCTCTCCAATTACCTCGGTGAATTTCTAACCTGCCCCCCCACAATGACACACACGCTCCCCCCCCCCGGTCACATCAGGTGTGACTTGGCATGCGGCTTGCAATTCGTACCCTATTGTCGGCTATCAGAGCGGTCATATCGGTGCGGTTCCGACTTGGTGGGAGCCGCAACGATTTCTAAAGTAGTGCATGCACTACTTTTGGTGCTATTTGCATAGACATCTGTGTCAGGTTCATGTTGCCGTCTGTGCCCGCATTAGGGAGATTCACCCCCTTTATTTGTCCTGTTTACCATGATCACTAAGGGAAAAAAATCCTAAATTGTGGGGGTCAAAAGAAAAGGAATAGAGGGGGATTTTCCAATTGGGACACTAGTTCTTGTGACCCTGATAGAAAGCAGTGATTTCCCTCACTGGAGGGATTTCCTCTCACTTCCTGTTTTGGCTATGGGACAGGAAGTAAAGGGAAATCTCCTCAATGGGACACAGATGGCAAAAAAATGACAGGGGTTATAGCCCTCCCTTATTCTATCCAAAAGGAATAAAAAAAAAAAAAATCCCTTAGTTCAAACCTATATAAAAAAGGATGAACTGAGCATCATTCCACTAAGAACTTACAGATAGAGGGGTTTAGTGGAATTATGTAAAATGGGATTGTGTTAGTTCAATGAAACTACAGAATCCCCCATCAACACAAGTGATGTGAATGGAAGAATCCCCCCCACAGGGACATTATCTTCTGACAGCTGTACTCTCTGCTGTCAAAATACACTGATCAGCAGCTGAAGCCACTGATTGACAAATGTTTTCCAACATTTTCGTTGGGCAGAAGTCGATCTAATAATCAACTTGTGCTGAACAGTAGAGGCTACATATCCACTGAAATTCTGCTGGCTCCTGCTAAACCAGCTGAATTTTGATCCATCTATGGGCAGAACCATGTATGTATGTATGTATGTATGAATCTCTCTCTCTCTCTCTCTCTCTCTCTCTCTCTCATGTATGGACTGCATTGTTGTTTTTCTGGACTAAAGTGTATACAACAATATATGTAACTTTTCTCATCTGTTAGACAGATATTTAAAAGCATTTTGTTATACCTGTTCGATAAATACAAAAAAATCCAGTTATTCCCGTCAAAAATCCAGAGCTGAGTCTTGTACTCATTTTTATCTCAGATACTCTAATCAGACATCCCAGTTTCCTCTTTGGACTAAAAAGACCCCCCCCCTCCTGTAGTTTAGCAAACGACAACTGTGCAGGGCTGGCACCAATCCTTGTGGCTGTGTTCACTGGAACTGTCAGTTTCTTTTCATTTGCACACTTACAGTACACACTGAACATCACACAATAAAACCTACAGCAAACTGGTGTGAACAGGATTTAAAGGGATATACTTTTCATGCATTTTTGTTCGGCTTTTTAAACAACAAAAGGTACATCAAAAGCTGATCAGTGTTAAAGGGCCATAGGACTGGGGCAGACAGAATCTAGGAGCAACTGTGCATGGTAACCAGTCAAGGATTGTATACACCTGCATTGCTTTGTGAAGTGGATTGCTTTACGCAGATGCGATGCAGACGTGGGGAACAGGCATTCAGGAAATGATACTGCCGCCTCCAGAATTACTTTTTTTCTTTAATTTTTTTAACAGTCGAATTGGCTGTTTTAATAGAAATAGCGTGCTGCAACTGTGAGCCCAGCACTTGCTTCACAGTGCAGTCCCATTCACTTGAATATGTCATATTTGGTGGCAGTACTGGCCACTGAAAAAGTGACAGGGCAGATAATGTGTGCTGCTTGCCTGTGAGGTGTGTACACCACATCAGGCTGCCTTTGCAACAGTAAAGGGAAAGGGGGGGGGGGGGGTTTAAAAAGCTGTTTCAACCACCAATTTTTACCACTCCCCAACTGCAAGAGTAAACTATGCCTTACTAAACAAGCTGAAGCCGATTAGTTGCTAGGCACAGCTAGTCCAGATTCTGGCTGCTCCCTTTTTGATAAATTCCCTCTATTGTATTTTCATATTATATTGTTATTGGTAATTATAAAAGTGCCTACACTTTACATATATACATTGTATACTTTACATTGACACCAGTCCCTGTCCTCAAGGAGCTTACAAACAGGTCCCTAACTCACACATACACCTACAAGGACCAATTTAGACAGGAGCCAAGTAACCTACCAGCATGTCTTTGGCAGTGTTGAAGGAAACCAGAGAACCCAGAGGAAACCAACGCAGGCACAGGGAGAACATTTTTATTGTTTTGTTCCTAAACTGCCTATTATGCTCCAGACTCACTGAAGTCACGCAGACCTAAGGCTCTGTTGACAACCCTAGAGTTTTTATAGAGCCTTGTGATCAGAGGAGAAGGAATAATAAACAGACAGATTATTCAAGAGATCAGAGGGGTCTTTGTACAATATCTGGGCTGTAGGGGATTACCATGTTTCACTGATCTGCTATAGAATGGCAGTGTAAACATATGAGAAGCTTTTTCCTCTTTTCCAATCTTTGCAGCCACAGCTCTAGAAATGTTGTTAGATGTACATTTCAAACATCCTAAATATGGCAGAGCTAGGACCCATTCAATGCCAGCCCACTATCCAGAGTTCCCTTGGTGAAGCAGAACTCTGCAGATGAGACGTGTTGGAAACAGATGCAACTCATTTGGTGGTGGCATAGTACACATCACTTAAATGCTGTATACCCACTACACAGAAACACTGCCAAACCAAATAAATGGAATGCATTGTATACAGTGTCCAGCACAGCAGACCCTACTGGCAGAAAAGTTCCAGCTAGCCTCACTAATATTTTTCCTGCCTCTGTGGAATTACCAGTCCCAGTATTGTATACTTACGTTTCCTGCGTCTGCAAACCTACAAGTCCCAGCACACTGTGCATGCATTGCTCTAGGTCCCAAAGAGCCCTGCCAATATGTCCCCTGTCTTTCTTACAGCTTTTATCCTCCCAGTTATTTTGGGCTTGTAACCTTGCCATTGCCGCTACCTCCGTTCATGTTCCAACAAAAATACAATTCCCAGGACATTATACTTACATTTCCCAGACTCTAGAGAACTACAAATCCTAGCAAACTAGTTGTATTTATCACAGCACTGTACAATGATACTAGCCCTTTAAGGATCACCATATATGTTACAATCTAGCAATTAACTTTAGATGTATCAAATGTATGTAAAATAGGAGAACCTACCTATCCAATCAATTTGTATCCAATCAAGCAGGCCATTCCACTACATAGCTGTTGGTAAATCTAAAGAAGAATGTACATAGATGGTGGCCATACACGGAACAATAAATATATATATATATATATATATATATACACACACACACACACACACCTCTCTCTCTATCTATCCGTATTGCCATTCAATTTAGAGCTCATTTACACCAGATGCAATCAAATGTGTAAATACAGTATGAACACAAATGCAAGAAAAACAATTGTATTTCAATTCGCCTAGTTTAAACGTTTGTGGTGCTTTTATGCGCAAAATAAAAAAAAAAAAAAAAAAAAAAAAAAAAAAAAAAAAAAAAAAAAGGGGGGGGGGGGGGGGGGGGAAGCAGTACACCATTATGATTTTTGTTCACATGTAGATGTACCAGAATGCATGAAAACTGCATGTTAATGCAATTTGGTAAAAAATTAAAATAAATAAAAAATTATAAAATGTCTAAAAAAATAAGCACCACAAATACGACATAAAAGCGCTCTGAACTCCTTACAAATGCATGCAAATACATTTGCAAAACTGCAGACGAGGATTGCAATGTAAATGAGCCCTTATTGTCTGGAAGGGAAATGCAATCAAAAAGATCGATCATTGCACAATACACTTAACGACCAACTTTCCTACGATTCCATTTTTCCTTCCAGATCAATAATTACAATTTGGATTTCGTTTGAGCAGATTGTTACGTGTATGTCAACTATAAAAGCAGATTACAAATCAGACTGTAACATGTGTAGAGAGATTTAGAGCTACATGTCCCAACAGGCTGTACGTCTCCTTACTCTGGAGAACTACAAGTCCCAGGAGTCCCCACCAATGTCATCTGCCTCTATAGAATCTGATCATAGTAAACTTGCAGTTTCTCTTTTCTTAAGAGCATCCCCATTCAAAATCACACAGCTAAGCATATTTTAATGCCATTAAAAATATATATTCTATGAAATCTGCAACATACATAGAGCTCCATACACTATTTCATTCAGTGTTTTCCCTTGTTATCCCTCCTATACAACAATAGACACACTTTTTTCATTTTTTTTTTTATCAAACCATAAGCCTAAGCAAAGCTAGCCATGCAGATGCAGCCATGTTTTGGGGGATGATCTGTCATTGATCGCTCCATATATAGACATACCCCAGGCTATCCTGCACATACCGATGACATGGACTCACCGTCCCTTGGCAAGAACTCCTGAGTCCAGACACAAGCCTGATCCCCATGTGCAGTCCTGATGTATGGGGACTTACCTTGCACTCACCTAGTAAGTTTGTTCCTCTGATCTTTAGGCGGCTTCAGCAACAGGAAGCCCAGACAACCTGAACTGGCTGCAGATCGATTGAAGAAAGCAAAGGAGGAAGAGAAATTCTTTGTGTAGGATGGAGTTAAAGGGCCGCCTCGATGGGGAGAACCTATGAGAAGAAAGGCAGGCGGTGGGAGGGAGGAGCCAGCGGTGACAGCATTGTGCTGAGAACAAGGTAACCTGGAATACATGGAAGCTGATATACAGAGCAGTGCCGCTTCCATGGGAGCCCAGCCCACTACACTTTACTGTACATTCTCTGCAGTCTCACCTCCCTCTATACATCCTATTCCTGTACAACAACCTTCAACTGAACGGCGGAGCTGAGGGCAGGAGGCAGGACAGCTCTGGACAGAACATGGAACCTGCCCCAGGAAACTTTTCGAATTAACCAGCAATTTAATGGTTGCTAGGAGGCAGGGCGGTCCTAGCAACCAATCGCAAGCTGATAACAGGAAACGTTGTGCAGCTCTGTCCATTCCTTCAGAACTGTCAGCTCTAGACCTGCTGTGCAAATTAGGACAGGGAAGATGGCTATATCACAGCTGTGAATGAAGGGGGGCTGAGGATAGGAATATGAAGAGGGGGTCATGTGAAGGGGGCTGAGGAAAGGAAAATGAAGAAGGGGTGATGTGAAAAGGGGCTGAAAACAGGAATATGAAGAGGGGGTGATGTGAAGGGTTGCTGAGGATAGGAATATGAAGAGGAGGGGATGTGAAGGGGGGCTGAGGACAGGCATATGAAGAGGGGGTGATGTGAATGGGGGCTGAGGATAGCAGTATGAGGAGGGGGTGATGTGAAGGGGGCTGAGGACAAGAAAAAAAAGAAGGGGTGATGTGAAGGGGGGCTGAGGACTGGAATATGAAGAGGGGGTGATGTGAAGGGGGCTGAAGACAGTATTATGAAGAAGGGGTGATGTAAAGGGGGGCTAAGGAAAGGAATATGAAGAGGGGGTGATGTGAAGGGAGGCTGAGGATAGGAATATGAAAAAGGGGTGATCTGAAGGGGGTTGAGTCACTGAGGATAGGAATATGAAGAGGAGGGGATGTGAAGGAGGGCTGATGATAGGAATATGAAGAGGAGGGGATGTGAAGAGGGGCTGAAGATAGGAATATGAAGAGGAGGAGTTGTGAAGGGGGGCTGAGGTCAAGCATATAAACAGGAGGTGATATGAAGGTGGCTGAGGACAGAAGTTTAAAGAGGGGGTGATGTGAAAGGGGGCTAAGGACAGGAATATGAAGAGGGGTGATGTGAAGGGAGGCTGATAGGAATATGAAAAGTGTGTGATGTAAAGGGGGCTGAGGACAGCAATATGAAGAAGTGATGATGTGAAGGGGGGCTGTGGAAAGGAATATGAAGAGGGGGTGATGTGTAGGGGGGCTGAGGATAACAGTTTGAAGAGGAGGGGATTAGATGGGGGCTGAGGACTGGAATATGAAGAGGGGGTGATGTGAAGGGGGCTGAAGACCGGAATATGAAGAAGGGGTGATGTAAAGGGGGCTGAGGAGAGGAATATGAAGAGGGGGTCATGTGAAGGGGGCTATGGATAGGAATATGAAGAGGAGGGGATGTGAAAGAGGGCTGAGGACAGGAATATGAAGAGGGGGTGATGTGAATGGGGGGCTGAGGACAGGAATATTGCTCACACATAACTTGGATATATGTGGAATTACACCTCAAAATACTGTACATTATGCTGCTTCACTTCCTCAGTTTCAGAGGACCTGAAATGCCAGGATAGCACAACTCCCCCTCCCAAATGACCCCTTTTCGGAAAGATGGAAGATTTTATTTTTTGCCACAAGTTTCTGAAAACTTAAAAAAAAAAATTATACACAATGTTGTCAATTAAAATTATATATTGCTCACATGTCATGGATATATGTGGAATTATACCTCAAAATACAATTTGCTTCTTCTCCTGAGTATGGGGATACCACATGTGTGAGACATTTTTGGAGCCTAGCTGCATACGGGCTCGAAAAGCAATGACCACCATCAGGATTTCAAAGCATGTAATTTCCTCATTTCATTTTCTGACTACCTATCACAGTTTCAGAGGCTGTAAATGCCAGGATAGCACAGCCTCCCTGAAAGGGTTAATAGTTAACTAACTTTTTCTTTGTGCCTACTAACTGGTTTATTTTCTTCCTGTGGGATTGAAATGCCGTTATCTATGCACACACTTCTTATCTGAGAAATTGCAGAAGTTTACTACTCTGTTTCATTTTTGTTATGACTAGCCATAGAGTAGTTTACTAAAATCTCTATATCTCTTTACTGTATTCTGATTGGTGCTTTATGGAAACTGCCTGAAATATGTAGTGTTATCATTTATTACTTAAGGCCTGATCAATAATAAAGAAGTTGAATTCTGCCTCACACATCTAGGTATTTGTGTCGCATTGTTCCCAAAGTACTTTAAACTATATTTTATCGTATGGAGAAGTGGGTCCTAAATTGATATTCCTAACACACCCCTCCCAAATGATCCCTTTTAGGAAAGTAGACACCCCAAGCTATTTGCTGAGAGGCATGCTGGGTCCATGGAAGATTTCATTTTTGCCACAGGTTTTTGGACAATTACACAAAGTTGTACAAAACCCCCCAAATGACCCCTTGTTGGAAGTAGACACCCCAAGGAATTTGCTGAAAGGGTTGAGCCCATGGAAGATTTTATGTTTTTCCACAAAACTTTTTAGAAAATTATAAAACTATTTTTTTTTTACACAACGTGGTCACTTAAATGATATGCAGTGACGGAAATAAGTATTTGAGCCCCTGCTGATTCTGAATGTTTGCCCGCTCACAAAGAAATAATCAGTCTAAAAATCGAATGGTAGGTGTATTGTAACACTGAGAGACAGAATAGTAACACAAAATTCAAAAGAAATGCAAATCTAACAAATGGTGCACTGATTTGCATGTTCATGAGGAAAATAAGTATTTGATCCCCTATCATTCAGCAGGATTTCTTGCTACCAGGTGTCTTTCATACAGGTAATAAAATGAGATTAGAAGCAGTCTCTTAAAGGGAGTGCTGCTAATCCCATTTTGTTACCTGTATAAAAGACACCTGTCCACAGGAGCAATCAATCAGATTACAAACTCTCCACCATGGCAAAGACCAAAGATTTGTCCAAGGATGTCAGGGACAAGATTGTAGACCTACACAAGGCTGGACTGGGCTACAAAACTATCGCCAAGCAGCTTGGTGAGAAGGTGACAACAGTTGGTACAATCATTCGCAAATAGAAGAAACACAAAACAACTGTCAGTCTCCCTAGGTCTGGTGCGCCATGCAAGATCTCACCTCGTGGAGTGTCAATGATCATGAGAACAGTGAGGAATCATCCAAGAAATATACGTGAGGATCTTGTTAATGATCACAAGGCAGCTGGGACCACTGTCACCAAGAAAACAATTGGTAACACACTACGCCAACAAGGATTGAAATCCTGCAGTGCCCGCAAGGTCCCTCTGCTCAAGAAAGCACATGTCCAGGCCCATCTGAAGTTTGCCACTGAACATCTGAATGATGCAGAGGAGAACTGGTTAAAAGTGGTGTAGTCAGATGAGACCAAAATCGAGCTCTTTGGCATCAACTCAACTCGCCGTGTTTGAAGGAGGAGGAATACTGCCTATGACCCCAAGAACACCATCCCAACTGTCAAACACGGTGGTGGAAACATTCTGCTTTGGGGGTGTTTTTCTGCTAAGGGGACAGGAAACTGCACCGCATCAAAGGGACAATGGACAGGGCAATGTACCGTCAAATCTTGGGTGAGAACCTTCTTCCCTTAGCCAGGGCATTGAAAATGGGTCATGGATGGGTGTTCCAGCATGACAATGACCCAAAACACAGGGCCAAGGCAACAAAGGAGTGGCTCAAGAAGAAGCACATTAACCACTAGGGGACCGCCCGCAGTACATATACTGCTACAAGGCGGCCCCTGTGTGCAGGATCACGTATATAAGCATGATCCTGCATTCCGGGGTAGGAGGCGCGCGCACTGATCGTGACTGCGGGTGTCAATCACCGGGTCCCGGCGTGTGATTACCCACCAGAACCCGGCGATCGCCAGCAAACAATGACGGGGAGGAAGGCTGCATTGTTTTCAGTTGAGCTCTCCTCCCTGTCAATTTTCAGCACACTGTTCCGGGATCGCTGAACTCAGCCTTCCGAAACAGTGTGTAACAGAGAGGTACACACCCCCACCCAGTAGTGAAACACTCCCCTCACACAATTAACCCTTTGATTGTCTCCGAAAGTTAACCCCTTCCTCCCCAGTGCCATTAGTACAGTGTCAGTGGGTTTTTTTTGCACTGATCACTATATTAGTGCCACTGGAGATATCAATGACCCAAAGTCAGTCCCCCCCCCCAGTGTCAGAATGTCCGCCGCAGTCCTGCCATAAGTCGCTGATTGTAGCCATAAGTAGCTGATCGCCACTATTATTAGTATTAAAAAATCCAGTATCTATACCGCCATTTGTAAACACTATAACTTTCACGTAAACCAATTAATTTACACTTATTGGGATTTTTTTTTAGCAAAGACATGTCGCAGAATACATTTTGGATGAAATTTATGATGAAATTTGATTTTTAAATTTTTTTACTGGACATGTTTTATAGCAAAAAGTCCAAAATATTGTTTTTTTTTCTCAAAATTGTCGGGCTTTTTTTTATAGCGCAAAAAATAAAAAACATACAGGCGATCAAATACCACTGAAAGAAAGCCCAATTTGTGGGTAAAAAAGGATGTAAATTTCATTTTGGTGCAGCATTGCATGACCGCGCAATTGTCAGTTAAATTGACGCAGTGCCATAACACAAACCGCTTATGTAATCGCTTCCTGACCACCCTATAGCAGAAATACTGCTACAGGGTAGCACAGGTGCACAAAATCACATATATATATGTGATCCGGGCTTCCGTAGTTTTCACGCCCCTCCCAGATGGCGTCAGATTGCCCGTCAGTACACCAGTAATCACATTTAACCCCTTGATTGCCAGGAACACGCTCATACACAATAAACCTCCATTGCTAGTATAGTGTCTGAACGGATCAATACCTTTAATCAGGTCAGCACTATACCAGCGTTCACATTAGTATAGTGTCCCCAGAAATGCAGCGTTAGCGGGATCAGCCCCAGCACCTGCGTTTAGCCCCTATGCTTACCCACCCTCCCTTCTCCCCCAGCAAGTGCAGTGGCAGTAGGTCACTGTCACTTGATACATTGCACACAAAACCGCAGTGTTCGCAGAATCAGGCCTGATCTCTGTTAGCACTTGCCGGTAAATTTTGATGACTCTCATATGCAGCAGAGAGCCAGTACTAGTGCCGCTCTACCTTTTGGTGAACTGGCGAGCACCAGCAGCCTAGTACATCCTGATCTTTCACATACCTCTTAGATTGTTAGCTCCCAGGATCAGGCCCTCCTAACCCTCTTGTATTGAACTGTATTGTTGCTGTATTGTCTCCCTTTATATTGTAAAGGGCTAAGCAAACTGTTGGCGCTATATAAATCCTGTATTGTAATAATAATATTACCTGCACTGCAGTATCACTTGGTGACGTTGTGAGTCCCATAAGTGCAGTACAAGCTGGTGCAGTGGCGAGGACAAGTATTTTCCCGCAACCACCAAGAATTTGCACACAGACCTGTAGAGCCCCTAGTATCCTTCCTGATGTGCTTGCAAATCCCAATTGGCAGCCCACAAATTCTGCAGCACCCATACTTCCCCCATTCACTGCCCAACCTGGAATTCAGGTGGAAATAGCAAATTTAACTTCTCCCCTTGATTTTTTGGAGCTGTTTTTCATGGAAAATCTGTATGCATTGATTGTGGATCAAAGCATTTTATATGCACAACAATGTATCGCCGCCAACCCAAATTCAAACCTTGCCAGACCATTCGCATGGAAACTCATTACAGTTTCCGAATTTATATTTTTTTGGGGCCTAACCCTCAACATGGGCATTACTAAAAAAATTAATTGCGATTCATCATATGCCCATGTACTCTGCTGCAATGGCCAGGCGTAGATATGAAAGTATAATGCATTTTATGCTTTTCAATACATTCTGTCGTACTCGAGGTGACCCTGAATTTGACCGGCTACACAAAATTCAGCCCTCGTAAATCACCTTAACCAAAAATTTGTAGATGTCTATACTCCCCAGCAAAAAATCTGCGTTGATGTGTCCCTCATTAATTTTTCTGGCCGCCGTGCATTCAAACAATTTCTCCCCAGCAAGCGTGTCAAGATGTAGAAGACCTGTGAGAGGACAACAGGCTATACTTATACGTTTCGGATTTACGAGGGAAAATATAGTCACGTGGTGCCCCCCAGATGCCCAGACTACATGGGGAGTAGTGGCAAGATAGTTTGGGACTTGGTGTCATCCTTTTTCCATATGGGGTACCACTTATACGTGGACTATTTTTATTCAAGTGTGCCACTATTTTGTACAATCTTGGAACTGGTGCATGTGGCACCGTGTGACCTAATGTGTGCCCACCATGGGGTGGGGTGGATGCAGAGCAGTATATTTTAATGGTGGGCATACCACACATTTTTTTTTTTTGGCAGATATTTCTTCTCTTTTTTTCATTCAGTCCACAGGCTGCATAAAAAAAAAAGAACATAGCATATATACCCAACAAGGACAAGTAACATACCGGTACATCACTGGACTTTGAATGGTTATACCAGGATGATGCCTACAGCTGCAGGCATCATCGTGGTATCATTTTTTTCAGCTGGCTTTCATGTAAAAGCAATCCTAGTGGCTAATTAGCTGCAGAATTGCTTTTACAAGCAGCGGGACACAATGCCCTCCCTCCCCCGCTGCCTTCCACAGCTTTCTTGGGCAGTCCCGTGCCACTGGGGGAACCTGAGAATGCAGTCAGTGTTTCTGCCAGCTGATCATAGAGCTGATTGGAGACCAGAATGGTGCCAATCATCTCTATAGCCTAAGAAATCAGAAACTACGAGCATTTCATCACTTCAGTTTCGCAGGATATAAACAGCACCATTTGTAAATTGGGAAAGCATCTGATCATACCGATCTTGGTTTGATTAGATAATGTAAGGGCAGAGGAGATATCTAGAGTCTGATAGAACCCAGATTTCTCAAAAAAGAATATATGACAATTCCCATTGAAGTTATAGAGGATATTTGCATTACCTGTAATAGCATTAAAAGTGATAAAAAAAAAAAATTAAAGGGACAGTGTAAAAATAATTAAAAAAGTAAAAATAACTAAACAAGTAAAAATAACGTTAAAAAAAAAGTACCCTTGCCCCCCCTGCGCACGCGCGCACCTGCGTTTGTGAGCGTTGACCCTGTGCCAGTATGGAAACAGCAGTTTGCATGTGAGTTATCAACACGAACGGCAGATCAGGGCAGTAACACTAGACCTCCTCTGTAAATATAAAATGGTAGCTTGTAAAGGCTTTTAAAACGTTGTCTATGGATATTAAAATGTATGCAGTTTGTCGCCAGTGAACGGGGTATGCGCAGTTTTAAAGCATGTCATGTTTGGTATCTATTTACTCGGCATACCATCATCTTTTATATTTTACCAAATAATTGGCCAATATATTGTGTTTGTGCATTAAAAGTAAAAAAAAGTGTATTTTTTAAAAATAATTGCGTTTTAAAAATCGCTGCGTGAGTACTATGTGACATAAAAAATTGAAGCACCCACCATTTTAGGGTGTTTGCTTTAAAAAAAATATAATGTTTGGGGTTTAAATTAATTTCCTAGCAAAATACAGATTTTTTTCATGTGAACAAAAAGTGTCAAAAAAAGGCTTGGTCTTCAGGTGGTTAGAAGAGTGAATAATGTGTGGCATAAACTTCTAATGCTGGGTATAAAATGCCCCCACCCCCCAAAACAACCCCTTTTTGGAAAGTAGACACCCTAAACTATTTGCTGAGAGGCATGTTGAATCAATAGAAGAATTTATTTTTTTACCACAAGTTTTTGGATATTGACAAACAAAAATGTTTTTATTTTTTTTTTACAAAAAATTGTCACCTAAATGATTTATTGCTCACACATGCCATGGGTGTATGTGGAATTACTCCCCAAAATACATTCTGCTACTTCTCCCGAGTATGGGGGTACCACATATGAGAGACGTTTTGGCAGTCTAGCCAAGTACAGGACCGCAAAATCCAATAAGCACCTTCAGGCTTTTAAATGGCTTTATTTCCTCATTACACTTCCTGACTACCATTCACAGTTTCGGAGGCCCTGAAATGCCAGGATAGCACCAAACCCCCTCAAATGACCAGTTTTTGGAAAGTAGACACACCAATAAATTTGATAAGAAACATGTTGAATATTTTGCAGATCTTGTTTTTTGCCACAAGTTTTTGGAAAATGAAGAATAAAAACAAAAACATATTTTTTCTTTTCTTTTTTTATATTTTAAAACCTTGTGAGAAAAAATGAGATCTACAAAATACTCACCATGCCTCTTTTTAAATTCCTTGGGGTGTCTACTTTCCAAAAAGGGGTCATTTGGGGGGGTTTGGTGCTATCCTCGCTTTTTTAGGGCCTTCGAACTGTGATAGGTAGTGAGGAAGTTACACACCTTTAGGCTTTCAAAGTGGTCATTGGATTTCAGGCTCCTGTATTTGGCTAGGCTCCCAAAAAGTCTCACACATGTGGTATCCCCATACTCGGTAGAAGTAGCAGAATGAATTTTAGGGTGTAAATCCACATATACCCATGGCTTGTGTGAGAAATATATCATTTAAATGACAACTTTGTGTAAAAAAGTTTTTGTCATTTTCCAGAAACGTGTGGAAAAAAAATAAATCTTCCATGGACTCAATATGCCTCTCAGCAGATAGCTTAGGGTGTCTACTTTCCGAAAAGAGGTCATTTAGGGTGTTTTTACTATCCTGGCATTTTAGCACCTCAAGAAATGTGATGAGCAGTCAGAAAGTAAAAGCTGTGTAAATTTCATTATCTATACCACAGTTTGTAGATGTTATAACTTTCACATAAAACAATCAATATACACTTATTGGGATTTTTTTTAGCTAAAAACATGTAGCAGAATACATTTTGGCCTAAATTTATGACGAAATTTTTGTTTTTTTGGACATTTTTTATGACAGAAATGAGAAAATATTGTTTTTTAAAAAAAAAAAATTCTCAAAATTATTTTGTTTATAGTGCCAAAAATAAAAAGCGCACAGCTGATCAAATACCACCAAAAGAAAGCTCTATTTGTGTGAAAAAAAGGACATAAATTTAATTTATGTACCGTATTGCATGACCGTGCAATTGTCAGTTAAACTAGTGCAGTGCTGTATAGCAAAAAAATGGCGTAAATTGCAGTATCTATACCATAGTTTGTAGACGCTATAACTTTCACACAAAGCAATCAATATACACTTATTGGGATTTTTTTTTACCAAAGACTTGTAGCAGAATACATTTTGGTCTAAATTTATAACTAACTTTGAGTTTACTATATATGTGTTATAGCTGAAAGTAAAAAATATAGTTTTTCTTCAAAATTTTTGGTCTTTTTTTGTTTATAGCGCAAAAAATAAAAAGCGCACAGGTGATCAAATACCACTGAAAGAAAGCTATATTTGTGTGAAAAAAAGAACGTAAAATTAACCCCATCACGCCCAAGGGCAAAACAAATCTAAATGCCTAAGCACAATTCTGCAACGTTGACATGTGTTAGTAAAACCGTACATATCATCACAAGTACTTTGTACATCCGGGTGGATTATACCTTGATGTTTTCAGGACAAATTGGGCTTTCATTTGGTGGTAAATGGTAATGGATAGCTCCTTATTTTTTTTCATTATCAAAGGAAAACACTGCAGTCTCTGTGCTGGGAGCGCGTCGAGCGAGACAGGTACGTAAATATGCAGCCCCACGGAAAAAAGCCCAGTTCCGTGGGGCCGCATATTTGTGTTACGTCAGCGTCAAGGGGTTAAGGGGGTAAATCCTCTAGAGGGAAAGTGGTTAAGGTCCTGGAGTGGCCTAGCCAGTCTCAAGACCTTAATCTGATTGAAAATCTGTGGAAAGAGCTGAAAGTTCGAGTTGCCAAATGTCAGCCACCAAACCTTAATGACTTGGAGAGGATCTGCCAAGAGGAGTGGACCAAAATCCCTCCTGAGATGTGTGCAAACCTGGTGGCCAACTACAGGAAACGTTTGACCTCTGTGATTGCCAACAAGGGATTTTCCACCAAATACTTAGTCATGTTTTGTGAAGGGGATCAAATACTTATTTCCCTCATGAACATGCAAATCAGTGGATAATTTGTTAGACATGCATTGCTTTTGAATGTTTTATTGCTATTCTGTCTCTCAGTGTTACAATACACCTATCATTCTATTTTTAGACTGATCATTTCTTTGTGAGTGGGCAAACATTCAAAATCAGCAGGGGATCAAATACTTATTTCCTTCACTGTATTATCAGACCAAAATCCAATGATCACCTTCAGGATTTCAAGGGGCATATTTCCTCATGTCACTTCCTTGCTACCTATCGTAGTTTTGAAGGCCCTAAAATGCCAGTATAGTGCAAACACCACACAAATTACCCAATTTTGGAACGTAGACACCCCAAGGATTTGAATAAGAGGCACACATATACCCATGGCATGTGTGAGCAATATATCATTAAAGTGACAACTTTGTGTAAAAAAAAGTAATTATTTTTTGTCATTTTCCAGAAACTTGTGGCAAAAAATAAAATCTTCCATACACTGAACGTCCAACATTAAAAGCCTATGCAACACATCACCCACTCCTCTAACCACTTCTCTGACCTTTTGTAACATGGCACGTGACAGGTCCCAGAAGACTACGGGACCATTCACAAAGCACAGCGCTGCTCGCGCATGCGCAAGCCTGAAGCCGCAAGCTGTCACAGCCGGGTGCCCACACTAAAAATGCCAGCATCAGGAACACAGGGCGACTGGTGAAATGGGCTGCGGGGGACACACAGTGGAACCGAGGGACAGGTGACTGTTTTTTAAAAGTCAGCAGCTACAGTTTTTGTAGCTGCTGACTTATTTTCGCTTTAAGGATCTTCACTTTAAGGAAAATACAACTTATGGCTTAGCACATTGTTACATGAGATCTTCTATATTTGTTGTCAGGGCCTGGGTCCGAACCTGGGTCTTCTGCGGTGAGTGATAATGTTTCTTCTTGCTGAGGCACCTGGAATGCTGAACAGCTCCCTTGACAATTATTTGGATGATCCTACCTTGACCTTGTTTATCATGAACCTTGAATCCCTTGATCCTCCCATGAACTTCCTGATATAAACCATGTCTCTGCACTTCCTGTTTGCCAGATTATTGTGCTCTCCAGCTAATATCATGCTCCTTATCATCTCTGCTGTTATCCGTATTTTGTTACACTTGTTATTGACCCTTGGCTTGTTCTCGACTACGCTTTTGCCCGATCCCAACCTGTGACTGCTCCTTACCTTACTGCTCCTTACCGACCTTGGCTTGTTTACTGACCACTCTTCCGTTTGATCCTGTTCATACGCTACTGGACCTCCGCTTGCTCACCTCCTGGTGGGGTGATCCCGGGGACCGTGACCTGGTGCCAACACGCAGCCAAATCCATCTCCACCATTGGGAGCTCTGGTGAACAGCGGTTGGTACTTAGATTCTGCACCTAGGGTGATCCCACTCCTCCACCACGGTGACCTGCCTGTGTACCTATCCTGCTGGTTTCAGGTAAGCCTTTTCACTGCTATAGCAATTGGTCTTTGAGCTTGACCCCTGATCGTGACATTTGTACAACTATTGGCACATTTCTGTTTTCCTCATTAGATAAAGTGTATTTAATGTTTTGGAAACAGCAGTGATGCATAGCAACGTATAGTTAATGAACTTTCAACTGTTAGCCATTGCAGCAGGCAGACCAATTTAAAGTGAACACACTGCAACAAGCCCCCATAATAAACCAATAAATACTATTTCTTTAATGTAGAATTCCCGCTAAAGCCTAATTAGTCTTAAAATTGCTCCTGCCAAAAACAAGAGGGCACACTCTCCTCGTGCATTACCGTGGTAAAAAAATTTTTTATTTGAAAATAAGTGACAAGTGCATACTCACAAACGGACCATAAATACAGACATGGAACCAAATCTTTCAGTCCCAGACCAGGGGGGTCCTGTGGAACAACTATCCCGGTGAAATAACTGATGTGTTTCAGGAGATGGACTCCCTTCCTCAAATCCACCTCATAACACTTATACTAATTATTTGTGTGAAAAAGATGTATATACTTACTGTACCTATTTTCAGCCCGCTCCACTTTGGTCACGTGATCCGACTCCCCTAGCTCAACTTCTCCCCTAGCTCAATTTCTGCACCATGGGATCCTATGGGTGACATCATCTGACATCATCGCTCCCAGCTTTCACAGCCATTGTTGGACACTCTCTCCATTTCCTTCCAGGTGCTGCTGACAGAGGATTCCATGGCCGGATTGGAGCAGACTGAAAATAGGTAAGTATATACATCTTTTTTACACAATTAGTATAGTTATTATGAGGGGGGAAGGATTTTAAAGACTAGTTAGGCTTTAACTGGAATTCTACTTTAATTACACACGCACGGACAAGAGGGTGCAGTTGTAATCCAACTTCGGACGTACAGGTGCCCATGCACTAGCATGTCGTCCTGTAACTCCAAAGGGGGAACACTGGTATGCAAACTGACCACACCAGCACGGATCTGCTTCTGTAGTTGTCAGTTTAAAATAGCAAAGAAGAGGGACTGGTAAATAAAAGAGGAAATACAACTAGAACAGACATTACACACACGCACAGTTGAAAAAAACCCAGACGTATTTACAGTATGAAATAGAAGTTTTAGGGGTAACATATAATTTCCAGTTAAAACATGTTGAAATGTGCGTGTTTAGCAGAGACATACTGCATTTTGTTTTTTCTTTTGGCTTGAAATTAGGTTTATGGTTTAGCAAGCACATCAAATACACTTAGGAAAAACACTGCAATATTATATTACATATGGTCACCGTACACATTATGATCTGGCCGTACAATCAACTTTAGATTTACCAAAACTATGAAAAATGAGGACCTTCCCAAAATATCCAATAAATTTGTAGCCATTCTCACAGGCCCTTGCACTAAATTGTTATTGGTAGATCTAACTGAGATTGTATAATCAGATTGTAATGTGTGTGGTGAGCTTTAGTTAGGGTGGCCATAGATTAATTTGATTTTTTCATTCAACCAGCAGAGTGAATGAAAAAAACTGACCTGATTCCCCCATCTACACATTTGATTTGACTCCTCCCTGTTTTGTCATTGTATTCTGACAGTGGGGAGACTTCCCCTCCATCAATATACACTGATCAGCACTGCAGTCCTTAGCCTACAGTACTGATCGAGCAACTTTTTTTCCAGAGTGGCTGAACAGAAGTCGATTGATAAATCAACTTCTGTTCAACCACAGCAACCATACATGGATCAAAATTCAGTTGGTCCCTGCTTAGCTGGCCGAATCTCAATCCACGTATGGCCAGCTTTTCCCAGACATGGTACATAGGCTTGTTGCACTGCCAGGCCTTGAGTATATCTTCGAAGCCGAAAGCTAAGCCATCGGTAGTTTCGCTACCAGCAGGGCCTCCCAAGGCAAACAGGTTCTAGAAGAGATACCAAACTAATGATGTTCCACATGGTTGAGCAGCAGCGGACGGCCAGTGTTGAAGGTGGAAGATCACATCTGATGTTACAACAGTGAAAACAACGAACTTACACTGCGCAGAAGAAAGGCCCGGCAATCTTCTTCTGTATTATGCCAAGAAAACTTGATGATGATGATGATGATGAGAAAACTAAGAAAACTGTTGTATAGTGCTGAAAGATGGTCCCCTTGGTCGGAAGGTACTCATCATGCTACTAGGGAAGAGCTTATGGTCACCAAGAGTAAGCCTGGTAATTATGAAGCTGATGGATCAAAGCTTATGGGATGCCCTGATGTTGATGTTGCTGGACAGAAAAAGAAAAGCTGTAAAGACAATATCATCATAGGAACATGGAATGCATGTAATATGAACCAAAGAAAATGAGAAATTGTTAAAGATCAAATAGATAAAGTCAACATCGATTTATTAGGAGTCAGTAAATTCAAATGGACAGGGCAGGGACACTTTCAATCAAATGAATATTGGATATGCTACTCTGGTCACGAATCTTATTGGAAAAACGGTGTGGCATTTTTCCTAAAAAGTAAGCTCTCAAAGACAGTACTAAAATACAATATTATCAGTGTCAGAGTTATCTCAATCCATCTACAGGGAAGGCCGATCAATGTCACACTGATCCAAGTGTATGCTCCAACAACAGATGCAGAAGAGGAGGATGTAGAGTTATTTTATGAACAACTTCAAAGTGCAATAGATCAAGCAGTGAATCAAGATCTACTAATCATTAACGGGGACTTCAATGCAAATGTAGGATGTAAAACTGAGGATGCAGTGGTTGGAAAGTATGGCTTAGGAGAAAGAATTGAAGCCGTTGATAACTCTGTACAGTTTTGCAAAACTAACCAACTATCCAACTTGAATACACAATTCCAGCACCACAAATGTCAGCTATGCACAAATGACATGCATACTCCAAATGACATGCATTGTAATCAAATTGACTACATCTGCATAGGAAAGAGGTGGAAATCTGCAGTTTTGACAGCAAAGACTAAACCAGCGACCACAAGCTTTTGACATGCAAGATCAAGGTAAAGCTTTGCAAGCAAAAGATCATTAAAGGCCTTGCCAGATATGATATTGAAAATATTCCTCATGATTACTGGATTAAACTAAACAACAGATGAAGAAAAAAGCCAATAAGTCATCTTGGATTTCAAAAGAAACTAGAAAAGTAGCACAACAAAGAAGACAAGACAAAATTTCTGGTGATAGAGTAAAAGTATCTCAAATGAATTGAATGTTTCAAGTTCGGAAAGACAAAGAAGGATATCTCAAGGATATTTGTCACAAAAATTGAGGCTGAGCACGTAAAAGGAAAAACCAGACTAGCTTTTCAGGATATTAAGAGATTGAGGCAGAAATTCCAACCTAGATAGAGGATGCTTAAAGACTCTAACAAACTGATACTGAACAATCCAGAGAACATTTAAAAGACATGGAAAGAATATATTGAAAATGTATATAAAAAAAAAAGCAGTGTGGATAACCTTGTAGAAAGTGGACCAGACAGTGACGCCGAAGACGAACCATATTTACAAATAGAAGAAGTCATAGCAACAATTAAAGCTTTATCAAACAATAAGTCACCAGGTATCGATGGGATTCCAACTGTGTTATTCAGAGGCTCCAAAGATACTATCATGGCTATAATGCTAGCCGTACAATATACAATTTTCCTGTATCATTTTCCTTTAGATTTACTAAAAACCATATATTATGAGGTCAAACCTAAACTACACTTTCAATTGCATCCAAATAGGCAGGCCCTTGCACTACATATTTGAAGGTAAATCTAAAGGAAATTGTACAGATAATTGTAAGAAATTTGTATAATGTATGGCCAGCCTTACTCAGTTATGTCAACAGATCTGGAAGGAAAAACATGCCCAACCAACTGGAGAAGATCACTGTTCATTCCTATATTGAAAAAAGGAGATGAAAAAGACTGTAACAATTACAGAACAACTGCATTAATTCTATATGCTAGGAAAGTATTACTGAAAATAATACAAAGGTGAATACAATCATATGTTGAGCAAGAATAACCTGAAGTTCAGAAGGCCGAGGAACAAAAGACATTATTGTCAATGTTAGATGGATATTAGAGAAGAGCAAAGAATACCAAAAGATTATGTATTTTTGGTTCATTAACTACAGCAAAGCATTTGATTGTGTGGATCATGATAAATTATGAGTACTCTGTCACAAATGGGAATACCTAAATACATAACAGTTAACCAATTCCTGGCCACCCTATAGCATAAATACTGCTACAGGGAGACACGGGTGCCCAAAATCACGTATATATACGTGATTTTGCATTTCCGGGTAGGGGGCGCGCAAGCCTCCTCCCTTTCAGTTTGGGCACACTGCTCTGGATGGCTGTGCACAGCCATCCAGAGCAGTGTGCTTACAGTGAAGCCCCCCCCGGTCCCCTAGTAAAACACTCCCAGCACACAGTTAACCCTTTGATCGCCCCTCATGTTAATCCCTTCCTTCCCAGTGCCATTAATACAGTGTCAGTGATTTGTTTAGCACTGATCACTATATAGGTGTCCCTGGGAATGTCAGTGACACCAGGTGAGTTAACCCCAGTGTCAGAATGCCCGCCGCAGTCTTGCAGTCCCGCTAAAAGTCGCTAATTGCCACCATTATTACTAAAAAAACTTCGATATATATACTGCCATTTGTAAATTTATGCCGAAATTTGATTTTTTACATTTTTTTTTACTGGACATGTTTAACCGCTTCCGTTGTGCCCTATAGTAGAAATACTGCTACAGGGTGGCACGGGTGCACAAAATCTCATATACATATGTGATTTGCGCTCCCACAGTTCTCGCGCCCCTCCCAGATAGCATCAAATTGCCCGTCAGTATACCAGTAATCAAATTTAAGCCCTTGATTGCCGGGAACACGCTCACATACACAATAAACCTCCATTGCTAGTATAGTGTCTGAACGGATCAATATCTTTGATCAGATCATCACTATACCAGCATTCACATTAGTATAGTGTCCCCAAAAATAAAGCGTTAGCAGGATCAGCCCTGGCACCTGCCAGCACCTGCGTTTAGCCCCTACGCTTACCCCCCCTCCTCCCCCAGCAAATGCAGTGTCAGTAGGTCACTGTCACTTGATACATTGCACACAAAACCGCAGTGTTCGCAGAATCAGCCCATCTCTGCTAGCACTTGCCGGTAAATTTTGATGACTCTTATATGCAGCAGAGTTCCAGTACTAGTGCCGCTCTACCTTTTGGTGAACTGGCAAGCACCAGCGGCCTAGTGAATCCTGGTTTTACACATAGCAGCACTGCAGTATCACTTGGTGACGTGGCGAGTCCCATAAGTGCAGTACAAGCTGGTGCGGTGGTGAGCACAAGTAGTGTCCCGCAGTCACCAAGAATTTGCACACAGGTCCGAAGAGCAGCTAGTCTCTTTTCGGATGTGCTTGAAAATCCCGATTGGCAGCTCACAAATTCTGCAGCACCCATACTTGGGGGGACAATACATGAGACAATACAGTAACAATACAATACACAAGGGGTTTGAGGGCCCTGCTCTTTCGAGCTTACAGTCTAGGAGGGAGGGGGTAGAGGTACAGGAGGAAGTGGCTGTGGGGGATGGAGTGGTAGGAGGAGTGGAGGAGAACGGCTGTTAGGTGAGGGTGGGGTAGGCTTCCCTGAAGAGGTGGGTTTTCAGGGAGCGCCTAAAGGTGAGGAGGGTAGGTGACAGTCTGATGGATTGGGTAAGGAGTTCCAGAGGATGGGGGAAGTCTTGGAGAAGTCCTGCAGTCGGGCGTGGGAGGAGGAGACCAGGGAGCTAGAAAGTAGGAGGTCTTGTGAGGAGCGAAGGGTGCGAGTAGGGTGGTATTGGGGGACACCAACAGAGAGGGGGAGCGAGGGGGAGGTGGCAGGTGGTAACGCTGAAGGAGCGTTGGGATAGGTAAGAGGAGAACCAGGAGAGAGCAGAGTCCCTGATGCCAAGGGAGTGTAGTTTATTAAGGAGGAGGGGGTGGTCGACTGTGTCGAAGGCCACGGAGAGGTCGAGGAGTAGGAGGACTGAGTAGTGGCCGTTAGCTTTGGCGGTTAGCAGGTCATTAGTGATTTTGAGGAGGGCGGTGTCGGTGGAGTGTAGGGGACGGAAGCTGGACTGTAGTGGATCAAGGAGGTTGTTGTCAGTATGGTAGGCACTTAGGCGATTGTAGACTAAGCGCTCAAGGAGCTTGGAAGTGAATGGCAGCAGGGAGATGGGTCTAAGGTTGTTCAAGTCAGTGGGGTCCAGGGAGGGTTTTTTTGAGTATGAGGGTGATGTGCGTGTGCTTTAGGGGGGAGGGGAATGCTCCAGTAGAGAGGGAGAGATTGAAGATGTGGGTGAGGGAGCGGATGAAGGAGGAAGGGGGTGACCGGAGGAGTTGAGAGGGGATAGGGTCCAGGGGGCAAGTGGTGAGGCGGGCTTCTGAGAAGACCTTAGTGACCTCCTCGGTGGTAGCAGGGATGAAGGAGCGGAGTGCTGGGGAGGTTATAGTGTGCGAGACGTTAGGTGTGGTGGGGGGCAGTGCGGTGAGGTCAGAGGAGGGGAGAATTGAGGGGGTGATGGAGAGGGGGAGGCTAGGTGGAGAGGTAGATTGTGAATTGACAATGTCCTTATGGATTGAGTCAATCTTGTTTTGGAAATGATTGGCAATCTTGTGGGCGGAGAGTGAGGTACTGAGTGGAGGTGGGGGGGGGGAGAGCAGGGAGTTGAAAGTGGAGAAGAGCCGGCGAGGACAGGTGGAGAGGGTGTTAATGAGAGTTACGAAGTAGGCCTGCTTGGCGGCGTGTAGGGAGGAGGTGTAAGTGAGGAAGGCGGATTTGTAGAGGGGGAACGCTCGAGGGGACCTGGTTTTGCGCCATAATCGCTCCAGCGCGTGACTGCGTCGACTTGAGACATTTAGTATGGTCATTCTGCCAGGGTTGAAGCGGTCTGGGTCTGATGTTATGTGTGGTTAGGGGTGCCAGGGAGTCTAGGGCAGCTGACAGTGAGTCGTTGTACGCAGTGGTGGCCAGGTCAGGGCATGACAGTGGAAGGATACTGTCGAACAGACGGTCAGCTGCCGAGTGGAGGGGGGCCGGGTTCAGGTTGCGGAGGTTACAGCTGGTGATGGTTTGATGCTTTGGGGGGGATAGTTAGAGGATGGGGAGACGGAGAACGTGAGGAGGTGGTGGTCAGAGAGAGGGAAGGGGGTGTTAGTGAAGTGGTGGAGGGTACAGAGGTGGGAGAAAACGAGGTCCAGGGTGTTCCCATCGGTGTGGGTGGAGGACTGTGTGCACTGTGTGAGCGCGAAAGAGGAGGTTAGGTGGAGGAGTTGGGAAGTAGCTGGGTTGTTGTCATTGATGGGGATATTGAAGTCCCCAAGGATGATGGTCGGTAGTTCAGAGGACAGGAAGAAGGGAAGCCAGGCGGCAAAGTCGTCCAGGAAGCGGGATACGGATCCAGGAGGCCGATAGATTACTGCAATCCTCAGAGGGGGTGGGGGAGAAGAGCCAGATGCAGTGGGCCTCAAAGGAGGAGAAGGATAGAGAGGGGAGGTTAGGGAGGACCTGGAAGGTGCTCAGTGGTGACAGGAGCATGCCGACCCCACCACCTCTACGACCACTCGGTCTGGGTGAGTGGGTCCAGACGAGGCCTCCATAGGTGAGTGCCGCAGGGGAGGTGGAGTCAGTAGCTTGGATCCAGGTTTCAGTGACCGCTAGGAGGTTGAGGGAGTGGGATATGAAGAGGTCATGGATGGCGGTGAGCTTGTTGCAAACCGAGCGGGCGTTCAGGAGTGCAACCAAGAAAGGAGGGATGGATGCGGGGAGGAGGGGGACAGGTATGAGGTTGAGGGGGTTGCGGCGACTGGTGGGAGCAGGAGGGTGCCTAGAGGGGGTGTGAGGTGGTGCGGGGCCAGGGTTCGGGGAGATGTCCCCAGCGGTTAGGAGAAGGAGAAGGGTGAGGAAGGTGGCATGGGAACGGGAAGTGCAGGAGCATGTGGATCTGTTAGTGGTGGCGTGTGGGTCGGCGGGAGAGTGGAGTATGAGGAGGAGGTGGTGAGCACCGTAGTTGGGACAGGGAATATGTGACATAAAAAATTGCAGCACCCATCATTTTATTCACTAGGGTGTCTGCTTTAAAAAAATATATAATGTTTGGTGGTTCTTCCGGTAGTTAGAAGAATGAGTGATGTGTGGCATAAACTTCTAACGCTGGGCATAAAATGCCCCCACCCCCCAAACGACCCCTTTTTGGAAAGTAGACACCCAAACTATTTGCTGAGAGGCATGTTGAGTCAATAGAAGAATTTATTTTTTTTACCACAAGTTTTTGGAAAATTAAAAAAAAAAATAATATTTATTTTACACAAAATTGTCATTTAATTGATTTATTGCTCACACATGCCATGGGTATATGTGGAATTACTCCCCAAAATACATTCTGCTACTTCTCCCGAGTTTGGGGGTACCACATGTGAGAGACGTTTTGGCAGTCTAGCCAAGTACAGGACTGCAAAATCCAATAAGCACCTTCAGGCTTTTAAAGGGCTTTATTTCCTCATTACACTTCCTGACTACCTATCACAGTTTTGGAGGCCCTGAAATGCCAGGGTAGCACCAACCCCCCCCCCCCCAAATGACCCCTTTTTGGAAAGTAGACACCCCAAGGAATTTGACAAGAAGCATGGTGAGTATGTTGCAGATCTCGTTTGTTGTCACAAGTTTTTGGAAATTGAAGAAAGAAAACAAAAACTTATTTTTTCTTTTCTGCTTTTTATATTTCAAAACCTTATGAGCAAAAAATGAGATCTTCACTCACTATGCCTCTTTTTAAATTCCTTGGGGTGTCTACTTTCCAAAAAGGGTCATTTTGGGGGGTTTGGTTCTAGCCTGGCATTTCAGGGCCTCGGAAACTGTGATAGGTAGTGAGGAAGTGAAATGAGGAAGTTACGCTCCTTCAGGCTTTCAAAGTGGTCATTGGATTTCAGGCTCCTGTATGTGGCTAGGCTCCCAAAAAGTCTCACACATGCGGTATCCACATACTCGGTAGACGTAGCAGAATGTATTTTGGGGTGTAACTAGACATATACCTATGGCTTGTTTGAGCAATATATAATTTAAGTGACAACTTTGTGTAAAAAAAAAAAAACGTGGAAAAAAAATCTTCCATGGACTCAATATGCCTCTCAGCAGATAGCTTAGGGTGTCTACTTTCCGAAAAAGGGGTCATTTGGGGGTGTTTGTACTGTCCTGGTATAGTCTCTGGTCATCTCCTGTACTGTGTCAGTAGTCTCTGGTCATCTCCTGTACTGTGTCCGCAGTCTCTGGTCAGCTCCTGTAGTGTGTCTGCAGTCTCTGATCATCTGCTGTACTAAATGTTGTTTTTCTTCAAAATTTTTGGTCTGTTTTTGTTTATAGCGTGAAAAATAAAAACTGCACAGGTGATCATATACCACCAAAAGAAAGCTCTATTTGTGTGGAAAAATAGGACTTACATTTCGTTTGGGTACAGCATTGCATGACCTCGCAATTACCAGTTGAAATAGTGCAGCGCTGAATAGCAAAAAGAGGCCTGGACAGGAAGGGGGGTAAATCCTCAGGAGGGCAAGTGGTTAATAAAGAACCTCTACAAAAATGAAGAAGCTGCACTGATTATGGCAACACTGACTGATTTGCGACAAAACGTGCTGTCAGGAAGGAATGTATCTAGTCACCTTACCTGTACAACCTATACGGTGAGGCCATCTTCAGAAAAGTAAATTTGGAAGAAGAGTCTGTCAGTATTAAAGTTGGCAGCCGAAACATAAGCAATCTGTGCTATGCAGATGACACAATGCTCGTCACCAGCAGCAAAGATATGCTGTATCTAATGATAAATGTCAAAAGTCATAACATGGGACTAGAACTGAATATAGACAAGACGAAAGGTCATGAACACAGAAAATGACAACGGTTTTGAGCTTGACTGTGACAGAATAGAAGTTTTAAATAATTTTAATCTCCTGGGCTCCCTTATAAATAAGGAAGCAGCCAGCAGTGAGAAAATATTCTGCAGAACTGCACTTGGTTGCAACAAAGTGAAGGCTCTCAACAAAGATATCAAATGCAAAGAAATTACACTGAAAACAAAGATCAGACTTGTCTATGCTCTCCTTTTCTCAGTTGTCAATTATGATTGTGAAAGGTGGACACAACAGAAACTAGATATAAAGATGGCACGTTTCCCTCCCAGGTCACCACTGCTGTGCGACCTCAAGTGGGCAGCCTGAGGGCCTGAATGCTGACATCCAGGTTCTGCTGTGCTGACTGAGGGGCTGTCTACTGATGATCTGGTCTGGAATCACAGGGGAAGGCATTCAGCTGCTCTTCGAACTTGTGAGTACAGACATCCCTAAAGGATCTTAGACTGTGTGCTGTTAAATCCCCCTTCCTGGTGCTAGGAAGTCAGCCTTTGCCAAGTCTCAACTACTACTTAAGGGAATAGGTGCTCCTGACTGTTTTTGGTGAGCTGTGATCAATTCCACAGGGAAACATTACTTTTAGTTTTAGTTTTGGGAGGTCAGTCAGCCAGGTTCTGCCTGTTGTCCTAACGAACGCAGACTGTACCAGCATATCATTTAGGTTTTTGGCCCTCTTAGCTACCATAAAAAGTCTTGGGCCCACAATTGCTTGTAAACGGGAATGTGTCAATATGTGCCAATGCCTATTAAAGATCTCGTGTACCTCATTCCACTGTGTACCAAATTGGGTAATGATTCTCACTGAACCATCATTTATAGACTCTTTACCTTTCACAGTTTCCCTGGATCTTATCAAGTCAAGTCTATCCCTGTAAGTAGCCCTCTTTTTTAGCCTCTCTGAGTGATCAATATGAGTTGCCCCTATATTTGAATCTACTATAATCTCCTGCTTCTCTCCTATAGTCATCATTGTCGGAGCAATTTCTCCTAATACGCATGAATTGGATTACTGGTATGCGTATGATTAAAGCACTAGGGTGGTGACTGGAGGCATGGAGCAGTGTTTTCACTGCAGTTTGTTTCCTAAAGCTTTTGGTCTTAAGTCTACCATTTTAAATCCTAATGGACAGATCCATGAATGATATGTCATTAGTATCTATTATGTAGGTCAGCTTGATATTACGGGAATTATTTCCAAGTTCCTCCATAAACCTCTCCAACTCACTTGGAGTGCCATTCCACAGCATCAAAACATCGTCAATGTACCTCAGCCACAGCTGATCATGGCCAAGGTACATTGAAGAGGTATGCACCACTTCCTCCTCCCACCATTCAAGGTGAAGACAGGCATACACTGGTGCCCAAGGGGCCCCCATAGATGTACCTCTAATTTGCTGGTAGTTTACACCGCCAAATTGAAATAAGTTTTTATGTTGTGCCATTTCTAGTAGTTCAATGATAAATTTGTTTTGAGCCCCCAGACTTTGAAAGGATACATCCAGAAAGTGTGATACCGCTGCCACCCCCCCTTTCATGTGTTATAGACATATATAACGACTCAACGTCAATGCCCACAACTAATGTCCCCTGACTCACTCAGATCTGCTCAATTTTATTGAGGACTTCTTTAGTATCCTTCACATATGATGGTAGATCGAATACCATGTCTTTAATCAGAGAATCAATGTACTTGCCGATTCTCTCTAACGGATCTTTGACAGCCGAGATGATGGGTCGACCTGGGGGGTTATTGGCATTCTTATGTATCTTCGGAATGATATAAAAAGTGGGGTTATGAAATTCCCCCACACTTAGATACACCAACTCTTTTTTGGAAATCAAATTTGCCTCACAGGCAAAGGACAATTTCTCATTTATTAGGGCTATAAGTCCAAGGAAGGGGTTAAATTCAAGCCTGATATAGGTGGAACTTTCATTTAATTGTCTAAGAACTTCCTGTTCATATAGTTTTCTGTCATGAGAACCACATTACCACCCTTATCACTTTTCTTAATCACCAGATTTTGGGCTTCCTTCAGTTCTTTTAAGGCTCTTCTTTAATCAACAGTGAGATTATCCAATGTAGGACTATCCCAGTCTATTTTTGTGAGGTCTTCCTGGACAAGATCCAGAGACACCCAACCATTTATTTTTCCTGAACTGTGGCATGTATGCAGATTTAATTTGAAGGTTCACTGGCCTTCTCAATTCTTCCTCTGAATAAGGGTCCCTGTCTTCTCTAAACTGCTCATTCTCCTCTAATAGGGAGATCAAATTCTCAAGTACCTCTTGTTCATCAGCTCCCAGGTTATCACCTATATTTTGGTTTCCTGATTTTTATTAATGGACTCATTTTAAATATACTTTTCTCAAAAAAAGGCACAGATCCTTGTAGATTTCAAAATGATCCATCTTACATGCTGGTGAGAAACTGAGCCCTTATCCAGAAGTTCTATATGTCTATTTCAAGCGGGAAGTCAGAGAGGTTATTATCAGGGGTACTGGTCTCATATCGAGATCCCACAGTACCTGGGGTTACGGACCCCTCTGACTCCGGGTACGTGTTCTTTTTGCTTGTTTGATATTGCTGACCTCTTTCTGATTTCCTTTTCCTCCTTTTGGTTCCTTGAGCTTGACCTCCTTTCAAAATCAAAAAGGCTGATTGTACATCATGATCACCCTGGCGGCAGAAAAAAAGAGGGAGCAGCATCCCAAGTTACTCCAGGTACTTGGTAGTGTATGTAGGGCTGAATGCCCCTCAAACATTTTTTTTCCATGTCCTATATGATGTCCCTGTGTAAGAACAACAGACCTTTGTGTTTTTACAGCATACATTTTTCTAAAATTTTTCTAATTTTTTTGCTTTTTTCATTTCCTTTATTATTTTTTTCAATTAATTAGAAACTTTTTTTGTTTTTTTATGCTAATTTTTTCATTTTTCACATGTTATCTTCTACATTTGTCATATTTTTTCACCTTGTATTTTTTACTTCTACCAATTATTATTATTTCATATTTTTACATTTTTTTCACTTTTTCTTACACTTTTTTTTCATTTTAATCTTTGCTTGATTTGCTAAATAGAGTGTTTTATTTTAATTTTTTACATAAAAAAACATATACACACATACATATACATCCTTTTTTTTGCTTGATTTCATATTTTTACACTCCTTTGCTCATTTGTTCATTATCTCTTTAATACTTTTTTTTTTTGGCTTTTCCTTACTTTATCTTATTTTATATTTTTTATTCTCTGTTTTTCATTTTACATTTTTTGTTTTATAATTTTTCTCTTCCCTTTTTATTTTTATCACTTCATTTTTACCTTTTTGATTTTTCCTATTTTTTATTTCTCATCCTTTTTTTCTTCATCTCTTCATCTCTCTTTATATATATTTTCTTTTTCATTTGTCTTTTTTTTTTTCTTATGTCTTATTTTTCAGTGTTTATTTTTCATTTTTTATCTTACACACTTTTTTAAGTTTGACTTTATTTGTTTTTCTTTGTCTCTGTTTTTCCACTTTTTCATTATCTTTATTATTTTTTCTTCTGTCATTTTTTTTTGCTTTTTTCAATTGAGTTTAGTGTTTTCTATTTTATCCTTATTCTATTCCTTTCTTACGTTTGACACACTTTCTCTTTAAGTCTTTTTATCATCCTTCTCTTAAGTTTCCCCCCACATCACCTGTACACAGACCTGGTTTCACAGCCAATGATGCTACATCTAGCTCTCGGGCTGTCTGTTTCCTAAGCCTCTGTAACCAAGCCCCCAATGGGTGGGGCGAAATGCATCAGATGGCATGGCCGGGCGACAGCTGAGGCCATCCATTACACAGCATTGTTCTCTGACTCCTGGAGATTGGTTTGAGTGTCGTTCACCCCTACATATGCTAGCTGGTTACATGGTACAGACAGGGTCAATCACGGCCCATCTGTACCATTATGAAAAAAAATTACAACTTCAATAAACTGGCTATGCCTCTTACTAAATAACCTGGACTGTCTGCTTTCCAAAAAGGGGCCATCTGGGGATACACAAGTACATCGGAATGCATTAATTTTCAGATATATAGTTGTGCTCAAACGTTTTCATACCATGTCAGAAATCGTGAAATTTTGGCATTTATATTGAAAATATGACTGATCTTGCCAAAAAAAATGTCTTTTATTTGATGATAGTGATCATATGAAGCCTGGCTGCAATCTGCCTTAGTCTACCTGACCTTGACTTGGTATCAAGAGATCCCAGAACTTTCCACTTCTTAACTTCCCTGGCAGTATTCCCGAGTGTAGCTCGGGGTAAAATTTCAGTACCACAAGCGGTATCCCCAAGCTACACTCGGGCTTACCATTGCTCAGGGATTCCCTGCAGTGCTTACCTTGTCCTTCGCTCCCGCGATGTGTCCCCTGCGGCGTCCCCGGCCATCTCCTCCGGCCGATGCCGGCTTCCGTGTCTGGTCCCTGCGAGCATTGGGACGTACGGGGGCCGAAACCGGCGGGAAATTTTAAAATTTTAGAAACTGTAATTTTCTAATAAATGAAAATCACGTAGTAAAACATTACTGCTTCAAACCATTTCACATACATTTTGTCCCTACTGCTTTGTCCTGTGCCCTGCCTGCATTTTGACTGTTCTTTCTGCCTGGAAACTTAGAAAAGTCCAAAGCGTCACTTTAGGTCAAAAGCGGTTTTAGACCAGCTAGAGAACAGCGATAGTAAATCAGAACCACTTGCAGAATTGAGTGATAATGATTCATGGGGAAATTCGTCATTAGACACTGAAAACGATTTTGCGACTTTGCTCAGTGATGTGCGAGCTTGGCACTATATTTCAAATTTCAGTGTTTTTGGTTTGATTATATTATTGAATCAAATTTATTATTATTATATTATTATTTTTTATGATTATTTATTAAATTATAATTCATGATTTTGTGTTTCAAATTTTATTCTACCCGGAATGTTTACTAGACTCTTGTTCGGACAGATTTCAGTGAGTTATTCCTAAAAATTACAGGCCTACGATATTAAACGGCAGATTTCCATGCAAAATAATGGTACCGCTTTCAGCACCAAAAATCTGAAATAATAATACCGCCAGGGAGGTTAATCAGTGATTGAACAGTACTTACTGGCATATTCAAGGATTTGGATATCTTGTTATATCCTTTTCCATCTTTATAAAGCTCCATTACCTTGTTACACAGGTTCTTTTCTGCTCCCCATGTCTCAGTATCTAGCCAGCTCAGTGATTCCATGTGAGAGCTAAAAAAACTCACTGAGTATTTATGCACTGACACTAATTGCAATTTTAAAAGCCAAAAATGTGGAAAATTAACCTTTAATTCCCATTTTGACCTGTGTGTGTCACTTTATATGTCTGTACCAAGGCCAAACGTTCCAGGGTATGTAGACTTTTGCTCAGGGCTATTTGGGCGATTTCTGTTATCATTATGATTTAAAAAGGAGCCAGCCAATTATGTGATAATAAATGGCTCCATATGATCACTAACATTAAATAAAAAGCAGTTTATTGGCCTGATCATTCATATTTGTAATATAAATGTCAAAATTTCACGATGTCTGCCAGGGTGTGCAAACTTTTGAGCACAACTGTATGTTTGTGGACTCTATACTTTCCTACAGACTAAATAATAAAACCCGATTTGAATTATTTTCACCAAAGAAACGTAGCAGAATAAAGTCTGGCATAAATTTATGAAGAACATTTATTTATTTGCAAAATTGTAAAACAGAAACGAAGAAAAACACATTTTTTTCAAAATGTTTTTTTTGCAGAAAAATAAAAAACCCAGTGGTGATTAAATACCACCAAAAGAAAGCTCTATTTGTGTCAAATGATAAAAATTTAATTTGGGTACAGTGTTGCATGACTGCGCTATTGTCACTCAAAGTGTGACAACACTGAAAGCTGAAAATTGACCTGGGAATGAGTGGGGGTGAAAGTGCCCAATATTGAAATGGTTAAAGAAGTTGCTTTATGTCAGAATGTTATGTTATAGCATTTAATGTCAGAATGTTCCTCTTCGGCTAAAAATACCTTTATGTTAAGAGGAACCTGTCACAAGACATAATGCCTATAAGAAAGCAACTGTTATGGAAGCAACTGTTTTGATTACTGGGTTGCATAATTGTTCTAAAACACTAATGTCAGCCATTTTGTTGCTGAATCAGTCTAGCTCCACTTGGCTGTATATGCGGAGCAGAGACCCAACTTGGCAGCTTCCATTTGAGGTGTTTTGCTGTGTATTCCCTTTAATACATCAAACATATTAATATTTAGATTTTATATGTTTACATACTGTATTTACACCAACTGAGTGCGTTCTGAAGCAGCCGATCCATCCAATCGCCAGGATCATGGACTGCTCCCAGATATGGTGATTCCTTGAGTGTGTGGACACTTGTAAGATGAAGTACATAATAAGGACATCTAAAACAGAACACAAAAGAAACTAGCATTTTAAAGGCACAAGTAAGGTTAATCAGCTTAAAGCAGAATTCCGAGAAATTTGTTTTTTTATTTGCAGTGGGTTGCACGGGTTAACTGCTCATATTGTTCTAGGGGAGAGGCCGACGAAGCTACACGCACCTGACCCGCTGAACCTCTCCGCACAAGACTGGCCCTTTCGGCTGCTGACCCCCCCCCCCATGGTTCTGTAAATGGACTGATCCTGAAGTCAGCACGTTCAATGCACTCTATAGACAAGAACGGCTGTACTACTGTGGGGGAGCATGGTTTTCCATAGGATCAGCAGGTAAGGTGAGCATGATCTTTGCCCTCACCCCTAGAAAAAACAAGCATCTGATCCATACAGTGGGGGCACAGCCCTACTGTATGGTAAAAAAAACTTTTGACCGGAGTTGTGCTCTCTCTCTCTCTCTCTATATATATATATATATATGGAGAGAGAGAGAGCATTATGCGCTATTATTATAAAACAAAATGTTTATGTTGTGTTTGTAAATATGTAGAAAGGGGGGGTGGCTATATTTACTCATTGGATATGTGTCCTCTTCCCCATGACCTTACATGCAGGGGCATATTTACCAAAAGGCAAACAAGGCATTTGCCTAGGGCAACATTTTTTACAGGAACAGCACTGCCCCCTGGAAGAAGGGACATATGTGGCATGGGGACCAGGTGGGATCTGAGAGAGGCTGCGGGCTGCTTGATGGTGTATGCAGATCCCAACTGTTGTTCCCAGGGATGTCCAGAGCTGTGAAGGTGATTGTCTTTCTCTTTGTCGACGTGGGTGTTAGTGGAAAGCTCTCTCGGGTGGGGGCAGGGGTTCTGTTGATCACTGTCAGGCTCTCTCTCTCAGTTTATGGAATAAACTTCACAAGATCTACAAGGTGTTGCCTTGATCGAGTCACTGCTTGTGTTATTCAACTAACATTGGAGTTATCGCTATCTCATCACAACTGTAAGTTACAGAGATCACACTTTCAATGCTTAGATTGGAGAGACAGAACAGTCAAAAGATCAGTGAAATGTCTTCATAGGATCCTTGATAGCTTTGGATACACAGTGAGATGTTATATGGACGCTGGAAATAGCAGCTAACAGACAGTGCAGCCATCTGTACACAAGCCTGTACATGTCTGCAAGTACAGTATATTTCAGCATAACACTCATCAGTGTCAGGACAAATTATTGATGTGAATGTCTTACAACTGCAAGTTTATTCACTGCATCTGTATGCATTAGCACATGGCTTTGTCTGTGAAATCTTACAAGAAAGTGAAAGAGAACTTTCTATCAAACCCTCTCCTTGCTAACATGATGTTTCAGGAAAATAATATACAGTCTGGGGAAACTAATACACAACCAGATCAGGAATTAATCCCTGAATAAGACAAAAGAGAAAACCACTTAACAAAACCAACCTGGAAGGTGCAAGAGAATCTTAATGCTGACAAGTAACAACTGCTGTCTAATATTAATGACCCACGGTCTAATACTGTTAAATGCATGTCTGCTCTCTCTCAACAATCTCATGAGCCAATAGAACTAGAGGGCGCTATTCAGCAATTGAATGTTGCTTATGAGAATTATCAAAGACTGTGTGTTAAATATATTGCTCTCTTAAAGCGGTACAACAATCAAGGGTCATTGGAAGAATTAATGAGTTTTGAGGAGCTCAGTCTTGAAAGAGACAAATTAGTGGTGCGAACAAAGACAAAGGCAGAAGTGAGAATAACACAGCTCCATGAATCCAGATCTTATTGCTCTGCATCTACTAGATGCTCCTCAAGATCTTCCAAATCCCTACAATCAAGGTCTTCTACACTCAGTCAACAACTAATAAAAGCCCGTGCTGATGCCAAAGCTTCTAAAGTTCAGGCAGCTTTCGCTGAAAAGAAAGCAGAAATGGAGGCTCAGGCTGCACAAAAGAAAGCAGAAATGGAAGCTCAGGCCGCACAAAAGAAAGCAGAAATGGAGGCTCAGGCTGCACGTAAGAAAGCCCATTATGGAGGCTCAGGTCGCACATCAGAAAGCAGAGAAAGAAGCTGAAGCCACAAAAGGCAGAAACTGAAGTTTTGGAAAAACAATGTGAGCATGCCACAGCCATGGTAAAGTTGAGGGTCTTAGAACAAGCCACTGGTGAAAACAAAAGAGACAACAGTTCCAGACACTCAATTGTATTTTATGTCTCAGATTCTTCACACACCTCTCCAGAACATCAACTCCCTGTCACAGCAGCCAAAGTACTCAATCAAAGTCTCTTCTCTGCATCTACTGTATCTCAAGACGATTTGCCCTTATATCCTCCAATACATCAGACTGCAGCATGTCAGCTAGCAGCAGGCACTGGTATGTATTTAATAGTCCGTCCACCTTATTTTGGCACCAATGGAGTACCTCCTAGCAAACGCACTACTCTATAAACCAACATGCCAATGGATTTTAAGCCAGTTCCGGCATTGAATGCCATAGCAGCAACATATGTTCCCAAGTCACTCCACGTAAGTTCACCAATCGTCACAACCAACTCTGTTCCACCTGCAGTCATGCACCCAAAATCTGAAAACACGGACATGTCACAGTTTGCTAAATACATGCTCCGCAGAGAGCTTGTTAAGACAGGCCTCACCAAGTTTGATTACAAGCCTAAAAATTACAGAGGCTGGAAATCCACTTTTAAGGCCACAATGAGTGACCTAGACATCAATGCCACAGAGGAATCAGATCTGCTTATCAGATGGCTGGGTCCCCAGTCTACTGAATGCATCAAGAGGTTTAAAGCAGTTCATATTGACAACCCTGCTGCAGGCCTTAATGCTGCTTGGGGGCAGACTTGAACATACCTTTGGCAGCCCAGAGGCCATTGAACATGCTTTATTGAAAAGGTTGCAAAGCTTCCCAAGGATTTCTGCTAGCGACAATCTAAAGTTTCAAGAACTCAGCAATGTTCTATTAGAGCTTCAACTTGCTAAGGCTGACATCAACTTACCTGGTCTCAGTTACCCTGACACCTCTCATGGCATCAAATCTATTGTTCTCAAAGTACCATATGGAATTCATGAAAGATGGGCAGTGCTTGGATCAAAGTATAAGGAAGAATATAGAGTTGCCTTTCCTCTTTTTTCCTACTTCTGCGAATTCATTAAAATAATTGCAAACACTAAGAATGACCCAAGTTTCTCCTATGGGGACTGTAACCCTCTCAGTACACTCTCTCCAAGACCTACAAACACACGTATGTCGCACAGAGACCATAGAGGTCTAGTGTTAGTGAAAAGGACTAATGTTCTACCTGCGCCTGCTATAGTTCTTGAAAAGACTGATCAAAACAAGAAAATTGAGGACCAAAATTTGCCAATGTCCAATACGTAACAAACCACATCCACTTAAGAAATGTATTGGCTTCAGAAAGAAAAGCCACCAAGAACGTAAGAAACTTTTGAAGAAATTTGGGGTTTGCTGCAAATGCTGTGCCTCCACAGAACACTTTGCAAAGGACTGTAAAGCAATCATCAAATGTATAGAGTGTGACAGCGATGACCATGTGCAAGCTCTTCATCAATATTCACACAACTCTACAACACTCACAAACAATCTTCCTGAGGCAAAGTAAGGTGGGGAGCGCCCAGATCAAGCAGCACCTACCACCCCAGTGTTATCTACATGTACAGAGGTCTGTGGAGAAGGATTCTACGACATATCCTGTGCAAAGATATGCTTGGTACATGTATACCCCAAAGGTCAACCTGAAAAGGCCATAAGACTGTATAATATTCTGGATGATCAGAGTAACAGATCTCTTGCAAGAACATAGTTTTTTGAACTGTTGAACATAACTGGAGATGCTCTGCCTTATACTCTAAGTACTTGTTCCGGTACTACAGAAGTCTTAGGTAGGAGAGCCAGTGGTCTTGTAGTTGCTCCTCTGAATGACAATGTGGAAATATATTTGACCACTATCACTGAGTGCAACCAGATTCCAAACACCAAAGAGGAGATCCCTACTCCTGAAGCTGCCTTTCACCATTCTCACTTAAAGCACATAGCCAACCAAATACCAGCCCTCAACGAAAGTGCCGATATCCTGCTGTTACTCGGTCGAGACATTCTAAGGGAGCACAAAGTTCGCCATCAAATCAACGGTCCACACAATGCACCATATGCTCAGCGTCTGGATCTATGATGGGTCATCATAGGCAATGTCTGCCTAGACAAGGACAGAAGGTCCTACTTAGTCTCTTCCTTTAAAACACGTCCTGTTAAATGGATGAACAACTTGTTCTGCACAATGACCACATAATATATCGTGAAAGAAAGACTGTTTGAAAAAGGTGCACAACGGCACATCATACAAGACAACAAGAAAGCTCTTAATCTTTGGGATGACAACATCGGTAACACAGTGTTCTAGGTAACCACTAAAGACAATGAGTTGGCAGTTACTTTAGAAGACAAAGAATTCTTGAAAACCATGAGTAACGAGTTCTACCAAGATGATTCCAACAGTTGGGTAGCACCTCTACAATTTTGTACCCCAAGAAAGAGACTACCAAACAACAGGGTACACACAGAATCACGGTTTGTTTCTTTAAATCTCAGTTTGAACCTGAAGCCTGAGATGAAAAAGCACTTTGTGGACTTTATGCAGAAAGTGTTTGAGAGAGATCATGCTGAGCCTGCACCTCCTCTTACGGAAGGAGAAGAATGTTGGTACCTACCATGCTTTGGTGTCTACCATCCTCGCAAGCCTGATCAGATTAGGGTGGTGTTTGACTCAAGTGCTCGTCATGAAGGCATCTCCCTCAATGACAATCTTTTCACTGGGCCTAATCTGAACAACAATCTTATAGGAGTATTACTTTGCTTCAGACAAGAACCAATTGCTGTTATGGCTGACATTCAGCAGATGTTCCACTGTTTCATCGTCCGTGAAGACTACAGAAACTTCCTCAGGTTCTGATGGTACCACAATAATGATGTCAATTATGAAGTCATAGACTACTGAACAAAGGTACATGTTTTCAGTAACAGTTCTTCTCCTGCAGTAGCAATTTATGGACTGGGGAAAACAGCTCAAGAGGGTGAGAAAGAATTTGGATCTGATGCAAGACAGGTCGTCGAAAGGAATTTCTATGTAGATGATGGACTCAGGTCTCTGCCCAAGGAAGAAGAAGCTATTGACCTTCTTAATAGAACCCACAACATGCTTGCCACTGCAAACCTCAGATTTCACAAAATTATCTCTAATAGCAACAAGGTCATGATAGCTTTTCCTTCTGATGACCATGCTGTCAGTGTGAAAAAATTCCAACTAGGATCTGATCTGTCTTACACAACGCAGTCTTGGATTGCTTTGGAATGTTAAACAAGACACATTCACATTTCAAGCATCAGCCTGTGACAAGCCCTTCACAAAGCGAGGACTTTTGTCTACAGTGAACAGCATTTATGATCCCTTAGGTTTCATTACACCTCTCACTATTCAGGGTAAGATACTGCTGAGACAACTTACTTCTGAAAGCTCAGACTGGGATACCCCCTTATCAAAGGAGAAACAACAAAGGTGGGAATCCTGGAAACAGTCTCTAAAAGCATTAGAACTGCTCCAGATACCACGCTCTTACACCCAAGCATCCTTAAAGAATGCCACCAGAAGAGAGATTCATCATTTAATAAAATCTATATATTTTAACATATTTTTATTATTATTACCTCTCCCTAATTAGGGAGCCCTGAAATTCAGTGATATGGTAATCACCGACTCACCATTATTTATGGTGGGGTCCTCATGAAACATAATACACACTAACAAACAGTAGAGGGCACAGAATTCCCCCAGAGAACAGTAGTTTAAAAGAGAACCAACAGCGGTGTAAATAAAACCAATAGCTTTATTATATTTCACAAAAAAATTGGTAATACACCTATTAGGTCAAAGGATCCTCCATGCACATCAATAAAATGGATAATGTTATCACCTTTAAAATGGCCCAGGCCACACATACCGTGAATATAACATAATACTACTACCTTCCGTCCTAAATGAGCATTATTCAAGGGTCAATAAACCAGAGTCTCACATAGTGGATTAACCACTCTGGCCAACAATGCAGGATCCAAGACTCTGGGAAATACACTCTCCAACCAGGACAAGGTCCACCATGGATGGATGGCACTTGTAAATGAACAAAAATTGGGGCAGAGAAGCTCACTGAGTTTGCCCGATATATACCACCAAACTGGCAATTCACATCCCATAGGGAATAGCAGCCACAAAAAATTATTGTTAATATTAAGCACATTAGTATGCTATCTCACAGTTGAATACTACATAGTATGCGACTTAATGGTCTGTTCATCCAGTAAATCCACTTCATCTACCGTAATCACAGATTTATTGAGAAAAATTGAGCATCCAGCTTCAATAGACATCAGTAGGTAACAATGTCAATATTATATGATGGAAGAATGAGGGCTGATGCCCCTTTAAACTGATCACAGGTATAAGTGATTTGATTATCTCCAAATCACTATGCTGACATAGATGACATTGATTTCCCATTTGAAATGGAGGCTAATAGCCTTGTAATGATGAAAATAGAAGATTGATAACTCCAAGGTAGTGAGACCAGTTCAGTCCCAGTTGTATAAATCTCATAGGTATTCAATTGAAATAAAGGCTTAACAGTCTGATATTAAAAGGTTGAAGAGTGAATGATCTTTTGACCTATCCGATGTTCATTGTTGTAAGATTCTCTCAGTTTATGGAATAAACTTCACAAGATCTACAAGGTGTCATCTGGATCGAGTTACTGCCTATGTTATTCAACTAAGATTGTAGTTATCGCTATCTAATCACAACTGTAAGTTACAGAGATCACACTTTCAATGCTTAGATTGGAGAGACAGAACATACTTTGTGTGGTCTTTAAGGCCTCATGCACATTGGGCATAAAAATTGCTACTTAAAAAGGCATTTGGCATTTTTTTCTTTCAGCCTGAAGAAGCAACTCTGTTAGTCTAGGTGTCCATGCACATTTGGGCTTTTACAGGCATATTTGTAGAGGAGTGTTTACAAGCTGAAATAAAACCCATCATCATCAAAAGTGCATTTTTGAGAGGAGCTTTCAAGCAGAAAAAATGCTTGATGCACTTAAATGCAGTGTTTAGGCTTCTTCCAAGCGTATATTTTTCTAGTGTTTTAGGAAAAATGCTTATAAACACAAATGTGGGTACAATATGCTCCATACAGTATGAGTTTTTTTCTGCTGCTTTTTTTCTGCCAGCACTTCTGGCATTTGTTCTGCTGTCTAGTGTGCATGAACCCTTTATAGTGGTTGTGTTGGCTGATGGTATTTTAGCTAGTACTTATCTGAGCCCGTTCCTGATCCAGCGATGTGCACGAGAGTGGCTGCTCACATTCAGTGAGGAGTAAGCAGGGAGGCAGGGCAAAGCCCAGCTGTCTGTGTCTATGGGCACAGTCAGAAGGGCTTGGGAGCGAGTCGAGTAGCCCCCTAGCAAGTGGCTTGCTGGAGGGGTACTCGAAGGGGGGAGGAGCCAGGTGCACATGCGAGGGACCCAAGAAGAGGAGGATCGGGGCTGCCCAAGGCAAAATCATTGCATAGAGCAGGTAAATATAACGTTTGTTATTTTTTAAAAAATTGAGCCTTTAGTATCACTTTAAATGTATATAAATCCAAAATCTACAAACGGGAAGTGAGAGGAAATCCATCCAGAGTGAGTTGTCACCAGAACTAATGTCCCCATTGGAATATATTCCCACAATCCTGTTCTGGGGACATCCAAAAATTTGGGATTTACATTTGCTTTCACTTTCAGTGATAATAGTAAATAGGACTAATAGAGAGGGTGAATCTCCCTAACAGGGGCACAGAAAACAATGAAAACTTAACTGGTGTTCTAATACCTGTACACTCTATCCAAAACTTGAAAAAGTTTTGCCTTTTGATATACTTTAACCACCTGCCGCCCACCCACAGTACACTGTGCGTGTGGGCTGCAACTCCAGGCTAAGCTACGTACTGGTACATCGCTCAGCACATATGCATTGCCACGTCCCCTGGAGTGCGCAGTGGCGTGAGCTCGTGACCGGTGTGTCTGATCACAGTGTTCTGTATGACCAATCATGGCGATCACATGATTACATGTAAGCAAACCTGTCATGAAGGGCTTCCATTCATGACAGCTTGCTTAGTATTGTGATGCTGTGTTTGGCCCACAGCTATCACATGGTACCTAGCACCCTGTACCATGTGATTAGCTGTAGCCAATCACAGTAGTAAGCAAGCTGTTATGAAAGAAAACCTTCCATGACAGTTAAAACTATTGCTTATAACAGTGATTGTCAGAGTTATAAGCAATAACACTGTTAAACAAAAAACCTGATCACCCCCTCCCCCTTCCCTGAGTAGTACAGTCCCTATGGTGACACTGAACTACTTTGATGACAGTATGTAAAAAACAAATTGTAAAGAAAAAGGAAAAAAAGGTTAAAAAGTTTAAAAATTGAATGAAACAATATTTTTTTTTTCATTTTTCAAAAAATTGCAAACACAAACTACAACTTCATAAAATTCACCATACCTCTTACTAATTACCTTAGATGATCTATTTGTACTGTTCTGGAATTTTAGGGCCTCAAGAAACGAGACATGTTGTACATCAGCATTGATCAATTTTCAATGATACGTACCATAGTTTGTAGCAGGGACGGACTGACCATTCAAGAACTCGGGCACTGCACGAGGGCCCGGGGTCAGTAGGGGGCCCCGTGAGATGCCCCTGGTACCTTTCATATGCTTTTTTGGGTGTGGTTTGAGTGTGGGCAGTCTCTCTAACTTTCACACAGACTAAATTATATACACTGATTTTGGTTATTTTCAGCAAAGACATGTAGCAGAATACATTTTGGCCTAAATTTATGAAGAAAGATTATTTATTTGGAAACTTTTCTAACAGAACCAAAGAAAAATGATTTTTTTTTTCAAAATTTTCAGTATATTTTTATTTATATAGAAAAAAATAAAAAACCCTGGGGTGATCTAATACCACCAAAAGAAAGCTCTACTTTTGGGAAAAAAATAATATAAATTTCATTTGTGTACAGTGTTGCATGAACACGCACTTATCATTCAAAGTGCAACAGGGGGTGAAAGTGCCCGGTATTGAAGTGGTTAAAGTAGAACAGTGCTGAATAACAAAAAACTGCTCTGGTCATGAAGGGACTAAAACCTTCCAGAAGTTAAGTGCTTAAAGCAGAACTTCACTCTCTCGATCATCATTGGGTATTTTTAAACCTTATGCTGCTAGCATTAATAAAGAGATAGGAAAGTATCATATTCACTTGTTTTACATTTTTTTTTACATTTCTTCAGTTACTTCCTGGTTTCCATGCCTAGGCAAATGATGGCATACATCCCAGGAGTGTTCAGGAGAGGAGGAGAGGTTTTCTCAGCTAAGCACACCCTCCTGTCTGCATACCTGAGCTCAGAGCAGATGGATTCTAGGAAATAAATGCTACCTAAATCATCTGCCCTTACTCAAGATAGCCGCAACCAGAAATGACAGGGAAGTGTTTTTCAAAGTGATTTCTTAGCAAAATAAAGTGTGGAGACATTGATGGATAGACATGTTTGCTTTGAATATTAAAAACAAATTAAATTGTGTTTTTGGCTGAATGACTCCTACAGCACAGTTGTCCTCCCAGAATGCGCCCCCCAGCGTGCACCTGGCACTGTCAGTGATCGCTATGGACACAGCTGATTACATGATTAACCACTAGCCTACATGGCACTTATACCCCCTTCCTGCCCAGGCCAATTTCCAGCTTTCAGCGCTGTTGTACTTTGAATGACAATTGCACAGTCATGCGACGCTGTACCCATATGACATTTTTATCCTTTTTTTGTGACAGATAGAGCTTTATTTTGGTGGTATTTAATCACCTCTGGGTTTTTTATTTTTTCTTAAACAAACCAAAAACCACTGAAAATTTTGAAAAAAAAATTTTTTTTCTTAGTTTTTGTTATAAAATTTTGTAAATAAGTGATTTTTCTCCTTCACTGATGTGCGCTAATGAGGCTGCACTGATGGACACTGATATGTGGCACTGATGAGGAGGCACTGGTAGGTGGCCCTGATGGGCATTGACAGGTATCACTGATGGGTACTGACAGGCAGCACTCATAGGTGGCACTGATAGGCGGCACTGTTAGGTGGCACTGATAGGCAGCGCTGATGGGCACTGATAGGCGGCACTGAAGCACACTGATAGGCGGCACTGATTGGCATTGATAGGTGGCACTGATGGGTGACACTGAAAGGCAGCTCAGATGGGCACTGATATGTGGCATTGATATGTGGCACTGGCAGCTGGCATGGATAAGCACTGAGAGCTGGCACTGATGGACACTGACAGGTGGCACTGCTGGGGCTACACAGATCATCAGGGCACACTGATCATCAGTGCCCTGATGATCAGTGTACATATCCCCTCCGAGGAATGCCGATTACCGGCTCTCCTCTCCTCACGAGCTGTCAGCGTGACAGCTCGTGGGGAGAGAAATGCCGATAACCGGCATTTCCCTGTTTAAATGTGATCAGCTGTGATTGGACACAGCTGATCAGATGACCGCGCCGACATCTTCGGCTCTTTCCGTGGATCGGTGATCTGCTGTGTCTGAGGGACACAGCGCACCGCCGAATGCCGCGTGCTACCGGAGCCGCGCATGCGCAGTTGGAATGGGAGGACATCATATGACGTCCTCCCAGAACGAGAGAACTGCCTTGCGCCCATCATATTACTATATGGCGGGCGGGAGGCGGTTAAGTAAAAGGCCACTCACAGCGGCCTTTTACCATGTGATCAGCTATGTCCAATAACACAGCAGTTCACAAAGTAAATACAGTTGCCAATTATCAGCAGCACTTTCCTAATGCTGTCACAGTATGAGAAAAGTACTGCTGATAACCGGCAAATGTCACAGAGGACAATCGCACTGATAAACAGGGTACTGATGATCAGTGCCCTGATGATCAGTGCCGCCCATCAGTGCTGTCAGTCAATGCCGCTAGTCAGTGCAACCCATCATTGCCCGTAAGTGCCTCCTATCAGTGCCCATCGGTGCTGCCTGTCAGTGTCCATCAATACCGCCTGTCAGTGGCCATCATTGCTGCATATCAGTGTTGCATCTTCAATGCCTCCTCATCAATGCCCAGTTGTGCCACCTATCAGTGCCCATCAGTGCTGCCTATCTGTGCCACCTCATCAGTGCTGCCTACCAGTGCCGCCTATCCGTTCAGCCTCATCAATGCCCATCAGTGGGGGAAAATTAACTGTTTGCAAAAAATTTTTGTTTATAGTGCAAAAAATAAAAACTCCAGTGGTGATTAAATACCACCAAAAGAAAGCTCTATTTGTGTAAAAAAATGATAAAAATGTAATGAATACAATGTTGCATGACTGCGCAATAGTCAAAGTGCAACAGCACTGAAAGCTGAAAATTGGCCTGGGCACGAAGGGGGTAAAAGTGCTCGGTAGGCAAGTGGTCAATATTCAAAACAAACTCCCCCATCCATCCATGTCTCCATGCTTTTTTATGCTGAGAAATAATTTTGAAAAACATCCCATGGCATTTCTCGCAGTGGCCATGCTGAGTAAGGACAGATGATGTAACTTTTTTTTTTTTTGATAGGTACTTATATAGCGACATCAATTTATGCAGAGCTTTACATACTCATATTGTACATTCAAATCAGTCCCTAACCCTCAAGGGGTGTACACTTCCTGGAATCCATCTGCCCTTAGCTCTGGTATTGGCTGAACTGAGAACTCTACCTCCCCTCCTAAAGACTGCTGGGATGTATATTATTTGCCTAGGCATGGCAACCAGGAAGTAACTGAAGAAACGTAAAAAAAAAAAAGGTTGAAACAAGTAAATATGATATACTTTCATATTTACTAATGCTAGCAGCATAAGTATAAAAAATAGTCCATGCTGATTGAGAGAGTGAAGTTCAGCTTCAGATTGTTGCTAAAAGTTGTGTATTTTACTTATTTAGATAAAATGATACTGTAGAAGGAAACACGACCTAACGCCACATGGTGGCGCTGCAGCAAAAGTAGCCTACCCCGTCGCTCATTGAAAGTTTCCTAAACTCTACAGCGTCAGGAGGCTGCGTGCGCGCTCTCGTGTGACTTGCAGTAAGAGGTGCCCTCCTCACCGCAAGGGGTCGCTACTGTCACAACAGCGCTCTCTCAGATCTATTAACCCGGAGAGTGAAGGGTGCCCGTCTCTACATCCGGCTCCCCAGTTCACGTCTTCTTCGGACTTGTGTATGTGACGACGTCACCCCGGGGGCGCGACACCAGAAGCCTGTGTGTGCAGATTGGAAGAAGCCTAGGCGGCCGGCCGAGGCTGAGAGCTCCGCTGGAGTCCCGCGGCCGCAGCCAGCAGTGGAGCAGCTCTCTCGGCGGCAGAGGCATTCGAGGTACCGGGAGCGCAGCACACCCAGCCCTCCCCGCGCTCCCGCCTCAGGCTCGTCACACCTGGGAAAAGTTTCCGGGAGCGCGCACGGAGGAGAGCGGGACATGTAGAGGGGCGGAAGCTGGGAGCAGCCCCCCATGTGGTGAAGGAAGTTCACAGTTACAGAGAGAGTGTGAGAAGAGAGGGGCGGTACTGGCTATTCTTAACTTCAACTCCCCACCTGCTGCTCCCACACCCAGTGCGCTGTCTAGTCAGGAGGCTTCCCTTCCCTGGAATTCCATGTGGATATCACTGCCATCAGCATCTTCTCCTCTGCCTCTGGGGCCTGGACCTATGGGGGCATCCCATGCTGCCTGAGCTCTCCTCCTGCTGCTGTACCCACTTCAGAATCACAGTGGAGGGAGCCCTTTTCCTGATGTTTTATGCCAGCTGGTAATGTGCGATCCCAAACCAACACACCCCCTTCCTATTTATATTGGGGGAACTTGTGGCCTGAGGGGTGTTGTGAATCCTTGCAAAAGATAAGGTCTACTGTGAAGCATGGAAGGACTGTCCCTGAGTGATGCTGAGCAAAAATACTACTCTGATCTGTTTGCCTACTGTGACACTGACAGCACCAAGAAAGTGGCATCCAATGGGCGGGTGTTGGAGCTTTTCAGGGCAGCACAGCTCCCTAGTGAGGTGTCTTTGCAGGTAAACAAAAATCATGTAAACAGTTATATTTTCAGGCTTCTGATGGCATCTTTTAAGTCCTGTCTCTTTAGCCGTTTTGGATCCAGCGGTGATGGGTTAGAACTTCTGTCAAGTGTTTATTGCTGTTTATCACTCCACTTCTGTCACATTTGCTCTGTGGCACAAGGGCTGTTAGTGAGGAAAATGGAGGCTATTAGGACTAGAAGTGAAGGGAGTAGTGACCACCAGTACTAGAAGTGAAGGGAGTAGTGACCACCAGTACTAGAAGTGAGGGGAGTAGTGACCACCAGTACTAGAAGTGAGGGGAGTAGTGACCACCAGTACTAGAAGTGAGGGGAGTAGTGACCACCAGTACTAGAAGTGAGGGGAGTAGTGACCACCAGTACTAGAAGTGAGGGGAGTAGTGACCACCAGTACTAGAAGTGAGGGGAGTAGTGACCACCAGTACTAGAAGTGAGGGGAGTAGTGACCACCAGTACTAGAAGTGAGGGGAGTAGTGACCACCAGTACTAGAAGTGAGGGGAATGGCAGCCACCAGGACTAGACGTGAGGGGATATAGTGACCACCAGTACAAGAAGTGAGGGGAATGGCATTCACAAGGCCAGGACTGGGGGGGGGGGGAAGGTGGCCGCCAGGACTAGGCGTGGGGGAACGGCAGACACCAAGGTTAGTATTGAGGTGAATGGTGGCCACCTGGGCTAAGCAATATAAATTGGTTTGACTCTTTTCACCCTCACTAAAAGAAAGTGTTTTGTGTCTGTTTCTCTGTCCCTAGAGGGATCAAAGCAGTGACAGAGATGATAAACTTTACCCACCGTATCCAAAACAAAAGAATGTTTCCTAATGTCTGATCAGCAGGTAGCTGTTTCATGAGCCACCCAGATGATTACAATTCTTGCCCAGTGTGACAGAAAATGGTCAGGAGTCAATGAGTACCCCAAATAAACTTGTGATGATTAACTAGCTGCCCCTGACATCCCCAGTGACACCAATTCAGTGCTAATAAAAAGAACTGAAACTGTGCTAATGACACTGGGCAAGAAAGGTATAACTTTTCTGGGCTGATCATAGGGTTAACTGTGTGCTGTGTCACTGTCTGTGTGCTCCACACTGTAAGCACACTGCTTTGTAAAGCCATACAAAGCAGTGTGCTGGAACTGACAGGAGACATCTGTATTGTTTACATACAGGTCTCTCCCCCATCCGTGATGCATGGTGATTGCCGTGTGCCGACTGGGAATCATTGGGCGGGATCCGGTGATTGACAGCCAGGCTGCCAATGGCGGCGTGGGTAGAGCTCATACCCCCTACCTGGAAATGCAAAATCACGTGTATATATACGTGAATTTGTGCACCCCTGCCGCCCTGTAGCAGTATTTCTCCTATGGGGCAGCGAGAAAGCAGTTAAGCAGTGTTTTAGGCAGCGTAAAAACGTGCCTAAAGTGCCTTACACGCATCTGGGCGTTCATTCCTTTTGCCAGAATATTCGCTTATTTTCGCCATTGGAATGAATGAGTGTTCAATCGCAAAACGCACCTAGTGCTTAAAGCGACATTAAAGCTTCCTTTTTTTTTTATTATTATAATAACAAACATGGTACTTACCTGCTCTGTTCAATAGTTTTGCACAGAGCAGCCCTGGTTCTTTTTTTTTTTTTTTTTTTTGAGCTCAGGGCTCCTTCTCTTTGGCGAGTGCCCCCATGGAAAGCCACTTTCCATGGAGGCACCCATGCAGGCTCACTCCTGAGCTGCCCTCTCTGCATTCACTGACACAAAGCAGGTGGCTTGGTTGGCAGCAGCAGGAGCTATTCAGTCAATCGCATGAATCTGTCCAGGAAGGAGGGAGACAGTGGCAGGAGTGACTGCTATTATGCACATGGATTATGCTGGAACAAATAGGGCTCAGATAAGTATAAGGGGGGGCTGGGGGTGGAGTCTTGCAGCACACAAAGTTTTTCACCTTGTTGAATAGACTGCATTAAGGTGAAAAACCTTAAGGCTTTAGAACCACTTTAAGCACGTTTAGGGACATTGGGCATGTTTTTTGCTGCAAAATGTTCCTCTCCTGAACGGCTTGTCACAGTGGGGGTTTTTTTTCCTGCCTGTAAAGACCTATATTAGAGTGATCATCTGCTTCCACAGTAGTTCCACAGGTATGGATTATTCATATTGACATTGATCCAAGCTGGAATAAAATATACTGTATACCTGGAGTTTAGCTTTAACAAATTTGAAAATCCTTTATAGGGAAAACCTATAGCCATGTATGCATTTCAACTGTATGTTCAGCTCTTTGTCAGGAGTTCCATTTAACACCATTACGTTTTTAACTGTGACCGACAAATAGTACCCTAAATTTATTTTATATACTTCTATAGCACCGTCAATTTACACAGTGCTTTACATACATATATATTGTACAATCTAAAGTCCCTAACTTACATTCATACATACACATATTAGGGCCAATTTAGACAGGAGCCAATTAACCTACCAGCATGTCTCTGAAGTGTGGGAGGAAACCCATGCAGTCACAGGGAGAACATGTAAACTCCAGGCAGGTGTTGCCGTGGTTGGGATTTGAACCAGCAACCCCAGTACTGCCAGGCGGAAGTGCTAACCATTTAGCCACTGTGCTGCTCATGAATATTGGTTGTTATTCCTTGTGGACAGGATTTACAAAGTGCAAATCCAAGACTGTTTCACAGTATGGTAGCCCTTTCACTGTTATGCGTATGCATTATGTGTTTGTGAAGTTGATCACATGTTTTTACATAAATATACTATACATATGCTATAGACACACATTGAAATTGATCATTAAAATTTTATGAAGCTTTTCAGAAAGGTTTGTTTTACTGTAAGTTGCAATAGCAAGGTATTTAATTGTCAATTGCAAAATGGCTTTCTTAGCAATTATGTTCTTGCAATTTCTATTTAAACTAGAGTATTATTGAAAAGGTAAGTATACCTTGAAGTAGAATGTACTTACTCTTCCTTTTTCCCTCAGCTTACATAGATACCAAGTTCTTAGATTTTTCACACTGCAGTTCTTCTGCCAGTTGGGACTTTCTTTCAATCCCCAATAATTCTATGGGACTTTTTCTGAAGTCTCCTGCCTCTAGAAGTTACTACTAGAAGAACTACTGCACCTATGTGGCTGAAGATAAATGTTGGGGCAGACTGTGGCTGGAAAAACTGTAAATCGCAATTTTTTTGGAAACTGTTAAATCATTGGGTTCAGTTGCTCTTTACAGGGAACCTGAAAATGTTAATTTCCTGTTTGTGCCTGACTTCATTATTCTGTGTCCATTATCCAGCACATGTACACTATATTGCCAAAAGTATTGGGACACCCTTCCAAATCTTTGGATTCAGGCGTTCCAATCACTTCCATGGCCACAGGTGTCTACAATCAAGCACTTAGGCATGCAGACTGCTTCTACAAACATTTGTGAAAGAATGGGTCGCTCTCAGGAGCTCAGTATATTCAAGCGTGGTACTGTGATAGGTTGCCACCTGTGCAATAAGTCCATCCGTGAAATTTCCTTGCTACTAAATATTCCACAGTCAACTGTTAGTGGTATTATAACAAAGTGGAAGCAACTGGGAACAACAGCAACTCAGCAATGATGTGGTACGCCATATAAAATGACAGCGCTAATTCAGCACACTGTGTGCAGAGTCAATGTCTGCAAAGTCGCCAGCTGTCTGCAGAGTCAATAGCTAAACACCTCCAAATTTCTTGTGGCCTTTAGATCAGCACACCAGTGAGTAGAGAGCTTCATGGAATGGGTTTCCATGGCCAAGCAGCTGCATCCAAGCCTTACATCACCAAGTACAATGCAAAATGTCGGATGCAGTGGTGTAAAGCACACCGCCACTGGAATCTAGAGCAGTGGAGACGTGTTCTCTGGAGTGACAAATCACGCTTCTCTGTCTGGCAGTCCAATGGACGTGTCTGTTTGGCGGTTGCCAGGAGAACGGTACTTGCCTGACTGCATTGTGCCAAGTGTAAAGTTTGGTGGAGGGAGGATTATGGTGTGGAGTTGGACAAAGATGAGTGAGTTTGGGATGGAGGAACTTGATTGGCCTGCACAGAGTCCTGACCTCAACCACAGAGTCCTGACCTCAACCCAATAGGACACTTTTGGGATGAATTAGAATGGAGACTATGAGCCAGGCCTTCTCGTCCGATATCAGGGCCTGACCTCATAAATTCACTTCTGGAAGAATGGTCAAACAATCCCATAGACACACTCCTAATTCTTGTGGACAGCCTTCCCAGAAGAGTTAAGCTGTTATAACTGCAAAGGGTGGGACAACTCAATACTAAACCCTATGGACTAAGACTGGGGTGCCATTAAAGTTCATGTGCGTGTAAAGGCAGGCGTCCCAATACTTTTGACAATATACTGTATGTAGCTAGTGTATTAGAGTCAGATTTGATGGGCATATTTGTTCCTAGTCATTGACTCAGAACTGAAGCTATTCAATCACCATAACTGCTAAAAAGAACTACAGTTTTCAGAAAAAGAGGTCATCAGTGGCAGCCTTGGTTTTCTTTCAAGCCTGTGTTTATATCTCTGCATATTCGTGCATTAAAAAAAATGTAGAGATGTGAATGCAGCCTTAAGCCCTACCCTGGTCAAAACGTGTTGGGTTTTTTTTTTTTTTTTTTTTGGCATAGAGTGGGAAAGAAAACATCTGTCAGTTTTGCCATCTGTGTCCCTCTTTAGGATCATTCCCCCCCATGTGATATTTCACTAAAGAGGGATAGAGGCATCAACAAGGACACAGTAAAAACCTTAAAGTGGTATTAAACCAAAATTTGTAATACATTGCAGCTTACCAGTCCTTACATGTACTGTAGTGGTTGCATTAGTTTTCATCTTTTTTTTTTTTTTTTTTCCTTAGGCTTTCCACCTCTGTTTTCACCTGGTGATCTGGCTAGGAAACACACCTTTATTGGAGTGCCTCCACTTTGGCTGAAGGGGCACAGGGAGCACCTTTGGACAAAAGCATGTTTAATCTGGGGGAAGGGGCGTGTTAGATGTACTAACTTATTTAAATACACTACAAATGGAAGCTAACACTTTGAGTAGTTACAACAAACCGCTATTTTCCCTATTGGGATAAAGGTTTTACGTAAATACAGTTTATAAAACTGATCATTATAAGTACCCCTGTCAGTATTAAATGGTTTGCCTCATCCTTGTAACTGATAAATCTGCAGGGCAGATTGTTGATTTTGAAAGACTGCAGACTTACTGACACAATCACCAGGTGAAAATAAAAAAACGCCTGAAAAAGAAAGCAAATGCAGCCACCGCATCTAAGAATTGGTAGACTGCAATATGCGTTTGCTTTTGGGTTTAATAATGCTGTAAAGTATGTTTGTAAGCCTGTCCTATGCAAAGCTAAAATTAAAAAATAACTTTTGGCTGGACTTGGGTGTAGGATTCATTTTTAGAACTGGCTTGTTTTTCAGCTTGACTCTTTACACTTGACTCCTACACATTTTATAAAGGGCACAGCTTCCATTTATGGCTTTATCTATTTTTGCACAAGTATTTTCTGTTTTCACTGTAAGTTAATGATTGAAGAGTTTTATGCTTCTAATATAAGCTACCAAATGTAGCATTGACTACTGTTCTAGTGTTTCCTCAACTGCAGTCTTGGGCTGCTTTCACACTGATCCGTCTTTGCATTAAAAAAAGTGAAAGAAAACGCATGACCATGAAATCCTATGGAATACTTCACTCAAGTATTCACTCCTACTTCACTCCTTCAATCCTGCTTGCTGCATGTTTGGTGCAGTTAAAAAAACTGCACCAAAAATGCATCTCCCCATTTAAATGAATACAAAGGCATAAAAAAAAAACCGAGTTAAAAATGCACACATGGTTGTGTTTTTGGTGCGTTTTTTTTTAGTTACATGTCCTTTCTTCACAGGTGCAAAAAAAAAAAACCCATATGTTTTTGCACTGGAGCAGTGGGAAAGTAGCCTAATAATAATATTCTGCTGTGTTTGTAATGAGTCTACAAACATGACATTTATTGCATATCATAAAACTAGCTAGACAGCTGTGTTAATATAACTAGATATAAATACAGTGGGCATAGAAATCCCCTTTAAAATCATACGTTGTTGCTTTGCCACCTGAAATGAAGACATGGTTTTGTTTTTTTTTTAATCCAAGTGTATTTACTCAGTATGACATTCAGTGCCTTGAAAAAGTATTCACAAAATGTTCCACATTTTGTCATGTTACAACCAAAAACATAAATGTATTTTATTGGGATTTTATGCACTAGACCTGAAGTGGAAGGAAGGAAAAAGATAAATGGTTTTTAAAATTTGTTACAAATATTTGAAAAGTGTGGGGTGTATTTGCATTCAGCCCCACCGAGTCAATACTTTGTAGAACCACCTTTCGCTGTAATTACAGTTGCAAGTCTTTTTGGGTATGTCTCTACCAGTTTTGCATATGTAGAGAGTGAATTTTTGCTCATTCTTCTTTGCAAAATGGCTCAATCTCTGTCAGATTTAATAGAGAGTGGCTGTGAACAGCAATTTTCAAGTCTGGCCACAGATTCTCAATTGGATTTAGGTTTGGACTATGACTGGGCCATTCTAACACATGAACATGCTGTGACTTAAACCATTCCATTGTAGCTCTGGCTGTATGTTTAGGGTCGTTGTCCTGCTGGAAGGTGAACCTCAGCCCCAGTCTCAAGTCTTTTGCAGACTCCAACAGGTTTTCTTCTAAGATTGCCCTGTACTTGGCTCCATCCATCTTCCCATCAACTCTGACCAGCTTACCTGTCCCTGCTGCAGAAAAGCGTCACCACAGCATGATGCTGCCACCACGTTTCATGTTTTGCGTGCACACCTCCCTACCCGCGCCGCCATTGGCGGCTAGGCATGCCAATCACTGGGTCCCAGCGGAGTTTCCCTGCTGGCCCAGCGATCGCTGTGCAAATTGGACAGGGGAGAGACCTGTGTGTAAACCGCCATTACTAGTATAAAAAAATAAAAATCCCAGTGTATATGTGTAGACACTATCACTTTCACGTAAACCAATCAATGTACGCATATTGGGATTTTTTTTTATAGCAAAGACATGAAGCAGAATACATTTTGGCCTACATTTATGATGAAATTTTGATTTATTTTTTATTTATTGGACATGTTTAATAGCAAAAAGTCAAAAATATTGTATTTTGTTTTTTTTTTTTTTGGTTTTTTGTTTTTCCAAAATTGTGGGGTTTTTTATAACACAAAAAATAAACACAGAGGTGATCAAATACCAAAGCCAAAACTATTTGTGGGAAAATGTAATTTATGTACAGCGTTGCATGACTGTAAAATTGTCGGTTAAAGTAACACAGCGCCGTATCGCACAAAATGGCCTGGTCAGAAAGGGGGGTAAATCCTCTGGAGGGCAAGTGGTTAATTGTTTCAGCCCTATACCAGTCAAATCTGTGTGTAATGAGAAAAAGGAACTCTTTATGTAGCTGATATTTTAACTCATCCATTCATAATGGAGACTGAGTAAAGGCAGTGAAATACAAATCTTCAAATTTGTATACATGCTGTACAGTAACATTAAAGCATATACAGATCTGACATTTTACTACAGCAAGCATGTAAAAATGTATGTTGCATAAAATTACTGTAATATACACATTACAATAACCTTCATGCTGATTTTTTTTTTTTTTTTTTTTCCCCCATCCAAGTTCATGAGCTATATATTGATTTATGTGTTTTCTCAAATGTCTGAGTAACATTTCCATTATGATGTCACTTAGAATCAAAATATCCCTGGCTAAAACAAATTTGTCATTAATAATGGGCAAGGATTGTATGAGTACATCAGTTAAACATATCTTCTTAGGTGGAGTGACGCTAAGGCATATGAACTGGTGAAACTTGCCTGGTTGCTTTTAGTAGCGCTGTTTATAGCATAGTAGCTATCATGACTAATAGCATAAATTATTGGTTGTTAATCCTGGTAGGTACATTAAATGTGTAATCACATTCTAAAGACTACAAACACAGTAATGTAGAACAAAAGTTTATATTTATTCTCTTTCTTTTATATAGTTGACACTGATCAGAGACCTCAAATTCCTGGACTTTTTTTCTCTTCTGATAAGAGCTTCTTTGTGTGCCCCCACCACCAGTTAATCTCCTACCCTTCAGGTTGTGTAGCTAGAGCGGTTGGAAACTGGTAACTCTGGTGCAATAGGAGCATTCAGGAAAGAGTCCCACTTGAGTTGAGAAGTTAAGCAGCCACTCTCACCTTGGACTTTATGGAAGAGAAGTGCCAGTAAATTAACATCTGATTGGGTGTCCTCTGTCAGGAAGCTAAGAGAGGTCAGTCCACCCAAAAGTCATCTTTGAGGTAAAGATGGAGTCTGGTGGACCACATTACATTTTTTTTTTCTCACACTATAATCATGCTATTATGGAGTTTTGGGTGTTTGCATTCCTGTTGTCTTCTATATTACACTTACCACACACTTTATTAGGTACACATGTTCAATTGCTTGGTAACACAAATTGCTAATCAGCCAGTCACATAGCAGCAACTCGGTGCATCTAGACATGGTGAAGACGACTTTCTAAAGTTCAAACCTTGCATCAGAATGGGGAAGAAAGGGGATTTAAGTGACTTTGAACGTGACATGGTTGCTGGTGCCATCTGTAGGGCTTACAGAGAATGGTCCAAAAAAGAGAGAATATCCAGTGAGCTGCAGTTGTGTTGAAGAAAGAATGGGCATTCAGTTTAAGTTGCGACATTCAGATGGTAGGGTCCAGAATTTGGCATAAACAACATGAAAGCAAGGATCCTTCCTGCCTTGTATCAATGGTGCAGGCTGGAGGTGGTGTAATGGTGTGGGGGATATTTTCTTGGCCTTGCAAGGTGTACCTAATAAAGTGGCCAGTGAGTGTATGTGATCATCTTGTACTTGCCATGTCAAGGTGCACATCTGGGAACTTAAGGTTAGAAATGTCACTGTTTAACCCCTTCACGCCGACATAACACAAATATGCGGCCTCACAGAACTGGGCTTTTTTTTTCAGTGGGGCCTCGTATCTGTCTTTGTGCTGGGAGCACGCTAAGCGGCATGCTCCCAGCACAAAGACCGTTGTGTCATTAAGAGCCCCGAGTCCTGCTCTAACGATTGGGACCCGGGACTTTCAATTCCGGGTCACATGATCGCTGTGATAGCCTCTGATTGGCTATCACAGTGATCAGTCACTGTACAGCAACCCCCCCCCCCCCCCTTGTTTTTTTTTGTTGTTTTTTTTTTTTCTCTATGAATGGAGGAGAGCGATGCACTGTATCTCTCTCTCTCTCTCTCTCTCTCTCTCTCTCTCTCTCTCTCTCTCTCTCTCTCTCTCTCTCTCTCTCTCTCTCTCTCTCTCTCTCTCTCTCTCTCTCTCTCTCTCCTTGCATAGAGGGGAAAAAAAAACCTGTTTGTTTAAAAAAAAAAAAAAAAAATATTTAAAAATAATATTAAAAAAAAAACCTAGATCATGGTTTGATCTAGCTCAGGGCCAGGGTTAGTGTTTGGGTCGGGGTCAAAGGTCAGGATAGATAGATATATATATAAATTTATATTGGTGTCAGTGTGTTTTAGGTAAAACGAAATGTGCACTATTGTTTTTGGGCTGTACTGTGGGTACAAATAACATACACATATATGGTATCGCTGCAAGAAATTTTTATTTTGGGTTCTTTGGTGGTAGGTTATGGTAGTAACAATAAAACACACAGCTAAATAATAAATATATGTGTGTGTGTGTATGTGTATATATATATATGTGTGTGTGTGTGTGTGTGTGTGTGTGTGTGTGTGTGTATATATATATGATTTTTCATATTTTGTTTATCATCAATTACCATTTACCACCAAATGAAATTTTAGTTTTGTCCTGAAAAAAAAACAAGGTATAATCCACCTGGATGTACAAAGTAGTTGTGATGATATGTACGGTTTTACTAACACATGTCAAAGTTGCTAGATTGTGTATAGGCGTTAAGATTTGTTTTACCCTTAGGCGTGAAGGGGTTAAAGTTTAGGTATGGTCAGAATTTTTTTCTTTCTCGTTTATTGAAGGTCACACTAATTATAAGATGGTCAAGTTATACCATAGGAGAAAAAGCCACTGGCAACAAGAAAGTCATTAGCCAGCACAGGATAACCCTGTCCAAAACCATCATGCCTCAATTTTTTGCTAGTGTCTTAATGAGAGTGAATGTGTCTTCAACACTGCTGTTCTCCTTTTCATTTGGAAGATTTTTTACTTTCAGTGTCTTCTGGGAGTTAAAACCTAAAGGTTATTCTAGATTGATAAAGAACACAGGTATATGCTGGAGACATTTCCAGAAATTCGGGGCTGTTGCAGAGAAAAATACAGCGACAGCCTTTTCAATTTCTGGAAATTTCTCAACCCCTACAGCTTCTCGTTGAATTAGGCTGGATATGGAAATCCTGGAAAGTTTTCCAGTTAGCCAGACATTGCAGATTCCTAGTTAAGTGTCTATGCTGGTGTTCTCTCTGTGACAGCCTTGTGGTCGACAGTGACTACCCTTCTGTGTTCCAGCTCACACAGGACTAAACTATTCAGGTCAGGTCAGTATGCCTGGGGATATTCTATGGAGTTATTGGTCTAAAGCTGAGGTGATTTTTCTGTCCCTGTCTCTGCAGCTCAGTTTTGAGTTCCTAGCAGGTTTATTCTGGGTTCAGGTTACTCTGTTTAGGTAATGAGGTTACTAATATTGTAATTTCTGCAGTAGCATCTGTATTTGTTGACCATTTTCTGTGGGAGTTAAAGCGGAGCTACAGTTACAGTCCCTTGATCCCACGGTGTCCTCACTGCAGCCGGTTTCATTGGCTGTCCCCTCTCCCTGGCACCAGCATCTTCAGTGTGGGCACCTGGCTTTGACGGACTGTGGCTTCACAGCTGGATGCCCACTGCGCATGCACAAGTAGTGCTGCGCTTTCTGAATGGTCCTGTAGTCTTCTGGGACCTGTCGCGTGTCCCAGAAGATTTCAGGGAGGACTTCTGCTTCCAATTGCCTAGGTGTTCGCAGTGGGAGCGGATGCCTGTCAAAATTGGGTACCTGCTCCACAAAGGTGGGGGGTGACAACTTCCGATCGCCTAGACCAGGGGTAGGCAACCTGCAGCTCTCTAGCTGTTGTGGAACTACATTTCCCATGAGGCATTGCAACATTACAAAACTGACAGTTACAGCTGACTTTTAGAGGCATGATGGAACTTGTAGTCCTGCAACAGCTGGAGAGCCACAGGTTGCCTAACCATGGCCTAGACAGTTGCAGCAGGTACCCGCTCCCCAAACGTGCCAATCCTTAGCAGGGGACAAACCCTTAAAGCGGAACTTCCCCTTTTGGGTGGAGCTCTGCTTTAATGTCACCTTTATTTTAGATTGCTTATGTACTTCGTATGTTGGTCATGTTGTAGCCCTACTCATTTTTATACTAGTGGCCACTCAAAGGAAATGTTGCTGTTTTTACTTTGCTTTCTTGCCGTCTTCATACTACAAGTAGTTGTAGTGAGTAGGGAAGGGTAAAAGCCTGTTTCCAATGAGCAGGCTTACTCAAACATGCATTGCAAGAAAGAAGAGTAAAGCATAACTGTGTAGCACTGTAGTAGCAGAAAGTTTTTTACTTCTATAAGACTCTCCTCATGTGCTTCTATATTTACTAACGTTTACATACTGTAGAACAAAATTAAGTCTTCCGCTGTCAAGCTCAACCTTCCCACTGTCACCTGAACGCCAGGTGCTGAGGGTAAATGGAGCTGTCCACACTCCAAACATACTGAGGAAAAAGAAAGAAGGGCAGATGAGGGTGGTCTTCAGGTGAAGATGAACTGTGGTTGCCTTGTGGAACAAACTTGGATTACTGCGATGTCCTTGGTGTACTGCAGCCCATCCTTTTCATCAGATTACATAGCACAAAGTGAACAACATTAACACAGATACTATTTACATCAAGCTGATCAATTCATGCATTTCTAGAAATCCTGGAAACCGCTATACATTTCTTTATAAACTCTTAAGAGAAGATAGTGTTATTCCTATGTGTTGTGCTAACAGGGCTGGTAACTTTCTGGATTTTACTGGAGTCTCCAGTCAGCAGACCCAGTGATGCTGAAAAATTAATTTGAAAGGACATGGCCTGCTATAAGGAGTGTAAAGCCCCCATACACGTGGGCCAAATGTTAGCTGAATTCAGCCGGTGCAGTAGAAACCGTCCGACGTTCGGCTCCTGTGTACAGGTCCTTTTCTGACAGAAGCCAATCTCATGACTGATTTCTGTCAAACGAGCAGTGGTTTGGCATCCGATCTGCGTTCTCAGCCAGTAGCTGCAAGCTCTGACCGGTGTGTTCTGCTTGTAAATGCTGATGCCTTCTGCATTGGAATTTACCGGGACATGCACTTACAGTATTTTGAGCATTTGGTGAAATACACTATGGGGGAGATTTACTCAAACTGGTGCACATAGAATCTGGTGCAGCTGCACATAGCAACCAATCGACTTCTAAACTCAGCTTGTTCAATCAAGCTTTGACAATAAAACCTGGAAGCTGATTGGTTACTGTGTACAGCTGCATCAGATTCTGTGTGCACCACCTTTAGTAAATCTCCCCCTATATGCGCATTAACAGATACATGCTGATGCACAAACCATAGGCATTTACAAGCAGCAGGTTGTGTACAGTCTTTAATTTGTGTGGATAGCTGTATTTGGCACTGCAACTCCCTGGATGCAGGAATAGCACTGTAAATTTTACGTTTCAGAACTCAATTCATTATTTCCTGTGTATGAGGCCTTGCAGAGCAAATAAACTTCTTTTGACATACCGTACATTCAGATGTAGTAATGTATTACAAATCATTATTTGGAGTATATCTTAATATTTTAGTGAACAATGCATATTATTTATTTAAAAGTACATCTGAACATCTGAATCTCTTGACTTGGAAGAGAGATCTGAAGTTTGCCCCAAAATTCTACCGTTTGTAGTTTCATTTTCCAGCATTAATTTTTTTCTATTACTTTGTTCCTATAGTGAAAACAGTTTAGTTACTTCCTGTGACCTCATTACATTGCGTATGTATGGCAGGGTTGTTGTCACGCTTTCGTGCACATCGTTCCGGTGCTGGGTTTTGCCTCCTGTCCTAGATGCTCTGGTCCCTACCCACCTGGAACATAAGTATTGTGTGTTAGTGTTCAAGCAAAGTGAAAGTGAAATCCGGACCCCTCTGGTTCCTGTGCCTCTTGAGTATTCCCATTTTATGTGTGTTATCCTGTTTTTGTTCTCAGTGTTTTCCCTCTGACTGTGCAGTTATATTCCCTTTTGGTTTCTGTCCACCGCTGGGTTAACCTCTTGCCCGCCTCCCTATAGTAGAACTATTGCTACAGGACGGCAGGTCTGCACAAAATCACGTGTATATATACGTAATGTACATTTCCGGTTAGGGGATATGCATGCCGCCATTGGCGGCTACAGATGTCAGTCACCGGGTCCCACCCGGAGATTCCCCGCCGGCACCTGGCGATCGCTGAGTAAAACTGACGGGAGAGACCTGTGTGTAAACAACACAGATCACTCTTCAGCCAGCAAGAACATGCTGATGTGTATATCTCTGCACAGCAGAAAAATACACAGCAGCATGTTTCTCTAGTAAAACACAGCACATTATGTAAAATAGCACACAGTTAACCCTTTGATAGCCCCAGATGTTAACCCCTTCCTGCCCAGTGTTGTTAGTACAGTATCAGTGCTTTTTATTAGCACTGATCACTGTATTCATGTCATTGGGACATGTACAGTTGCAAGAAAAAGTAAGTGAACCCCTTGGGATTACGTGGCGTTTTGCATGAATTGGGCATAAAATGTGCTCTGAACGTCATCTAAGTCACAACAACAGAAGAACACAGTCTGCTGAACATAATACTACACAAACATTAGATGTTGCCATGGTTTAATTGCACATAACATGTAAACATTCACAGTGCAGGGAGGAAAAAGTATGTGAGGCCCTAGCTTAATGACTTCTCCCAGAGCTAATTGGAGCCAGGAGTGAGCCAACCTTGACTCCAATCAGTGTGATGATATTGGATGTGTTGCTGACAGCTGTCCTGCCCTTAAAAAACACACACCTGTTTTGGGTTTACTGGTTTCAAGAAGCACTGTCTGATGTGAACAATGCCTTGCAGAAAAGAGCTCTCAGAAGACCTACAATCAAGATTTGTTGACTTGCATGAAGCTGGAAAGGGTTACAAAAGTATCTCCAAAAGCCTTGATGTTCATGTGTCCACGGTAAGACAGACTGTCTACAAATGGAGAAAGTTTAGCACTGTTGCTACTCTCCCTAGGCGTGGTCGTCCTGTAAATATGACTGCAAGAGCACAGCGCAGAATGCTGCATGAGGTAAAGAAGAATCCCAGAGTGTCAGCTAAAGACCTACAGAAATCTCTGGCACATGCTAACATTTTTGTTGACACATCTACAATAAGGAAAACATTAAACAAGAATGGAGTACATGGGAGGACACCACGGACAAAGTCATTGCTGTCCAAAAAGAATATTGCAGCACGTTTGAAGTTTGCAAAAGAGCACCTGGATGTTCCACAGCACTACTGGCAAAATATACTGTGGACAGATGAAACCAAGATTGAGTTGTTTGGGAAGAACACACAACACTATGTGTGGAGAAAAAAAGGCACAGCAGACCAACATCAAAACCTCATCCCCACTGTAAAACATGGTGGAGGGAGCATCATGGTTTGGGGCTGCTTTGCTGCCTCAGGGCCTGGATGGATTGTTGTCATTGATGGGAAAATGAATTCCAGAGTTTATCAAGACATTTTGCAGGAAAACGTACGACTATCTGTCCACCAACTGAAGCTCCGCAGAGGATGGGTGATGCAACAGGGCAATGACCCAAAGCATACAAGTAATTCAACAAAACAATGGCTGCAACAGCACAGAATACGCCTTCTGGAGTGGCCCAGTCAGAGTCCTGACCTCAGCCCGATTGAAATGCTGTGGCATGACCTTAAGAGAGCGATTCACACCAGACATCCCAAGAATATTGCTACACTGAAACAGTTTTGTGAAGAGGAGTGGTCCAAAATTACTCCAGATCATTGTGCAGGTCTGATCTGCAACTACAGGAAACGTTTGCTTGAGGTTATTGCTGCCAAAGGAGGGTCAACCAGTTAAGTCCAAAGGTTCACATACTTTTTCCTCCCTGCACTGTGAATGTTTACATGTTATGTGCAATTAAACCATGGCAACATCTAATGTTTGTGTAGTATTATGTTCAGCAGACTGTGTTCTTCTATTGTGACTTAGATGATGTTTAGAGCACATTTTATGCCCAATTCATGCAAAACTCCACATAATCCCAAGGGGTTCACATACTTTTTCTTGCAACTGTGTATATCTATATCTATATATATATATATATATATATATATATATATATATATATATCTCAATTTGCAGATGCTATAACTTTCACGTAAACCAATTAATTTACATGTATTGGGATTTTTTTTGTAGCAAAGACGTAGCAAAATACATTTTGGCCTAAATTTCTGAAGAAATTTTATTTTTTTAATTTTTTTACTGGATGTTTTTATAGCAAAAAGTCAAAAATATATTTTTTTTCAAAATTGTTATTTTTTTGTTTATAGCGAAAAATCCCAAAAAAACGCAGAGGTGATAAAATACCACCAAAAGAAATCTCTATTTATGGGGGAGAAAAGGACATAAATGTCATTTATGTACAGCGTTGCATGACCGCGCAATTGTCAGTTAAAGTAATGCAGTGCCGTATCGCAAAAAATAAAAACGTGGTCAGGAAGGGGGGTAAATCCTTTTGAGGGCAGGTGGTTAAGGGACAGGTTAGTGTCTGTCTGATTTTTAAAAGTCAGCACCTGCAGTTTTTGTAGCTGCTAACTTTATTTTTTTATATTGTGGCTGGAGCTTCACTGGAAGGTAAAAAAACAGCCTTTTTATCACTGTAACAGTAGTTGAACTTTATAAGATAATACATTGGGCTTAAAATCATGAAGTGGCAAGCAAAGTCTCCAGATTGTGTGGTTGGTTGGGATTGCCTAGGAAAGAAGGGAAAAATGAAAGCCATTTTACAAGTGCAACACAGTTGGGGCAATGTGTGCAACATTCTGAAGAAGTATTTTAGGAACACTGTTTGATTTGCATTGTAAAAAGAATACAGGTGGATCTATGCTGTCATATCTACAGTACAAAAGGTGGCCTCTTTGGATGAGTGAAAGATTAAAATTTGTTAAATGAAACAATTTTATAATGTGTGTTAGAAGTGAAGAAAGACTTCCATATGTAAACTCTTAAGTTGCTCAAATGGGAGCGTACATGAGCATGAGGATTCTCCTATTCACATGTTAGAATGCTAATCCAAGCCAGAATGCTATCGCATGCTCTTCCCTGCTGGAAAAAAGTGGGATTTTTTTTTTTTTCTGCTTCTTGCTGAAAAAATAGGAAAGGAAGATATGTGCTGATGTGGAAGGTGGCATTTAAGCAGACCTGCTTTAAAAATCTTCATTGTGTAGTGTAGGCCAAACTACTTTTTGTATCTACTTGTTTAGATCACTGTTTCCATACAGGTTGGCTTTGTTACTGAATAACATCAGAATCTGGTTCAAGACCTGGATTAAATCTTGTGAATTTGACCAGCTGTTTTTCACATATTTTTCAGATAATGGAGCTATGTGGAGCAACAAGGCTTGGCTATTTTGGAAGAAGTCAGTTTTACATTGCATTGAAACTTGTGGCAGTAGCACAGTCTGGTTTACCTCTGCGAGTTGAAAGTTTAAACACTGGTAAGTAGTGTATGCATTCTCAAATATCCCAGGCCAGCTACTGGATTCAGGATAAAATTTGTTTTTAAAGTTTTTCAACATGTAACTGTCTGAAAAGGCTTGCAGGAATTTTTACTGACAAGAACACGATCTACATGCCTTAGATGACTCCCAAACTCAGCACCTACTCTGTGGAAAGCACAGCTTTGAGCTTTTTTCAAAGCAATTGCTGTCATGCAGTGTTGGTTCTCCTGAACTGCTGTACTACATTTCTGCTTTTCTGGAGAAATGCACATCACCCATTGGGTATGTGCAGGCATCTTTTGGTAATACAGTAAGTAACTTATGATAAACTTAGTGACAGGTTTGCTTGAAGGCATAGATATTTTATCTAGCTGTTTCTTGAGCAGTTTTAAGCATTTTAAATATATATCTCATGTTTGCTACAAGTATTATGGTTTTAAAAATACCAAGTTTATAGAACACTTGTTCATGACAATAATCCTTTTTTTTTTTTTTTTTTCTTTCTAAATCCGTGGGGTACTATGCTGTTCATTAGAGATGCACCGAAATTTCGGCAACCAAAACATATTGGCCGAAAATAGCTCGATCTTCATTCTGCCGATAGGAAACTTTTAGCCGATACAGGAGACTGTGTGTACTGCAGATGTAGGGGGGGCAGAGAATGGCAGGAGAGGAGCAGTGTATACAGTGACTGGCTGTCATATCAGTGCCGATTTTTAAATGTAATTACCGGCTTTTTTTTTTCTTCACTATAGCTCACAGAATTAGCTGTCACTTTCCCACCAGCTAAAAGAAACAACGTTTCCTTTAGCTTCCACAGCTAATTCTGTGAGCTATAATGAAGAAGAAAAAAAAGCCGGCAATTGCATTTAAAAATCGGCACCAACATGTAGTGACAGCCAGTGAGGTAGCCTCTCTGTATACACTGCTCCCTCCCTGTATACACTGCTCCTTTCCTGCCCCCTCCTTGCGCACACTGCCTCCCACCCCCTCCCCCCTACAAAGAGGACCTCTCTCACATATGCTATCACATGCTATTGGTCCCCTATTGTGATAGCAATAAAATCATAAGTTAAAAAAAAATATATACATGAAAGTAGTTTAGTTTTTTTTGTTTTTTTGTTTTTGTTTTTTTTTTAATCTTTTTAAAAGCTCAGCATCATATGTATTTGATCATACGTTGATGTTTGCTTTTGTGGCTTGTTATGTCAATAGAACATATTGTATCTAAAATTATAAATATTTAATTTCTGAAAATTTGGTTTTCTGTAACACTGCCATTCTGTAAAATCAACTGGGCAGTTTGCTGTATTAAAAAATCTATTGTTTGATATATTATACTTCCTGTCCCTGTATGCTTTTTGACTTCATAATTTTACCAGTGACTGATGTAATTTAAAACTGAGTTCCGCTCAAAAACGGAATACCTGCTTTTGACAGGTACCCACTCTCACTTCTGGCTCAGTTCTCTGCGGCAAAGTGAGCCTGAAGTTTGGCCCCCTCCTCCCTCTCGCAGTTTCCTGGGGACTTTCACAGGTCCCGGGAAACTGCCGGACCAATTGGGAGGCGAAGTGCATGATCAGTGGGCACCAGGCTGTGAATCTGCAAGCTGTCAAAGCCTGGTGCCCACAGTAGAAATGCCGGCGCCATGCAGGAGAGAAAGGGAGAAGGGACCATGCGTGTGAGCACATTGCTGGACCCTGGGACATGTAAGTGTGTGTTTATTAAAAGTCAGCAGCTACAGTTTTTGTAGCTTCTGACCTTTAATAAACATTAAACCGGCTGGATCTCCGCTTTTAGGGTTTAATTGTTTTTATTATGTGCTTTTGAAATTTTACAGAACAAATAATTAACTGCTTCCAGTTTAATAATATATTTTAAATGTATTTGTTGGCTTTTACTTACCATGCTGGGCAATATTTCTGCACCCCATGCATATTTGTTTTTTTACCATTTATTTGCTTCTTACGTAATTGTTAAAGTGATTCTAAAGATACAAGGTTTTCTTTTTACTCTAATGCATTCTGCATTACGGTAGAAAAATCTTCTACGTTCAACTCCCTCCTCAGCCCCTTTGTATACTTACCTGAGCCCACACTCGATCCAGCAATGTGCAAAAAAAGCAGTGTCTCCCTCCTAATAGGCTCAGAGACAGCAGCGGGAATCATTGACTCCTGATGCTGTCAGTCACAGCCAGTGAGGGGTGGGGGGTGCGAGACGCTCTGTGTGTCAATGGACACATAGAGCTGGCTCGGGAGTGAGCACTCATGAGAGCCCCCATAGCAAGTGACTTGCTATGGGGACACTTAGCAGATAGGAGAAGCAAGGAGCTCCAACGGGGGACTCTAGAAGGAGATGATCTGGGCTGCTCTGTGCAAAACAATTGCACAGACCAGGTAAGTGTAGCATATTTCTTTAAAAAAAAACATAAAACTTTTAGCACTTTAAATTGTACACTAATTTGAAATATATTCTTCTAAGTGCTTTGTTCATATGTTTTATATCAACTGTCTTCTGTAGTAAAAGATCTACCCCTACCAAGATTTCTGGTGTCTAAAAATGAACAAGATTCACGACATCCATTTGCCCACTGCTCAGATGGAGACAATTCCTCTTCTTACTCAGGGGTCATTCCACCTCCCCCTGGAAGAACTCAAGTCAAAAAAGGCTCCGTCAGTCACGATGTGATTCAGGCACGTGGTCCAGCAGAACAGCAGGTAATGTGAAATTTAGTGATGTATTAGACATTCAAGTGATATTCAGATTGAGAAGGGGATTGATACTCTTATCGTGCTAAACTAAAATCAAGTATATATATACTTTATAAGTGATTGTATCAAGGTAATTCGATACCTCTGAGGCAGTGTTTTTCCAACCTTTTTCTTTTTCAGTCAAGGCACCCTTTATAACTCTGCACAATCCTGGGACACACCAATCTGAGGGCTTGCTCACACAAGTAGGTGCGTCCGTGCACCAGCACTTTTTTGTGTGTTCCCGCATGTTAAATATTTTTATTTGGCTTCTCTATGCTTGTGAAACATGCAAAAAGGTGCTGGCATGATTTTTAATTTGAGCCACACGAAAATACATGGTACTGTGGTACCATACGTTTTAGTGGGCACGAACATACATGCAATTGGTGGCTGCATGGCGGTTTCCATTAAGAATTAATGGCACCTGCACGCAACTGCAAACAACAAAGCATTTTTGTGTGGTGTGGAAAAATGCGTCATTTCACAAGCGTTACCACACAACTGCTGTGAAAAAGCCCAAAAATGTAGTTTACAAGGCAGATTTAAGTGGTCAGTAAGTTGTAAATCCCTCCCAATTCCCCCCTCTTAGTACAAATTCCCCCCCTTTGCCCTTGCCACAGCTAAATTGCATACAGCCTGGTACTGTCCAATTTAAGGATTTCCACTGTTAACGTCTGTGTACAGAGGAGCAGGAGAAGTTACATGTTCCCGGCTCTCTCTTCCTTTATATTCTCTGTACTTTGCCAGCAAACCTGAAAGCTGTGTAAGCTGCCCAGCCTGCTCTTGGCAATCAATGACATCATAAAGTGGTAGGACGCAGGCGGCTTTAAATGTTCTTCATCCAAGCAGTTTTCATTTATTTTGCATAATCTTTTCTTTATCGTTCATTAAGGGACACTGGATTCATTTAATCTAAGACAACTGGGGTATCCTGCTGCCTACTGGAGGATTTTGATGCTAGCAAACAAAAAGCCTTGGACAGCCAAGTATAACCCTCCTACTCCCAGTGATTTTAGTTTTTTCCTGGTGCTCTAGGATGATGGAAGTAATTTTTTTTGAGAAAAATGTATTCCCTTTTTTTTTTTTTTCTGCTAGCCATTTCATTTTTATTTACTTTATCAAGATAGTTTTTCCTCAATCAAGATATTATCTATTTGCCGATGAGCTTGGCTCTTTATGCAGCTATCCAGATCAGGTAATCTTCAGCGATGCTTTATATTCTGTACCCGGCCCATGCTGGACTGAAGATTGCAGGGCCTGCCTGGAATGTGCTTTCTAAGTACAGAGCTGTGACACAGCCTCTGGTGTGACACAGTTCTTGAGAACTTATCACAAGCCATTTGGACTGAGCAGCTGGAGCTACTACTGTACTTGGTATTGTTAAACACCACCATTATTCTCCTATTCTGTTTTCTGTGAAAAGGTTAACCTGCTGATGAATGACATGTCATTAGTTTAAAGGTCCAGCGCACATGCAATCCCTGTTTTGTATCCACCTACATTCACTCATTGTGAGGTAACTTCTCTCTTCTCCCCCCCCCCCCCCCCCCCCCAATCACTTCCACATGCAATTGGCTTGTGGTTTTCCTTTGGTTAGTCCTGGCTGCCACCTACAGTAACTTGGTCTCCCCTGCCCATTAACCTCTTCTGTTTAAGCGATTGGTTGAGCCAAGGTTTTTTTCCTGGTGTTTTCTAATTCTCTGCTTCTGTTAGCATAACACATGTCAGAACCCAAGCACAAGGCAAGCAGTCCTACAGCATTGGATTGTTCCAGCTCATGATCCATTAACCGTTTCAGGGCAGTCTGCAGTGTCCCTCTGAAGGGGCTTGACACCAAGGGCTTGGAGTCAGCTTACACCTAGGAGTCTCCCTTAGCCTTAGTCATCTGTCTCCTCTTCTGCCTTATCCAGGGAAGAATTCTCTGCTTCTATGCTAAGTTTAATGGGCCAACTATAAAATATGATTGCTGACTCTGAATGCAGAGACTAAACGTGGTTGTGTGCCTTCTTCAGAACGTTTCTCTGACATTCCTGTAGCTGTAGCAGTCTCTAAACCTTTCCATTGTGCCCTTACTCTCTGAGTCTCACAAATCCCTAATTGATGACTGTGTTCCTCAGGAGCCTCAGTCAGCTGAAATAGCTCCCAGTCTAAAAGATACCATATCGACTGTTATTGATGCTGTATGAGTTACAATTAAAATGGAGCCGTCTGTAGCGTCCACTAGTGCTGTACCTAATTGAAGGTCCCTGAAAAGGCTCAAGTGGAGTGTACTGGGGCCATGAAAGGGAGTGTACTTCTGACAGGTGCTGGTGGGAGGAGCCTGGTCATGGCGGCTGTGGGGAGTGAGCGGCACTAGCCTTCGGCTAGGTACCGCTCCCCGACCTCCCTGGTGACCCTTAGGAGCCGACTCACCGGAGTCTGGAGGGCCGTGGAGTGGAGCCCGGAGAGCCGGAGATGGGAGCCAGACAAGGGTCGCAGTGACGGGCCGGCCTCTCCGGTCCTTGGTGAGAGAGGGACCCGGACGGCTGGAGAGCGGAGTGACGTGGCGGGGGTGTGTGACCGGCCGCGGAGGCTCTCTGGGAGAGGAGAAAGCCGGCCGGCCGCCTGATCTGACGGAGAGACGCCGGCTTACAGTTACCGGCTCTCTGATGCCCTCAACCCCCGGCTAACTACTGCCCATAATCCCCGGCTGGCTACTGTCTGTAGCCCCCGGTCTATTGCTGCCTGGGGCCCCCGGCCAGCTGACTCTTCGATTCTGGGTCAGGGAGCCCGGGAGCGCCAGGAGACCCACCCTGCATCCCTGAGACGAAGCCCAGAGGGAAAAAAAAAAAACCCAGGTACAGAGTTGGAAGCCCAGAGGAATCCCCCCCAGGACAGAGCTGCTGTGAAGACCCTCCACCCAAGCTTGGAGCCACCATCCGGGGAAGAGAAGGGTGAGTGAGACCTGCTGGGGGCCTATTGTATTGTATAGTGGACTCCTGAGTGACAGTGGGGAACAAGGGGTTAAGGAGGAGAGGGGAGGATTCCCTGGGTTCAGAAGAGAAGAGAAGAGACCCACGTTCCCCTAGGAGAGCACAAGTAAAACTCAGTAAACCTGTCTGGATTACAAACCATAGAGGAGAGGTATAACCCCATCTAGAGAATATAGAAGACAAAAGACTTATAGAGGATATGAAGAATAAAGGTCCTAAGGGAGCAGGGCTCAAAGGGTCGCAATCAGGCACGATAAAGAAATTTACATCACATGGAAACATTACGCCAGAAAGGGCCCAAGGCGCAAGCGCCAAAGGGGAAATGGACACTAGCTCAGGAAACAGCCCGAGACTATCACTGGGTATGAACAGCAGTTGTAGCCAACAAATAGCGGATGGCTTGGGACAAAAAGAACTTGATGGTGAACTACAAATACCGAATAAGAAGATGATAGAAATGTTCCAAAGTTTGGAGAAAACGATAAAACATGAAATGACAGTAATTCGGAACGATTTAGGGCATCTGCTAATGAGAATGGAAGAAACAGAGGAGAAAGTTAAAACCCAGGCCCAAACCATAGATCAGCTAAGGAAAAAAATAACCCATTTGGAGAAAACCCAGAAAAAACTGTTCTACAGGATGGAAATTCGAGAAAATAAAGAAAGAAGGTCTAACCTTAGGGTGAGAGGAATTCCAGAGGCAGCAAAGGGGGAAACATTAAATGAACTAGTTAAAAAAATCTTAAACTCCATAAGAGACAGACCTGAAACAGAAGTGATTGAACTGGATGGAGTTTTCAGAATAGGAAAATTCAAACAAGATACTGAGAGGGAAAGACCGAGAGATATTGTTGTACAGTTCCAGAAATTTGGGGTCAAAAATGAGATTTGGAAGATCAAGGGAAGATCGTTAATTAAATATGGAGATTTGACTGTTCACATTTTTGCGGATTTAACACCAGAGACTCTATGGAGAAGGAGATCCCTGAGACCCCTGTTAGAGCAAATGAGAAAACAGAACGTGCAATATAGATGGGGTACTTCAGCATCTCTAATTGGCTGGAAAAATGGGGTAACCGCATACCTGAGATTCCCGGAGGAACTGAGAGATTTTTGTGATAGACTGGATCTGCAAAGAATGGAGATAACTGGGTGGGAAGAAGAAGAAGAAAAAGGAGACTCGGATGATACAGGAGGGGAGGATTGGCAGCGGGTCGGGGAGAGGGGGGGAGGGAGAAGTGAGCAAAAAAATACGCTTTTCTTTTTCTCTCTCTTGTTCCCTTGCCCCCCTAGTATCCCCCTTTTTTGAGGTGGAAGTCCCTCTGGAGGCTCCGGTTGAGGTGGGGAAGTAAAGGCTATTGCAGAGCCTTGTAGATAGAGAAAGGGGTGCTAGGGAGGTCGGAGGAAAGGTGAGCTGTCCATGGGCGGAGTCTACGCCCAATATTTTAAATCAACTGTGGAAACAGTTCCACAAATGATTTGTAGGCAGTTTATAAGCCTAAAAATGGGTAGGGGAAAAGTAAGAGAGGGGGGGTGGGGGGGGGGGAGATGGGGGGAGGGGGAGTAAGGCTAATATTCTGCAAGTCATTCGGTCCTAATAGGAGGAGACGAATTAGAAGAGAGATAAATAAAATCAAGGATGGAAGAAATACAGTTTATAACATATAATGTGAATGGGTTGAATTGCCCTGGGAAAAGATTTAAGTTGTTTAAAGAGTTACATCATAGGGCAATGTCAGTGGTATTTTTGCAGGAGACACATTTTGAGATAGAATCTCAAGTGAAACTAAAATCCAAATATTATCCTACATGGTATTACGCTGACTCTCCAATTAAAAGAGCAAAGGGGGTGGCAATAGGATTGGCAAAAAATATGAGATTTGAGTTGGAAGATAGGACTGACCCGGAAGGGAGATTTCTGTTTTTGAAAGGTAAACTACAGGGAATTGAATGCACACTAGCCAATATATATTGCCCCAACAAGAAACCTGAGATCTTTCTGAAGGGTTTGCTAAAAAAATTGATAGATTTTAAAAAAGGGCGTTTGATAATAGCAGGAGATTTGAATCTCTGTATGGACCCACAAATGGATGCAACCTCCCTTGTGCAGAGAGAAGGGGGTAGGTCCCTGAGAGCTTTGAGGAAGGTGATCCACGAGTACCAGCTGGTGGACACCTGGAGAATAATGCACATGAAGGACAGAGACTATACCTTCTTCTCTAATGCACGAGACATACTCGAGACTGGATTACATTCTAATAGATCATCAACTCATTGAAATGCTGGTTAAAATAGAAATAGAGACGAGAACTTTTTCGGACCATGCCCCAGTCGTAATGAAAATGGGATGGGGAAAAAGGTGGACGGGAGGTTTAGGATGGAGGTTAAATGAGGCTCTTCTCTTGGACGAGGATATTGTGCAGAAGATCAGGGAAGAGATTAAGGTATATTTCCAGGAGAATGAAACAGAGGAAGTATCGACAGCTACAGTATGGGAAAGTCATAAGGTATATATGAGGAATCCTGATTGCGATGGGAGCAAGGAAGAAAAAAGAAAGAAGAGAGAGGGTTAGTGGACTCTTAAAGGAAATCCTGGAATTGGAGCAGATACACAAGAAAAAAATAACAATAGAAACAAGACAGAAGTTAAGGGATAAAAAAGACGAATTAGAGAGATTGATGGAAGAGGAGAGGAGAAGAGTATATAATAAAGTATTAAGTGAAAGATATAGATGGGGTGATAGACCAGGAAAATACTTAATGAGAGCCCTGAATAAGAAGAAGAACAGGAATTATATAGAAAAGATAAAAAGCCCTAAGGGGGAGATGGTCCACTCAACTAAAGAAATTATTAAAGTATTCACGGAGTATTATAGAAAGTTGTATAACATCAGCCACCAAGGATCACCAAAAGAAATTAGGGAAGGTATTAATGAAAAAAGGAGGACATATTTAAAAAATGCGGGATTGCCAAAGCTTAGTGAAACACAACTGAACTCCTTGGATGCAGAAATTTCTCAGGAAGAAATAGAAGCAGCATTAAGAAGTACAGGGGGAGGGAAAAGCCCAGGCCCGGATGGTTATACAGTTAAGTACTATAAAAAATTTAGTGAAGTACTGTTACCAAAGTTAAAGAAATATATGAATGACTTGGGAGGTGGGATGGAGGGGAGGAGGGAAATCCTTCAGGCCCATGTAGTTCTCATCCATAAGGAGGGAAAAGATCCCTCTCGGTGCTCTAGCTACAGACCAATTTCATTATTAAACACTGATACTAAGTTGTACGCAAAGGTCCTAGCAAACAGGCTGAAAGATCTAATGCCCGAATGGATTCATGGAGACCAGGTGGGCTTTGTTCAGGGGAGAGAGGGTAGAGATAATGGCTTGAGAACTCTGATGCTTATCCAGAAAAGTAGAAAAGGGAAAGCCCCGGTAGTGCTCTTGTCAATTGATGCCGATAAGGCGTTTGATAGAGTGGACTGGGGCTTTATGATGGACAACTTGGAAGTGTTGGATTGGAGAGAGAATGCGTGAATGGATAGGTAAACTATATAAGGAGCCCACCGCAATCATCACGGTAAATGGGGAAAGGTCGGAATCCATTGGGATGTCCAATGGAACAAGGCAAGGATGCCCATTTTCCCCCTTGCTGTATGTATTGACATTGGAACCCCTGCTATCAATAATAAGGAACAGTGGAGCGGTAAAGGGAATCCAGATAGAAAATATAGAACATAAAGTAGCGGCCTTTGCGGACGACCTACTGTTTTATGTAGGCAACCCCCGAATAACACTACCAAATATAATGAAGATCCTGAAGGAATATGGTGAACTATCTAATCTAAAAATTAACCCAACAAAAACTGAGATTTTGAACATTAATATACCAAAGAGCGAAAAAGAAAAGCTACAAAAAGAATTCCCCTTTATTTGGAGAGAAAAAGATATAAAATACCTAGGAATAAAACTTGCTACCTCATATAAACAACTGTATAGATTAAATTATATTTCTCTGATAAATGAGATTAAGGACGAACTAAAAAGATTAAAAGGAGGAAATCCATCATGGTTAGGACGTATGAACCTAATTAAAATGGTAATTATACCTAAAATACTCTATAGATTTCAAATGATCCCGATCAAACTCCCAGAGGCGTTTTTTAAGATAATGAGAAAAATGTTAACAAGATATATATGGAGGAATAAAAAACCAAGAGTATCATATGAAACACTAAGTAGGACTAAAGAGAAAGGGGGGATGGGACTACCTGATGTCAAGAGATATTACAAAGCAGTAATGTTAGCAAGAATTTATGACTGGACTTTTAATCATAAGGGGAAAAGTTGGGTAAAAATGGAAAATGATCTGAGTGGAATTAATTTGAGTAGGATGATATGGGTTCCAGCACATTATAGAAGAATTAAAGAGGGCACAAGCACTTACACCTTAATTGTCTTAAGGATATGGGATAATTTACATAAACACATGAAATGGGAATTCAACTCTATATTAATGCCTCTTGCAAACACAAAGTTTTTCCCCCCAGGAAAAGATGAGATATCAGGGAGATGGTTTAAAAAGAAGATATCCAATTGAGAGACATATTGGTAGAGGGGGAACTGAGAACATTTAAAGAATTAAAAGAGATGGGAGGAGATATGTTTACTAAAATAGATGAGTGGAAATATCATCAATTAAAATGTTTTATAGGAACTCTCCCAAAACCCTTGAGATTAAAAACGGAGTGGAATATGTTTGAAAGGCTATTAGAAACACGTAGAGATGGAAAACACGGTGTTACAAAAATGTATAGAATACTTACAGAACTAGACACAGACACAAAGTTAATTTTCATAACAAATTGGGAAAGAGATATGGGGGTGGGGATAGATGATCAACAGAATAAGATATTTAGATTAGTTCACGAGAGTGTTAGTATGAGAGACGTTGAGATTAACTATAAATGTTTGACACGATGGCATATTACACCGAGCACTGAGCACAGGATGAGGGGGGAGAATTCAAAAATGTGTTGGAGAGGATGTGGGGAAGAGGGCACGGTGTTTCACATATGGTGGCAATGTCCAAAAATTCAGGTTTTCTGGAAGACAATAGTCAAATTAATAGAAATAATAACTGGAAATGACATAGGATTAGACCCAACCATGTGTCTCCTACATAGTGTTGAGACAACAGTAAATAAATATAAAGAATCAGGTGTATGGTACTACTTAAGTGCAGCAAAAGGGTTGATCCCCAAGTTTTGGCGGAAGACAGAGGTACCAACGGAGGAGGATTGGATCAATAGGGTAAACCAGATTAGCAGAATGGAAAAATCTTATCATATGCAGGAAGACAGGATGAAAATATACTATTCACGATGGGAAAAATGGGAAAAATCGGGATTGAAAGAGAAATATAGAAAACTCTAAACTAGGAAGTTATTCGAAGTTATTGGGCCTAGAGAGACTGGAGATCTTGCAGAGGGGAGGGAGGGGGGGAAGGGGGAAATGGTGGGTTGGGAGGGAAGGGAAATAAAAGAGGTAAATAGGAGGGACAGAGTAGAAATGTATTGATATTTATATGTATTGTGTCTCTTCTTATGGAAATTTTGTAATAATGTGAAAAATTTATAAATATTTAAATAAAAAAAAAAAAAAAAAGTGGAGTGTACTGGGAGAGACTGGGACATGCCTGACAAATTATCTACGTCTCAATTATTTACAAAAGTGGGCTGTTAACACTGTGGACCCAATGATATCCTGCCTTAACAACATACCAACTGTACCTATTGGGGATGCTCCAGTTTTTCACTTCAAAGCCAAGCTAAGGGTAGGGACATAATACAACCAGACTAGGTGTATACCTAGTCATAAAACCCCTCAGATTCTTGGTTAAGAAACATGGTGCCCAGGGAACTACAAGCTAGTGTTCCATTCTCTGCCTCTGCCCTGCTTTATCTTATCCAACCTACCTGTGCCTTTGCAAAAGTTAGTAGATTGACTTTCTACTTTTAGTAGACGTTTTGATCAAGGAGTTTTTGCAATTGTGTCAATGCAGGAAAAGTTTTAGGGGGTTTACTACAGACTTTTCACTGTTCCAAAAACGAAAGCAGACATTTGCATCCTCTTGGATCTAAGGGCATAAAATGTCCTATTCAAGTCCAAAAGTTTCACATGGGATCTACCAAATCTACAATGGCCTCCCTTACCAAGAAGACTTTCTGGTTTTGGATATCAAATATACATACTTGCATGTCCCCATCTTTTCAGCATATCAACATTGTCTCCCTTTTTGTGTGGGCACATGACAATTCAAGTATATAGCCCTACTATTTTGCCTATTGTCTGCACCTCGAGTATCCACGACACCTGGGTATTCCCAATGTAGTTTACCTAGACAGCCTCTGGTTTATGGGAACAGTGGGCTAAACTCTTATCAACGTGAGTCCAAACCCAAAGGGGGTTCAGTTGGGTTCTGTACCTTCAGAAGTCGGTGCTGGAACTGACACACCACATGGAGTATCTGGGTCTATTCTTAAAGCGGAGCTCCTCCTAAAAAGGGAACTTCCGCTTTAAGCCTTTGTCCCCCGCTCCCCATTAAGGGTTGGCACCTTTGGGGAGTGGGTATCCGAATTTGACAGGTACCTGCTCCCACTTCCACTGCGATCGCCTAAGACAATCAGAAGTTGCCCCTCCTCCCCGTAGGCTGCTCACGCATGCGCTGTGGGTACCCAGCTGTGAAGCTGCACAAGCTGTCACAGCCGGGTGCCCACACTGTAGATGCCGATGCCGGGGAGAGAAGACGGCCGGCGAAACCAGCCATGGTGTGGACACCGCTGGACCGAGGGACAGGTAATTGTCTGTATTTTAAAAGTCAGCAGCTACCTTACAAGTTGTAGGTAGCTGCTGACTTTTTTTTTTTTTCATCTTTTTCAACTGGAACTCTGCTTTAAGCATATCCTGAGCAAGAGTTTTTTTGTTTTTTGTTGTTTTTTTTCTTCTTCCCCAAGAAATTGTCTCATTCTTTGCTCCCAGACCTGGACTTTACAGTTCAAGAGCCATCCAACTCTGCAATTCGGCTTGTGATTTTTTTTGCATTTGATGGAAGTTTCCTTCAAGACTGACCCATTTATTCAGTTGCATTTCAGACCCCTACAAAACCGCATTCTGCAATCTTGAAACAAAAAGTTTCAGTATCCAAACCAATCTTTTCCCCTGATCTCCAAGACCAGGTCATCTCTAACCTAGTAGCTCAGGAAGCCAGCTCTGTAATTGAGAAAAATCCTTCCTCCTACTGTCTTGGAAGGTCCTCACAATTGATGCCAGCCTGAGGAGAAATTCTAGACACCTTTTTTGCTGCATGGAACTTTTACAGAGGAATCCTGGAGCTACAAGCAATTTGGTTGTCCTTTTCAACGTTGGACACCTCAACTGGTGGGTCGTTCAATCAGAATCCAGTTGGATAACACCAGGCACATCAATCTCCAGGGAAGGATTCTAGAGTGGGCAGAACTCAATTTTCCAGCCTCATTCGTATTCCAGGTGTGGACAATTGGCAAGCAGATTCCTCATTCGACAAGTTCCTGAACCTGGGGGAGTGGTCCCAACATCCTGAAGTGTTCTGAAACTTGTGTGACAGGTGGGGCATGCTGGAAGTGTATCTCCTAGTTTCGATGTGCCACACTAAACTGTACGGTTTCTGTCTTCAGAATGAGAGATACTCTTGCAGAATTAGTGAATGTTCTTGTGACTCCATGGGATCAATACAATCCGTTCTATATTTTTCAGCCTTTAAAACTCCTTCCTCGTGTTTTATAGGCTTGAGGAGAAGGATATTCTGGTCATCCTCAGAGCTCTGAAATGATCTTGAGCGGTATCAAGGGGCACATATTCTTTTGCGATGTTCTTTCCAAAACCACTAGCTTCCCATTTTGATCAAGAATTTTATACAGAGCATCTGTTATGGGGCTGCCCCTGGGACTCTGTGGGATATAAATTTATTCTCTCTTCAAAGGCCACCTTTTGACCCCATCAGGGATATTCCCTTCTCCAATCTCACTCATATGGTTACCCTCCTTGTTGCCATCACCTTCCTGAGATGTGTATTGGAGTTGGTGGCATTGTCCTGTAAACTACCCTTTTTGGTCTTGCATAAGGATAATGTAATATTGAGGCTTGAGCTTCCTTCCTTCCAAAGCTGGTTTTGGTTTTTCACCCAAAACTGGAAACATTGTTCTTTAATCACTCTGTCCAACTCCACTACATCAGAAGGAGGTTTCCTTTCACTTCCTGGATGTGGTTCGTGCTGTAGAGGTTTACATTCCAGCTAATTCTTCCATTAGAAATAGTAACTCTTTCTGTCAATCTTCATGATCTCTGTAAAGAGGAACCTGCATCTCATTCCCCTATTTCTTGGTGATTTGCACATTATTGTTCAGGCTTATGGTCTCAAGAGCAGGATTTCACTGTCAATGCGCATTCTACAAGATCAGTGAGTGCTTTTTGGGTTTTAAAGCTCACCATGCTTTACGATCTGTACAATTTCGCTTGGATCTACAGACAACTATATAGTGCAAGGGCCTGCCCAATTGGATACTTATTGATTGGCGATTTTAGCTAGCTCCTCATATTTACAAAGTTTTGATAAATCCAACGTTGATTGTAGAAAGATTTGTATGGTCAGATTGTAACATATACAGTGACCCTTAGGCATCAGGCAATTGTTTCCTGTGCAAGGCTGCCACCTGGTCTTCTGTTTTACTAGGTGGATATTCTGTCCTTTTTCTGATCTGTTTCTTAAAGTTCGTTCGGAACACAGGTTGGCCTTCTGTCTGTGATCTAGTCCTGAGTACTGCTGACACATGTTGGGATTGTCAGGAGTTACACCTGGCTAGCTAGCACCCCAACACAGGGGTCACAGGCATGTGAGTGCATTCAAGGGGGCTGGATGCTGGCATCCACTGGGGGTCCTGCATTACTGCTTATTGTACGGCTTAAAAAAAACAAACCAGCGCATATGGAGGAATTTACGGTATCAACTCGGGCTGTGTGGTTTATGGCAGATCTTGCATTGAGCTTTGTTGTCAGTTCAGACACAGGGTTCTGTGGTTAAAAAGTGGATCTGCTGAGCTGACCTGGAAAAAGTGGTTGGAAGGCTTTCCTTTTCGTGGAGAATGCCTGTTGGTGAGGATTGGGCAAATACATCTAAGAACTCTCTGGAGAGAGACTTTTTTTTGCCACTTAAAAAGAAGGGCAGCCATCTGGTTTATAGAGGAACAGTTGCTTTACCAACTGGTACCCCATCTTGCAGGCATCTGGATTCAGAGGGAAAATACAAGGCCAGGTGGCTGGCAACAGCTCCAGAAAGAGGCCTGTCTCTGAGATATCAGGTCCTGGTAGCTAAAATAGGCAAAGGTTCCCTACGATACGTCTTTTTCCATGGGCTTGCTGAGAATAATGGTGTTCAAGGCTGTTCCATACGCTCAGTTTCACTCCAGGCCAGTAAACGTTCGGTCTGACAATGCCTCTGCGGTGGCATGTGTCAATCAGTAGGGCGGCACTAGGGTCAGGCTGCCCAAGGGAAGGTGAGTTGTATTCTGACATCCAGGTTTAACGACAAGGTGGACTTGGTGGTTGATGACAATTGAGCATTTCTGTTCTGGTCAAACCTATCTCAGGGACCAGTTTTGCGGTTCTACAATTGCTCAGTGACGGCCTAGCTATTGAGGCCCAGGTGCTGAAAGATTGGGGTATCTCTGGGCCTTTATCTCTAGTCTGTTGAAGGCAGGAAACTGGCATCCAGGAGAATTTACTATATGACTTGAAAGTCTCGTGTACTGTTGCGAAGCCAGGAAGTTGCATCCTATGACATTTTTAGTCGAATTTTGGCCTTTCTCCAAGTACCATAAAAGGCCAGTTATCGTCCCTATCTGTTTTTCCAGAGCCTGATTGCTTCTCATTTGTTTCATTCCTTCGTTAGGGGATGACCAGTATGGTTCCACCTGTTAAACTGTCCTTGCGATTCAAATTTGGTTTTGGCTGTTTTGCAGAAACTACCTTTTGATCCAATTTGTGATGATCTGTTAGTCTTATCGACTCAGAAGGTGGTTTTTACTTCTTCCTTTTATTTTTTTTTTGCGATCACTTTGACAAGAAGGGTATTAGAGCTGACCGCCCTTTTATGCAAGGAGCAATTTTTTGGTACTTTTACTAAGATAAAGAGGAGTTTTAGCCTCATCCATCTCATTTACCAAAAATAGTTTAAAGTTTTCTTTTGAATCAGGACATTCCCACTTTCCTTTTCTCTGCAGTCACCAAGAGAAGAAGCTCTTCACATTTTAGATGTGGTTCGAGCTGTATGAATTTTTTTAAGGTTATTTGCACAGATGAGGCAGTCAGACTCAATTTGTTTGTTCTGCCAGAAGGGTCAGGCAACATCTAAGGTGGCTAATTCACAGTCGATCCACTAGTTAATCACTCAAGCCTATGGCTTAAAGGAAAAGGTTCCCCCTTTTGGGTTAAAACACAATCTACCAGGAGTGTGGCAGTGTCTTGTGTTAGTCTTCATCAAGCATCAGTGGCTCAGGTCTGCAAGGCTGCAACAGTCTTCAGAACATGCATTCATGAGCTTTTGCCAAGTGGATGTGGGAGCCGCAAAGGATACTGCTTTTGGCTGCAGCATGTTGAGGACAACAGAGTAGATTCCTTAGGATTGATGATGGTTTTTTGTCTGTGTCTCCCTCCCCTTCAGTGCATTGCTTTGGGACATCCCAGATAGTAATCACTATAGCCTGCTCCTGTGTCCTGTGGTGTACGTTAAAAGAAAAATTGATTTTTTTCTACTTACCTGCAAAATCCATTTCACCTATTTCTGGGAGTTCATTGCTTGCTACAAAACTTATGAACTTCCTGTATGGGGGGGTTATACAGGTGAAACTAAAAAAAATTAGAATATCGTGCAAAAGTTCATTTGTTTCAGTAATGCAACTTAAAAGGTGAAACTAATATATGAGATAGACTCATTACATGCAAAGCAAGATAGTTCAAGCTGTGATTTGTCATACTTGTGATGATTATGGCTTACAGCTCATGAAAACCCCAAATCCATAATCTCAGAAAATTAGAATATTGTGAAAAGGTGCAATATTCAAGGCTCAAAGTGTCCCACTCTATTCAGCTAATTAAGCCATAACACCTGCAAAGGGTTCCCGAGCCTTTAAATGGTCTCTCAGTCTGGATCAGTAAGAATCACAATCATGGGAAAGACTGCTGACCTGACAGTTGTACAGAAAACCATCACTGACACCCTTCATAAGGAGGGAAAGCCTCAAAAGGTAATTGCAAAAGAAGTTGGATGTTCCCAAAGTGCTGTATCAAAGCACATTTAATAGAAAGTTATGTGGAAGGGAAAATGTGGAAGAAAAAGGTGCAAAAGCAGCAGGGATGGCCGCAGCCTGGAGAGGATTGTCAGGAAAAGGCCATTCAAAAGTGTTGGGGACTTTCACAAGCAGTGGACTGAGGCTGGAGTCAGTGCATCAAGAGCCACCACACACAGACGGATCCTGGACATGGGCTTCAAATGTCGTATTCCTCTTGTCAAGCCGCTCCTGAACAACAAACAACATCAGAAGTGTCTTACCTGGGCTAAAGAAAAACAGACCTGGTCTGTTGCTCAGTGGTCCAAGGTCCTCTTTTCTGATGAGAACAACTTTTGCATCTCATTTGGAAACCAAGAACCCAGAGTATGGAGGAAGAATGGAGAGGCACACACTGAAAGATGCTTGAAGTCCAGTGTGAAGTTTCCACAGTCTGTGTTGATTTGGGGAGCCATGTCATCTGCTGGTGTTGGTCCACTGTGCTTCATTAAGTCCAGGGTCAACGCAGGCGTCTACCAGGAGATTTTGGAGCACTTCATGCTTCCTTCCGCAGATGAGCTTTATGGGGATGCTGACTTCATTTTCCAGCAGGACTTGGCACCTGCCCACACTGCCAAAAGCACCAAAACCTGGTTCAATGACAGTGGGATTACTGTGCTTGATTGGCCAGCAAACTCGCCTGACCTGAACCCCATAGAGAATCTATGGGGCGTTGCCAAGAGAAAGATGAGAGACATGAGACCGAACAATGCAGAAGAGCTGAAGGCCGCTATTGAAGCATCCTGGTCTTCCATAATACCTCAGCAGTGCCACAGACTGATAGCTTCCATGCCACGCCGCATTGAGGCAGTCATTTCTGCAAAAGGGGCCCAAACCAAGTACTGAGTACATATGCATGCTTCTACTTTTCAGAGGTCTGATATTGTTCTATGTCCAATCCTTGTTTTATTGATTGCATGTAATATTCTAATTTTCTGAGATTGTAGATTTGGGGTTTTCCTGAGCTGTAAGCCATAATCATCACAATTATGACAAATCAAGGCTTGAACTATCTTGCTTTGCATGTAATGAGTCTATCTCATATATTAGTTTCACCTTTTAAGTTGCATTATTGAAATAAATGAACTTTTCCACAATATTCTAATTTTTCGAGTTTCACCTGTATAGGGCAGGACTTCCTGTCTTCTTTAGGTCTTCCAGTGTCCATTCACCTATAGGTGGCACATAACCCAGATACTAATATAGCCTTCTCTGAGTTCCGTGATGTACTCCCAAGAAATGGATTTTACAGTAAGAAGAAAAAAATCCGCTTTTAATGGATTTTCGCTTGCTATCACTTTTTTACTTTTTCACATTTTTTTTTTCTTCCAATTCCAATAAGCACTGATTTTATGGTTGTATGTATTATTTGTTACAGTTGTATATTTGTTGACACATTGTTTTAACCTACAACTTTTCTGTGCTCAGAGGAACGATACCCATACCCTGGACATGTGGAACGGCCTGTAATGTTGCTGGCCCTTTCGGCTGACCGGGGCCAGTGTTCCCAGTGAGGGTCCCTTTATACATGTCAGCAGGCCATGTTTCATCAATGGCAAAGGAGGGAATGTAGGGGGGGGGGGGGGGGAGTGGTCCAAAATCTCACCTTCAGGTAGGGAGGAACCTGGGCACAGTCACCCTGTGCAGTGTATTTCCTGGGGGTCAGATTGTTCCATGCAGCTCGGACTCCCCCCACCGATCCGGTATCTCCACTACTTCCGGGAGTAGCACCTTTCTTCAGTTCCTTTGTGACAAATTAGTAATACTCAGCTGCTGCCATTAGGGTGCGGCAGCTTTCCAGAATACTTTCTGGCTTGAACCACTTTGGTTTCAAATGAAAGCATTGCCTGTGAACACCCATGCAATGCGTATCATGTGTGGAAAGAAAAAAAGGGTTCTGCACCATTTTGTGCAGTTGCAATGTAATTTGAACCATACAAAATGTATGGCTCAAACCGCACAGACATTGCATGTGATGTTTACAGGAATGTGGTGTTCCACGCCACACAATTGTGAACCTAGACTTAAAGTGGAGCTCCATTCACGCTGTAAAAAAAATAATTCAGCAGCTACAAAAACTGTAGCTGCTGACTTTTAAAAAAACACACTCACCTGTCCCTAGGTCCCATGGTGTGTACCCTGCAGCCCATTTTACCGGCCGTATTCTCTCCCTGGGCGCCAGCATCTTCAGTGTGGGCACCCACTGCGCATGCGCGAGTAGCACTGCGCTTCCTGAATGGTCCTGTAGTCTTCTGGGACCTGTCCCGTGTCCCAAAAGACTACGGGGAGGGAGGAAGGGAGGACACCTTCCACTTCCACTCGCCTAGGCAATCGGAGCGGAAGTGGGAGCAGGTACCTGTCAAATTCAGGTACCCGCTCACCCTGCCCCCCAAAGGTGCCAGTCCTTAATGGGGAGTTGGGGACCAGTCTTTAAAGCGGAACTTCCCCTTTTGGGTGGAGCTCTGCTTTAAAGTAGTTTTGTACGCAGACTTGGCTCATCTTGACAAGGTGTTCTTTCTGACAAAAAGGTTTACTCAGCAATACCCCATGAAAAGGGAGTTCACTAAGAAATGGAGTATGCCTTCAGTGGATCCGGGAGGCTCTTATCTCATTAATATCCTCACAGGTCCAGTGGAAGAGGTCCCGATATTTATGTATCAAACAACATCTGGAAGCCTTTTTGAAGCCTAGTTTTCTCTGGTGGTGGCAGCTTTGTAACCAGCGATCGTGGCTGTAGGCATGTGTCAAAGCCTTAAGGCCCCTCACATGATGATAGAGAAGGATCCTACAAGTGATGATACCAAAAGGAGCAGAAACATGGAAGATGTTCCATGTGACCTTAGCTTCTCTGTAAAACTCATGAAAGGACTCCATGCACAGGATCTTATGGCTGAAGTGTTGGTCATTGTTATTACTCTGCAAAGAGCATATGGAGAGTTTTCCTTTTCAAGGGAACATATACAGTATGTTTTGGATGATTACGTCCTAAAGGTGACTGTGGGTAAGACTACTCTTACTGCTTAAAAAGAAGAAAAAGCCCACATTTCAAAAACCTGCCACTCCTACTTCCAAGAAGCTTTCCTTTCACCATTCTCAGGCCTTGGGTTCTAAGCCCAAACCCCAGTCCAAGTTCTGCAAGAAACCATGGACTCCAAAGCCCTTTAAGCCAGGAGACAAAAGAAGGGGCACCCCCACTTGCATCGGGTGGGGGGGGGATATTTGCAGGCCTGCTAGAGTTATGACAGGGGGTCTGCAATATAGTGGATCTCAGCTGCAAGTTGGAAATTCAAAGCCTTAACCCTCAGTGCTTTTATGCTTTCAAATGTTTATTTGAATCATCTGTTCTCTCAAGATGTGATAATTCCAGTTCCAGAGAGCAAAAGGTTTTGTGGTTTCTTCTAAAACAACTTCACAATTCCCAAACAAAACCACAATGTTTGGCCCATTTGGACCGCAAGACTCCAGTTTCTACAGAAGTTCCAGATGGAATCCGTACAGTCACTGGTGGCACCTCTCCAACAGAGAGATTTTCCTGGCATCAGTGGTTATGAAAGATTCTTGCCTACACAGTTCTATTCTTCCTTTTCACTAAAGGTTTCCTGCATTTGTGGTGGGCAGCCGACACTTTCAGTTTGTGGTCCTACCATTCTGTCTGTCCACTGCCCCCTGAGCGTTCTCCAAGGAAGATGAAAGAGCGCACAAACCTTGCGCATTACCTCAATAAATAGTGACTAATTTTATTAATAAGGAAATATACTCAAAGTGATGGTATAACAGGCATAAGTAACCATAATCCAAACAGGGTTACAGGTAAATCGAAAAGGGGGGGGGTGAAGTCTAACGCGTTTTGAAGGGTGCTCCCTTCTTCATCAGAGCTGGGTTGAGCAGATAGAGACTTCAGTATGGCAGAGTTCCCATGGCAAGGAGATATTCAGCCACTGAGTGTCAGTATTACAGCAGTTCAGCCTGTTTCGGATCTTTGGTGACTGTTCTCCAAGGTCCCGGTTTCTAGGGCTTTTGCATACCTATGGTATCCCTGTAATAGTGCACCTGAACAATGTACTTCTGAGAAAGCAGTCTGCTTCACTTCTGGAGACCAATGTGTCTCACATGATGCATACTCTGGAGAGGTTTGGATAGGTTTTGAATCCCAGTCCAGAGGTTAGATTATCTGGGCCTGACCATGGAAACCAATCCAGTGAGTGATCTGGACAAAAGTCCTCCTCTGAGAACTCAGGCGGACTTGCTCAAGTTGCCGACAAATTCCTCGATTTGCCTTTGCATGAGAGTTCCTGGGAAGAAAGGTAACCTCCTTTGGGAGACAATAATCTTTGTCCAGTTTCCTTCCTGGCCCCTGCAATGGAATGTCTTGGTAATATGAGACAGGAGGGCGCAGTCGTTTTACTCCCTGATGCAGGTGCTCCCTGATGCCAATACTCCCCAGCATGAGACTGCGTCTTTGGACTGGTGGATCTCCTCACGAATGCTGGAGATGGGAAAATCATTTCTTCCTCGGTCTTGGAGGATTCTGATGATGGATAACGTGCGCTGGGGTGCCATTCTGGAAAATTTTTTTGTCCAAGGAACTTGGTCACCACAGGAGAGGGTGTTGCCCATCAACATCCTAAAATTATGAACAATTCGCCTTGCCCTGCTACATTTGTCAGTGCAGCTGAAGGGCTTCCCTGTGCAGGTTCAGTTGGAAAACGCCATAGCTGTGATGTACATAAATTACCAAGGGAGCCGCTGGAGGTTGGGTGGCCCAGAAGGAAGTGGATCTCGTCTTGTGTGGAACTCCATGTTTTTGCACGGTCTGCTGTCCACATTCCAGGCATGGAGAATTGACAGGTGGAGTTTCTAAGCCATCAACAGCTGTGTCCTAGTGGAATGGACCATTCAACCAGAGGTGTTCAAGGAGCTGTGCTGATGTTGAGGAACCCTGTATGGTGTATCTTCTGGTGCCCAGGTCCTGTGCAAAGCTGGACAGGCTTGTCTCCAGGAGCAGGGATCCGCAAACATTGGATGCTGTGGTGACACTGTAGGATGAGTTCTCCCTAATTTATGTATTTCCACTTTTTTTTTTTTAATCCAAACAACTTTTGTTGTCATGATAATAGAGAAAATGGAATAGTACTTACAAAATCCACAATGACATTACTGCAACAGTAGGATTACACATAAATAGAACAACGTGGATACACAGATCCCGTAATAGACAGAATAACAGAAATAGTAATCAAACGAAACAGAGACCACAAGGATCCAAAACTTTCTTGACAATACCTTGCTTTTTCCTATTTATTCCTTCCCGTCCAGATGTAAACAGAAATGGGGGGGGAAAGGAACAAAGCCCAAAACATGCCTTCAAACAATTAAAAAAACAAAACCCTACATCAACCACTGGTTCACCTGAGACGTCTCATCAAAAAGAATGGGAGATGCACATGAACTCCCTCAAGTAGAGGAGTGCAGCCACACACCTGATAAAAAAATGTCACACCTGCAACAGTCGGTCCACAATCAATTGAGGAGGGGCGAGCCCAGGTGTATAAAGCCAACCCTGCCATACCCGCTGTAACTTACGATAAGCATTGCAATGTTGGTACATGAGTTTCTCCCACAGGAGTAAACCACATAATCTATCCATGGCTTATGCAGGTCATAGACGGGTGGTTTATCGGCTGAATTTTCATCCAAAAGAAAAATCGGCCGATATTCATACCGTTAGTGGGGTAATGCCGTCGGCTGTTTTTCACGGATCTTCTCGTTTCTTTTTATCGGTCATGCTGGAAAATCCAATCTGTTTTTCGTAAGCATTAGTGGCAGCATCCATGGCAGCAACGACTGATTTTTCGTTTATTGGCCGACAGTTCGGCCGATAAATGGCCCATCTATGGCCAGCCTTACTAGTTGGAGGAGCCAATGATAACCAGTACCTTGCTATCAACTTCCTAGCCAGATATAAAAGTCTAGATACCATAATATACACTCCTGGTTGGAACAGTTCTTGGTCTAGTGCCCCCAACAGACATTGCAAGGGATCCTAGGGAACAGTATATTGCGATACTAGAGAAATAAATTGGAGAACCTCACTCCAATATCTGTGTAACTTGGGGCAACACCAGAACATATGAATGAAATCACCGTGTTGGACCCTACACCTCGGACAATCGGGTGAATCACCGATACAGTTGCACAGGGGTCCTATATGCTCGATGGAGAATAAACAATTGAGACAATTTATGAGAGGGAGAGAAATTCCCGGAACGTATTCCCACTTTTACAGCTTTTACTTCATATGCGTCATAGGATTCCAGTGGAGGGGATTCTAATCGCTCCTGCCTGAGCCAGGAGAACTTGGTACTCGGACAATGTTAACATATCATACCTTTTTAGACCCTTCCTGATTGACTGCTACTATTGCAAGGTCTGATCTTCCATCTTTTTTTTGCAGTTGCTGGGCTTAACGGAGTTCTAAAGGATAGGGTAAGCTCTGATACTGTTGTTCCTACTCTGCTGAAGACTAAGAAGGTGACTTCGAAGATTTACCATTGGAAGTCTTATTTTGTCTGGTGTGAGGCTCTGGGTTTTCAACCTCGCAAGTATGTAGTTGGCTGCATCCTGGCATTTCTTGAGTCTGGAGTTGATTTAGGACGGACCTTGAGTACAATCCAAGGTTACATTTCAGCCTTGGTGGTCCTTTTTCAGAGATCAGTTGCTTCACACTCTTTGGTGTGGGATCTCAGCTTGATACTGTACCTCAGAAATTTCCCTTTGAACTCTGATATTCAGTCCCAACTCTGAAGATTACTTTTCTGGTTGCCATTACTTCGGCTCAGGGAGTTTTGTAATTGGCCACTCTTTCCTGTAAGGATCCGTTCCTGGTGCTTCACCTTGACAAGGTAGTTTTACAGCCTCTGCTGTAATTTTTACCTAAGGTGGTTTCTTTGTTCCTTCTCTATCTATATCTATCTTTTATTCTCCGTCCTTCTGTCCTAACACTCAGACTCTGTGAGTTCGTGCTGTCAGGTTTTACTCAGGTAAGATCCATCTAGAAAAGGTAATTTGGAAGCTGTATGACCCTTCCTTGTGTCTTCAGGAAACAAAGCGGGAATCTGACTGCCAAAATGCAGCAGTCGACTTCAAGCTTTTGGTTTAAGAGGAAGAGTTCCACCTTTTTCGATAATCGCTAATTCTACCAGAAGTGTTTTGAGGCCTTCCAGGTGATTTGTCATCATGCTTCAGTAGCTCAAGTTTGTAAAGTTGCTACCTGGCTTTTGGTCATACATATGCAACAATTTACCAAGTGGATGTTCGAGCATTTAAGGACGCTACGTTGTTCACCTGTTTTGCAGTCTCCTGCAAGACGTTCTGACCTGTTTTTGTTTACTTGTTTAGAGCCTGTTTTGGCTTGTAGCCTCATATTCAGTGCTTTGGGACATCTCTATTGTAACGGAGATGAAGGTACCCTGTATCCTATAATGTACTCCAAGAAAGGATTTTACAGGTAAACCAAAAATCCCATTTATGGTTTACATACAATTTTTAAGGTTATTTTCATGTGGTTATTTACAAATATCTGTAGCTGATATTTATATGCACAATTAATGACTCCTTCCAGGTGACTCAGTGAGATTATTTCAGGTGGATAAAGCAGTGTCTCAAGACAAGTTTCTGCTGAGCTGCCTCTTTTAAAGTGCTTGTAAACCTCAGACCTAAAATGAGCAAAGCATATTTCTCTATAATGTGCAGGAAATGTCAATTCTGACTGCTGCTTCGTCCATCTGCTATCAGCATTAATCACTTCTGACAAGTTTTTCTGACATCAAGAGAAAAATGGAGACAGGGAGGTTGACCGCTTCAGCTCTGTTCCTGTGAGCTGTGGGGAGGGGATGTATCTTCCTCCAATCAGCTCTCAGAACTCTCCTCACTGAGCTCTGCAGAGTGTCATTTCAGCTCTCTGTTCATTTTTTTTTTCTGAACTCTCAGACAAGCTTTTTCAATTCAGCACTTTGAATGTAGCAAAGAAAGGACTGAAGATAGCAGGGGTGTGGAATTTGTTTTAAAAAACACTTGAACTAAGGACTAAATCAGGGTCCCCAACTGCTTGTCCCTCCATGACAATCTCCTTGCCCTTAATTTTTTTTTTTTTTTTTAACCAAAACTGTATTTTAAATACGTTTTTAACATTACGCTATTTATCTCCAACTCGCCTCCTTGCCTGTCTTCAGCACTGTTCCTGAGAACTAGCAGAGAGGGAAGAAACCTAACCGTGTAATGAGCACCAATTGAGTGCTCGTCGGGAAAGGGGAGTGTCAGGCTCTCTTAACACTCAGCAGAAACGTATCTGCTGACTCAGTAAATGAGGCGCTGGCCCCAATGAGAGAAAAAAAAAATTGTCCCTTCGGGTTACCCTTAACGGAAGCACTTGGGTGCTCAGTACAAACGCATGCTGAGCAGCGAAATCAAGCTCCGGTGTCTGCTCTGTGAGGCTCCATTCACACCTGGGCGTTTTGGAAATTATAAATTCTGCCCGCAACCTCAAAACGCACTATAGTTGCAAATGCAGCTTCCGGTGCCATTATTTTCAACAGCACCTAAAATGTGGTGTGGTTTTCCCGCATTTTTACCACATGGCAAATTGCATGAAACTTGTTTTCCAAAAGAAGATCCTTTTTGGGCGACAAGCTTTGTTTTAGGTACCATTGAAAATAATTTGCCACAATCTCAAAATGCCCAGGTAGGAATGGAGTCTTAGTCTCTGTTCACACTGATGCGAATCAGATGTGATCCAAAAGAGAGATTCACTTGGCATCTGAAAATACTGTACATTGTTTTCTATGAAGGATGTTCACATCTATGTGGTGCAGTTTTGAGCCTATTAAAAAAGTGTCCCATACGAGTTTGGAACTATGGGTCCATACTCGCACAGCATAGAGTATAGTGGCATTCTGAGATAACTGTAGGATGCAATTCATAGCCGGTTTTCCATAGAAGTGGTTAGAGGACAGATTATAATCCCACCTGAATTGCTGAACAACTACCTTTTGACAATCGCACTGAAAACTTGCATGATAATCGCACAGTATAAAATAAACCCTGCAGCTAGGCTAAATGTAAAAAAGAAAAAAAGCACTTGCCCAGCACACAGAACTGCATGTCACGGGTGTGAGGCAATCTGATTTGCACATCCCAGAATAAACAGGTACAACCTATGTTGGAGGATTTGTTTTTATCTCTGTGTATCACCTGAGGCCAGTCACTTCATTGGGTATATGTAACGGTTTACAACCACTTTAAGTAACCCACAGTGCTCTGTTTACTGTTTGCCTTGGGTTACATTTTTGCCTAATTGATATTCCCAAATAGATTACTTTAGAAAAACCTTCTTCTGGCTTTATTGTGCAAGGAAATATACATTTCAGTCAATAATACCATGGTAATGTTTTAATTTATTATGCAGGAACATAGTTTTTAACTTTTTTTTTTCCTGTTTTCCTGCAAGGAGTCAACATCACCTGTAGTATCTCCCCAGCAGTCACCACCTTCATCTCCACACTCTTGGAGAAAGCACATCCGACATGCCAGTGGAGGAAATGGTGATCGGCCGGTGACGGTAGCTGGTCCATTTTGGCCCCCCTACAATGAAGCACAAGCAGGTGGGATTTTAAACTCCCGTTTCATATCAGCCACTATTTACTAGTTTTTCTTACCGAGTGCCTTAACCACTTGCCATCCAGAGGATTTACCCCCTTCCTGACCAGGCCATTTTTTTGCGATACGGCGCTGTGTTACTTTGACAATTGCGCGGTCATGCACCACTACACCCAAATTAAATTTTATGTCCTTTTTTTCCCACAAATAGAGATTTCTTTCGGTGGTATATGATCGCCTGTGCCTTTTTTTTAAAATTTTTTTTTTGCACTATAAACAGACTGACCATTATGAGAAAAAAATAAAAAATGCTATTAAGCAACATGTCCAGTAAAAAAAAATAAAAAAAATAAAATTCGTCATAAATTTAGGCCAAAATTTATTCTGCTACATGTCTTTGCTAAAAAAAAAAAAAAAAAAAAAAAAATCCCAATACGTGTAAATTAATTATTTTTTTTAATAATACTAGTAATGGCGATCAGTGACTTATTGTGGGACTGCGGCGGGCATTCTGACACTGGAGGGGGAACTAACTGTCACTGACATCCCTAGTGACATTAATACAGTGATCAGTGCTAATAAAAAGCACTGGCGCTAGGCAGGAAGGAGTTAACGTCTGGGGGCGATCAAGGGGTTAAATGTGTGCTGTGTGTGTTTTACTGTGTCAGCGCATTGCTTTGTGGTGTTCTGCTATGCAGAGCAATACAAAGCAATGTGTAGGAGCTGACGGGAGAGATCTGTATTGTTTACATACAGGTCTCTTTCCCCTGTCAGTGATACTTGGCGATTGCCGGGTGCCGGTGGGGAATCACAGGCCGGGACCCGGTGATTGACAGCTGAAGCCACCAATGGCCCTCCCCACCCGGAAAGACACACACACACACGTGTGTATGTGATTTTGGGCAGCCCTGTAACAGTATGTCTGCTACAGGGCAGCTGGAAAGCGGTTAAACAAAGAACAATACCTTGCAGGCGAAATGCACCATGTATGCCTTTATTTTAAATTTCAGTAAATGTTTGATGAGGTATTACAAGGGAAGGTGGAACTTTATCATTCAGATTTCTAAATTAAATGGGAGTCCTGGTTACAATTTGTAAATAATTCCTTGACTGTATTATTGCACATCCAGAGAAGTGAATTCTAACACTGTGAAAGTTTCTTTTGGTACACCATAAGGCTTTGTTTTGTAAAGTTCTCATTTCTGTTACTGTTTCATTTACTAGTATCCACAATATATTACAGTAGCCAGATGCACAATGAACATGTACACAAACAAATAAGAGCTAATATACATTTTCCACTTGCAGGTTCTCCACGTTTTAGCATCTTTCTTTTTGTGGTTTTCATTTTTTTTTGGCTTCAGATGTACATGCTGAAATCCATAAGACTCATAGGAGAGTGCAGCGATAAGGTTGCCTAACTATGCACCTAATATACAGCACATTTAGGGGACCACGCAGTAGAACGAAGTTCAGCATGCACGCTAGTATAACCAGACAAAAAAAGCAAACCGTGCAGACTAAGTGTAGATGGTGTATAAACGTTTTATTAAAGGAAGAAAATTAGCAACTCACATGAAATAAAACGAAATATGCTTATTGTGGTTCTAAAAAGTATTCCCAGCTGGGGAGGATTCCAAAGAAACTGTCACAGTGGATACACTGGTGATAGTCTGGATAGCACCAGCAATGGCTAAGAGAGATAGCAAAGTGGAGAGGTAGATGCAGCCTGCAACAATTGGCAACTCACAGGGTATGGATGATTTCATGCGTTCGTTATTGGTGCAGGAGGCATCCGGGATCCCAAGATGAAGCTGCTGATTCAAGTAACCAGGCAACTTCAGGCCAGGAAATAGGAATTAGCATGAGTGGATCGATGTAGCACAGGCGAGGACAGGAAGTGATTAAACAGGAGCATGGCTTCATGTTTTAAGGCCCACACCTCTTTTTCAAGCTGGTTTATTGGAGTTGACAATTATTGTGTGCGTGTCCACCGCTCCACCTTGCTGCACTTAGATTGCCCCCCCCCCCCACCCCCGTCTCTCTTAGCCATTGATTGCAGCTGCCATCCAGACCATATCCAATGTATCTACTGTGACAGTTTCTTTGGTGTCCTCCCCAGTTGGGAATCCTTTTGAGAACCATGATAGGCATAATTCATTTTACTAATTCTCTTCCTTTAATAAATGTTTATACACCTACTACACTTAGTCTGCACACTTTTTGTCTGTTTGCTGCCTAGAGATCTCTTCAGTCTCTCAAAAGTGCTGGCTTAAGTGTGCTAGATTGGATTCTTTAGTGTTCGCCAAAGCCATAGGATACATCCTGAAGATTTGGACACACTGTGCTTTCCACCCATGTAGTTTTTCTCAGCCAAGGCTCCACCCATCACTCCATAATTGATCATTTTTTACTCTAATAACCAACAGCTTCATTCTCAAACCTGGTCTTGAATTTAATTTATGAACTCCGAACTTGGATGGAACAAGCTCTTAGTATTGGCTTTTTAAATTTCCAGTAAGCTGATTTAAGTAAGGGGTCAGGGTGTATGTTGCAGAGCAAATTATACCTATTTTTTTTTAAAGTTCTGAACAGAGAACTTCTGGTTTGTAGCTTGTTCTATCTTTTAGACCCATAAAACTATTCAAGAATTCTTAGTACTCTAGTGCAACATGGTGAAGCTTTAAACTAATAGAGCATATTCATACGGGATAGTGATACTAAAAGACTACACTAGTCTCATCCGTTTCCATTAAGTAGTGTAATTTAATTCAGCAGGTTGACGAAGATTCTGAATTTAACTTTAATGTCTGATCTGTTGCAGTTGGTTCGTCTGGAGAAGGAACATGGCCAGCACATTCACCACTTCCACATCAGGAAAATTGGGTCAGTTTTGCAGATACTCCACCAAGCAGTACTCTTTTATCCATGCATCCCGCATCTGTCCAGGTGTGGCATTTTATTTAGTTGCATATTCATTTTTATTAATTTTGCTTCATTGGAATGGCTTTTTCTCACTGATTTCTGTTTGTTTTTTTTGTTTTTTTCATTCTGCTAATTTTTAGCTTGTTTTCTGCATTTCAGATTTAAATATACAGTCTTTACTTTTTATTTTAACCACTTACCACTTTTTGGTTGCCGGCTTATATTGTTAAGGGAAACAATAGTCTATTTTAAGTGAGCGCAGTTTATTTTTGCAGTGTTTACCAAAACCTTATTTCGCTGTAATATATGCTTTCTCTTCAATATACTTGAATTATACAGTATACAGAAGTCTGGAGATTATCTTTCTAGCAGAGAAGATAAGTATATGATATCACAAAAGAATGCAAAGTATTTTGTGTCGTTGGCATAATAAGATCAGGACCTTTAGGCAGACAATATAAATTGTAGTGTTTTTGACACTACATGTAAAAATATGCTAGTATTATCTGAAAGGAAAAGATGATCAAAATGACAACTGAAAGTATATCCGCAATACCAGTGTTCTGCTGCTAGAAGGAAGCAGGGACCGAGATAGATGAACTCTACCCCTGATAGCTGACTGCAATTTCAGAAGAAAATGCTGATGACCTCTTCTTGCGGCTCAAGACCTGAAACAATTTGCTCCTGAGTGCAATATTAAGACTGGATGTTGTTACAGAGTGCTTAGTTTGGTTTGCTGCAATTCTCTGATATCTGTGCCAGAGCTTGCGCATTCATTTCTCTACACATAGAACTCACTAAGCCCTAAAACATAACTTTTATTCAAATATAGGTAGAAATAACAAATGTTGGCAAACATGTAAAAATCATGAACCTGTAGGTGGATGCAGGGATAAAAAAAAACTGGTATGGGTATTCAAATCAGTTTTCAATGAAGAGAAAAATTCCCTTACTTATGTCCAAAAATTGATCATACTAATGAACACGCTATTTTTAGCTGTGTGTGAATAAAAGTTATGTTTTCTTGCTTAGTGGGTTCTGTGCTTAGAGAGATTGAAGCACAGCTCTAAATAATACAAAGCTGCCTCTCATTGGCAGAGGTGGGGCGGTGGTCAGATGATGTCACAATCTCTACCACAGCCAATCAGAGGAAGCTTTGTAGTCATTCATAGAATACAAAGCTCCCTGTGAATGACCAGCAGCACTAAATCCGAATAGAGTTTATACCAGGAATGGAACGGGAAGTTTTCAATCTGCTACCAGAACACAGTGCTGTAAACTGTATGCGGCTGAAGTTACGTACAGTTTAGATTTACACAGCGCTTACAGCTGCTGCATCTGTTAGTGAAGTAAATACCTTGTCTGGACTAGCTTTATCTAAAGCAGCTATGTAATGTGGACCTAAACTTTCTCAATTCGCTTTTTTGATCTCTTTGCTGCTAGCATTAGTAAATTCATAGGAATATATACTTCTATTTAGTTGTTTTAACCTTATTTTTACATTTCTTCAGTTGCTTCCTGGTTTCTGGCCTAGGCCAAAATTGTCATCCCATGAATCTTCGGGAGGGAGGAGAGGTTTCTTAGCTAAACAATCCCTCCTGCCTGCATGCTTGATCTAAGGGCAGATGGGTTTCAGGAAATAAATGCTATATGAAGCATCTGCTTACTTAAGATAGCCTCAGCTGGACATGCTAGGAGGATGTTTTTCCATGTGGTTTATAAAATAAAGCATGGAGACCTGGATGGATTGGTGAGGTTTACTTTAAATATTAAGAAGAATTAAATAGTACGGATGACCCGATACCTGTTTGTTTTTCGAGTTCGAGACCCGATACTTGTTCTCAAGTACTTGTTGATACCAATTACCAATACAAAATGAATGGGCTCAAATCGCACTGCAAAGAATCGCATCTGATTTTAACAGGAATGAGATTCCAGTCCAAATCACATGCGGTTTCCTGCACTGAGAGGAGAGGGGGAGAGGGGCACCAAGCTACATATAGTGTATCAATGTTTATTCAATAAAAGGGTTACAATGACACCATACTGTACTCAGACATCACTGGTGATAGGCATAATACAAATTCAATGTGGAGCCCTCAGTCCAAAGTTCAATCACCACTAGAACTGCAGGAGAAAGTGCTGTGAAGACGAAGCAGCAATCCAGCCGCGGGAGACTCAGTCTGTCAAAGGAGCTGTCTAATGTCCAGGATGCTGTGGCCAATCAGAAGGCCAATGAAGGAGAGATTGGTTTGGACCCCAAAACACGGTCTGATTGGCTGCAGGATCCTGGTCACCTGTTAGTTCCTTTTGATAGATTGAGTCTCTCGTGGCATTTCCTCTTGGCTTGTCTGGATTCCTGCTTCAGCTTCACAGCACTTTCTTCAGCGGTCCTAGTTTGGATTGAACTTTGGACTGGGGGCTCCACACTGAGCTTGTTTTATGCCTGTCACCAGCATTTTCTGTGAGTGCAATACCGTCTCATTTTAACCTTTTTATTGAATAAACATGGCTACACCGTAAGCGGTTTGCAGACTGTGTTGATGGGAATCCCTCCCACTGAGGGGAAGTGAAGGAAGATTTTGCACTCTCCAGCTTTAGTAAATAAACCCCATTGTGTTCTCCAGACACGGGGGAGCCGTAGTTAGCCTCAATGTTCTATACAGGTCCAGGGCCGTGGTCCATTCCCGTGTAACTCCGACCCTGAAGCCCCTTATGGGGGTATGCCCACCATGACAGGCAAAGCCCAAACCCTATATAGAGACCAGCATCATGGACAGGTAAGACAGGGTCACCCTGTTGTCTGACTGTTAAAATTGGGGCTATTTTTGGAATGTATTCACTTTACAAAGTAAAGAGTCAGCGAGCGCTTATAACAAAAAGCAGCTGTACACTAAAAAAAAAACATAAAACCTTCAGAAAAACATATATAAAATTTGTGCAGTGCTAAAATGATGAAATAATATCCTGATGTGTGTGTCAATTAAATAACAAAAATATATAATAAATACAATCAATTAATAAATTAAAGTCTGTAATAAAAGATATGTATCAATAAAATAAAATAGAGGCCCAAGGTGACAGTTATTCCCGGTAGTGTATCAATCAGCAGAGTTCTGTGAGCGGCGACAAATAGATAAAATGCACACCCACCAGATGCGCAAAGATAATGCTCAGTGTATTAATCAATGGAGGTCTGCCAGGAATCCCTCTTTAACCACCTCCCGTCCAGCCATTGTATATAAACGGCCGGACGGTGGCACTGCAGGGTCGGGTGGCAGTTAATAAACTGCCTCCCCTCACCCTGCTTGTGCGCGCTCTCTGGGAGCGCTCAGCACCGCGATCCGGTGCCCGCTGTGTTCTCCAACCATCGTCGGACGAGACCTCTGTACGAAGTCCCAATCATGTGATCGCTGATTGGCCAATCAGTGATCACATGCAAAGTAGTAAGCAAGATGTCACTTGTGACATCATTGTTTACTATGTGTGAAATCTATGAATGATCACAGAGGTCACATGGTACAAGGCTATTCACAACAGCCTTGTACCATGTGACAAGCTATGACCAATCGCAGCTCACTCAGTAGTTTTCAATGGCTGCAAGAATGCAGACAGAGAGAAAGCGAAATGATTGCTTTTACATCCTATATGGGTGTAAAAGCAATCGGTGTAAAAAAAAATAAAAATCTTCATCTCCCCCCACAAGTAGTACAGTGTCACCATGGTGACACTGTACTGCTAGGGTGACAGTATGTTAAAAAAATAAATATAAAAAATAAAATAAAAATGTAAAAAAAAAATGTTTAAAAATTATAATTTTTGATTATAAATTTGGCTTATTTTTTTTTTTTTTTTCTTTTGCTAAAACGATAACGGAATAAATTTTGCCCAGGATTTATGATGAAATATTTATTTGCAAAATTTTATAAGAAAAACACTTTTTTTCAAGTTTTTCATTTACATAGCAAAAAAAAATAAAATCCCAATGGTGAATTAATACCACCAGAATAAAGTTTTATCTGTCTCAAAAAAATGGTAAAAAATTCATATGGGTACAGTGTTGCATGACCACGCAATTGTCATTCAAAGTGTGATAGCGCTGAAAGGTGAAAATTGCCCTGGACAGGAAGGGGGTAAAAGTGTCCGGACAGGAAGTGGTTAAGGTGGTACAAGAAAAACAGCCCAGGATAGGTGAATATCAAGGTGTTGTTATACCTGGAGGTCCCCTTTAAGGACGTAAATGCAGCCTCTTCTGAATACAGGGATGGTCACCAGGGGGAGCTCTGGGGAATTTAAAAGCTCACTCCTTGCTGCAGTGTTCCTGATCCCTTCACGTGTGTTTGTCTGTGCTCACCTAAGATGACTTTAATTTATTAATTGATTATATTTATTATATATTTTTTGTTATTTAATTGACACACATCAGGATATTATTTATTTCATCATTTTAGCGCTGCACAAATTTTATATATACTTTACAAAGTAAACTTTTCAAAGTTAGCATTAAAACTCAAATCACCTCCTAGAGTTTAGTCTCGGGTAATGATTTACATCACACCAGAGGTTACACGCTTTTATTGCTTCTTCTGCCTAAAATCGTTATAAGGTACTTGGGTACATTTAGCCATGAGTACTTCACAGCAGGACAGTCTATACCAGCAATGGGCAAACTACGGCCCGCGGGTCGTATACGGCCCGGCGGACCTTTTAATCCGGCCCGCGGAGCTAGGCTCCCGCTAGGCTCCTCTCACAGTCCGCCCTGAAGACCGGTGTAGCATGAAAATCTGTCTCCTATGAGGATCTGTTCCCCTCGACGTATCTGCGCATGTGCCGGAGATCGCCGATTGGCTGCTAATGCCTGAAACTGGCACATGCGCAGATACGTCGAGGGGGACAGATCCTCATAGGAGACAGATTTTCATGCTACACCGGAACGGCGCGGGAACACGGCGAGAGGAACGCGCAGAGCAAAGGTAAGTGAATTGACACGGGGGACTTGGGGACTTAATATGGGGAATTAATTACTATAGGGGGGATGAATTACTATAGGGGGGATGAATTACTATAGGGGGGATGAATTACTATAGGGGGGATGAATTACTATATGGGGGATGAATTACTATATGGGGGATTAATTACTATGCTTACTATGGGGGAATATTACTATACTTACTATGGATGACACATACACATCATTCATCTACTCTTGGTCCGGCCCCCGGGTCCAATATATGAACCCATTGCGGCCCTCAAGTCAAAAAGTTTGCCCACCCCTGGTCTATACCCAAGTTGCTGTGTTTTCCTCCCAGACACACTTATTCTGCACCCCTCTCCGTGAGCACCCCAGAGGAGAGTACCCTCACTCATAGCTTTGGCAGAATCCAGGCAAAAGGGAGCCATAACTGAAAGCCCACACAACAGTCAAACTCAAAGTGCTTCCCTTACGCTGGAAGAAAAACTTACGCTGGTCTGTGCATCTGACTAGTTCTATTTCAGGCGTGCAACATGTGCCCTTTCTGACAAAGGCAGATTTTTTCACCAACTATGTCCAGGTTTCTCAGAAAACTAACTACTAAACTATAGCCATCGCTATCGATGGCTTCAAACTGCCAGGATCCTTCTCTGGCTCCATTGTCTCTGCCTCAGTTAGATCTCATAATGCTCACTCTAGAAGAGGCAGACAAAGAGGACCCCAAAGCAGTAGAGAATGCAGTGGAAAATTTGCCACACACAGACTCCTATACAGCTCAAGTTGCAGCTTCAGGCAGTATGCTTGCAAATATTACTTTGCTCACTTCTGGTGTGCGAAAAAGCATCTGCATTTTCTTACTTAGCTCTCCTCTGTCTCTCCATGCCCCTTTGGGTGCAAAGAGACTTGGTAAATCTAAAAAGACATTCCCTGTTCTTGAATAAATAGAATGGGCACTTTGATTGTGTGTAACCAGAAAAGATATTCACTTCTCCGTTCAGTGGAAAAAGGCTTCACTTAAAAGTGGTCTATTCTGGTAGCGAATTCTGCTGACTCAGTCTTAAATATTTCACTGTGCCGATCGAAGATGTTCCTTTATTCAAAGTATCTGCAAGTAAGAAGTTTGAAACGCTCTTTACCACTTTAAGACTGGCATGTTAAACCCTCCTCCTGTCTAGGCCATTTTCAGTTTTTAGCACTGTGATAATTATACTGACAATTACTTGGTCATGAAACACTGTACCCAGATGAATTTTAAATCCTGTTTTGGGGCGTATAGAGCTTTAAAGCGTTTCTAAAGGGGTGTGTGTTTTTTTTTTTTTTTTTTTTTTTACACGGAGCAGCCCTGAATCATCTCTTCTGGGGTCCCACGCTAACAATATTGACTCTTCCTCTTCTGTGTCTAACACTGTATAAGCTGCATGCAGGCAGACTTGTGGGCTTGATTCTGAGCCAAGCTGTGTGCGTCTATAGACACATAAAGAGCACAGCTCGACCCTTCTCCCTCCTCACAGCATTTAATTGACAACAGCAAGAGCCAATGGTTCCTGCTGCTGCCTCAGTCCCTGAGAGTAGAGACAGAGGGGAGAGAAGAGATGCAGCTGGGCACAGCGCTTGATTGAGACCTCTAAGCAGTTATGGAGGTGGGGGGCACAGCAAATTGTAAAACATTTTTTACCTTTAATGCAGGGAATGCATAAAGGTGTACCTTTATGCAATCTATGTATGAAGGTAAAATACCTTCTCTCTGCAGCATCCCCCCCCAGCCCCCCTAATAATCACCTAAGCCTCCTTTCAATCCAGCGATGTGCATTGGAGTGTCTGCTTTCCGAGGACTCCCTCTCCTCATTGGCCATTGGCTCCTGTTTCTGTCAATCACAGCCAGTGAGAAGAGAGGGGGCAGGCCTAGCTGCGGTTCTGTGTGTGAGAAATACAAAGCAGCATGCCCTTGCTTCCAAAAGAGACCTGTGTTGTTTACACACAGGTCTCTCCAGTCAGCTTTCCCAGATGATCGCCGGGTGCTGGCGGGGAATATCCGACCAGGACCAAGTGATTTGACAACCCTAGCTGCCAATGGCGGCGCGGGTAGGGTAGCATGTGTGCTCCCTACCTGTAAACTCAAATCACGTGTATATACGTGATTTTGCGCAGCCCTGCCACCCTGTCGCAGTAGTTGTACTATAGGGTGGCAGGAAAGCGATTTTAACTGTGGATGAAAAAGCTCATCCAACAACGCTGCACACACTTCTGTATATTCTGAGAGCAGGACCCTGTTGCTGTCAGAATAAACAGATTGGTGCTGCAGCTAAATGGCATTCCTGCAAAGTAGGAACTCAAAGCGACAACTAATTATTTATTTTTTTTATTTATTTTACTATTTTTATTTTTATGTTTTATTTTTTTAAACTAACATGCAGATATTCAGCTCCCTAAAAATTTGATAGCCAGTTTCCTGACTACCTAACATTTTTTGAGACCCTGTGTCTGTATGTGCCCTAGACTGTGCCATGCTGTACGCTATACTAATACTCCACTAGTGTATGGTAGCGACTGAAGCAGTCCTTGAGGCAAAGACCAGGTTGGCCAAGACAGGAGGGAGAAGAAAAGCTGGTGTCATGCCTAATTTCATGTCTGCTACAGACACAACATCTTTTTGGGGGTGATGTTTGGGTACCAGGAATAGCATCAGGAAAATGCCTTTCATGCAGCCGGCTCACTGCATCTGGGTGGGGGATTTGGGCCACAGCACTTTCTGGATGCAAAAGGGCCGTGATCTCTTCCTGGAATTTTAGGAAGGATCCACTTCTTCCAATTGTTTTGTAAAGCACAAAAGCGTTGTACAGATCAAATTGAAATAATTATACAGACACTTTTTTGTACCAGCGTCTGGCTTTATGGGAAACTAAGTACGGCTTTATCATCTGGTCGTTGAAGTCCACCCCTCCCATGTTAAGGTTGAACTCATGGACACAGAGGGGCTTCTCAACAACACCAGCTGCTGTGGAAATTTGGATGGTCGTGTCTGCGGTAATGGAAGAAAGGACAAAAACATCCCATTTGTCCTTCCGCTTCACTGCGAGCAGTTCACTGTTTTTCAAGCAGGCTTTCTCCTACTTTATAAGACTGGTATTTACAAGCCATTGGAGAAAGCCCCAGTGATTTTGGCCACGTGTGCCAGTTCCAAGATTGTACAAATGTCTAAATAGTGGCACGCTTGTATAAGAATTGTCCACGTGTAAGTGGTACCCCATATGGAAAAAGGGTTACACCAAGTCTCAAACTATCTTGCCACTGCTCCCCATGTCTGGGTAATCAGGGGGTTCCACGTGACTATCTCTTCCCTCGTAAATCTGAAAATTACCTGTTGCCCTCTCACAGGTCTTATACATTTTGACCCCATATCTGGCACGCTTGCTGGGGAGAAATTTTTGAAGGCAAGGCGACCAGAAAAATTGAGGGACTCATCAACGCAGATGTTTTGCTGTGGAGTATACACATCTGCAAATTTCTGGTTAAGGTGATTTAGGAGGGGCCAAATTTTGAAGAGATGGTCAAATTTAGGGTCACCCAGAGGACGACAGTGTATTTTCTTTGAAATGCATAAATCGCATTATATTCTCTTATCTATGTTTGGCCATGGCAGCAGAGAACACGGGCATATAATGAATCAGGTCTGTGGACCAGTACAACTGCAATTCTTCTTTTTTTTTTTTTTTTTTTTGTAATGCCTATTTTGAGGGTTAGGCCCAAGGAAAGTTTAAATTCGGAAACCGTTATGGGTTTCCATGCAAATGGTCTCGCAGGGTTTGAATTCGGGTTGACTGCGATAAATTGTGCATATAAATTGCTTTGATCAACAATCCATCCATACAGCTCTTCCGTGAAAAACCACTTAAAAAAAAATCAAGGGGAGTAGTTTAAATTTGCTTTTTCCACCTGAATTCTTGGTTGGGCAGTGAATGGGGGGGGAAGTACGGGTGCTGCAGAATTTGTGGGCTGCCAATCAGGATTTGCAAGCACATCTGGAAGGACACTATGGGTAGTATGTGCCTGTGTTTGAATTCTTGGTGGCTGCGGTACACTAATTGTGCTAGCCACCACACCAGCTTGTACTGCACTTAAGAGACTCGCCACGTCACCAAGTGATACTGCAGTGCTGGTATGAAAAAGACCAGGATGTACTAGGCTGCTGGTGCTCCCCAGGTTCACCAAAAGGTAGAGCATCAATAGTAATGGCACTCTGCTGTATATACGAAACATCATGCAATTGTACCACCTGGGAATGGGGTCGGGTACGCCTGACCTTAGCTCAGACGATGGAGTAGAGGTCCCTCCTATCAGTCAGGGTGTCGCTGCCGTCTACAGGTTTGTATTCTGAGCCTGATGCTGTCAGTGAGACTTCCCATTCGCTCTCATCTGACATGCTCAGGATCCTGTAGGCCTGTTCACTAGAGTACCTTTCGTTGGACATTTTGGCCACTAAATTTATAAGTACCTTGTGTGACTCACGGGAAAAAGAGCACCTTTTTGGGACTGCTTGAACCACTACAAAAAAATGTACCTGCTAGTGTAAGCATAGGGACTAAACACAGGTGCTGGCAGGTGCTGGGGAGGATCCTGCTAACGCTGCATTTTTGGGGACACTATACTATTGTGAACGCTGGTATAGTTCTGATCTGATCAAGGATATTGATCCGTTCAGACACTATACTAGCAATGGAGGTTTTAGTAGTGTTCCTTGCAATCAAAGGGTTAAATGTGCGGATTGATGTAGTGGCGGGCAATCTGACTTTATCTGGGAGGGATTCTAACTAACGCTAACACTAAAGTATCCTGTGACACTAATACAGTGATCAGTAAAAAAAAATCTGTGCACTCTACTAATGACACTGGTGACAGGACAGTGAAGGGGCTAACTAGGGGATGATCAGGGGGTTAAATGTGAGCGATCAGTGCTTTTACTGTGTCAATGTAGTGCTTTGACTCTTGTGGATCTGCTTTCTTCTATCTCTAGAATGGAATGTGCTCCAGGGAGAGAAGATTGCATAATTGCCTGTGTAATGTAAACACAGGCACAGGAAGATCTGTGATAGGGCACTGATCGATCGGCAGATCCAGGCCGAACATCACTGGACAGAATCTGCTGACTGATCGGTGCTGCACCAATCACAGCACTGCTGGGTCGGCGTGCGTGCCCCCTACCCAGGAACACAGATCACGTTTTATATACGTGTTTTTGCGCAGGGAGTCTGTCCTCTAGCAGTAAACCTGCTATAGGGTGGAGCTTAACTGGTTAAGGTAAATATTTTACCTTTTGAACCACTTTAGTGTCATGTATTTGGCTATACATTTCTGTGGCTAAAAAAAACAAGTATTTTATCAAGACTGCTGAAAAGTTAGTCTACAAATTATGGTGTATATATACCGTTAGGTCCATATATATTTGGACCTGATATTTACCAAAACATATTCAAGTTAAAGTTATATAATGGATATGGGCTGAAAGTGCGCACACTCAGGTTTAATTTGAGGGTATGTACATCCAAATTGGAGGAAGGGTTTAGGAATTACAGCTCTTAAGAGTAGCCATTCCACCCTTTTTCAAGGGACCCAAAGTAATTGGACAATTGAATCAAAATCTGTTTCATAGCCAGGTGTGGGCTACTCCTTTGCTATTTCTTCATCAATTAAGCAGGTAAAAGGTCTGGAGTGTGGTATTTGCATTTGGAATCTATTACTGTGAACCTACATCATACGTTCAAAGGAGCTGTCCTTGCAAGTGAAACAGGCCATTGTAAGGCTTCAAAAACTAAACAAATTCATCTGAGAGAGAGCAGCAACATTAGGAGAGGCCAAATCAACAGTTTGGTACATTCTGAGGAAAGAAGAACGCACTGGTGAGCTCATAAACAACATAAAAAAGCATGGACGTCCATGCAAGACAACAGTATTGGATGATCGCAGGATCCTCTCTATAGTAAAGAAAAACCCATTCACAACATCCAGACAAGTGAAGGACACTCTCCAGGAAGTGGGTGTATCATTGTCAAAGTCTACAGTCAAGAGAAGGCTTCACAAGAGCAAATACAGAGGGTTCACCACAAGGTGCAAACCATTCATAAACTGGAAGAATAGAAAAACCAAAATAAACTTTGCCAAAAAACATCTAAAAAAGCCAGACCACTTCTGGAAAAGCATTCTTTGAACGGATGAAACTAAGAATAATTTGTACCAGAATGACGGGAAGAAAAAAGTGTGGAGAATGCTTGGAACTGCTCATAATCCAAAGCAACACAACGTCATCTGTAAAACATGGTGGAGGCAGTGTGATGGCATGGGCATGCATGGCTTCCACTGGCACTGGGTCATTGGTGTTTGTTAATGATGTGACAGAAGCAGCCGGATGAATTCCGCAGCGTTTAGAGATATACTGTCAGCCCAGATTCAGCCAAATGCAGCAAAGTTGATTGGACGGCACTTCACAGTACAGATGGACAATGATCCAAAACACACTGCAAAAGCAACCCAGGAGCTTTTGAAGGAAAAGAAGAATATTCTTTAATGGCTGATTTAATCACCTGATCTCAACCCAATTGAGCATGCTTTTCACTATCTGAAGGTAAAACTAAAGGCAGTAAGACCCACAAACAAAGAACAACTGAAGACAGCTGCAGTTAGAGCCTGGCAAAGCACCAGAAAGGAGGAAACCCAGTCTTTGGTAATGTCCATGGGTTCCAGACTTCAGGCAGTCATTGCCAGTAAAGGATTCTCAACAAAATATTAAAAATGAACATTGTATTTGTAATTATACAGTGGAGGAAATAAGTATTTGATCCCCTGCTGATATTGAATGGTTGGCCACTCACAAAGAAATGATCAGTCTAAAAAGTCAGCAAAAAATTCAAAAGAAATGCATGTCTAACAAATTATGCACTGATTTGCATGTTCATGAGGGAAATAAGTATTTGATCCCCTTCACAAAACATAACTTAGTACTTGGTGGAAAATCCCTTGTTGGCAATCACAGATGTCAAATGTTTCCTGTAGTTGGCCACCAGATTTGCACACATCAGGAGGGATTTTGGCCCACTCCTCTTGGCAGATCCTCTCCAAGTCATTAAGGTTTGGTGGCTGATGTTTGGCAACTCAAACTTTGAGCTCCCTCCACAGATTTTCAATCGGACTAACGTCTGGGGACTGGCTAGGCCACTCCAGGACTTTAATGTGCTTCTTCTTAAGCCACTCCTTTTGTTGCCTTGGCCGTGTGTTTTGGGTCATTGTCATGCTGGAACACCCATCCACGACCCATTTTCAGTGCCCTGACTGAGGGAAGAAGGTTCTCACCCAAGATTTGATGGTACATTGCCCCGTCCATCGTCCCTTTGATGTGGTGCAGTTGTCCTGTCCCCTTAGCAGAAAAACACCCCCAAAGCAGAATGTTTCCACCACCGTGTTTGACAGTTGGGATGGTGTTCTTGGGGTCATAGGCAGTATTCCTCCTCCTTCAAACAAGGCGAGTTGAGTTGATGTTTATTTATTATTTATTTATTTATTTATCGAGTTTATATAGCGCCAAAGGGTTTGCTCAGCGCTGCACAATAGAGGGGGGACAATACATGAAACAGTACAGTAACATCAAACAGCACACAAGGGGTAAGAGGGCCCTACTCTTTCGAGCTTACAATCTAGGAGGGAGGGGGTAGAGGTACAGGAGGAAATGGCTGTGGGGGATGGAGTGGAAGGAGGAGGGAAGGGCAGCGGCTGTTAGGTGAGGGTGGGGTAGGCTTCCCTGAAGAGGTGGGTTTTCAGGGAGCGCCTGAAGGTGAGGAGGGAAGGTGACAGTCTGATGGGTTGGGGTAGTGAGTTCCAGAGGATGGGGGAGGACCTGGAGAAGTCTTGCAGTCGTGCGTGGGAGGAGGAGACCAGGGAGCAAGATAGAAGGAGGTCCTGTGAAGAGCGAAGGGTACGGGTAGGGTGGTATCTGGGAATCAGGTCGGTGAGGTAGTTAGGGGCAGTGTTGTGAATGGCTTTATAGGTCAGAGTGAGCAGTTTGAATTTAATGCGTTGGGCAATGGGGAGCCAGTGGAGGGAGAGGCAGAGGGGGGTGGCAGAGGTGGAGCGGCTGGTGAGGTGGATGAGTCTGGCAGCTGAGTTCAGGATGGTCTGAAGCGGGGTGAGTTTGCACTGGGGTAGGCCGGTGAGGAGGGAGTTGCAGTAGTCAAGGCGTGAGATAATCAGGGAGTGAACGAGTAGTTTAGTGGTGTCTGGGGTAAGGAAGGAGCGTATCTTGGAGATGTTCCGGAGGTGGAGCCTGCATGAGTTTGTGAGAGATTTGATATGAGGTTGAAAGGAAAGGTTTGAGTCCAGAATGACGCCAAGGACCTTGGCTTGCGGGGCGGGATTGATGGTGGTGTTGTTGGTAGTGATGGAAAGGATGGGGGGGGGGGCACGGGAAGGGGGAAAGACGAGAAGCTCGGTTTTGGAGAGGTTGAGTTTGAGGAAATGGAGCGACATCCAGTCAGAGATGTCGTTTAGGAGGTGAGTGATGCGGGCGGAGAATGTGGGGGTGAGGTGAGGGGTGGATAGGTAGATTTGAGTATCATCAGCATAGAGGTGGTAGTTGAAGCCGTGGGAGTGTATGAGTTTGCCAAGGGAGGAGGTGTAGATGGAGAAGAGAAGGGGTCCAAGGACAGAGCCCTGGGGGACCCCAACAGAGAGGGGGAGGGAAGAGGAGGTGGCGCCGTTGTAGCAAACGCTGAAGGAGCGTTGGGATAGGTAGGAGGAGAACCAGGAGAGAGCGGTGTCTCTGATGCCAAGGGAGAGTAGTTTATTAAGGAGGAGGGGGTGGTCGACTGTGTCAAAGGCCGCAGAGAGGTCTAGGAGAAGGAGGACAGAGTAGTCGCCTTTGGCTTTGGCGGTTAGTAGATCGTTGGTGATTTTGAGGAGGGCAGTTTCGGTGGAGTGTAGGGGACGGAAGCCGGACTGTAGTGGGTCAAGGAGGTTGTTGTCAGTTAGGTGGGCGCTTAGGCGATCGTAGACCAAGCGCTCAAGGAGCTTGGACGTGAGTGGCAGTAGGGAAATTGGTCTGAGGTTGTTGAGGTCAGTGGAGTCCAGGGAGGGCTTTTTGAGTATGGGGGTGATGTGCGCATGTTTTAGGGGGGAGGGGAAGACGCCAGTAGCGAGGGAGAGATTGAAGATGTGGGTAAGGGAGCGGATGAGGGAAGAGGGGGGTGACCGGAGGAGTTGAGAGGGGATAGGGTCCAGGGGGCAGGTAGTGAGGCGGGCTTCTGAGAAGACTCTGGTGACTTCCTCAGTGGTAGTAGGGCTGAAGGAGTGCAGTGATGGGGGGGTTACGGTAGGCAGGGCCTTGGGTGTGGTGGGGGGCAGTGCCGTTGCAAGGTCAGAGGAGGGGAGAGATGAGAGGGTGATGGAAGGGGGGAGGCTAGATGGGGAGGTAGACTGCAAGTTGACTATGTCCTTGCGGATTGCGTCAATCTTGCTATGGAGATGAGTGGCAATCTCGTGGGCGGTAAGTGAGGTACTGAGTGGAGGAGGGGGGGGAGAGAGCAGGGAGTTGAAGGTGGAGAAGAGTCGGCGAGGGCAGTTAGAGAGGGTGTTGATCAGGTCAACGAAGTAGGCCTGCTTGGCGGCGTGGAGGGAGGAGGTGTAGGTGAGGAAGGCAGATTTGTAGAGGGAGAATGCATGAGGGGACCTGGTTTTGCGCCATAGTCTCTCCAGCGCACGACTGCGACGTTTGAGGCATTTAGTGTGGTCGTTCTGCCATGGTTGGAGCGGTCTGGGTTTGATGTTGCGTGTGGTTAGGGGTGCCAGAGATTTGACATTTGACATCAGCTGGATTTTGGTCTCATCTGACCGCAACACTTTCAACCAGTCCTCCTCTGCATCATTCAGATGTTCAGTGGAAAACTTCATATGGGCCTGGACATGTGCTTTCTTGAGTAGAGGGACCTTGCGGGCTGGAAGATTTCAATCCTTGTTGGCGTAGTGTGTTACCAATTGTTTTCTTGGTGACTGTAGTCCCAGCTGCCTGGAGATCATTGACAAGATCCTCATATGTAGTTCTGGGATGATTCCTCACTGTTCTCATGATCATTGACACTCCACGTGGTGAGATCTTGCATGGTGCACCAGACCTAGGAAGACTGACAGTTGTTTGTGTTTCTTCCATTTGTGAATGATTGTACCAACTGTTGTCACCTTCTCACCAAGCTGCTTGGCGATAGTTTTGTAGCCCAGTCCAGCCTTGTGTAGGTCTACAATCTTGTCCCTGACATCCTTGGACAGTTCTTTGGTCTTTGCCATGGTGGAGAGTTTGGAATCTGATTGCTCCTGTGGAAAGGTGTCTTTTTATGCAGGTAACAAAATGAGATTACAGCCCTCCCTTTAAGAGACTGCTTCTAATCTCAGCTTGTTACCTGTATGAAAGACACCTGGTAGCCAGAAATCCTGCTGAATGATAGTGGATCAAATATTTATTTCCCTCATGATCGTGCAAATCAGTGCATAATTTGTTAGACATGCATTTCTTTTGAATTTTATGTTGCTATTCTGTCTCAGTGTTACAATACACCTACCATTCGCTTTTTAGACTGATCATTTCTTTGTGAGTGGGCAAACATTCATAATTGGCAGGGGATCACATACTTATTTCCTTCACTGTATTCATTTGTCCAATTACTTTTGGTCCCTTGAAAAAGGGGGGATGGCTACTCTTAAGAGCTGAAATTCCTAAACTTTTCCTTCAATTTGGATGTACATACCCTCAAATTAAGCCTGGGAGTGTGCACTTTCATCCCATATCCATTATATAAATATAGCTTGAACATGTTTTTGGTAAATACCTGAAAAAACTAATATTCTGCCTGTGTCCAAATATATATAGAGAGAATTTTTTTGAAGATCACGTTTGCCACAAGTTTTTTAGTAAATGAAAATGCATCTTTTTACATAAATTTGTCAAGATATTTCTAACGCACAGCATGAGCATACTTAGAATTACACCTCAAAACGCATTCTACTATACCATATATGTAAGACTTTTTCTCAGCCTACCTGCATAGAGGGGCTCATACTTTTAATGGTACTTCGGCCTAGAGCCCTCGCCACAAGGATTTGTTGCAGGACACCTGGGTTATCACATACTCCTTCCAGCCACACTTACTCTATCTCCCACTCTGCTCCATGAGTACCCTAAAGGTGATTTCCCTAACTTGTAGCTATGGAGGAGAAGAGGCAAAAGCTGGCAAACATTCACTCTGTCGAAGATCCTTGCATCACTCTACCTCAGAGTGATGATTTGTCCCTTGCACCAAAGCAGGACCCAGTTTAAACACTGGTCTTTGCATCTGATTTTAGCTCTCTTTTAGGCATGCAACAAATGGCCTACCAAGCAAAAGTAGAATTTTCTGTATTTGTCACAATTTCTTGGATGGATTATGGCCTTAATACAGCTATCTTTGTCCAGGGCTGAGAAATACCCTGCCTCTTTTCCTACTCCCATTTCCCAATGGGATTCGGGCCCTGATCTGCCAGGCCTAGAAGACTGAGTCTGAGGGAAATGAGGATATTGAGGCATTGTTGGAGGAAGCTGTAGAAGATTTGTCGCACATGTATTCGCCATGATAAAGGAGCTATCGCTATGATAGAGGCTATGAGCTTATCAACATTCGTATGTTACAGAGATGTACAAAAATTTGTAAAACATTCCTTGTTCATGAAGAGCGAGAATGTGCAGTCTATGACGATTTGGTTGCTCCGGAAAGGATTTTCACCCACGCAAAATTCTTTGCTGAACTCTATCCATTTGAAAAAGTTTGCAAAAAAGTTCCTGCGGCTGACACTGTTTGTTTTAAACAAACATCTCGCTGTACCTACTGAAGATGTTCCTTTCTTCAAGAATTTTGTAGATAGAAAACTAGAGGTGCTCTTAAAAACTCTTTACTCTGGCAGGCCCAGACCTGCAACCAGCTCTCACCACTATTTCTGTATGCCAAACTGCAGCTAAATTGACTAGGACAATTCATAACCAACCCTGTATTTAAAGATCCTGCTGTAACACAGAAAATTAAACAATTTCCCTTCTGCTCTTCTGTCTTGTATAGATGTCCTGGAACATGTCACAAGACAGGTATCCAGAATGGCTTTAAAGTGTTACTAAACCCAGGACCCTGCATTCACTATATCTAGTCTCCCACACTACACAGAACATGGAATGAAATTTATTTTAATAAATATAAACTACTAAATACTTTTTATCATCAACAGTTAGCAGTCTTGTGACTTCTATAAGTGTCCAGTCCACCACTAGCTAAAGCTTGTAGGAGGAGTTTTGTTTATGCTCTAGGAGGATGAAAATCCCCTGACCTCTGTCTGGACAGTGCTGATTGGCCCTCTGCTAATCACATGCACTCTCCCAAGAAAAAATACCTCTAGCAATAGACCACAAACTGAGCATGTGCATGCCTACGGTTCAGTCTGGAGATAAGAGGTGGTCACTTGAAAGAGGGGAGGAACAGAGAAGAAAGGATCATACAGCCTTTTCACACAATGCAGAGGATTAACCCCTTAGGTTCCACAGTTAGTATAACAAGCATGCTTTACTGCATATACTAACTGATTTTATTGTTGTGGGTTAGGTAACACTTTAATCTCCATTCATATGAGCAGAATCTTATGGCTAAAGGCTTGGACAGCAGAAGCTGCTTGTAAAAGGCACCTTACAGGAAGATGTATGTTTTGTTGAGGCACTTGACCAATTCATCAAAGAGGCCTCAGGTGGGTAAGTTTTACTTCCTCAAGAGAAGGTAATAAAAAACGCCCTCCTCAGGAGCCCTTAGCTCCTCAAAATATAGAGCACGTTCACACCTTTAACCAGACTTCAACTTCAGAAGTTCAGCCCTTTCAGCACAAGGCTAAGCTCACAAACGCTACTAAGCCTTACCTAAAGCCCTCTTCGCAATAAAGAGCTTTCCTGACTAGAGTGGGGGATGTCTGTTTCAATTTGCATACCTATGGGTTGCAGATGTCCCAATCCTGTGGTTTTAATTGGTGGTCTCAAAAGGATACAAAGAGTTCAAAACTCTGCCACCTCACTACTTATTTCAAATCAGCCAAAAACTGTCCAAGGACAGTCAGATTTGCAAAATGCCCTGAACTATCTCTTGTTATGGAGTCCTATCAGTATCACCACAGGACAGGTTCAAGAGATTTTACTCAAACTGTACCAGTGTCACGGTCCAATGGGGAAATTCCTGGTATCCTAGACTTAATCCCCCCAGCAAATACCTTCAATTTCCAAAATTTCTCATGTAACCTCCAAGGTCAGTAAATGCTTTTCTGAGACAAAGGGAATCTATGACATTCATAAACAACCAAGATGCCTATATGCATCTTCCCATTTACCTCATCAGCGTTTTCTACACTTTGCAGTGGCAGACAATTATTTTCCAGCTTGTCACACTGCCCTTTGGCCTATCCTCTCCTCCCACTTGGCACACTTGCTTGCCCTTCTCAGAACTTTGGAAATCCAAGTGACAGGTTGTCTGGATGACCTTCTGAAGGATTCATCTCCTTTTGTAACTCTCAGCAAATGTCCAAAAGGCAACTCAGCTGCTCTAGCCCTTATGGCTAGGTGATCAATTTAAAAATAAAAAATAAAAGCTTTCCATCCAACCCTCAGCCTAGGATACTTTGGTCTGATCCTGGATACATATCAAGCAAAATTATTCATCTAAAAGCTCCTGCTCGACAACTTACAACATAGATCCAAGAGAAATCGCACACTGAGATTCAGTATGAGAGTTCTGGGTCTCATGGTCACCTCCTTTTGAGGAAGTACCTTTCACCCAATTCCACTCAAGAACTCTCCAACAAAACATTCTGTCAGCAAAATGTCTGGAGAAACAGTTCCTTCCCCTAGACTTTACCCATGCTGCTATCTAGCCAGGTTTTTACAACAGGCGCAGGTCATTCAGGCTTGAGAGTTTTCCAGTCCTTGAGCATTCAGGGAAACCTGGTCAAGAGGGGAAAGCAAACTCCCCTTCAACAGCCTTGAGCAGTTAGATTTCCCTCCAGTGCTGGACCCCCTTCTTCTAAAGGAACGCCCAATTTGCGTGCAGTCAGACATTGTTACTACAGTGGCATATATCAACCATCATGGGGGCATGAGGAGCCTGGCTTCCTTGAGGGAAGTAAACTATATCCTCTCATAGACAGAAACTCACCGTCTAGCGAATTCTGTGGTAGACTAGCAGGTGGACTATCTCAGCCACCACCATTTGGACCAGCGCAAATGGTCGTCTTCATCCAGATGTGTTAAATCTGATATGCCAAAGGTGGGGCACCCTGGATGTGGACATCCTGGCCTCCAGATACAACAAGATGCTACCTCTGTTTATTGCCAGGACCAGGGATCCTCTGCCTATTGTCTAATATGCTTTTGTCATCCCTTGTTATCCGTTTAGGCTAAATTATGACTTCCCTCCACTGCAGATTCTGTCTCTTCTGCTCCACAAAATAGAGCAAGAGTGGAAGACAGGGATTCTACTCTCACAAGAACCTAGTGCACAAACCTACTCCTTCTAGCAGGTGACCCCTGGCCTCTTCCCAACTGGCCTGATGTCATGTCTCAAGGCCCTCTATCGCACCCTGCTTCACAGTCTAGCCGTAACTGCTTGGCTGTTGAAACCTAGGTATTAAAAGATAAAGGAACCCACATTATAAATAACTATGAAATTCTGTATTACATGCTGTTCATATTCACTATGAGAATGGTTTTATATATTCTGCACAAAAAAACTGGCTGATCCTGCTGCTCTCTGTCCCCATCTTCTGTTCATGTCCCCAATTCAGTTAAGGGTTTTGCAGCTGCAGAGGCAGTTCTGCACATGGTCAGTTTTCTGTGAGTTTCTATGCTGAGCATTTCCTTCCTATCACATCTGCGTAACCCATGTGACTATAGAATCACACGTGTGGGTGTATACACAGTGGTAAATTATATTGCACTACCTCTCTCCTCCTCCATGCCCACTAACCAGATAAAAACAATTGGGGGAGGGATTATACGTGTAGATTAACGGAGGAATCACCACCGTCTTAATCTAAGACACTGACTGGAGGGGCAGGACACAGCCTGTGACTGGCAGAAATCCACCCACACCATGGTATTTCCACAAAATAATAAAGATTTAATTTCAAATATATGTTTGTATGCCAATTTAAAAACGTTTATTTTTACTCTACTCCAAAATCTTTGTTTTTTGAACATGTGACCAGCAGCAGAGGACTAGAAGCTCCTCCTGCTTATGTTTCCCTGCAGACAGGCTGGGAAAGATCTGGATCATGTGACAGCTGTGTATTGCTTAGGAAAATGTACTTTTAATTAGAAAAAAAAAAAACTACAGTGCCATCATCCACATACAGAAATAGAAGAGATAATGTAAATTTAAACACTGTTCGTTTAGTATTACTTTAAAGCAAGAAGGGCAACTTCCAGGAAGATCTATTATTTCATTTGGAATTCTTATTTTGACTGGTGTGAGCATAGTCAATTCAGCTCCAGTGATTACTCGATGGATTCTGGCTCTCCAGCAGACAGGTCATGACCAAAATCTAGCTCTCGTGACTAAAGGAAAGTATCATCAATATCCATTATTTTCCAAACGCTTCTGGCTTTGCAATCCTTTTGTGTGTAAAAAAAGAAAAAAAAACCCTTTCTTTTCATTGGTAGGGGACATCTTATTGTGTATAAATTGTCTGCCTGTGTCTTGTACTGTACAATTAAGGTAAGAGGAGTTTTGACTTGCTTGTAAATTCCATATCTTTGAGTACAGTACAGAACACAGGTCACCTTGTTACACTGCACTGCTTTTTTTTTTTTTTTTAATAAAATGGAGGACTCACAGGGTGGGGTGATATTCTAGGGGAGGTGCCCCAGGGGGCTGTGCCCTCAAAAACTTGTCAGTGTCCACTCATCTGAATATACAAGTTGCCTGTGTCGCAAGGCTCACTTAATGCCTTCTCTGCAATGCAAATAACCTTGTAATGTCTTGTGCAGGCTTTGCAAAATTAAAACGAAATGAGCATGAACACCCTACTTCCACAGTTACTAAGGGAATCAAGTAAAGTGGTGATTGTTCCAGCCCACCAGGATCCTTCCAGAGCAGAAATCTTTTGTACATAGTGAACACTAAACTTTGTTAATTTGATAGCCTTAAACTAGAACCAAATCAAATATGTTGTCAGTTGCTGTATTTTGCTGCAGTGATTTCATAGTGTGCTTTTATCATTCTGTTTGCTTTAGTTAGCATTTGACATATACATTTTCTGCCTTTTCTCCATGACAGCATGAGAGAGGCACTCACTCGCTTTAAGGGGACAGGAAAGGACAAATATAAAATTTGGCTTCTCTAAGAATCCAGTGATATCCTGTCCCTTCCAGGGCAGGATAGAATGACACAATCAGATTGGCTTGTGTCCCAAAAAAATGTAAAGACCACCTGACCTGGTTTTCCCTTACTTTCTTACCTGAAAGCCCCAGATAGGGTGTCCTTGGTGGGAGCCTGGTAGGGGACACATTACTTGGTCCAAGTGGTTGGCTTTGCCTTCACCTACAGTAACCAGAGGCAAAGCTTTGCATGTTTAAGCTTCCACAGGCTATTTTGATGTACCCTGCTGAGTATGCCATTTTACCATGGGCTAAATGCCTGGGAAGTTACACACATGGTACACTGTTATCCCTACTGTACATAGGTGCCAACTTCTGGTGATTCTTTCGCGGGCAGAGTTATTCATGCATGTGGCATAGAGACCTTTTGCATATGGCGCAAGCATGCAGAATCCAGCATGCATTCCAGCATTGTTCCTGGACCACACAGATGTTTCTCAGGGGCCCATGCTGAAAAAAGGCATGTGGACGAGGCAACATACAACAATGCAGTCCTTTTAAGCAGCACTGATCAGGCCAAATTATGGCTACTTTATGGATTCAGATGTCAGAGATGCAGGGGATGCCTCTGGCCTGGCAACTGGGGTTGCTGACTCCCTGTTTAAAAAAAAAATTGTGTTTTGCGATTTCATTTTAAATACTTGCTGATATTTCTTTCTGGTTACTCTTCAGAAAATGAAGAACTGGGAAGGAAAGAGAGAAAACTATGCCTCGGAGCCAGTAGAAAGTCTAGTGCAGTATTAAACACTGTTACAATAGAAAATTGTGTGTAAACTGCACCCAAAAGATTGTAAGCAAAGAAACCCCTTCTATGCCACAGTCTTCTATGGATTTTTATTTACATACAACTTTAATGCTACATGAAAGCAGAAGCAGTGCCTTAACTTTCAGACTCATCACATATGAAGAAATTGAATACCATTCTCCTCAGATGAATTGGTGTAGGGATATTATTTATTTATTTTTTTTTTGGGAGGATGAGAGAGTGCCAGAGACTTGAGGGAATATCACTTTTTCAACAGAAGAAAAAAAACCAATTTCCTTAAAATTTATAGATTTTACCATGAATAAAGAAAAGGTTTAACAAATGCATATTGAGGACAAGATGTACTCTATTTTGGCAGAGCAAATTGTCTACATAAAAAAACATATTTCTAATCGCTGAAGAATGGAAAGTGCTGGATAGGAAATAATGGACAGTTTACCTCAAGGGAAGTCTAAACTTAGTATCAGACTATCTCAGCCACCATTAACTAAATTCAGGAGAATGGTGCCCTTGCCAGGTGCTGTTCCCAAACAGGCAAGAAGATCATTTTCCTCACCCAGTGTGTGAGATTACCCATAGGAGATGGATGCTGTCTACCAGTCATGGAATTCTGATCAGAAATATGCCTTCCCACCCCACTTTGGGTGTTTATTTCAGGTACTTATATAGCGCCGTCAATTTACTCAGCGCTTTACATATATATTATACATTCACATCAGTCCCTAACCCTCAAGGGGTGTACAATCTAAGGTCCCTTACATTCATACATACACATACTATGGACAATTTAGACAGGAGCCAATTAAACCTACCAGCATGTCTTTGGAGTGTGGGAGAACATGCAAACTCCAGGCACGTGGTCCATGGCTGGGATTCGAACCAATGACCCTAGCACTGCCAGGTGGAAGTGCTAACCATTTAGCTACTGATTTAAATATAAATATGGGTAGCAGTAGCATACATAATCCTAATGGCTGCCTCCTGCCCAAAGCGAGCTTGGTTCTCCTGTCGGTGGCAGAGCCCTGGATTCACCCTCTAAATTGATATCTCATTCACCAGGGACTGGTGTTTCATCTGTGTCGTGGTGCCCTAAACCTTACTGCCTGGGTTTTGAGAGGGACCCCCATGAAGAAAATGGGATTTTAGACTCCTGCATTATAGCAGTTAGCTGAATACTTCTAGAATTGACATCATGCCTAGAGGACTTTCAGACTTTGCAAACAAGACTGACCCCTAAAACTAGAGATACACCAAAATTTTGTCGGCCGAAACATATCGTCCGAAAATAGCCCTATCGTCATTTTTCAGATAGGAAAATTGGCAGGGGCCACTTGGCAGAGGATAGGATGACAGCTCATTCTTGGAGCAGTAGTGAAGGGGGGAAAAAAAGCCAGTAATTACATTTAAAAAAACCAGCATTGTTTTTAAATATAATTACCGACTTTTTTTTTTGCTGTAGCTTTAAGAATGAGCTGTCATCCTCTCCTCCGCAAAAGAAAACTAAGGGGCGTGGTCACTGGGTGACCCCTTGCCTTAGTTTCCTTTAGCGGAGGAGAGGATGACAGCGCATTCTTGGAGCTATAGCGAAGAAAAAAGGCAGTAACTGCATTTAAAAACAATGACGGTTTTTACATGTAATTACCAGTTTTTTTTTTTTTTGTTTTTCTTTTTTTTTCCTCTTCACTATAGCTCCGAGAATGAGCTGTCATCCTCTCCTCTGCTAATGCAAACTAAGGGGCGGGGTCACCCAGTGACATTACCCAGTGACCCCCTCCCCTTAGTTTCCTTTAGCAGAGCGGAGAATGACCACTCATTCTTGGAGCTATAGTGAAGAAAAAAATATCCGGGTAATTACATTTAAAAACCAGAAGTGACATAGGGGCAGCCAGTGAGGGAGCCTGAGTGTATACACTGCTCTCTTACTATATATACTGCTCCTCTCCTGCCCCCTCCTTGCACACACTGCCCACCCCCTGCAAAGAGGACCTGTCATTCATATGCTATCACAGAGGGGACTATTGGTCCCCTATGCGATAGCAAAATAAGTTTAAAAAATAAATAAAAATACACATTTGGTTTTCGGCCACTTGCATTCTGAATTTTCTGTATCGGCTTCATCACCAGAATTTTCATTCAGTGCACCACTACCTAAAACTCCAGATGTTAATATAGTTCTGGAATTTGTACAAGCCGGCTTTGAAAAAGACATGATACCAGATACATTTAGGAATAGAAGCTGCAGCCTTGAGCTCTTTCTTTGATTATACACTGGTTATTCATCCAAGGGTTTGTCCAAGGGACTCCTGAAAGCAGCAGATGTTTATTTTGCTCCGCTTGCCTTCCTTGAAACCTCACCTAAGTGCTGAATGCTTTGGTCAAGCCCCACTTCGAGCCCTTGGAGAATCATTTTTTAAAAGTTTCAAACACTTAGGCCTTGTTCACACTGTAAGTTCATAAAAACTTATGGAAACTTAGGGACATCAGTTTAGATCAATTTTCATGTGAGCTGCAATGAGTTTTATACACATTACAGATTCCTGCGCATAAGAAATCTGCAAGTGGTATTAGTGTTGTGGTGTGAACAGGGCACATAGAGAACAATTGATTTTGTTGTGACCTTGCAGAACACATGAAGAAAAATGAACGTCTCTGCACCATGGTGTTGAATGAGCCCTCAAAGTAGAACTTTTTTTTTTTTTAACCACTTGAGCTCCAGAGGATTTACCCCCCTTAATGACTAGGCCTCTTTTTGCTACTCGGCGCTGCACTAATTCAACTGATAATTGCGCGGTCATGCAATGCTGCACCCAAACGAAATTTACGTCCTTTTTTCACACAAATAGAGCTTTCTTTCGGTGTAATTTGATCACCTGTGCGCTTTTTTATTTTTCAAGCTATAAACAAAAAAAGGCCAAAAATTTTGAAGAAAAACAATATTTTTTACTTTCAGCTGTAAAAAATATATAGTAAACTCAAAAATCCCAATAAGTGTATATTGATTGCTTTGTGTGGAAGTTATAGCGTCTACAAACTATGGTATAAATACTGCACTTTATGCCATTTTCTGCTATACGGTGCTGCACTAGTTTAACAGACAATTGCGCGGTCATGCAATATGGTACATAAATGAAATTTACATCCTTTTTTTCCCCACAAATTGAGCTTTCTTTCAGTGGTATTTGATCGCCTGTGCGGTTTTTATTTTTTGCGCTATAAAAAAAAAGGCTGACAATTTTGAGGGAAAAAAAACAATATTTTGGACTTTTTGCTATAAAACATGTCCAGTAAAAAAAAAAATGCAAAAATCAAATTTAGTCATAAATGCATTCTGCGACATGTCTTTGCTAAAAAAAAAACCAATATGTGTAAATTAATTGGTTTACGTGAAAGTTATAGCGTTTACAAATGGCGGGAAAGATACTGGGATTTTTAGTTTTTTTTTTTTTATACCAATAATGGCGGCGATCAGCGAATTATGTCGGTGATCAGGGACTTATGGCAGCGACCAGCGACTTATGGCGGGACTACAGCAGACATTCTGACATTGGGGGGTACTGACTTGGGGTCACTGACATCCCCAAAAACACTAATACAGTGATCGGTGCAAAAAAAAAAACAAAACACTGACACTGTGCTAATGGCAATGGGGAGGAAGGGGTTAACTTTATTTTGCAGGGAAGGGTTATAGGAGTGAGGGGAGTGTTTTACTAGGGGGCGGGGGTGTGTACTGGACGGGACCAGGCTGATCGAGAAAGAGAAACTGTTCTTTCTCGATCAGCTCATCCTCGAGCTGATAGGGAAGTGACAGACAGCACAGCTACTGCAGCTGTGCTCTCTGTCACTGTTTGCCGCCGATCGCCGGGACATAGCCGCTAAGGAGCTGCTGTTATCCGGCGACTGACATCTGCGGTGGTGATCCGCGGGACAGAAAGGGCGGCCTCGCGCACGCCCCCTATTTGTTTACAAAACACACGTTTTAAAACGTGGTTTTGCCTGCGAGTGCCGCCCTGCCGCCGTATATGTACAGTGGCTGGGCGGCATGTAGTTAATTGTGATTAGTCCAGAGACGTTTTGTGAAATGCTTTACCAATCGTGCCCGGATGGCAGTTGGGAATGCTAAAAATTGTTTTATTAGTGTCAGACATGAGGTTCGGCCACTCGGACTTACAGTTCCAGCTCTTGTATGTTGATAGTGGGTTGCTCGCTCCCCACTTTGACCATTCACAAAACATCTTGTATTCTTTTCACTAAAGCAGGGCATTCTGTGAATGGATGAACAGAGATCTTTTGGTTTACTCAATTTTTCTCTCATCCATTCACAGAATACCATGTATTCAGTGAAAAGCATACAAGACATTTTTCATGAATGGACCAGGTGTCCAGCTGATGACCCACTATTACGGTACTAAAATCAAAACTGTTGGTTTTAGCTGCTGAAGCTTATGGCTGATGCTAGTATCCAGCAGAATAAAACCAACATTTTTAGTATCCCCAGCCACCATTTGGACTTTGCAAAGCAATACACAACTTCTCTGAACCAATCACAACTAAAGCGGCATTAAAGAAATTGTAAAGGTTCCAACTTTTTCTAAAATAACAAACATATCATACTTACCTGCTCTGTGCAACGGTTTTGTACAGAGCAGCCCTGATCCTCCTCTTCTCGGGTCCCACGCTGGCGCTCATGCATAGAATGCATGAAGGTAAAAAACCTTCAGATATTATAACAAAAACGGAGGTGCGCATGGCCACGGGACTGGCAAATAACCTGACGTTTATTAAGATTTAAATAGAGGATGTATATCAATCACTCCCAACCAAAGGTTATGGTGCCATCAAAAAAAAAAAAAGGTTCAATTTTGGTAAAAAAACTAAATCAAAAAGGACATAGCCCTGCACCACAATAGATAAAAACAGCTCTCATACAATGGACCCAGGGCACCACATAAAAATAACTCTTGGTTATATATTCCAAAATAAACAGCAATTTCTCTGTGGTTTGCAATAAGGGGGTTTACTGGTCTCTATGGCTATAGTTATGCCAACATGGCCACCATAATAACTTGTCCCAATAAATTATGTTCATTACCACAGGGGAATCTCCAGCAAACAAGTCATGTAGTTGAATGGCTTATCGAGGTGGTGATCATACACCGTGTTCAAAATTATTATGCAAATTATATTTTTCTCATTTACCTAAATAATTGATGTAAATAACAGTCAGCATAATTCTCATGTTATCAACTATTAGAGTACAATTAAAATTTTATTGAACAAACCTCCTAATGATAACAGGATTTTTCTTAAACATAAAACACTTACAATGCACTGTTCCATATTATTACGCACAGTAAGTTTCAAAACACTTTATAGGTTGTAAAGAACTGAAAATTGTCATTTGTTGTGTTTGCAGCATCTTTACTGAAATCAAAAGCTATTTCAATCAAACTTTTAACAACATTTTAACTTTTTAAACATTTTAACAGGTCACGTTACATTGTAACATAGGACCCCTTATTTGATAGCAGCTTCACAAGTCTTGCATCCATTGAACTTGTGAGTTTTTGGACAGTTTCTGCTTGAATTTGTTCGCAAGATGTCAGAATAGCCTCCCAAAGCTGCTATTTGGATGTAAACTGCCTCCCACCCTCATAGATCTTTTGCTTGAGGATGCTCCAAAGGTTCTCAATAGGATTGAGGTTAGGGGAGGATGGAGGCCACACCATGACTTTCTCTCCTTTTATCCCCATAACAGCCATTGATGCAGAGGTATTCTTTGCAGCATGAGATGGTGCATTGTCATGCATGAAGATGATTTTGTTACAGAAAGCATAGTTCTTCCTTCTGTTCCAGGGAAGAAAGTGGTCAGTCATAAACTCCACATACTTTGCAGAGGTCATCTTTACACCTTCAGGGACACTAAAGGGGCCGACCAGCTCTGTTCCCATTATTCCGGCCCAAAACATGACTCCACCAACGTCTTGCTGACGTCGCAGCCTTGTTGGAACAGGGTGGCCATCCACCAACCATCCACTACTCTATCCATCTGGACCATCCAGGGTTGCACGGCACTCATCAGTGAACAGGACTGTTTGAAAATTAGTCTTCATTAATTTTTCTGCCCTATGCAGCCGTTTCTGCTTGTGAGCATTGGTTAGTGGTGGCCAAATAGAAGGTTTATGCACAGTTGAAAGACTCTGGAGGACTCTACACCTTGATGTCCTTGGGACTCCAGAGGCACCAGCAGCTTCAAATATCTGTTTGCTGCTATGTAATGGTATTTTAGCAGCTGCTCTCTTGATCCGATGCATGGATCTGGCAGAAATCTTCCTCAATGTGCCTTTATCTGCACGAACCCGTCTGTGCTCTGAATCAGCCACAAACCTCTTAATAGTGCGATGATCACGCCTAAGTTTACGTGAAATAGCTAAAGTTTTCATACCTCGTCCAAGGCATTGAGCTATTTCACTCTTTTCGGCAGTAGAGAGATCCCTTTTCTTCCCCATATTGCATGAAAATGGTGCTCTGCTTAATAATGTGGAACACCCTCCTTTAGTAGTTTTTCCTTAAATTGGGCTCACCGGCCAATCTAATTATCACAGGTGTCCGAGATTGTTTTCAGTGATCAAAAGAGCCCTGACACACACTGCCACCCATGAGTTACACTGAAAAACAAAATATTTAATCTTTGTGACACTTAAATAGAATTTGCATAATAATTTGGAACACTGTGTATATCAAGTAGCTCATCAGTCACACCCCAAAAGAAAAAGGAATATATAATAAAACACATCATATATTGCAGCTTACAATCATTCGATATGGTGGCTGCATTCGTTTTTTTCTTTTGGCTTTTTTTCCCATTTGTTTCACCTGGTGATCCTGCCCGTAACACTTCCTGTCTTAAGGTGCCTGCATTCTGGAGGAAGTATTATCGCAGACTCCTGTTGGACTACCTTGTCAATCTGGGGATAGGGTAGTGTTAGGCTAGCAGATTTAGATGGACTTGCCTAACAAATTGAACCTGAATTCCAGCTAACACTCTACAAGCAGTTTCCTAAACGTGTTTTATTCCTTTTGGGATAAAGGTTTGACATAAATGAATAAAAGCTGATCCCTGTGAGAAACCCTGTCCGTTAACCCCTTCCCAACCAGTGTCATTAGTATAGACCGGGTGTCGGCAACCCGCGGCTCCGGAGCCGCATGCAGCTCTTTTTCACCTTTCCTGCGGCTCCGGAGCACACTGCCCACCAGGTGACAGGCAATAGGGTCGGCAAGCCGCGGCTCTTTTAATGCAGATCTTCTGTGTGGCGGGCGCCCGCTGGCAAACATTGGCTGTCAGGATGTAGGCGGGGCAGCCCGGATGTAGGCGGGGCAGCGTGACGAACTCCTCTCCTCTCACAGTCCGCCCTGAAGACCAGAACGGCGCGGGAACCCAGCGAGAGGAACGCGCGGAGCAAAGGTAAGTGAATTCACACAATATGGGGAATGAATTACTATGGGGGGAATGAATTACTATGGGGGATGAATTACTATAGGGGGGATGAATTACTATAGGGGGGATGAATTACTATAGGGGGGATGAATTACTATAGGGGGGATAAATTACTATGGGGGATGAATTACTATATGGGGGATGAATTACTATAGGGGGGATGAATTACTATATGGGGGATGAATTACTATATGGGGGATGAATTACTATGGGGGATGAATTACTATAGGGGGGATGAATTACTATAGGGGGGATGAATTACTATAGGGGGGATGAATTACTATATGGGGGATGAATTACTATGGGGGATGAATTACTATATGGGGGATGAATTACTATATGGGGGATGTATTTTCAGTTTTAAAAATGTTTCTCTCAAAATAAATTTCAATTGTGGTTTTGGCGAGATTTGGCTCAGTCGAAAAAAAAGGTTGCCCACCACTGACCTAAGGCTATGATTGTGATTATGACGATACACTGTGGCCCTGATTAACCCTTTGCTTACTGGGCCCTTAAACCCCCTTCATGACCAGAGCGTTTTTTGCAATATATGCAGTGTCGGATTTGTTTTAAATGTTGCAATGGTTTTGCGGCTCCCAGTCTTTTTTTCCTTCTTGGAAACGGGTCCAAGTGGCTCTTTATGTCTTAAAGGTTGCAGACCCCTGGTATAGACAGTGTACAGTAATAACACTGATCACTGTATTAGTGTCACTATTGATGTCATTGTTGGTCTACCTCCCAGCCAGCGTCAGCTAGCCATCCACACTATCACAGTCCCAATAGTTCTCTGATTACTGCCATTACCAGTTTAGAGCCATAGCTGCATAAATTCCAGTATGTATACCATAGTTTGTAGATGCTATAACTTTCACACAAACCAATTAATATACACTTATTGAGATTTTTTTTTTTCTTTACAAAAGACATGTAGCTGAATACATTTTTGGCCTAAATTTATGGAGAAATCTTTATTTTTTTTAATTGGATATGTTTTATAACAGTAGAATATATCCTCCTTTTTTTTTTTTTTTTAATTTATATAATAAAAACACAATGGCGATTAAAGGATAAGTTCATGTTTTGGATAAAAATAATAAATGCAGGCAAAAAAAATGTGCATTTATTGCATTTTTATCCATGGGAGCCTGGAAAGTATTGCTCCAGCAATCAGTAGATTGCTGATGCCATGCAGGTCTCCTGCAGACCTCTCATGAATATCTGCTTGCCATACAGCTATGTACAGCCAAAACAGATATTCTGACAGGAAGCTTCAATGAATATTTTTTCACAAATTGACAATGGCTAGATCCTATATTTTTGTTTAAAAACAAAATTCCCAATTTCAACGAAAACAAGAAATCGTCTTGCCCTCATTCTGTGCCAGGCTGGCAAGTGAAGACGAAGTGTCTTCATATGTGTGAGCAGGATGGATAAAAATCGATGATTTTTTTAATTTATTTAAATTGGATTTTTGTTTTTATCAAATTTATTTTAATAAAATGCTTTTGGAGTAAAAATCTATGTAAAGATAATTTTCTGTTTAACATACATTAATAATTTAGTTTATTCAGCATGAAATGGAGCTTAGTTATGTAGCATGAGGCTGTATATTCTGCAATATTTACATTTTTGGTAAACTCAATGAATCCAAGCTCTGCAAGCTGAGATAACATGCACTGCATTGATGCAGTCACAGTAACCATGAGAAAAAACATGAAATAAAAGGCTGAGTAGTTCTCCAACTATGTGTGATTAACCTATTAACCTAAAATCGGTTCTGATATCGCTGTTTTACTAACCTGACAGCTTATTATTCTAAAAAGGAAACCTTCATTTGGTTTGCAAATATTAAAGAGTCTAACTACCAGCAAGAATGAGTCGGATTCCTTACATTTAAAGAGCACCTGTCATTTTAGATCCATCATGGCAGCGCCTGTTAGCAGGCATCCACTCACCTGCTGCCGCCACGTCCCTCACCTTGTTGTATCACTGCTGCATCACCAGCCGCCCCATTAAAGTGAATGGGACTGTTGGTGAGTCAACATCGGGTCAGAGGAGCCGCTGCAGGCCAGATTACAGTTGCTCTTTAAAAATTATGATATAAATCGGGCCTTTCTCTAGTGTTTTTAAATCAAATCCAACCTGTATGTGAGGTATAGAGATCTGTTCCAAACTACCTAGACCACAGCAGACCATATTTCAAGACAAAAGGGCAAGAATGCCACCAGATGGATGATGGGGAGATGGTCAAAAATCTTAATTTTCAGAAGGAAAACCTGTTCATTTTAGTTTTTTAGAGCCCACTCAACTAGAGCTATATAATTTTGTGGGCAGAAGAAGCCACTTTAACTAATGTTGATCAGTCAACCTCCAGAACCTTTGGAAAACAATATAGACTATATTTTTCTCCATAATCTAGAGTTTGGTTATGTGGTGTTTTTTTTTTTTTTTTTTTCTGCAGCACTGCACCCTCAGTTAATATCTGCTATATCTCGTTTTCTTGTTTTGTTCTGTCCTTGAGCAAAGAGGGAAAAGCACAAAACTTCCCTCTCATGTCTCCTATTTACTTTCCTGTATACATATCTGTATTGCGCTCTGAGGTTTTAGGGGAGGAGTCAAATTTTATATTGGTCCATTCCTGCCACTTTCAGGTGGGTGGATCATCTCTCGTTGTGCTGTCGGAGTGCTCTATATCATCAGATCTGTAAAGGATATTCGTTGTGAAAGTTGGAAATGATTGCACTGCCTCCTGATATAATGTAGCAGAAACCTCTGATGGAGTATATTAAGAAACAAAAATGTTTTAACTGACATTTTTTGTTGTGCCATGCCTGCAAGTTTCTATCAACATGGTTGATCTGTAGACTGCTGGACCTGCAGGCAAATGTTTGAGTAGCTCTATACAGTTAGGTCCATATATATTTGGACACAGGCACAATTTGTAGATTTTTCAGGTATTCAAGCTATAGTTATATAATGGATATGGGCTGAAATTGCACACTTTCAGGTTTAATTTGAGGGCATGCACATCCAAATTGGAGGAAGAGTTTAAGAATTACAGATCTTAAGTGTAGCCAACCCCCTTTTTTCAAGGTTCCAAGAGTAATTGGATATTGGAATCAAAAGCTGTTTCATGGCCAGGTGTGGGCTACTCCTTCATTATTTCTTCAATTAAGCAGGTAAAAGGTCTAGAGTTGATTCTGAGTGTGGTATTTGCATTTGGAATCTATTGCTGTGAACCTACATCATGCGTTCAAAGGAGCTGTCCATGCAAGTGAAACATGCCATTGTAAGGCTTCAAAAATGAACTAAATCCATCAGAGAGATAGCAGCAATATTAGCAGTGTCCAAATCAACAGTTTGGTACATTCTGAGGAAAGAACACACTGGTGAGCTCAGCAACATAAAAAGGCATGGCTGTCCACGAAAGACAACAGTGATGGATGATTGCAGGATGCTCTCTATGGTAAAGAAAAACCCATTTTCAACTTCCAGACAAGTGAAGGACACTCTCCAGGGGGTGGGCGTATCATTGTCTACAATCAAGAGAAGACTTCAGGAGAGCAAATACAGATGGTTCACCACAAGGTGTAAACCATTCATAAGCCTGAAGAATAGAAAAGCCAGATTAGGCTTTGCCAAAAAACATCTAAAAAAGCCAGACCGGTTCCGGAAAAGCATTCTTTGTACGGATGAAACTAAAATTAATCCCCCATACTCAAAAAACCCTTCCTGGACCCCACCGACCTGAACAACCTTAGACCCATCTCCCTGCTGCCATTTACTTCCAAGCTCCTTGAGCGCTTAGTCTACAATCGCCTAAGCGCCCACCTCACTGACAACAACCTCCTCGATCCACTACAGTCTGGCTTCCATCCCCTACACGCCACCGAAACCACCCTACTCAAAACCAATAATGACCTGCTAACTGCCAAAACTAATCGCCACTACTCAGTCCTCTTACTCCTCGACCTCTCCGCGTCCTTCGACACAGTTGACCACCCCCTCCTCCTTAATAAACTACACTCCCTTGGCATCAGAGACTCCCCTCTCTCCTGGCTCTCCTCCTATCTATCCCAACGCTCCTTCATCATTACCTATAACGCTACCACCTCCCCCTCTCTATTGGGGTCCCCCAAGGCTCTGTCCTCGGGCCACTTCTCTTCTCCATCTACACCTCTTCCCTCGGCAAACTGATACACTCCCACGGCTTCAACTATCACATCTACGCCGATGACACGCAAATTTACCTCTCCACCCCTCAACTCACCCCTTCAGTCTCCGCCCGTATCACCCACCTACTGAACGACATATCAGACTGGATGTCGCTCCATTTCCTCAAATTGAACCTTTCCAAAACAGAGCTCCTGATTTTCCCTCCAGCCCGTGCCCCCCCTCTCCATTACGACCAACAACGCCACAATCAGTCCCACCCCACAAGCCAAAGTCCTAGGTGTCACTCTAGACTCAAACCTGTCCTTCCAACCCCATGTACAATCATTTGTAAACTCATGCAGGCTCCACCTCCGCAACATCTCCAAAATACGTTCGTTCCTAACCCCAGACACTACTAAACTACTCGTTCACTCCCTTATTATCTCACGTCTGGACTACTGCAACTCCCTTCTCACTGGCCTACCTCATCGCAGACTATCCCCGCTTCAGTCTATCCTGAACTCAGCGGCCAGACTCATCCACCTTACCAACCGCTACGCTTCTGCCACCCCCCTCTGTCATTCCCTCCACTAGCTCCCCATTGCCCAACGCATTAAATTCAATCTACTAACACAGACATACAAAGCCATTCATAATGCTGCCCCAAACTACCTCACCGACCTGATACCCAAATACCACCCTACCCGTAATCTTTGCTCCTCACAAGACCTCCTACTTTCTAGCTCCCTGGTCTCCACCTCCCATGCCCGACTGCAGGACTTCTCTAGGACTTCCCCATCCTCTGGAACTCACTACCCCAATCCATCAGACTGTCACCTACCCTCCTCACCTTTAGGCGCACCCTGAAAACCCATCTCTTCAGGAAAGCCTACCCCTCCCTTACCTAACAGCCGATCTCCACTCCTCCCACCACTCCATCCCCCACAGCCACTCCTCCTGTACCACTATCCCCTCCCTCCTAGATTGTAAGCTCGAAAGAGCAGGGCCCTTGCATCCTTCGTGTTCTGTTTTGTTACTGTATTGTCTCATGTACTGTCCCCCACTATAATGTACAGCGCTGAGCAAACCTTTTAGCGCTATATAAATACTGTATAATAATAATCTGTACCAAAAGGACAGGAAGAAAAGTGTGCAGAAGGCTTTAGACAGGTCATGATCCAAAGCACACAACGTCCTCTGTAAAACATAGTGGAGTCAGTTTGATGGCATGGACATGCATGGCTTCCAGTGGCACTGGGTCATTGGTGTGCTTATTGATGATTTGACAGAAGACAGAAGCAGCCAGATGAATTCTGCAGTGTTTAGAGATATTCTGTCAGCCCAGATTCAGCCAAATGCAGCAAAGTTGATTGGATGGCTCTTCACAGTACAGATGGACAATGATTCAGAACACACTGCAAAAGCAACCCAGGGGCTTTTGAAGGAAAATAAGGGGAATATTCTGCAATGACCGAGCCAATCGCCTGATCTCAACCCAGCTGAGCATGCATTTCACTTGCTGAAGGCAAAACTAAAGGCAGAAAGATCCACAAACAAAGAACAACTGAACACAGCTGCAGTTAGAGTGGTAATGTCCATGGGTTCCAGACTTCAGGCAGTCGTTGCCAGTAAAGGATTCTCAACAAAATATTAAAAATGAACATTTTATTTATGATTATATTCATTTGTCCAATTACATTTGAGCCCCTGAAAATGGAGGAACTGTGTACAAAAATGGTTGCAGTTCCTAAAAATTTGTATTTGATATTTATGTTCAACCCCTTGAGTTAAAGCTGAAAGTCTGCACTTCAAATTAATTTGGATTGTTTTAATTTACTCAGGTGGCATACAGAGCCAAAAGTATGAAAATCGTGCCTGTGTCAAAATATATATGGACCTAACTGTATATTGATGTTTAAACTATTGTAATATTCTTAAAGGGTTACCTAACCCAGGACCCTGTATTCAATCTATCTGGTATCCCACAGTACAGAGAACATGGAAATGCAATTATTTTAGTAAATATAAACTGATAAATACCTTTTCTTATCAGAGCAGTCATGTGACTTCAGCAGAGCACTGCTTAAAGCTTGTAGGAGGCGTTTCCTTTCTACTCTAGAGGATGCAAAACCCCTGACCCTCTGGACAGTGCTGATTGGCCCTGTGCTGATCACCTGCACTCTCCCAAGAAAAAATACCTCTCTAGCAATACACACTAAACTGATCATGTGCATGTGGCTACGGGTCAGTCTGTCTTATCAGGTGGACATCTGAACAAGAGGAGGGGCAGAGAAAACAGGATCAAATGACCTTTTTTTACACAATGCAGAGGATCAACCCCTTTAGGTTTCACAGTGAGTATAACAAGCATGCTTTACTGCATATACGGACTGATTTTACTGTTGTGGGTTTAGTAATACTTAATTTACAGGAAATAATGGTAGTTGCTATACTTGGCAAGTTTCTATTCCAGAGCTTTGCATTCACAGGATTTAATTTAATAATCTGCATGTAGCTGCTTTAGACTGACAAAAGCATTAATATATCATTCTAGGACCAGACAACTGTGCGCACTGTGGCATCTGCCACCACTGCAAATGAAATTCGTAGACAATCCTGTAGTTATGATGATCCCTGGAAGATCACTGATGAACAAAGGCAGTACTATGTAAATCAGTTCAAAAACATTCAGCCTGACCTTAACGGATTTATCCCAGGTAAGCATTTACATAATTCCCTACTGCTTTCCATTTTTTAAAAGGGTTCATCCTATTAGAATGATTAAGTATTTCATTATGAAGTTGTGGACAATTTTGTTTTGTTTTTTTATGATGGTCATTAATTCAGAAATTTTTATTTAATCACTTCAATACTGGACACTTGCACCTCCTTTCTGCCTAGTCCAATTTTCAGCTTTCAGCGCTGTCACACTTTGACAATTACTCAGTAATACAACACTACCCAAATGAAATTTGTATCTTTTTTTTTTTTTGGCTAAAAAAAAAAAAAAAAAAATTTTTTCTTTTGGTGGCATTTAATAATATTTCAATATATAAATGAAAAATACAGAAGATTTTGAAAAAAAACACATTTTAATTTGTTTTTCAATTTTGAAAATCTATCTTCATAAATTTAGGCCAAAATGTAATCTGCTACATTTCTTTGACAAAAATAACACAAATCTGTGTATATTTTTAAGTCTGTGTAAAATGAGTGCACAAAATATGGTGCATATATATTTGAAAATTGATCAGTCCTGATGTACTGACTGCATATCTCATTTCTTGAGGCTCTAAATAGCCAGGACAGTGCAAATACTCTCAAATTACCCTTTTTTTGGAAAGTAGAAAGTCCTAGGTATTTAGTAAGTGGCATGGTGAGGTTTTTGAAGTTGTAATTTTTTTGTCATTTTTCGTAAAATGAAGAAATGTTTTTTAACCACTTGCCATCCAGAGGATTTACCCCCCCTTCCTTACCAGGCCTCTTTTTGCTACTCGGCGCTGCACTAATTCAACTGATAATTGCGCGGTCATGCAATGCTGCACCCAAACGAAATTTACATCCTTTTTTTCACACAAATAGAGCTTTCTTTCAGTTGTATATGATCACCTGTGCGCTTTTCATTTTTCACGCTATAAACAAAAAAAGACCACAAATTTTGAAGAAAAACAATATTTTTTACTTTCAGCTATAAAAAATATATAGTAAACTCAAAGTTGGTTATAAATTTAGGCTAAAATGTATTCTGCTACATGTTTTTGGTAAAAAAAAATCCCAATAAGTATATATTGCTTTGTGTGAAAGTTATAGCGTCTACAAACTATGGTATAGATACTGCAATTTACGCCATTTTTTTGCTATACAGCGCTGCGCCTGTGCACTTTTTATTTTTTGGCGCTATAAACAAAAACATTTTTGATGAAAAACATTTTTTTTGGAAAAAAAACATTTTCTCATTTCTGTCATAAAAAATATCCAAAAAACCTAAAATTTCATCATAAATTTAGGCAAAAATGTATTCTGCTACATGTTTTTGGTTAAAAAAATCCCAGTAAGTGTACATTTATTGCTTTGTGTGAAAATTATAGCATCTACAAACTATGGTATAGATAATGGAATTTACACAGCATTTACTTTCTGATTGCCCATCACATTTCATGAGGTGCTAAAATGCCAGGATAGTACAAACACCCTCAAATGACCCCTTTTCGTAAAGTAGACACCCTAAGCTATCTGCTGAAAGGCATATTGTGCCCATGGAAGATTTATTTTTTTTCCACAAGTTTCTGCAAAATAACAAAAACATTTTTTTTTTTTTTTTTTTTTTTACACAAAGTTGTCATTTAAATGATTTATTTCTCGCACAAGCTATGGGTATTTGTGGAATTACACCCCAAAATACATTCTGCTACTTCTACAGAGTATGAGGATACCACATGTGTGAGGCTTTTTGGGAGCATAGCCACATACAGGAACCTGAAATCCAATGACCACTTTGAAAGCCTGAAGGTGTGTAACTTCCTCATTTCACTTCCTCACTACCTATCACAGTTCGAAGGCCCTAAAAAAGCGAGGATAGCACCAAACCCCCCCAAATGACCCCTTTTTGGAAAGTAGACACCCCAAGGAATTTAAAAAGAGGCATGGTGAGTATTTTGTAGATCTCATTTTTTCTTACAAGGTTTTACCCCCTTACTCGGGAGAAGTAGCAGAATGTATTTTGGGGAGTAATTCCACATATACCCATGGCATGTGTGAGCAGTAAATCATTTAAGTGACCATTTTGTGTAAAAAAAAAAATAATAATTTTTCCAAAAACTTGTGGTAAAAAAATAAATTCTTCTATTGATTCAACATGCCTCTCCGCAAATAGTTTGGGGTGTCTACTTTCCAAAAAGGGGTCGTTTTGGGGGGTGGCCAGCATTAGAAGTTTATGCCACACATCACTCACTCTTCTAACCACCTGAAGACCAAGCTTTTTCTGACACTTTTTGTTCATGAAAAAAATCAGTCTTTTTTGCTAGGAAATTGCTTTACAAAAAATATATAATGTTTATGGTTAAATTAAACACAATAGTGAATAAAATGGTGGGTACTACAATTTTTTATGGCACATAGTACTCGCGCAGCGATTTTTCAAACGTAATTTTTTTTACAAAATACACTTTGTTTTACTTTTAATGCACAAAAACACAATATATTGGCCAATTATTTGGTAAATTATAAAAGATGATAGTATGCCGAGTAAATAGATACCAAACATGACATGCTTTAAAACTGCGCATGCCCAGTGCAATGGCGACAAAGTGCAAACGTTTTTAATATCCATAGGCAATGTTTTGCAAGCTAACATTTTTAGATTTACGGAGGTGTAGTGTTAGAATTACTGCCCTTGATCTGAAGTTTGTGGCGATACCTCGCTTTTTTTTATCACTTTTAATGCTATCACAGGGAATGCAAATGTCCCCTTTAACTTCCATGGGCATTGTCATATATTCTTTTTTGAGAAATCTGGGGTCTATCAGACTCTAGATCTCTCCTCTGCCCTTACATTATCTAATCAAACCAAAATCAGTGTGATCAAATGCTTTCCCAATTTACAAATGGTGCTGTTTATATCCTGCGAAACTGAAGTGATGAAATACTCGTAGCTTCCAAATTCTTAGGCTATAGAGATGATTGGCACCATTCTGGTCTCCAATCAGCTCTATGGTCAGCTGGCAGAAACACCGGCTGCATTCTCAGGTTCCCCCAATGGCGCGGGACTGCCCGAGAAGGCCGTGGAAGGCAGCAGAGGAGGGGGGGGGCATCATCTCCCGCTGCTTGTAAAAGCAATCCTGCAGTTAATTAGCCACTAAGATTGCTTTTACATGAAAGCTGATCGCCAGCTGAAAAAAATGATACCAGGATGATGCCTGCAGCTGTAGGTATTATCCTAGTATAACCACTCAAAGTCCAGTGATGTACCAGTACGTCGCTGGTCCTTGTTGGGTATATATGCTACGTTCTTTTGTTTTGTTTTTTTTTTATGCAGCCTGTGGACTGAATGAAAAAAAGAGAAGAAATCTCTGCCAAAAAAAGTGTGTGGTATGCCCACCATTAAAATATACTGCCCTGCATCCACGCACTTCTAATAGTGGACACACATTAGGTCACACTTTACCACAAGCGCCAGTTCCAGGATTGTACAAATGTCTAAATAGTGGCACGCTTGAATAAAAATTGTCCATGTATAAGTGGTACCCCATATGGAAAAAGGATGACACCAAGTCCCAAACTATCTTGCCACTGCTCCCCATGTAGTCTGGGCATCCAGGGGGCTCTTTTCCCTCGTAAATCTGAAACTTATAGTGGTATAGTGCTGATCTGATTAAAGATATTGATCCGTTCAGACACTATACTAGCAATGGAGATTTATTGTGTGTGAGCGTGTTGCTGGCAATCAAGGGGTTAAATGTGATGACTGGTGTACTGACGGGCAATCTGACGCCATCTGGGAGGGGCGTGAAAACCACGGAAACACGAATCGCGCATATATGTGATTTTGCGCACCCATGCCGCCCCGTAGTAGTATTTCTGCTATAGGGCGGTCAGGAACTGGTTACAGAAGAGGTTTGTATTACGTCACTGCGTTACTTTAACTGAAAATTGCGCGGTCATGCAACACTGCACCCAAATTAAATTTACGTCCTTTTTTTCCCACAAATTGAGCTTTCGGTGGTATTTGATCGCCTGTGTGTTTATTAAAAAAAAAAGGCTGACAATTTTGAGAAAAAAAAAACAGTATTTTGGACTTTTTGCTATAAAACATGTCCAGTAAAAAAATGTAAAAATCAAATTTTGTCATAAATTTCAGCCAAAATGTATTTGCCACATGTCTTTGTTAAAAAAAATCCCAATACATGTAAATTAATTGGTTTACGTGAAAGTTATAGTGTTTACAAATGGCGGGAAAGATACTGGGATTTTTTTTTTTTATAATAATAATTGCGGCAGTCAGCAACTTATGGTGGTGATCAGTGATTTATGACAGTGATTAGCGACTTATGGCGGGACTGCAGCGGACATTTTGACACTGGGGGGGAACTGACTTGGGGTCACTGACATCCCCAGTGACACCAATACAGTGATCAGTGAAAAAAAAACACTGACACTGTACTAATGGCACTGGGGAGGAAGGGGTCAACATTTTATTGAATGAAAGGGTTAACTGTGTGAGGGGAGTGTTTTCTAGGGGGCGGGGGTGTGTATTTCACAGGAACACGCTGATCCCGAGAGATAGTCTTCTCTCAGGTTCAGCGTGCTCTGAACTGACAGCAGAGCTGCAATGTAAACAATGCAGCCAAGCTATCTGTCAGTGTTTACCTGTAATTGCCGGGACTCGGCGGCTTATGACCCGCCGAGATCCAGTGATGGACTCCTGCTGTCACGATCTGCGAGACGGGTAGGGCGGGCACGCACCTCACGATCGCCCCCTACCTCTTTTGCTAGACGCCGTTTTTTAACGTGCTCTAGCACAGCGGTGCCACCCTGCCGCAGTGTATATACTGCGGCTGGTATTAAAGAGGTTAAGTTTTGGGGGTTTTTTTAGTTTGTTTTTAATAAGTTATTTTTCACACACTGCATAGTCATACTTAGAATTACACCCCAAAATGCATTCTGCAATGCCTCCAAAGTATGGGGATACCACGTGTGAGACTTTCACAGCCTAAATGCATAGAAGGGCCCAAAATTCAAGGAGTACCTTTGGGCTTTCAAGGAGCGTAAATTACATGGAAATTACGCATCTATTTTCCTGACTACCTATCACAGTTTTTGGAGGTCCTGGAGCACCAGGACAATGGAAACGCCCACAAAATGACCCCGTGTTGACAACCAAACACTCCAAGGTATTTCCTGAAAGGTATAGTGTGGTTTTTTTGTTTTTTTGTTTTTTTAAATGCAGGAAAGAACATGAAAATGTGTTTGCTTTTGCTTTTTGTTTTGGGATTCTTTTTTCACACAAAGTTCATTTACATGGTTTTATTTCATTTTTTTTTTTTCCGCTTTATAGCATGCAGTAGGTAAATGCCTTTTTAGGTTAAGGCACTTAGGAATTTCAACTTTAGATGGAAGTTGCCAGGGAGATGCGAATATCTGTCTACCTTGAGTTAACCTGGTCATACACTTGTCGAAATTCATCTGATTAAGCTGTCCCTGCTTGATCATTTGATCCCTTCTGTTGAAGGAACATGCTGGAAAAGGTTTGCTGATCAAAGGCTGATCAGTGTATTCGAACAGCTGCAGGTCCTGTTTTCAGAATAGTGTCCTTGTGGGGAGATTCATCCATCAGCCTCACTTGTGTCTATGGTGGATTATTTTTTGTTGTTGTTCCGCCTCCTGACTGAGCGGAAAAAAGAAATAGCCGTCTATAGCCAGTTTCAGACTTGCTATCTTTAAAAAGAACTCTGGGAAAGGCAAAAAAATCACCCATTAGTACACCCTCCTGCTCAAAACACTATAAATGGTTAATACATTTGTGAAATTCCTTACCATTGAACAGAAAAGTCTTACCTGGATTTTCAGGAAGTCATCTCTGTAATTCAAATAACAACTCTGCCAGGGAGGTTTAACAGCCGGGATTACATCATATTCTCTCCTTTCTCTACAGGAAAAGGAAATTACATTTCCCATCAACCTCTGGGAATTGCATTGAATGTGGTCAGGCACACTAGGCCTGTACATGTTAATGTGTACTCGCCCACTTCACCATAAATCACGCCCTCTCATTCTCTAGCCACATTGCTCAGCATCACATAGCAGGACAGTTAGATGGCAATCTTATAAATATAAAGCATGCATGTGCAAAATGTTTACTTCAATCTATGTACTCGTACAGCAAATTCAATACTTGCTCAGGAATATAGAGTTTGAATACTCCTTTTATAATAGTCTTTCACCATAGAATTACATATGGTACAATATTATTGGTTGTCAAGACGTCAATGTAATTAATATAAATAAAAAATAATGAATGTCTACACCTGCAGACCATGATATCTGGAACTGTCTGAACTCTATCCTAGTTAACTTTCACCCAGTAAACTTTTAATTGTCTTAAAATACCAATATGAAGAGAAGTCATCCAAGGTTCTACTTTTTAAATATACATATTTTACATCATATTTTACTTTTTCATTTCTAGAAAAAACTATTGCTTAACAATAATACCTATTACTAGTTAGTTATTGATACATATGCTAATTGTTTTCAATAATAAGAAATATATGTATTAATATGAACATCCTACTACAAGCTAATGCAGGCCATAGATGGGGAGAAAAACTGCAGATTTTTCTTTTAAAAAACAAAAAATCGGTTGTTCAAGTGGCCGACGTTACCATCAATGGTAAAAAAAATCGGCCGATTTTCTACCCGTCTAGAGCCGGCAAAAAGTGTCCCTGCAGAGAGCTCTGCTATTTCTTTGACAGTTCTCTGACAGTTCCTTGACATTTATAGAAGTTGCAACAATGTATCTATTTGTTTCCATTTAGGATACAGATGTTTTTATTCGGAAACAAATAGATACAATGTTTCAACCGCTGTAAATGTCAAGGAACTGTCAGAGAACTGTCAGAAATAGCGGAGCTCTCTGCAGAGACACTTTTTGCTGGACTGGAATTCTTCTTATTTTCATCCTACTTCTTCTTCTTCTTCTTCTTCTTCTTCATCCTCTTCTTCTTCTTCTTCTTCTTCTTCTTCTTCATCCTCCTCCTCTTCTTCTTCTTCATCCTCATCCTCTTCTTCTTCTTCTTCATCCTCATCCTCTTCTTCATCCTCATCCTCTTCTTCTCCTTCTTCTTCATCCTCATCCTCTTCTTCATCCTCATCCTCTTCTTCATCCTCATCCTCTTCTTCTTCTGCATCCTCATCCTATTCTTCTTCATCATCCTCATCCTCTTCTTCTTCATCATCATCCTCTTCTTCTTCATCATCCTCATCCTCCTTCTTCTTCATCCTCATCCTCTTCTTCATCCTCATCCTCTTCTTCATCCTCATCCTCTTCTTCTTCTTCTTCTTCATCCTCATCCTCTTCTTCTTCTTCTTCTTCATCCTCATCCTCTTCTTCTTCTTCTTCTTCTTCATCCTCATCCTCTTCTTCATCCTCATCCTCTTCCTCATCCTCATCCTCTTCTTCATCCTCATCCTCATCCTCTTCTTCTTCTTCATCCTCATCCTCTTCTTCTTCTTCTTCTTCATCCTCTTCTTCTTCTTCTTCTTCTTCTTCATCCTCTTCTTCTTCATCCTCATCCTCTTCTTCTTCATCCTCTACTTCTTCCTCTTCTTCTTTTTCTTCTTTTTGTCTTCCTCTTGCAGGTCACTGCTCATGCGCAGATTTTTTTATCGGTAAAAAATCAGCCGATTTGCCCACTAATTGCCGCGAAAATCGGCTGATCGATAAAATCGGCCGATTTTTTTCCAACTTTACCGAAAAAAAAACCGGCCAAAATACCGAAAAACGGCCGACCAAATCGCCCACTAACGATCCGAAAATCGGCCGATTTTATTTTCGGCCGAAAAATCGGCCGATTTTCGACCCATCTATGGCCTGCATAAAACTCAACCACTCAGAGCTTAGTCTCAGGTGGATGACCGGGTGTTAAATCTCACCACTAGTCGCACCATCACTTCCATCTAAAGCTCAGGTGCGGCCTCGTGCCCTTTTGCCATTAGGATTTGCTAGATGACAGTGTACACCTGAGTTGCTGCTTACTCTTTCCAGACACCCTTACCTTATATTCCGTACCCTACTCTATAACTACCCACAGGTGAATACCCCCCTCCCATCGCTATGGTGGAAACCTGGCAAAAGGGAGCCACTGTTACCTCAGGCAAACATTCGCTCAACAGGAGACCTGTACAACACTCAACCTCAGAGCGATGATCAGGGGTGTGGAAATTTTTTTCATAAACTACTTGTCCAAGGGACTAAATCAGAGTCCCAATCTACTTGTTCCTCATGACAATCTACTTGTCCTGATTAAAAAAATAATTTTAACCACTTGCCGCCCTGCCACTGTAGATATACTGCGGCAGGGCGGCACTGGCAGGCAAAACCACGTTTTAAAACGTGTGTTTTGTAAACCGCTAGGGGGCGCGCCGCCGCCCTATCTGTCCCGATCACCGCCACAGATGTAAGTCGCCGGGTCACAGCCGGTCCTTAGCGGCTATCTCCCGGCGATCGGCGGCAAACAGTGACAGACAGCACAGCTGCAGTAGCTGTGCTGTCTGTCACTTCCCTGTCAGCTCGAGGATGAGCTGATCGAGAGAGAACAGTTTCTCTTTCTCGATCAGCCTTGTCCCGTCCAGTAAACCCCCCCGCCCCCTAGTAAAACACTCCCCTCACTCCTATAACCCTTCCCTGCAAAATAGTTAACCCTTTCCTACCCATTGCCATTAGTACAGTGTCAGTGTTTTTTTTTTTTGCACTGATCACTGTATTAGTGTTTTTGGGGATGTCAGTGACCCCAAGTCAGTACCTCCCAATGTCAGAATGTCCGCCGCAGTCCCGCCATAAGTCGCTGGTTGCTGCCATAAGTCCCTGATCGCCGCCATAATTCGCTGATCGCCGCCATTATTGGTATAAAAAAAAAACTAAAAATCCCAGTATCTTTCCCGCCATTTGTAAACGCTATAACTTTCACGTAAACCAATTAATTTACACGTATTGGTTTTTTCTTTAGAAAAGACATGTCGCAGAATGCATTTTGGCAGAAATTTATGACTAAATTTGATTTTTGCATTTTTTTTTACTGGACATGTTTTATAGCAAAAAGTCCAAAATATTGTTTTTTTTTTTTTCCTCAAAATTGTCAGCTTTTTTTTTATAGCGCAAAAAATAAAAACAGCACAGGCAATCAAATACCACTAAAAGAGAGCTCAATTTGTGGGGAAAAAAAGGATGTAAATTTCATTTATGTACCGTATGACCGTGCAATTGTCCGTTAAACTAGCGCAGCGCTGTATAGCAGAAAAATGGCGTAAATTGCAGTATCTATACCATAGTTTGTAGACGCTATAACTTTCGCACAAAGCAATCAATATACACTTATTGGGATTTTTTTTACCAAAAACATGTAGCAGAATACATTTATAACCAACTTTGAGTTTACTATATATTTTTTATAGCTGAAAGTAAAAAATATTGTTTTTCTTCAAAATTTTTGGCCTTTTTTTGTTTATAGCCTGAAAAATAAAAAGCGCACAGATGATCAAATTACACCGAAAGAAAGCTCTATTTGTGTGAAAAAAAGGACGGAAATTTCATTTGGGTGCAGCATTGCATGACCGCGCAATTATCAGTTGAATTAGTGCAGCGCCGAGTAGCAAAAAGAGGCCTGCTAAGGAAGGGGGGTAAATCCTCTGGAGGTCAAGTGGTTAAGCAAAACTATTGGAATTTGAGGTGCTTTTAGGAATGTCTGGGGCTTTTATAAATAAAAAGGGGCTTTACAGCAACATAAGCTTTTATATTTTTAACATTGCTCTGTTTATCTTCTCCTCATCAGGAAATGGGGAATGTCGGGCTCTCTTAATGCTCAGCAGAAGCGCATCTGCTGAGCAAGTAAATGAGGTGCCGGCCCCAATGGGACAAAAAGAATAAAGCTCTTGGTTGCTCGGTACAAATGTATGCATAGCAGCCGAAACAAGCGTTAAAAGAAAACTGCACCTTATTTAAATAAATATTTTTGGGCTTCTGCAGACTGTCAGTGTAATCTGTTCGTATAACGTACAGTTAGGTCCATATATATTTGGACACAGGCACAATTTTAGATTTTTCAGGTATTTCCCAACACATATTTAAGCTATAGTTATATAATGGATAAGGGCTGAAAGTGCACACTCTCGGGTTTAATTTGAGGGTATGTACATCCAAATTGGAGGAAAGGTTTAGGAATTACAGCTCTTAAGAGTAGCCATCCCCCCTTTTTCAAGGGACCAAAAGTAATTGGACAATGGACTCAAAAGCTGTTTCATGGCCAGGTGTGGGCTACTGCTTTATTTCTTCATCAGTTAAGGAGGTAAATTGTCTGGAGTTGATTCTGAGTGTGGTATTTGCATTTGGAATTTATTGCTGTGAACCTACATCATGTGTTCAAAGGAGCTGTCCATGCAAGTGAAACAGGCCAATGTAAGGCTTCAAAAACTAAACAAATCCATCAGAGAGAGCAGCAACATTAGGAGTGGCCAAATCAATAGTTTGGTACATTGAGGAAAGACGAATGTACTGATGAGCTCAACAACATAAAAATGCATGGATGTCCAGAGAAGACAACAGTGGTGGATGATCGCAGGATCCTATCTATGGTAAAGAAAAACCCATTCACAACATCCAGACAAGTGAAGGATACTCTCCAGGAGCTGGGCGTATCATTGTCAGTCTACAATCAAGAGAAGACTTCATGAGATACAGAGGGTTCACCACAAGGTGCAAACCATAAGCCTGAAGAATAGAAAATCCAGATTAGGCTTTGTCAAAAACATCTAAAAAAAAAAAAAAAAAAAAAGCCAGACCAGTTCTGGCAAAGCCTTCTTTGGATGGAAGAAACTAAAATGAATCTGTACCAGAATGACTGGAAGAAAAGTGTGGAGAAGGCTTGGAACAGCTCATGAACCAGAGCACACAACATGATCTGTAAAATATGGTGGAGGCAGTGTGATGGCATGGATATGAATGGCTTCCAGTAGCACCAGGTTATTGGTATTTATTGATGTGACAGAAGCAACCAGATGAATTCTTCAGTGTTTAGAGATATACTGTCAGCCCAGATTCAGCCAAATGCAGCAAAGTTGATTGGACAGCGCTTCATAGTACAGTTGGACAATGACCTAAAACACAGTGCAGAAGCAACCCAAGAGCTTTTGAAAGAAAAGTAGTGGAATATTCTGAAAGTCTGCACTTCACATTCAATTGGATTGTTTCGTTTTTAATTTATTCTGGTGGCATACAGAGCCAAAGTATGAAAATTGTGCCTGTGTCTAAATATATGTGGACCTAACTGTACTTTACACTTTATACGCAGGCAGTTTTACACTGACAAGAAGAAGCAATGAACTACAACAGCGTCGTAGTTCATTGAGAAATACGAGCAACATCTGTAAAGAACTCTGAATGATTGACGTGGCCATATGGGCAGAACCACACACAGCTGCACTCTTTTCAAAAAGTGACAGCTGGTACGGGGAATTTCTACCCATACTGCTGTCACACAGAGGGCTCCGATCACCGAGCCGCTGCAGGAGTGGGAACATGTTATATGTTCCATCCTAAAATCGGGTGGAACATTTAACTTGTTCACAAAGGTAACTTATCCTTTAACCCTTGCAATGTCAGAGCCGTTTTTTTGCACGTTTAAAAAAAATAATTTTAGACTTGAAGATTATATAAAACCTGTAAAATAATTACATATTTTCTGAAAGCAAACACCCTATAGAATAAAATAGTGGTTGTTTCAATATTTCATGTCACACAATATTACTTCAAAGGTGTAGGAAACGCAAACTTTAAGTAAAAAAAAAACACCAAAAAAAAAATTTTAGGGTCAACAAAACCAATACATTGCCCAATTTTTTGTTAAATATAAAAGATGAGTTTGCCCTGAGTAAATGGATACCAAACATGGCAAACCTTAAATTTGAATGCATCCGTGAAATGGTGACAAAGTTCAGTACCCTATACTTTCTATAGGCGACGCTTTAAAAGCCCCCTGCAAGTCATCATTTTAGCATTACGGAGGAGGTCTGGTGGTAAAATGTTTGCTCTCATTCTGGCATGTGCAGCAGTATGTAACGTGTATGACAAATGGTGTTGTCGATGTATGCATTTACGTGTATAAGGGGGGGGGGGGCAATTTTATGTGCCTGGGCAACTAATTTTGTTTTACAATGAAAAAAAAATTTATTTTACTTAACTTTTTTGTTTATTCATCACATGGTGGACAAAAAGTCACCTATGTGATGCTTTCTTGGTGACGAGTTCTTTTTAATGACATCCAGGGTCTAAAAGACAGAAGTATAAGCGTCTTCCCCTGTACTCCACTAAATGTAATGCAGTGCAGATAGCACTGCCATTACATTCTTTCCCGGTCTCCATGGCCAGGGACACTAACACCGGGGACCCGGAAGTGACATCATACTGGTCACTTCTGGGTCAAGAACACAATGAGGAAAAGAGTGGACATGTGTCCGCTCTCCTCCCTCCTTTCTACCCCACAGCGCCCACTATGCCGGTCCCGGGCCTGCAGATGGGCAAGCAGAGCCTGGGATACATGACAGGGGGAGGGTCACTTTACCAGCGCGTGTAGAGGAATTTGGGCAGCAGCAGAGCCGCCCGAATACTTCCACCTGACAAGCCCTACTGCTTACCCGCAGCAGGGCTATTTGTAGATGATAATTATCTTCCTGGAGCCCAGAACTGCATGTCCTGAGTGTCAGGTGATACAAATTGAGCATCCCTGGATGATTCTACTTTTGCACTGGAGCAGAAACTGATTTTAACACCAGTTTCTGTATTCGATTCTAGCTCTCAGGAATCCAACAAGGGAACCTGCTTGACAAAAGCAGAATTTTCACCTTGTCACAATTCCTCAAACCACAGCTTTAATACAGCCATTTGTCCATGGCAGAATAACTATCACGCCCCTTCTTCATCTCTACCTTAGTCACATTCCTACATGTTTGGCCTAGATGAGGCAGAAACAGAAGGGAATGAGGAAGATATAGAAGCAGTGTTAGTGGAGGCTACAGAAGATTTTCTCCCCCGCGGTCTTTTACACATGAAGCGGAAGCTTCACACAACATGCTTGCTAATGTGGATATGTTTACTGCCACCATGCAAAAAAGCCTCTGCGTTCTCCTCTGTCTTCCTATGCCCCCTTGGGTACAAAGAGATCTGCCACATCTAAGGCCACTGTTGCATTTCTGAAGAACTACAGGGTGAAATTGATTCAGTGGCCAAGTATGTTTCCTGATATGAACCCAATTGAAAACCTATGGGGAATTCTGAAGAGACAAGTTGAGCATCACTCTTCATCCAGTATCCAGACTCTAAAAGAGACCGTTCTTGAAGAATGGAAAAAAAAAGATGTAGCAATATGTCGCCAACTTGTTAATTCCATGCCTAGAAGACTTGGTGCTGTCCTTACAGATCATGGATACACACAGCTTTTTTTTTTCAGCGGGAACGCATGGTCGCTGGAGGGAATCTATTTTTTAGTGAGGTCTATTGTTTCGGGGGGGGGGGGGGTGGTGTCTTCTGTATCTGGGTGTTCATTTGTTTCTGGGAGGGGTCTACTGTGGAGACTGAGATCTATTCCTGATGGTTGCTGGGGAATCTTTTGTCGCTGAAGGGGACCTATTTTTGAGTGGGGTCTATTGTTGCTGGGGGGTGTATTGTTGCTGGTGGGGGATCTATAGTTGCTGGGAGGGATCTACTGTTGAGAGAGAGGTCTATTGATGATGGTTGCTGGGAGATCTGTTCTTCAGAAATGCAACAGTGGCTTTGGATGTGTGTTTTGGATCATTGCCATGTTGGAAAAGTGCAGGACAACCAAGGGCACAGAGTGATGTTAGCATCAATATAGAGCAGTACATTTGTGAATTCATATTATTAATAAAATGCAGCTCCCTGACACCAGCAGCACTCATGCAGCCCCACAGAAGGACACTGCCACCAGCATGTTTCACTGTAGGCACCATGCATTTTTCTTTGTACTCACCTTTGCGACACCATACAGTTTTGAAGCCATCAATTCCAAAAAAAAACATTTATCTTTGACTCATCACTCCAGAATACATAGTTCCATTCATTTTATTCTTTTTCACATGGGCACTTGCAAATTCTAGGTGGGCTTTTTTGTGCATGGGCTTTAGGAGAGTATTCCCTCTTGGAAGACACACATGCATGCTATTCCTTATCAATGTCTGCCGTATTGTGTCACAGGAAACAATCACCCCAGTTTGGCTTTCTATTTTTTTTTTTTTTTTTAAGCTAATGTCCGTGAACTTTCATGGCAGTTTACTTCAATCCGCCTCATCAGAAGATGCTCCTGTTGAGGTGTTAACTTCCGTGGACAACCTGTACTTCTCCAAGAGATAGTTGCAGTTCTAGATTTGTTACATTTTTGTATCACTTTTGCTACAGTATTCTGACCGATAAGTAAAGCTGTGCTGATCTTCGTGAAACCTTCACCTTTCTTGTGTAAAGAAATTATTTTCTTTCTCAGGCCTTGTGACATTTCTCTTCCATGTGGTGCCATTGCTGACAGCATGAGATGGGAAGGGGTTTTCTTTGTTTAGTAACTCATTTTTATAATCAGCTGCCTGCTGGACACCTGTTTGGTGAATAATTTCACTCACCTGTAGTTGAATTCTTGTTAGTATTTTGATATTTAACCACTTCCATACAGGGCACTTTTACCCCTTTCCTGCCCAGGTCAATTTTCAGGTTTCAGCACTCTCACACTTTGAATGACAATTGCGCAGTCATACAACATTATACATAAACTAAAATTTTATAATTTTCTTCACACAACTAGAGCTTTCTTTTGGTAGTATTTAATCACCGCTGAGGTTTTTATTTTTTGCTAAATTAACAAAAAAAGACCAAAAATTTTGAAAAAAAAAAACATGTTTTCTTTCTGTTATAAAAGTTTGCAAATAAATAATTGTTTTTCATAAATTTAGGCCAAAATGTATTCTACTACATGGCTTTGGTGAAAATAACCCAAATTAGTATTTATTCTTTAGGAAAGTTATAGCGTTCAGAAACTATGGTATAGATCTGAATATTGGTCAATCCTGAAGTACTGACGGCCAATTTAATTTCTTGAGGTCCAAGAATGTCAGAACAGTACAGATATCCCCCAAATGACCCCTTTTTGCAAAGTTGACAGTCCGGCGTATTTCATAACAGGCATGGCGAGTTTTTCGAAGTTGTAATTTTTTGTCATAATTTTTCCGAAATTAAAAAATAAAAAAATAGATTTTCACTTTTTTTTTTTACTTACTGTCACCAGTGCAGTACAGCACAATCATATAACTGGCATGGCAGTGATCAGGGACACTGACTAGTGACAGTACGAAAAAAAATTGATAAGTTTTTTAATTTTTTTTTTCTTTTTTTGATTTTTTTTTTCATATTTCACTATGACCAAAGTAGTATAATGTTACCATAGTAACATTGTACTACTTTGGGCAAGTGATCAGTATTTTTTTTTTTTTTTTACACAATTTGCTTATAGCAAAGAATTACTTTGCTATAAGCAAGCATTTACCTAAATGAAATCAATTCATTCAGGGGTTTTTTTTTGTGCTTAGCTGTGATTTGGCCACAGCTAATCACATGACACAGCTGGGCTGTGATTGGCCCAGCATGCATGTGATCGCTGTGACCATTCACAGCTAGCCACACTTGTATACAATGGATGGTATGAAAGGAAGCCATCCATTGTATACAACTGTCATGTGACCTGCTGTGATTGTCACAGCAGGTCACATGGTACTGGCAACAGGGCCTGTACACAGATCTGTCATTGGCCGTGTCCGAGGTACACGGCGGGAGACAGATCGTGCGGCTCTGCGGGCAGGCAAACTGCGCATGCCTGAAAGGACGCCATATGGTGTCCACCCGGAGGGACGAGGTGCTCGCCCAGTTAAAATTTTATCTTTGCTGCTAAGACTTTAAATGGGGTGTAATCATTTTTGCAACATGGTCTTGAATTAATTTGTTAGGAAAAATACTTTTCTTGGTGTGCAATTTAACAAATATTGTTTGCACTCAATGTCTCGCATTTGTGGGAGTATTTTGTAGTATAGTGTCCCATAGAAAATGTTTATTCTAAAAGGAAAGTAAAGGTTTTCCGACAAATCTGTTGTAGTGTACTCATTTATGCCGAGGTGTGTGTGTTTGTGTGTGTGTTTCTATATAGATGGATAGATACAGTGAAAGAAATAAGTATTTGATCCCCTGCTGATTTTGAATGCCCACTCACAAAGAAATGATCAGTCTAAAAATCGAATGGTAGGTGTATTGTAACATAGAGAGACAGAAAGCAAAAAAAAAAATGACCTCCAGCAGGCCACTGGTGTGAACGTCTCTGACCAAACAATCAGAAACAGACTTCATGAGGGTAGCCTGAGGGCCCCACGTCCTCTAGTGGGGCCTTTGCTCGCCACAATAGAACTCTATTGGCATTTGCCATTGAACACCAGAATTGGCAGGTCTGCCACTTGCACCCTGTGCTTTTCACAGATGAGAGCAGGTTGTGACAGACGTGAAAGGGTCTGGAGAAACTGTGGAGAACGTTATGCTGCCTGCAACATCGTCCAGCATGACCGTTTTGCTGGTGGTTCAGTGATGGTCTGGGGAGGCATGTCCATGGAGGGACGCACAGACCTCCTACAGGCTAGACAATGGTACCATGACTGCCATTAGGTATTGGGATAAAATCCTTGGACCCATTGTCAGACCCTACGCTGGTGCAGTGGGTCCTGGGTTCTTATTGGTGCCTGAAAATGCCCGGCCTCATGTGGTGACAGTATGCAGGCAGTTTCTGGAGGATGGAGGAATTGATACCATTGAATGGCTTCCATGCTCGCCTGACCTAAATCCAATAGAACAGCTCTGGGATGTTTCGACCCATCCGACGCTGCCAGATTACACCTCAGACTGTCCAGGAGCTCAGTGATGTCCTGGTCCATATCTGGGAGGAAATACCCCAGGACACCATCAGCCGTCCCATTAGGAGCATACCCTGACGTTTTCAGGCATGCATACAAGCACGTGGGGGCCATACAAACAACTGAGTACCATTTTGAGTTGCTGCAATGAAATTTCAGCAAAGTGGACTAGCCTGGTACATAATTTTTTCATTTTGATTTTCAGGGTGTCTTTAACTCAGGCCTCTGTAGGTTGATCATTTTCATTTCCATCAAACGATGGGGCATCCTTGCGTTCTTAACACATTACCCAATCCATATCAGTATAGATATCCGGCATGATAGTTTTTCCCATTGAGACTTGATGTGTTTTTAAAGTGTTCCTTTAATTTTTTTTGAGCATTGTGTATGTGTATATTATGCTGTATATACAAACACACTGCTTCTTAAATTGTCATTAAGAATACCCCCTAAATTTGTGGTCTGTGGGAATTATGCCCCCCTTCCAAATAGTTAAAAGAACATTGGTGTGATTTAGTAAGTTACTTAAGGGAAAATTTACTCATTGCTTAGGGAACCTCTAGCAATCACTGGGGAAACCCTTGTGGAGAATGGCTTCATTTAACAGAATGATGAAGTCAAACAATAGCTAAAGTGTTTGTTTTTTTTTCTTAGAACTTTAAAGCGGAGTTCCACCAAAAAAAAAAAAAAAAAACCGGTAGCTGCTGACTTTTAAAATACAGCCACTTTACCTCTCCCTTGGTCCAGAGGTGTCCTCACCACCGCTGGTTTCACCGGCCATCTTTTCTCCCTGGCACCAGCATCTTCAGTGTGGGTACCCGACTGTGACAGCTTGCGGCTTCACAACCAAGTGTCCACTGCGCATGCGCAAGAAGCGCTGCGCTTTGTGAATGGCCCCGTAGTCTTCTGGGACCTGCCACATGTCCCAGAAGACTGCGGGGGGGGGGGGAGGCAACTTCCGCTACCTATCGCCTAGGCGATTGCAGCGGAAGTGGCAGCGGGTACCTGCCAAATTCGAGTACCCGCTCCCCAAAGGTACCAATCCTTAATGGGGAGCGGGGGACAAAGGCTTAAAGTGGAACTTCCCCTTTTGGGTGGAGCTCCATTTTAAGGATTTATTTCTCTATGATGCCTGCAACTACACAAACCAGTGCAGGTATGTTTTTAAAGTACATTTACTGCTTAAGAATGTGTAAGCTTTTGAATGTTCATGGTCTGTCTACAGTTCTATTTTAACCACTTTTCTGCCAGGGTTCTTTTTTCATTGTTCCCACCAGTAAAATCTGCATTTTTTGCAAGAATTTACTTTAAGCCCCCAAACAGTTTTATATAGTCTTCATACAGATGCCCTGTAAAATAGGTAAAGTTGCAGTTTATCAAATATATATTTTCAGGAAAATATGGGATGGGGTTGCGTCAAGTAAATGGATACCAAACATGTCAAGCTCCAAAATTGTGTTCATCCTTGAAATCATGAATAGCTATGGTACCCTTGAATTGTCCATAGACAATGCTTTAAAGCCTTTACAGATTATCAGTTTTGAATTAACCATGAATTATGACCCCAGAATTATAGCTCTCACTCCAACTTTTGTTACCTTGTGGCAAAATATATGTTTAAATACATGTATGACGTACATGGCCCTACACATGCATTTGCATTCAGGACCATTGAGGTTGCATTTATTATTTATTTTATATATTATTTTTCTCTTAGCCCTATTACCACCTCAAGTGTGCTAACATGCCCCTTATTTTGTAGCATGGGCAGGTGAAAGATCCACTTTATAGGGGGCAACAGGGGTCTGCAAGCCCCCAATGTCTCCACTGTAGAGCATAGGCACAGATAATGCTTGATTAGCTGTTTCTCCTGCTACAATAGTTATAAACAATTGCATTTTAGGATGTATCCAAATTTGTGCTATTCTTTTCTAAGCATAATAGGTCATGCAGTCAGCTTGTAGTGTTTTCAGCTACAGTTAGGTCCATATATATTTGGACACTGGTATAATTTTAGTTTTTTCAGGTGTTTACCAAAACATATTCAAGCTATAGTTATATAATGGATGAGGGCTGAAAGTGCACACTCTCAGATTTAATTTGAGGGTATGTACATCCAAAATGGAGGAAGGGTTAGGAATTACAGCTCTTAAGAGCAGCCATCCCCCCCTTTTTCAAAGGACCAAAAGTAATTGGACAAATGAATATAATCATAAATAAAATGTTCATTTGTAATAATTTGTTGAGAATCCTTTACTGGCAATGACTGCCTGAAGTCTGGAACCCATGGACATTACCAAAGACTGGGTTTCCTCTTTTCTGATGCTTTGCCAGGCTCTAACTGCAGCTGTCTTCGGTTGTTCTTTGTTTGTGGGTCTTTCAGCCTTTGGTTTGTCTTCAGCAAGTGAAATGCATGCTCAATTGGGTTGAGATCAGGTGATTGACTCGGCCATTGAAGAATATGCTACATATATTATGAGACGAATTAGAAATTGTCATTATTTTATTGGTGATGATGCAAAGAAACTCTGTGCAGTTGTTTCTATTTTTTATTTTGTTGTAAGTAATGTTGTGTATGTGGTATACAGATAGAAACTTTGCCTATCTTCAATTTTAGGATCTGCTGCAAAGGAATTCTTTACAAAATCTAAACTGCCTATTCCAGAACTTTCTCATATATGGTAAGTATTTAATTTTTTTTCACCTAAGCTGTATCATAACAGATAACTTTTTAAATAAATTAAAAAATAAAAAAAAATATCACAAAAACAGATATATAGCGCTCAGGAAAACATTTTCAACTTATTTAATTTTATTTTTTTTCAAGGGAACTGTCGGATTTTGACAAAGATGGGGCATTGACTTTGGATGAATTCTGTGCTGCTTTTCATCTTGTAGTGGCTAGGAAAAATGGATATGATTTGCCAGAAAAATTGCCTGAGAGCTTAATGCCTAAGCTTATAGATTTAGATGACTCTGCAGGTAATTCATATTGCTTTAATGTCTGTGATACGTTTAATGTCTTGTGTTTTTGTTTGTTTTTTTCCCTTTTGTGTTCAAGATGTCAACTGAAACTATTCACTTTTATTGGGTAAGTGAATATAAACAGAGAATAGCTATTATTATTATTGCAAAAATGTGTGAAAAATGATCTTCGCTGCACTGATGGAAAGCTGTCATGACTTTTTGCACAATAATGCATAACTCTTGCTTCCAGGCCCTGTGCTCCACAGTTTGTTAAAAAAAAAAACAAAAAAAAAAAACCCAAATCATGTTTTCTGAAAGCAAAGAAGCAATGGAATTAAAAGGTGATGCTACTTCCATGTGTGACATGTGCTTGATTAGCTATGGGGGTCTATTAAACTCCTGGTGTCTCCATAAAGTGAACTTTTTATCTGTCTATGCTATTGCTTGGGGGATTGTTAGCCCTCTTGTGTTGGCCATAAAGTGTAAACAAAACGCCCTAATAAAATAAATACAAACAGAAAAAAAAATTAACTTCTACCACACATACACCTAAAAACAAAATTGTTCCTTGGTCCTGCTTGTATATGTAGAGTACGTGCACCACGCATAAAGAATCTGCAAATGTCAGAATGAGAACAATAATTCTAGGGCCATAATTCACGGTCATCTTTGATAATTTGTAAAGGCTTTTAAAGCATCACATATGAAAATGTCACTATTTTATGGATTTTTGAGTCTTGATATATTTGGTATCTTTGTACTCCAACACAATCCCATCTTCTATATCTGACATAAAATTGGGTAGTGTATTGTTTTTGCTTGAACTAAAATTAATTTTAGTGTGTTTCCTGAAAACATGCATTTGACAAATGGCTGCCAAAATATCGTGCTACATAAAAAAATTTCAGTGGCTACCGTTTTATTCTCCAGGGCGTCTGCTTTCAGAAAATATATAACATTTGGGGGGTTCAAATTCATTTTCATCAGCAAAAAATGCTGATTTTTTTGAAAAAAAAAAAAGCATGTGTAAAAAATTGCTTTGGACATCAGGTGGTTAACTTTGTGCCTTTTTGCAAAATGGTGAAAAACTAAGCTATGCAAAACTGTAAATAGAAACCAATCCTGAAGGTTGGCCTCACACCTATGCATTGTGATAATGCCTGATTTGCAGTGCTGTGTGTACGCTGTGTTAGTGTGCTTTGCAATAAAATGATGCAAGCATACATTTTATAATGCAGCAGTGTGCTTTTACAGCATTTGTGGCTTTGCGTTGCAGTGCACTGCTGTGCATAGAGTTGAATTATTTTCATTTTTAAAAAAATTAAATAAAAAGTAGGCAGTGTTGTAACAGCACACATCAATATGTGTGTGTGTTATGCCCCGTAAGATGCACCCAGTGGTGAAAATGGGCCTTTAATGTGTTGGTGCACCACCACAGATAACATGCTTTGCCACAGTGGTTATGTGGCCAGCCCTGGCATTCCTGTAACAGGGTCTTTATGCATGGGGTACAGGAAAGACCAATCACATGACCACTGTGTGGTTTTTTTCACTGTAGGAATGAGGTAAAAGGAAAATAAAATGTTGGGACATGATAGCATGATCTAAAGGGAGCTTTTAGGTAATGGCTGGGTGTGTACACTTTTTATATTTCAAACTCTTTAAGTAAATTAAAGCGGAAGTCTCCAATCTGGCGTGAACGTAGACTGTTAAGTGATCTTGATAAAAGAGCAGAATAAAGGATGTCTATGAGCATAAGTAGACATGCAAGCTCAACATCTAATGCATCTGTGTAGTTATGGGCATACACTTTAAAGAATGTTATCCTCTCCCTGGCTTGTGGTGTTTAATATAGAATAAGTTGCACTCAGCTATGTAGATGGTAATGCAGTTACATTACCGCACAAGTACTTTTAATTTAACTAAAATTTCTTCTAACACATTGGTTGTATATTTCTTCTTGTTTGTTGGGTTTAGTGACTTGTATTTGTGTGCTTAGTTTTTAAGGATAACTTTTTACGTTTGAAAATATATTTGCTTTCAGGGAAAACAAGAAACCTCTGCCTTTTACTTTTTTAACTGACGTTTCTTGGGTTTTGAGAGCTGCTATAGCTTAGACCAATTTAAACTCTGATTAGATTAATTTCAGCCTGTCTACAGTGCATTCAACAGAAAATTTTAAATTGCAGCAAAAATTAAAAAAAAAAAAAGAAAAATTTAAATTCACGCATAGATGTTACTATGAACATTTAAAAATTCTTATCATAATCATGCAGTACAGGACACAGGAAAACCTATTCATACCCCATGGGTTATAGGTGTGCATCTTCTAACTCTTCCATAGGTATGAAACTCAGTCCCTGAAGATTCCTTCGGGTGCTTCCCCTGTCCTTTTGCCACAAGGATTTTTCAGGACCGCATACACCTGGGTTACTGTGTAATCCTTCCGTACATGCTTACACCATCCCCCACACTGCCACCCCAAAGAAGAACACACCCATGTTTAGCTATGGTGGAAACAAGGCAAAAGGAATCCAATTCTAAACAAGAGGCAAAAAGTCCCTCTGCCGAAGACCCCACAAAACACTCAACCTCAGAGTGATGATGTGTCCCTTACACCGGAGCAAGAACCAGTTTTGACACCGTTGTCGGGCTCTAATTCTAACTCTATTTCAGGCATGCAACAAGCTGCCTATTTGACTTAAGCTGAATTTTCTGCATCTGTCAGATTTCCTCAGACAGATTACAGCCATCTTTGTTCATGGCTCAGAAATGTCCCACTTCTCCTACCCCTGTTTCACAGCCAGAGTCAGAACCTGATATGGTGGTCCTAGAGGGCACAGACATAGAAGGGAACTAAGTTGATATTGAGGCAGTATTGAAGGAAGCTGTGGAAGGTTTCTCTTCCTGTACCACATTGTCACTATATTGAACAAGGTACTTCACGCATCATGCTAGCTAATGTTGAAAAGCTCATTGCCTCTGTATGCAAAAGCCTTGGCATTGTGCAACCTGACTATCCTTGGTCTCGCCATGCCCCTTTTGGCACAAAGAGACCTGCAAAAACCTACAAAACATTCCCTGTTCATAAACAGATGGAAAGTGCAGGTTATGAACATTGGGTCACTTAAGATATTTACTCCCTTCAAAATATTAGCTGAACTCTATCTAGTGGAAAAAAGTTTGCAATTAAGCTGGCTACTTCTGTGGTTGATCTTGTCTTCTTTGTCCTAAATAAACATCTCACTGTACCTATTGAAGCTGTTCTTTCTTTCACAGGTTCTCCAGGTAGAAAATTTGAGATTTTCCTAAACGCTTTCTTTATTCTTGCATGCCTGGCTGTGCAACCAGCTTGCACTGCAATTTCGGTGTGTCAAACTGTAGCTAACTGTACTTACGAGACTGTACAACCAACATGACCCTATATTTCAGGACTGTTCTTTTTCAGAGCAATTAGAGTGTTTGCCTTCTATTCTACTCTGTTGTGTGGATGCCCTAGTACATGTTATGAGATAAATTTCCAGAATGGTTCTATTCTCCATTCACATGCACAGAATCTCAGAAAAACTCAGGAACCCCTAGGTCTTGTAAATGCAGAGTATCTGTCTGCTCTAACCAGGCTTCATTTTCAAAACCTAAGTTCAGCCCTTCTTTTTGGCACAAGGCTTGGCTGACAAAAGCCACCAAACCTTTTCCAAAACAAGCTTGGCAATGAAGGGGCATCCTCACTCCTAGAGTCTGTGCAACAGACATCCCAGACCTGTGGGCTGAGTCAGTGGTTTCAAAGGGGTAAAAGACAGAGTTCAAAACTTTACCACTTCATTGCTTTTTTCTTTCAAATCAGACAAAACTGGTTCAAAGGATTCTACACAAACCTGTTCAGGATACCAAAGCCCAGTGGGAGCACTTGTCCTTTTCTGGACTTGCTTTTCCATCAATGAATATCTTGCACGGAATCTGTAAGGTCAATAATTGTCTTTCTCAGACTAGGAGAATAAATGGCATCTGTGGACACCCAAAATGCCTGTCTGCATGTTCATTTACCTACCTCAAGTTACATAAAGTATTCAGACCCCTTTACTCTTTTCGATTTTGTTATGTTGCATTCTACACTCAGTACCCCATAACAACAAAACTTTCATTTCTGTATAACACCCCATGAATAAAAGACATAAAAAGCTAAAACTTTCACTTGTTAATATTGTGCATGTGGAGACTTCCTGTGATGGTGGCCATTGTAAAAAAAAAAAAAAAAATATCTTGTTCTTTGAGTGACACAGTAATTCAGATACTGTCTGGTTATGCTGTCACCTGCAGGAGGAGAGGATTGGAAGTTTTTTGCTAGTGTCCTAGGGGGTGGAGACTTGCTCAGCTTTTTTGCTAGCTACCTTTTTTTCTTCAATTAAGATTCCTTCTACATGGCTGCTGAGCTGATTTCTATACACAGCTATCCAGATTTTTCTTAAGCTTGTGTTATGAGTGCCGTACCCGGACCCTGCTGGACTGGATATTGTGGTGCTAGCCTGGAATGTGACCTTCGGGCAGGGGGCTCTGCATTGTAGTGCTTTCCAGACCAGAATATACTGTGTAAGTTAGCCATGGAGCACACTTCTGGTCCAAAGCCAAGACTCAGGCCCAGTTATGAGACTTATGTCTCTGCAGACTCGCTTTGTTTGTTCACCACACAACGGGTTAGTGCTTTGGAACTGAGATTTTGTCATCCTCACCTAGGTGTAGTGTCACACACGTGTACTGTATATTCTTTTCAGCTATTAAGCATTGAGGAAGCATCTTCCTGCTGCTACTTGTGATTGTAAATGACACATAGAATTTTTCTTGATTTGTTTATCTTGCAAGTACAAGCTTACAGTGACCCTGGTCTCTTTCAGCACCTTGACCCTACTCCTGGTACCAAACAGCCAGGTTTCTGAGTATTTGAGGCTTACCTTTGTACCCTGAGCCAAAATGTAAAGTTTTCTACGCAGCATAGCTTCCAGACACATGGGGAAAGTCCAGCTATATTGGGTGCCTTCAGCTCACGCTACACTAGTGTCTCCATTCTTGCTTGCAGTGTGCTCCATAAGGTCCCTGGCACTGAAAACCCAGAGTTTTGTTCTTTGCTAGTCTGTCATCAGAATCTTCCTTGGCTCTGTTGGGCATGAATGCCTAATTCACTCCATTCTAGGAGTATTTCACGCAGTCATGTAGGATTTTATATGCCAAATAGCACATTTGACTGCTGACTCTGATTGATTGCAGGGGCCCTTTAGCTTTTTTTTTTTTTTTCTAAACCTTCCTCTGAGGGATCCTTATCTGACCTGGCACAGCTTCTGAGACTTCACCTGCCAAAATGCTTGTCGGATGTGAAGTCTAAGTCCTTAACAGATGACCCTACACCTGAAGAGTCACAAATTTCTTCCATTGCTCCTAAACTTAGAGACCATCTCGGCTCCTATTAAGATGGTATGCACCACCTTAAAACTCATGGATGGGCCTGTAGCCTCTAGCAGTGACATCCTTAGTCTAGGCAGTTATTGTTGGTCAGTGGCACTTAACATCCTCCATCCAAAACCCCACGCCCATCTGCAACAATCCCACAGTTATTGGTGGTCAGCGGCACTTAAACTTCTCCCAGTCCCATAACATTAGTAGCCAGTGCTATTAAATACCATCCAAAACAATCCCATAACATTGGTGGTCACTGAACCTTTAAACCTCCCAACCACCACCACCAACTTTAATCAGTCATTGGCCATAACAGCAATCACAAAGCACAGAGCCACTCTAGTCAGCTCTGTGCCTTTAGCCAATGTTATCTGCTATATGAAAGCAGGAGCATCAACTTTGTGCACATGCACACACACACCAAAGTGAGTATGACACATAGGTATGTTTGCTTGGCCTAACAAAGCACATTGACAGCGGCCAGTCCTAAAGTGGTTAGGGGACACAGATCCCACCCCTTTATGTCTATTACCATGCTTTTAGTACTGCAGGTAGAATAGTATTAACTGGGCTGAAAAAAAAATACATCCTGCTGATCTATTCCCAACCTGAGAAGGCTCAGCCAGCAGTTGTGAGGTAAAGCCTTTGTGCATACAAACCTTTTTCAACCCAAGGATAAAAACTATAATACATATTTTCTCATATCTGTAGGTACTTTACTTAGTGGTCATGAATAATCAGTTTTGAGGACAGTTTTTTTTTTTTTTTTTTTTTTCATTTATTGTCAAAATATTTATATTTAAAGAGGGCTTGGTTTTACCAAGTATTACAAGGTTTCATACATCCTAAAGGATGGAGTGCCACATTGTGTTTAAATGTCCATATTTTGCACTGTATGGACAACTACAGTACATGCATGCACAGTGGTGTATTTAGTTCAAGTGCTGCCCTAGGCCTTGCGGTAAATACACTGCTTTGCATGCAATCTTTGCGAAGAAAGGTATCTTGAGGACACACACACATTCAGAATTGCGCTTTGCACAAAGGAATAAAAGTTCTTACTGCTGACATCCACTTCAGAAGATACTACTTACCTAGCTGTGTTTCTGATTCAACAGCTTTGGTACTTTTTAAGTCGCTGATCCTAATTTAACTAAATCATTCCATGTTTGTTATAGATTAATGATTCAAAGCATATCCATTAAATTTGCAAAATAACCTGGTTACTAGCATTTAAAAAAATAGGTCAACAGTGGCATACTCCATATTCTGTCAAGGCAGGTTTACTTTAAGTAGGTTATTGTTTGCTTGTTGTTTAATGAGGTTTTCTCAAACTGATTCTCAGGGAACACTAACAAATCATGCTATACACATCTCCAGATCTTTCAGCTGTTTCCTACACTTACCCTTTCACTTTATGTGAAGGGATTAAAAAAAACCCAATGGAATACATTCTCTGTTCTCGAAACACAGAAAAGGGTGTATTTAAAGGGCGATGATGACTGTTTCAAAGACTGGATTAAGTGCTGTGTTATTTTTTTTCTTAGCTGGAGATCAGTCCAGTGATGTAGGATTTACAAGTTCTCCTGCAGAACCTCCACCTAGTAAATCTCCCTCAATGCCATCTTTGAATCAGACATGGCCTGAGATGAACCAAAGTAGTGAGGTAAGAGGCTTTTCTGTGACTACCCTCCCTTTCTCCAATTATTTTTTCTAAACAATATAAGACTCCATTCACATTACTGCAGGTTGCGTTATGCGTGTAGGCAGCACAATCATTTCAAGGGGCTGCCCTATCCACAGAAATGAAGAAGTAAAGGTCCGTGACCCCTTTATTAAAATCATGCCATGCAGAATTTGATGGTGCTGCGGCACCACACAGTGTAGATTGCACGCTGCAGTTTCCAATGCATGGATTGCTATTAAAAATGAATGGCACCCCCATGCGTCTACTAAAGTGCAGTGTGTTTCTCTGTGGGTGAGGAACGTGCACAATTTTGCAAACATTTACCACTGGCAGATGTGTGAATCGGTTTTTAACATTTTGACTGCACTAATAGTTTCTAGTTTGGCTAAATGGGTCAATTTTAGATCCTCACCAAGGTAATCCCCTTTAGTCCAGTGAAGACTGGCTTAAAGTGACTCTTGCTATTCTTTTTGATATCCCATCTAACAATACCTGTTCATAGAGGTTATTGTAAGCTCCTTTTTGCTTTTCCACTCTTTAGATATCCTTAAATTGTAGCTGTTTTAAATCGGTTTACTTTCAGAAGACTGTTTCCATGAAGTATGCCTAGATACGATATCTTCTATTCTTTGCTAGTTGGCTAGAATTAATAAAATTTTTTATCTAAGGGTTGTGCCATCACTGAAATATAATGGTAGCATTAAAAAAAGAGCCTACAAGGGTATTTGGAGCAACAGCAGAAATAGTGATTATTTCATGCATGCACGTTTGCTAAAAAGCTGCAAATGTATTATAAGTAAATAAAAAAAAGAATGCAGATCTTCAACTTGCGTGTCACTAAGGCATAACTATGCAGTTATTTACAGCATTTGTTGCTTGGTACATTTGTACATTCTGCTGATAACTTTCTTTTAGCCCTAGTTCACATAGGTGCGACTTGTCATGCTATTTGACAGTTTCAAATCGCATGACAAGTTGCACCCTATTTCCTGCAATTGAACCGTTCAAATCGGAAGCGACTCCAACTCTGGAGTTGCACTGATTTTGAAAGTAGTTCCTGCACTACTTTTGGGGAATATCAGGTGTGACTTGCATATACATCTGTGCATGAAGTCGCACGATTTCAAAGTCTGATCCAGTGTAAACCAGGGCTTGATAATTGCTTGGTTATGGCATTTGGTATGATCCTTGTATCATAATTCAAAGAATTCTGAAGTGATCATGTATAAATGATAAATATTTATCCTTGTACCTAAACATGATTTTAGACTACAGTGATTGTAAAGGTTCTGTTTGTTTTCTTTTTTTAAAACTTGTTATACTTAATGGTTTTGTACAATGCAGCCCGATCCTCCTCTTCTGGCGTCCCCTGTCGGCACTGTATGCTCCTCCTTCAGTGTCTGCCCTCATAACAAGCACTTGCTATGGGGGCAGACATGCAGGCTCGCTCTTGAGTCAGCTCTGTGTCCATACACACACAGTGCAGCTCTACCTCAACCCCCCCTTGCTGCCCACTGGCTTTGACTTACAGCAGCAGAAACCTATGAGGAGAGAGGGAGAGCAGCACAGCACTTTAGCCTTTACAACCACTTTAAATTTCAGTTTGTGGATTTGATATCTTTGTAAGAACAAGTATCCAGAGGCTACCAGGTGTTGGGGTAACAAGACATCTGTACTTTAAAGAAATTAGAGATCATTCTGTCAATGTAGGAATTACCAGACCACTGAAACTAGTGCAGCTTTTAGGTTTGACTTGAGTAATTTTATAACCATGAGGTGAATGGATTGCTCTCTTTTCCTCTAGGAAAAAAGAAATGCCTATCTGTGTGATTGATCTATTTTTTTCACCTCTACAATGTTAGCACTCATTGTGGTTTTATCTGTTAACTTCAATAACACAACCACTTGTTAAATGTAGCTGCTTATGACTTAAGTAACTTGAAAAATATTGGCATAATGACTAAATACTCTACCTGTATGTGATTTTAAGAAAAGCGTGGAATTTGAAACACGAAAACAGTTAAAGATCTGCATGAGGTAAATAGTAGTTGTGTGCTCTTTATCTGTGGGTTCGAGAATTTTTTTTTTTCTGCACAGCGAAGTATTTTAACCTGCCTTCTTTTGGATAAATTATGTAACATTTAATGCAGGTTGTTGCAGTGGAGGGTAGGCTCCCTTCAACGTAAGGGTCAATTCACACCACAATGTTTGCGTTCCAGATTTGTTTCTGTATGTGTGTTTTTGATGCATCCCAGTGCGTTTTTCCCCTCTTTTCCTTGATCTCAATTAAGGACATGTGCATTCCAGTGCATTTTGCCACATTCTGGATGTGTTCCCTAAGAAAAAATGCAACACTGGTGGGAACTAGGGCCATTGGAATCCATGTTAAACACTGTCCATGCGGTTTTTGATGCAGAATAAAAAACGCACTGGATGCATCTGTTGTGAACCAGCCCTTAAGGAATTGAGTAGCTATGTTAATACAGCACCAGCTCCATTGTTAGGTGGGTACAGGAAACAATACATAGGTAGCAGTTTAAGTGGTGTTACTGTATTTTCCTGCAGTATAGTGATGCATATGTGGTGTTTGCTGGTCTGAGCTTTAGTAATGTCTTTTGCGATGGTTATGGATCATCATGAAATGTCTGTGTCTTGTGATTTAGATTTTGCAAGCAACGCATTGTTGTAAAGACTTAAGTACAGTATGTGCAGCATTAAATTGATGCTCTTCTGACTGTCTGAGAGTACCAGGTCCTGTTTGTAAAGCCAAGTACAGCTCTATGGGTACTTGTCTTCTTGGCTTTCTTACCAGCCCTGTGCTGATTATACCTGTAAGATACAGTATGCTAGAGCAGTGTTTGACAAATTTGATTTGAATCTAGGAGCCAGCTAAAGAAATTGGGAGTCAGTTTTCCCCCAAATCCCCCCTCCGAGCGTTAAACCCCCACTAATAGCATAAATCCCCCCCCCCCCCAAATCCCACCCGACCTAAGCTAATCCTCTGCCCCAAATCCCCACTCCTATCGTAAATCCTCTGCCCTAAATCCCCACTCCTAGCGCAAATCCTCTCCCCTAAATCCCCACTCCTAGCGCAAATCCTCTCCCCTAAATCCCCAATCCTAGCGCAAATCCTCTCCCCTAAATCCCCACTCCTAGCGCAAATCCTCTCCCCTAAATCCCCACTCCTAGCGCAAATCCTCTCCCCCAAATCCCCACTCCTAGTGTACATTATCCCTCTCCCTACCCCGCCAGCACAAATCACCCCTCCTAGTAAAAATACCCCTAAATCCCCACTCCTAGCGCAAATCCTCTCCCCTAAATCCCCACTCCTAGCGCAAATCCTCTCCCCCAAATCCCCACTCCTAGCGTACATTATCCCTCTCCCTACCCCGCCAGCACAAATCACCCCTCCTAGTAAAAATACCCCTAAATCCCCATTCATAGAGTAAATCCTCTCCCCCAAATCCCCACTCCTAGCGCAAATCCTCTCATCCTAAATCCCCACTCCTAGCGCAAATCCTCTCATCCTAAATCCCCACTCCTAGCGCAAATCCTCTCCCCCAAATCCCCTACTCCTAGCGCAAATCCTCTCCCCCAAATCCCCTACTCCTAGCGCAAATACTCTCCCCTAGATCCCCACTCCTAGTGCAAATACTCTCCCCTAGATCCCCACTCCTAGCATAAATTCCCCCCCCCCCCCTCAAATGCTCCCTCTTAGCACGAATCCTCTTCCCCAAGTGCCCCCTCTTAGCACAAATCCTCTTCCCCAAGTGCCCCCTCTTAGCACGAATCCTCTTCCCCCAAGTGCCCCCTCTTAGCAAGAATCCTCTTCCCCCAAGTGCCCCCTCTTAGCACGAATCCTCTCCCCCAAATGCCCCCTCTTAGCACGAATCCTCTCCCCCAAATGCCCCCTCTTAGCACGAATCCTCTCCCCCAAATGCCCCCTCTTAGCACGAATCCTCTCCCCCAAATGCCCCCTCCTAGCACGAATCCTCTCCCCCAAATGCCCCCTCCTAGCACGAATCCTCTCCCCCAAATGCCCCCTCCTAGCACGAATCCTCTCCCCCAAATGCCCCCTCCTAGCACGAATCCTCTCCCCCAAATGCCCCCTCCTAGCACGAATCCTCTCCCCCAAATGCCCCCTCCTAGCACGAATCCTCTCCCCCAAATGCCCCCTCCTAGCACGAATCCTCTCCCCCAAATGCCCCCTCCTAGCACGAATCCTCTCCCCCAAATGCCCCCTCCTAGCACGAATCCTCTCCCCCAAATGCCCCCTCCTAGCACGAATCCTCTCCCCCAAATGCCCCCTCCTAGCACGAATCCTCTCCCCCAAATCCCCACTCCTAGCGTATATTATCCCTCTCCCTTCCCCCCCAGCACAAATCCCCCCCCAATCCCAGCACAATAATCACCCCTCCTAGTAGAAATCCCCCTAAATCCCTCCTCTTAGCACAACACTCTGCAAATTGCCCTTCCAGCTTACATCCCCCCCCCCAATTCACCCCTACAAGCAGAATCCTCCCCAATACTGCCTTCAAACACGCAAACCCCCTCCCTCCGTCTAATACAAATTCCTCTCCTCCCCCCCATTACCTTTCTCTTCCCAGCACACGCGCCCCCCCTCCACCCCCCATCCTTTCTAATCTTTATATGCAGGAACTACAGGAGTAGTGAGGATGTGCGGGGTCTCTGTCCTCTACTGTCATAACAGCACTTCAGATTACACTGGACTGCTCTTACATCGGACAGTACAAGGCTTGATTACTCGCCCCCCCCCATCTCCTCCAAAGACTGCTTAACTCCTTGAAATGTGGGTAGGGGGCGGGTAATTAAGCTGTATACCATTCGCGCTAAGAGCGATGCTGTGTAATCTGCTCTATGGAGGAGCGCTCCACTGACAGGATGGGAGAGAGCACACAGAGGCCACACCTCTCGGCTCTCTTCTCTGACACTTTTGTCCCCCACCCATTGTCCCGGATGGGCTGATGGGGACCCAAGCACTGGGATGCAGTTTCTGGTCGCCGTGTCAAGCTGACACTTGGGATTTGTCAAGCCCTGTGCTAGAGGTTTATCATATATATTCAATGGCCTCTTATTAGCTACACCTGTTTAATTGCTTGGTAACACAAATTGCTAATCAGCCAATCACATGGCAGTGCATCTAGACATCTAGATTTGGTAAAGATGACTTGCAGACGTTCAAACCGAGCATCAGAATGGGGAAGAAAGGGGATTTAAGTGACTTTGAACTTGGCATGGTTGTTGGTGCCAGACGGGCTGGTCTGAGTATTTCAAAAACTGCTGATCTACTGGGAATTTCATACACCATAATCTCTATGGTTTACAGAGCATTGTCCGAAAAAGAGAAAATGTCCAGTGAGCAGCAGTTGTGTGGACGAAAATGCCTTGTTGATGTCAGAGGAGAATGGGCAGACTGGTTCGAGATGATAGAAAGGAGACAGTAACTCAAATAACCACTCGTTACAACCAAGGTATCCAAAATACTATCTCTGAACGCACATGTCGAACCTTGAAGCAGATGGGCTACAGCAGAAGACCACACCGGGTTCCAATCCTGTCAGCTAAATCCTATCAGCTAAGAACAGGAAATGGAAGTTACAATTCACACAGGTTCACCGAAATTGGACAATAGAAGATTGGAAAAACGTTACCTGGTCTGATAAATCTTGATGGACGCCACTCAAACCCATCCCGAGGAATCCTGTGAGAATACTGTGGTGCCAATTGCATGAGCCGTCGTTCTGGCCACACCCGCTGATGCGTTTCGGCCTGCCCATAGGGGTCCTGGTCACCAGGCTTCTTATAGGCAGGGCGAAATGCGTCAACAGACTTGGCCGCAGTGACGGCTGAGGCCATTGGCACCACAGTGTTCTCATAGGACGCCTCGTGATGGGTTTGAGTGGCGTCCATCCTCCTCCTCTGCACACTGCCTAGTTCCTGGTATAACTTGAGACGCTGCTCTCCTCTTCCTTGTCGGTGGGATGATTGTGTCCTGTCCAGCCTCTAGCAATGCCAAATGCTTGCTACATTATTTGAATGGTAGGGTCAGAATTTGGCAATAAGCAACAGGAAAGCATGGATCCATCCTGCCTTGTATCAACAGTTCAGGCTGCTGGTGTAATGGTGTGGGGGATGATTTCTTTGCACACTTTGGGCCCCTTAGTACCAATTGATCGTTTAAATGTCACGGCCTACCTGAGTGCCTGTATGTTGTTGCTGACCATGTTCATCCCTTTATGACTACACTGTACCCATCTTCTGATGGCTACGTCCAGCAGGATAATGCACCATGTCATAAAGCTCAAATCATCTCTTAATGGTTTCTTGAGACCGGGTTCACACTGTTGCAATGTGGGAAACATTGTGAATCCTATGTGTTTCCTGCACCGCCTTGCAATTGCATGGAGTTCATGCGATCTGGTGCAGGTGTCAATGTTTTGACATTGACAGGTGTAGGTAAAAAAAAAAAGGGTCCTGCACCTTTTTGGTTCGGATGTGATGCAATTTGAGCCATACAGAATAAATGATAAAAATCGCACTGCACAGACATTGCATGTAATTTGCACAGGAATGCGGTGAAATTCCTGTGCAAATTATATGCTGTGACCTGCACGGCATTGATGTGAACCCAGTCTCAACATGACAATGAGTTCACTGTACTCCACAGTAACCAGATCTGAATCCAATAGAGCACTTTTTGGATGTGGTAGAATGGGAGATTTGCATCATGGATGTGCAGCCAACAAATCTGCAGCAACTGCATGATGCAATCATGTCAATATGGACCAAAATCTCTGAGGAATGTTTTCAACATCTTGTTAAATATATGCTATGAAGAATTAAAGTAGTTTGAAGGCAAAAGGGGGTTCAACCCGGTACTAGCATGCTGTACCTAAATAAAGTGGTCGGTGAGTGTATTTATCGTATATTAGTCACACCAAAACAAGACTCCACTTTTGGGATTTTTTTCCCCTAAAACATCTTGCACATTGAACACACAGCTTTGTGTTAACAACCCCCTCTTTTTTGTGACCAGACAAAAGTTTGCAGTTTTTGATATTTCTTTTTTTAACTGTAACTCTAATCCACATTCATTTTCACACCCCACCAAAGGGATATTTGATGTCTTTTTATTTTGTTTTATTTGTTTTGTTTGGTAGAGTGATTTAATGTCTACGTTTATTTTGTTATAAGCTGACAAGTAGGCAATTTAATTGAACCAAACGTTTAACTTTATCGTTTTCAATTTAAAGGAAAAAAATTATATTTTTAAAGAATTGTGGAATTTTTTTTTTTTTTGCCCTATCATACTTACCTAGGTGGATGACTTACCTAGGTGGTGATAATGCATACTTACCTAGGTGAATGCATTATCAATCCGATGATGCATCTGTCCCCTGCCATCTCTAAGGGTGAGAACTCGGCGATCACATGATTACTGAGTTCACAGCCGCTCAGAGCAGAGAGCGGGACTGTCAGTCACTGCTGTCTGCTCTGCACCCTCACGCCAACTGGAGTGCTGGGCTGTGAAGCAGGGGGAAGTGGCTGGCACTGGCTCTTCCCAGATCGTTGAGAGGTGCTGCTCTAGAGTCTGGGGTGGATCCTGACTTTGAAGTCGTTATCTTTCCCTAGCCTGGACCAGCTGAGTGTCGCCAGTGGACTTCAGGTCACAGGAGTGCAGAACAAACTGCGTTCCTGTGATCCACAGGAGAAGTACAGCCAAAGTAGCTTTGCCTGTACTTTTCCTTTAAGCAAAATACTTCCGCCTACTTATCTTGATTACAAGGTCCCCAAAAAGCAGCTCACTTTTTTAACTAATACTTCTGATTAAGGGAACCATGTTTTCTTTAATTGAGTTAATGGTGTGCTTATATGTTTGTTTGCTTGCCCTATATTTGGGAATAGGCAATAAGATCTAATAGTGTCTAAGTGACATGTAGATTGTTAAGGTGATAGATGTCTTGCTGTCCATCTTAAGTATGATATCTAGCAGCTAATGAGCACCGTAACAGGAATCTGGGCCAGACAAAAAAGAAAAATAAATATTACATTAATTTGCCTGGAATATTGATCTTCAGCGTCAGAGAGAGGGAAGATGAAATTCTGCAGACAAGGGGAATATATGTTATAGTAATCAAGTAACACCATTTTAGTGTTTTAAGTCCACGATTGACTAGTCATAATGAACACATGGTCATACAGCTATACAGATAAATTCCTGACCACCTCTGTGATACGCAAGGTTGCAGGCGATTTCAGAGTGCACAACTCCATGTCAAAGTTGTAACTATGATTTTCTTAATGTCTTGTATAGTAAATAATTTGGTATTGGACAGGAAGCAGTTAAACTGCTTTGCAAAATGGTTTTGCTATATACTTTTTATTGCTCACTATACTGTTAAACATACAATTATAAGTGTTTTTCTATATCTGTTCAATAAGTGCAAAAATACCTGTTGTTCCTGCCTGATATATTGTGTGCTACAAACTTCCTGTGCTCTCTGCCTCTCCTGCCTTTGATTAACATTGTTTCCAGCTCTCTGTGGACTGCAGAACACCTTTGTTATGAAAGACCGGTCATCACATACTTCCTGTCCTAAGAGTAACAATGCTGCTCCTCCATAGATACAGTACAGTGAGAAAGGTCACTGTAAGAGAGGAATTATTACTGGCAGGATCACTAGGTGAAAATGCAAAAAGTCTGAAAAAATACACCCAATCAAAGGCTTTGTTAGCTGCAAACAAAAAGTAAAACTGTAGGCCAGCCCACAATAACTCCTCCCACTACCAGAATGCCACAATTTTTTCTAATGTCATAGTGGGTTGAACATTTTCTTTAGCTGTGCTGTGGAAAAGACTAACATAGCATTTTTTTTTTTTCTTACTGTTAAAGGATAAGTTCACCTTTCGTAACCTGTTAACAGGGTGTAACATGTTATGATCAGACCAGCCATCCGCCCACAGTACATTTGCTGCGATTGGGCGGCACAGGCAGGCTGGATCACGTACATGTACGTCACCTGCGGATTGTGGCTCCCAGGACCTGGCTGCTACCGGCTGGGGTATCACATGATCGTTATGAATGGGTTTCATTCATAACCGTGGTGCTTAGTATTGTGATGCTGTGTTAGGCCCACAGCTATAATATGGTACCTGGGCCAATCGCAGCTCCCTGTGCCATGAGATAACTGTTGGCCAATCATAGCACACAATAGTAATCACAGCTGTTATGAATGTAACCCATTGGTGACCGTTCAAAACATTGCTGTTACAGTGATCATCACTGTAACAGCAATAAAGTGTAAATGAAATCCCTGATCACCCCCCCCCCCCCAAACACACACCCACACCTTGTACTGTCACCAGTCAGTATCCCTGGTCACCACCATACCACTCATATGATGGCTCTGTACTGCTCTGGTGATAGTATGTAAAATATATTTAATTTCTTAACTTAAACAAAAAAGTGACAAATTACAGCTTCAGAAACTTTGCCATGCCTCCTCCTAAATACCTCAGACTGCATTTCAAAAAGAGGTTGTTTGGGGGTGGGGGGTATTTGTATCGGTGTGTATTTCTTAAAAATTACACTGTATAAATTCGACCACCCATTATTAAAATCAAAGCATGGTATCTGCCAGAGCCAAATCATTCCAGACCAACCAGCAAACCTCAGGGGATAATGGAGCAACTTGGTGATCCAATTCTGTAATTTTATACAGTAATTATACTCCCATTTCAGAGGTGATCAAAAATTTCTAAAATTCACTAGATACATTGATCTTTGATTGGAGAAAGAGGTGCACCTACAATATATCAGTAATGTAAGTTTTAACTTGAAAGTCACATCTCCTGTATGAACCTCAATGGTATGCCTCTGAATATTATATTAATGAGATAAATCTGGCAGTGTACAAATAGAAGCATAATCTTAGCTCGCTAGTTTGTCAATATGATCGGTCATAATCGTTAACCACATCCCGCCTGGCCTATAGCAAATTGATGGCCATGACCGATAACGCAAGGCTCATTCTGGGAGGACGTCCACCCAGAATGACAGAATGAGTTTAATATAGGCCAGACGGGATGTTTGTCATTTCGGGTGGATGTCCTATGACGTCCATCCAGAATAAGCTTCGCACTTGGCCATGATCAGTCACTGGCTGTGTCCAGCAGACACAGCTGATGACTGATCAGTGTACCGTTAGCCAATCACAGCAGATCACATAACAGTTGTAAATAAGGAAAGGCTTCGATTCATGCCATTCATTGTGTACAATTGTTTTGCCAGCTGTGATTGTTCACAGTAATTGTGGTACAGACTGAGCCAATCACAGCCCATCTGTAAAATGTGATCAGTTTTAGACAATCACAGCAAAACAAGCTGAATGAATCAAATTCATTCAGTAAAATGCTTGCTTATAGCAGTAAAATTCACTGCTTTAAGCAATTATAATGTGTAAAAATAAAAAAGAAATCCTGATCACTTCCCCAGAGTAGTACAATGTTGCTGTGGTAACATTATATTGCTCTGGTCACAATGCATTAAAAAAAAAAAACAGAAAAAAAAATGAAGATAAAAAAAACAGTCAGTGTACCTCGACACCAGTTATATGATGACGCTGTTCTGCACTGGTGACAGTTTGTAGGGAAAAAAAAATTATGAATTGTATAATTTTCCCAAAAAATTATACAACTTCAAAAAACTCACCATGCCTCTTACTAAATACCTTGGATTGGGATATCTGTACTGTCCTGGCATTTTAGGGCCTCCAGAAATGAGGCCATCAGTACATCATGATTTTTTTTCAGTATTTACTTCACATTTTTAACAAATGTGTGGTATTTACCTCACATTCAATATTTTACTTGATAAATTGACTCTTATCTCATGCAATATTTCGGACTTAAAGTCACATCAGGGTGCAGACACCTTTCTCAAGCACAATGAGAGGGTGGAAAATCCACCCTTCCCTTTTATATCTGCCTCTGTTGCTCCATTCAGTGCCACAACACTGCCATTTGCACACCATTTTGACACCATCACGTTACTCATTTACAACAGCTTGCCCATGAAACATGTCGAGAAGAAATCTGTCCTGTCTCTTCCATTATTGCTGATATGTAAACATTTTGGAGATACTTAATTTCTTTATCTGCAAGATACAGTATGCTTACTTATAGGAGAGAAAACACATTTAGGGGATGTAATATACAGAGTTTGGACAAAATTATGGAAGCACCAAGTAAAAGAAATAGTTACATAATATGGTGTTGGACCACTTTTGGCATCCAAGATGGCTTGAATTCTCCTTGGAATTGACAAATACAAGTCTTGCATGATGGATAATGGAATCTGATACCGCTCTTCATGCAAAAATCGTTCCAGTTCTCAGAGATGCTGGAGGCGTAAATGAGCCTGAACCTTGTTTTCTAAAATTAACCGTAGCTGCTCTATGATATTGAGGTCCGGCAACTGCGCTGCCCAGGGAAGGTGCAAGACTTCATCTTCATACTCATCAAACCATGATTTGACAACACCAGCTGTGTGAATCTGAACTTTATCATCTTGGTAAATGGTGCTGTCTTCAGGAAATAATGTCTGCACCATGGGGTGCACATGGTCATCCAAAATTTGTTCTTAGTCGCTGGCAGTGACTCTATCTTTTAAGGTGATAAAGGGGCCTGTAGAATACAAGATATGGCTGCCCAAACCATGATTGCAGCGCTACCATGCTTTACCATTGACACAAGACAATCCTGGTCCTAAGCTTGGGGCAGTGTTTGCCACAAGTAAACGCATCTGGTGGTTGGGAACAGCGTGAAGCTCGATTGATCGGACCATATTGCAGTCTTCCATTAATCTATAGTCCATGATTTATTGGTGTTGCATCACTCTCTCCTGATATTAATATCCATAACTAGTGGTTTGGCAATTGCAGCACACTCGTAAATGTTTTGCTTATGGAGTTCCCTCCGCACGGTTTTTGTGGACACGGGCTTTGGAAGACGGAGATTGAGCTCTGCAGTCACTTTTGCAGCAGTTGTTTTCTTATTCTGGATCACAATCCTGCGCAGTGGCCTTTTGTCTCTTTTGGTCAGTTGATGTTGTCGACCTTGCTCATCAGACGTTTTCCCGGAAACTGTATATGTCGTCATTACCTTTTGATACTGTACCGCGACACGGCAAGTTGACAGCTTCAGTCACAGAGACACGAGCTAAGCAGGCACCAACGTTTTGCCCTCTTTGAAACTCCATAAGCGCTGACATGACTCTGTATTACTAGCAGTTCACACATTGAATGACGAAAGCGAGGCTTCCCATCTGTTAGCTAGGTGGCTCATCAGACAGCGGAAGCAAAAGAATGTTACATCACTTTCACCTTCAACGCGAACCATGTCATCAGTTTCACACCTGCAAATCCATGTAGTGTTTCCATAATTTTGTCCAACGTGTGTGTGTGTGTGTGTGTGTGTGTATATATATATATATATATATATATATATATATATATATATATATATATATATATATATATTTTGCTATACAGTCAGTATATTTAACAGTCATGTATTTTAGAATATGGAATATATAGCGAGTAAAAGAAGTATTGAGCATGTCACCACTTTTCTACAACCCATGCAATCCAAAGAAACCAAAACAAATTCAGAAATTAAGTTATATGTAATTAACCATTTGCTCTCCTGAGGATTTACCCCCCTTCCTGACCAGGCCATTTTTTGCGTTACTGCGCTGTGTTACTTTAACTGACAATTGCGCGGTCATGCAACTCTGCACCCAAATTACATTTACGTCCTTTTTTCCCACAAATTGATCTTTCTTCTGGTGGTATTTGGTCGCCCGTTGGTTTTTTTTTTTGGTTTTTTTTAATAGCACAAAAAATAAAAAGCAAACAATTTTGATAGAAAAAAAACAATATTTCTGACTTTTTCCTATTAAACATGTCCAGTAAAAAATTTAAAAAAAATCAAATTTCATCATAAATGTAGGTCAAAATGTATTCTGTATGTCTTTGCTAAAAGAAATCCCAATACGTGTAAATGAATTGGTTTACGTGAAAGTTTGATAGCGTTTACAAATGGCGGTATAGATACTCGATTTTTTTTTTTCTTTTTACTAGTAATGGTGGTGATCAGCAACTTATAGCAGGACTGCAGCGGGCATTCTGACACTTCGGGGAAACTGACTTGGTGTCACTGACATCCCCAGTGACACCAATACAGTGTTCAATGCTAAAAAAAAAAAAGCACTGGCACTGTACTAATGGCACTGGGCAGGAAGGGTTAACTGTGTGCTGTTTTACTTGTGTCTGTGTCCGTGTGCTTCACTGTAAGCACACTGCTTTGCATGGCTGTGCTGTGCACAGCCATCCAAAGCAGTGTGCACAAGCTGACAGGGAGGAGAACGGTTTTGTTTACAAACAGTTCTCCCTGTCAGAGATACTCGGCAATTACCAGGCACCGTCAGGTAATCACCGGCCGGGACCTGGTGATTGACACGCGCAGGTAGGGCTCGCATGCCTCATGCGTGCCCCTACCCGGAAATGCAAAAGTACATATATATATATATATATATATATATATATATATATATATATACATATACATATACATATATATATGTGTGTGTGTGTGATTTTGCACACCCGTGCCGCCTTGTAGCAGTATATCTGCTATAGGGCAGTCAGGAAGCAGTTAAAATGAAATGACACAGGAAAAAAGTATTGAGAAAAAGAAAGGGAGGTGCAAAAAGGCATGGAAAGCCCAAGACACCAGCTGAAATCTATCAGTAATTCGAAAGCAATCCTGCCCCTTGTCAGTGCAAATTATCAGCTGGTTCAGGCTCAAGTTATGGCGTACAAAAAGGAGTCTCATTACCAAGGTGTCACACAAGAAACTCTCATGATGCGTAAATGCAGAGAGCTCTCTCAAGACCTTCACAACCTTATTGTTGCAAAACATACCGATGGCATTGGTTATAGAAGGATTTCTAAGCTTCTGAATGTTCCAGTGAGCGCTGTTGGGACCGTAATCCAGAAGTGGAAAGAACATCAATTCACCATAAACAGTCCACGACCAATTGCTCCTCGCAAGACTTGGCAAAGAAGTGAAAAGAATTATCAGAAGAGTGGTCCAAGAGCCAAGGACCACTTGTGGAGAGCTTCAGAAAGACCTGGATTAAGCAGATACAATTGTTTCAAAGAAAACAATAAGTAATGCACTCAGTCGCCATGGCCTGTATGCACACTCACCACGCAAGACTCCATTGCTGAAGAAAAAGCATGTTAAAGCGCATTTAAAGTTTGCTGCACAACATTTAGACAAGCCTGTGAAATACTGGGAGAATATATTTTGGTCAGAAGATGCCATAGTACACACCATGTTTGGAGGTCAAATGTCACTGCACATCACCCCAAAAATACCATACCACCAATGAAGTTTGGGGGTGGCATCATCATGATGTGGGCTGTTTTTAAGCATACGGTAGTGGCAAATTTCATATAGTTGAAGGAAGGATGAATGGAAAAACATAAAACATTCTTGATAAAAATCTGCTGCCATCTACCAAGATGATGAAGATGAAACGAGGGTAGACATTTCAGCAAGACAATGATCCCAAACACAAAGCCAAGGAAACTCTCAGTTTTCAAAGAAAATAAAGCGGTAAAAATGGCCTAGCCCAGCCTTTCAGCCAGGGTGCACAGGCACCCTGGGGTGTCATGAGGTTTCTTCAGGGGTGCCTTGGCAAAATGTCTAAAATTGCCCAAAACTTGTATACAAGCCAGCGGTTGGAACAAGCCTGCATTTTAGTTATATAAAGGCACAGCCAGCGTCCTGACAACCAATGACATCATCGTTTGATAAGGAGGATGTCGGTTTCCTACACAGAATCCTTGTTTGACCCGCCCCTGCCCCTCTCTGTCAGTAATGGGGTCACATTAGCTCAGCGATGGAGAAAAACTGAGGGAGAAGAGAAACATTGGAATACTAGTCAGTACCAGTGTGCAAAAGTGTATTTGCTTGATAAATCACCTCAATCGTTGGGTGTTTAACGTGTATGGATGTTGCTGTATTATATAAAGCTATTTGAATAGTTTTTTACATTTTAGAATGGGGTGCCTCAAGACTGCCCATAATTTTAGAGGGTGCCCTGACTGAAAAAAGGTGGAGAAACACTAGCCCAGCCAATCACCTGACTAGAATCCAATAGAAAATATATGGAAAGAACTAAACATCAGAGTTCATAGAAGAGGCAAAGGGGACCTTCAATATTTGAAGACTTTTTGTGCGGATGAATGGCCAAAATCACACCTGAGCAATTCATGCCACTAGTTTCTCCATACAGGGGGAGTTTTGAAGTGGTCATTACCAACAAAGGATTTTGTACAAAGTATTAAATACATTTCAGTTCGCTTGTTCAGTACTTTTTCCCTGTGTCATTCCATTTTATTACTTAGAACTTAATTTCTGAACTTTGTTTTGGTTTCTTTGTATGAATGGATTGTATGGGTTGTTACAAACGTGTTGAAAATTTTGTCAATAGCACCTTTAAAAATATATTTACCTAGAAAGTGGTGATGTGTTCAATACTTATTTTACCCGCTGTATAATAAATTGATTTTTGTATGAAGAACATTGTGTATTGGTACCTATAAGTTCCACACTGGCTCAATAAAATTGTTAGAATCTCTGAATCTGTGATTCCCACAGTGTTTAACCACAATACCAGGCACTTTCACACTCTTTCTGCCCAGGTCAATTTTCAGCTTTTAGCGCTGTCGCACTTTGACAATTGCGCGGTAATGCAAAACTGTACCCATATTAAATTTTTATCATTTTTTTCACACAAATAGAGCTTTCTTTTGGTGGTATTTAATCACCACTGGGTTTTTTATTTTTTTCTAAATAAAAAAAAAAAGACTGAAAATTTGCTATGCAGAGCCATACAAAGCAGTGTGCAGAAGCTGACAGGGGAGAGAACTGTATTGTTTACATACAGGTCTCTCCCCCATCAGAGATACTCTGCGATCACCTGGTGTATGTGATTTTGCGCACCCGTTCCGCCCTGTAGCAATATTTCTGCTATAGGGCGGCGCAGAACTAGTTAATTTTTTTTTTTTTTTAACACGGTGACCACAGCAATACAGTGTTACTACCGTAGCATTGTACTACTCTGGGGAAGTGATCATGATTTTTTTACACATTGATTGCTTAACCACTTCCCGTCCGGACCATGTATATAAACAGCCGGACAGGAGCATTGCAGGAGCCGGTGGCCATTTATAAACGTCCTCCCCGATTCCCTGCCTGTGCGCGCTCCCTGGGAGCGTGTGGCACCGCGATCCGGTGGAGGACACAGCGGGACATCGATCGCTGTACGGGACCTCTGTGTGAGGTCCCGATCATGTGATCACTGATTGGCCAATCAGTGATCACATGAATCGTAGTAAGCAAGATGTCACTTCTGACATTGCTTACTACTCGTGAAATCTGGGAATGAATGATTAGAGGTCACATGGTACAGGGCTATTCACAACAGCCTTGTACCGTGTGACAAGCTGTGACCAATCACAGCTCACACAGTATTTCTCAATGGCTGCAAGAATGCAGCCAGAGAGGAGGAGAAATGATTGGTTTTTGCACCCTTTATGGGTGTAAATGCAATCGTGTAAAGAAAAAAAACAAATCAATAAAAATCACCCTCCACAAGTAGTACAGTGTCACTATGGTGACACTGTACTACTTGGGTGACAGTATGTTAAAAAAAACATAAAAAATTAAATAAAAATTTTTGAAAAATTTTAATTTTTGGCTGTAAACTAATTTGGTTTTTTTGCTAAAAAGATAGATGAATACATTTTGGCCAAGATTTATGAATAAAAACTATTTATTTGCAAACATTTATAAGAAAAACACTTTTTTTTTTTTTTTTTCAAAATGTTTGGACTTTTTCATTTATATAGCACAAAAAATTAAAATCCCAGTGGTGCATAAATACCACCAAAATAAAGTTTTTTATCTGTCTCAAAAAAATGCTAAAAAAATTCATATGTATACAGGGTTGCATGACCGCGCAATTGTCATTCAAAGTGTGATAGCGCTGAAAGCTGAAAATTGGCTTGACAGGAAGGGGGTGAAAGTGTTCGGACTAGAAGTGGTTAAAGCAGTAAATTTTGCTGTTGGGGGACCCCTGAACAGAAGTAGGGTTGCTCTGTAAAACCATTGCACAGAGCAGGTTACTATGACATGTTTGTTGTTTAACCACTTGCCCTCCTGAGGATTTACCCCTCTTCCTGACCAGGCCATTTTTTGCGTTACGGCGCTACGTTACTTTAACTGACAATTGCGTGATCATGCAACACTGCACCCAAATGAATTTCACAGCCTTTTTTTCCCACAAATTGAGCTTTCTTTCCGTAGTATTTGATCGCCTGTTCGTTTTTGTATTTTTTAAGCAAAAAAAAATTTGAGAAAAAAACAATATTTTGGACTTTTTGCTGTTAAACATGTCCAGTAAAAATCTAATTTCATCATAAATTTAGAACAAAATGTATTCTGCTCTGTCTTTGCTAAGAAAAAAAAAATCCCAATGTGAATTAATTGGTTTACATGAAAGTTAAAGCGTTTACAAATGGCAGTATATATACTGGGATTTTTTATTTTATTTTTTATTTTTACTAGTAATGACAGCAATCAGCGACTGCGGTGGCCATTCTGACACTGGGGGGGACTGACTTGGTGACACTGTCATCCCCAGTGATACCAATACAGTGGTCAGTGTAAAAAAAAAAAAAAAAAAAAGCACTGACACTGTACTAATGGTACTGGCCAGGAAGGGGTTAACTGTGTGCTGTCTGTGTCCATGTGCTTCACTGTAAGCACACTGCTTTGCATGGCTGTGCAGTGCACTGCCATCTAAAGCAGTGTGCACGAGCTGACGGAGAGCTGTTTTGTTTACAAACCGTTCTCCTCCCCGTCGGAGATGCTCGGCAATCACTGGCCAGGACCTGGTGAATGACAGCCGCATCTGTGAATGGCGGCGCGGTTAGGGCGCACGTGCGTCACCTACCCGGAAATGCAAAATCACATATATACATGATTTTGCGCACCTGTGCCGCCCTGTAGCAGTATTTCTGCTATAGGGCAGTTGGGTAGCGGTTAAGAATAAAATCCAATGTTTACAATCACTGTAAGGGCTCTTTTCAGGGAAGATCAGCATCTAAACTCAGAGAAGCTGGAGGCTGATACTGGAGGCAATATAAGACATTGCAAGTAAAGAAAAACTCCAGCCAAAATTTATATTTTCCCATCCAGTGGGTCTGTTCCTGCACTGCATGGGTTAACTACTCGTTTTTTCCAGGTACTCAAGGAAAAGCTATACTTACCCGATCCTTCCATCCTCCGAAAAACTGTGCCCCCCATGTTTAGTGGTAGACTGTTCCTGCCGTCTACACCTCCAGAGCCGGTGTACCTTCATGATGACATCAGGAACAGTCCATTCACAAGACTGCTATCATTCCTGGAAACAGGAGCGGCAGAGACTGGTTTTGCACTCAGAGAATCGGCATATTAGTTAAGTATATTTCCGCTCTGCAATCCCCTAGGCCAGGGGTAGGCAACCTGTGGCTCTCTAGCTGTTGTGGAACTACATTTCCCATGAGACATTGCAACATTACAAAACTGACAGTTACAGCTATGACTTGCAAAGACATGATGGAACTTGTAGTCCTGCAACAGTTGGAGAGCCGCAGGTTGCCTACACCTGCCCTAGATGAAAATGAACAGCTTACCCATGCAGGTGGAGCACACCAAGGGAAAATAAACATTTTGCCAAGAGTTCTTCTTTAAAGTTTTCTATTCTGCTCTTTCGAATTTTACTGTCACTGTGGTTGAAAATGAATGTTGATCTGATCTCACGAATGATTAGAGTTTCGAACAAAGATTCTTAAAACAAAAATTTTCAAACGAAAAATTTCTTTGTATATGGCCAGCATAAGTGATGGTAAGCGCAGGTAGTATGTATCAAGTTACCTGCCTATTATATTACAATTCTGTCTGAAAATCTGCAAAACCATTGTTTTTTAGGCTTTTTTTTTTTTTTTTTTTTTTTTTTTTTTTTTTGTTCTCTTTCAATGCAAATTTTGATCTGAGTCTGATATGTGCCAAATGTAACTTCTAATAGTATATACATCTCTTCTGTCTGTTGTTCTCACAGTGGATTAGATATTTGTTCCTAAACCATATAGTGGTTATTTATATTTACCACCGCATATAGATATTCAAGAATAAATTACTTGACATACTGTATTAACTAAATTATACAGCAAACATATTTTTTGGGCTTTTGTCTGATTAATCGAAACCGTAATCGGCCAACAAGTCGATTTTGAAAATAATTGTTAGTTGCAACCCTAGTGGAAAAGCACCATTTCCCGGCCACTGCAGTTCAAAAATGTTTTAATACTCCGAAGGGTACATTATCTTTATCAGTGATCTGCCCAACGTGTTTTGCTAATCAGCTATCCTTATTGTTAGTGTATTTTATGTACGGCCCAAAACAGTTCCTCCTCTTCCAAAATAGCCCTAGAAGACTAAAAGTTTGTAAACCCCCTTGTATAGTCTCCCATGTAGCATCCCCTGCTTTTTCCCCCTGTGACTCTGAGGGATCTGAATCTGGTTCCCTCTGTAATGAATTAAAATAGTGGTTTGTTAAATACAGACATTCTTCTCTACTCTCACTCACAAGGTGGTATTCCCTGTTGTCGTCACCTTTTGTGAGTTGAGTGTCCTTATCCTGCAAGGAACCCTTTCCTGTTCTGCATAGGGATAAATTAATTTTGAGACCTAGGACATCCTTCTTGCCTTAGGTCATGTCTGTCTTTCACCTCAACCAGGACATCGTTCTTCTGCGCCTTTGTTTAACTCCAGTTTACCAGAAGTACATGTACCTTCATTTTGTAATGTTTGAGTAGTGAGAGTCCATCTCTGAGCCACTGCTCCTTTCAGAAAGACTTGTGCCCTTTTTTATCATCCTGGATGGTCCTCATAGGGATGCACCAGCTCTCTAGGTGGCTCAGACAGACCATTATCCAAGTTTATGGTCAAACAAAAGTTTCCCAGATTTACAAGGCTGCCACTTGGTTTCTGTTTGCATGTTCTCAGTGTGACTGTTCAAGCTTGAAGCCAGCTTCAGGTGTAAGGTCCTTCAGGGGTTATTGAGCTGCACAGTCCTCCGTATTGTTTTGTGGGGGGTTTTTCTTTAATTGCCTGAATTTGTTTGCTGTGTTGCCCACCCCTTGTTTGGACTGCTTTTGGACATCCCTAAGGTAAATGTCTTCTGTGATCCTCAACAGATGAGAGGGAAAATAGGATTTTTGGACTCAACCTTGAATCCTTTTCTTGGAATCCATTAAGGGATACTATTCAGTGTTTATGATCATGCTCTCAGGACTACTTTGCTACAAAACTAAGGCTTGCTGGTAGTAGGAGTGGTCATCGTGAACTATCGTACAGTTTTTTTGCTTGCCGCTTTCCAATCCTCCTGTATGCCGGGTATAATCCAAAGGTGAATGAAACCCTGTCTTCTTCAATGGATTTCATGAAAAGATTTTTAGGGTGAGTGCAAATTATTCTTGAGCTAAGGTACACTTTTAACTTCCAAATTCAGCCCTATCATATCTAAAGAACAGCAGAGTCCTGGGTTTAGTAACACTTTAACATGTATATGCATGGATAAAATGCTCCGAAATGAAATTCTGTTCTAAAAAAAAAACTTAATTGTTCATGTCTAATTTTGTTTTTTATATTGTATAGGCACACTTAAATATAAATTATATGCCTTATCTCAACTTTTTTGTAATACAATATTTAGTTGGAGTACAAACATAATTCATACAACTTTATGGTTGCTTGGAATATGTATTGCATAATTTAAAGGTTTTCTACTTTCTATGATATCCTATGCCTGTTCTGCAGTACTGTTTTAAAGGTGATGCTGACACTTTGCACTGGTTTTGACTGCAGAAATACGTATACATAGCTGAGTTAGACCAATAATACAGGCTACTTGATGTGTTTATCTGTGAATGATTACTATATAATTGACAAGCATGTGGTTTTTTTTTATATGTACTTATTCTACTTAATGAACAGCTAGGCTATGGGCTCGTTTCTACCAGATGCGTTGTCATACATTTTGCAGAGCTAGGAAATTACATGGAGATCAGAAAATTCATTGCTTTTAATATTCTTTCCCCATAATTTGCAGTGTGTTGGAAAAAAGTCCTTCACGTGAAAGCATTGACCTACAATTTGTCATTTAAATCTGTTCTTTCAGAAATAATGTACATGGCAACTCACGTCAACATAACATGTGTTAAGCCATGTATGTTGATGGGAATGAGCCCTAAGGCATCTTTATTGCATGATATGGACATTCTGTCCTGGCTTGTTTGCCTGGGAGTGCTGAGTCTTTCAGATGCTCATCAGAAGAGCAGTGCATTATGGAAAGTAGACTTTAGAAATGTGACGTTTACATATGGATTCTAATTTTTTGCACAGTCTTATTTATCTATCTCGTTATTTAATAAATTTAATTTCTATGCAGCGGGTTGCAATGACTAGTGTTGACCATTTTGGAGAAAAAAAAATTAGAATAGGTGAAAATTGGAAAAAAATAAATATATATTTACATTTTCCATGTTACTCATTTGATTAAAAGTCACCATTATAAGCATTTTACTCCATGAGAAACTGGTGCCACTTGCATTGCAACTTGAATGTGGGATTACTTCTGCTTGGATCTTTTCCTCTCTTTTATCATGCTGACTTGTGTCTCCTCTGTCTGTTCAGCAGTGGGAGACATTTAGCGAACGCTCTTCAAGCTCACAAACTCTGACCCAATTTGATTCTAACATTGCACCAGCTGATCCTGTAAGTCAATCACATAGCTTGCTTGTTTGAAATTAATCATTGTATTAACACTGTTTCTGTAATTCTTTTCTGCATGATTTAATGACTGCTTCCAAAGGCAGAAAACCCTTAGTTGTATAATCCTGCATCTGGTGAAGGTTATTGCAATCATGCTGATTTCACTATTTTAGTCCTTACAAAGCTGGTTGTTACAATGACGCCGGTTTTTCAATCAATATATTTTAGAGCTAATTGCACACATCACTGTAAGAGCACACACACACACACCATGTTTTTCTGACCTTGTAATCTGTTCATTTTAAAGTGCAGTTTATACCTCCTAAAGGTTCATGCAACATAGTCCAGATTCTAGATTTTTTTTATGTAAAAAAGAAAACACTGTGTTGGAAATTATTTCATTGTATTTAGTTTAGTTATAGCATTAGTTTTTCAACCACAGATCTGCAGGATCACATATTTTATTTTAGGGTAATCAAAAGGTATGTAAGGATCCTACAGAAAGGAAATATTTAAAACCATGCGAGGTAAGTGTATTATGCAATTCTAATATAAGACTTAATCATAACTAAAAAGATTAGCTGTTTGAGGCAACCTAAAAGTGAGCTACAGGTTGATATAAGAAATTAGACATCCGTGTAATTAATGGATTCGTTGAAATAAAATCGTATCTCTAAATGAAACAGCGCAACTGACTTATTTATTTGTACAGTCATCTTCTGCCATAACCTGTATATTAGAGCTCAGACTGTTAGGATGTGGAAGCACCCTAGGAGCCAATTGGGTGTACTGCAGTATGCATATTCTGAGTGGAGAGAGAAATGTCCATGCTCAGGCTGGGGACGGGGAGGTAACCAAGCCTTTGATGTTTAACAGCAGCAAGTCATCAACTTGGCTCTTTTGATGGGTTTGTAAATCTCAGGAATCCATGGACAAAAATACAAATCTTTTGATCTATGGTAAAAACAGTTCCTACATCCAGTAGATCTTTTAATATTGTATTTAGCTATTTGGCTCAAGTCCAGCATTTAAAATTTGAAGAATTATGGCTTTATTAACCACTTCAATACTACGCTCTAGCCGAAAGACGGCTATATGCAGTTTTCTAGTTCCGGGAGGGTATCCATGGATGCCCTCCCAGAACCGGCGCATACTGTGACCGATGTGTCCTTTGGATACAGCTGATCACAGATTGAGGTAAAGGGCCAATCACAGCAGCCCTTTATCATATGATCAGCTGTGTCCAATCACAGCTTATCACATGTAAACAGACTTGCCAGTTATCGTCAGTCCTTTCTTCAAAAGGCTGTGTCTGTATGAAGAAAGGAAAGCCGATAACCAGCAAGGCTGTCAGTACGTGGTTTACACTGTTAATCAGAGCACAGATCATCAGAGCCCTGATTATCAGTGTGTCCTCATCAGTGCAGCCTCATCAGCATACATCAGGGAAGAAGAAAAATTACTTATTTGCAAAATTTTATCACAGAAACCTAAGAAACTTTTTATATTTTTCAAAATTTTCAGTCTTTTTTTTTTTTTTTTTTTTTTTTTTTTTAGCAAAAAAAAATTCATTAACTACCACCAAAAGAAAGCTCTGTCTCCAAAAAAATACAAATACAAAGGAGTGTTTATAAGTGATTAAACTAGACACTATTGTGCATTTTAAAGATTTTTATATTGGGACAGCTTGGTTGAACTGAATCCTTACTGTGGCAGAACGGTCCAGCTGCTGTGGAGACTGTAATACAGTGCAGCAGCTTGCGATGCATACAGTCAACCATGCTGTCTTTCTGGCTGAGTCAGGTATACCTCCTTATCTGTGACCAAAAAGAAACAGTTGAGTGACATCTCAGTCATTCAGGACTCGCCTTGTATTTTTATCAGTGATTGCAAGATGTTCTCTAATTGGCTGAGGGGAAGAGGCAGGCAGATGATTTCAGAAGCTTTCACCTGGTTTTGCTGTTATACATACTGCTTGTGGTGGGGCTTATTTGTACAAAAAAATACATCTGTGTTAAATTAGTTGAAGACCATCACAACCAATATTGTACTGACTTTTAATTTCTACTCTAAATAAAAGAAAACTGGGATATTTACTAAAACTGGTGCAGCTGTGCATAGTAACCAATCAGCTTCTAACTTCAGCCTGCTCAACTAGACTTTGACAATAACACCCGAAGGCTGATTGGTTTCTATGCACAGCTGCACCAGATTCTGTATGCAGCAGTTTTTGTATGACTCTCTGGGAAAGATTTACTATCATCCTATACCTGATCAGCCATAACATTATAACCACTGACAGGTAAAGTGAATAACTGAATATTTCGTTACAATGACATCTGAAAGTGGGTGGGATGTATATTAGGCCTGAAAGTGAAACGTGTCTCTGTGAAGTTGATGTGTTGAAAGCAGAAACAATGGGCAAGCTTAACCACTTGAGCTCCAGTGATGTACCCGTATGTCGCTGGAGTCTTTGAATAGGTATACTTGCAACTGCAGGCATTCCGGTACCGTTCTTTTAGAACCGGTGGTCGGCTATCTTGTAATAGCATTTGGAGCAGCTAATTAGCCACTCGATTGCTATTACAAGCAGTGGGAAGGGACTTCCTATCCCACTGGAAGTCCCGATTGACCAGCCGGCGCTTTCGCTGGCTGTTCATAGAACCGAACAAAGACCGGATCGCCTTTGTTCGGCTCTGTGATTATAGCAACCCAGAAGCGATAACCTTACATCACTTCCGGTTTACTTGGATATAAACGGCACCATGTTTAAATAAGAAAAGCATTTAATCACCCCAATCTTGATGTGAATACATGCTTTTAAGGGCAGAGGAGTGATTTGGGGTCTTATTGACCCCAGATCTCTCCATAAATTTAAGGATTTGATTGACTTTAACAATGGCCATTGTATTGGCTAGATGACTGTTTCAGAGCAACTTCAAAGCTGCAGCTCTTGTGGAAAGTTCCTGGTCGGCAGTGGTCAGGCCCTGCAAAAAGTGGTCCAAGGAAGGAAAACTGGCGAAAGGGTTATGGGTGGCCAAGGCTCATTGATGCAGGTTGGCAGCGAAGGCTGGCCCATGTAGTATGACCCAATAGACAAGCTACTGTAGCTCAAATTGCTGAAAAAGTTCTAGCTGGATCTGATAGGTGTCAGCACACAGTGCTTCACAGTTTGTTGCATATGTAGCCTTGTAGCTGCAGAACAGTCAGGGTGCACATGCTGACTTGCTGACCCACAGCCAGAAGTGCCTGAAGTAGGTACGTGAGTGCCAGAACTGGACCATTGAGCAATGGAAGAAGGAGACTTAGTCTGATGAATAGCATTTTATATCATGTTGATGGCCGGGTGCATGTACATTGCTTACCTGGGTAAAAGATGGCACCAGGATGCAGTATGCAAAGAAGGCAAGCTGGCAGAGGCAGTGTAGTGTTTTGGGCAATGTTCTGCTTGGAAACTTTGGATCCTGCTATTTACGTGAATGTTACTTCTGAAGTCCATGCCTCGTCAGGTCAGGGCTGTTTTGATGGCAAAAGGGGGTACCTATTCAATATTAGGTGGATGGTCATAATGTCATGGCTGATTAGTGTGTATAGCTATAGGAAATCTGTAATCACAAAATATAACTTGAACTGTATTCCTAGCAAGCAAATATGAAATTGTAATTTTTCACTAGGAAAAACATCTAAAATGTTTATATACGTTGTTTTCACAAGCAAATGATTTGTGAGGAGATGGTCGCCTTCACGTCATCATGGGAGTTTCTTCTGCTGGTATAACTGATAAAGCATGTCTGTAGATGGAATGGCAGTCATACCAGCTCCATTATTTCAGCATGGTTGGGCTGCTGTTATACCTGTTGGTGTGGAGAAAACCGATATTTTGTAATACTTTTGAGCTGAATAGCTTGAACTGTTGTCTCTGGTCCTTAATAGCCATAAACATTCACTTTTATCTTAGCTAGAGTTCTAAAGAGTTAGCTAGGGTTCCAAAAAAATTATTATTTGTGAAGCATTGAGTCATACATACAGTGTTTTATGCCAAGGAGAGTAAAGAAATTAATATGTTCTTGTCATAATTTGAAAAGTTCAAAACCGGTCCATTTTTGGCCCTAAATACAATTTTTAGAGCATGCACAATTGCTTTAAACCATTTTACTTTTCTGATACTTATTTGATTGAATTGTTTACATATTATAAAGAGTCTCCCTTTCTTTACAGGATACAGCTATAGTCCACCCAGTCCCAATTAGAATGACTCCCAGTAAAATTCATATGCAGGAAATGGAACTAAAAAGAACTGGAAGTGGTTAGTGATCTTTGCTTTCTTGGCATTCTTTGTATTTAAATAAGTATAACATGTACACAAGTGAACCATTAGCTGTATTCATGTTTGCAATTTTGCCTTTGAAAATGCAATCTTATGGCCTGTTTTGTGTACTGTATTCAATTTGATTACTAATTTTGAAGCATTTCATCTTTTTGTTATTTCTAGCCTTTTACTAAAAATAAATTGGCATTCAAAATTGCTTTACACTATTTAATACACCTAAAATAAAGTGTCTTCTTTTGTGCTTCTTTCATTTGAATTGGAGCCAAGCTGTGCCCACCCACACAACTGCATCATATTTTTTGAAGGAAAGCGCCTACTGGCCCAATTATTCACGAACTGGTATAATAGTACCAGATGGTATCACCAGGCCACATGTCTTGCATTGTTAAATAGTCATGAGAGCATAGGGCTAACATCTCCTAAATAAAATGTAGCAAATAAGGTAAAGTGTTTAGGCTAAACAAAATGGAGGCCTCTGTTGTATGCATTTGCAGATGTATGTGAAGCCACACTGTCACATCAAGGCTCCACTGTACTCTAGTCCTGATCCTTAGTTTGCTTCACTAACTGAACTACCAAGTTGTGACATATAGCTTATATATTTGCAAATGTAGTTAACAAAAACTTCTGTTTTTAAACTAGTATGTTAAACCAGTTTAACTTTTTTCCCCTCTAATTAGCTGATTAGCCTGCTGGAAAATGTTTGTGCTGTTTGTTCTACTCTGCCCATGTGTACATTTCCTTTTGTGAATTCTAAATTGTTCAGAGTGGTTGCTGTTTTTGCTTTCATGCAGTAGTACAAGAAGTAGTCACGGCACTACCACTAATAGCCGTTTGAGCAGTATTATTTATTTATTTCAGGTACTTATATAGCGCTGTCAATTTACGCCGCGCTTTACATATATATTATACATTCACAGTATTAGTTTTTATCCATCTTTTTAAAGAGAGAGGGTATATTTTTTTGTCTTTTTTTCAGTTGCATTGAGGTTATGTTATGTGGCTAGTTCAGATGTCAGTAGTGCTTAGGAGTGGAGGAGTTAAAAAAAAAAAAAAAAAGACTCTGCATTAAAAATGAAGTTTCACAAAATGTAATTGAATGCCCACCCCATTCATGCTTTCAGCTTTCCTATTTGTATTTATTTATTTTTATTTTGAGTGATCATTGCAGCCTATGTACACAGATGTATGTAAATTGCATCCGCATACATTTTTTTCAGATACAACAAATCCCACAAGCCCTTTGCACATAAAGCCACAAGAACTCCCAGAAGAGAGCTCTGTTAAATTTGTTTCTGGGAATCCTGCCTGTAAGTAACAGCATATGTATCTGTGTATGTACAGTATTTATTTTTTTTATTTTTATTTTCTTTCAGTTATATTTTGTATGTGCTTACCTTGTGGATGCTATATTGAGTAGTGTGCATCTAGATTGTTTAAACTGAATCTCCATTGTGACCCTACTAGGCATTGAATAGTGGTTTAATTACTTGTTCAAATTTTGCAGCTGATGGCTATAGCAGTTCAGACTCCTTCAACTCTGATCCTGAAGAGATTGGAAATGTGGTCACTAGACAGAGGTATGTTCTAAAGAGCTTAATGCTTGCAATGTTTTAGCCATACGCTGAGTCTTATTAGAAACCAGGCTGGATGGAAAGATAGGAGCTGTGGTTCTGTGTTATTTTAAGGTGCAGGCTCTGAGACCGTCGGGAGACCTCAAGATGACTCCGGGGTATGCACTTATAAAATCAATTCAGTGCTAATGGCTCCCATATTTCTATCCTGACAGACTTCCTTAGATGAATCTCTTTCCCATTGTCCGCATTCATGTAAACTCTTCTAATTTTGTTTTTGGGGGGGGGGGGGGGTGTGTATTTGAAAATGTAACAGCCATTTTATATATCAAACATTTTAGTTTTGATTAAGTGGATATGTATATTGAATATATATTTTGTTATTAGAAGTCTTGTTGTGTAACAGCTGTATTTCTTGTGTTAGAATGCTATTCACACCTCCAGCTGGGAAGATTGCTATAGAAAGAAACTAGGGGATGTAACATGCTTGTGTGAATGTTCATTTACATTTCAAAGAACTCCACCAGAAACCAGACTGTAACTTCAAAGTCATAGCTAGATTTCCACCCATTTTAGGACATATAAATCGTATTAGCTTTCCAAGGAAGTTTAGAGAATTACTTTGAATCCATACCATGTATTGTTTTGCTCTCCCTGTATGTAATTCTAGCTACATGCTTGTATAATAAATGCATCTACTTTTCAATCTGAAATACAAGTGAAATAAAATAAGTGAGTGCTTTTCAAATAAAGCAGCTAGGCACACAGGATAACCAATAACAAACTTCACAAAAACATATGTAAAAAAGTGCAGCGCTAAAATAAAAACAAAAATTAAAATGATAAATAAAATGCTAAAATAAAACATATATATATTAATAGTCCCCATGGAGATTAAATAAAGTGAGAAATGCACACTAACCAGATGTGCACATTAAATGTGCAGTGTAGATATCCTACAGTTCAGCAAGTGGTCACCTGGGTGGTAAAGATAGGTAGATTCCCTCGGACAGAATGGATCCACGGATGGCACATAGTTAAAAGGTTCCCTTTGAGGGTAAAACCAGGCACAACTCCATCAAAGGGTAAGACTCCTTCACTGGGTAGAGCGGATTATGGTGTCTAAAAAAAGATGCTCCCCACAAGGGGTCAAGACAAAAAGGTGCCCATAGTGATGTATTGTTTAATAAACAGCATTTATTGAAAGCAAATGACAGTAGCAAAGGGATGCATCCGATAAAAAGTTGCAGTGTACAGAAGGACTAACCGTCCTGAAAGGAGTAATGGCCGCCGGAGCTCCACGATGCTCCGACGGCGTGACGTCACGGCGTACGTAGGCTCCTCCTTACGCGTTACGTGCCAAGCACATCCTCAGAGAAAGAACCAAATCATTTGCTTTCAATAAATGTTGTTTATTAAACAATGCATCACTATGGGCACCTTTTTGTCTTGACCCCTTGTGGGGAGCATCTCTTTTTTAGACACCATAATCCGCTCTACCCAGTGAAGGAGTCTTACCCTTTGATGGAGTTGTGCCTGGTTTTACCCTCAAAGCGAACCTTTTAACTATCTATGTGCCATCCATGGATCCATTCTGTCCGAGGGAATCTACCTATCTTTACCACCCAGATGACCACTTGCTGAACTGTAGGATATCTACACTGCACATTTATTGTGCACATCTGGTTAGTGTGCATTTCTCACTTTATTTCATCTCCATTGGGACTATTAATATATATATATGTTTTATTTTAGCATTTTATTTATCATTTTTGTTTTTATTTTAGCTGCACTTTTTTACATATACTTTTCAATCTGGCTTCAGCAGTCAAAATGTTACTGAAACTCATGAGTTTTGGGTTTCCCCGATTAGGGGAGTTGTGTTTTGTTTTGTTGTCGTTAGGCCAAATGTAAAGTGTAAAGGGAAATTTTAGTGCCCGTTTGTATTCTTTCTTGACCTTTTAACAATTTTCCAAACTGAGGGAAGTGCTCCTTGATATACTATTGTCTGTAGTGTGAGTATGTCAGGGATTGTTGTAAATGTGCATACAATCAAACTGCACTAGTAGTTTATCATTTTAAGAAGGCTAAACAGAAATCTTCCATTTGCAGTTGGTAAACATAGGTGTTGCTGTAGAATCAGATGTTGAAATGATTTCCCTACCTGTGTCCTATCTGATTTTCAACCAACGCCCTATTATACACTTGTTTCCCTGGCAACTTGGCTCTTTTAAAGGCTGGTTTATCTGCTTTGTAGTTTAGCTAGATGCCTTATGTGATACGGAGTCAGCTGCAGTTTGTAAATGTGTCGACCCACCTTAATTTCTGCAGTTTTAGCATTTACAAAGGGTCATTGCATTGGGTTCCTGGCTTGCTTGTGTGTGAGAAAAGATTGAATGTTTTGAATGTGTTGGCATAACAAGAATGTAGAAAGTGAAGAGCTGATTTGAACGGTGAGTTGCAAATGCAAGCTTTTCATCATTTCAAAGTAGTATATTTTATTTTACAGGTCCCATTCAAGTACATCTCCAGACAATGCAGCACCACCACCCCCTCCACCAAGACCTCATGCGTCACATTCACGCTCCTCATCTTTAGACATGAACAGAACATTTGCAAGCACAGCAGGTGAGAAGACTGTTCGCCATATTCTCCTAACAGTCACCGATCCTTTTGACTAACATTTCTATTTTATAATAAAATACGGTAAGGTGGCAGCTTATGGTGTGTTGTTTTTTTGTTGGTTTTTTGTTAAAGCACTTTGAGAGAAATTTTACTAAGACTGCAGCAGCTAAAATCTGGAGCAGCTCTGTTTGGCGACCATTCAGCTTCTAACTTTCATTTTCAAAGCCTAACTGAGCAAGCTGAAGCTGGAAACTGATTGGTTAGTATGCACAGCTACTGCAGATTCTGTCTGCTCCAGTTTTGGTCAATTCCCATGCCCCCCTACTGTCTTACTGCTGCCAGTTGTTCTCTTGTCATTTGTTCCATTGTTATTGTTTGTTGTTTTGTTGTTTTTTACTTTTAGTTTTATGTGCAAAAAAGTTGGAAGTATTTTTGTTCACACTTTGTGAAGTAGTGTGTGTGTAAGGGGGGGATATGATGATTATCAGCTCTGTCACACAGCACGAACACATGTGAAATGATTTATGCTCGGGTTCACACTAATGCGATGCAATTTTGGCACGATTTTCAGTGTAATTATGTAGTGCAACTTGGTTTCATTTTTGCAAATTGTATGGGGCCAAGTCACACCAAAGTATTACAGGAGCCTTTTCCAATATCGTACTGTGCTGAGTCGCATTGATGTGAACAGCCGCCATTGATGATAATGTGATTTCCCTTGTCATGCAGTTCAAGCTTTTGCAGGATAATTTCACTTTGTTGTCTGGATTTGCAGGTACTGGGGTCGCAAATACATAAAAAAATATTGATAGGCAGCCTGGATTGCAATCGATAATGTAAAAATATGTTGCTAATTTATTTGATAAATCTCCTTCTCTGAGTTACTATTCATCTATAGGACTGTGGTGTTATTAACTTTTGTAGCTCATCTGATGGTCTGACATGGTAAAGATTTGTATACATGGGACTTAGTATATGTCAAACCAAAAACCTTTTTCTAGTTTTGGACTTGGTAGGGAAGGATTTGTCATCCAGTCAGTTTTTTAAGCTATCCAGAGAGTTTTTCCCTTACTTCTGTCCTGCAGACAACAGTTTCACAAGACCGAAAATAAGGGAAAGTCTGCAACAGGAAAGAAAATCCACCTGACGGGGATTATTTTTTCTCCCTATGTTGCTGTTTTGAGTCACATGTAATTGTCACACTGAAAAGACTTATTTTTATGGTCATTTTGTAAATTGAGTCTGATGTCACTATTTTAGATATAGATATTTTGAATGAGCGAGTTTCATGTATAAAATGCATTTACTTATAAACTGTGTTCAAGTCACATCTAGTTATGACACATTTGGAGCTTCTAATATAAAGTTAATTTACTGTTTTGGTTTTGTTTGAAAGTGATTGTAAAGTTTCACATTTTATTTTTGTTTAAATAACAAACATATCTTACCTGCTTTGTGCAATGGTCTTGCATGGAACAGCCCTGAGCCGCTTGCTATGGGGGCACTTGTGTGTGCTCCTCCATCCATTGACACACAGATCACGGCTAGGTCCCACCCACCACTCCCTGCACACTGGCTGTGATTGACAGCAGCAGGAGCCAATGGCTCCCGTTGCTGCCTCTCTGTCCTCTACTCTCATGCACACTGCTGGATCAAGATCCAGCTCAGGTAAGTTTAAGTGGAGGCTGGAATCATCATAAAAAAAATGCATTTGTATTTATGTTCAGGGTGGATTTGATTTAAACCAAGTTGATTTAAATCACTAGTGAAAAGGCTTGATTTAAATCATAATTTTTAAAGAGCAACTGTCATCTCTGTCCCACAGCGGCTCCTCCTCTGACCCGCTGTTGACTCACCAACAGTCCCATTCGCTTTAATGGGGCGGCTGGTGATGCGGCAGTGACACAACAAGGTGAGGGACGTGGCAGCAGCAGGTGAGGGGATGCCCGCTAACAGGCGCTACCATGATGGATCTAAAATGACAGGTGCTCTTTAAATGTAAGGAATCCGACTCATTCTTGCTGGTAGTTAGAATCTTTAATATTTGCAAACCAAATGAAGGTTTCCTTTTTAGAATAATAAGCTGTCAGGTTAGTAAAACAGCGATATCAGAACCAATTTTAGGTTAATCACACATAGTTGGAGGACTACTCAAATTCTTTTATTTCATGTTTTTTCTCATGGTTACTGTAAAATTCTGTGAATGCATCAATGCAGTGCATGTTATCTCAGCTTACTAAAAATGTACATATTGCAGAATATACAGCCTCATTCTACATAACTAAGCTCCATTTCATGCTGAATAAGTGAATAAGCTAAATTATTAATGTATCTTAAATAGAAAACTATCTTTCGATAGATTTTTACTCCAAAAGCATTTTATTAAAATAAATTTAATAAAAATCATAATTTTCGATTTTTTTTTTTTTTTTTTTTTTTTTTTTTTTTTTTTTTTTTAAATAAATCATCGATTTTTATCCACCCTGTTTGTTATTGGAAGACAGCCCTGTAATTTTTTTCAGCAATTGAATTATCCTGTATACTACATGTGGACTTTAAGATAGAAAAAGCATTTTGTTTTATAACACGTGACATTAAATTATTGGTAAGTATTCGTAAGATAAGAAAATACTGTGAATGTACGTTAATGATGACTTTTTTTAATAATAGGACAGCCACAGGCTGCAGCAGTCGCCCACCCTCCTGCTGTTCCTCCTCGTCCGCTGCCTACACAGGTACAGAGATACTGCAGTACGGACGGGTGATCATGATTGTGTGTGTGTGTGTGACGTTGGCAGTAGCAATAATTATTTACTACTAAATTTCTTTTGATTGTGTCTTTGTAGACTTCAGGAACACATGTGCACCGCTCCATGGAAGCAGAGGGCCATATATCTCTTCCCAATACTTCTCCTCAACAAATTCCAGAGCAACCAAATTTTGCAGATTTTAGCCAGTTTGATGCATTTGCATCTTGTGAGCAACAGGCAGAGGACTCAGAGAAACATGCTGAAGCTGTCCAGGTTTGCATTCTAAGTGTTATAGTACAAGTGAGGGGATATTAAAAATACCAGTGACTGTGCAATTTACTTAAGCCATGAGCTTGTTTGTGTAATGTACCCATGTGTAGCGTATGAAAATAACGTTTATAACAAGCCTGGAGAAATTCCAATAGCCTCAAAAGACAGCTGGTAATGTTTTGCCAGTGTTGGTGAAAGAACATTCCCCTGGTTTCTTAGGCTACATGCACACTAGCGTTGTGTGCAGGCGGCAGAGAGGCGTTTGGGGAAGCGTTTTTACCGCTTCCCAAACGCCTCTGCCAATTGTGCACATTACAGTACATGGTGCTGTTCTAACGGGAGCGTCGCGTTGCATCGCGGCAAAACGGACGCCTCTGGTCGAGTCAGGAGGCGTTGAAGCCTCCTATTCTAGTCTATGGTGCCGCTCCGCAAACGCCCGGCTGGCGGTTGCGGAGCGGTAACACCATTCAAACTGCATTATAGGCATTTGTGGGGCATTTTTAACGCTCGGCAAAAGCCTAGCAACCTCCGCTAAACTGCGCATGCGGCGCGCTAGAAAACGCTCCGCAAACGCTGGACCAACGCTTGCCAAACGCTATAGGGGTGTTTGGCAAGCGTTGGTAAAACAGCCAAGCATGAATGAGCCCTTAAAGATGCAGACTCTAAAGGCTAAGTTCACCTTTGCGGTGGAAAAGAAAAATGTGCATTTACTATTTTTTTCTACTAGGAGCCTACAGAGCATTGCTCCTGTGATCAGTGTATCATGAGTGCAATGTCAGACTCCTGCAGAGATGTACTCCAGCTTTCTTGGCCATACCTATGTATGGGCTTTCTGTTAGAAAGCTGGAAGAAATGTCATTGAGTTACGAGGATGTTCACAAGCTGCTTCATAGTCCATTGAAAACTACATAGTGGCAGATGGGACTTCTCAGATTCTCTTGTGTACAGATGACTCTGCCCGTCCAGCTATACTGATTTTGAATTTGAAATTTGAGACCGCGAGTGTGGAGGAGAGGAACCCCTGCTTTGTCATTGGGGGGGGGGGGGGGGGGGTAGGTGCATGTTAAATTTTACATCTGAAGTATGGGTGTAAGATGCTGCAAATGTGAACTTTAAATGTGAGCCATTAAAAATCTTGACTTCTGTTTCCATATGTATACTCCTGTAATGTCTGAAATAAAAAATAAAAAAATAAACCTCAAAAAACCTGCTTAACTGACCTCTTTAACCCTGTTTTGATAAATATGAATTTGGTCAGTTCAATAAGATGTATGTTATTTTACCCACATTCATTATTTCTCATTCAAATGTTTTTTCACTTTTATAAATTTTGCATAGATGTTACATTTTCACCTCAAACATCTGCTGTGCTAGATACTGTACCTCATAAGACCTCACAATTCATGTCAGTGATTTATGTTGATAACAGCAAGGTTTGTGAATTCGTAAACTGTCTTTCAAGCTATAAAAATACCATATAGTAAATCTGTCCATACATGGATCGAAATTCGGCTTGTTCAACAGAGACCTGCTTTCCACTGTGAGAATACAAAGACACAGGGAGGATTCCCCTGAACAATTCAAAGACACAGGGAGGGGAGGATTCCTCTGACCACCTCAAATTTGTAGAGGGGGTGGGGGGATCGGGTCAGTTTTTTTTCATTCAACCTGCTGATTGAACAAAAGAAAAACTGACTTATCTACTGTATTGCCAGCTTAAAGTGATTGCAGAGGTTTTTTTCAAATAATGTGTCACACTTACCTGCTCTGTGCAATGGTTTTGCACAGTGCAGCCCCAATCCTTCTCTTCTCCCCACTGGCACTCCTAGCCCCTCAACCGTGTAGTGTTCCCACTATAGCAACCTGCTTCCCACAGTGGTCACTTGTGCAGGCTCACTTCAGAGATGCCTCTGTGTGTCTGGCTCTGCCCTTTACCCTTCTCATTGGGTGTGATTGATAGCAACGGAAGCCATTTCCCAATGCTGTCTCTAAGCCAATGAGAAGTGAGAGCTGAGAGATTCTCGGCACTCGTGCACATCGCTGGATCGGGATCAGGCTCAGATAAGTATAAGGGAGGCTTGGGGAGAAGCTGCGCTCAGAATAGAATGCATGAAGGTAAAAAATCCTTCAGCTTTTTCGGCCACTTTAAGTCACATAATGCTTGTTGTAAAGTTTTGTAAATTGAACGCAATGTCCTGTGCATATATTTACAACATTTGTGAAATCTTATCACAGTTTTAATTGGTTGTAAACCATTCCATATACCCTGTGAAGTGACTGGCCTCAGCGGATACACGAGGATGAAGCAAATCTTCCTACATAAGTTGTACCTGTCTATCTGCTTGCTTCTCTTCTCTACAGCTGTTCAAAGTGCTGAGTTCAGAAAAAAGAGGGCAGAGAGCTGAAATTGGAGGGAAGGGATAAATCCCCTCCACACAGTACACAGGAACAGACCTGAAGCTGTCAATCTGCTAGAGGTCTCTTGCCTGTCACCATTTTTCTCGGTGTCAGCAAAACCTGTCAGACGTGATTAATGTTGACAGCAAAGGAACAAGTCAGCAGAGAGAAATGAGACTTATTGCTGTGGATTGAAGCAAGTACACGCTATAGTGGGATATGTTTTGTTCGTTTTACATGTCTGAGGTTTGCAACCACTTAAAAGGCATTTAAATGTGTTCAAAATAATTTAGATGAAAATATAAAACAATATATTCAGGCACACAACAAAAACTAACTCAGTAGGGGAGAATACTAGTTCTCTACAAAGTATAGTAGAATTTACATCTGTAACGGATGCTATACTTTCGGGTGATTGGACATTGGAAAAGCCACTCAAAGTTTAGTACTTCCACAAACATTTCCTCATACCTTGTGATCCTCAGTTTTTTGCTGCTAGTGTTCTGCGTATTTACACATCCCAGTCTTTCCTCCATCCATTCTGGATGGCTGTTAAGGCCCAAGTCTTAAGGGACAGGCGTCTTGGGATCGATTATTTCCACACCATTTGAAAGGCTACTTCTCCTAATATATGCCATTGTACCTGGAAAGTATATTTCCATTGGTTTGAGCAGAAGAACTTCGCTTTTACTTTATTGGTCGCTTGCTTGCCTTCCAACAGTCAGGGCTGTTTAAGGCTCATTCTGTTAGATATGTTGGCATGCCTTGGGCATTTCAACATCAGGCCTCTGTTGCTCAGCTTTCAAGGCTACTACCTTGTCTTCTGTACATACTTTCACTAGGTTTTACCTGGTGGATGTTCAGGCTTTGGCTGACTCCTTTTTCTGCCACAAAGTTTTTCAGGCAGTGGTTTAATCTCAGTTTTACCTTCTTTTGGCTTTGGGTTTTTCTTGAGGGTCTGTTGACTATTTGTTGGTACCATCCCCTCATTTACTGCATTAAGACATCCCATCCGTTATGATTGAAAATCTGTGTCCTACACTTTATGATAAGAATTGTATTTTTTTATGTACCTGTGAAATTTTTTTTTTTTGCATACAAGACACAGACAGGACCCCTCTACTCTGGTGTTGGGCCTTTGTTGCTCGCTACAAAAAAAAAAAAAAAAAAAAGGATCACATGGTGGGATCGGTTGTATGAGGGAAAGATATTTTGTGGCTTTGCCAGCGTCTATTTTCTGGAAAGTGCAGCATAAAATCCTTCCATTATGACTGAACACCTATATCTTGTACTGTACTCCAAGAAAAGCATTATACAGGTACGTTAAAAAAACTTTATTTTTCCAATGGTATAAACTGTGGGTGAAATTTTACATTTATAGGTGGAAAAGACACCTGCTGATGGAATTCGAGGTGCCAAGCTTAATGGACGAGTTGAAGATAAGCAGGTTACTGCAGCTGCTTCAAATCCGGTATGTATGTATTAAAGATATATATCCTATTTCAATCTTTTAAATTTGTTTATACATTTTTTTAATATTTTCTTCAAATTATCATTTTAGGGCAAGGTTGGAGCACCACTTGCTCCTCCTCCTAAGCCTGTCCGTAGACGGTTAAAATCAGAAGATGAACTTCGACCTGAAGCTGAAGATTCCAGTCAGAAACAAAATACAGTGGCTGCTGTCCTGGCATCCCAGCCATCTATTCCCAGGTACTGCCAATTACTGGTCCTTGCTAGGTACAAAATACATCCTCACCTACTTTTCATGCAAACATCATTCTTGCACAAGCTCTCTTTTAGTAGAGTCATGAATATAGAAAGCATTGAAGAACAAATGTTAAATTTAAAGTAATCCATCCAGAATATACCTTTCACTAGCTGTGAAGTATTGTCAGCCATGTTCCCCAAGAGTAAAAGATTATCCCCTGATAGAGATGGGAGAGGAAGTAGCTGACAGAACTATTGTGTTTTGCTTTTTGTACATCCAAATATGCGGATACTCCAGTCACAGTATATAAAAGACCAGTCTGTAGATAAAACTGTGATCTGTTGAAAAGGGGATAACAGAGGCCTAGGAGAGAGAGAGAGGGAGGGAGGATGTAGAGACTGTTGAGTTCTTTGAAGAATGCAGCAAGATTAGAGGAATTTAAGGTGGAGTTGACCTAATCTGTTGTGACTTTATTTGATGGGAATTGATCATCCCCAAAATGTGGCCCTCTGAGATGTTTGGGAAGTGCTTTGCTGTCTGGTTGTTAGATGTGTGTAGTTGAAGCAGTGTTAGGACTGTCTCCTGGTACTGCTGTATATTGGGATCAGGCTGTATTTGAGCAGCGCTCAGCCTGTCTCTTAAAGAGGCCCTGCCACTGGGTGATATTTGCATGCAGCAAATTGCTAACTCCTCCAACATGCTAACTGGAGAGCTACTAAATTTTAAAGCTGTTGTAAGTCTGCCTTTTAAGGTCCCTGCACATCATAGTGATGTATAAACATTGAATCTTACAGGCAGAGACATCCTGTGCAAAAAATGTGGATATGGTCCTAATAGTGCATGTATATACTGTATGTAGGTATACACGCATAATAATTATTCTAGCTCCCGGAAATCAAGTATAATCTGCTATTCTAAGGGGAATTGTGATGTACTTGCATATGTGAGTAAAATAAAGACAAAATCACACAGATTTTTGTATTTTTGTTTTTATTCAAAATTTTATTTTATTCAAAATCTGATAGCAATAGGCTCCAGATCAGTGTAAATTAAAAATAAAAAAAATTCCGATTGCGTGAAAACGTGGCATTTTTGGTGCCTTTGTACAAGAACCCCTAGTAAGATCCCGATGTGAGTGTGACTCCAAAAACGGTCACTTTACCACAGAAATGTATATAAAAAATGTGAGTTTATTTTCTGAGAAAATAAATGTCTGTCTGTGTTTCACATCCCAGCATGCCTCTGTTCTGTAACTCAGATGCTCATTATAAACAACTAGGAACTACCTACAGCTCAAAATGCTGCCGGAAGGGTTTTACTCCTAAAGATGGCATCAGAGGAAGCCTGAACTTCCACTTTGTAAAACTTACAGTTTGAACAGAAGTCCAGGTGCCAAAAAGCATCCAGTCTCAATGATCCTTAATACCAGAGGCTTAGATGAAGATCTTGTCAGAGCCACCAAAAAATGGTGGAATAGGAATCTTGTTTCCCATTGTAGGGACAAGAGGTATGACAAAAATATTTTGCCTTTTTAAAAGAGGCAGTAGGTAAGCGCTCGGGGGAAATCTCCTTCTGATGTACTGATTTCAGAGAAGGAAGTGCATTGTTCTTGCTGAGGTAAAAGGCCTTACTACCACCTCTAGGACTCTAGGCCTTACTACCTCCTTGTCCCTGTGTGGGACTAGAAAGGGCTCTTTACAGGACAAACCTGATTTAGACACACACCTCACAGAAGTCCTCATGACAAGGAACAGAACGGTGGATAAGGGAATATCCAAAATAGGTTAAAAAGGCATTTTTTTTTTTAAGTGCCAGGAGTACCAAATTCAAATTCCATAGAGTAACAAGGGAATGTACAGGGGAGCCACATGAGACACCATGTAAAAGCAACCTAATTAAAGCATGGGAGGATAAGTCTTTGGAACAAGATCGCAAGTGCAAGTATTTGTCCCTTATTGGTACTTGGAGCAATGCCGATCCAGACCTAACTGCAGAAAAGGTCAGGATTTTTTTCTGGGATGAAAGCTTCTTTCCTTGCATCACGTAAAGTTAGTCTTCTATATGCAGTGGTAGACCACGCAGGAAGCTAGCTTTTATTACTGTAGGAAACATGGTTCTGAAGGACCCCCGTTCCTCAAGACCTGAGCTTCAATAGCTATGCTGTTAAAACCAGTAAATGTGAAGCAGGGTGGTATACTGGTCCTTGGGACATGAGGGATGAACACAATCTGGAAAAGCCTACATAACACCCACCAGAAGTCTGATTAGGTTGGAGTACCACACCCGCCTAGGCTAACTTGAAAGTATGAGGATCACCAGAATATTCCCCATCTCGATCCTGCAGAGCAGATGGGCACAGAGTTGCAGGGAAGGAAAGGCATAGATTCCACGGCACCCCCAGAGCATCTGCTGCTTCCAGCAGAGTATCTCTGTACCTGGAGACAGACCTCTCAAGGTTGCTCTTGAATCTGGAGGCCGGGAGCTCCACATCTGGTATCCTCCACTTGTGACCCATTCTAGAACAGTTTTTGAGGGTAGATTTAATTCCCCTGGATTCAAGCTATTTAGCAGGGAAAGTCTGCCTGCCAATTGTCCATACCAGGGATGTAATTGGCGGACAAGACCATTTGGAATGTAAAGTTTGCTCAGGACAAAATCCTCTTTCCTCTAGCTAGTAAGATTTGTGTTCCTCCCTGATGGTTGATGTAAGCAATGTAGTATGTTGACTTCAATAAGAAATGCAAGAGATTGTGATCGGGGCATAGTTTATGAAAAATACTGTGGAGGAGATTCAAAAAATTCCCAAATATAATAAGCCTGGTCATGCTTTTTTTTTTTTTTTTTCCGTTTGACAGTGTCCAGATCCTCATGTAGGCAGCATTATAACCCAATTGCCTCTGAATCCCATGTCCCTCAGTTAACATGAAATTTTTTTCACTTCAGGTCTGCTGGTAAAGACAAAAAGGCCATTCAGGCTTCTATTCGACGCAATAAAGAAACAAACACAGTTCTTGCCCGGCTAAATAGTGAATTACAGCAACAGTTAAAGGTAACATTTAACATTTGTAACATTTGGTTACATGCAGTGCACTACATTATAAGTAGATATGAGCAGAACTAATTATGATTATGAGGAGTCTTCGGGAAGGGGGGGGGATTTTCTCAACTAAGCACACCCTTCTCCATGCATGCCTGTGCTAAGGGCAGGAGGATTCCAGGAGGTAAATGTAACATTAATTCTGCCCTTACTCAAGATGGCCACGGCCAGAAATGTTAGGGGTGTTTTTCAAAGCAAAATAAGCATGGAGGGATGGATTTGCTTTGAACATTTCAAATTAAATATATTTTTTGGTTTGTGATGCTCAGATGCAGTGTAGTTCCGCTTTAAATATAGGTTACACCTTGTTCTTGTTTACATGAATGCGTGCATAGCATATCAGTGGACCATTGCATTATTTACAACCACAATTTTTTGCATACAGCTACATGTACAATCATGAAATAGCTCAAAGGGTGTGGTGTTCTAAATTGTCTCTTACTGTTTATTTCTAGTAAACATTGTCATTTTGACTAACTGAATTCCAGCCTAGATCTACAGTATGTGTTTCTAAAAGCTGTTTTTTTGTTATTTTAAAGTCCCACTCCAAAAAAACTTCTCTCCTAGCCCAATCCACCCTCCCACCCCCTCCAACTGATCCAATTCGTACACAAAAAAAAACTATAGCCCTCTTTTAACTTGGAGAGCTGATTCACACATGTGCGGTGCAGATTGAAGCTCAGGTTGACACAGCAGTTCAGCGGTTCAGGTCAGGTTTGCATCAGGTTCAGGACAGGTCTAGGTCAGGACTTTATCCTGTTCACACGTCAGGTTTAGAAACGGTTCCCATTGTTCCCAAGTTAATAGTCTGTAATCTGCAACTGAACCGGACTGCACTGTTCATTATTCGTACATGACTCTTTTTAAAACCACACTGAATCCACATAGCCAGTGAACCGGACCTATGTGAACACCATAGGAAGTAATGTTATTTCCTATGTCTTGTGGATTGGATGCAGTTCAAATCGCATCCAATACACAAATGTGAACGGAATCCACAGTCACATGACATTGCCAGTCAAAATCTTCTCTTCTGTTTACTTCCTGGAAGAGTCTTTTAGGTATCCACAATACTGCCTGTGAGACATGGACACTTCTGGTTAAATGGCCACCAGCAGGGTTCTCTCAAGAGAGAGAAGAGGACGATGTCATTGTGGGGGACCAGTAGTCTTGGGGTGCCATCATAGTGCTAGGTCATCGATCCCCTGCACCAGAACAAATAGTGCAGTAAGGGTCCTTAATGGAGTACTTGGCTATATCTGCCTTCACTAGGTGGGGTTAAAAAGAGTATTCAAATAGGTTAGAGGTACTGCGATTTAAAAAAAAAAAAAAAAAAAGGTTTTCCTGCTGTGGCGCCTTAAGTGGTATGGTAGTTCAGGTTTCTTTCAGACCTTCAGAAACATTTGATGTGGTGATGCTTATCTGACCTAACTAAAGCAACATCCTTTGTATATAATACTGAAGTTGTATAGAAGTTTTCACCCACCCATTTTAGTGCACAAAATCTTTTCAATAGCTGTGATATCCAGTATATCTGTTTTATTTGTTTCAGGATGTTCTTGAAGAAAGGATATCGTTGGAAGTTCAACTGGAACAGCTACGACCATTTTCTCACCTTTAAAGCAACAACTGCTATCTGTGAAAAAAGGCCTGCCCTAAAATAGACCCGGATTTCCAGCTCAGCGTGATTGAACGTCACAATGATGTGCCTCTGTTCTCCTCCCATTTTCATATTACCCTGCACTAGCCTTTATCTATAAACCCTCCAACCCCCTTTTCCCCCAAAACTCGTTATTTTGTAAGCATGGACATGCCTACTCTTCATGACTTGATACTTCAAGGCTTATTTAATGAGGTAGTGCAAAGCGCACATGTGAGGTAACCCACAGCAACCAATCATATGTTAGCTTTAAGAAGTCTACTTTCAAGTTAGACTAACCAAAATAGACGTAACCTCTGTGGGCTACAGAACATTGTTTGCACTATGTAGCTTCATTTCACAATCATGACAACATCTCTTTTGTACATGACCATGTTTTTGTTTTTTAGCATATGAAATCTGCAATTCAGGAAAGTACCCAACAGCACTGTAGCCTTTCGACAAAAAAATATGTATAATGGTGATTGACAATCACTGCCATAAGCTTATTGATAAAATACTAAAACATGTTGAGGATTTGCACGTCTGAGCTGTTTATTAACTTCAGAAAGTTCTTCATCCATTGGATGTGGAGAAGTGTTTTTTTTATCCTTAACTGTCAATGTTAATCAGGACAGTTTATACTTTCCAAAGCAGCGTGTTAAAATTTCTGGGTTTATTTTCCAGCTTGCCTGAAGGCCTTACTCCTCTGACCTATAGAAAGGCTTTACTAATAGCAGCAATCTCCCTGAGTGTATACTGCTCTTCAGGTTGATGTACTGTAATAGAGTTTTGTTCTATATTGTATGATAAACACCTTTTGATCTCATATGTAAATTTGCATTGGAAGCTGACTAACAGCAATTATTGTATTTAATAGCTTATTCTGGCTGTGGGATCCTAGATGTTAAACTGCACGGATGTATCTCAGCAGAATCAGAACTAGCAATGTGTGATTTTTACACCAATAAAACAGCACAATATTTTACCTAGTGTGAATTTTCAGTAGATTTTTAAAAGATGCTCAAATTGTTTTCTCTGGGGGGTCCCCATGCGTGGAGGTGTATGGTATAGTCTCTGTAATAATGAAAGATTTAAAAAAATGAATAGCTCCTTCAGGATAAAGCCCCTTCATTTTTAACTGTTTTTCAAAATTGAGTAACATATGTAATGAGAGTACAAGATCAGCAATGACAGCCCCTGTATTTATAAGTATCACTCCCAGACTTTGGCTGCAAAAATTTCAGTCACTGACCCCAACCAGGCATGCAGCTAAGGAAGGCAGAGTAAAGTTATAACCTCTGATACACAGTTGTTCCAGATCAGTGACTCGTGTTGAAATCATTGGATTAGCATGACAGCCCACCAGCTAGTATTTTCAGTCTGTGAGATCAGTAATAGCAGAGCCTGTGTTTTATTAGGTTTCCTTTAACCACTTGCCTTCCAGAGGATTTACCCCCCTTCCTGACCAGGCCATCTTTTTGTGTTACGGCGCTGTGTTACTTTAACTGACAATTGCGCGGTCATGCAATGCTGAACCCAAATGAAATTTTCTATCCTTTTTTTCCCACGAATTGAACTTTCTTTTGGTCATATTTTATAGCCTGTGCATTTTTATTTTTTGCGCTATAAAAAGAAAGACCTACAATTTTGAGAACAAAAACAATATTTTTGACTTTTTGCTATTAACCATTTGCCGCCTGCCCTATGGCCGAATGGCGGGTGGCAAATGTCATCAGCGTTCTGGCTGGACGCCATATGGCGTCCTCCCGCACATGCGCAGATTGTGCTCCTGCAAAGCGGCTCGATCTGTCACCGGCCATGTACCTCGGACACGGCCGATGACAAATCTGAGTATCGGCCCCGTTGCCGGTACCATGTGACCTGCTGTGACCAATCACAGCAGGTCACATGACAGTTGTATACAGTGGATGGCTTCATTCCATTGTATACTAGTGTCTAGCTGTGAATGGTCACAGCTAATCACATGCACATGTCATGTGATTAGCTGTGGCCAAATCACAGCTAAGCACGAAAAAAAAAAAAAAAAACTCTGAATGAATCGATCTCATTCAGGTAAATGCTTGCTTATAGCAAAGTAATTCTTTGCTATAAGCAAATTGTGTAAAAAAAAAAAAAAAAAAAAAAAATATTGATCACTTCCCCAAAGTAGTACAATGTTACTATGGCAACATTGTACTACTTTGGTCATAGTGAAATATGAAAAAAAAATCTTAAAAAAAAGAAAAAAAATTTAAATAAAAAAAGAAAAAAAAATATATATATATATTTTTTTTTTTTTCTTTTTCATACTGTCACCAGTCAGTGTCCCTGATCACCGCCATGCCAGTTATATGATGACGCTGTAGTGCACTGGTGACAGTATGTAAAAAAAAATACAACTTCAAAAAACTTCGCCAGGCCTCTTTATGAAGTACGTCGGACTGTCTAGTCTGCAAAAAGGGGTCATTTGGGGATATCTGTACAATTCTGACATTCTTGGACCTCAAGAAATTAGATTGGCTGTCAGTACTTCAGGATTGATCAATATTCAAATCTATACTATAGTTTGTGAACTCTATAACTTTCCTACAAACTAAAAAATACATCCTAATTTGGGTTATTTTCACCAAAGACATGTAGGAGAATACATCTCGGCCTAAATTTATGAAGAACAATTATTTATTTGCAAACTTTTATAACAAAAACAAAAACTTTTTTTTTTTTCAAAATTTTTGGTCTTTTTTTGTTAATTTAGCAAAAAATAAAAACCCCAGTGGTGATTAAATACCACCAAAAGAAAGTTCTAGTTGTGTGAAGAAAATGATAAAATTTTAGTTTGGGTACAATGTTGTATGACTGTGCAATTGTCATTCAAATTGTGAGAGCGCTGAAACCTGAAAACTGGCCTGGGCAGGAAGGTGTAAAATTGCACGCTATTGAATTGGTCAAACATGTCCAGTAAAAAATCAAATTTCGTCATAAATTTATGCCAAAATTTATTCTGCTAAAAAAATCCCAATATGTGTAAATTAATTGGTTTGCATGAAAGTTATAGTGGTTTCAAATGGCGGTATATATACTGGGATTTTTTTTTTTTTTTTTTTACTAGTAATGGCGTGATCAGCAACTTATAGCTGGACTGCAGCAAACATTCTGACGCTGGGGGGAACTGACTTGGTGGCACTGACATCCCCAGTAATACCAATACAGTGATCAGTGCTAAAAAAAAAAAAAAAAAAAGCACTGACACTGTATAAATGGCACTGGGCAGGAAGGGGTTACCATGAGAGGAGATCAAAGGGTTAACTGTGTGCTGGGAGTGTTTTACTAGGGGGCAGGATGTGTGTGATTCACTGTAATCACACTGCTGTGGATGGCTGTGCTGTGCACAGCCATCCACAGCAGTGTGCCCGAGCTGACAGGGAGGTGGACTGTTGGTTAACAAAATAGTCCTCCTCCCCATCGGAGATCCTCAGAAATCACCGGACGCCGGCGAGTAATTACGTGACAGCCGCGGCCACGAAATGCAAAATCATATACATATATATATATACATATACACATGATTTTGTGCACCGCTGCCGCCCTGTAGCAGTACTTCTGCTCTAGGGTGGTTGGCAAGCGGTTAACAAAATCAGTGTGTTGTAAAATCATGCTGTTCCTATTGGTTCCTCTTCATGTATGTGGAAAGTGGTGTTACTTGTCTACTGGGGAATAATTTTTCCACATCAGATGCATACAAGATAGAGCAAGTTTCAAATGTGCTTCATACAATATTTTGGATGAGTTAATATACTGAATCCACCGGTACAATGGTTTTGATTCTCTTTATTAACCTCCTGTGTTAATAAAGTTCTGGTGTTAACCCATTCGTAGCCAGAGTAGTCTTTTGCATTTTTTTTGCACACGTTTAAAAAATAATTTTAGGCCTAAAGATTACACAAAACCTCCAAATATTATATATTTTCTGAAAGCAGACACCCTAGAGAATAAACTGGTGGTAGTTTCAATTTTTTGTTACACGATATGATTGCAAAGGTCTAGGAAATGTAAATTTTCCGAAAAAAGCACACTAAAAGGAATTTTAGGGCAAACAAATGCAATAAAGTACCCAAATTTTTGGTAAAATCTAAAAGACGAGGTCAAGTAAATAAATACCCAGCATGCCAAACCTTAAATTTGTGTGCACCTATGAAATGGCAACAAACTTCAGTACCCTATATTTTCTGTAGGCAACACTTCAAAAGCGGAGGAGGTCTTGTGCTAGAATTATTGCTCTCTCTCTCTCAGGAGTGCTCAGCGATGTGTATCGTAATTGACGTTTCACGTGTAGGCGCCCCAACGTGTGAGTTTGTGTTTATATGTGGGGGCCTCAATTTTTTTTTGGGGGGGGTAACTTTAATTTTTGCGGTTAACCACTTTCTGCCCACATGTCGTTGTGAACTTTGAGTGGAGATATCTGGATGATGCTTGCAGCTACAAGCATCATCCAGATATCTTTTTTTTTTCCCCCCCAGACGGCGATTCCCTCCAATGTAAAAGCCATCCTGGCAGCTCATTAGTCCCTGGATTGCTTTTACAGGTGGTGGAAGGGGACGTTTTAACCCCCCCACTGCCCATCAGCGATTTGTGCAATCGGGAGCCAGAAAATCAATCCACCAGTGGTGCAGGTTTACCATAGAGCTGGCTGTGGACCAGATGGTCCTCTGCCATCTCTATGACCCTGGGAGGCATCATGACGTCACTTTGTAGATGTAAACACTGCCACTTTTTTTTTTTTTTTCCTGGAAAGCTTGGGAGCCATTTTTTTTAAATCTCATGCTTTCCAGCATAGAGGAGAGATGTGGGTCTGATTGCCATTTGGTTTTCTACGGTCTGTGCTAAAAAAAAAATGTTTGTGTGTGTGTATTTTATATTATCTATCTATCTATATATATATAAATAAATTATACACTTTTTTCATCACATAGGGGACACAAAGGCACTAGTACCGGGGGCTGTGGAAGCAATCAGGCAGCAGCACAGCTGCCCAACTGCTTCCACCTTACAGGTAGGAGTCTGCCTTTCAGTTTTATATACAATCTCGGTGTCTGCAGCCCATATGACGTATAGACCTGGCGGCAAAAGGATTAAATAATCAAGGAAAAAATCTGCTTAGACGTGATGACCTTCCATACCAGTCAGTGTCGCCATTCACATGTGCAGGTGCTGTCTAAAAAACGATCCACGTTACATAGTTGGTAAAGTTGAATAAAAACATCAGTCCATCCAGTTCAACTTGTGTGGGAGTGTGTGTGCTCATTTCAAAGATCATATCCTTGTATATTGTGTTCACTAAGATGCCCATCTAAGAGTTTTTTTTTTAAACTGTCAATACTTGCTTACACCACCGATTAGGAAAGTGAGTTCTACATCCTTAGCGCCCTGACAGTGAAAAAAACCCTACGCAGTTTAAGGTTAAACCGCTTCTCCAATTTCATTGTTACCCCGTGTCTTCCTTTTTATCTGAGACTGAATAGTTTATTTCCTATGTTAGAATCAACACTGAGGTATTTGTATATTACGATCATATCCCTTCTCAAGTGTCTCTTCTCCAGGGAGAATACGTTTAGTGTTTTGTACTCATTCCTTGTAACTGAGGTCCTCCAGTCCCCTTAATAACTCTGTTGCCCTTCTCTGGACTCTCTCCAGTTCCAGCATATCCTTCCTGAGGATTGTTGACCAGAACTGGACAGCATACTCCAGATGTGGTTGAACCAGAGTTATCTAAAGCGGCAGGATTATAGATTTCTCTCTGGAGTAAATACCCTTTTTTTGTGCATTCTACTAGCTTTGCTTGCTGCAACTTGGCATTGCATGCCTTTGCTGAGTCTGGCGTCCACTAGGACTCACAGATCTTTTTTTTATTCTGGATTCCCCCAGAGGTTCATCCCCAAGCAAGTTCATATTTTTAACCCCAAGTACATTACTTTACATTTTCAATGTAACCTCATTAAAACGCTCCCAGTTACTCAAAAAACACTCCGTTAGTCCAAAAACACTCCCAGTACCCAGGTTATCCCTAAAATACTCCCAGTATTCAGTTACTCCTAAAACACTCCCAGTACCCAAGTCACTCCAAAACTGCCCCAGTACTTCGTTACTCCAAAAACGCTCCCAGTACCCAAGTTACTCCTAACACACTCCCAGTACATGGAGTTATTTCTAAAATACTCCTTTACTCCAAAAAAAACCACTCGTTACTCCAAAAATACTCCCAATATTCTGTTACTCCTAAAACACTCCCAATACACCGGTACTCCAAAAACACTTGCAGTTAGTCCAAAAACACTCCCAGTTTCTCCAAAAACTCTCAGTACTCAGTTATTCAAACACTCCCAGTACCCATGTTACTCCAAAAACACTACCCCAGTTACTCCAAAAAATACTCCTAGTACTCCGAATTACTCCACACACTCCCCAGAAATCACTACCAGTACTCCAGTTACTGCTAAAACACTCCCAGTTACTCCTAAAACACTTCCAGCTACTCCAGAAAACACTTCCAGTACTCCCAGTTACTCCTAAAACATTCCCAGTACCTCGGTACTCTAAAAACACTCCTGGTGCTCCCAGTCACTCCAGAAACACTTCCAGTACACTGAGTTACTCCCAATGCACCAAAACATTCCCAGTACCCAAGTTACTCCTAAAACACTCCCAGTACCGTTACTCCTGAAACACTTCCATTACACCCAGTTATTTCAAATACACTCCCAGTACCCAAGTTACTCCCGAAACATTCCCAGTACTCCGAGGTACTCCAAAAACACAGTTGCTCCTAAACACTCCCCATTACTCTAAAAACACTCCCAGTACTTTGAGTCACTCAAAAAAAAATCCCATTTACTCCAAAAATGCTCAGAGTACTCAGTTACTCTCTAGCTATTCCAAAAACACTCCCAGTACTCCCATGTTTACTCCCAGTACCCAAGTTACACCTAAAACACTTCCAGTTATTTCAAAAACACTCCAGTTACTCCAAAAACACTCCCAGTAACCTAGATACTCCAAAAACGCTCCCAGTTACTAAAAAAAACAATCCCAGTTGCTGCAAAACACTCCTAGTTACTCCAAAAACAGTCCCAGTTCTCCGATTCACTCCAAAACAATCCTAGGTACTCCACAAACACTCCCAGTACTCCGAGTTACTCCACAAACACTCCCCAGGTAGTCCACAAACACTCCAAGTACCCAAGTTACTTCACAAGCACTCCTGGTTACTCCAAAAACACTCCCAGTACTCTTATTCACTCCAAAAACAATCCCAGTTACTCCAAAAACACACCCACTACACAGAGTTAGTCCAAAAAAACTCCCAGTGATCCCAGTTACTCCAAAAACACCCCTAGTATGCCAAAAACACTCTCATTACCCAAGTTACTTCAAAAATACTCTCTAGTTACTCCTAAATCATTCTCATTACTTCAAAAGCACCCCCAGTAGCCAAGTCACACCTAAAACACTCCCAGTACCTTCTAAAATATTCCCAGTTACTTAAAAACACATAATTACTCCAAAAACACTTCCAGTATCCAAATTACTACAAAACTCTCAGTACTCCAAAAATGCTTTTAGTTTCTCCAAAGCACTCCCAGTTGCTCCAAAACACTCCCAGTACTTGTTTCCAATAACACTCTCAGTACTCAAGTTACTCCTAAATTTCTCAGTTACTCCTGAAATACTCCCAGTACCCAATTACTCATGAAACATTCCCAGTACCCACATTACTCCAAAAACACTCCCAGTACCTTCTGAAATACTCCCACATACTAAAAAAAAAAACCTAGTTACTCTGAGGTACTCCAAAAACGCTCCCAGTTACTCCAAAAACACTCCCAGTACTTGTTTCCAATAACACTCTCAGTACTCAAGTTACTCCTGAAACACTCCCAGTACTCAAATTATTCATGAAACATTCCCAGTACTCTGTTACTTCACGAATACTTCTAGTACTCCCAGTTACTCCTAAAACACTCCCAGTACCCAAGTTACTCCTAAAACACTCCCAGTACCCAAGTTACTCCTAAAACACTCCCAGTACCCAAGTTACTCCAAAAACACTACCAGTACCAAAGTTACTCCTGAAACACTTCCATTACTCCCAGTTACTCCAGAAACACTCCCAGTACGCAAGTTACTCCTGAAACATTCCCAGTACTCCAAGGTACTCCAAAAACATTCCCAGTTGCTCCAAAACAATCCCAGTTACTCCTAAAACACTCCTAGTGCCCAAGTTACGCCTGAAACACTCCCAGTTACTCCAAAAACACTCCCAGTTACTCCAAAAACACTCCCAGTTACTCCAAAAACACTCCCAGTTACTCCAAAAACACTCAGTACCCAAGATACTCCTGAAACACTCAGAGTACGCTGAGGTACTCTAAATATGCTCCCAGGTACTCCTAAACACTCCCAGTTTCCAATTTACTCCTAAAACACTACCAGCTGTCCAAAAACACTCCCAGTACTCTGATTCGCCCCAAATAACACTCCCATTACCCAAGTTTAAAAAAAAAAAAAAAACTGCCAGTACTCAAGTTACTCCTCAAACACTCCCAGTTCTCCCAGTCACTCTAAAAACACTCCCAATACTCCGAATTACTCTGCAAACACTCCCCAGTTACTCCAAAAACACTCCAAGCTTCTCCAAAAACTCCCAGTACCCAGGTTACTCCAAAAACACACCCAGTACACAGAGTTACTCCAAAAACACTCCCAGCACTCCAAGATACTACAAAAACACTTGCAGTATGCCAAAAACACTCAGTACCCAGGTTGCCTCAAAAAAACTCTCCGGTTACTCCTAAATCACTCCCATTACTTCCAGTTACTCCAAAACACTCCAAGTACCCAAGTTACTCCAAAAACACTCCCAGTACCTTCTAAAATACTCCCAGTTACTAAATAAAACTCCTAGTTACTGCAAAAACACTTAGTATCCAAGTTACTCCAAAAACACTTCCAGTATTCTAAGTTCATTAACAAACACCAGTTACTCCAAAAACACTCCCAGTTGCTCCAAAAAGACTCAGTACCCAAGTTACTCCAGTGCTCTCAGTTACTCCAGAAACACTCCCAGTACCTTCTAAAATACTCCCAGTTACTAAATAAAACTCCTAGTTACTGCAAAAACACTTAGTATCCAAGTTACTCCAAAAACACTTCCAGTATTCTAAGTTCATTAACAAACACCAGTTACTCCAAAAACACTCCCAGTTGCTCCAAAAAGACTCAGTACCCAAGTTACTCCAGTGCTCTCAGTTACTCCAGAAACACTCCCAGTACACCAAGTTACTACTAAAACACTCCCAATACTCAGTTACTCCAAAATCATTCCCAGTACTCCGTTACTCCTAAAACACTCCCAGTTACTCCAAGAACACTTCTATTTACGCCGAAAACGTTCCCAGGTACTCCAAAAACGCTCCCAGTGCTTTCAGTTATTCCAGAAAACACCCCCACTACTCAGTTACTCTAAAAACACTCCCATTTCCTAAGGTACTCTTAAAGCACTTCCAGTTACTCCAAAAACACTCCCAGTACACCGTTATTCCAAAAACACTTCGTTACTCCAAAAACACTTCCAGAAGCCAAGTTGCTCCAAAAACACTTCCAATACTCCAAGTTACTCCACAAACACTCCCCAGTTACTCCAAAAACACTCCCACTTGCTTCAAACACACTCCCAGTACTCAGTTACTCTAAAATCACTCCCAGTACCCAAGTTACTCCTAGAACACTACCAGTTACTCCAAGAACACTCCCAGTGCTCTGTTACCCCATAAAGCACTCCCTGTACTCAGTTACTTTAAAAACACTCCCATTTCCCAAGTTACTACTAAAACACTCCCAGTAGCCAAGTTACTGTAAAACCACTCCCAATACTCCGAGTTACTCCACAAACACTCCCAAGTTATTAAACACTCCCAGTTACTTCATAAACACTCCCAGTACCCAAGTTACTCCTAAAACACTCTCAGTACCCAAGTTACTCCTAAAACACTCTCAGTACCCAAGTTACTCCAAAAACACTCCCAGTACTCCGAGACACTCCCAGTACTCCGAGTTACTCCAAAAACACCCCCAGTACTCCAAGTTATTGCAGAATTACTCCCAGCACTCCAACAGTACACACAATACATCACTTTACTAACAGTGCCTCAGTTTTTGCCCTGACTCGGTACCGCTCCCACACATACCATGTGCACACAACTCCACCTGGTAATTTGCTGGCAGCTCCTGTCTGTGTGCTGGCAATACTCCATGTGTCCTTTGCCCCCCATCCATTGCTGGTCACTCTTCTGTCACTGCTTACCGTGTCCTCCTGTGTCTTTGCCTCAGTGTCAGTTCTTGGACCTCCCTCCAATCTCCTCTGCCAGAACACACCATCTGCTGGCCCATTGGAGCCCCTGCTGCTGCATGTTTGGTGGCCATTTATTGCCTTTGTGTACCTTCAGCAGATCGGATCTGGTGTTTCAACCTACTGTGTCATTATCCTTTGGTGGATTGGTGAATTGTGATATGTAGGTGTGCTGCTTTTAATAAAGGTGTTTTATCGCTTGGTATTAACCTCAGCGCCCTGCTTTTTGCTATTTCCTGCTTTATGAGCTGATCCTGCCCAGATCTTACAGGAGCTCCAGAGGTGAACCACGTTTCATTCATCCATAATCCATCCATCCCATCATCCACTCCTCTACCATTCATCTCCTATTACTGTAACTGCTGCTATATGACAGACTCTTAGTGTGTTTATCCATGGACTAAATTGTTACACAGTACAGAGGAGCTCTGGATGTCCTGTGTAATTTTTACATGTTTCTTTTGTTTTTATCTCCTCCTTACTACCTGCTTTAACCCTTTGAACCTCTAATAAGCACCCCAATTCACTTGAATGGTCTTTTTGTGAATGGTCCTGTAATCGTCTGGGACCTGTCACGTGTCCCAGAGGACTACTGGGGTTGAGGGGGGGAGGGCAACTTCTGCTTCCGATCGCTTAGGCCAGGAGTCCTCACACTTTTTAAACAGGGGGCCAGTTCACTGTTCCTCAGACCGTTGGAGGGCTGGACTATAGTTTAAAAAAAAAAAACTGAACAAATGCGGACACAGTACAGGAAATGACCAGAGACTGTATACACAGTACAGGAGATGACCAGAGACTGCAGACATAGTACAGGAAATGACCAGAGACTGTAGACACAGTACAGGAGATGACCAGAGACTGCAGACATAGTACAGGAGATGACCAGAGACTGCGGACATAGTACAGGAGGTGACCAGAGACTGCGGACATAGTACAGGAGGTGACCAGAGACTGCAGACACAGTACAGGAGATGACCAGAGACTGCGGACGTAGTACAGGAGATGACCAGAGACTGCGGACACAGTACAGGGGATGACCAGAGACTGCGGACACAGTACAGGGGATGACCAGAGACTGCGGACACAGTACAGGGGATGACCAGAGACTGCGGACACAGTACAGGGGATGACCAGAGACTGCGGACACAGTACAGGGGATGACCAGAGACTGCGGACATACAACGGCGGCGGGAATACTGGGCCGGCCGCTCCATAAGACGCAGAGACATTTCCCCCCAAGTGTGTCTTATGGAGCGAAATAGTGCCCCATCATTGGTGTTAGTGGGAGAAATAGTGCCCCATTATTGGTGTCGGAAGAATTGTGCCCCATCATTAGTGTCAGCGGGGGGAGGAATAGTGCCCCATCATTGGTGTCAGTAGGAAGAAACGTATATTGATTGCTTTGTGTGAAAGTTATAGCATCTACAAACTGCAATTTACGCCATTTTTCTGCTATACAGCGCTGCGCTAGTTTAACGGACAATTGCACGGTCATGCAATACGGTACATGAATGAAATGTACATCCTTTTTTTCCCACAAATTGAGCTTTCTTTTGGTGGTATTTGATCGCCTGTGCGGTTTTTATTTTTTGCGCTATAAAAAAAAGGCTGACAATTTTGAGGAAAAAAAAACAATATTTTGGACTTTTTGCTGTAAAACGTGCAGGAAAAAAACAATTTAAAAATCAAATTTAGTCATAAATTTCTGCCAAAATGTATTCTGCGACATGTCTTTGCTAAAAAAAAAACCCAATACATGTAAATGAATTGGTTTACGTGAAAGTTGTAGCGTTTACAAATGGCGGGAAAGATACTGGGATTTTTAGGGTTTTTTTATACTAATAATGGCGGTGATCAGCGACTTATGGCGGGACTGCGGCGGACATTCTGACATTGGGGGGTACTAACTTGGGGTCACTGACATCCCCAGTGACACAAATACACTGATCAGTGCAAAAAAAAAACAAAACACTGACACAGTACTAATGGCACTGGGGAGGAAGGGGTTAAGTTTATTTGGCAGGGAAGGGTTATCTGTGTGAGGGGAGTGTTTTACTAGGGGGCGGGGGGTGTACTACAGGGGACATGGCTGATCGGGAGAGTGAAACTCTTCTGTCCTGCTCAGCTTGTCCTCGAGCTGTCAGGGAAGTGACAGTAAGCACAGCTACTGCAGCTGTGCTCCCTGTCACTGATTGCTGCCGATCGCCGGGAGATAGCCGGTAAGGACCGGCTGTGACCCGGCGACTGACACCCGCGGCTGTGATCGGCGGGACAGGTAGGGCGGCGGCGCTCCTCGCGCGCCCCCTACCTGTTTACAAAACACATGTTTTAAAACGTGGTTTTGCCTGCCCGTGCCGCCCTGCCGCCATATTTCTACAGTGGCAGGGCGGCAAGTAGTTAAAGTCCTGGAGTGGCCTAGCCAGTCTCCAGACGTTAAGCCGACTGAAAATCTGAGGAGGGAGCTGAAAGTTCAATTTGCCAAACGTTAGACGCCAAACCTTAATGACTTGGAGAGGATCTGTCAAGAGTAGTGGGACAAAATCCCTCCTGAGATGTGTGCAAACCTGGTGGCCAACTACAGGATTTGCCACAAAGTACTAAGTCATGTTTTGTGAAGGGGATCAAATACGTATTTCCCTCATGAACATGCAATTCAGTGCATAATTTGTTAAACACGCATTTTTTTTTATTTTTTTGTTGCTATTCTGTCTTAATACACCTACCATTCGATTTTTAGACTGATAATTTCTTTGTGAGTGGGCAAACATTCAAAATCAGCAGGGTACCAAATACTTATTTCCTTCAATGTATGCCACAGCTTCAGTGGATATACCAGGATGATCGTCTCAATGGTGTAAGAAACCAGAAGCGACAAGTATTTAGTCATTTCTGGTTTTCCTGTTTGCAAACAAATAACGTATTTTCCGGCGTATAAGACGACTTTTTACCCCTTGAAAATCTTCTCAAAAGTCGGGGGTCGTCTTATACGCCGGTATACGGCATACTGACACTTTTTAGGGGGGTGGCGCGGTGCTGCCGCCGCCCCCCCCTTCCAACGGAAGGGACACTAAGTACAGGGGTGGGCAGGGGCTGCTGTTTCTTACCTGGCTCCGGTCCCACGACGATCCGGTCCAGGAAGCGCGGCTGCTCCTTCAGTTCGGCCACTGGATGTTCGTGCGGCTGCTCGGCTCCGCCTCCTCACCGGTGATTGGCCGCCAGAACTGTAGCTCAGGAAAGGCACACCGATGAGGGGGCGGAGCCGAGCGGCCCCACGAAAATCGAGTGATGGAGCGGCCGGTAAGTGTGCCGTGTAGAGGTGCTGCTGCAACCACATATGCTGGCTGCAGCAGCACCATACTAGAACAGAGGTCAGCAAGTGTAATTGGTGTCAGTGGGAGGAATAGTGCCCCATCATTGGTGTCACTGATACCAATGATGGAGCACTATTCCTCCCACTGACACCAACGATGGGGCACTATTCCTCCCCCCCCACTGACACCAATGATGGGGCACTATTCCTCCCCCCCCCCACTGACACCAATGATGGGGCACTATTCCACCCCCCACTGACACCAATGATGGGGCACTATTCCACCCCCCACTGACACCAATGATGGGGCACTATTCCTCCCACTGACACCAATGATGGGACACTATTCCTCCCACTGACACCAATGTTGGGACACTATTCCACTGACACCAATGTTGGGGCACTATTCCTCCCACTGACACCAATGATAGGGCACTATTCCTCCCACTGACACCAATGATGGGGCACTATTCCTCCCACTGACACCAATGATGGGGCACTATTCCTCCCACTGACACCAATGTTGGGACACTATTCCTCCCACTGAAACCAATGTTGGGACACTATTCATCCCACTGACACCAATGATGGGGCACTATTCCCCCCACTGATACTAATGATGGGGCACTATTCCTGCCACTGATACCAATGATGGGGCACGATTCCTCTCACTGACACCAATGATGGGGTGCTATTCTTCCCACTGACACCAATGATAGGGTGCTATTCCTTCCACTGATACCAATGATGGGGTGCTATTCCTCCCACTGATACCAATGATGGGGCACGATTCGTCGCTCTGACACCAATGATGGGGCACTATTCCTCCCACTAATACCAATGATGGGGCACTATTCCTCCCACTAATACCAATGATGGGGCACTATTCCTCCCACTGATACCAATGATGGGGCACTATTCCTCCCACTGACACCAATAAAGGAACACTATTCCTCCCACTGATACCAATGATGGGACACTATTCCTCCCACTGATACCAATGATGGGACACTATTCCACTGATACCAATGATGGGGCACTATTCCTCCCACTGACACCAATGATGGGGCACTATTCCTCCCACTGACACCAATGATGGGGCACTATTCCTCCCACTGACACCAATGATGGGGCACTATTCCTCCCACTGACACCAATGATGGGGCACTATTCCTCCCACTGACACCAATGATGGGGCACTATTCCTCCCACTGACACCAATGTTGGGACACTATTCCTCCCACTGAAACCAATGTTGGGACACTATTCATCCCACTGACACCAATGATGGGGCACTATTCCCCCCACTGATACTAATGATGGGGCACTATTCCTGCCACTGATACCAATGATGGGGCACGATTCCTCTCACTGACACCAATGATGGGGTGCTATTCTTCCCACTGACACCAATGATAGGGTGCTATTCCTTCCACTGATACCAATGATGGGGTGCTATTCCTCCCACTGATACCAATGATGGGGCACGATTCGTCGCTCTGACACCAATGATGGGGCACTATTCCTCCCACTAATACCAATGATGGGGCACTATTCCTCCCACTAATACCAATGATGGGGCACTATTCCTCCCACTGATACCAATGATGGGGCACTATTCCTCCCACTGACACCAATAAAGGAACACTATTCCTCCCACTGATACCAATGATGGGACACTATTCCTCCCACTGATACCAATGATGGGACACTATTCCACTGATACCAATGATGGGGCACTATTCCTCCCACTGACACCAATGATGGGACACTATTCCTCCCACTGACACCAATGATGGGGCACTATTCCTCCCACTGACACCAATGATGGGGCACTATTCCTCCCACTGGTGTGCATTGCTAGAGGGGTAGTCTTATACGGCGAGTATAGCCCAAGCGCTACATTTTAGCAGGAAAAGTAGGGGGTTGTCTTATACGCCCAGCCGTCTTATACGCCGGAAAATACGGTAGTTACTGGTTTGAGAAAAGCATTGGATCAAACCAATATCAGTTTGGTCCAATGCTTTGATCACTTTTAATGCTATCACAGGAAATGCAAATATCCCCCATAACTTCAATGGGCATTGTCATTGATTTTGAGAAGTCTGGGGTCTATCAGACTTTAGATATCTCCTCTGCCCTAACATTATCTAATCTCACCAAGATCGTGTGATCAGATGCTTTTATGATTTACAAATGGTGCTGTTTTTATCCTGCGAAACTGAAGTGATGAAATGCTTGTAGTTTCCGATTTCTTAGACTATAGAGATGTTTGGCACCATTCCGGTCTCCAATCGGCTCTGTTGTCAGCTGGCAGAAACACCAGCTGCTTTTTCAGGTTCCCCCAATGGCACGGGACTGCCCAAGAAGGCCATGGAAGGCAGCGGGGGAGGGGGAGCATTTCCTGCTGCTTGTAAAAGCAATCCTGCAGCTAATTAGCCACTAGAATTGCTTTTACATGAAAGCCTAGTGCCAGCTGAAAAAAACAATGCAAGGATGATTCCTGCAGCTGTAGGCATCATCCTGGTATAACTATTCAAAGTCCAGTGATGTACCAGTACGTCACTGGTCCTTGTTGGGTATATATGCTATGTTCTCTTTTTTTCATCCAGCCCACAGGCTGCATCCAAAAAAAAAAAAAGAATACATCTCTGCCAGAAAAAGTGTGTGGTATGCCCACCATTAGAATATACCGCCCTGCATCCACCCACTTCTAATGGTGGGCACAAATTAGGTCACACGGTGCCATATGCGCCAATTCCAAGATTGTACAAATGTCTAAATAACGCTTGAATAAAAATTGTCCACGTATAACTGTACCCCATATGGAAAAAGTAACCAAGTCCCAAACTATCTTGCCACTACTCCCCATGTAGTCTGCACATAACTATTTTTTCCCTTCTAAATCCAAAACTTATATGTATAGCCTGTTGCCCTCTCACAGATCTTCTACATCTTGACCCCATATCTGTCACGCTTGCTGGGGAGAAATTGTTTGAATGCAAGGCGGCCAGAAAAATTAATGAGGGACTCATCCACGCAGATGTTTTGCTGGGGAATATAGACATCTGCAAATTTTTAGTTAAGGTGATTTACAAAGGGTCAAATTTTGTGGAGCCGGTCAAATTCAAGGTCACCTTGAGGACGACAGAGTGTATTGTCGTTGAAATGCATAAAACACATTATACTCTCATATCTCTGCCTGGCCATGGCAGCAGAGAACACGGCATATTATGAATGGGTCTGTGGACCAATACAACCGCAATTCATTTTATTTAGTAATGCCCATGTTGAGGGTTAGGCCCAAAAAAAATTTAAATTCGGAAATTGTAATGGGTTTCCATGCGAATGGTCTGGCAAGGTTTGAATTTCGGTTGGCGGCGATTAATTGTGCATATAAATTGCTATGACCCACAATCAATGCATTCAGATCTTCTGTGAAAAACAGCTCAAAAAAATCAACGCCATGTCACCAAGTGATACTGCAGTGCTGGTATGTGAAAGACCAGAATGTACTAGTCCGATGGTGCTCACCAGTTCAAAAAAAGGTAGAGCGGCACTAGTACTGGCACTCTTCTGCATATTAGAGTCATCAAAATTTACAGACAAGTGCTAACAGATCAGGCCTGATTCTGCGAACATTGCGGTTTTGTGTGCAATGTATCAAGTGACAGTGACCTGCTGACACTACACTTGCGGGGGGAGAAGGGGGGGGGAGGTAAGCGAGGGGCTAAACGCAGGTGCCAGGGCTGATCCCGCTAACACTGCATTTTTGGGGACAATTTACTAATGTGAATGGTGGTATAGTGCTGATCTGATCAAAGATATTGATCCATTCAGACACTATACTAGCAATGGAGGTTTATTGTGTATGAGCGTGTTCCTGGCAATCAAGGGTTTAAATGTGATTACTGGTGTACTGATGGGTAATCTGACGCTATCTGGGAGGGGCGTGAAAACCACGGGAGCATGAATCACGTAAATATACCTGATTTTGCACACCCGTGCCGCCCTGTAGCAGTATTTCTGCTATAGTGTGGTCAGGAAGCATTTACAGAAGCTGCTTGCATTATGGCACTGCATTACTTTAACTGACAATTGCGCGGTCATGCAACGCTGCACCCAAATTAAATTTATGTCCTTTTTTCCCCACCAATTAAGCTTTCTTTTGGTGGTATTTGATCGCCTGTGCGTTTTTTATTTTTTGCGCTATAAAAAGAAAAGTCCGACAATTTTGAGAAAAAAAAACTATATTTTGGACTTTTTGCTATAAAACATGTCCAGTAAAAAAATTTAAACAAATTTCGTGATAAATTTCAGCCAAAATGTATTCTGCTACGTCTTTGCTAAAAAAAATCCCAATACGTGTAAATTAATTAGTTTACATGAAAGTTATAGTGTTTGCAAATGGTGGTATAGATACTTGATTTTTTTTTTTTAATACTAATAATAGCGGTGATCAGCGACTTGAGGCAGCAATCAGCGACTTATTGCGGGACTGCAGCAGACATTCTGACACTGGGGGGAACTGACTTAGGGTCACTGACCTCCTCAGTGACACCAATACGGTGATCAGTGCAAAAAAAAAGCACTGGGGAGGAATGGCTTAACAATGAGAGGCAATCAAAGGGTTAACTGTGTGATGGGAGTGTTTTACTAGGGGGCATGGTGGGGGTGTGCTTCACTGTAAGCACACTGATCAGGATGGCTGAGCTCAGTGTTTGCCAGTAATCACCGGCTGGGACCCGGTGATTGACTCCCTGGGCCGCAATCGGCAGCACGGGTAGGGCGGTCACGTGCCCCCTACCCGGAAGTGCAGGATCATGTTTATATACGTGATCCTGCGCACAGGGGCTTCCTTGACGCAGTATATGTACTGTGGGTGGTCCCCTACTGGTTAAAAAAAATATATTTTTTATTTACCCATGTAAGATGTATTATCTGGGATAATCCCCAGTAGTTATTGCAGTTAGAATATATATAGTTATGTTTGATAGTCTGGAAGATAACACAGTAAATAGTAAAATGCACAATAAATGGTGAGAAAACTGCAACAAAATAATGTGCTCAAAGCCCACCAAAGTCTGTGACATAACCAGTGCTCTGGGTACAAAAACCACAATAAGCTGAACACAGGATGGGTGACACCAATCCTCCAAAGGTGTACTCTGACCTTGTAGTTTGATCTTCAATACAAAGATCAGACCCGCATGAAGGACACAGAATCTCCAATTCTGCCAGATGGATTCAATTAGCACACAGCACAGCAGTCAGGAGTTCTCTTCATGATCACTGGTTCACATAGGCTCTTAACCTCAAGCTCAACAAAAGAGAAGAACCTCCATAGTGCTCACTGATTATTTTTCTTTATTAAAGGAGAAGTAGGTCCAAAACTCTTTTGGCTATACTTCTTTTGTGGGTCACAGGAGGGCACTTAGTTCTGCACTATTTTGACCCATATTCAGCTGATTGTGGGCTAAAGTTCATTATTGGCTGATGTCACTCAGCCAGTCCAGACTCTGGAGGGATCCCAAGGACTGACAACTGGCTCTACCTCTCAGTACACGGGCTGAGAGCCTGAGCTAGTTGTTCTCGCCCCCTGTTGACAGTTACCAGCTCTCTGCTTACTGAAGACTGAGAACTGAGCGATCAACAGTCTTTGATCATCCAGTTCTTGGTCTCAGAGATGGCTGGGGAAGATGTAGTATCCCACTGATGGTGCATTCACCTAGGTGAGCATGCTTAAATGTTTGTTTGTGTGAGTGTGTTTGTTGTTTTTTTTTTTATTTTTTCAAATTCCACACTTCTCTTTTAACCTCAAGCTCGGAAGAAAAACCTCCATAGTGCTCACTGATTATTTTCTTTTATTAATAAATAAAAATATTGCATTCACATTGTAAATTGAAAAAGAGATGTGCCTGCAGTAAACAAAGAACCAATGCCACAATTATGTAAGAATCACCCCTCGGGGATGGCTGACTTAGGCAGCACTCATTGTCTCCAGCTCGCTTTCCCAGACCACTAAGCTCCACGAAAACCTTTGCAATGTCATACACCTAATGTGGGGCTCGAACCCACGACCCTGAGATTGAGTCTCATGCTCTACTGACTGAGCTAGTTAGGTCACAGGGGGGAGCTTGTTGGTCCAGTAGAGAAAGCTGGATACAGTGTTGTCTGCTATGCAGCACAGTGATAATGTCACCTGTAATTTTACAAGGTAATATCTGGATTTGTACTTGGATTTGGAGCAGACAAAGCAGATTTATACCTTTAATACAGTATACCTAAAGTGTTTGTTCCTGGAGTTCAGCTTTAACATAACACTGTTACCATCTGAGTATATGTAAACTTTAATAGATGGTGTGAATTCTTTTATGAATGGTCCTTTTAAAGACCAAGCCTAATGAATTAAAGGATAAGTTCTTCTTCCAGGACATGTTACATGTTCCACTTGTTTTTAAGGTGGAACATGTAACATGTGCCTACTCCTGCAGCTCTCCCCCCGATCCCTCTCTCCCTGTGACAGCGATCCGGGGATCTTCTCCCCGTACCTACTGTGACCAAAAAGAGCATGGCCCTGCGGGGCTCCGCCCATACGGTCAAGTCATCCATCTACACATCAGTGTCCATCCTCAAAGAGCTTGCAATCTAATGTCCGTAACTCACATAGATACAAATACTAGGGCCAATTAACCTACCGGCATGTATTTGGAGTGTGGGAGGAAACCGGAGTACCCGGAGGAAACCCACGCAGGCACAGGGAGAACATGCAAACTCCAGGCAGCTAGTGCCGTGGTTGGGTTTCAAACCGACGACCCTAGTGCTAGGCGGAAGTGCTAACCACGTAGCCACTGTGCTGCCCAATCTCTATCATTAATTCTATCTAACAGATTGTAGAACTCCGGGAAGTCAGCTGTGGCTGTAGTTCCGGGAGCCTGATGCTGGACCTTCTAACTACAAAGTGGATGAATTCCTGGAATTCAGCTTTAATGTTGAAGAAAAGCCTAACTCTAACTTTTCACACAAATATCCCCTCCCCCCTCCTCCTACCTATCCTGCCTAACACGTATATAAAAGAAAAAAAAGATCTGTGTACTTATCTATTTTCAATCTGGCCATGTGATCCCACAACATTGACTCCCCTGTGTAATGGCTGATCCCTCAGTAATGGATGTGAATTCCAGGAGGCATGGCCCAGCCATTTTCGGTCCTGCCTTCTCTCCTGCAGCAGGCAGTTACTGAGACAGGGGAGCTGGAGCTGCAGGACCACGTGACTGGAGTGGATTTAAAATAGGTAAGTACACACATCTTTGTTATACAGGATAGGTGGGAGAAGGGGGGAGAGTCAGTGTGGGATGTCAGTGGTTGAGGGTAGGTGAGTGTCAGTTTGGAGTGTCAGTGCTGGGGGTACGCAGGTGTCAGTTTGGGATGTCACTGCTTAAGGATAGGTGGGTGTCAGTGGTTGGGGTAGGTGGGAGTCAGATGTTGGGGTAGGTGTTGGTGGTTGGGGGTAGATGGGTGTCAGTCTGGGGTGTCAGTTGTTGGGGGTAGGTGGGTGTCTTGCTGTGGTGTCAGTGGGTGGGGGTAGATGGGTGTCAGTCTGGGGTGTCAATTGTTGGGGGTAGGTGAGTGTCTTGCTGTGGTGTCAGTGGGTGGGGGTAGGTGGGTGTCAAACAGGGGTGTACATGGTTGGGGGTAGATGTGTGTCAGTCTTGGGTCTCAGTAGTTTGGGGTGTCAGTCTGGGGTGTCAGTGGTTGGGGTGTAGGTGGGTGTCAGTCTGGGGTGTCAGTGGTTGGGGGTGGGTGGGTTTCAGTTTGGATGTCAGTGGTTGGGGGTAGGTGGGTTTCAATTTGAGCTGTCAGTGGTTGGGGGAGGGGGGTAGGTGGGTATCAGTGGTTTGGGGTGATGGGTGTCAGTGATTGGGAGTAGGTGGGTGTCAATCTGGGGTGTCAGTGGTTGGGGGTAGGTGGGTGTCAGTCTGGGATGTAAGTTGTGGGTAGGTGGATGTCTTTCTGTGGTGTCAGTGGGTGGGGGTAGATGGGTGTTAGTCTGGGGTGTGAGTGGTTGGGGGATAGGTGGGTGTCAGTTTGGAGTGTCAGTGGTTGTGGGTAGGTGGGTTTCAATTTGATATGTCAGGTAGATGGGTTGGGGGTGATGGGTGTGAGTCTGGGGTATCAGTGGTTGGGGGTAGGTAGGTGTCAGTCTGGGGTGTCAGTGGTTGGGGGTGATGGGTGTAAGTCTGGGGTATCAGTGGTTGGGGGTAGGTAGGTTTCAGTCTGGGGTGTCAGTGGTTGGGGGTGTCAGTCTGGGGTATCAGTGGTTGTGGGTAGGTAGGTGTCAGTGGTCAGGCATAGGTGAGAGGCGATGGCTGGAGGCAACACACAATTCTGCCTCTTTTCTGACACATTGACACAGATTATGTCACGTGAGAGAAAAAAAAACAGCCCTCTCTGACCCTGGTTGCCCCAACTATCTGTCCTTCGTAACAGAGGGGTCTTATCTTCCTCCCCTTCATCACAGTTGTGACTGCGCACACAGACCAGATAGCAGGGTGGGCTTTACACTAGAATATTAATAATAAAAATCATCGTCATCATCACCTGCGTTTATATGCAATCAGAGGCGCCCTCCCATCGCACATAGAGGCATTGTGAAGAGTGGAAATCCCAGGCAGGAGGAGGAGAGCGCAAGCGACACCAGTTACTTAGTGAACGCTCCTTTGTATAGTGTTTATTGCTCTTTGTCCTGGGGTGGTAGGTTGGTGTCAGTGGTTGGGGGTGATGGGTGTCATTCTTGGGTATCAGTGGTTTGGGGTAGGTAGGTGTCAGTCTCGGGTGTCAGTGGTTGGGGGTGATGGGTGTCAGCCTTGGATATCAGTGGTGTGGGGTAGGTAGGTATCAATCTGGGGTGTCAGTGGTTGGGGGTGATGGGTGTCAGTCTTGGGTATCAGTGGTTGGGGGTGATGGGTGTCAGTCTGGGGTATCAGTGGTGGGGGGTAGGTGGGAGTCAGACATTGGGGGTAGGTGTCAGTGATTATGAATATTTGGGTGTCAGTATTGGGTATTAGTGGTTGGGGGTAGGTAGGTATCAGTCTGGGGTGTCAGTGGTTGGGGATGATGGGTGTCAGTCTGGGGTGTCAGTGGTTGGGGGTAGGTAGGTATCAGTCTGGGGTGTCAGTGGTTGGGGGTGATGGGTGTCAGTATGGGGTATCAGTGGTTGGGGGTAGGTAGGTGTCAGTCTGGGGTGTCAGTGGTTGGGGGTGATGGGTGTCAGTATGGGGTATCAGTGATTGGGGGTAGGTAGGTGTTAGTCTGGGGTGTCAGTGATTGGGGATGATGGGTGTCAGTCTGGGGTATCAGTGGTGGGGGGTAGGTGGGAGTCAGATGTTGGGGGTCGGTGTCAGTGGTTGGGAGTATTTGGGTGTCAGTCTGGGGTGTCAGTGGTTGGGGGTGATGGGTTTCAGTCTGGGGTATCAGTGGTTGGGGGTGATGGTTGTCAGTCTGGGGTATCAGTGGTTGGGGGTGATGGGTGTCAGTCTGGGGTATCAGTGGTTGGGGGTAGGTAGGTGTCAGTGGTCGGGTATAGGTGAGAGGCGGTGGCTGGAAACCACACACAATACTGTCTCTTTTCTGACACATTGACACAGATTATGTCACGTGAGAGAAGAGAAACCAGCCCCCCTGCCCCTGGTTGCCCCAACTATCTGTCCTTCGTATCAGAGGGGACTTATCTTCGTCCCGTTCATCACGGTTGTGACTGCGCACACAGACCAGATAGCAGGGTGAGATTTACACTACAATATTAATAATAAAAATCATCGTCATCATCACCTGCGTTTATATGCAATCAGAGGCGCCCTCCCATCGCACATAGAGGCATTGTGAAGAGTGGAAATCCCAGGCAGGAGGAGGAGAGCGCAAGCGACACCAGTTACTTAGTGAACGCTGCTTTGCATTGTGTGCCTTTGCTCCAGGTCCTGCCTTCTTTTTATAGACCTGTGTGGGGGTCCTTCCACTTGTTTACTTCCAGACTTCCAGGCGTCCAGGGCACTGCCTGCTGGGATTCTTCTTTTAGGTGTCCATGGCACTGCCTGCATAACCATGACAACCCCTTTTTTGGCTGCCCAGTGAAAGAGGACCAACATCAGTGAGGAAACTGGGTGGGGGGGACTCAGGTGAGAAGAATCTCCTTCGCGCAACCAGAACCAGCAAACACCTGGCAGGGGAGTTAGAGGGGGAGGGGCGATAGAGCTATCAAGTGTATCTGAAACCAAAACCTTTGTGTTTCTCTAGGTAGTCCTCCTGTCAGCTTCCTGTTGCTGTATATTGTGACCCTTCAGGGATATATTTACTGACAGGTCCACTTTCTATCCTCTAAACCCTCTTCAGTCCAGTCCTGTCATTGTCACGGCTTTATCTGAACACACGGCCAGTATGAGCGGCTGACATCTGTCTTGTGATTGGTTGATTGTTTTGTTTCATAATAAAAGGTTAGACATTGTCATATGACGGAGTAGAGCCTCATTTTTCCGTCCCACAAATATTCCTAGAAAAGGTCCATTGTATAATGCAGGGCTCTCCGATCCTTATCCCTTACACAAAGGGCCAGCTTTATGTCCTTCTGACTTTAGGGGTTCAAGAGGTGATCAGTGGGAGGAAACAATGCCCCATCCTTGGTGGCTGTGGGAGGAATATAGGGCCGGATAAAGCCAAGTACAGGGCAGCATCTGGCCCCAGGGCCAGAGTTTGGAGACCACTCTTCTAAACAAATGGAAGTGAGGGGGAAAAGCACGAGCACATTTTCCTGTTTGATTCCATATGATTTATGAAATTGTATTTATTGATCATTTTTCATATTGAGCTGTCCTATTTTTGGCTAGAAGGATATGGAATCATTTGATGGTAAAGGAGAGCTGCTCTGTTTTTTTCTCATTTTAAGTGCTGAACCAATTCAATAGCGTGCAATTTTACCCCTTCCTGCTCAGGCCATTTTTCAGGTTTCAGCGCTCTCACACTTTGAATGACAATTGCGCAGTCATACAACATTGTACCCAAACTAAAATGTTATCATTTTCTTCACACAACTAGAGCTTTCTTTTGGTGGTATTTAATCACCGCCGGGGGTTTTTATTTTTTGCTATATTAACAAAAAAAAAGACCGAAAAATTTGAAAAAAAACCATGTTTTTCTTTGTTTCTGTTATAAAAGTTTGCAAATAAATAATTTTTCTTCATAAATTCAAGCCAAGATGTATTCTACTACATGTCTTTGGTGAAAATAACCCAAATTAGGATGTATTTTTTAGTTTGTAGGAAAGGGGGGAAAATGTCAGTGCGTCTTATGGAGCGAATATGGAGCGGCCGGTCCGGTATTTCCACCGCGGCCGTGTCAGAATACCGGGCCGGCCGCTCAGCTCTACAGCGGGACCTTATAGAGATGACTGCTGACCTTTGGGGAGGGAGGGGGAGCGGGTACCTGAATTTGACAGGTACCCACTTCCGCGGAGTTGTTCTTTCATCTTACCCGTTCCTCTATCCAGCGGCGCGGTCTTCCCGGCTTCTGTAGTGTGGGCATGACAGCCGGGTGGCAAGTGCGCATGCGCAAGAAGCGGTGCTTTTTGTGAATGGTAAGGCGGCACCTGGGACACATGACAGATCCCAGAAGCCGCCGGACCAATCACAAAGCGCAAGTGCTTCTCGCTCATGCGCACTGGGCACCCGGCTGTCATGCCGATCACCATTACAGAAGCCGGGAAGACAGCGCGCGGCTGGATAGAGGAACAGGTAAGATGAAAGAACAACTACGCGGAAGTGGGAGCGGGTACCTGTCAAATTCAGGTACCCGCTCCCCCCCCTCCCCAAAGGTCAGCAGTCATCCCCTGTACTATCCACAGTCTCTGGTCATCCCTGTGCTGTCCGCAGTCTCTGGTCATCCCTGTGCTGTCCGCAGTCTCTGGTCATCCCTGTGCTGTCCGCAGTCTCTGGTCATCCCTGTGCTGTCCGCAGTCTCTGGTCATCCCTGTGCTGTCCGCAGTCTCTGGTCATCCCTGTGCTGTCCGCAGTCTCTGGTCATCCCTGTGCTGTCCGCAGTCTCTGGTCATCCCTGTGCTGTCCGCAGTCTCTGGTCATCCCTGTGCTGTCCGCAGTCTCTGGTCATCCCTGTGCTGTCCGCAGTCTCTGGTCATCCCTGTGCTGTCCGCAGTCTCTGGTCATCCCTGTGCTGTCCGCAGTCTCTGGTCATCCCTGTGCTGTCCGCAGTCTCTGGTCATCTCCTGTACTGTGTCCGCAGTCTCTGGTCATCTCCTGTACTGTGTCCGCAGTCTCTGGTCATCCCTGTACTGTGTCCGCAGTCTCTGGTCATCCCTGTACTGTGTCCGCAGTCTCTGGTCATCCCTGTACTGTGTCCGCAGTCTCTGGTCATCTCCCGTACTGTGTCCGCAGTCTCTGGTCATCTCCCGTACTGTGTCCGCAGTCTCTGGTCATCTCCCGTACTGTGTCCGCAGTCTCTGGTCATCTCCCGTACTGTCCGCAGTCTCTGGTCATCTCCCGTACTGTGTCCGCAGTCTCTGGTCATCTCCTGTACTATGTCCGCAGTCTCTGGTCATCTCCTGTACTGTGTCCGCAGTCTCTGGTCATCCCTGTACTATGTCCGCAGTCTCTGGTCATCTCCTGTACTATGTCCGCAGTCTCTGGTCATCTCCTGTACTATGTCTGCAGTCCATTAGTTCAGAATTTTTTTTTTCCTGTTTTCTGCCTCTAAAACCTAGGTGCGTCTTATGGTCAGGTGCGTCTTATGGAGCGAAAAATACAGTAGTTCACAAATTATGGGATAGATCTGAATATTGATCAGTCCTGAAGTACTGACGACCAATCTAATTTCTTGAGGTCCAAGAATGTCAGAACAGTACAGATATCCCCCAAATGACCCCTTTTTGCAAAGTAGACAGTCCGACGTACTTCATAAGAGGCATGGCGAGTTTTTTGAAGGTGTATTTTTTTTGTCATAATTTTTCGGAAAATGAAAAAATTAAAAATATTATTTTCACTATTTTTTTTTACATACTGTCACCAGTGCAGTACAGCGTCCTCATATAACTGGCATGGCGGTGATCAGGGACACTGACTGGTGACAGTATGAAAAAAAAAATTTTTTTTTATTTTTGTATTATTTTTAATTTTTAAAAATTTTGGCCGGTGACAGATCGCGCCGCTGTGCAGCTCTGAAAATGCGAAAACTACACATGTGCGGGAGGATGCCATATGGCGTCCACCCGGAAATTTACAGCCTTTTCCCGGCCGCCAAACGGCTATTGGCCGGGAGGCTATTGGTTAAAGCACTATGGGGTTTATTTTGTTTGTTTTTTTTACTAAAGTAACCCCTGTCAGCACTGAAAAATACTGATCTTCGTGTGTGTAAATGTTAATATTATTAACCGCTTCCCGACCGCCGTATGGCAGAAATATACTGCTACAGGATGGCACGGATGCGCAAAATCAAGTATATATACATGATTTTGCATTCCCGGGTAGGGGTGCACCCTTCGCACGTCGCCATTTGCGGCCATGGCTGGCAATCACCAGGTCCCGCTGATTACCGAGGATCTCCGACAGGGAGAACTGTTTTGTTTACCAACAGTTCTCCACCCTGTCAGCTCTGGCACACTGCTTTGGATGGCTTACAGTGCCATTAGTACAGTGTCAGTGCTTTTTTGTTTTTTTTTTTAGCCCTGATCACTGTATTGGTTTCACTGCGGATGTCAGTGACACCAAGAAAGTTCCCCCCAGTGTCAGAATGTCTGCCACAGTCCCGCTATAAGTCGCTGATCGCTGCCATTACTAGTAAAAATAAAAAAATCCCAGTGTACATACTGCCATTTGTAAACGCTATAACTTTCACGTAAACCAATTAATTTACACGTATTGGGATTTTTTTTAGCAAAGACTTGTAACAGAATACATTTAGACAAAATTTGACTTTTTACATTTTTTTATTGGACATGTTGAACAGCAAAAAGTCATAAATATAGTTTTTTTCTCAAAATTGTTGGTCTTTTTTTTTATAGCACAAAAATACGCACAGGCAATCAAATAACACCGAAAGAAAACTCAATTTGTGGAAAAAAGGATGTAAATTTCATTTGGGTGCAGCGTCGCATGACTGCGCAATTGTCAGTTAAAGTAACGCAGCGCCGTATTGCAATAAATGGCCTGGTCAGGAAGGGGGGGAAATCCTCTGGAAGTGGTTAATCTTTCTAGGGAGTATATTTATCACCTTAAAAGGCCAGCAAAGCTAGATTAAATTTATAAAAGGATTTTCGCTTTGTTTTTATGTTTTTTTTTAAAGCGTTGGTATATTGTCATTGCTGCTTTCTGAACATTTCCATTCATGCACTTAAATGCTTTTGATTGCGTTGGCATGTGTTATAATGTAGTAAGACAATGAAGGAAAAATGAGAGAATCATGAAAATTACAGACCTTATAGAATATGGCATTGTGGATAGACATGAGCAAAACAAAAAAAAATTTGTTTCGTTTCGATTCAAAATCGAACACATTTTTATGTAGTTGGATTCGGTAAATTTGTTTTCGAGATTTGTTTTGGTAATTCGTATTTGAATTCAATTCGAAAACATTTCGGTCAGATTCGAAAAGTCGTTCACATTCAAAATTGGTTCAACCGAATTTGAAATGGATTCAACAAACTTCAAAAGTCATTCGAAATCAAACATTTCAACCAATTTCGAAAAAAATTTGACCGAATTTAAGTTAAGCTGGCCCACACACGTGTAGCTTCTTATCCGAAAATATTAGTTTCAAGAATATTCATCTGATTTTCCAACCGCTAGTGGGGTCAAATCAATGTTTGTTTGTGACAGCAGTGTCGGAAAAATTCGAAGGGGCAGGAAGGAAAACTTTTTTTTTCTCGATCAAAAGAATTTTCGGCCAGTGTATGTGGTTCTCTTTCAGAAATTACATTTATTTTAAAATTGAATGTTAAAAGCAAAAGACAATTTTCAAATGACATTCGTCCATTCATCGAATGTGCAAAGGATTTTCGTAGGACTTTTCTTACGAATATTCTTGGCCGAAAAGCTACACGTGTATGGCCAGCAGAAAAGAAGTTGATGGGACATTAGTAGTACCGAGTTTTTTGTGCACTGGTAAATTTTAGCGTGGTTTTGTGGTGCACTGTGACAGATCTTCTTGGGCACTGTTGGAGATGTTTTTTGTGCAGGGGTACACTGTGACAAATGTTGATGGGGTGCTGGTACAGTGACAGTTTTTTGATTTTCTACACCATTCTAATCTTTTCTATTCTATTCTTTGATTTTCTGTTGTCTTATAAAATATTGATTCTATTCCTTTCTATTCTATTAAGTTATATTCTGTTGCATTCCATTTTATTAGTTTTTCTTTTCCTCTATTCTTTACTACTCTACTATTTTCTATTCTATGTTATTCCTTTCCTTTTCTAGAAGCTACTTCGTTGTATTCTTGTTTTCAAATTGGAGTTTAAAGCGGAGTTCCAGTGAATATAAAAAAAATAAATAAACAAAAGGCAGCAGCTACAAAAACTGACACTTACCTGTCCCTCGATCCCACGGTGTCCTCCCCGCAAGCCGTTTCACCGGCCGCCCTGTGTTCCCAGTGTCGGCATCTTCAGTGTGGGCACCCGGCTATCACAGCTTGCTGCTTCACAGCTGGGTGCTCACTGCTCTTTGTGAATGGTCCCGTAGTCTTCTGGGACCTGTCACGTGTCCCAGAGAACTACTGGGATTTAGGGGGGGAGGACAGCTTCCGCTTCGGTAATCGCAGCGGAAGTGGGAACGGGTACCTGTCAATTTCAGGTACCCGCTCCCCGAAGGTGCCAATCCTTAACAGGGAGCGGGGGACCAGTCCTTAAGCGAAACTTGTTTTCGAATCGAATTTCGTTTCGTTGATTCAGATGCGTTTAAACTTGTTTTTTTGGTCATTCGGAATTCTGATACATCTGAATAACAAAAAAAAATTTGAAATTCGATTCAGAATGAAACAAACACACATGACTAATTGTGGATTATCTAAAAAAAATCCAATGCTATTCTCAGTGCATAAATCATGCAAATATTCTTCGACATTCTGCTCCACAAATGATAGAAAAGTTAGGAATAATGCCCTATCGTTGGGGTCAGTGGGAGGGATAGTGCTCCGTTGTTGCTGTCAGTGGGAGGAATTACGCCACAGCTTCAGTGGATGATCATCTCTATGGTGTAAGAAAGCAGAAGCTACAAGTATTTAGTAATTTCCGGCTTTCCCATTTGCAAACAAATAGTTACTGGTTTGGGAAAAGCATCGGACCAAACCGATCTTGGTTTGGTCCAAAGCTTTTAAGGGCAGAGGAGAGATTTGGAGTCTAGCAGACCCCAGATCTCTCAATAAAGAGTATCTGTCACTGCCTATGCTATCACAAGTGATGTTGTTCATCTCTTGTGAGAAAAGAAAAGAAAGCGCTACTACCCACCCAATGCTCATCCCAGGAACTGGGCAGGTGCGTGATCCACAGTTGCGTATCTGTTCCAGAATTAAATGACATTGATCTGCACTACTGCCATTGCTCTAAAATCTTCGTTTTATTAAATCGACCACAGTAAAAACATCACAGGTACAAAGGTGTAGGCGTTTCGGCTTAACAGGCCTTAGTCAGAACCCATCTCTTGTGATAGCATGTTTAGTAATTATTTACTCCGTGTAACATCTTTTATATTTTACCAGTTAGGTATTGTATTTTTATGCATTAAAATTTACTGAAGTGTAAGTTTTTTACCCAAAAAAAGAAAAACTGCCCAAACACCCACAGTTTTCATTTCTAAGGCTTCCACTTTAAAAAAAATATATATATAATGCTTCCTAGCAAAAAATCTATATTTTTTTTACATGTGAACAAAAATATTCAGAAAAGACTTGCTCTTCAAGTGGTTCATCTAGCTGCAGAAAGGACATTTCTAATGAGGGGCCTTAGAGTAAGGGAGAAGTTGTTTCTGCCTGTTCTGAGGATTGCCATTTCATGATTGGCTTTTGTAATACACCCTGTACCTTCAGCAAAAAGCCCAAATCCCATGTTCCAATAACTGCTTACAGGCAGGCATGATCATAACATATGTAGTAAAGAACCCATATGGCCACCTCCCCTCCAACGTAAGTTATTGCCAGGCATGGAAAATGTAATTATTGTATTGTATTGATGGTTATATACCATCTAAGATGTGATGAGAGAAAATGCCTGCACCTTGTATATTTCCTAAGTGAATATTAAATTACAAACCCCTTAGCAGCTACCAAAAAGGTATACCCCAATACAACAACTCAAATGTAAATAGATAAAATGCAAATTAAAAAAATATATATTTTATTGACCCATGTAAGATGTATTATCTGGGATAATCCCCAGTAGTTATTGCATTTAGAATATATATAGTGTGACAGTATGAACGGCAAAGTGATGGATGGACGATATGTGTCACCTCGCATGAGGTCATACTGTGAGGTGTAAGGTGGAGTCCACTCCGGGTTTTCGGGGCCACAATGGCAGAGGTGGTTCCGGACCAGAGTTTGTGCTCCACTGATGACCACCAACAGGTGGTATAAAGGAGGCAGGGCTGGAGCAAGGAGTTGCTCGTGGCCTGGGAATCAGAGAGGTATTCAGAGAGAGCTGTGTGTGTGTGTGTGTGTGTACTATACCTACAAGAAAAGGTTTGCTTTTGTTTTGTTTTGGGTGACAGGGAGAAGCCCTTCACCTCTGAGAGAGGAAACGTCTCCTGTTTAGTTAGTGCCTGGATGGCAAGGGTTTATTTTGATGTTTTGTTTATTTTGATATTTTTGCAAACCTTTTAAATAAAACTGACAACCAGTCAGATTTTGACAAAAGCCTGCTGTGCGGTCTACCTTTTTCCCAGGGAAGGAGATCCCCCACCTGAGCTAACCCCACAATAGTTATGTTTGATAGCTTGTGAAGATGACACAGTAAATAGTAAAATGCACAATAAATGGTGATAAAACTGCAACAAAATAATGTGCTCAAAGCCCACCAAAGTCTGTAACATAACCAGTGCTCTGGGTACAAAAACCACAATAAGCTGAACACAGGATGGGTGACACCAATCCTCCAAAGGTGTACTCTGACCTTGTAGTTTGATCTTCAATACAAAGATCAGACCCGCATGAAGGACACGAATCTCCAATTCTGCCAGATGGATTCAATTAGCACACAGCACAGCAGTCATGATTTCACTGCTTTTCATAGTCACTGGTTCACATAGGCTCCTAACCTCAAGCTCAACAAAAGAGAAGAACCTCCATAGTGCTCACTGATTATTTTCCTTTATTAAAGGAGAAGTAGGTCCAAAGCTCTTTTGGCTATACTTCTTTTGTGGGTCACAGGAGGGCACTTAGTTCTGCACTATTTTGACTCATATTCAGCTGACCGCAGGCTAAAGTCCACTATTGGCTGACGTCACTCCATACTCTGGAGGGATCCCAAGGATGCTTGACCGATAACTAGCTCTGACTCTCAGTACACGACTGAGAACCTGAGCTAGTCGTTCCCGCCCCCTGTTGACAGTTACCAGCTCTCTTCTTACTGAAGACTGAGAACTGAGCGACCAGCAGTCTTTGATCATCCAGTTCTCAGTCTCAGAGGTGGCGGGGGAAGATGCTGCATCCACCTAGCTGAGCATGCTTATATGTTTGTTTGAGTGTATTTGTTGTTGTTTTCTTTTTTTTTTTGTTTTGTTTTTTTTTTAAGTCCCACACTTTTTAAACCACTTGCCCTCTAGAGGATTTACCCCCCTTCCCTTAATGATCAGGCCTCTTTTTGCTACTCGGTGCTGCACTAGTTCAACTGATAATTGCGTGGTCATGCAATGCTGTACGCAAACGAAATTTACGTCCTTTTTTCACACAAATAGAGCTTTCTTTCGGTGGAATGTGATCACCTGTGCGCAGGTGTTCAAAATAAATAGCAGTCAGACATCACTAACCTGATCAATCACTGTTTTTGGTAGAAATTATATTTCTACAAGGCAAATAATTTACTAGCAGGTGTAGTAGAGTAATAGAAATCCAACAGACCCAACAGTCATGACATGCATGCTGCTGATTCTGTGTAATTGAATCGCTAATTGAAAGGGGCATGTTCAAAATAATAGCAGTGTGGAGTTATTAGTGAGGTCATTCATTCTTTGAAAAACAGGTGGCAATTATTGCCCTTATTTAAGGAAGGAAGGCAGCAAATGTACATGCTGGTTACAGTGCATTTCTCTCTGAAATTCTGAGGAATTCTGTTGTTCCAGACATTGTTCACAAGAACAGCGTACCTTGATTAAAAAGTTGATTGGAGAGGGGAAAACATATAAAGAAGTGCAGAAAATGATAGGTTGCTCAGCTAAAATGATCGCAAATGCTTTAAAATGGCAACCAAAACCTGAAAGATGTGGAAGAAAGCGAAAAACTACCATTCGAATGGATAGAAGATTAGCCAAAATGGCAAGGACTCAGCCAACAATCAGCTCCAGAAAGATCAAAGAAGGTCTAAAGTTACCTGTGAGTACTGTTACAATTAGAAGATGCCTATATAAAGCCAAGCTATCTGCAAGAAGCCCCCGCAAAGTCCCACTGTTGAAAAAAAGACATGTGCTGAAGAGGTTACAATTTGCCAAAGAGCACATTGACTGGCCTAAAGAGAAATGGCGCAACATTTTGTGGACTAATGAAAGTAAGATTGTTCTTTTTGGGTCTAGTGGCCGGAGACAGTTTGTCAGATGACCCCCAAACACTGATTTCAAGCCACAGTACACTGTGAAGACAGTGAAGCATGGTTGCGCAAGCATCATGATATGGGGATGTTTCTCATACTACGGTGTTGGGCCTATTTAATCGCATACCAGGGATCATGGATCACTTTGAATACATCAGAATACTTGAAGAGGTCATGCGGCCTTATGCTGAAGAGGAAATGCCCTTGAAATGGGTGTTCCAACAAGACAACGACCCCAAACACACCAGTAAACGTGCAACATCTTGGTTCCAAACCAACAAGATTGACGTTATGGAGTGGCCAGCCCAATCCCCAGATCTTAATCCAATAGAAAACTTGTGGGGTGACATCAAAAATGCAGTTTCTGAGGCAAAACCAAGAAATAGAGAAGAACTGTGAAATGTAGTCCAATCATCCTAGGCTGGAATACCTGTTCACAGGTGCTAGAAGTTGGTTGACTCCATGCAATACAGATGTACAGCAGTTCTCAGAAACAGTGCTTATACAACTAAATATTAATTAAGTGATTCAAAGGAAAGCAAAATCTTCAAAAAAAAATAGCAGTGTTTGTATTCTTCTTTACAAACTCAAACATTCACTATATAAACTGAAAACTGTTTGAAAAGTCTAATATTCACTTTTCTTCATTTTTTTTAGAGGAACAACACAAATTTGATATATTTCTGTTCATGTTTTGATTTGGAATAGAATGTGTAGTGTTCCCAATGCATTTGTGTGTATGGAAATAAAAGATATTAGAAGGATTTTGAGCTTTATTCACTTTTTTCAACATACTGCTATTATTTTGAACACAACTGTATATTTATTGCTTTGTGTGAAAGTTATAGCATCTACAAACTATGGTATAGATAAAGGAATTTACACCGCTTTTACTTTCTGACTGCTTATCACATTTCTTGAGGTGCTATAATACCAGGATAGTACAAACACCCCCAAATGACCCCTTTTCGGACAGTAGACACCCTAAGCTATCTGCTGAGAGGCATATTGAGTCCATGGAAGATGTATTTTTTTTTTCCACAAGTTTCTGGAAAATGACAAAAACTTTTTTTTTTTTTTTTTTTTACACAAAGTGGTCATTTAAATGATATACAGGTGAAACTCGAAAAATTAGAATATCGTGCAAAAGTTCATTTATTTCAGTAATGCAACTTTAAAGGTGAAACTAATATATGAGATAGACTCATTGATTCAAGATAGTTGAAGCCGTGATTTGTCATAATTGTGATGATTATGGCTTACAGCTCATGAAAACTCCAAATCCACAATCTCAGAAAATTAGAATATTGTGAAAAGGTGTAATATTCTAGGCTCAAAGTGTCCCACTGTAATCAGTTATTAAGCCATAACACCTGCAAAGGGTTCCTGAGTCTTTAAATGGTCTCTCAGTTTGGTCCAGTAGGAATCACAATCATGGGAAAGACTGCTGACTTGACAGTTGTGCAGAAAACCATCAGTGACACCCTCCATAAGGAGGGAAAGCCTCAAAAGGTAATTGCAAAAGAAGTTGGATGTTCCCAAAGTGCTGTATCAAAGCACATTAATAGAAAGTTATGTGGAAGGGAAAAGTGTGGAAGAAAAAGGTGCACAAGCAGCAGGGATGACCATAGCCTGGAGAGGAGTGTCAGGAAAAGGCCATTCAAAAGTGTTGGGGACTTTCACAAGGAGTGGACTGAGGCTGGAGTCAGTGCATCAAGAGCCACCACACACAGACGGATCCTGGACATGGGTTTCAAATGTCGTATTCCTCTTGTCAAGCCCCTCCTGAACAACAAACAACGCCAGAAGCGTCTTACCTGGGCTAAAGGAAAACAGACCTGGTCTGTTGCTCAGTGGTCCAAAGTCCTGATGAGAGCAACTTTTGCATCTCATTTGAAAACCAAGAACCCAGAGTATGGAGCAAGAATGGAGAGGCACACACTGCAAGATGCTTGAAGTCCAGTGTGAAGTTTCCACAGTCTGTGTTGATTTGGGGAGCCATGTCATCTGCTGGTGTTGGTCCACTGTGCTTCATTAAGTCCAGGATCAACGCAGCCGTCTACCAAGAGATTTTGGAGCCCTTCATGCTTCCTTCCGCAGACGAGCTTTATGGGGATGCTGACTTCATTTTCCAGCAGGACTTGGCACCTGCCCACACTGCCAAAAGCACCAAAACCCGGGGGATTACTGTGCTTGATTGGCCAGCAAACTCGCCTGACCTGAACCCCATAGAGAATCTATAGGGCATTGCCAAGAGAAAGATGAGAGACATGAGACCGAACAATGCAGAAGAGCTGAAGGCCACTATTGAAGCATCCTGGTCTTCCATAACACCTCAGCATTACCACAGGCTGATAGCTTCCATGCCATGCCGCATTGAGGCAGTAATTGCTGCAAAAGGGGCCCAAACCAAGTACTGAGTACATATGCATGCTTCTACTTTTCAGAGGTCTGATATTGTTCTATGTCCAATCCTTGTTTTATTGATTGCATGTAATATTCTAATTTTCTGAGATTGTGGATTTGGCGTTTTTATGAGCTGTAAGCCATCATCATCACAATTATGACAAATCACGGCTTGAACTATCTTGCAACTATCTTTGCATGTTATGAGTCTATCTCATTTATTAGGTTCACCTTTTAAGTTGCATTACTGAAATAAATGAACTTTTGCACGATATTCTAATTTTTCGAGTTTCACCTATATTTCTCACACACACCCATGGGTATATGTGGAATTACACCCTAAAATACATTCTGCTACTTCTTCCGAGTATGGGGTTACCACGTGTGTGAGACTTTTTGGGAGCCTAGCCACATACAGGAGCCTGAAATCCAATGACCACTTTGAAAGCCTGAACTTCCTCATTTCACTTCCTCACTAACTATCACAGTTTCGAAGTGCCCGGATAGCACCAACCCCCTCCCCAAATGACCCCTTTTTGGAAAGTAGACACCCCAAGGAATTTAAAAAGAGGCATGGAGAGCAGGGGCGGACTTACCATTTGGAAACCCGGGCACTGCCCGAGGGCCCGGGGTCAGTAGGGGGCCCCATGAGATGCCCCTGGTACCTTTTTCATAGGCTTTTTTGAGTTTGGGCAAGGACACAGGGGCCCCATGATCCCCTATTGCCTGGGGGCCCCATGAGTTGTCAGTCCGCCCCTGATGGTGAGTGTTTTGCAGATCTCTTTTTTTCACAAGGTTTTGAAAAAAAGAAAAGAAAAAATGTTTTTTTTTTTCTTCATTTTCCAAAAACTTCTGGCAACAAACGAGATCTGCAAAATACTCACCATGCCTCTTATCAAATTCCTTGGGTTGTCTACTTTCCAAAAAGTGGTCATTTGGGGGGTTTGGTGCTATCCTGGCATTTCAGGGCCTCCGAAACTGTGATAGGTAGTCAGGAAGTGTAATGAGGAAATAAAGCCCTTTAAAAGCCTGATGGTGCTTATTGGATTTTGGGGTCCTGTACTTGGCTAGACTGCCAAAACGTCTCTCACATGTGGTACCCCCAAACTCGGGAGAAGTAGCAGAATGTATTTTGGGGAGTAATTCCACATATACCCATGGCATGTGTGAGCAATAAATAATTTAAGTGACAATTTTGTAAAAAATTCCAAAAACGTTTCCAAAAACTTGTGGTAAAAAAATAAATTCTTCTGTTGATTCAACATGCCTCTCAGCAAATAGTTTGGGGTGTCTACTTTCCAAAAAGGGGTCGTTTTGGGGGGTGGGGGCATTTTATGGCCCAGCATTAGAAATTTATGCCACACATAATTTACTCTTCTAACCACCTGAAGACCAAGCCTTTTCTGACACTTCTTGTTCACATGAAAAAAAATCTGTATTTTTTGCAAGAAAATTAATTTAAACCCCAAACATTATATATTTTTTTAAAGCAAACACCCTAGTGAATAAAATAGTGGGTGCTGCAATTTTTTATGTCACATAGTACTCACGCAGCGATTTTTCAAATGCAATTTTTAGAAAAAAAATACTTTTTTTTTTACTTTTAATGCAGAAAAACACAATATATTGGCCAATTACTTGGTAAAATATAAAAGATCATGGTATGCCAAGTAAATAGATGCCAAACATGACATGCTTTGAAACTGCGCATGCCCTGTGCAATGGCAACAAACTGCATACGTTTTTAATATCCATACGCAACGATTTACAAGCTACCATTTTTTACAGAGGAGATCAAGTGTTAGAATTACTGCCCTTGATCTGACGTTCGTGGCGATACCTCACATGCATGGTGCAACTGCTGTTTCCATACTGGCACAGGGTCAAAGCTCACGAACGCAGGTACACACGTGCACGGAGGGGGGGGAGCGAGGGTACTTTTTTTTTTTTATTTGTTATTTTGATTTTTTTAATTAATTATTTTTAACACTGCCCCGTTTAATTTTTTTTTATCACTTTTACTACTATCACAGGGAATGCAAATACCCCCTATAACTTCATGGACATTGTCATATATTCTTTTTTGAGAAATCTGGGTTCTATCAGACTCTAGATATCGACTCTGCCCTTACATTATCTAATCAAACCAAGATCAGTGTGATCAGATGCTTTCCCAATTTACAAATGGCGCTGTTTATATCTTGCGAAACTGAAGTGATGAAATGCTCGTAGCTTCTGATTTCTTAGGCTATAGAGATGATTGGCACCATTCTGGTCTCCAATCAGCTCTATGGTCAGCTGGCAGAAACACCGGCTGCATTCTCAGGCTCCCCCGATGGCACAGGACTGCCCGAGAAGGCCGTGGAAGGCAGCAGGGGGGGGGCATTGTCTCCCACTGCTTGTAAAAGCAATCCTGCAGCTAATTAGCCACTAGGATTGCTTCTACATGAAAGCCGATTGCCAGCTGAAAAAAATGAGACCAGGATGATGCCTGCAGCTGTAGGCATCATCCTGGTATAACCATTCAAAGTCCAGTGATGTACCAGTATGTCGCTGGTCCTTATTGGGTATATATGCTATGTTCTTTTTTTTTTTTTTGTATGCAGCCTGTGGACTGAATGAAAAAAAGAGAAGAAATCTCTGCCAAAAAAAAAAGTGTGGTATGCCCACCATTAAAATATACCACCCTGCATCCACCCACTTCTAATGGTAGGTACACATTAGGTCCCATGCGCCAGTTCCAAGATTGTACAAATGTCTAAATAGTGTCACGCTTGAATAAAAATTGTCCACGTATAAGTGGTATCCCCTATGTAAAAAGGATGACACCAAGTCCCAAACTCTCTTGCCACTGCTCCCCATGTAGTCTGGGCATCCGTGGAACTCCACGTGACTATCTTTTCCCTCGTAAATCCGAAACTTATAAGTATAGCCTGTTGTCCTCTCACAGGTCTTCTACATCTTGATCCCATATCTGGCACGCTTGCTGGGGAGAAATTGTTTGAATGCAAGGCGGCCAGAAAAATTAATGAGGGACTCATCGACGCAGATTTTTTGCTGGGGAGTATAGACATCTGCAAATTTTTGGTTAAGGTGATTTGCGTGGGGCTGAATTTTGTGTACCCGTTCAAATTCAGGGTCACCCCGAGGACGACAGAGTGTATTATCGATGAAATGCATAAAACACATACTCTCATATCTATGCCTGGCCATGGCAGCAGAGAACACAGCATATGATGAATCTGGTCTGTGGACCAATACAACTGCAATTCATTTTTTTTTGTAATGCCCATGTTGAGGGTTAGGCCCCCAAAAAATATAAATTCGGAAACCGTAAAGAGTTTCCAGGCGAATGGTCTGGCAAGGTTTGAATTTGGGTTGGCGGTGATAAATTGTTGTACATAAAAAAAGCTTTGATCCACAATCAATACATACAGATCTTCAGTGAAAAACCGCTCCAAAAAATCAAGGGGAGGAGTTAAAATTGCTATTTCCACCTGAATTCCGGGTTGGGCAGTGAATGGGGGAAGTACGGGTGCTGCAGAATTTGTGGGCTGCCAATCGGGATTTGCAAGCACATCCGGAAAGATATTAGGGGTTCTACAGGCCTGTGTGCGAATTCTTGGTGGTTGCGGGACAATACTTGTGCTCGCCACCGCACCAGCTTGTACTGTGCTTATGGGACTCGCCACGTCGCCAAGTCATACTGCAGTGCTGGTATTATTATTCTGGACAATCTTTATTATTATTTTTTATTTATTTAGCACTCTTTAATAATATTGTATTTTTTATATTCTTTTTGTTTTCTTGTATTTTAGTTCATAGCTATATCAGAATTGTTTTAGACAATCATACATTTCCCAAAAAAGCGCGGCACCATTTACTACACCATATTATTATTATTATACAGGATTTACATGGCGCCAACAGTTTGCTCAGCGCTTTACAATATAACGGGAGACAATACAGAACAGTCCAGTTCAATACAAGAGTAACCCTCTTGTATTGGGCCTGATCCTGGGAGCTTACAATATAAGAGGTATGTGAAAGACCAGGATGTACTAGACCGCTGGTGCTAGCCAGTTCACCAAAGGTAGCGTTGGCACTAGTACTGGCACTCTGCTTCACATGAGAGTCGTCAAAATTTACCAGCAAGTGCTAACAGATCAGGCCTGATTCTGCGAACATTGCGGTTTTGTGTACAATGTATCAAGTGACAGTGACCTACTGACACTGCACTTGCTGGGGGAGAAGGGGTGGGTAAGCGTAGGGGCTAAAGGCAGGTGCTGGGGCTGATCCCGCTAACGCTGCGTTTTTGGGGACACTATACTAATGTGAACGCTGGTATAGTGCTGATCCGTTCCGACACTATACTAGCAATGGAGGTTTATTGTGTATGAGCGTCTTCCTGGCAATCAAGGGTTTAAATGTGATTACTGGTGTACTGACGGGCAATCTGACGCCATCTGCGAGGGGCATGAAAACCATGGGAACGCGAATCACGTATATATATATGTGCTTTAGCGCACCTGTAGCAGTATTTCTGCTTTAGGGTGGTCAGGAAGCGGTTACAGAAGCGGTTTGTGTTACGGCACTGCTTTACTTCAACTGACAATTGCGTGGTCATATAACGCTGCACCAAAATGAAATTTACGTTCTTTTTTCCCCACGAATTGGGCTTTCTTTTGGTAGTATTTGATCGCCTGTACGTTTTTTATTTTTTGCGCTACAAAAAAAAAGACCGACAATTTTGAGAAAAAAAAACAATATTTTTGACATTTTGCTATAAAACATGTACAGTAAAAAAAAATGTAAAAATCAACTTTCGTCATAATTTTCACCCAAAAAGTATTCTGTGAAATGTCTTTGCTAAACAAAAAAAATCCCAATACGTGTAAATGATGGCGTTTACAGATAGCGGTATAGATACTGGATTATTTTAATACTAATAATAGTGTCGATCAGCAACTTATGGCGGGACATTCTGACACTGGGGGGGGGGAACTGACTTGGGGTCACTGACATCCCCAGTGACACCAATATAGTGATCCGGACTCCGGCAAGTAATCACCGGCCGGGACCAGGTGATTGACACCCGCAGCTGCGATCGATGCCGCGGGTAGGGCGATCGCGCGCTCCCCTACCCCTGAATGCAGGATCATGTTTATATACGTGATCCTGCGCACAGGGGCCGCCTTGTAGCAGTATATGTACTGTGGGCGGTCCCCTAGGGGTTAACCTCAAGCTCGGAAGAAGAACTTCCATAGTGTTCAATGATTATTTTCCTTTATTAAATAAAAATATTGCATTCACGTTGTAAATTGAACAAGAGATGTGCCTGCAGTAAACAGAGAACCAATGCCACAATTATGTAAGAATCACCCCTCGGGGATGGCTGACTTAGGCAGCACTCATTGTCTCCAGCTTGCTTTCCCAGACCACTAAGCTCCACGAAAACCTTTGCCATGTCATACACCTAATGTGGGGCTCGAACCCACGACCCTGAGATTGAGTCTCATGCTCTACTGACTGAGCTAGTTAGGTCACAGGGGGGAGCTTATTGGTCCAGGAGAGGGAATATCCAGGTAATATCTGGATTGGTAATTGGATTTGGAGCAGACAAAGCAGATTTATACCTTTAATACAGTATACGTAAAGTTTTAGTTCCTGGAGTTTAGCTTTAACATAACACTGTTACCATCTGAGTATATGTAAACTTTAATAGATGGTGTGAATTCTTTTATGAATGGTCCTTTTAAAGACCAAGCCTAATGAATTAAAGGATAAGTTCTTCTTCTAGGACATGTTACATGTTCCACTTGTTTTTAAGGTGGAACATGTAACATGTGCCTACTCCTGCAGCTCTCCCCCCGATCCCTCTCTCCCTGTGACAGCGATCCGGGGATCTTCTCCCCGTACCTACTGTGACCAAAAAGAGCATAGCCCTGCGGGGCTCCGCCCATACGGTCAAGTCATCCATCTACACATCAGTGTCCATCCTCAAAGAGCTTGCAATCTAATGTCCCTAACTCACATAGATACATATACTAGGGCCAATTAACCTACCGGCATGTATTTGGAGTGTGGGAGGAAACCGGAGTACCCGGAGGAAACCCACGCAGGCACAGGGAGAACATGCAAACTCCAGGCAGCTAGTGCCGTGGTTGGGTTTCAAACCGACGACCCTAGTGCTAGGCGGAAGTGCTAACCACGTAGCCACTGTGCTGCCCAATCTCTATCATTAATTCTATCTGACAGATTGTAGAACTCCGGGAAGTCAGCTGTGGCTGTAGTTCCGGGAACCTGATGCTGGACCTTCTAACTACAAAGTGGATGAATTCCTGGAATTCAGCTTTAATGTTGAAGAAAAGCCTAACTCTAACTTTTCACACAAATATCCCCTCCCCCCTCCTCCTACCTATCCTGCCTAACACGTATATAAAAGAAAAAAAAGATCTGTGTACTTATCTATTTTCAATCTGGCCATGTGATCCCACAACATTGACTCCCCTGTGTAATGGCTGATCCCTCAGTAATGGATGTGAATTCCAGGAGGCATGGCCCAGCCATTTTCGGTCCTGCCTTCACTGCTGCAGCAGGCAGTCACTGAGACAGGGGAGCTGGAGCTGCAGGACCACGTGACTGGAGTGCATTTAAAATAGGTAAGTACACACATCTTTGTTATACAGGATAGGTGGGAGAAGGGGGGAGAGTCAGTCTGGGATGTCAGTGGTTGGGGGTAGGTGAGTGTCAGTTTGGAGTGTCAGTGCTGGGGGTAGGCAGGTGTCAGTTTGGGATGTCACTGCTTAAGGATAGGTGGGTGTCAGTGGTTGGGGTAGGTGGGAGTCAGATGTTGGGGTAGGTGTCTATGGTTGGGGGTAGATGGGTGTCAGTCTGGGGTGTCAGTTGTTGGGGGTAGGTGAGTGTCTTGCTGTGGTGTCAGTGGGTGGGGGTAGGTGGGTGTCAAACAGGGGTGTACATGGTTGGGGGTAGATGTGTGTGAGTCTTGGGTCTCAGTAGTTCGGGGTAGGTGGGTGTCAGTCTGGGGTGTCAGTGGTTGGGGGTGGGTGGGTTTCAGTTTGGATGTCAGTGGTTGGGGGTAGGTGGGTGCTAGTCTGGGGTGTCAGTGGTTGGGGGTAGGTGGGTTTCAATTTGAGATGTCAGTGGTTGGGGGAGGGGGGTAGGTGGGTATCAGTGGTTTGGGGTGATGGGTGTCAGTGATTGGGAGTAGGTGGGTGTCAATCTGGGGTGTCAGTGGTTGGGGGTAGGTGGGTGTCATTCTGGGATGTAAGTTGTTGTGGGTAGGTGGGTGTCTTTCTGTGGTGTCAGTTGTTGGGGGTAGATGGGTGTTAGTCTGGATTGTGAGTGGTTGGGGCTGGGTGTCAGTTTGGAGTGTCAGTGGTTGTGGGTAGGTGGGTTTCAATTTGATATGTCAGGTAGATGGGTTGGGAGTGATGGGAGTGATGGGTGTGTATCTGTGGTGTATCAGTGGTTGGGGGTAGGTAGGTGTCAGTCTAAGGTGTCAATGGTTGGGGATAGGTCGGTGTCAGTCTGGGGTATCAGTGGTTGGGGGTGATGGGTGTCAGTCTGGGGTATCAGTGGTTTGGGGTAGGTGGGAGTCAGACGTTGGGGGTAGGTGTCAGTGGTTGGGTGTAGATGGGTTTCAGTCTGGGGTGTCAGTGGTTGAGAGTATTTGGGTGTCAGGCTGGGGTGTCAGCAGTTGGAAGTATTTGGGTGTCAGACTGGGGTGTCAATGTTTGGGTGTCGATGGGTTTCAGTCTGGGGTGTCAGTGGTTGGGAGTATTTGGGTGTCAGGCTGGGGTGTCAGTGGTTGGGGGTAGGTGAATTTCAATTTTAGATGTTAGTGGTTGGGGGTGATGGGTGTCAGTCTGGGGTGTCAGTGGTTGGGGGTAGGTAGGTTTCAGTCTGGGGTGTCAGTGGTTGGGGGTGATGGGTGTCAGTCTGGGGTATCAGTGGTTGGGGGTAGGTAGGTGTCAGTGGTCGGGTATAGGTGAGAGGCGATGGCTGGAGGCAACACACAATACTGCCTCTTTTCTGACACAGAGAGAAAAAAAACCAGCCCCCCTGCCCCTGGTTGCCCCAACTATCTGTCCTTCGTAACAGAGGGGTCTTATCTTCCTCCCCTTCATCACAGTTGTGACTGCGCACACAGACCAGATAGCAGGGTGGGATTTACACTAGAATATTAATAATAAAAATCATCGTCAGCATCACCTGCGTTTATATGCAATCAGAGGCGCCCTCCCATCGCACATAGAGGCATTGTGAAGAGTGTAAATCCCAGGCAGGAGGAGGAGAAGAGCGCGAGCGACACCAGTTACTTAGTGAATGCTGCCTTGCATTGTGTGCCTTGCTCTTTGTCCTGGGGTGGTAGGTTTGTGTCAGTGGTTGGGGGTGATGGGTGTCAGTCTGGGGTATCAGTGGTGGGTGGTAGGTGGGAGTAAGACGTTGGGGGTAGGTGTTAGTGGTTGGGAGTATTTGGGTGTCAGTCTGGATTATCAGTGGTTGGGGGTGATGGGTGTCAGTCTGGGGTATCGGTGGTTTGGGGTAGGTAGGTGTCAGTCTGGGGTATCAGTGGTTTGGGGTAGGTAGGTGTCAGTCTGGGGTGTCAGTGGTGTGGGGTGATGGGTGTCAGTTTTGGGTATCAGTGGTCTGGGGTAGGTAGGTGTCAGTCTGGGGTGTCAGTGGTTGGGAGTATTTGGGTGTCAGTCTGAGGTATCAGTGGTTGGGGGTGATGGGTGTCAGTCTGGGGTATCAGTGGTTTGGGGTAGGTAGGTGTCAGTCTGGCTTGTCAGTGGTTGGGGGTAGGTAGGTGTCAGTCTGGGGTGTCAGTGGTGTGGGGTGATGGGTGTCAGTCTTGGGTATCAGTGGTCTGGGGTAGGTAGGTATCAGTCTGGGGTGTCAGTGGTTGGGGGTAGGTAGGAGTCAGTGGTCGGGTATAGGTGAGAGGCGGTGGCTGGAAACAACACAAAATACTGCCTCTTTTCTGACACATTGACACAGATTATGTCACGTGAGAGAAAAAAAAACAGCCCCCCTGCCCCTGGTTGCCCCAACTATCTGTCCTTCATAACAGAGGGGTCTTATCTTCCTCCCCTTCATCACAGTTGTGACTGCGCACACAGACCAGATAGCAGGGTGGGATTTACACTAGAATATTAATAATAAAAATCATCGTCATCATCACCTGCGTTTATATGCAATCAGAGGCACCCTCCCATCGCACATAGAGGCATTGTGAAGAGTGTAAATCCCAGGCAGGAGGAGGAGAGCACGAGCGACACCAGTTACTTAGTGAACGCTCCTTTGTATAGTGTTTATTGCTCTTTGTCCTGGGGTGGTAGGTTGGTGTCAGTGGTTGGGGGTGATGGGTGTCAGTCTGGGGTATCGGTGGTTGGGGGTAGGTGTCAGTGGTTGGGAGTATTTGGGTTTCAGACTGGGGTGTCAGTGGTTGGGTGTAGATGGGTTTCAGTCTGGGGTGTCAGTGGTTGGAGGTAGGTGGGTGTAAGTGGTTGGGGGAAGGTGGGTTTAAATTTGAGATGTCAGTGGTGAGGGGGGGTAGGTGGGTGTCAGTGTTTGGGTGTAGATGGGATTCAGTCTGGGGTGTCAGTGGTTGGGGGTTGGTTGAAGTAAGATGTTGGGGGTAGGTGTCAGTTGTTGGGAGCATTTGGGTGTCAGACTGGGGTGTCAGTGGTTGGGTGTAGATGGGTTTCCGTCTGGGGTGTCAGTGGTTGAGAGTATTTGGGTGTCAGGCTGGGGTGTCAGTGGTTGGGAGTATTTGGGTTAAGACTGGGGTGTCAATAGTTGGGTGTAGATGGGTTTAAGGCTGGGGTGTCAGTGGTTGGGGGTAGGTGGGTGTCAGTTATGAATTTCAGTGGTTGGGTGTAGATGGGTTTCAGTCTGGGGTGTCAGTGGTTGGGAGTATTTGGGTGTCAGGCTGGGGTGTCAGTGGTTGGGGGTAGGTTGGTTTCAGTCTGGGGTGTCAGTGGTTGGGAGTATTTGGGTTTCAGGCTGGGGTGTCAGTGGTTGGGGGTAGGTGGGTTTCAATTTTAGATGTCAGTGGTTGGGGGTGATGGGTGTCAGTCTTGGGTATCAGTGGTTGGGGGTAGGTAGGTATCAGTCTGGGGTGTCAGTGGTTGGGGGTGATGGGTGTCAGTCTGGGGTATCAGTGGTTGGGGGTTGGTAGGTGTCAGTCTGGGGTGTCAATGGTTGGGGGTAGGTAGGTGTCAGTGGTCGGGTATAGGTGAGAGGCGATGGCTGGAGGCAACACACAATACTGCCTCTTTTCTGACACGTTGACACAGATTATGTCACGTGAGAGAAGAAAAACCAGCCCTCTCTGCCCCTGGTTGCCCCAACTATCTGTCCTTCGTAACAGAGGGGTCTTATCTTCCTCCCCTTCATCACAGTTGTGACTGCGCACACAGACCAGATAGCAGGGTGGGCTTTACACTAGAATATTAATAATAAAAATCATCGTCATCATCACCTGCGTTTATATGCAATCAGAGGCGCCCTCCCATCGCACATAGAGGCATTGTGAAGAGTGTAAATCCCAGGCAGGAGGAGGAGAGCGCGAGCGACACCAGTTACCTAGTGAACGCTCCTTTGTATAGTGTTTATTGCTCTTTGTCCTGGGGTGCTAGGTTGGTGTCATTGGTTGGGGGTGATGAGTGTCAGTCTGGGATATCAGTGGTGGGGGGTAGGTGGGAGTCAGACATTGGGGGTAGGTGTCAGTGATTATGAATATTTGGGTGTCAGTATTGGGTATCAGTGGTTGGGGGTAGGTAGGTATCAGTCTGGGGTGTCAGTGGTTGGGGATGATAGGTGTCAGTCTGGGGTATCAGTGGTGGGGGGTAGGTAGGTGTCAGTCTGGGGTGTCAGTGGTTGGGGATGATAGGTGTCAGTCTGGGGTATCAGTGGTGGGGGGTAGGTGGGAGTCAGATGTTTGGGGTAGGTGTCAGTGGTTGGGAGTATTTGGGTATCAGTCTGGGGTGTCAGTGGTTGGGGGTGATGGGTTTCAGTCTGGGGTATGTGGCTGGGGGTGATGGGTGTCAGTCTGGGGTGTCAGTGGCTGGGGGTGATGGGTGTCAGTCTGGGGTATCAGTGGTCTGGGGTAAGTAGGTGTCAGTCTGGGGTGTCAGTGTTTGGGGGTGATGGGTGTCAGTCTTGGGTTTCAGTCGTTGGGGGTAGGTAGGTTTCAGTCTGGGGTGTCAGTGGTTGGGGGTGATGGGTGTCAGTCTGGGGTATCAGTGGTTTGGGGTAGGTGGGAGTCAGATGTTGGGTGTAGGTGTCAGTGGTTGGGAGTATTTGGGTGTCAGGCTTGGGTAGCAGTGGTTGGGGGTAGGTAGGTGTCAGTCTGGGGTGTCAGTGGTTGGGGGTGATGGGTGTCAGTCTGGGGTATCAGTGGTTGGGGGTAGGTGAGAGTCAGACGTTGGGGGTAGGTGTCAGTGGTTGGGAGTATTGGGGTGTCAGTGGTTGGGGGTGATGGGTGTCAGTCTTGGGTATCAGTGGTTGGGGGTAGGTAGGTATCAGTCTGGGGTGTCAGTGGTTGGGGGTAGGAAGGTGTCAGTGGTCGGGTATAGGTGAGAGGCGGTGGCTGGAAACCACACACAATACTGCCTCTTTTCTGACACATTGACACAGATTATGTCACGTGAGAGAAAAAAAACCAGCCCCCCTGCCCCTGGTTGCCCCAACTATCTGTCCTTCGTATAAGAGGGGACTTATCTTCGTCCCGTTCATCACAGTTGTGACTGCGCACACAGACCAGATAGCAGGGTGGGATTTACACTAGAATATTAATAATAAAAATCATTCTTATCATCACCTGCGTTTATATGCAATCAGAGGCGCCCTCCCATCGCACATAGAGGCATTGTGAAGAGTGTAAATCCCAGGCAGGAGGAGGAGAGCACAAGCAACACCAGTTACCTAGTGAACGCTTCTTTGTATAGTGTTTATCGCTCTTTGTCCTGGGGTGGTAGGTTGGTGTCAGTGGTTGGGGGTGATGGGTGTCAGTCTGGGATATCAGTGGTGGGGGGTAGGTGGGAGTCAGACATTGGGGGTAGGTGTCAGTGATTATGAATATTTGGGTGTCAGTCTGGGGTATCAGTAGTTGGGGGTAGGTAGGTGTCAGTGGTCGGGCATAGTTGAGAGGCGATGGCTGGAGGAAACACACAATACTGCCTCTTTTCTGACACATTGACACACAGATTATGTCATGTGAGAGAAAAAAAACCAGCCCTCTCTGCCCCTGGTTGCCCCAACTATCTGTCCTTCGTAACAGAGGGGTCTTATCTTCCTCCCCTTCATCACAGTTGTGACTGCGCACACAGACCAGATAGCAGGGTGAGATTTACACTAGAATATTAATAATAAAAATCATCGTCATCATCACCTGCGTTTATATGCAATCAGAGGCGCCCTCCCATCGCACATAGAGGCATTGTGAAGAGTGGAAATCCCAGGCAGGAGGAGGAGAGCGCGAGCGACACCAGTTACCTAGTGAACGCTCCTTTGTATAGTGTTTATTGCTCTTTGTCCTGGGGTGGTAGGTTGGTGTCAGTGGTTGGGGGTGATGGGTGTCAGTCTGGGGTATCAGTGGTGGGGGTTAGGTGGGAGTCAGATGTTGGGGGTAGGTGTCAGTGGTTTGGAGTATTTGGGTGTCAGTCTGGGGTATCAGTGGTTGGGGGTGATGGGTGTCAGTCTTGGGTATCAGTGGTTGGGGGTAGGTAGGTGTCAGTCTGGGGTGTCAGTGGTTGGGGGTGATGGGTGTCAGTGTTGGGTATCAGTGGTTGGGGGTAGGTAGGTATCAGTCTGGGGTGTCAGTGGTTGGGACTTATGGGTGTCAGTCTTGGGTATCAGTGGTTGGGGGTAGGTGTCAGTGGTTTGGAGTATTTGGGATTCAGGCTGGGGTGTCAGTGATTTAGGGTAGGTGGATGTCAGTGGTTGGGGTAGCTGGGAGTCAGACGTTGGGGGTAGGTGTCAGTTGTAGGGAGTATTTGGGTGTAAGACTGGGGTGTCAGTGGTTTGGGGTAGGTGGGTTTCAATTTGAGATGTCAGTGGTTGGGGGGAGGGGGGAGGTGGGTGTCAGTGTTTGGGTGTAGATGGGTTTCAGTCTGGGGTGTCAGTGGTTGGGGGTAGGTGGGAGTCAGATGTTGGGGATAGATGTCAGTGGTTGGGAGTATTTAGGTGTCAGACTGGGGTGTCAGTGGTTGGGTGTAGATGGATTTCTGTCTGGGGTGTCAGTGGTTGGGGGTGATGGGTTTTAGTCTGTGGTATCAGTGGTTGGGGGTAGGTAGGTGTCAGTCTGGGGTGTCAGTGGTTGGGGATAGGTGGGTGTCAGACTTGGATATCAGTGGTGTGGGGTAGGTAGGTATCAATCTGGGGTGTCAGTGGTTGGGGGTGATGGGTGTCAGTCTGGGGTATCAGTGGTTTGGGGTAGGTAGGTGTCAGTCTGGGTGTCAGTGGTTGGGGGTGATGGGTGTCAGTCTTGGGTATCAGTGGTCTGGGGTAGGTAGGTGTCAGTGGTCTGGTATAGGTGAGAGGCGGTGGCTGGAAACCACACACAATACTGCCTCTTTCCTGACACATTGACACAGATTATGTCACGTGAGAGAAGAGAAACCAGCCCCCCTGCCCCTGGTTGCCCCAACTATCTGTCCTTCGTATCAGAGGGGACTTATCTTCGTCCCGTTCATCACGGTTGTGACTGCGCACACAGACCAGATAGCAGGGTGAGATTTACACTAGAATATTAATAATAAAAATCATCGTCATCATCACCTGCGTTTATATGCAATCAGAGGCGCCCTCCCATCGCACATAGAGGCATTGTGAAGAGTGGAAATCCCAGGCAGGAGGAGGAGAGCGCGAGCGACACCAGTTACTTAGTGAACGCTGCTTTGCATTGTGTGCCTTTGCTCCAGGTCCTGCCTTCTTTTTATAGACCTGTGTGGGGGTCCTTCCACTTGTTTACTTCCAGAATTCCAGGCGTCCAGGGCACTGCCTGCTGGGATTCTTCTTTTAGGTGTCCATGGCACTGCCTGCATAACCAGGACAACCCCTTTTTTGGCTGCCCAGTGAAAGAGGACCAACATCAGTGAGGAAACTGGGTCGGGGGGACTCAGGTGAGAAGAATCTCCTTCGCCCAACCTGAACCAGCAAACACCTGGGAGGGGAGTTAGAGGGGGAGGGGCGATAGAGCTATCAAGTGTATCTGAAACCAAAACCTTTGTGTTTCTCTAGGTAGTCCTCCTGTCAGCTTCCTGTTGCTGTATATTGTGACCCTTCAGGGATTTATTTACTGACAGGTCCACTTTCTATCCTCTAAACCCTCTTCAGTCCAGTCCTGTCATTGTCACGGCTTTATCTGAACACACGGCCAGTATGAGCGGCTGACATCTGTCTTGTGATTGGTTGATTGTTTTGTTTCATAATAAAAGGTTAGACATTGTCATATGACGGAGTAGAGCCTCATTTTTCCGTCCCACAAATATTCCTAGAAAAGGTCCATTGTATAATGCAGGGCTCTCCGATCCTTATCCCTTACACAAAGGGCCAGCTTTATGTCCTTCTGACTTTAGGGGTTCAAGAGGTGATCAGTGGGAGGAAACAATGCCCCATCCTTGGAGGCTGTGGGAGGAATATAAAGCCAAGTACAGGGCCGCATCTGGCCCCAGGGCCACAGTTTGGAGACCACTGTTGTAAACAAATGGAAGTGAGGGGGAAAAGCACGAGCACATTTTTCTGTTTGATTCCATATGATTTATGAAATTGTATTTATTGATCATTTTTCATATTGAGCTGTCCTATTTTTGGCTAGAAGGATATGGAATCATTTGATGTTAAAGGAGAGCTGCTCTGTTTTTTTCCTTTTTTAATGCTTAAAGCACTATGGGGTTTTTTGTGTTTGTTTTTTTTACTAAAGTAACCCTTGTCAGCACTGAAAAATACTGATCTTCGTGTGTGTAAATGTTTATATTATTAACCGCTTCCTGACCGCCGTATAGCAGAAATATACTGCTACAGGACGGCACGGGTTCGCAAAATCAAGTATATATACTTGATTTGGCATTTCCAGGTAAGGGGCACACCCTACCTGTGCCGCTATTTGCGGCCACGGCTTTCAAACACCGGGTCTCGGCCTGTTATTACTGAGGATCTCCGACGAGGAGGAGAACTGTTTTGTTTACTAACAGTTCTCCACCCTGTCAGCTCGGGCATACTGCTTTGGATGGCTTACAGTGAAGCACACAGACACAGCCCCATAGTAAAACACACCCAGCACACAGTTAACCCTTTGATCACCCCTCGTGTTAACCCCTTCCTGCCCAGTGCGATTAGCACAGTGTCAGTGCTTTTTTTTTTTAGCACTCATCACTGTATTGGTGTTAATGGGGATGTCAGTGACACCAAGTCAGTTCCCCCAGTGTCAGAATGTCCACTGCAGCCCCGCTATAAGTTGCTAATCGCCGCTATTACTAGTAAAAATAAAAAAATCCCAGTATATATACTGCCATTTATAAACGCTATAACTTTCATGTAAACCAATTAAACATATTGGGATTTTTTTTTAGCAAAGACATGTAGCAGAATACATTTTGACTAAATTTGACTTTTTAAATGTTTTTTACTGGACATGTTTAATAGCAAAAAGTAAAAAAATTTTTTTTCTCAAAATTGTCTTTTTTTTTTTTACTAAAAACCGCACAGGCAATCACATACCACAGAAAGAAAGCTCAATTCGTGGGAAAAAAGAGGATGTAAATTTAATTTGTGTTTAGCGTTGCATGACTGCGCAATTGTCAGTTAAAGTAACGCAGCACCGTATTGCAATAAATGGCCTGGTCAGGAAGGGGGGGAAATCCTCTGGAAGTGGTTAATCTTTCTAGGGAGTATATTTATCACCTTAAAAGGCCAGCAAAGCTAGATTAAATTTATAAAAGTAGGATTTTCGCTTTGTTTTTATGTTTTTTTTTAAAGCGTTGGTATATTGTCATTGCTGCTTTCTGAACATTTCCATTCATGCACTTAAATGCTTTTGATTGCGTTGGCATGTGTTATAATGTAGTAAGACAATGAAGGAAAAATGAGAGAATCATGAAAATTACAGACCTTATAGAATATGGTATTGTGGATAGACATGAGCAAAACGAAAACATTTGTTTAGTTTCGATTCTAAATCTGTGTAGTTGGATTCGATAAATTTGTTTTAGAGATTTGTTTTGGTAATTCGTATTCAAATTCAATTCGAAAACATTTTGGCCAAATTCGAAAAGTCGTTTACATTCAAAATTGGTTCAATCGAATTCGAAATTGATTCAGCAAGATTCGAAAAGTTGTTCGAAATCAAAGATTTCAACCGAATGCGAAAAAATTCTACCGAATTTGAAAAGTTAAGCTGTAGAAAATTTTCATCGGAAAATATTAGTTTCAAGAATGGTCATCTGATTTTCCAACCGCTAGTGGGGTCAAATCGATGTTTGTTTGCGACAGCAGAGAAAGAAATTCAACTGAGCAGGAAGGAAAACTTTTTTTTCTCGATGAAACGAATTTTCGGCCATTGTATGTGGTTCTCATTCAGCAATTCCATTCATTTTAAAATTGAATGTTAAAAGCAAAAGACAATTTTCAAATGACATTCGTCCATTCATCGAATATGCAAAGAATTTTCATACAACATTTCTTACAAATATTCTCGGCTGAAAATCTAAACGTGTATGGCCAGCTTAAGGCTTGCCATACACATGTAGATTTTTGGCCGAGAATATTAGTTTCAAGAATATTCATTTGATTTTCTAATAGTTAAGCTGGCCATACATGTACAGATTTTCATTCGAGAATTTTCTTTTAAAAAATATTCATTTGAGTTTCTAATCCTTAGTGGGGTCAAATCGATGTTTGTTTGCGACAGCAGTGGCAGAAATTCAAAAGGGCTGGAAGGAAAACTTTTTTCTCGATCAAACGAATTTTCGGCAAGTGTATGTGATTATCGTTCAGAAATTACATTCATTTTAAAATCGAATGTTAAAAGCAAAAGACAATTTTTGAACAACATTCATCCATTCATCAAATTTGCAAAGGATTTTCATACGATTTTTCTTACAAATATTATTGGCCGATAATCTACATGTGTATGGCCAGCTCAAATCAGGGGGAAAAAATTAGAATTTCGAATTCGATCAAGATCTTTTCAAAATCAGAAAGGAAGTTGATGGGACACTAGTAGTACCGAGTTTTCTGTGCACTGGTACAATTTTACAGTGATTTGTGGTGCACAGTAACAGATCTTCTTGTGCGCTGTTGCATTGTTGGAGATGTTTTTGTGCAGGGGTACACTGGCAAATGTTGATGGGGCGTTGGTACAGTGACAGTTCTTTGATTTTCTATTCTATTCTCTGATTTTCTTTTGTCTTGTAAAATATTGATTCTATTCCTTTCTATTCTATTCAATTTTATTCTTTTCTTTTGCAATCTATTTTATTATATTTTATAATTTTTTTTTATTTTTCCTCTATTCTTTTCTACTCTACTATTTTCTATTCTATTTTATTCCTTTCTATTCCTTTCTTTTCTAGAATCTACTTAGTTGTATTCTTGTTTTCAAATTTGAGTTTAAAGTGGAGTCCCAGTGAAAAAAAAATAAATAAAAGGCAGCAGCTACAAAAACAGACACTTACCTGTCCCTCGATCCCGGTGTCCTCCCTGCAACCCGTTTCACCGGCCGCCCTGTGTTCCCAGTGTCGGCTTCTTCAGTGTGGGCACCCGGCTGTCACAGCTTGCAGCTTCACAGCTGGGTGCTCACTGCACATGCGCCAGTTTGGTGATTGAAAACAAGGGGTATAATTCCTGCCACTGCCTGCAGCTGTGAAATTTGCACACCCCTGGCTGCTGCCTCTGCAAAGGGGGTAGAGGTTAAGGGTGGTAAAACCGTGGTTTTACCATCCCCCAACCTCAAGTGTGAACAAGCCCTAATATTGCAGCCAGTCACAGTGTCTCTGATCACCACCACCCCAGCCACAGGGTTGCAAGATCAGTGGAGCCAGAATTAGTGTTCCTGATTGCTGCCATACCACACCAGTGCAGCCAGAAACAGTTATCCTGATCACTACCATACCAGTCCCAGTGTCTCCAGAACAGTGTATGCCAACAACAGTGTTCCTTTTCAACGTTACACCACTTGTGATGGCACCAGATAATTGTATGCCAAAACCAACGTTTCCAAATGATGCCACACAAGTCCTAGTGTCACCAGACCATTGTAAGCCATTGTTCCTGATCGCCACCACACCAGACCAGTCTAAGCCAGCAAGAGTGCTCCTGATCACCGCCAGACCAGTGTAAGCCATCAAAAGTGTTCCTGAATGCTACCACACCAATGACATTGTCTCCTGACCAGTGCAGTGGGTAACAGTGTTCCTGATTGCCATCACATCAGTAGTGTCACCAGAGCCCGTACAGCCAGCAACACTCTTCTGATCACTGCCACACTACTATAGTGTTGCTTCTGCCTGCCACGTGTATGGACCTTGACCTGTTTATTGACCATATTGCTGCCTGCTATCTCGAACAATCCTTTGCCTGTTTGCAAAACATGTCTTTGCCTGCCACCTGAACTTGACCCATCTGCATGTCCCATTGACTACGCTCTGGCAAGAAACTAGTCCCAGCCTTCCCCTGCGGACAACTGCCTTCCTGGAACCACAAGAATCCTTTTGTTCTTTTCTTCAGCCTTCTCCACTTTTTGGCCAGTGAACATGGCATTCCTGAGGGCAGTCATGTACCAATAGCCTTGGCTTGCTTAGCTTAAAGGAATGGGGACTGCTATAGGTGGTACTACACCAAAGTATATTCTCTGACCACTTGTACAGAGACAACCATTACAATTCACTGGTTTTGATAAAATTAGTTGATTATTGTCATACACAAGATACAATGTCCGATACATAATCAGTCCAAACACTGAAAACGTTTCACACGTGGTATCCATATACAGTTGTGTTCAAAATAATAGCAGTGTGTTGAAAAAAATGAATAAAGCTCAAAATCCTTCTAATAGCTTTTATTTCCATACACACAAATGCATTGGGAACACTACACATTCTATTCCAAATCAAAACATGAAGAAAAATATATCAAATTTGTGTTGTTCCTCTAAATAAATTGAAGAAAAGTGAATATTATACTGTTCAAAAAATAGCAGTGTTTGTATTCTTCTTTACAAACTCAAACATTCACTACATAAACTGAAAAATGTTTGAAGATTTTGCTTTCCTTTGAATCACTTAATGAATATTTCGTTGTATAAGCACTGTTTCTGAGAACTGCTGTACATCTGTGTTGCATGGAGTCAACCAACTTCTGGCACCTGTGAACAGATATTCCAGCCCAGGATGATTGGACTACATTCCACAGTTCTTCTCTATTTCTTGGTTTTGCCTCAGAAACTGCATTTTTGATGTCACCCCACAAGTTTTCTATTGGATTAAGATCCGGGAATTGGGCTGGCCACTCCATAACGTCAATCTTGTTGGTCTGGAACCAAGATGTTGCACGTTTACTGGTGTGTTTGGGGTCGTTGTCTTGTTGGAACACCCATTTCAAGGGCATTTCCTCTTCAGCATAAGGCAGCATGACCTCTTCAAGTATTTTGATGTATTTAAACTGATCCATGATCCCTGGTATGCGATAAATAGGCCCAACACCGTAGTATGAGAAACATCCCCATATCATGATGCTTGCGCAACCATGCTTCACTGTCTTCACAGTGTACTGTGGCTTGAATTCAGTGTTTGGGGGTCATCTGACAAACTGTCTCCGGCCACTAGACCCAAAAAGAACAATCTTACTTTCATCAGTCCACAAAATGTTGCGCCATTTCTCTTTAGGCCAGTCAATGTGCTCTTTGGCAAATTGTAACCTCTTCAGCACATGTCTTTTTTTCAACAGTGGGACTTTGCGGGGGCTTCTTGCAGATAGCTTGGCTTCACAAAGGCGTCTTCTAATTGTAACAGTACTCACAGGTAACTTTAGACCTTCTTTGATCTTCCTAGAGCTGATTATTGGCTGAGTCTTTGCCATTTTGGCTATTCTTCTATCCATTTGAATGGTAGTTTTTCGCTTTCTTCCACGTCTTTCAGGTTTTGGTTGCCATTTTAAAGCATTTGCGATCATTTTAGCTGAGCAGCCTATCATTTTCTGCACTTCTTTATATGTTTTCCCCTCTCCAATCAACTTTTTAATCAAGGTACGCTGTTCTGAACAATGTCTGGAACGACCCGTTTTCCTCAGAATTTCAGAGAGAAATGCACTGTAACCAGCATGTACAACATTTGCTGCCTTCCTTCCTTAAATAAGGGCAATAATTGCCACCTGTGTTTCAAAGAATGAATGACCTCACTAACAGAACTCCACACTGCTATTATTTTGAACATGCCCCTTTCAATTAGCGATTCAATTACACAGAATCAGCAGCATGCATGTCATGACTGTTGGGTCTGTTGGATTTCTATTACTCTACTACACCTGCTAGTAAATTTGCCATGTAGAAATATCAATTCTACCAAAAACAGTGATTGATCAGGTTAGTGATGTCTGACTGCTATTATTTTGAACACAACTGTACTTGGGAGGAGTACCAGAATGTGTTTTGGGGTGAAATTCCAAGTATACCCGTGCTGTGTTTGAAAAATATCTTATTAAATTAACTAATTTGTATTAAAAAAAACAAAACACCATTCCTCTTAAAAAGTACCTTTGAGTTTTTACTCTCCAAAATGGGGTGATTTTGTAGGTGTTTCCACTGTCCTGGTGCTCAAGGGCCTCCATAATTGTGAAAGGTATTCAGAAGATGAAATGACTAGTTTATTGTGCAGGATAACGATATCCCCACAATGGCCAATCCAGAAGCCTAAAACCTGGCATCTGGAGGTGTAACCACCGCATCACTGGAAGGTGGGGGTTCTGGGGGTTTAGTTCCACTTCAAAGGACAGCTATAGACATAGCATAACACTTTCAAACAGTGGTCTCTAAACTGTGGTCCTTTGCATTCCTTTATCCAGGCTTTGGGGCACTATTCCTCCCACTGACGCCTACACCGGGGCACTGTTCCTCCCACTGATAGCAACAATTGGCACTATTCCTTCACTGACGCCTACACCGGGGCACTGTTCCTCCCACTGATAGCAACAATTGGCAATATTCCTTCCACTGACACCTACACAGGGGCACTGTTCCTCCCACTGACACTCTACAATTGGCACTATTCTTCCCACTGATAGCAACAATTGGCACTGTTCCTTCCACTGACGCCTACACCGGATCACTAATTCTCCCACTGATAGCAACAATTGGCAATATTCCTTCCACTGACGCCTACAGCGGGGCACTGTTCCTCACACTGATAGCAACAATTGACACTAATCCTTCCACTAACGCCTACACCAGGGCACTGTTCCTCCAACTGATAGCAACAATTGGCAATATTCCTTCCACTGACGCCTACACCGGGGCACTGCTCCTCCCACTGATAGCAACAATTGGCACTATTCCTTCCACTGACGCCTACACCGGGACACTGCTCCTCCCACTGATAGCAACAATTGGCACTATTCCTTCCACTGATGCCTACACCGGGGCACTGTTCCTCCCACTGATAGCAACAATTGGCAATATTCTTCCCACTGACACCAACATCGCGGCACTATAACTCCCACTGTTAGCAATAATTGGCACTATTCCTCCCACTGACGCCTACATCGGGGCACTGTTCCTCCCACTGATTGCAACAATTGGCACTATTCCTCCCACTACTGGCAACAATTGACCTTAATCTTCCCACTGACATGAACATCGGGACACTATTCCTGCCACTGTTAGCAACAATTGTTACTATTCCTCACACTGACACCAACACTGGGGTACTGTTCCTCCTAGTGATACCAACAATTAGCACTATTCCTCCTACTGCTGGGAAATGATCCTGTCAATCAACTCCAGTGGTGAGGGGCTAGGGGCTGAGCCCCGCTGTCTGTGTAAATGGACACAAAAGCAGGGCTCATGAGTGAGCCTGCACGAGTACCCTCATGTGAATCAGCTTCCTATTAGGGGCACCAGCAAAAGAAGAGGAGCCCCGGCGGGGGACCCGAGAAAAGGAGTATTGGGGCTGCTCTGTTCAATTCAATTCTATTGCACAGAGCAAGAAAGTATGGACATGTTTGTTATTTAATTTTTTTTTCCTTTACAGCCACTTGCCCTCTGGAAAATTTACAGTGCCTTGAAAAAGTATCCATACCCCTAGAAATGTTCCACATTTTGTCATTTGTTACAACCAAAAATGTAAATGCAATTTTATTGGGATTTTATGTGATAGACCAACACAAAGTGGCACATAATTGTGAAGTGAAAGAAAAATTATAAATGTTTTTTCATTTTTTTTACAAATCTGAAAAGTGTGATGTGCATTTGTATTCAGCCACCCTAAATCAATATTTTGTGGAACCATATTTGGCTGCAATTACAGCTGCAAGTCTTTTTGGGGATGTCTCTATCAGCTTTGCACATCCAGAGAGTCAAATTTTTGCCCATCATCAAAATAGCTCAAGCTGTCAGATTGGATGGAAAGCATCTGTGAACAGCAAAGTCTTGCCACAGATTCTCAATTAGCTTTAGATCTGGACTTTGACTGGGCCATTCTAACACATGAATATGCTTTGATCTAAACCATTCCATTGTAGTTCTGGCTGTATGTTTACGGTTGTTGTCCTGCTGGAAAGTGAACCTCAGCCCCAGTCTCAAGTCTTTTGCAGACTCTAGCAGGTTTTCTTGTAATATTAACCTGTATTTGGCTCCATCCGTCTTCCTATCAACCCTGACCAGCTTCCCTGGCCCTGCTGAACAAAAGCATCCCCACAACATGATGCTACCACCACCATGTTTCACGGTGGGGATGGTGTGTTTAGGGTGAAATGCTGTGTTAGTTTTCCACCACACATAGCGTTTTGCTTTTAGGTCAAAAAGTTCAATGCTGGTCTCATCTGACCAGAGCACCTTCTTACACGTTTGCTGTGTCCCCCATATGGCTTCTCGCATACTGCTAACAGGACTTCTTGTGGCCTTCTTTCAACAATGGCTTTCTTCTTGCCACTCTTCCGTAAAAGGCCAGATTTGTGGAGTGCACAACTAATAGTTGTCCTGTGGACAGATTCTCTCACCTGAGCTGAGGATTCTTGCAGCTCCTCCAGAGTCACCATTGGGCCTCTTGGCTGCTTCTCTGATTAATGCTCTCCTTGCCTGGCCTGTCAGTTTAGGTGGACAGCCATGTCTTGGTAGGTTTGCAGTTGTGCATTTCCATTTTTGGATGATGAATTAAACAGTGCTCTGTGAGATGTTCAAAGTTTGGGATTTTTTTTTATAACCCAACTCTGCTTTAAACCTCTCCACAACTTTATGCCTGACCTGTCTGGTGTGTTCCTTGGCCTTCGTTATGCTGTTTATTCACTAATGTTCTCTAACAAACCTCTGAGGGCTTCACAGAACAGTTGTATTTATACTGAGATTAAATTACACACAGGTGGACTCTATTTACTAATTAGGTGACATCTGAAGGCAATTTGTTCCAGTAGATTTTAGTTAGGAGTAAAGTGCACACCACACTTTTCAGATATTTATTTGTACAAAATTTCAAAAACCATTTATCATTTTCCTTCCACGTTACAATTATGTGCCACTTTGTGTCTATCACATAAAATCCCAATAAAATACATTTATGTTTTTGGTGGAACGTGGAAAATTTCAAGGGGTATGAATACTTTTTCAAGGCACTGTACCCCCCCTTCCTTATCAGGCCATTTATTGCTATGCGTCACTGCGTTAACCTCCCCGGCGGTCTGATTATGTCAATATTTTTGAATGTCAAAGCAAAGTACATTGTTTTACATGGAAATTTGTTGTTTTATATTGTAGGCCTGTAATTCTTAGGAATAACTCAGTTAAATCTGTCCAAACAAGAGTCTAGTAAACATCTCGAGTATGATAAAGTTTGAAACACAAAATCATAAATTATAATCTAATAAATAATTATAAAAAAATAATATAATAATAAATTTAATTCAATAGTGTAATCAAACGAAAAACACTGACATTTGTCCAAATAAGGGTGCAATATTACTAGACACTGCATATTGGTTTAGTAAACATCCCGGGTATGAAAAATTTTGAAACATGGGACTGCACAAAGTCCGACGTCAGTATCAGGCACTGCCTGATCTGTACCACAGTCAATAGAGCACCAAGTTCACACATCATTGAGCTCAGTCGCAATATAGTCGCTGTCGTCACTTTCAGTGTCTGATGACAAATTTCCCCACTAATCACTCTGCAAGTGATTCTAACTCACTATTGCTGTTCTCTAGCTGGTCTAAAACCGCTTTTGACCTAAAAGGGATGCTTTTTGGATGCCATGGACGGTTTCAAGTTTCCAGGCAGGATGAACGGTAAAAGTGCAGGCAGGGCTCTGGACAAAGCACTAGGGACAAAACAGAGGTGAAATGGTTTGATACAGTAATGTAATCCTAACAGATTACAATATATTGTGTGTATGTCATGGTTTGCTTTCTTTTTTGAATCTCCCGCAGGTTCCACCCTCCTGCGTTGCGGCTCTCGCAGGGAAAGGAACCTGGAAGACAGATGCCGGCATCGGCCGGAGGACACAGTGAGAGGACATCGGGGGATTGCAGGGACAAGGTAAATTACACGATTATGTAATCCCCTTGGAGACTTCAACATCCCTGTCAACATCAAATACCCGGCTACATCCCAGCTCCTCCACTTAACCTCACCTTTTGCACTCGCACAGTGCATACAATCCACCATCCACTCCGACGGGAACATCCTGGACCTTGTCTTCCCTCCATCTCTGCACTCCCCACAACCTCACAAACACCCCCTTCCCTTTCTCTGACCACAACCTTATTACCTTCTCTGTCTCCTTGTCCTCTAACACCTATCCCTCCAAATGTCAAACTATTACCAACCAAAACCTCCGCAACCTGAACCCTGCCCCCTTCCACTCTGCAGCTGATCAACTTTACGACAGTATCCTTCCCCTGTCCTGCCCCAACCTGGCCACGACTGCCTATAACAACTCGCTGTCAACCTAGACTCACTAGCGTCTTTAACCACAGGAAACATCAGACCCCGACCGCTTTAGCTCTGGTAGACTGATCATACCAAAACTCTCAAACGACACAGTCGCGCGCTGGAGCGACTATGGCGCAAAACCAGATCCCAACTAGCGTTCACCCGTTATAAATCTGCCTTCCACACCTACACCTCCTCCCTCCACGCTGCCAAACAAGCCTACTTTCTGACCCTCATCAATACCCTCTCCTCCAATCCTCGCCGGCTCTTCTCTACTTTCAACTCTCTACTCTCTCCGCCCCAACCTCCACCCAGTACCTCACTCACCGCCCACGAGATTGCCAATCACTTCAAAAACAAGATTGACACAATTCGCAGGGACATCGCCGCTGCTCAGACTTCCACCCCACCTACCTCTTCTCACACGGTAACCCCCTTAACACCCCTCTCCCTTGGCCTCACCACTGTCCAGACCTCCACCCCACCTAACATCCCTCACACTGAAGCCCCCTCAACACTCCACTCCTTCGACCTTACTACCACTGAGGAGGTCACTAAGGTCTTCTCTGAAGCCCGCCTCACCACCTGCCCCCTCGACCCTGTCCCCTCACAACTCCTACGATCTCCCTCCTCCTCCATCCTACGCTCCCTCACCCACATCTTTAATCTCTCCCTCTCTTCTGGCGCATTCCCCTCCCCTCTGAAGCACGTGCACATCACTCCCATACTTAAAAAGCCCTCCCTGGACCCTACCGACCTTAACAACTTTAGACCCATCCCCCTGCTGCCATTTACATCCAAACTCCTTGAGCGCTTAGTCTATAATCGCCTAAGCTCCCACCTCAACGAAAACAACCACCTCGACCCTCTACAGTCCGGCTTCCGTCCCCTACACTCCACCGAAACTGCCTTACTCAAACTCACCAACGACCTGGTAACCACCAAAGCTAATGGCCACTATTCAGTGCTCCTACTCCTCGACCTCTCCGCGGCTTTCGACACAGTTGACCACCCCCTCCTCCTCAAAAAACTACACTCCCTTGGCCTCAGAGACTCCGCTCTCTCCTGGCTCTCGTCCTACCTACCACAACGCTCCTTCAACATTACCTATAACGCTACCATCTCCCCCTCACTCGCCCTCTCTTTGGGGTCCCTCAAGGCTCTGTCCTTGGGCCCCTTCTCTTCTCCATCTACACCTTCTCCCTTGGCCAAATGATACACTCTCATGGCTTCAACTACCACCTCTATGCCGACGACACGCAAATCTCTCGACCCCTTGCCTCACCCCTTCAGTCTCCGCCCGAATTACTAGCCTACTGAACGACATATCGGATTGGCTGTCGCTCCACTTCCTTAAACTGAACCTCTCCAAAACCGAGCTCCTAGTTTTCCCCCCAGCCCGCGCTTGGCCCTTGTTGGTCGCGATTTCTCCATCACGACCAACAATGCCACCATCAGTCCCACCCCGCAAGCCAGAGTACTTGGTGTCATTCTAGACTCCAATCTGTCCTTTCAGCCCCAATCGCTAACAAACTCATGCAGACTTCACCTCCGCAACATCTCCAAAATACGCCCATTCCTAACCCCGGAGACTACTAAGCAACTCATCCACTCCCTCATCATATCATGACTCGATTACGGCAACTCCCTCCTCACTGGCCTACCTCACCACAGGCTATCCCCGCTTCAGTCAATCCTGAATACGGCGGTCAGACTCATCCACCTTACCAACCGCTCCGTTTCCGCCACCCCCCTATGCAAATCCCTCCACTAGCTTCCGATTACCTAACAGATCAAATTCAAAATGCTAACACTGACGTACAAAGCTGTCTATAACTCTGCCCCAAACTACATCACCGACCTAATATCCAAATACCACCCAAAACGCACTCTCCGCTCCTCACAAGATCTCCTTCTCTCTAGTTCCTTGGTCTCCTCCTCCCATGCCCGCCTCCAGGACTTCTCCAGGGCATCACTCATCCTATGGAACTCCCTACCCCAATCCATCAGACTATCACCTACTCTCCTCTCCTTTAGGTGCACCCTGAAAACCCACCTCTTCAGGGAAGCCTACCCCACCCTCTGCTAATTGCCGATCTCCTCCACTCTTCCTACCACTCCATCCCCCACAGCTATTCCTCCCGTACCACTATCCCCTCCCTCCTAGATTGTAAGCTCCAAGGAGCAGGGCCCTCGAACCCCTCGTGTATTGCATTGTATTGTTATTGTACTGTCTCATGTATTGTCTCACATTGTAATGTACAGCGCTGAGCGAACTGTTGGCGCTATATCAATACTGTATAATAAAATAATAAATACTGCTTTTGGTACTGAAAATTAACCCCAAGCCACACTCGGGATTATTGCCAGGGAGGTTAACTGACAATTGCGCGGTCATGCAACGCTGTACATAAATGAAATTCATGCAATTTTTTTTCACACAAATAGAGCTTTCTTTTGGTGGTATTTGATTTTGATTTTTTGTGCTATAAACAAAAAAAGTCTGTCAATTTTGAAACAAAATCCCAATATTTTTTACTTTTTGCTATAAAACATATCCAATAAATACATTTAGACCAAAATGTATAACAAAAATCCCAATAAGCGTATATTGATTGGTTTGTGCAAACGTTATAGAGTCTACAAACTATGGTATATACTGGAATTTTTTTTTACTATACTAGTAATGGTGGCAATCAGCAATTTATAGAGGAACTGTGATATTGACAATCTGACACTGACACTTTGTGGGAACTAGTGACACTAATACAGTGATCAATGTTAAAAATAAACACTGTCACTGTAATAATGACACTGGCTGAGAAGGGGTTAAACATCTAAGGTGATCAAAGGGTTAACTGTGTTCCTCATCAGTGCTTTTGTGCACAGTGTGGTGATTTTACTAGGCAATCCGCTGGATTTTCTTTCTCTGCTTAGCAGGGAATGAACATCCAGCAGATGACCACTGATAGGACACCAGCTCTGCCTTGTTTACATAAGCAGAGCTGTGTTCTGTCACTCTCCTTGCTGAACAATGGGTGTTAGCTCTCATCCATTGGCCAGCAACCATTGATCTACTTCTGCTGTGACTACAGCAGAAGCGGCACATGCACTCCCCCTACACCAGGAACGGCAAAACCAGGATGCAAAGACTGTGGATGAGGCTTGTCCACTCAGTCCCCTCTATCCAGCTGCCGGAGACTGCAGATCGTCCCATAACCACCACTGCAGTAAGGACTCCAACCCTTTTATTGTCTGGTCAAGCGTGTGCTATACAACCCCGCTATTTCCCGGGAATACTTCCGGCAACAAACAGCCTGATATTACACGACTCCTCCCACTGAGTGAAAGGAAATCCTCACTCCAGTGCTGAATCCGCGTATTGGACGAACCGACAGTCAGTCATCCTCTTCTAGCCTCTAGCAGCACTGACAAAGGAGGGGCTATGTCTATGATAGGCTGAAGGGTTGCCTGCTCGTCCAATGAACAAAAGGGGACGATTAATTGGCTTCCAATAGTCGGAAACCAGCAGTGGACGTTTTGCAAAGCTTGGCTGTATGCTTCTCCTGACTGGACGGCTGGGACCGAGGCAGCCTGAAGGTGTGTGGTGGTGTGAGGGGGATATAAGAGGAGGGCGGCTGTGATATGTGTGCCCTGTGAGGTACTAACCATGAGGAGGAGACCAGTGCTTCACATTGCAGACTCAAGGATTCATGTTCCCTGTGCACTCTGCCTCTGATTTCTAGCCAGCCGGCAGTAAAATGTCTCCAGGATAGTTCCTATTCCAGGGCAGGGTTGTGTTTTCTACAACTATGTGAAGAGGTGACATGCCTTCTGTAGGCTTCATGCACGACCTATTCTATTGACGCTTTTGTCTCCTACAGGAGTTTAGTGGCTTCAAAAACGCAGTAAATAGCAGCATCTTGCATGGGCAGTCATGTGTGTAAGAATCTCCTAGATTGTAAGCTCCAAGGATCAGGCCCTCCTATCCCTCTTGTATTGTTGCTGTATTGTCTCCCATTATATTGTAAAGTGCTGAGCAAACTGTTGGCGCTATATAAATCCTGTATAATAATAAGGCCCCATGTACACATGAACTCCCCTGGATGATTAGCTCTCCTGGCAGCAGAGAAACACTAATGCTAGGTTCACATCTGTGCAGGTGGTGCCGCTGTGGATCCCAACACAAATCCGTGCAGCCTCACCACCCACACAGAGGAATGCGGACCCGTGGGTGCCATTAATTCTAATGGCACGCCGCCCACACTGGAAATCGCAACCGTATTGGGAACCGAGGTTCCTGTGTGGGCTACATTTTCAGAAGTACAGGGATTTCTTCCCTACTTGTCGCGGGGCACCGGAGTCCATTCAAATGAAAGGGCTCTCGTGCCCATGCAAAACACGGATATGTGAGCCAGGGGTAAATGCTGCAAAAACGCATGAAAACTTGGTCCTGTGTTTAGCACTTGGACGTTTTATTCATTTTGTAATTATCAATTGACATGAATAAACACTCTCACACTACACCGTATTCCAAATTATTATGCAAATTATATTTTTCTCATTTACCTAAATAATTGATGTAAATAACAGTCAGCATAATTCTTTATCTGCACCAACCCGTCTGTGCTCTGAATCAGCCACAAACCTCTTAATAGTGCGATGATCACGCTTAAGTTTTCGTGAAATATCTAATGTTTTCATACCTCGTCCAAGGCATTGAACTATTTCACTCTTTTCGGCAGCAGAGAGATCCTTTTATTTCCCCATATTGCTTGAAAATGGCGCTCTGCTTAATAATGTGGAACACCCTCCTTTAGTAGTTTTTCCTTAAATTGGGCTCACCGGCCAATCTAATTATCACAGGTGTCCGAGATTGGTTTCAGTGATCAAAAGAGCCCTGACACACACTGCCATCCATGAGTTACACTGAAAAACAAAATATTTCATCTTTGTGACACTTAAATAGAATTTGCATAATAATTTTGGAACGCAGTGTAAACGCAGCTATCATTTAGACACGTTTTGCAGAGTTTAGCATTTTTTTTTTTTGACCAAAACTTTCCTCTCCTGAACACAAGTTTTCTGTTTTCAGATTGCAGGAAAGAAAGTCACTCGATTCCCCCATCTACATAGTGTTGATGGCGAATCCCGTCCACTTAAGCATCGTAGGGCAGGGAAAGATGTCCATGTCGAGAGAATACAGTGATTATTGCTAGCCATTAGAACAGCTGCTAGCAATGGTCGCATGTAAAATCTGGCAGTCTGGTTGTACCCAAGTTGATCGATCGACTTGGGTACATTCAGCCAACCCATACATGGTCCGTTCAGCAGGAACCACCCGAGGTTCGAATCATCTATGGCTGGCTTAAAGTGATACTAAACCTAAAAAATGTTTTTTACCTTAATGCATTGCATGCATTAAGGTAAAAAAAACTTTTTTAAATTCCCTGTGCTCCCCCTTTCCTGTGTGAAGAGGAAGACAGGGGAGAAGAGATCAGCACTCTGTACAGCTGCATCTCTTCTCCCATCGCTTCCTCTTTACATAGGGATTCAAACAGCAGTAGGAGCCATTGGCGTGTGTGCGTGTGTGTGTGCGCTAAGTCCCGCTGCACGTGTTTATGGAGCATATCTCCGTAGACATACAGGTTGGGAGCGAGCATGCAGTGTTTGTCCCCATAGCAGATGACTTGCACACAAAGAATAAGAGGAGCCAGAATTGCTGGTGGGGACTCGAGAGGAGGAGGATCGGGGCCACTCTGTGCTATACCGCTGCACAGAGCAGGTGAGTATAACGTGTTTGTTTTACTTTTTCTAAAAATTGCCTTTAGTAACACTTTAAAATCCAAAATACTTACCCTTAGCTCCAATGTTTTGACGCCTGTGAGATTCCACATGATATGTGGGACAACTTAATTTCCACACGTTCAGGAATTCAGTCACCCTGACACACAGGCACAGTGTGAGAATGTGTACTGAGCTGCACATATGCAGCTATCGGCTTTGTACAATTTCCCACCTACACATCCTCTTCTGAGAAGCTGCACGGACTGGAGTGTGGGCGGGCACAGGGGGAGGCAGAGCAGATCGAGCCTCTCTCCTATTGGTGTGGGAGATCAGGGGAGGAGCTGGACATGGAGGAGGGGGTCCCAGAAAGAGAAGTCCAGTTGACAGTCGGGGATGATTGGTGCAGCTGTGGGGACAGCTACAAGCACTCCTCTCCCTCCTACGGCTTCCAGCTGCTTCATTGAAACCCATACAAGGAGATTAGTGCTTGTAGCTGTCCCCACCGCTTCACCGATCATCCCCGGCTGTCAATATCACCTGCTGCAGTCTGGACACACTCGCCCCCATCATATTTCCACTTGCCAATGCGAGCAGGCGAGTGACATTTTCATCTGCTGGTTCGTTCCTCTGCTATCAGCATGAACCACTTCTGACAAGTTTCCTGACATAAAGGGTTAAAAGGTTGCAGGGGAGGGACCTCCAACACGCAGCTTGTGATTAACAGCCTCAGCTCTTTCTGTGAACTGTGTGAAGGGGGGGGGGGGGTCTCTTCCATCCAATCAGCTCTCAGAGCTTTCGGTTTTGGTTTACATACTGACTGAAGTGTGCAAACACTGCAGTAAAGGAAATGGAGTTGGGCTACCAACTGAGCACTTGTGGGGGGCCAGGGAGCAGCAATAAGAGGGAACAAATATAAACAAATGAGCCACAAAAGAGGGAAGTACAGTGGCAAGCAAAAGCATGTGAACCTATTGGAATTAACTGGCTTTATGCCATAAAATGTGATCTGATCCTCATATAAGTCACAACAATAGAGAAACAGTAGGGGAGATTTACTAAAACTGCTGCACACAAAATCTGGTGTGGCTGTGCATAGTAACCAATCAGCTTCTAGCTTGTTCAATTAGGTTTTGACTATAAAATCTGGAAGCTGATTGGTTTCTTTGCAGAGCTGCATCAGATTTTATGTCCTCCAGATTTAGTAAATCTCCCCCATTGTGTTGATAACACACAAACCATTCTAATTTCTTGTGTCTTTATTGAACACACTCGTTAACCGCTTCCGTGCCGCCATACAGCAGATATAATGCTACAGGGTGGCACGGGGGCGCAAAATCACGTATGTCTACATGATTTTGCAGCTTTGGGTAGGGGCACATGCGTGCTGTACCCGCACCGCCATTCATGGCCTAGACTATCGCCGGGTTCCGGCCCAGTATCTGCGACGAGGGAGAGACCTGTGTACAAACAACACATCTCTCCCCTGTCATCTGCACACAGCAGAGCCATACAAAGTGTAAAGCACACATACAGTGAAACAGCACACAGTTAACACTTTGATTGCCGCACATGTTAATACCTTCCTGCCCAGTGCCATTAGTACAGTGTCAGTACTTTTTATTAGCACTGATCACTGTATTGGTGTCACTGGGGATGTCAGGGACACCAAGTCGGTTCCCCCCCAGTGTCAAAATGCCCACCGCAGTCCCGCTATAAGTCACTGATCACCGCCATTACTAGTAAATTAAAATAAATTCCAGTATATATACCACCATTTGTACACGCTATTGGATTTTTTTTTTTTTTAGCATATACATGTAGCAGAATAAATTTTGGCCTAAATTTCTGACAAAATTAGGTTTTTAAAATTATTTTGCTGGACATGTTTAATAGCAAAAAGTTAAAAAATTTTGGTTTTTTTTTGTTTATAGCGCAAAAAAAAAACCCGCAGAGGCGATCAAATACCACCGAAAGAAAGCTCTATTTGTGGGGGAAAAAAAGGACGTAAATTTAATTTGGGTGCAGCGGCCCTCTGCCCACCTGGCTGCGTCATTCATTCACAATGAGAGTACTACAACTATTGCCAACCATTGCAGCTGACGGCTTGTAGCTTTCAATGACCTACGAGGGAGCTGGTGATCACTCTAGTTCCTGCCATTCAGTACTTGCCTGCCCATAAAAGGTACATGCAGACCACTAAACTGACAGTCTGCGGGAGCCTGACAGTGCTCCCATGACCTGCTGATCATGGATGTAGTGCTTTACAGACTCCTGATAGATAGATAGATATTTAAATAAATAAATGCACATTTTTACCTGCAAAAAAAATGTTCTTGTTTTGTTTTTTAAAGGTGAGCTTATCATTCATGACTGCTGGTCATAAGAAGCATCAGCTGATGTGAACCATAACTCACTAAAAGGAGCTCTCTGAAGACGTATGATTGGAAGTAGCTGATCTGTATAAGACTGGAAAGGGATACAAAGCAATCTCAAAGTATTTAGGCATCCATTAGTGGACAAGTAGACAACTTGCCTCTAAATGGAGACCGTTTAGTACTGTAGCTACTCTTCCAAGAAGTGGGTGCCCAGCCATGATGACTCACAAGGCACAACACAGAATCCTCAATTAGGTAAAGAACCCACAAGTAATAGCTTGAAGACATCACTGGAACTGGCAAACATCCCCGTTCATGAGTCTACCATACATGTCTTTGAACAGGCTGGGTGTCCATAACAGAACACCGCTGTTCTAAAAAAAAAAAAAAACATTCCTGCACGTCTGAAGTTTGCCAAAGAGTACCATGGCAAACCACAACACTACTGGGAAAATATTTTGTGGACTGATGAAACAAATGTTGAATTGTTCAGGATGATCCGCACTTCATATGGCACAGAAAGGGAACAGCTTACCAATATCATTCCAATGGTGGAGGGAAGGTGATGGTTTGGGCTTGCTTTGCTGCCTTAGGAGCCTGAATTGCTTATCATCAAGGGGGATAATAAGTTCCCAAGTTTACCAAAATATCCTGCAGGATAATGTCAGGGTGGTTGTCTGCCAGCTAAAGCTTAGCAGAAGATGGGTGATGCATTAGGACAGTTACCCTAAGCATCAAAGTAAGTCCACCACAGACTGGCTTCAGAAAAAGCAAATATTCCATTTGGAATGGCCCCGTCAGGGCCCAGACCTCAAGTGGTTGTAAAGGCTCAAGGTCTTTACCTTTTATGCATTTTATGCATGCAGGTAAAAAAAAAAAAACCTGTGTGCATCAGTCCCCCCTAATACTTACCTGGACCTCTTCTCGATCTAGCGATGTGGACAACAGCAGGTCTGAATGGACAGATTGAGCATGCTCAGGTGCCTCAATAGCAAGCTGCTTGCCATGGGGCAGGGGCCAGGAGTGCCAGCAGGGGACTCTAAAAGAAGAGGATCAGGGCTACTGCAAAAAACCACTGCTCAGAACAGGTAAGTATGACATGTTTAATATAAAAACAAAAACAGCCTTTGTTATCACTTTAACCCTATAGAGATTTGGTGGAATAAGTCATTTACACCAGACTACAAATGTTTCTGAGTTGAAGCAGTTTTGTAAAGATGTAAGGAGGAATGGTCAAAAATTCCTCTTGAACATTGTGCAGGTCTGATCCAGTGCTACTGAAACTGCTTTGCTTGAAGTCATTGCTGCCAAAGGAGGTTTGACTGCTATTAACTCCAAGGTTTCATGTACTTTTGTCCTCCAGCACTGTGAATGTTTAATGGTTATATTCAATAAGAACAGGAGAAATTAGAATTGTTTTGTGTGTTTTCAACTTAAGCACATTATGTTTGTCTATTGTTGTGATGGTTAGGATAAGAGCACATTTTATGGCAAATTACTGCAGAAAAGCAGTTCATTCCAAGGAGTTCACATGCTTTTTCTTGCCTCTGTACATCACGTCTTATATTACAGGTATTCTTTCACATGCAAAATGACCCTGTGCTTATAGGTCATCAGAACAGGAATAGAGGGGAAATCCTCCAATGAAGACATTAGTACTGATGACAGCCAGGTTATTCCCTCACTTTGGTGGGACTTCCTTTCACTTCCTGTTTTGGTTATGGGACAGGAAGTGAACAGCAATCTCCCCAATTGGGCTCAGGTGGCCCAAAAAGCTTACAAAGGTTATGACCCTTCCTTATTTTTCAAAATGTTTATACGTTTAAGTTTTACTTTAAGCCACAGTTCAATGTTTTGTGGACCCTTGCATCATTTCTCATGGCACACCATGTGTGCCCAAGAGTTCCCCAGATCTTTCCAAATCATAGCAGCCCTCTTGGTGCACTGTGTTACAGAGAATTAATCATTTTATTGAGTCCACATAGATTAAAAGTACCTGTTGTGTTTTTTACTGCATTCTAACATAGACCAACAGCAATAAGTTTGATCAAAATTCTATTGGTTGAAGTAGATGGACTTGTGTCTTCTTTCAACTTGTGCAACTTTTCAACTTCGAGTGGTTCTAAAGCTTCAAGGTTTTCTACCTTAATGCATTAAGGTAAAAAACCTTATCCGTCACGATGCCCCCTCATCTTCCTTATATGTACCTGAGCCCCATCACAATCCAGCGCTGTGCATTGAAGCTGCAGCTCTCCTGGCTTTGTCCCTCCTCACTGGGCAGATCGATAGCAACGGGAGCCATTGGCTCCTGCTCCTCTCAATCAACTCCAGTGGTGAAGGGCAGGGTCGAGTCCTACTGTCTGTGTCATTGGACACAGCAGTGGGACTCGGGAGCAAGTCCGCACGAGTGCCCTCATGGGAATCCGTTTGCTATTGGGGGCACCAGCAAAAGAGGAGGAGCCAGGAGCAGGTCTGAATGGACAGACAGATTGAGCCTGCTCTGGTGCCTCCATAGCAAGCTGCTTGCAATGGGGCAGGGGACCCGAGAAGAGAAGGATTGGGGCCACTTTGTGCAATTCTATTGCACAGAGCAGGTAAGTATAGACATGTCTCTTGTTGTGGGTTTTTTTTGTTTTTGTTTTTTTAATGTTCTCCTTTACAACCATTTTTAATAGATTATTATGGGTCTTTTGTAGTGCAGATTTATTTTTCTTTTGAAATTATTTTCCAGTAAAGCTATGCACCCTACCCCTGTATATTCACATGTTGGCCAAGGAGAATTTTCTGAAGTCTATGAACCAGCAGAAGACACATTTCTATTTATTGATGCCTTGGAAGAAGAAGTTGATGAGCTCACAGCTAGGTAATTTGCTAAGCAGCTCATGGAACCGTGCCTGCCATTCTGAGCCTGTTCATAACCATATTCACTTTGTGTTGGTCTTTTACAGGGTTGAGCTCTGCCTTGAAATTGGCTGTGGGTCTGGTGTTGTGTCAGCTTTTGTAGCATCAATTCTTGGACCGAAAGCTCTCTATCTGTAAGTGGCTTGTTCTTTTTTTTTTTTTTTTTTTTTTTTACAACAAAAATGATGCAGCGCTAATACCATAAGAACCCAAAAGCTTAAAATTAATATTAATTTTTAAAGTGACAATGGTGATTTATAATAAAATAAATTACATCAACATATGCAAAAAATTACTAATATAAATCAATATGCAAATTTATAATAAATGCACACAAAAACATATACAGTGAGGAACAGAAGTATTTGAACACTCTGTGATTTTGCAAGTTCTCCCACTTAGAAATCATGGAGGGGTCTGAAATTCACATTGTAGGTGCATTCCCACTCTGAGAGACAGAATTTAAAAAAAAAAAATACGAGACATCACATTGTATGATTTTTAAAGAATTTATTTGTCTTGCACTGCTGAACATAAGTATTTGAACACCTAAGAAACAGCAAGAATTCTGGCTCTCAGAGACATGTTACTGTGCCTTTAAAAAGTCCACTTCTACTCCACTCATTAATTTAACTTAGTAGCACCTGACTGAGCTCTTTAAAGACACCTGTCCACCCCACAGTCAGTCAGACGCCAACTACTACCATGGGCAAGACCAAAGAGCTGTCAAAAGATACCAGAGACAAAATTGTGGACCTCCACAAGGCTGGAAAGGGCTACGGGGCAATTGCCAAGCAGCTTGGTGAAAATAGATCAACTGTTGGAGCAATTGTTAGAAAATGGAAGAGGCTAAAGACGACTGTCAGTCTCCCTCAGACTGGGGCTCCATGCAAGATTTCACCTCGTGGGGTATCACTGATGATAAGAAAGGTGAGGAATCAGCCCAGAACTACAAGGGAGGAGCTGGTCAATGACATGAAGAGAGCTGTGACCACAGTTTCAAAGGTCACTGTCGGTAGAACACTACGCCGTCATGGTTTCAAATCATGCATTGCACGGAAGGTTCCCCTGCTCAAGTCATCACATGTCCAGGCCCATCTGAAGTTTGCCAATGACCATCTGGATGATCCAGAGGAGGCATGGGAGAAAGTCATGTGGTCAGATGAGACCAAAGTAGAACTTTTTGGTCTAAACTTCACTTGTCGTGTTTGGAGGAAAAAGAAGGATGAGTTGCATCCCAAGAACACCATCCCTACTGTGAAGCATGGTGGTGGTAACATCATGCTTTGGGGGTGCTTTTCTGCGAAGGGGACAGGACGACTGCACTGTATTAAGGAGAGGATGAATGGGGCCATTTATTGTGAGATTTTGAGCAACAACCTCCTTCCCTCAGTCAGAGCATTGAAGATGGGTCGTGGCTGGGTCTTCCAACATGACAACGACCCAAAGCACACAGCCAGGATAACCAAGGAGTGGCTCCGTAAGAAGCATATCAAGGTTCTGGAGTGGCCTAGCCAGTCTCCAGACCTAAATCCAATAGAACATCTTTGGAGGGAGCTGAAACTCCATGTCGCTCAGTGACAGCCCCGAAACCTGACAGATCTAGAGGAGATCTGTGTGGAGGAGTGGGCCAAAATCCCTGTTGCAGTGTGTGCAAACCTGGTCAAGAACTACAGGAAACGTTTGATCTCTGTAATTGAAAACAAAGGCTTCTGTACCAAATATTAAAACTGATTTTCTCAGGTGTTCAAATACTTATGTTCAGTAGTGCAAGACAAATAAATTCTTTAAAAATCATACAATGGGATTTCCAGAATTTTTTTTTTTAAATTCTGTCTCTGAGTGGGAATGCACCTACAATGTGAATTTCAGACCCCTCCATGATTTCTAAATGGGAGAACTTGCAAAATCGCAGGGTGTTCAAATACTTCTGTTCCTCACTGTACGTGATAATGCAAAGAGGTGTCTATAACACTCGCACAATACTAGTGCATCAAAGTGCCAAAAAAGGTCCAAAATGGGACCAATCAATAACAATTGTGCCACAAATGATCCTAAACGAATCTAATACTGATGTAAAAACAGAAACACTGAGCAAAGACACAAAGTCCAAACTGGGACTTAACCCAGGTTCTCCAACCCCCCCAAAAACAGTGCTCTAGGCACAAATCCCAAATAACATATAAACAACCACTGTGTCACTAATAAACACAGTGCATATATAATAAAGTGAATGTGTTCAAATATATAAACTTCATCAGGGGCCCTGATGAAGTCACGTGATTAGCGTGACGATACGCGTCGGCACGTGGTGACGCACTTCCGGTTGGACGCCATCTTGAGACACCCATGCAACTACATCTTGCATGAGGTTTGAAAAAATCAATGCCATATGAAAGATGAAATGAACTGTGAGTTCATATTGCATTAGTTTGGTACTATATTCATTAACTAGAAAAGCTACAATTTCTGGGTAAATTGTGTGAAGTGTTCTTGCCTCCACCAGTAGTCTACAACTGGAGTGGGCGGAGTAACTGGGTGGAGTGGCTTGAGTAACTGTTGTGTGATTGGAATGGCTGGAGTAACTGTGAAAAGGTTGGACTGGGCAGAGTAACTTTATGGAGTGGGCAGAGTAACTGTGTGGAGTGTTTGGAGTGAGTAAAGATAGTAAACATTACACTAACTAATTGATTGATCAAATTTACAAAGTGCACTTGGCAAGCTTAATAGAGTGAGAAATGCACTTTTAATTATTTATATAGCACATTTAATTGCAATGTTTTCGCCCAAAGTACTTCAGTTACATTAAAACATACATTTATAAAAATTTTAGCAGCATTATCACCTCAAATACTCTCTACTGTAGAAAACTTCTTTCCAAACCTTTAACCAGAAGCCGGCCAAACTGTCACAAATTCAAAATTTAGATTTCAAATAGGGCAGAGAAGAGCGGTTAAAAACAAAACTGCTCCAAATTGCTCACTTCACTGGCGTCTTCAAATGGTCGGTCATAGTTTTAAAAACTATAAATCCTACAGCGAAGAGCTTTATATTGGGAGAATCACAAGACCCAGACCTACATTTTGATGCATAGTATGTCTCTGAAATATTAAAAATGAAGGCACAGTCGCAGTTTAGAAATTGCCCTTCAAATTTGAGGTGGCTAGAGTGGAGTTTCACTGAATGTCAATGGGCGGCGTGAGTTGCAAACAAATGGTCATATTGTGAAAACTATCAGGACTATGGCTTAGCCGTGCACATTTTTAGTGACAGCAGAGATAGCTGAACGTTTTGATATAAGATTTCTGTAGGTGGGCTTGAAAATGAGGGAGTGATGGCAGTTTAGAAATCATGTCCTGATATTTCAGCTCACACTCTAGTTTTGAACATTCCGCCATTCATTCCTATGGGACCAATTTCACCACAAAAACGCCGATATTTCGTGAACCATTCGGCGAAACGTTCCACAAAGTAATAGCACACCAATCGGGAACAATCCGCACGTTTCAGTATATTACTGTCTATGTAGTGTAAAAACTGTGGGAGGAGTTAGGGTGGTAAATTTGGCTATATTAATAAGAATATATATGTGAGATAACAGTAAGTGGTCTTGCCATGCAAGAACACTTAATTAATAAACAGTATTACACTATGGAAGTGTTTACTTGTATTTTATGAGGGAATGAGTGGCCACTTATTGCTTATCTGCCTGGAGAGGAGATCTACAATCTTATGAGCCTTTACTTGAGGGGAGATCAGTGTGGAGAGTTTGGAGGAGTCCCGTGCATGAAGGATCCGGTATAGTGATCCTAAAAAGTGTTTTGGCCCCGTGTGGGTCGAAACAAGGAGGTGAGCGGGCATTCCAGCCATTTTTAGGATATCTTCATTACACCTGTCATCACCTTTTGGGTTAACGCTCACAAGGAGTGCATCGTTTGATATATTTAGGTGTTATTCACCTCACGGGACTTATGTGTTTTTATTTGCATTTGTTATGCGTTTATATTTTTGAACACATTCACTTTTTTATATATGCAGTGTTGGATGCACTGTTTATTAATGACACAGTGGTTGTTGTTTATATGTTATTTGGGATTTGTGCCTAGAGCACTGTTGTTTTTGGGGGGTTGGAGCACCTCTGTGTTTAGTCCCAGTTTGGACTTTGTGTCTTTGTTCAGTATTTCTGTTTTTACATCAGTATTAGATCCGTTTAGGATCATTTGGGGCACTATTGTTGTTGGTTGGTCCCATTTTGGACCTTTTTTGGCACTTTGTTGCATTAGCATTGTGTGTTATAGACACCTCCTTTGCATTATCACATATATGTTTTTGTGTGCATTTATTATAAATTTGCATATTGCTTTCTTTATGATATTAGTCATTTTTTTGGGATTTTATTTAGTTTTTGCATATGTTGATGTAATTTATTTTATTATAATCTCCATTGTCACTTTAAAAATTATTTAATTTTAAGCTTTTGGGTTCTTATGGTATTAGCCCTACATCGTTTTAGTTGTTTTTTTCACGCTTATCATTTGGTATATGATTGGATGTTGGCAGCTGTTCCTCCTTTTTAGTAATCTATAGGGACTTAGGAGCGCAGGAGGGTTTTTCACATTTTTTTTTAGTATTTGTTCTTTTTTTTTTTTAACCTGCTGTTGTGAAGAGAGATAATAATGGCATTCTCGGTGTTCCCCTTTCAGATGTACTGATGTTAACCCTTTGGCAGCTTCATGTACCCTTGAGACAGCACGCAACAACAAAGTACTCATTGAACCAGTTATAACTGACCTGGTACTGTGTTTATTGTTCGTTCAAAAACTAAAATGATGTTATATATACATTCTGCAAGTGTAACATTTTAGAAAAGATGTATTTTCCCAGTAAGGTTTTCTATAAATTGCATTTACCAGAAATGGCATGCATCATATCCTTGTAAGCAGAACAATAGAAATGCGATAGTTAGCTGTAATACTGTTGTTTTGACACAGTGAAGAAACATTGCAGAAAAGTAGTGCTCAAGCTAGTCAAAGGATATAGTGCATGAAGCACTTTCTTGTAAGTATTGTGAAAAGTATTCCTGTCTGTCATAAAGGAGGCTGAGGATTTAATTCCAAGACATGGGAAAGGTTTTTTTTTTGTTTTGTTTTTTTTCCTCTCTGTATTTTATGTAATGGTTTTCCCATGTACTAAAATATCCTCTACCACATTAACAAAGGTTAGAATCATTTAGGACTCTAACCTCTGTAATTTTCCAAAAAATGGTACAGATGACCTGCAGGTGGAAGACTGACATCTTATATGCAGTTAGTTCTTAGTTTGAAATGTATTCAGTGTAGAGGTCACTTGTTTCTCATCTCCACAGTGCGAGTTGTTCTAAAGCAGTTGCTGTAAATCAAGATTAGTGAAAGATTTACAAAGGTGATTACTTGGCTGAATAATTTCAGGAAACCATTAGTATATTGACAAGTAGCTCTGCCTGTCCTGTAGGAGAGTGGTGTTTGATTGGCTAATAGCTTTTGCCATTTTGTGCACATCCTAGTTTGGCCTTTTGCTATGCCTAAAGAGGTACAGTGCCTTGAAAAAGTATTCATACCCCTTGAAATTTTCCACATTTTGTCAAAAACTTAAATGTATTTATAGGGATTTTAAGGTCAACACATGGCACATATTGTGAAGTGGAAATAAAATGATAAATGGTTTTCAAAATGTTTTACAAATAAATATCTGAAAGTGTGGCGTGAATTTGTATTCAGCCCCCTTTACTCTGATACACCTAACTAAAATCTAGTGAGACCAATTGCCTTCAGAAGTCACCTAATTAGTAAATAAAGTCCACCTGTGTGTAATTTTAATTTCAGTATGAATACAGCTGTTCTCTGAAGCCCTTAGAAGTTTTTTTAAAGAACATTAGTGAAAACTGCATCATGAAGGCCAAGGAACACACCAGACAAGTCAGGGATAAAGTTGTGGAAAAGTTTAAAGCAGGGTTAGATTATTAAAAAAAAAAAAAAAAAAAAAATCCCAACCTTTGAACATCTCACGGAGCACTGTTCAATCCATCATCCGAAAATGGACAGAGTATGGCACAACTGCAAACCTACCAAAATATGGCCATCCACCTAAACTGGCAGGCTGGCCAAGGAGAGCATTAATCAGAGAGGCAGCCAAGAGGCCCATGGTAACTCTGCAGAAGTTGCAGAAATCCACAGCTCTGGTGGGAGAATCTGTCTACTGGACAACTATTAGTCGTGCACTCCACAAATCTGGCCTTTTATGGAAGAGTGACAGGAAGAAAGCCATTGTTGAAAGAAAACCATAAGAAGTCCCATTTTGCAGTGTGTGAGAAGCCATGTGAGGGACACAGCAAACATGGAAGAAGGTGCTCTGGTTAGATGAGACCAATATTGAACTTTTTGGCCTAAAAGCAAAACGCTATGCGTGGTGGAAAACTGACAATGCACATCACCCTGAACACACCATTCCCACCATGAAACGTGGTGGCAGCATTATGTTGTGGGGATGCTTTTCTTCAGCAGGGACAGGGAAGCTGGTCAGAGTTGATGGGAAGATGGATGGAGCCAAATACAGGGCAATCTTAGAAGAAAACCTGTTAGAGTCTGCAAAAGACTTTAGACTGGGGTGGAGGTTCACATTCCAGCAGGACAACAACCCTAAACATGCAGCCACAATGGAATGGTCTAGATCAGGAGTCTCTAAACTTTCCAAACAAAGGGCCAGTTTACAGTCCTTCAGACTATAGGAGGGCCATGCTGTGTCCAGTGGGAATAGTTAACAATGCCAAATCTTTGGTATCAGGAAAGGAATAATGCCCCGTCATTAGGAGAAGTAGTGCCCCATTGTTGATGTCAGTGCCAGGAGTTATGGCCCATTGTTGGTGTCAATAGCGCTCCAAGGGCCAGATAAAGGCAGGCAAAGGGCCACATTAGGCCCCCGGGCCTTAGTTTGGAGACCACTGGTTTAGATCAAAGTAGATTCATGTGTTAGAATGGTCCAGACCTAAATCCAATTGAGATTCTGTGGCAAGATTTGAAAATTGCTGTTCACAGAATCTCTCCATCCAATCTGACAGCTTGAGCTATTTTTGCAAAAGAAAAATGGGCAAAAATGTCACTCTCTAGATGTGCAAAGCTGGTAGAGACATCCCCAAGGAGACTTGCAGCCAAAGGTGGTTCTATAAAGTATTGACTCAGGAGGGCTGAATACAAATACACGCCACACTTTTTAAAACATTTATTTGTAAAACATTTCAAAAACCATTTATCATTTTCCTTCCACTTCACAATTATGTGCTTCTTTGTGTTGGATTATCACAAAAAATCCCAATCAAATACATTTTTGTTTTTGGTTGTAACATGACAAAACTTCAAGGGTTATGATTGCTTTGTCAAGGCACTGTATATAAAAACATGACTATTGTTGTCTTTGTGCAAAGCACTAATAAAATAATATTTTATTTACTTTTATACAGGCCAGTGGGCTTTTACCAAGGCTGCAGGGCCAAATCGATCTTCTTCTGTTTAATCCCCCTTATGTTGTCACACCTTCCGAGGAAGTAAGTTTTTCATATTCCTGATATGTGCCTGCTGTACAATATGCTTGTATGAAAAAGTATCCTGCTTCCTTATGTAATGCTTCCTTTGGGCAAAATCCCTGGTCTTCCTGCCAGTCTGATTTCCTATTAAAAACTGACTAAACTAGGCAGGAGACCAAAGCGTGTTTAGCGCTGCAGGGAATCCAGTGTGCTCTCTTTCAATGATCAGACTTCTGCTGATACAGCCATTCACTGGGAAAATTCAGTGTACTCCCCAGCTGCCTGTTCTCTGTGCTACATAAGAAGCTTAGAGGGTATGTGATCTGTTATACATCTATGCACAAATGTTTTGACTTTCATTTCTATTAGGTGAGGGTTTACATTAATTAAAGATTTCCCACTTTCTCTAACTGTAAGTGACAGTGGAGAGCAGGCTGAACATTTCCAGCTAGTAGATGCACACTTGGGTGCCAAAAATACATACAGTCAGGTCCATAAATATTGGGACATCGACACAATTCTAACATTTTTGGCTCTATACACCACCACAATGCATTTGAAATGAAACGAACAAGATGTGCTTTAACTGCAGATTGTCAGCTTTAATTTGAGGGTATTTACATCCAAATCAGGTGAACGGTGTAGGAATTACAACAGTTTGCATATGTGCCTCCCACTTGTTAAGGGACCAAAAGTAATGGGACAGAATAATTATCAAACTTTCACTTTTTAATACTTGGTTGCAAATCCTTAGCAGTCAATTACAGCCTGAAGTCTGGAACGCATAGACATCACCAGACGCTGGGTTTCATCCCTGGTGATGCTCTGCCAGGCCTCTACTGCAACTGTCTTCAGTTCCTGCTTGTTCTTGGGGCATTTTCCCTTCAGTTTTGTCTTCAGCAAGTGAAATGCATGCTCAATCGGATTCAGGTCAGGTGATTGACTTGGCCATTGCATAACATTCCACTTCTTTCCCTTAAAAAACTCTTTGGTTGCTTTTGCAGTATGCTTTGGGTCATTGTCCATCTGCACTGTGAAGCGGCGTCCAATGAGTTCTGAAGCATTTGGCTGAATATGAGCAGATATTGCCCGAAACACTTCAGAATTCATCCTGCTGCTTTTGTCAGCAGTCACATCATCAATAAATACAAGAGAACCAGTTCCATTGGCAGCCATACATGCCCACGCCATGACACTACCACCACCATGCTTCACAGATGAGGTGGTATGCTTAGGATCATGAGCAGTTCCTTTCCTTCTCCATACTCTTCTCTTCCCATCACTTTGGTACAAGTTGATCTCGGTCTCATCTGTCCATAGGATGTTGTTCCAGAACTGTGAAGGCTTTTTTAGATGTCGTTTGGCAAACTCTAATCTGGCTTTCCTATTTTTGAGGCTCACCGATGGTTTACATCTTGAGGTGAACCATCTGTATTCACTCTGGTGAAGTCTTCTCTTGATTGTTGACTTTGACACACATACACCTACCTCCTGGAGAGTGTTCTTGATCTGGCCAACTGTTGTGAAGGGTGTTTTCTTCACCAGGGAAAGAATTCTTCGGTCATCCACCACAGTTGTTTTCCGTGGTCTTCCGGGTCTTTTGGTGTTGCTGAGCTCACCGGTGTGTTCCTTCTTTATAAGAATGTTCCAAACAGTTGTTTTGGCCACGCCTAATGTTTTTGCTATCTCTCTGATGGGTTTGTTTTGTTTTTTCAGCCTAATGATGGCTTGCTTCACTGATAGTGACAGCTCTTTGGATCTCATCTTGAGAGCTGACAGCAACAGATTCCAAATGCAAATAGCACACTTGAAATGAACTCTGGACCTTTTATCTGCTCATTGTAATTGGGATAATGAGGGAATAACGCACACCTGGCCATGGAACAACTGAGAAGCCAATTGTCCCATTACTTTTGGTCCATTAACAAGTGGGAGGCACATATGCAAACTGTTGTAATTCCTACACCGTTCACCTGATTTGGATGTAAATACCCTCAAATTAAAGCTGACAGTCTGCAGTTAAAGCACATCTTGTTTGTTTCATTTCAAATCCATTGTGGTGGTGTATAGAGCCAAACATGTTAGAGATGTGTCGATGTCCCAATATTTATGGACCTGACTGTAAGTGGTATTGAACCCAAAAGCAAACCTTTCATTATATTGCAGCTTTCTATTATATGTGATGGTTGCATTAATTTTCTTTTTTAGGCTTTCATTATATTCTTCTGTTTTCACCTGGTGATACAACCAGTAAATCTGTTATTTTTCAAAAGAACAAGCTTTCCAGCAGAATGTATCAGTTACAGAGATGAGACAAACCATTTAACACTAGCAGGGGTGCTTACAATGATCAGCTCTTATTTGGGTAAAATCTTTATCCCAAAAGGAAAAACTGTTTACTGTAACTGCTTATAAAGTATGAGCTGGAGTTTGACTTCGATTTGTTAGTGTTTCTAAAACTGCTAGTACAGCTACTGCTCCCCTACCTCCAAACTGACAATGCTGCTGTCTTTTGTCCTCCCTTGTGCCTTCATCCAGAGTGGGGGCATGCTAATACAGGAGGTGTGTTACTGGCCAGACCCCCCAGGTGAAAACGGGGGGAAAAAAAAGCCTGAGGAAAAAAATGCAGCCACCACATCTAATGATTGGTAAACTGAAATAAATGTTATTTTTAGCTTTGGTTTAATACCACTTTTTTAAGTCCTATGGTTTGTAAATCAAACCTCTGTGTTTTGTGGTAAAATGTGAAAAAATAGGATTCATCACATCTGCCCATCATAGTTTCTTGTACTGTCCCTTTTTTCTATCTATTGCTTGAAACAGATAGAATTGAAACTATAGCTTGATGTTCCTAATCTATGTCTTCTGTATATTCCAGGTAGGAGGTAATGGAATACAAGCTGCCTGGGCAGGAGGTAAAAATGGCCGGGAAGTTATGGACAGATTTTTTCCTCTGGTCCCTAAGCTCTTGTCTCCTAAAGGATTATTCTACCTTATAGTTCTAAAAGAAAATAATCCAGGTGAGATCATTTTATAGCACTTCATTTTATGACAATTCTAATACAGCAGCATTTGATTTATGAAAAACTTGCAAAGAAGCAGAGCTGCTGCCCAGCAAACGGAAACAATCTAAATTGGTTGCTGTTGACCAATGCCCGGCTTTTGCTTGTGCAGTGCAGACTAATCATCATTCTAGATATTGGGCTTTGTTCACTGGAGACTGATAAAGCAGTGAATGCTAGCTCTTGAATGAGAAGGAAGTAAAGGTATTTTATGCACTGCTGATGGCACTGGATACATTTTTTTTTTTTTTGTATTTGTTTTTTGTTTTTTTTTACTATTTAAAAATACATTTTGGCTATAGTTCTACTACTTTAAATTATAAATGAAAATATTTTTGAATTGTGTATAGCGTAAGGTAGTGTTAGAAGCCCTCTCAGTTTGTTTTGCAATCTGTGTCCCACTAGGGAGATTTACCTTCACTAACTGACACTAATCCATCTCCACTCTATCCAAAACTTTCCAAGGTTTGCCTTTAGTCATACTTTAACTGCTGTCCCTTCCAGGCTTCCAAACCTCTGGCTGGTTAAAAACATAGGAAAACACAAAATTGTTGAAAAGTGAGTGGGATCCTCTCCAGGGAAGAGTTTTATTGAAATGTACTGGAACTGTACGGTCTCTATAAAAGAGGTTCTGAGGAGCAGTGCCCTTCTAATCTCATTGTTTTTAAATTGTACTGTAATTGCACTGCCTACCTATACTTTGTAAAGCACTGCACAAACTGTTTGGCATTATTTAAATCCTCTATACTAAAAAATAGAATTTGAGCCATGGTTGCCCCGTTAGCAACAAACTTAGAAAAGTGAAAAATCGATGAAGCAAGGTGGAAAATTGTTGGCCAAACAGTGGCTGCATCCAGTAGCTATTTGAGTATTCCGATAGCCCTGGGTGGTGGATACCTAAAAACAGCCAGCAGGGAAGATTCCTCCATTCAAGCTATTTAGCATTATGAGTGTACAGCTAGTCTTAGTTCTTATTTTTATACAGAATCACAGAAGACAAAGCCATATTAAGTAGAATATGTATTATAGTTTGGCTTGCATCATTTCCTGCAAATATAAAGGTCACAATAGTGATTTACATCAAGGCTGTCTAACCTGTAGCATTGCATGTGAACATAGTTTTTTCGGTGGTCAAGTACAAAATAATATGTATTTGTGTATTTATAGATGAGATTGTGGAACAATTGAAGTCATATGGATTACAAGGATCCAATTTGCTTTCTAGAAAAGCAGGGAGAGAACATCTTCTTGTTCTAAAATTTTGGCGATCTCTAGATTGACATGACCTTTTTAGTATCAAGTAACTGCGTTTCCTCCATGAGGAAGATAAAAAATGGCAAATGTCTGAAGATGGATCCACTGTAATATAACCTACAGAGGACTGCATTCAAAGACACCCTGAAAATCAAAGTGAAAAAATGATGCAGCAGGCTAATCCATTTTGCTGAAATTTCATTGCAGCAACTCAAAATGGTACTCAGTCATTTGTATGGACCCCATGTGCTTGTATACATGCCTGACAACGTCGGGGCATGCTCCTAATGAGACGATGGATGGTGATCTGGTACTTCCTTCCAAATGTAGACCAGGACATCACTGAGCTCCTGGGCAGTCTGAGGTGCAACCTGGTGTCGTCGGATGGACTGAAATCTGATATCCCAGAGGTGATCTATTGGATTTAGGGCAGGTGAGCGTGAGGGCCATTCACTGGTATCAATTCCTTCATCCTCCAGAAACTGCCTGCATACTCTCACCACATGAGGCTGGGCGTTGTCATGCACCAAGAAGAACCCAGGACCCACTGTACCAGCATAGGGTCTGACAATGGGTCCAAGGATTTAAGCCCTATACGTAATGGCAGTCAGGGTGCCATTGTCTAGCCTGTAGAGGTCTGTGTGTCCCTCCATGGATATGCCTCTCCAGACCATCACTGACCCACCACCAAAACTGTCATGCTGAACGATGTTACAGGGTCTGGTGAAGCCATGGAAATCATTATGCTGCCTGTAACATCTGTCACATATATTCAGGGTGAACCTGCTCTCATCTGTGAACAGCACAGGGCGCCAGTGGCGGACCTGCCAGTTCTGGTGTTCAATGGCAAATGCCAATCGAGTTCTGTGGTGCTGGGCAGTGAGCACAGGACCCACTAGAGGATGTAGGGCCCTCAGACCACCCTGATGAAGTCTGTTTCTGATTGTTTGGTCAGAGACAATCGCACCAGTGGCCTGCTGGAGGTCATTTTGTAGGGCTCTGGTAGTGCTCATCCTGTTCCTCCTTGCACAAAGGAGCAGATACCTGTCCTGCTGATGGGTTAAGGACCTTCTACAGCCCTGTCCAGCTCTCCTAGAGTAACTGCCTGTCTCCTGGAATCTCCTCCATGCTCTTGAGACTGTGCTGGGAGACACAGCAAACCTTCTGGCAATGGCATGTATTGATGTGCCATCCTGTAGGAGTTGGACTGCCTGTGCAACCTCTGTAGGGTCCAGGTATTGCCTCATGCTATCAGTAGTGACACTGACCCTAGCCAAATGCAAAACTAGTGAAAAACAGTCAGAAAAGATGAGTAGGTAAAAAATGTCAGTGGCCTCCACCCGTAAAGCCATTCTTGTTTTGGGGTTGTCTCATTGTTGCCCATCTAGTGCACCTGTTGTTAATCAGTTGCAGCTGCTTTGGTGTTAATGAAATTAACAACCCCCTCTGCTACTTAACTGACAAGATCAATATCTCGGAGTTATTGACTTGATGCTATACTCTGCTCAAAAATAAAATTAAAGGAACACTTTTTAATCTGTGTATATTCAGATGTATGATAGGCAGCGGTAGATATTTTTGGCCCATCTCACCACCCCAAGTATAATCTTAAAGTAGTGTTTTTTTTTTTTCCTCTTAGCAATATATTTTCCCACACTAGTATATCACCTCTCTAGCAATGTTTCCTCCAGAAGAATACGTCTTTCAAGAGCTCTGTCTCCCTATCTGAAAACAATCAGCCCCTTGCCTTTACGGACTGTCATTGTACTAGAGATTTCAGCCTCTGGTTAAAATCCATGTTTACAACCAAGCAGGGAATGAAAATTGCCCAGCTTGCAGTTATCAGAACAGCTTGCAGTTATCAGAACAGGAAACTGTGCGAATGGACAGGATGTAAACACTGAAATCCTGAAAGAGGACCCATCATTGCCTGAACTAAAAAAAAAAAAAAAGTACTGCATGTCCTATATTTTTCATGTCTAAACCTCAAAATGTTTCCATGCTGTTCCCAGATGTCCTGCATCTCTGGAATTAAAGAAAACAATTCTTTGGATCCATCATATAAGAACGTAGTTCTAAATGGTTTTTCTTGAGCATGATGTATTTATCAATTGTGTTTTTACATATGTTCATACTAAAATAAAGTGAACATTTCTTAATGAACTATGAAACCTTGCATAAATGTTATTTATGTAGTTATGTAGTATACACAGCAATAAATATTGGCCTGCCTCCATTAAGCAGGAAAGGGCATAGCAAAGTGTTGGTATTTTGCCAAATATGTAGTTAAACAGAACCATCTAGTTATGTAAGGTGTGACTTGTACGGCTGCCCTCTTTATATTGGCAGTAGTGACATTTTAGCAGAAGCAGAGTGCTAGTTATACAAACCTACACATAACACTGACTTATGGTAGTTGTACATACCAATCTGAAAGCCTATGTTTAGTCAAAAATGGGGGAAAATAGCAGGGACATTACTTCACCTGGCTATAGGTGGATTAAAACTTGGCTGGTTCAGCAGGGACTGGTTGAATATCAATCTATGCATGGCTGTCCCCATTCAACAGAATTAACAGGAATGTTAGACAAGTTTTGTCAATTGGTGACTACAGCCAATTAGCTTCAGCTGCTGATCAGTGTAGTCTGACGGCAGAGGGGTCCCACTGTCCACCTCACTTGTGTGGGCAGAGGAACCGGGGGTGAGGGGAGAAGCGTAATCTGTGGCAAGCTTTATTTTCAATCTAAAGAGTTGCTGCTCCAGTTCATTGAGTCTTCCTGTCAGTATGTCCGCTTTCCCATACATCCTGTACAGGCAAGCAAGTATATTGACAGATCTGCAGGAGCCCTGCATGGAACCAGTAATCTGCTGATCACTGGTGCAGTGCTTTACATGCTCCTGCAACAAAAAATAACAAATGCACATTTTATTACCTGCAAAAAAAATGTGCATTTATTTTGTATAAAGGTGAATTTATCCTTTTTAAGTCTTCCTCCATGGAGATTGGAGACACTGCACTATTGTCTGTGCCATGTGCAACACAGGAAAGCCGGGAGATTAGAGAACTGAGTGCATGGCAAAAGGTCATGTAAGAGGGAAGGATTTGGGTTTCTAGAGCACTGGGCTGACTTTTCATTGGGGTACAATCTCTATATGTTAAAGATGGTTTGCACCTAAATGGAAGGGGGTCTGCTGTGCTTGGAGAGAGGTTTATGAGAAGGCTGGAGGAGTATTTAACCACTTCCTGACCACCCTATAGCAGAAATACTGCTACGGGGTGGCATAGGTGTGCAAAATCACTTGTTTGTGTGTATGTATGTATGCATGTATATTTTGCACTTCCAGGTCCCAGCTGGTGATTACTCGCCGGCTCCCGGTGATTTCAGACGGGGAGGAGAACTGTTTTGTTTCTTAACAGTTCTCCTTCCTGTCAGCTCGGGCACACTGCTTTGGATGGCTGTGCACAGCCATCCAAAGCGGTGTGAATACAGTGAAGCACACTGACACCGCCCTCTAGTAACCTTCCTGCCCAGTGCCATTAGTACAGTGTCAGCACTTTTTTTTTTTTTTTTTTATGATCACTGTATTGGTGTCACTGGGGATGTCAGTGACACCAAGTCAGTTACCTCCAGTGTCAGAATGTATGCTGCAGTCTAGAAGTTACTGATCACCATCATTACTAGTAAAAATTACAATTTTAAAAATACCAGTATATATACCGCCATTTGTAAACGCTATAACTTTCACGTAAACCAATTAATTTACAAGTATTGGGATTTTTTTTCTTAGCAAAGACATGTAGCAGAATACATTTTGGCTTATATTTACGATGAAATTAGTTTATTTTTTTTCCCTGGACATGTTTTTAGCAAAAAGTAAAAAATATAGGGTTTTTTTTTTTCAAAATTGTCGGTCTTTTTTTGTTTATAGCACAAAAATTAAAAAATGCACAGGTGATCAAACACCACCGAATATATGTGGGAGAAAAAAGGACATAAATTTGATTTGGGTGCAGCATTGCACTACTAAGCAATTGTCAAATTGACACAGCGCTGTATCGCAAAAAATGGACTGGTGGTTGGGGAAGGAAAAAACACAACTTTAAGAGCAAATTTTCCAAGACTTAGATTGGGAGGGAATATTAGCACCGATGAACAGAAAAGGGAATTCTTCAAAAGGACTGTATGTGAACTCACTGCAAATACATTTCTATGGGCAAAAAGTATAAGTCTAGAAATAAAACCTATGTGGCCCATGTCCAAAGTTTAAAAAAAAAAAAAAAAAAAATAATAAGAGCTTTTAAAACATATAAAAATGTAGGAACACTATCATTGTTTAACCTCCTCGACGGTATGATTATTTCTGATTTTTTTTTATGCTGAAAGCGGTACCATTTTTTTGCATGGAAATATGTAGTTTTTTTTATTGTAGGCTGTAATTTTTAGGAATAACTCACTGAAATCTGTACGAACAAGAGTCTAGTAAACATCCCGGGTATGATAAAATTTGAAACCCGAAATCATAAAATATAATTTAATAAATAATCATAAAAAATAATACAATAATAATGCATTTAATTCAATAATATAATCAAACCAAAAACACAAATTTGAAATACAGAGGCAAATTCGCACATCGCTGAGCAAAGTTGCAAAATCGTTTTCAGTGTCTGATGACGAATTTCCCCACAAATCATCACTCAATTCTGCAAGTGGTTCTGATTTACTATCGCTGTTCTCTAGCTGGTCTAAAACCGCTTTTGCCCTAAAGGGACGTTTTTTGGACGCCATGGACGTTTCTAAGTTTCCAGGCAGAAAGAACAGTCAAAATGCAGGCAGGGCACAGGACAAAGCAGTAGGGACAAAATGTATGTGAAATGCAATGTTTTACTATGTAATAATCATTTTAAAAAAAATGAAATTTTTTAAACATTTCAAATTTGCTGCCTGTACGTCCCGACGTCACAGGGACAGGAACATGGAAGCCTGATGCCGGCATCGGCCGGAGACGCTGCAGGGAACACATTGTGGGAGCGAAGGACAAGGTAAGTGCTGCAGGGACTCCTGAGCAACGCAGCATGGTAAGCCCGAGTGTAGCTTGGGGTTACCGTTCTTGGTACTCAAATTTTACCCTGAGCTACACTCGGGAATACCGCTAAGGAGTTTAACTGTTACAGCGAATATAACAGAAAATCAAGGACACAAAAATTAAAAAGGAATGACAGATTGCAAAAAAAAAAAAGTAGAACAAACTCCAAAATACCTTTTCAAATACACTCACCAGCCACTTCAATAGGTACATCTGTTGAATTGTTTAGTAACACAAATTGCTACTCAGCCAATCACATGGCATCAGCTCAATCCATTTAGGCATCTAGACATGGTGAAGACAACTTGCTGAAGTTCACACTGAGCATCAGAATGGGGACGAAAGGATATAATTGACTTTGAACATGGCATGGTTGTTGGTGCTAGATGGGCTGGTCTGAGTATTTCAAAAACTGCTAATCTGGGATTTTAACGCACAACCATCTCTAGGGTTTACAGAGAATGGTCAGAAAAAGAGAAAATAGCCAGTGAATGGCAGTTGTGTGGACGAAAATGCCTGGTTGAGATCAGAGTGGTTCCAGATGATAGAAAGGCAACAGTAATTCAAATAACCACTTGTTACAACCAAGGTATGCAGAATACCATCTCTCAACGCACAATACAGCGAACCTTGAAGCAGATGGGCTACAGCAGACCAAACCAGGTGTGAGTGTACCTATTTTCTGATGGCTACTTCCAGAAGGATAATGCACCATGTCACAAAGCTCCAATCATCTTAAACTGGTTTCTTGAACATACCAATGTGTTCACTGTACTCCAATGGCCTCCACAGTCAACAGATCTCAATCCAATAGAGCACTTTTGAGAGGTGGTGGAACTGGAGATTTGCATCATGGATGTGCAGCCAATAAATCTGCAGCAATTGCGTGATGCTCTGTCAATATGGACCAAAATCTCTGAGAAATGTTTCCAAAATCTTGTTGAATCTATGTCATGAAGAATTAAGGCAGTGCTGAAGGGGGTCCAATCCAGTACTAGCAAGGTGGATTTAAAAATGTGGCCAGTGAGTGCATATTAATAGTAAAAAGGTCAGGGCTGAGTATGTAGGCCCTTTACAAAATAATCTAGAGTGGGGGAATGGGGACAAAGAAATAGAACATTTAATGAATACCTTCTTCAGCTCTGTGTATACAAAGGAACATGGGGGAGCTCATGTCTATAATGGGGATGATATTGACTCAGCTCCAAATGATCCACAATGGCTCAAAATTGAAATGATCTGGAAATATTTAGACTGAATAAAGCACCTGGACCAGATGGCATACACCCACGGGTCCTTAAAGAATTGAGCTCTGTCATTTCAAAGCCATTGTTTCTAATATTTAGGTACTCTTCAATAATTGGCATAGTACCACTGGATTGGTGTTATGTCAATGTGGTGCCTGTATTTAAAAAGGGATCAAAGTATTTAACAAGTAACTACAGACCTGTTTAGCTTCTATAGTTGGGAAGAAACTGAAGAATTTAATAAAAGACCACATAGATAAGTTCTTGCTGGAAAAAAAATATTTTAAACAACAGCATGGATTTATGAGAGACAGAAGTTGTCAAACAAATCAGATTTTTTTTTTATGATGAGTTAAGCAAAACCTTAGACAAAGTTGTGGACGTGGTATACTTGGATTTTGCAAAAGCGTTTGACACAGTTCCCCACACACGGCTAATGTGTAAGGTAAAGTCTACAGGCTTAGAAAAATAATTTTGTAAACTGATTGGACAGAAAAATGGCTAAAAGACTGTATTCAGAGAGTAGTGGTTAATGATTCGCACTCTGAATGGTCTGGGGTCATCAGTGGTGTACCGCAAGGTTCAGTGTTGGGACCCTTACTTTTTAATACGTTTATAAACAATATAGGGTCAGGGATTAAAAATCCCATTTCAGTCTTTGCAGATGACACCAAGCTGTGCAGTGGAATAATGTCCTTACAGGATGTCTCCAATTTACCAGCCGACCTCAATGCACTGTTTATTTGGGCAACTATGTGGCAAATGAGATTTAATGTTGATAAATGTAAGGTTATGCACTTGGGGGCTAAGAATATGCATGCATCATTCATACTAGGGGGGGTACAACTGGGGGAATCAATGGTGGAGAAGGATCTGGGAGTTCTGGTAGATCATAAGCTTAATAATGGCATGCAATGCCAAGCTGAGCAAAAGCCTTTCTTGTATTGAGAGTGGTATAGACTCCTGAGGAGAGAGAGATATCATTTTGCCCCTATACAAATTAGGAATGCACCAAAATTTCAGTGGCTGAAACGTTTCGTCCAAAAACACCCCTAATGGCCTTTGGCCGATATGAAAATAAGCACTGATACAGGTGCCAAAAATAACCCCCCCTCTTGCCACCCCCCGCCACTCGGTGGTTCTTAGCCTTACCTGAGAAACCATTGAATGATCCCAGTGCTGGACATAGGCATAAGTGAAGGAAAGATGGCCTCCACTCATTTCTATGCCCTTGGAGGATGAGAGTGACGTCACTACGTCACTTCCAGTTCTGGCGCCTTTTTTTTTTTTTTCTTTAAGCACTAGGATCAATGCTTTTTTTGACCTAATGCTTTACATTGTAGAGGAGAGATATGGGGTCTTATTGACCCCATATCTCTCCATAAAGAGGACCTGCCACTAATTATTTCTATCACAAGTGATTCAAGTATTCCTTGTTATAGGAATAAAAGTGATTTTTTTTTTTTTTTTTTTAAGGGACAGTGTAAAAAAAATTAAATAAATTAAAAAAAAAAGTTTAAGGTGCCCCATCCCCCTGCATAGTGGTGAACGCCTATGTAGGCCACACTCACATATGTAAACAGTGTTCAAACCACACGTGAGGTATCGCCACGAATGTCAGATAAAACGCAATAATTCTAGCACTAGACCTCCTCTGTAACTTTAAACTGGTGACTTGTAGAAATTTTTAAAGCATCACCCATGGAGATATTTACGTACCGTAGTTTGATGCCATTCCAAAAGCGTGATAAATTTTAAAGCATGACATGTTGGGTATCTACTTACTCGGCACAACATCATCCTTCATATTCTACAACAAAATTGGGGTGTATGTATGTGTATATATATGTGTTTTTTTAAATCATTACAGTGTATTCTTTTCCAAAAAAAAATATATTAATTTTTAAAAACTGTCCATCTCGGTTTTCGGCCATGTACATCGTGAATTTTCATTTCGGTGCACTAGTACAAATCATTAGTAAGACCTCATCTGGAATATGCAGTTTAGTTTTAGGCACCAATTCACAACAAGAACATTGGGGAACTGGAGAAAGTACAAAGAAGGGCAACCAAACTGATAAGCGGCATGGAGGAGCTCAGCTATGAGGAAAGATTAGAGGAACTGAATTTCTTCTCTCCTGAGAAGAGGAGATTAAGGGGAGATATGATCAACGTGTATAAATACATCAGTGGTTCATATAGTGAACTCGGTGTAGAGTTATTCACGCTGAGGTCATCACAGAGGACAAGGGGGCACTCTTTTCGTCTGGAGGAAAAGAGATTTAATCTCCAAACCCGGAAAGCCTTCTTCGCTGTAAGAAAACGTAGAATAGACTCCAGCAAGAGCTGGTTCTGGCCAGAACAGTAATTGTTTTTTTAAAAAAAAAAGCCTGGATTCTTTCCTAAATGTACATAATATAACTGGATACTAATATTTATAGGTAAAGTTGATCCAGGGAATATCCGATTTGCCTTTTGGGTGATCAGGAAGGATTTTTTCCCCTGCAGTAGCAAATTGGATCATGCTTTATTGGGGTTTTTGCTTTCCTCTGGATCAACTGTGGGCATAAGCAAGTATAATTTTTTCCTTCCTTTTAATAGTTGAACTAGATAGACATGTCTTTTTTTGAGCCAGACTAACTTTGTAACACTTATTAGCCTTGTACTCGTTTGAAAAGGACTTTGTTGTAAAGTGGTTTGCCCCCAATGTGGATCCAGCAGTATCCTGTTGAACAACAATCTTTCCAGAAGAAGACACACCTGTCTTTAAGAACCTCACTGATAAACAGTTTGAGGCCCTCAATAGAGCTCTTTTTTTGCTGGCAGGTCCTGATCTTCACCCTATCTTAACTGTGACTTTGGCTGACTGGTGAAAGCTTATTAGAAGGAACTGATTACTGCTGCGGTTGATCCCTTGACCATAGAAGTTGGAGTAAATGGCTGCAGCTTTAAACTACAGTTTCTAATGTCACAAAACAATAGTGCAGAGCTAAGATAAATTACAATGTATGTGCTCCTGATGATGTCAGATGAAGATCTAGATGAAACTAGTAGGGCAGAGACAGCACACACGGCACTACGCATACATGATCCCGCTGCAGCCATCTTGGATTCTGGAATACAATTTGTTTATATGATATGAAGTGCCTGATTGTCATCTTCTCATTGTAAGTGCATTTACCACATTAAATTGGTGTTTTAATCTGGATTACACTATGGCGAGACTGTTTTTCTTTTTGATGATACTATGTCCAACTGAGTATAAATGCACAGTGATCTGATATATTGCAGCAGTACCATCATTTGACGTGTGGCTTTGAGTACATTTAGATACCTTGGATTGATACAAAAGTGCTGGTTGATTAGTATAGTAAGTCTTAATTGGGGGGTAGTATGATTCTGCTAAGCCTCCCTTTGCCAAGGTGCTGTGTGGTTCATCATTAAGAAGTTTTGGTGGTATTTGGTATCCACATCTGTCAGTTCCGTCATATTCAAAGAACCACTGAATTCAGTTTTTGGCTTCACATTTGGATTCCTTTACTTTTTCAATTTGTGGTGACATATAATAATTTGATATATTTGCATTGCACTATCGTATTGCACATACATTTTCATTTGAATTTATCTTAGTGCTGCTTATTACAGTGTTTTTCAACCTTTTTTGTGCAAAGGCACACTTTTTTCATGAAAAAAATCACGAGGCACGCCACCATTAGAGAATGTTAAAAAAATTTATTGAAAAACTTTTTGACTTGAGGGCCGCAATGGGTTCATATATTGGACCCGGGGGCCGGACCAAGAGTAGATGAATGATGTGTATGTGTCATCCATAGTAAGTATAGTAATATTCCCCCATAGTAAGCATAGTAATTAATCCCCCATATAGTAATTCATCCCCCATAGTAATTAATCCCCCATATAGTAATTCATCCCCCCTATAGTAATTCATCCCCCCTATAGTAATTCATCCCCCATATAGTAATTCATCCCCCATATTAATTCATCCCCCATATTAAGTCCCCAAGCCCCCCCTGTGTCAATTCACTTACCTTTGCTCCGCGCGTTCCTCTCGCCGTTCCGGTGTAGCATGAAAATCTGTCTCTTATGAGGATCTGTCCCCCTCGACGTATCTGCGCATGTGCCAGTTTCAGGCATTAGCAGCCGATCGGCGATCTCCGGCACATGCGCAGATACGTCGAGGGGGACAGATCATCCTGACAGTATCATGCTCCGCGGGCCGGATTAAAAGGTCCACTGGGCCGTAGTTTGCCCATTGCTGTTCTAATGATTGGTCTATTTGTGAGCCGAGGCCACATGTTACGGATGAAATTGCAATTTTTCCCACGGCACACCAGACAATATCTCATGGCACACTAGTTGAAAAACGCTGGCTTATTATACTATGCATTACACCTTGGTTGTGCTGGACTGTGGAACCTGTGTCTAGGAGGCAGTAAAATATTATATGAGTTGGTTTAAGCTGCACACCATTTTGTGACCTTTGGTTGCCCTAAGGCCCCATTCATACCTGATCAATTTGTAGCACAAAGGGACAAAAAAAAATCAATGCATCTCTATGGTAGTGGCTCAAATCTCCACTCCAAAACACCTGAAGCTCAAAAACGTTTTGGAGCTACTTTTGTGGCTCAGTTCAGGCAGATTGGTGCATTTTTGTTATTTTCTCCCCCAGAGGCAAGCTCAATGTTTTGCATCTGTTTGGCACTGAGTTTATGGATACCTCACTGGTTGCAACGTGTATATTAGTTTGCTCAATGATGGGGCGCTGAATGTCCCCCTAACCACCCCCCAAAAAAAATATTAATGTTATACCTAAAAATATGCACAAATCAATTTTTTAGTTCATGTTTATGTATTTATAATTTTTTTTCAAGAAACATGACATCTTTACCAGCCCCACCATCCCTCTCCTGAACCAGATCTTCCTGTGCCCCGTAGCAGCTGTGTGTACATGACTCAGAATTGGCCCCTCTGTTCTCGATCAGCAGTGACAGAATGGACTGATTGTCTTCATGGCCTCCTCCTCTATCACTCTTCTTCCATTAGAAAATATAACTTTACTGCGGCTACCAGCATGAAACACTCTATTTCATCTGTCATTGTTTGGAGAGTAGAAAGGACAACAGTGACAACCAAGGAGGAGATAAAAAAAAATAACCCGGGAAGCAGAAACAGACAGCAACAAATTATGTCACAGATGATATTTTTCTGTATTGATTAATACAAAAACACCAGAGCTCCAAAACTCTTAAAAACGCTGTAACAGAATGCGCAAAAACACGACGCTCATGTGTGAATGCAGCCTAAGACATTTTCATAGATTATTAAATGTGACTTGCAAATTATATTACAAAGCCTGTAAAGAACATTAAGTTTAAGGAAATAAACCCCAGTAATAAAAAGTGGTATGGTTATTTTCGGTCAATGCTGGCATGGATAGCACTTTGACATGAAGACAGACAAGTGACCTTTTCCTCTTCTGTTTGTGTGGAACAAATCCACCTCCGCTTGGGTCCTTGCAGAACGAAAGCATTCTTTACATCTATAGATACATTAAAAATAAAGTATATTAGAAATGACCAGTAAATACAATAACAATCCTACTAATAATAGTGCTAGATTCAGTCACAGTTGCTCTTATCTAAGTCATAGTTGCAATATATAATGTCAGACAAAACATTTTATCCAGAAGTCAGGGGAACACCCCACCAATGCTGAAAACCCTCCCACAGCATTGCATTATTCTGAATGGTGATTGCTTCATTAACATTCAACAGCTTGGACCATCCATTGAACCTCTGCTGTCCTGATAGTAGTGTGTATGGTGAGTGTCACTGAGACTAAGATTTGCTTATATAATATACAGACAGTGCCTATGACTTTTGTGTTACTCTGCATCTCAATGCAAAACTGCAACAACAATGACACCAATAAACCTTTCGGCTCAATTCACACAAAGCTCTAACACAAGGATAAATATGTATCTGTATTTTTTAACTCTCATTAGGCTTAACTGAAAATAATTGGCACTTATTTGAAATTGAAAATGTTTATACTGGTGTGTTTGCTTTGAATTAAGTGTTTATGCATAACACACATACAGTTGTGTTCAAAATAATAGCAGTCAGACATCACTAACCTGATCAATCACTGTTTTTGGTAGAAATGATGTTTCTACATGGCAAATAATTTACTAGCAGGTGTAGTAGAGTAATAGAAATCCAACAGACCCAACAGTCATGACATGCATGCTGCTGATTCTGTGTAATTGAATCACTAATTGAAAGGGGCATGTTCAAAATAATAGCAGTGTGGAGTTCTATTAGTGAGGTCATTCATTCTTTGAAAAACAGGTGGCAATTATTGCCTTTATTTAAGGAAGGAAGGCAGCAAATGTTGTACATGCTGGTTACAGTGCATTTCTCTCTGAAATTCTGAGGAAAATGGGTCATTCCAGACATTGTTCAGAAGAACAGCGTACCTTGATTAAAAAGTTGATTGGAGAGCGGAAAACATATAAAGAAGTGCAGAAAATGAAAGGCTGCTCAGCCTAAATGATCGCAAATGCTTTAAAATGGCAACCAAAACCTGAAAGATGTGGAAGAAAGCGAAAAACTACCATTCGAATGGATAGAAGAATAGTCAAAATGGCAAGGACTCAGCCAACAATCAGCTCCAGGAAGATCAAAGAAGGTCTAAAGTTACCTGTGAGTACTGTTAGAATTAGAAGACGCCTATGTGAAGCCAAGCTATCTGCAAGAAGCCCCCGCAAAGTCCCACTGTTGAAAAAAAGACATGTGCTGAAGAGGTTACAATTTGCCAAAGAGCACATTGACTGGCCTAAAGAGAAATGGCGCAACATTTTGTGGACTGATGAAAGTAAGATTGTTCTTTTTGGGTCTAGTGGCTGGAGACAGTTTGTCAGACGACCCCAAAACACTGAATTCAAGCCACAGTACACTGTGAAGACAGTGAAGCATGGTTGCGCAAGCATCATGATATGGGGATATTTCTCATACTACGGTGTTGGGCCTATTTATCGCATACCAGGGATCATGGATCACTTTGAATACATCAGAATACTTGAAGAGGTCATGCTGCCTTATGCTGAAGAGGAAATGCCCTTGAGATGGGTGTTCCAACAAGACAACGACCCCAAACACACCAGTAAATGTGCAACATCTTGGTTCCAAACCAACAAGATTGACGTTATGGAGTGCTCAGCCCAATCCCCGGATCCTAATCCAATAGAAAACTTGTGAGGTGACATCAAAAATGCAGTTTCTGAGGCAAAACCAAGAAATAGAGAAGAACTGTGAAATGTAGTCCAATCATCCTAGGCTGGAATACCTGATCACAGGTGCTAGAAGTTGGTTGACTCCATGCAATACAGATGTACAGCAGTTCTCAGAAACAGTGCTTATACAACTAAATATTCATTAAGTGATTCAAAGGAAAGCAAAATCTTCAAACATTTTTCAGTTTATATAGTGAATGTTTGAGTTTGTAAAGAAGAATACAAACACTGCTATTTTTTTGAACAGTCTAATATTCACTTTTCTTCATTTTTTTTTAGAGGAACAACACAAATTTGATATATTTTTCTTCATGTTTTGATTTGGAATAGAATGTGTAGTGTTCCCAATTCATTTGTGTGTATGGAAATAAAAGCTATTAGAAGGATTCTGAGCTTTATTCACTTTTTTCAACACACTGCTATTATTTTGAACACAACTGCATATTCAAGCTACCTTAAGATGACACCCATGCTGGATATGTTGAAAGTCACTAGGAGAACCTACACATTTTTATAGCTAAACCAATTGTGTACTTGCTGAAAATACACTATTGTTTTTTTTTTTTCACAAAAAGACAGGTTTTCCTTTTTTATGAACTAAGGCTGGCCATAGATGATTCAGGGCTGATCAAAAAAAAAAAAAGATTCCCCCGTCCACAAATTCGAGGAGGATGGAGGAATCCTCCCCACTGCGCTATTGTGTTGTGACAGCAGGGACTTCTCCACTCTCAGAATACACTGATCAGTGCTGCAGCCTATTGGCTGTATGCACTGGTCAAACTCAAATTTTACACATTTTTACATTCAAGAGGAGCTGATCACTAGGTCAACTCCTCTTGAACGGAAACAGCCATGGATAGATCAAAATTCGGTGCTGACCCTCCCTAGTACTTCTGAGATAAATTGCACAACTCAAGTTCAATGATCTTCTAAGGACTGGGGTTCAGTGTATGTACTGTAGACATTTGGTTTACAATGATCTGTGTCCATTGTGTGACCACTTATTTGCCATGTGTGCAGTGGACATCATAAAACATATCAGGCTATTCTGAGCGTTTCCACATACACAGCAAACCTGGGGTCATCGGATGCCAAATGCGGGACACTTGCTGCATATTCAGGCATTAAAGGGAGTTGTTGTCTAACATTCATGTTTTAGGGCAAGAGGAGAAAGAGGAGAGAGCTATTTAGTTTCACTACCGCTGAAGTCAATTTTATGTGGCAACCTGTTAGAGAATTATTGCTTCTATCAGTGGCTGGCTTCATAAGATAGTCCCTTTAAAGCAGTAGCAAAACGCAAGAAAAGAAAAAAAAACAAAACACAATTTTGTCCCCCTGCAGGATGTCATGATGTGCTAGTATGCATCACATACTAGCACATTATGACAGACTTACCTTAAAACAAAGCCCTTCAGCAGCGCGCTGACAGAGCTTCCATCTTCACCCAGTCTTCCTTCCGGGTTTGCAGGCTCCAGCCTTTGAATGGCCGAGCAGTGATGACGTCACTCCCACACATGCATGCGGGAGTCACGGCCGCAGCACAACTCTTTCAGTGGATGGCATGCTGTCCATTGAGAGCGTAGTACACATGCGCCGGTGATGTCACCAGCTGCTACTAAAGTAAATATCTTCTAAGCAGAGCACATTTCACTGTCTCTCATTTTGAACTATTTTTGCTATTTTTTCAAACACGAATTACAGACTTGATTGTTTGTGACCCCAAACCATATATTCTCTAACAGCACAGGACCTGTTAAAGAATTAAAAGATGGCACTGTCCAACCCATAGTAGTTGCACCAATGTTTATCAAAACATTACTTTCTATAAAACCATTATTGCGCACCAGTACAACATTCTCAAAATGTGCTACTAATATTTGTATTTTATAGCTTTTATTTTCTTTTGCATTTTCTAAAGCAGAGGTCAGCAATGCCAGCCTCCCTATTCTCCACACACAGGTTTCTTTTAAGGTTAGGTCTGCTATGGAAGAATGTCTTTGTAGAATGAAAGTGTTACTAAACCCACAACAGTAAAATCAGTCTGTATATGCAGTAAAGCATGCTTGTTATACTCACTGTGGAACCTAAGGGGTTATCCTCTGCATTGTGTAAAAACACGGTGTGATCCTGACTTTTCTGACACTCCACTTCTTCCAGTGTCCCCCTCTTATCTCCTGATAAGATATATCGTGTGGAGTCACTCTGCACATGCTCAGTTTAGTGGGAATTGCTAGAAAGGATTTTTTTTTTCTTTGGAGAGTGCATGTGATCAGTACAGGGCCAATCAGCACTGTCCAGACAGAGGTAAGGGGTTATTCATCCTCCTAGAGCAGAAAGAAAACTCCTCCTACAAGCTTTTAACCAGTGGTGGGCTGGACACTGATAGAAGTCACAAGACTGCGCTAACTGCTGATGAGAAAAGGTATTAAGCAGTTTATATTTAGTAAAATAATTGCATTTCCATGTTCTGCGTACTGTGGGAGACCAGATATAGTGGATGCAGGGTCCTGGGTTTAGTAACACTTTAAATAACTTTTATGTGCCTTCCATTTTCCCAAAGACAAAATTAAATTGTATGTGTGTGAACCTACATTTAGTATCTGGAATGTCTTCCACCAGCAATCGTGGCAATGAAACCGAAGCCATAAACTGGTATGAGGTTGATGGTACATACTTAAATGGTGCATAAAAAATGTGACATCTGGATATAACGAGTGCATCATTGAAGAGAAAAAGACATAAGTCACTGATGTTCTCATAGATCCTGTGAAAACAAAGGAAAGCCATTCTGATATATCCAGACAGTTAAAGTGGACCTTGCATACACAACTGTTTGGACAAGCTGTGACAGTGCAGCTATAATGCAGCACAGACATATAATTATCAATGAAAAAGGTATTTAATGATATTGTTTTACAGTACAACATATAAAAATGTAAATTCTGTCATCCTCAGTATATCAACACATATCCTTTATGGAATCCTGACTTCATTCTCTTACAGAGCCAGCTTGTAGTATTTGTTTTTTCCACCTAGAGCATAATTTGTTTTATTTGCATTCTGTATAGGTTAATTAAATAATATCTTTTCATTAATAAAGCTATTACGACCAATGCATTTTTATTCTCAGTTGAGTGTCACAGGAATTCCTAAAATTCTTGGACTGTTGGGTTATACTGCCACCTTCAGGAGAAATGGAAACTGGCAACAAAAAAAGCTGATAGCCAGCACAGGATAACCCTGCCCACAGACATCACGCCTCAGTATTGTGTCCTCAAGAGAATGGTTGTGTTCTTCAGCTTTTCTACTCTATGTCTTAATGCTGGCTTTATTTCTGCCACTGATGATTCTGATTCCTTCAGTAACAATAGACTGTAAATTATAGGGGCACCGAGTGTGTCAGTGGTGCTTTAATACTGAGGGGACTTGAAAGCAGTGCTTTTCCCTGCCTCTGGTGGTTTGTGCCACTTTTGTGCCACTGTTTTTTCTACTGCAGTGAAAAGATGATGACACGCTTTCTTTAGGTGCCCAAGTGCGGATGCCGTTCTCCCGCCTGCCTTGTTTTTTTGAGGATACAGTCACTGTGGCAGGGCCCCTTGGATGAAGTCGTCTCATGCACAGAAATGCAGCAGGTTACTGCTTAGTTGACATCTAGTGGTGTAGATGCTGTGTTACAGACAGCTCAATATTCCATTCATGTGTTAGCATTCTCAGCCAGGCATCCTGCTGAAAGCCACATACTTCTATTCACAGCTTCTCTCAATTTACCTGCACAACCGGAGATTCCTCTGACTAAGGTTAAGTTGGTGTTCATTTTTTAGATACAAATCAGATACTCTAATAGTACATAATATTAAGGGATCCCTTGATTACATTAGAACAGCTGTTGTGGGTTCATGTGTGCATAAATACTGTGTACTTTTTGAAGTGTTTTTTTGCTTAGGACTGTAAACATAGCTTTACTTTAAGCTATTAAACTTTGGGAATTTGACCTGTGTTAATAACCAGTTTTATTTTGAGCCAAAGTAGGCCAATCAATCAATTTCTCACAGACACAAGGGAATGGCTTAATTCCACATGATGAAGAATAAAGTCTTTGACTTGACCTGACTAGGTATAAAGTGTGTCAAACACAATGGGACACAGTTTAAGCATTGTAACAAAGGTTCCTGTATTTTACGTTTTCAGAACATATTTGTGTGCCACCTTAGAGCCACACTGGCTTATGTTAAAAAGTAAGCTAATGATAAATGATCTGCTTTTATATCCATAAATATTTGTTATATGTTTGACAACAGGGGGTCATATTGGATAACTTTCAAGAGAAACTTACTATAATTTTTTTTTTTTCAGTTAAAAACTGGTACTTTTTGATGAATTATCTCGCAAAATTGGATACTGTGTGCACAAATATGAAAAATTATTTAATCAGTGTAAGGAATGGTAATGTAATAAAATGATGTCATTTGGAACGCAGGACCTTATACTAACCTGGGCACTATGGGATAAGACATAGACATGGAACACTTGCTCACAGTAAGAGGCAGTATGGGTATGTCATACCTGCAGTTCTGAGAATTTAATCTTTTTTTATTATTGGTATATATATATATATATATATTTATATATATATATATATATATATATATATATATATACACACATACATACACAGGTGTATATACACATAAAACATACATATAATTGCATAGATTGTTACCTCAAGGATGCACTTATCTCCTCATTAGCACATTTAAGCAGACCCACGTCTTGTTTGTAAATAAGATGTCTATTAGCCTCTATCAGATTCTGAAACAAGCAGCATTTTATTAGTTTTCACAAAATCAATGTACTGTGTAAAATTCAAAAGTGTGTTCATGAACAGGTATTTTTTCTAAAGAGGTGCAATCTTAGGAGTTTAGGTGATACCCTTTATTGGCTAACCTAAATAATTAAACATGCCAACTCTCAGGATAACATTCAAGGTAACACACTGAAATACATTAAGCCTGAAGAAGGGATCTAAGTTCTCCTGAAAGTTTGTGTCGTTAACCACTTGCCACCCAGGCCAATTGTGACATTTCTCTCATAGATGTAAAATACATAATTTTTTGCTAGAAAATTATTTGAACCCCCAAACATTTTATATTTTTCAAGCAGAGGCCCTGGAAAAAAAAAAGTCACATGGTATTTACATAACAGTTCTTCAAACGCAAGTTTGTTGGTAAAGATACACTTGAATGGATTTTACTGCACACATACACAATACTCCAACCAATTGTCTGGTAAAATATAAACGATGATGTCACGCCAAGTAGATATATACCAAACATGTCACGCTTTAAAATTGTGCACACCCGTGGAATGGCGACAAACTACGGTACATTAAATTATCCATAGGCAACGCTTTAAAAGCATTTACAGATTACCAGTTTAGAATTACACAGGTCTGCTGCTACAATTAATGCTCTGCATTTTTTTTTTTTAACAACTTTATTGCTATCACAAGGGATGCACAAGATCCCTTGTGATAGCACAAGCCTCTCCTCTGGCCTCCAAAGCATCTGAACAAGCCAAGATCGGTTTGATCAGTTGCTTGTACTTGTACGGTAACCGCTTTTAAACATCAAACTGGTTTCTGATCTCACATATAGGGGGGAACAACATCAGTTCCTCTGTCTCTGTGCAGTGCACTAGATGCCACATGTTGGAGAGGTCCTGGGCTCCCTGATGGGACAGGAGAGCCCAGGAAAGGGGGTGGTGGGGGAGAACCCCCTTCCGCCACCTGTAGAAGTTATCGAGTGGCTCTACAGCTGGCTTAAAATCTTGATACTGGAATGGTACTTGGTCATGGCTTCTGATCAGGAGCTCCAGAACATGTGACTTCTGTGGGAGTCAATCACAGTGGTTCCATTATATAGAAGCTATGGCAAGTTGACGGACCATGCTATCCAGCAAAACTCACTGGTGGTTGAGGCAAACCACTTAACACAGAAGGGGTGCTAATAATGGTCAGCTTTTATTAATTTATGTAAATCCCAACAAGAAAAAAAAAAATCACTATAACTGCCTAAAAGGTGTTAGCTAGATTTCAGCTTTATTTTTGAGACAAGCCATTCTAACATTAGATTCACACTGCTACAATCTAATTTTGATCTGATTTTTAGTACGATTATGTAGGTAGTACAACTTGGTTGCAACTTGAATGTGGTTTGCATATTCCTTGGGGCCAAAATTGCACTGGAATTGCACCAAAGTACAGTGCCTTAAAAAAGTATTCATAACCCCTGAAATTTTTCACATTTTGTCATGTTACAACAAAAAACATAAATGTATTTTATTGGGATTTTATGTGATAGACCAACACAAAGTGGCACATAATTGTGAAGTGGAAGGAAAATGATAAATGGTTTTCAACATTTTTTTACAAATAAATATCTGAAAAGTATGTCGTACATTTGTATTCAGCCCTCTTTACCGTGATACCCCTAACTAAAATCTAGAGAAACCAATTGCCTTTAGAAGTCACCTAATTAGTCACCTGTGTATAATTTAATCTCAGTATAAATACAGCTGTTTTGTGAAGCCCTCAGAGGTTTGTTAGAGAACATTAGTGAACAAATAGCATCCTGAAGGCCAAGGAACACACCAGACAAGGGATAATGTTGTGGAGAAGTTTAAAGCAGGGTTAGGTTATAAAAAATATCCCAAGCTTTGAACATCTCATGGAGCACTGTTCAATCCATCATCCGAAAATGGAAAGAGTATGGTATAACTGCAAACCTGCCAAGACATGGCTGTCCACCTAAACTGACGGACCGGGCAAGGAGATCATAGAAGCAGCCAAAAGGCCCATGGTAACTCTGGTGCAGCTGCAGAGATCCACAGCTCAGGTGGGAGAATCTGTCCACAGGACAACTATTAGTTATGCACTCCACAAATCTGGCCTTTACGGAAGTTTGGCAAGAAGAAAGCCATTGTTGAAAGAAAGCCATAAGAAGTCCCATTTGCAGTTTGCAAGAAGCCATGTGAAGGACACAGCAAACATGACAAAATGTGGAAAAATTCAAGGGGTGTGAATACTTTTTCAAGGTAATGTAGTACAGGACCATTTTCCAAAGTTGCACTGTGCTGAGTTGCATTGACATGAATTGGCATAATATCTGCTACTGCAGGGCTTGAAAAAGCCACTCGCCAAATGGAGGAGAAATTCCTCTGTGGCGAGCGGTGAGCACAAATGAAGCATGGAGCGACTGCACCTACGCTCCAAGCCTCATTGTGAAGCCGAGTTCCGGTTTACAACTTCCGATTTCTGGCTTCTGCGGCACCGCTGCCGAGGGGACAGGCGCAGGAGAGGTTCGCTCTCCTCCGCTGAGAAGAGACACCCTCTCCACCGCCGTGGGGGACTCGGGGGGACAGTAAGTACTGTATACAACATGTCATATCACTATAATGGAGTACAGGGGAGCTGGGATATACATTACTCAGTAATGTATATCCCAGCTCCCCTGTACTCCATTATAGTGATATGACATGTATACAGTAATGTATATCCCAGCTCCCCTGTACTCCATTATAGTGACATGACACGTATACAGTAATGTATATCCCAGCTCCCCTGTACTCCATTATAGTGATATGACATGTATACAGTAATGTATATCCCAGCTCCCCTGTACTCCATTATAGTGATGACATGTATACAGGAATGTGTATCCCAGCTCCCCTGTACTCCATTATATTGATATGACATGTATACAGTAATGTATATCCCAGCTCCCCTTTACTTTATTATAGTGATATGACGTATACAGGAATGTATATCCCAGCTCCCTTGTACTCCATTATAGTGATGACATGTATACAGGAATGTATATCCCAGCTCCCCTGTACTCCATTATATTGATATGACATGTATACAGTAATGTATATCCCAGCTCCCCTTTACTTTATTATAGTGATATGACGTATACAGGAATGTATATCCCAGCTCCCCTGTACTCCATTATAGTGATATGACATGTATACAATAATGTATATCTCAGCTCCCCTGTACTCCATTATAGTGATGACATGTATACAATAATGATTACTGTAAACATGTCATATCACTATAATGGAGTACAGGGGAGCTGGGATATACATTACTGTATACATGTCATATCACTATAATGTAGTACAGGGGAGCTGGGATATACATTACTGTATACATGTCATATCACTATATTGGAGTACAGGGGAGCTGGGATATACATTACTGTATACATGTCATATCACTATAATGGAGTACAGGGGAGCTGGGATATACATTACTGTGTACATGTCATATCACTATAACAGGGTACAGGGGAGCTGGGATATACATTACTGTATACATGTCATATCACTATAATGGAGTACAGGGGAGCTGGGATATACATTACTGTATACAAGTCATATCGCTATAATGGAGTACAGCGGAGCTGGGATATACATTACTGTATACATGTCATATCGCTATAATGGAGTACAGGGGAGCTGGGATATACATTACTGTATACATGTCATATCACTATAATGGAGTACAGGGGAGCTGGGATATACATTACTGTATACATGTCATATCACTATAATGGAGTACAGGGGAGCTGGGATATACATTACTGTATACATGTCATATCACTATAATGGAGTACAGGGGAGCTGGGATATACATTACTGTATACATGTCATATCACTATAATGGAGTACAGGGGAGCTGGGATATACATTACTGTGTACATGTCATATCACTATAATGGAGTACAGGGGAGCTGGGATATACATTACTGTGTACAGTTTTATATTTTGGACTATTTATTCTAAAGCAAAATGTAATTTCATAAGCTTGAAGGGGGCGTGATTGGGGGCGGGCTGGGGTGGGGTTTGGATGGGTCAGGGGTGCGGTTGGGGGGTGGACCTGGGCAAGGTTGGGTGGGGCAACTGGTGGAGAGTAAGTTTTGTGACCGGCTAGTAGGTCTGGACTCTAAATTTTAACCCCTGTGCTACTGCATCTAACACTAAACCCTTCCCATTGACAGTGCTGCTGTCCAAGGGTGTCCCTGTTGCTCATTCAGTGAAGTGGACAGACAGAAGGGTGTAACTGGCCAGATCGCAATGTAAAAATGAAAGAGGAGAAAAGTCTAAAAAAAAAAAAAATGCAACCACCATTTAAGGATTGGTAAGCTGCAATAAATATTCACCTAAAGTTGTAGTAAAGGCAAATTCCAACTATTCTTAAAAATGCGCCTCCATCCCCCCTAACTCCTACCCATCCTACTTACCCTGTATTAAAAGATCTGTGTACTTTCTTATTTTTAATCTGGTCTGATCATGTGTTGGGAAGCAGCAACAGCTGGGCCATGAAAGCGTATGGGTGACATCACAGCTCCAGGAATTCAGTGGATGTTGAATGCTCCCTTACACAGGGGAGCCAGAGCTGCAGGATCACGTAGCTGGACTGGAGTGGATTAAAAATAGTACACAGATCTCTTTCATAAAGTGTATGCAGGATAGGTACATTTTTAAGAATAGTTAGTATTAACCTGATCTCTACTTTATACTTCACACCTTCTGCACTAATCGATGGCTAACATGGTAGTATACTCTACCAGTGTTTTTGAAGAGGTGGAAATGGTGTACTTTTCGTTGTTTGTTTACATAGTATTAGATCAAAATTAAAAAGTGGACTTTACTACAAACCACAGGGTCATTGCTATATAACACCGTAAAGAGCTGTGATAATGTATAATGTGCAGTACCACATCAGATGTCACCATTTAGCAGTGTAGAGTTGTAAGAACAATAAAAGATGACAGCTTGGTTACTGTACTGTATTTTGCACTTTGCTCACTACTTTTCTGAAAAAGCGAAAATGTTTTGGAGACCTGATAGCCAGAGGAGTTTTTTGAGAAGCAGAAAAATAGACATTTCACTGTCCCTTCCATCTAAAATATAACTCATGGGACAACGGGGGCAATTCACTAAAGCATTTGCAACACTTTTCTGGTGGTTTGGCCCTTTAGAAAAGTCTGCACCTATTTTATTTTATAACAGCCTTGCGATAGTTTCATTACCCGTTCCAACACCCGTGACAGATTCATATAGTTCTTCTTTGCGTCACTTTAACATTATGGCACTAAGTCTGCAACAAATTCAAAAAGAATTATGCCAGTTTGTAGATAAGGAAACATGAGGTAACTAAAACCAACTGTAGCTTGGTGTACAGAGACAGCTCAACGTTATTAGGGATGATGGAGGGGTTGCGTGTTAACTTTGTTATGCCATTTTTTATTTACATTAGTTTATGAGCTTGTTGTCATTTTGTTTTCAGCTGTTCAGTAAATGTGATTCAGGTGGCCCTACAGCTGCCTGATCCCTTTTGCAGTGGTGAAAAGGGTCACCACTGCCTGCAGTGGTTCCTATTCTCTTCCATTTCTCCAGGGAGCCCAGGACCATGGTAAAAAGCGGTAACATCTGTTCCCTGATTCCCCTCGCGCAATTTTGAGTCTTGACATTTTTGGTATCTATTTACTCAAAGAAACCTGGTCTTCTATATTTTACACAAAAAATGGGTATTAATTATGTTTGTGTGCACTAAAATTCATTTTACTGTATTTTTTTCCCTAAAAATATGCGTTTGATAAACAGCTATACAAATATCCTGCCAAAAGTTTGCAACTGCCATCATTTTATTCTACAGGGCATCTGCCTTCAGCAAATACATAATCTTTGGGGGTTCTAAGCAATTATATAGCAAAAATGCTGAAAAATTTTAAAATTGCCCCGGACATAAAGTGGTTTAACAGACCAGTAGTGGAATCCCTTCACTACTGACTGCTGCCATTGCAAGGGAAGTGGACCTGATGGGAAACTAGTCTCTCAGACTTCCTCATTAGGGTCTGCCAAGCGCACAGCAAATCTCCTTTCCGGAAGCACCTGTCTCAGCACTGGCTGCCTTCTGCGATAAATTCATATACCGGTTTCCAGCTTCAGTAAGAGTCAATTTCTTAACACAACCCCCTGCCTCCTTGCACATCATAGGCCTCATTCCTCCTGGGACTGTCTAACTACTATCTGTGTTTCCCTGCCCCTCCCTATAAAACCTTCTATGTAGATGCCAGGAAAGAAGTGATGGGGAATACTATAAGGTATCACTTGACTGCGAACTGTTAAGTCTATTTGGGGCTGCATACATCACATCCAAGATGCTTGTTAAGAATTTGTAAAGAGTTTAATGACCATAGTCTGGACACAAGTGCACTTTAAGTTTCACTGTAAGTAACTCCCTTTCCTCCTCTGGAAGTGTCCAAATACTTTCCGTGCTGGCCCAGCTCCCTCCCTTCCCCTGTACACTTGAGTGACAGATCTGATTGTCTGCTGGGGCTGCTGACATCATATCCATCCTAGCAGCGGTCTCAGGGTTGTTGGCTGTTTACACAAGGGAGTGTTCTACAGGTCAAAAACAAACAGAATACAGTATATGCACATATAATATTATGGGAAGATTTTTTGTTAAAACCAATGCTTCTAGCTATAGGGTCTCTTCAAATCATGACTGAGAGGGCAGCAATCAAAAGAGGTTACTCTATCAACTGAAAAGATGAAACTGAAAGATCTGCACCTCATCTCCCAAAAGAGACTATTTTGAATGGGAAAAGGTCTGGAATATATTTCCACCTAAGTCGTCACAACTTACAGGACAGCCTTGGATCGCCTTCTGTAGATGTGTCAGCTCAGTGTCCTTTTCTAAGGTAGCTTTCACCTGTTAAAACATGTTAAAATTCATATTATTAAAATAGGTTCTTAATATAAAACTCCAGCCAAAACTTGATTTCTGTTTTTAATAGAGCGAGGAAGGTTAGAAAATCTGTTTGCTAGATACTGCTGTCTACTTAACTGTTGGAAGGATTTCCCCCTAAGCCACTGTCCCAGTAATACTGTCATTGCCTCCAGGCCAGGAAGTCAGGAGATATCTCCAACAGAGATTCCCTCCCTACTATACCTACATATACACTCGTGAATAATGATTGCCATGCTGTTGATAGCATTTTTTTTCATGGTTCTAGCAAAAAAAAGATGTGTATCAGAAATCAGACCAGAGCTAGCCATACACTAGCAGATTTTCAAATGAACGTTTGTACAAATATTCTGAGTACATTCAATGACGTGACAGATGTCATTCTAAAGTACTTCAATTTTTTTTCTTTTATACATTTGATTTTGGAGTGAATAGACTTTCTCAAACGAAAACAACATACACTTTTGGCAATTTGTTCATTCAAGAAAACTTTTTCTTCCTGTTTATTTGAATTTTCTTGTCACTATGGTTGAAAACAAACATCGATTTGACCCCCTTTACCAATGAGAAATTGAACGAATGTTCCTAAAAAATATTTTTTTGTGCAAAATTCTACTAGTTTATGAGCAGCTTTAGGATGGCACTAATTCTGTTGAAATTGTTCTACTGTGGGGATCGGCAAGCCATCGACCGCTATCTACCAGTTACCCGCAGGCAGCTGAGAGGTAGAAGGTGAACTCAGCTCTGCTTCCCCCCATCCTCTGCCACTCTCATGTTCACTGCGGGAGGCAGCAAAGTGCTGGATGGAGGATAGGGTCAGGAGCTACCTCAGTTAACCTTTCAAATTAATCGGCAGGTGATTGGTTGCGGTCCTAGCAACCAATCACCAGCTTGTTATTATGAAAAGTTAACTCCAGTAGCTCCCACTCCTGCCTTCCATCCAGCACTAAGCTGTCTCCTAATCTCTGCTGTACACACGCTGTCAGGTAGGAGAACGCTACCCACACAGAGCTGTGTGTGTAGGGGAAGGGGGGTGCAGAACACTACTGAGGGGCAGAGGACACACTATTGGGGTGCATAGGACACCACAAGGGGGAGGGGGTGATATGAAGGAGGGCAGAGACACTACAGTGGGGGGCAGTGATGTGCAGGGGGGGGCAGATGACACTGCTATGGGGAACAGAAAACACTACAGTAGGTGGGGGGGGTGATGTGAAGGCGAGCTGAGGATACTGCTATGGGGGGCAGAGGACACCACGGGGGGGTGATATAAAGGGGGCAGAGGGCACTGAGTTTGGAGGGGGGGGGGTACAGGCCACTACTGCAGGGGGAGGAGGGTAGAGGACACTACTGTAACACACTATGTGTTCTTCATGCCGTCTTTTTATTGGGAGCTTGATAGTTTTTTTTTTTTTTTTAAGGGCACCGCTCAGCCAACACAACCCCCATCCCTGGGGTTCTTTAATTTCCTCCGTATTATCCAGGTAGATCTCAACCTCTGAACAGTTGCCTACCCCTCTTCTACTGTGTAAATCGAACCAGCAACAAAACCATCTAATGGACCCGGAAAGGTCGGTTACTGATTTGCTTTATGGAAATGAACAAAAACTTGACACTTCAGTGCTCAAAAATGGTGGAGGCTCCCATCTTATGCTGCAGAGGTGTGCCAGAGTCAAGCAACCCAACCTGGAAAAGTAGGTGGTGCAGCCCTCTTCGAATCAGGGAAATTCAATGCTAGAAAAAACACAAACAGGGCGCAAATGCCTAGTGCATTATCCTAAGCACTTTATTCGGTAAAGCAAATAAAAATATACTCACAAGCCCGATAGGCTGAAAGCATGTAAAACACACAAGGCACGAAATACAGTCTGCTATCCAACTCCAACATGTGAATGAATGACTGAGCTTCTGATGCGTTTCAGGGTACTGGTTCTCTTCCTCAGAGCCCAGCCATAGCTCTAAGTAAGGGGGCCAATTCCCCAAAAGTGCCAGGTGGCTCAGTCATCCATTCACATGTTGGAGTTGCGAGTATATTTTTATTTGCTTTACCTAATAAAGTGCTTAAGATAATGCACTAGGCATTTGTGCCCTATATGTGTCCTTTTACTGATTTGCTTTATGATCACTATTTCCTAATAAAGTGTAAGCAATGCAATTTTGGCATCCATACACTTAGCAACTAAGTACAAAAAACATGTATGTCAGAGCAATATTATAAAAAAAAACAAAAAACATGCAATACCATCTTGCAATACACACACATTTCCCCATGTTTTGATTTGCTTTTATTTTTTGTGTTTCAAGTAAAACAATGTACTTATTGATCTGCCAAAAATCCAGTGAGTTCCTAACTTCCTGGCCTAGCTAGGAGCTCCTCCGCCTCTGCCGCACTGAAATGTCAAGCAATGTTATCATCCTTCCCCCAGTTCACCACTGTGAACTACAGAACACCCCTATGTTATGGAGATGTGAGGGAGATGTTCTGTTGTTGAAGTAGAAGTGAGCAGCCTAAGGTGACAGTATAATGAGTAAGTGTTGTCACCCTACAACAGGAAGTGTGTTACTGGCAGGATTACCAGGTCAAATAAAAGAAAAAATTATGTTAAAAAAAAATCCTAATTACCACATCTAAGGACTGATAAGTTGCAATATAGTATATTTTTGTTCTTGAGTTTAGATGCGCTTTAATTCCTTCCCTTTTTATAGGCATAACTGTAAAAACTATTTACTGTTTTCTGTTACCGATGTATCATAAATTACCAACCCGCAAAATAAAATCCTTGTACTGCTTCAGTTCTGTAATAGCTGTGTTTAGGTCATTGCGATCTTGATGGTCTGGAGGAGTATGAAGACGAAGAGCATACAAAAGGTTCACATACTCTTCAAATCGAACAGACGGGAATAATAGCAATTCCTGGAAACTAATTGAAATAGACAAATAAATATGTTTTAATTAGACTTTAGTTCTATTTAAAAAACAAACCCCAGCTTTACTTTCAATATTGCATGTATGAAAAAACAAAAAAATATTTTATTTGGAAATATTAGCATGTTGATGAGGAGAGACAGAGGAACCAGGGAAAGCAAAAATATAAGCAAATAAAACTTCAGCTTTAAAGTGATTGTACAACCATGTTTAAAAAATAAAATAACAAACATATCCTCCTCTTCTTGTGTCCCACATTGGCCTGGGTCCTCCCCCCTGTGTACATTGACATACAGAGCTCAGCTCCTCCCCCCCAACCCGATCCCTCCTCACTAGCTGCAATTGACAGCAGCAGAAGCCAATGGTTTCTGTTGCTGTCTCTGAGTCAATGAGGAAGGAGTTAGCCTAGAGAGCCTTTGCTCTTGTGAACAGCACTTGATCAACATCATGCTCAGGTAAGTATAAGGGGGGGTTGGGGGGAGGGTATCTGTAAAAAAAACCTTCAACCTTTAGAACCACTTTAAACCCAAAAGCAAAAATGTATTCAATTCTCAGATGTGGCAGCTGCATTTGTTTGTTTTTTTCCCCTTTATTTTCACTTGGTGATCCGGCCAGTAAATCTGTTATTTTTCAACTGTCTTTAACGGACCATGCTGTCCAGACAAACCATTCACTACTGACAGGACAGCTTAAAATGGTCAGCTTTTATTTGTTTAGGTTGCATAGTTATATAGCTGGTAAGGTTGAATAAAGATACCAATCCACTTGAGTGCGTGTCTACTGTTTTCTATATCCCTGTACGTCGTGTTTGCCTAGAAACACATCTAAAGTTTTTTATGTTAAAGTGGTTCTAAAGGCTCAAGGTTTTTTTTTTTATTGTCATGCAGCGCCCCCCCCCCCCCCAACCCCAATGATGTGAGTGATAGCCTCAGCTTTATGGGGACTCTTCCTCATTGGCTCCCACTGCTGTCAATCACAGTCAGGGAGCCAGTTAGGAGAGAGCCGGGGGTAGGGACAAGCCGCAGCTCTGTGTCTTATGGATTCATAGAGCAGCAGCTCAGGGGTGAGCGTGCAGTGGTGCCCCCGGGGCAAACGCCTTTCTCTGGGGGCACTGCTCGAGGGGGAGGAGCCAGGAGTACTGGCGGGGGACCCAAAAAGAAGGGGATCAGGGCAGATGTATGCAAAACTACTGCACAGAGCAGGTAAGTATGACATGTTTGTTATTTAAAAAAATAACACACACACAAAGCTTTAGTAACACTTTATCAGATTTATCCCAGAAGGAACAGAAAATCTGTTACTATAACTGCTTAAAAATTCGCTGGAGTTCAGCTTTGATTTGTTGGTCATGTCAATCTAAATTTGCTAGTTTAACACTACCCCCTGACAATTCTGCTCTCCAAAATTGTCTGCTTTACTATTTCATCCAGAATGCAGACACCCTAACTCAAGAGCTGTGTTACTGGCTGGATCACCAGATGAAATAAAAAATAAATAAATAAAAAAGGAAAACTAATGCAGCCTCCACATCTAAGGATTGGTAAGCTTCAGAATATATTACATCTTTGATTTTGGGTTTAAAGTATGACAGAGTTGGGCAGAGTTGGTTGATCCAGCTTGGTTCAAACAAACTAAAGCTAACTGAAAGCTGAAGTTAGGTTTTAAAAACATACAAGTCACCAATCCAGAACAATTTTGAGAATCAGGAGTTTTCACCATTCTTCATATTTGTTTTAAGCCAGTAAGCCAAAGTATTGATGCCAGGCAACAAGAATTTTCAGAAATGCAATGGCAGCCTACATATTTTGCTCAGAACAGGTTTCCCTTAAATACAACATAAAACACACAGTTAAACCTCTGTTATTAGAAGAAGAGAGGAGAATGCCGACCCCCTGTCCTCATACATACTTACCAGTAAGTGACAGGTGCACATTTACATTCACCTCTATCAAAGAGAAACCTATAAGTCATATCCTATACAGTTTTGGGATAGGAGTAGAATTCCTAAAACTTGTTTTCTACTACTAGGCTATTAGGCTGCTTGGTTATACTGGTGTAACTCATACAATGGCTGGTATTTCTAACTGCAAACTGCAGAGGATTTTTTGTCACTATGTTATTAATTAGGGATGAGGCTCCCAAGTTAGCCACTAACATGAGTTTGCGCTGAATGCAAGTTCAAGGTTCAGGCAAATTCTTGTGCATATCACCCAGGAGAAATGTTTTATAATGTCGTCTCTTTACAAAAAGTGGGCTCTTGTTTTGGGGGTGGTATTTTGGAGTTTTTATTTCTCTTGTGAGTTTTTTATTTTATATGTTGATAGGGCCTTTTTAGGTTTGGTGTGCTTAAAGATATATTTACACTGCTGTATACCCTGCAGTATTATAATTCTTGTAGTAAAATATTTTCCTGAGCGCTTTGTCTGGCTTTGTTCACTAAAAATAGCATGATGCTGGCCAATTTTACACTGCTGTGCCATCTGTGGTCTCCTAATGCATGTAGTAAAACACCTGCTTGTACTCTTTTTTTTTTTCTCTCTAATACATTTCAGCCAAATCTCCTTCATTAGAAATGTCCTTCAGTCCAACTGCACACTTTTGCATCCTACTTTATTTTTTAATGAGAACATTATAGACATGTGCCTACCTCCACTGGTTTAAAATGTTACCAATGAGTCACCAACCCAGAACAATTTTGAGAATCATGAGTTCTGACTGCACTCCAGCCTCCCATGCTGCATTATTGTTTTCAGTTCAGGTTTCCCTAATTTCAAGCAAGATTAACTGAACCCTTGGCGTATCCAACCTGAGCATATTTGACCACTGCTATTTATAATATATACGACATTAAAAGTACACTGCTTTTTTACAAAAGAGATCATCTTACTTACCTCATCATTTTAGTTACGACAGTTTGATCATGCCTCTTCAAGAAAGCTCGGAAAGTTGGAATAGCTTCCCTGCACTGCAAATACATAAATCGACATTATATATGTATATTGAAACAGAAATAGTAATTTCATATAAAAGAGCCGAGATACGCATTCCTTGAAGATGACACAACTACCTGTCTCTAGACAGCTTTACCAGTAGATTTACATTGAATGTGGTTACATCTCTAAGGGCTCGTTCACACTTGTCTGTTTTACCAACGCTTGCCAAACGCCCCTATAGCGCTTGGCAAGCGTTGGTTTTTAATGCTCAGCAAACGCCGTATGCGCGGTTTAGCAGTATTTTGCTAGGCGTTTGCCGAGCGTTAAAAAAGCCCCACAAACGCCTATAATGAAGTTTAAATGGTGTTACCGCTCCGCAAACACCAGGGGGCGTTTGCGGAGCGGCACCATAGACTAGAATAGGAGGCTTCAACGCCTGCTGACTCGACCAGAGGCATCCGTTTTGCCGCGACGCTAACGCTCCCGTTAGAAAAGCACCATGTGCTGCAAGTGCAGAATTGTCTGAGGTGTTTGGAAGCGGTAAAAATGCTTCCCAAATGCCTCTCTGCCACCTGCACACAACGCTAGTGTGAACGTAGCCATAGAAGAACAATTTCAGTTCAGGCTGCACCCAGTCTGGTCACCATCTAGGAGTTTTCTGAGTATTTATTATGTAATGGTGTGGAGAAAAAAAAAAGCACTTCAACACAGAATATATAGATAAAAACTTGAAAGTGTTAATAAACCCACAACAGTGAAATCAGTCTAATAACTTAATTACATATGTTGTTTCAATTAAAATTAGTGCTTACAGACTGTATATGTGTTTTATATTTTGAAGGTTATAAACTCTACCAGTTGATATACTGTATATGCTGGAGACTGCTCTTTTTATCAAACCTGTGTTTTCTAGTTTAGTTACTATGTATTTAACCGTATACCCTGTGTTGAAGTGTTGTTTTCCCCATACCACTTTGCATCCTAATATATTTTATACATTTTTTAGGCTCCATGTACACAGGACACTTCTGAATGATAGAAACTGACTGCTGGAAAACGTAGGTTAAAAAATGTCTGTTTAGCTGCATTTGCATACCACGTTTATGAGCGTTTGCGTTTAGAAGCATTTTTTAAAGATAACCTCAGGAGACCTTCCAAAATGCACGGAAAAACAGTAACAAATCAACTATTCCAGACATTTTAAGAGAAATAGAGAGAGCAGAAGCAGAAAGAAAAGTATTTGTTGAGATTAGCTGTCTTTTTTTTGGTGTTTGGATGTGTTCCAGCTCATTTCTGTGCAGAAATTATTGCAGCAGTGTCTAACATATTTTCTTTCATGCAAAACCTCAAAGTATGGTGTACCAGGTCCATTTGAGTACCGGGAAAACGCTTTGTATGCGTTTTTCATGATGAAAAAAGGCTCTGGACAGCATCTGGATATTGAAGAGTTAAAAAAATTTTCCAAATGCAAACGCTTATAAACGTGGTTGGCCGCGTTTACAAGCGTTTGGCGTTGAAACGCTGATAAAATCTACTCCTGAACGCAAGTTTGGTGCGTTCAAAAAAACGACTGTAAACTCAACTGCCTGTAAAGGACTGTAAACGACGATGTGTACATGGACATATAGGAAAACATTAGGGTGAGTTCAGGGGCTGCTGAAAAAAATGCAGAAAAGCTCCTAAACGTGAGTTTATCCGCTCCAGTGTACATGAAGCCTTAGTGTCTAAATATATTGGGATGGTGGTGTGGGAGATAGTGAAAAAAAAGATTTAACTGACTGCCATCTTTTCATGAACCCTAATAATGTCTATTTATTATGTAGTTTACTTTTTGCAGCTGTTGCTCTACAAGGATACTAATTTACTGCCTAGTACAGTGTTTCTCAACATTTTTTTCAGTCAAGACACCCTTTAAAATTATGGACAGTTTTAAGGCACCCCATTCTAAAATGTGAAAATCTATTCTAATAGTTTTATATAATGCAGCAACATCCACACAGGTAAGACACCCAACATTAGAGGGGATTTATTCTTCCAAAGTAAATACATTTTTGCACACAGGTATTGGGTAGTATTCCATGGTTTCTCTTCTCCCTCAGAGTTTTTCTCCATCACTGAGCTAATGTGACCCCAGCACTGATGGAGAGGGGCAGGGGAGGGTCAAACTAGGATGTTGTGCAGCCAGCTGACATCCTCTTTGTCAACTGATGATGTCATAAGTTGTCAGGACGCCGGCGGCTAGAAGGTCGTAATGGTGCACAATGAAAACCTGTGGCTTTGTGTAACTAAAAGGCAGGCTTTTTACAAGTGCTGACTTGTATACAATTTTTGGGCAATTTTTTGACATTTTGCCAAAGCACCCCTACAGAAACCTCAAGGCACCCTGGTTGAGAAAGGCTGGTCTAGCATGTGTATAGAGAAAATAAAATTCTCTATATTATATTAGAAATATTACAAACATACAGTATATGACAATGCTAGCAAGTAAACATTGAAAATCAAAATGAAAAACACATACATTTTGCAAAACAATGTAGCACAAAAATATGTTGTAACTCTGTACCTGTCCAAAGAGAAAGGATCTAGCAAACATGCTGCCATGCATCATAAGTATTTTAATAGGTTGATGGTACCTTGTCAATTGTTTTTAGAATGACAATGTAGTTGTTGAAAAAATTGGTGTATATCTTCAGCTTTGATCCAAATTTCATGAACACATCTCCTAAGCACTGTGCAGGTCCCCATTCTTCAAGTCTTTCCATCAATTCTGTTAAGAGATGCCTAAATCCAAAGAAAACATGCATTTTTATATGATTAAATTTGGTGTGTTCAACTGTCGAGTTATCAAATGACAGGATGTAAACAATGCCTGTCTGATGGCTTAAAGGCAATTTGTCATGAAAGAGTCAAGGAGGCTACTATTGCTGATCATTTCTACTGCAGATGCCAATTGCCTGGATGTAACACAGATTTATTGGCTTCAATGTTACATGAGGCCCAAGGCCTGAAACAAGTATAGAAATAAGGAATTTTAACACGTCTGACACATTTACAGTATGCATGTGTTGGTCTACATCAGCCTTTCTCAACCTTTTCAACACAGGGAACCCTTAAAAAACATTTCTGGTCTCAGGGAACCCCTGATAGATATTAATATGTCTACAACTCATGATAAATTAGTGTGATGGTCATTGGGACGAATGATCCTTACACTTATGGTCATTGGGAAGAATTACCTCCTTACAGATGGCTAAAAAGATCAATGGTGTCAGTGGAAACTTATCTGAGAGGCAGAAATTGCTCAAGGAACACCTAGCAACCTCTGGAGGAACCCTAGAGTTCCATGGAACCCTGGTCTACATGATAACTAGGTTTGAGTCCTGTTTAGACTGTTATACAGGAACATTTAGGTGTACTTTAACCACTTCAGCTCTTATTCCTTTATACTTGTTATAGACCAGACCAAGTTTACATTCCCACTATAGAATTGTTATCTGGTGATAACCATGTCATTGCTTTATCCAATGTTGTGGGGGGAGAGAGAAAATCGGGGATTCTTTTGGCAATATCTTACAAAAATTATTTTATTCACCATGTAATCTATAGCCAAAAGTAGACCAAAACCCATGATAAATGAAAAAAAAAATGTTTACGCTTTTATTTAATTGAAGCAGTGTTAGCTTCCCGCAATGTACTGCTGCCGGGCGGTAGCTACAGGCAAAGCTACGTCGCTCTGGCTGTACTAACACAGGGGGGCTCCTGCAAAGTACAGTGTAAAAAAAAAAAAATCCCTGATCACCACCAACCCCCCAACGTTGGATAAATGTTACTATGGTAACATTGTACTATGTTGATAAAAGTATTAAAAATAAATACTACTATATTGAGAATTAAAAAAAAAAAACACATTTTTAATTTTTTTTTCTTTTAACTACTTGCCAACCGCTTACCCACATTTTGTGGGTGAGCAGCAGCTCTTGACAAAGCGCTGTAATCTTGCGTCGTTTCCTGTTTTGGGGTGTGAACACTCCTGCGCACCCGCGGCCCCCTGGTTGGTCCAGGGAGAGAAGAGTGAACACAGCAACGAGTAAAAGCATTACATTTTGCGCACACACACACACATTAGATTAGCACATTTAACCCTTTGATTACCCCTATTAACCCTTTCATCGTCCCGTCACCCAGCCAGTGCCGTTAGTACAGAGTCAGTATATAAAATTTTTTTGTCAGGGTCAGTAAGCACCCCTCCCAGACAGGGTCAGCAAGTGTTAGATTGCCCGCAAACTATCACACTCAAGCTATAGGTCACTGATCACCACCATTACTAGTATAGCATTTGTACAGATCAATATAATGATCATGAACAAAACTATACTAGTGCCTGCTTAGTATAGTGTCCCCAAAAACGCAGTGTTAGCAGGATCAACCCCGTTTGCTGCCAGCACTAGCGTTTGCCCTTCCGCTATTTTTCACAGAAGATTTGTACCAATTGATTGTGGGCCATTGCAATTTATACGCACAACAATACATTGCCGCCCACCCAAATTCAGCTCTTGCCAGACAATTCGCATGGAAACCTATCATGGTTTCTGACTTTAAAACTTTTTTGGGCCTAACCCTCAACATAGATATTACAAATAAGAATAAATTTCAGTCATATTGATCCACAGAGCCAATTCACCGTATACCCATGTTCTCTGCTGGTACATATTTGCCCAACATGGACCAGCAATGTACTAGTATGTCGCTGGACTTTGAGTGGTTATACTAGGATGATGCCTGCAGCTGCAAAAACCAAGAAAAAAGAAAATAGGCTGCACACCTAAAAGGCTAATCCAACGACATATTTGCAATTTAATTAATTAAATTTTTGTTGCAGGGGATGCTCAAATTCTGACTTGTGCAAACTGCTGGGAAAATCAGTGAGCCAATCACACAAGCATTACATATCTGGGGAGGGGGGGTTCTGTACATCATCTACACAAAACAGTGACAGCAGAAAAAGACAGAGTGGTCCATCGAGTCTGCCTGTTTTTTATGTTTTTCGGGGGTAGGGGGTTGCTGTTTGTTTTGGGGGGGGGGGTTGTTGTTTTTTTTTTGTTTGTTTCTTTTTTTGTCTATGCGTAGATCTGTGCTTGTCCCACTTGTGTAGATCTATGCTTGTCCCACTTTTGAAGCTATTTACTGTTGACTGGCTCACTACCTCTGCTGGAAGTTTATTCCAAGCATCAACTACTCGTCCAGGGGACACAGCGGGCACCTCGCGGTGTCGCATGCTCTCAGGGAGCGTGCACAGGTGGGGAGCACGGAGGACGTTTATAAATGGCCACCTGCTCCATTTATATACATGGGCCAGACGGGAAGTGGTTAACTAGGGATGAACTCAGACGTGTTCAGATCCTAGTCTGAACCCATCTGAGATATCCCACCAGGAACTGTCACAGCACACTGCCAATCATACGTTTCCGATGCATCTCCTGACCACAGCCATACGTATACAAACCCTTGTACATGCCTAGCTGTGGGGCAGGGAATTGCTTGGCTGCTTGTTATTGGCGTTGTGCAGTGGCAGCTTTCTGGCGAGATGGCCTGGGTGGATTTCCAGAGTAGGATCCGAACATGCCCGAGCTCATCCCTGTTGTTAATGAGAGGGTAAATGAGTGAATGAGATGCATAATGGTCACTAGTGGGTGCCAGGAAGTTATGCGGCACACTTTCCTATCACCAAACAGATATGATTAGTAAATAAACTAAACAGCAGGTAAGGCCCCAGGATATTGAGCTTATTTACAAAAACTCTTCCTCTCTAGCTGCTCTAGCCCATAGTATGGCCTTATGCTCAGTTATTCTCCATTCGCATCAATTTAACTCAGGCTCTATTCTCACAGTACATGTGCACTGTGGTGTGCTTGCATTCATTCTGATACAAATGTATGGTATAAAGCGATGCACCTGTCCTTTATGCATTATGGCACACTGTGTTCTCCAAAAATAGAACAGGTTTGTTTTTATGTACATTGAGACTTGTTAAGGGTCCATTCAAAGTGAATAGACTGCCTTCATGCTCCCATAGGTGTGAATCAAGACCTAAATGATCTCATTGCAACCATGCTGTGCACATAGAACCAGGGGCGGACTGACCATTTGGAAACTCGGGCACTGCCCGAGGACCCGGGGTCAATAGGGGGCCCCATGAGATGCCCCTGGTACCTTTTTCATAAGCTTTTTTGAGTTTGGGCAAGGACACAGGGGCCCCATGATCCCCTATTGCCCAGGGGCCCCATGAGTTGTCAGTCCGCCCCTGCATAGAACTGTCTTTAGCTGCAAATCTCCAGGCTGCTCTCATCAGGAGTAAGTAGTGTTTATCTACATTTTAAAAGTTTGTGACCAGAATGGTGGCCATAGATGCTTCAATAATATATCAATTTATCTTGTGATTGTTCTCTCTTGATAGGAATAATTGACCTATAGTCAACCCATTTGACTGATATGACATGCCGGGAAGTGGATTTTAAATGATAGTTGAAAGAATTGCAGGTTATTGATTGAATCTGTTTTCACCATGGAATCTCATGATCTGATCAAGCAAATTACAATTGAAATACAATGGAATTCATGAACAATGCATCTCATTGCTGCCAATCAATGTAGCACAATCGATAATTTTTTACTCAAGCTGATCAACTCAGACTTTGCTCAAATTCGATCCAAATCCAGTCTAAATCAATCAAAGAGGAAGTCAGACCTATTCAATTGTTAGCACATCAATCGGATAATAAAATTGAAGCTTGTTTAGCCACCATCAGACTGTTATAATCTCTGGTAGGTCAGATCTGGGTACAACATCATTAGTTAAAATATATCTACTGTATGCCTATTCAAACATATATATTGCTGAAAAGCTATAATATGAGCTGATGTGCTCATGGTTTCATTTGTTGGACCTCATCTCTCGAAGAACAAAATAATGATTTCCATTATTTCATTCAGTCAGCAGTCAATGGCACACAATTCAGGCTACCATGATGCAGAGGCTCTTAGTCAATAAGTGAAAATGATGTTCAGTTATTCCTACCAACCAAGTAACATTTAACGTTCATCATTCTAATGATACATTGCAGGGATCTCATGAAAGGTTAACATACAGTAAGAACATGCACATACTTGTTGATTTGTAATATATTGAGAATATCAGAGAAGATGATTTGCACATTAGAAATGCTCAGGATTGCACGATTTGATGCAAGTGCCGACTTTAGTGGGACAGCGTAGACATCTCTGATGATTTCCAGGACTTGTACATACTGTCTCTCGCTCTTCAAGAGTTCTCGAGCAAACCTTGAACGTTTATCTCCAAGATCCACTAGAAGTTTATTCTCCTGTGTTGAATCAAATAAAAACATTTCAGAAAGGGGTAGAACAATTTTAGCTTTGAGGGTGGAAAGACATGCACACCGAGGGGGAGAGCACTTCTGCCTGGCAGTACTAGGGTCGTTGGTTCGAATCCCAACCACGGCACCACCTGCCTGGAGTTTGCATGTGTGGGTTTCCTCCGGGTAGTCCGGTTTCCTCCAACACTCCAAAGACATGCTGGTAGATTAATTGGATCCTGTGTAAATTGGCCCTAGTATGTGTATGTATGAATGTGACTTAAGGACTTTAGATTGTACGCCCCTTGAGGGTTAGGGACTGATGTGAATGTACAATATATATGTACAGTGCTGTGTAAATTGACGGTGCTATATAAGTACCTGTAATACATAAATAAATAAAACACAGAATCTGGTGCAGCTGTGCATAGTAACCAATCAGCTTCCAGGTTTTATTGCTAAAGCTTAATTGAATAAGCTGAAGTTAGAAGTTAATTGGTTACTATGCACAGCTGCACCAGATTCTGTCTGCACCAGTTTTAGTAAATCTCTCCCCTGTGTTTTTACACGCTAGTATGTGTAGCTTTAGCTATGCACACATTATTTACTGGTATCACGTTTAAAACACCAAACAGAAGCAAAGTTTTAATACAGGTATGTGAACACTTCAACCTGGCAAAATATTAGTTATTCTGTGCAGCCGCTCTTAGGATTCACACACCCCTACAAAACTGCACAGCCAGTTGGGTGACACCCCCATTCCCAGTGCCTGAAAACATATGTCAAGCTCACTGAGCAATGCAACATTATGCTTGTTTTCCAGTGCATAACCTTCATCGCATAAAGTGATATTAACAACTTCCTGACCATGCTATAGCTAAAAGACTGCTACAGAGCAGTCCTCCAGGTCTGGGAGGGTGTCCAAGGACATTCTTCCAGAATCCTGCACACCCCCTGGTGCACGTGCGCTGTGACCACTTTGTAATTTGGACATAGCTGATCACAGATCGCGTTAAAGGGCCAATCACAATGGCCCTTTACCATGTGATCAGCTGTGTCCAATCACTGCTGATCACATGTAAACAGACTTGCCAGTTATTGGCAGTCTTTTCCTCACACATTGTGTCTGTGTGAGGAAAGGATAGCTAATAACCGACAAGGCTGTCATTAGATTGTTTACACTGATAATCAGAGCAGCCCCCTTCAGTACCAATCAGTGCTACCTATCAGTGTCCATCAGTGCCGCCTATCAGTGTCTCCTCATCAGTGCCACCTATCAGTGCAGTCTCAGTGCCCATCAGTGCAGCCTCATCAGTGATCATCAGTGTCCATTAGTGCAGCCTCATCTGCGCCCATCAGTGCAGCCTCATTAGCGCCCATCAGTAAAGAAGAAAAATTACGTATTGCAACATTTCATAAACAGATTGTTGGCCTTTTAACCCAGTGGTGATTTAATATCACCAAAAGAAAGCTCTATCTGTCTCAAAAAATGATAAAAATTTCATACGGGTACAGTGTTGCATAACCGCACAATTGTAATTCAAAGTGCAACAGCACTGAAAGCTAAAAATTGGCCTGGGCAGGAAGGTGGTGTCCAGTATTGAAGCGGTTAAAGGTAGATTTTTTGTTTGTTTAAAAAAAACACACATGTCATACTTACCTGCTCTGTGCTGTGGTTTTGCACAGAGCAGCCCCAATCGTCCTCTTTTCTTGGGTCCACTGACTGCACAAGAACAAAATGAATCATCTATGGCCAGCTTAAGTCTGATTTCTGCTGTGCAAGAAAGTGTGGGAAAATTATTTTCTAATGAACTAATCTTTCATATGTCATTAACCTTATCCTATGCTTTTCTTTTTGCCACCTTATTCTCTGGTGTAAAATAGATTAATGATGCTTTAATTCATTTGAAAATGATTGTGGGCTTATTTTTTGTTGCCTAGTGGGCTAATATAGCTGTGAGGTGCTTTAGCATAATTGTTTTTGACCAGGGGCCAATTATTTATCCTTCACTACCATCATGGAGGAAGCTATACTCTCAGGGCTATAAGAGAGCAGGCCGGAAGCATATACAGTATTTTATTTCTACTTTGTGAGGCTTTGATTAACCCCTTGACGCCGATGTAACACAAATAATAAAAATAAAATAATAAAAAATTGGTATCAGGGTCAGTTAGTGTCAATGTCAGTGTATTTTAGGTAAAAAAAAAAAAAAGACAAAAAACAAAATGTGCACTATTGTTTCTGGACTGTACTACGGGTACAAACAACAAATAACATACACATATATGGTATCGCTGCGATCGTCAAGAACTGGAGAATTTGTTTTGGGTTGTTCTTTGGTGGTAGGTTATGGTTGTAACAAGAAGCACACAGCTAAATAAAAAAAATTATTTTATTTTTTACTATTTTGGGCCAGTTTTCCTTTGATAATAAAAAAAAAAAATCAGGAGATAACCAATATCGTTTACCACCAAATGAAAGTCCAATTTGCCCTAAAAAAAAAAACAAGGTTTAATTCACCAGGATGTATTAAGTATTTGTGATGATAACTACGGTTTTACTAACGCATGCCAACGTTGCAAAATTGTGCTTAGGCATTAAGATTTGTTTTACCCTTAGGCGTGGAGAAACATCCGCTATCCTTACCAAAGATGTACCTATTTTATGAAGGACGTGCATATCTCTGCACAGCCAGGCATCAAACCATCACAATTATTTTAAAGTTCAAATATCTAAAGACAGTAATTCCTAATAAATAATTCTGCCTGAATTACCACAATTTGATATCAGTGAAATGTTCAGCAGCAGTATGTATGTTGCAGATTTTTTTAATGGTTTTCTTTGTTCAGTATAAATGGTTTGATTTGGATCCTTAAAGGACAAAGTATAAATGATTAAGTTTTCCAAGCCCAGTGCTCATACTTACCAGCACAGTAAGTTTTCTGAACCTAGACTCAGAGCGACTTGGAGAAAGAACAGCCTTTTCAGATATGGCATCACCATCATTATCATCTTCCTGCTGTAATATATAACATGTGTATTAAAAGGAATCTATAATGGTTCTAGGCCAATTTTGTTTATGAAGTCTTTTAATCTATTTCACTACCAGAACCTTTTTTTCCCCCACACGTTAAAAAAAATCATTGTAAGTCTGAAGATTTTAGAAACCCCCCAAAATATTATATATTTTCTAAAAGAAGATACTGTAGAGAATAAAACAGTGGTAGTTCCAATTTTGTATGTCACATGCAATGTTATATCAAGATTTCAGTACAAATTACACTAAAGTTATCTTATGGGCACACAAATGCAATAAATGACCCAATGTTTTTTTAAAACATATTGGAAGAGGTTGGACCAAGTAAATGGATTCCAAACATGTCAAACCTTAAAATTATGTATGCCCATGAAACGGCGACAAACTTCAGTATGCTATATTTTCCATAGGCTAAAAACCCCTACAGGTCATCAAGTTAGATTTAACTATGGGTATTGGTCCTGGAATTATTGCTCTCACTTTGGTGTGCGTGATGATATGTAACATGTATAACACCCCCCACATATGCATTTACATTCGTACATGGCTGGGGGCTTTCAAACATTTGGGTGGGGAGATTGTAGGTGCTTGGGTGTAATTTTAAAGCGATTCTAAAGTTTTGATTTTTATTTTTAATAATAAACATGTCATACCAGGGGCGGACTGACCATTTGGAAACTCGGGCACTGCCCAAGGGCCCGGGGTCAGTAGGGGGCCCCATGAGATGCCCCGATACCTTTTTCATAGGCTTTTTTGAGTGTGGGCAAGGACACAGGGGCCCCATGATCCTCTATTGCCCGGGGGCCCCATGAGTTGTCAGTCCGCCCCTGTGTCATACTTACTTGCTCTGTGCAGTGGTTTTGCACAGAGCAGCCCCAAACCTCCTCTTCTGAAGTCCCCTACTGGTGTTCCTGGCTCCCCAGTATGAGCTTCATCCTGAGCCCGGGATCTGTGCATCTATTGACACACACACGGCATGGCTCGGCCCCACCCACTCCTCACAGGATATGATGGACAGCAGTGGGAGCCACTGGCTCTCGCTGCTGCCTCCATGTCCAATGAGGAGAGAGATAGAGAGCACTCTTGGCCATAGCTCTGGCATCAAGATCAGGTAAGTAGTTAAGTGAGGCTGGGGGAGCTGATCACAGAAGGTTTTTTACCTTAACCACTTGCCTACCAGGCACTTATACCCCCTTCCTTACCAGGCCAATTTTCAGCTTTCAGCGCTGCCGCACTTTGATTGACAATTGCGCGGTCATGCAACATTGTACCCATATGAAATTTTGATCATTTTTTTCTCACAAATAGAGCTTTCTTTTGGTGGTATTTAATCGCCACTGGGCGCTTTACTTTTTGCGCTATAAATTAAAAAATGTGCAAAAAATTTGAAAAAAAAAAAAAAGTTTATTTGTTTCTTTTATAAAATTTTTCAAACAGGCATTTTTTCTCCTTCACTGATTTGCGTTGATGAGGCGGCACTGATGGGCACTGATAGGTGGCACTGATGGGCACTGATAGGCAGCACTAAAGGGCACTGATAGGCAGTACTAATGAGGTGGCACGGATAGGCGGCACTGATAGACAGCACTAATTAGGGGTCACGGATAGGCGGCACTGATATGCAGCACTGATAGGCGGCACTGATAGGTGACACTGATGATGGGTACTGATAGACGGCACTGACTGGCATCACTTCTGGGCACTGACTGGCGGCACTGACTGGCACAACCCCTGGGCACTGACTGGTGGCACTGACTGGCAGCACTGCTGGGCTGCACTGGTGGGTGGCACTGGTGGGCAGCACTGGTGGGTGGGCACAGGTGGGTGGCACTGGTGGGCACAGGTGGGTGGCACTGGTGGGCACAGGTGGGTGGGCACAGGTGGGTGGGCACAGGTGGGTGGCACTGCTGGGCACATGTAGGTGGCACTTCTGGGCACAGGTAGGTGGCACTGCAGAGTGGCACAGGTGGGTGCACTGCTGGGCACAGGTGGGGGCACTGCTGGGCACAGGTGGGGGCACTGCTGGGAACGGGTGGGCGGGGCTAGTGGGCGCACTGCTGGGCGGAACTTGCGGGTGTCACTGCTGGGCACCGATCATCAGGGCACTGATCATCAGTGCCCTGATGATCGGTGCCGATCCCCGCTCTGACAACTGCCGGTTCTCTGCAGTACTTTCCTCACGATCTGACAGCGTGAGGAAAGTGCAGCCGAGAACCGGCACTTGCATTTCCCTGTGATCAGCGTGTCATTGGACACCGCTGATCACGTGGTAAAAGGCCGGTGGGATCGGCCTTTCACCACATCACGTGATCAGCTGTGTCCGTAGGACACAGCGATCACGGAGATCGCCGGGTGCGCGCCCCCTGGGGCGCGCAGGAGAGCGCGTTCTGGGAGGACGTCATATGACGTCCACTCAGAACTGGCCGGCCGCGGTGAAGCCGTCATTCGGCTATGCGCGGTCGGCAAGAGGTTAATGTAGAGAATGCATTAGGGGTAAAAAAAAAATTTTCCATTACGTAGAGGTCAAAAAGTCACAGGGGGAAGCAATCCATCAGCTGGACCACTTTCATCTGATATGCCAACAGTCAGCTTATCAGATTTATACACACACTCCCAGCGGCTGCAGTGTATGTAAGACATCCCCCCCCCCCCAAAGTCACCACTGTAGTATCTACAGTACAGCAGAGGCAGTAAAAGGGTAAAAGGTTCATGAAAAATGGAAAGGTGAACTAACTCCAAATATCCTAGCCACCCCTCAGGATCCCCCCCTGCACATAGGAGCCATAATGCCTCATGCTGCGAGTGTATCGATCTGTACACCACAATACACAGCCCAGGAGTGCGTATCCATCATAAACTTCAGAATGACAAGCTTTCATTGGTCTGCACAACTGCGTAACCACGCTGACCAATGAGATGTGCTTCTTTCTTCTGGGACAACTTACTACCGGTAGAAGCCTCACGAGCACTTCTCACTGGTCAGCACAGTCACCTGGCAGAGGGAGCCATGTACAGCAATTCCAAATTAAAATTGTCAGCTGCCATGGGGAGAGGAAGCCATGCAGGATGTCAAATGGGGCTCAGTTTGGGAAATGGTGGGGTTTTTTGGCATGGCACCATATTACCCCCTAAGTATGGGTTTAGCTTGTAACATGCTCTAAAAGGTGCAGTTCACTGCATTCTTATACAGCATCAAAAACACATGAAGTGTTTCACATGGTTTCCAATGGCCGTAGTTCACATTCTAAGGCAGTCAACAAAAGTAGAATATGCTGCATTTTTTTGCATGGAATGCATCTGTAACGTGGCAAAAGGCATCAAAAATGCATGAAAAATATCAAAAACACACCAGAATGCACATGTCCTAAAATGAAAACAAAAAGAAAGCACTGGAATGCACCGGAATGCATAAAAAATGTATATGCAGACATACATCCGAGAAGCAGAAATGGTAGTGTGTATTGGCCCATAAAGCGGTATTAATCCCAAAACCAAAAATTTTATATATCGCAGCTTACCAATCATTGGATGTGGTGGCTGCATCAGTTTTATTTTCTTAGGCTTTTTTCCTCTGTTTTCCCCTGGTGATCTGGCCAGTAACACAACCTGTATTTTACAGACACCACTCTGGATGAAGGAACACAGGGGCACCTATAGACAGCAGCATTGTCATCAAGGAGGAGGGAAGTGTTATATGTACTAGCCGATTTAGATACAGAGATTGAAGCCAAACTCCAGCTAATACTTTATAAGCAGTTACAGTAACAGTTTTGTTCCTTTTGGGATAAAGCTTTTACATAAATAAAAGCTGATCATTGTAAGCACCCCTGTTAGTAGTAAATGGTTTGTCTCAACACTCCAACTGCTACATATGCAGAATAGCTTGTTCTGTTGAAAAAAACAACAGGCTTACTGGCTCGTGAAAATAAAGTAAAAAAAAAAAAAAAAAAACATAGCCACCATATCTAAGAATTGGTGAGCTTCAATGTAAAACATTTTTGCTTTTGGGTTTATTATCATTTTAAGGCTTGGAAAACACACAAGTTATATTTAAGACTGTATTTTAAGATTCTTTTATCACCTTTAGAAATGCTGATAGCGTTTCCTCAGTATTTGCTTGCAGCAACTGGTTCCTGAGCTCTTTGTTTTTTCCACATTTTTTTAAAAGAAAGAGGGAAAGGAACTCCAGTGGATCATCCTTTAGACACAAATAATAGTGGGAAAAAAAATATGAGAAAATGGGTAAAATGCCCTGTAAAGGATTAATGCATTACTACATTATATTAGAGTAGGCGTCATTTACTATGAAAACTGCAGAATTGCCACTTACAAACAAGAAAAGCATGGATCATTGATTCTATCACATTTACAGATTTCATTTACTTACGCGCGTCTCCTTAACAAGTTCTACTAAACCTTCAGTCAATGCCTCAGCAATATCTTGATTGGTCTGCACCTTCACCATGGGCATTGTGTCAAACATGAACTGTCCTATAAAAACATCCCAATGTCACACTGAACATTTCATTCCAAAAATACTTTATTGTGACAAGGTCATATTCACTGGCATAGCTTAAACTCAAAGGGACATTTCACTTTTTGACTACTTTACAGGAGTCAGATATAAACAGGAAGTAAGGCTGGCCATACATTATACAATTATCTGCAGATTTTCTGCCCAATTTCCTTTAGATTTACCTTCAACTATGTAGTGCAAGGGCCTGCCTAATTGGATACAACTGAAAGTGTTGTTTAGGTTTGTCCTCCTATTATATGGTTTTTGGTAAATCTAAACCAAAAATCTGCAGATAATTGTATAATGTATGGCCAGCCTAAGAGAGAATCATCCCAACAGGGAGAAATAAAACCACATTTTCTAGTACACCGAGAATTGTTTAAAACACAATCAGAATTTTCTTTCTGTGTACCCATTGCCAGGTGACAGATGTCAGAGAAGAACAGGAAGAGAACAGAAATCTCTTGAATCAGGACACAGACAGCATTTAAAACCTGACTGAGGTTCTAACCCTTCTCCACTCCACTCTCCAAAACATTTTGGCTGGAGCTTGACTTTAGATTCAGAGGCAGAAAAAAAACCTTAAAATGCATCATGGTCCAGTGCCCTTTGCTATAAGCATACCAACCCACATGCCTGGTTTCTGGGTTATGTCTGGAGTGAGTAGGGGGTTCTGGAGGATAAGTTGGGTTTTTATCCATCCATCACCATGACCTTGTTGTAATGTTCAGTGAATTTAAAATCTTGGAACGATACATTTTTAATCAATTTTAGACAGAAGTCAATTAACCTACCAGCATATCTCTGGAATGTGAGAATAAACTGAAGTACCCAGAGGAAATCCATGCAAACGCAAGGAGAACATGTAAATTCCATTCAGTGTCCTGCCTGGGGCTTGACCCGAGGACCACAGTCCTGCAAGCCACTGTGCTGCCCCCTGGGTATTGTTTTTTTAATTCATGTAAAAAATAAAGAGTATGCAGCATTTCACTTAAGCAATCATCTTGTCTTTAAAAAATGCAAGACTTTGATATCTCAACCCTGAGAAATTTTATTTTCAAATTTTTATTACAAATGTAATAATAAAAAGTGAGTTGTGTGCTGCCCCCTGGTTATTGTTTTTTTAATTTATATTAAAAAAAAAAAGAGTATGCAGCACTTCCCTTAAGCAAGCATTTTGTCTTTATAAAATGCAAGACTTCGATATCTGAACCCCGAGATATTTTATTTTAAAATTTGTATTTCAAACATAATAATGAAAAGTCAGTATAGCCCCCAAATAAATACCAGCCTGGTGCACAAAATATATGAGCTGTTATCCCTATAAACTAGAGATAGACACGTATGCAGGTATCTGCTATACCTGTATCAACCAGTCTGTATATCCCACATCAGCACCAATATAAGGGATTCAAACGTGTAGGAATTACCCCCTTAAGCCTTGATAAAGTGTTATGTCCAAGAAAAAAAACGCATGTGTTTTGTTATCCATTAAAGTGATAATAAAGATTTGTTTTTGTTTTTTTATATATACAGTATAACAAACATATTATACTTACCTGCTCTGTGCAATGGTTTTGCACAGATAAGCCCTGATCCTCCTCTTCTTGGGTCCCCCACCAGCGCTCCTGGCCCCTTTCCCCTGCTGAGTGCTCTCACAGCTGCTTGCTCTCGGGGCACTCATGCACACTCGCTCCTGAGCCCCGCTCTGTGTGTCTATAAGACACACAGAGCGTGGCTCAACCACCTCCCCCCCCCCCACTGCCTGCTTGCTCCTCAATTGCTGTGACTGACAGCAGTGGGAGCCAGTGAGGAGAGAGAGAGACCCAGGAGAGCTACTGCTCCTGTGCATTGTGTTGGATCGGGATTGGGCTCAGGTTAGTATTAGGGGGGGCCAGGGGCGGACTGACCATTTGGAAACTCTGGCACTGCCCGAGGGCCCGGAGTCAGTAGTGGGCCCCATGAGATGCCCCTGGTACCTTTTTCATAGGCTTTTTTGAGTTTGGGCAAGGACACAGGGGCCCCATGATCCCCTATTGCCCGGGGGCCCCATGAGTTGTCAGTCCACCCCTGGGGGGGGCTGTGGGGGGAGCAGCACACAGAATGCTTTTTACCTTCATGCATTCTATGCATTTCTAAAAAACCTTCAGCCTTTACAACCACTTTAACTGTTCTCACTATGCAAAATGATTGAGGTAATAATAACTTCTTGAATACTGGTGAAGTTCAGGAATGATTACCCTTTTCTATATTGTGCCCCATTTATTTTTTTTCTATATGTGAAAGGCATCTTATGGTAAAGCAGAAATTACCTATTATCCTGCCAGATACATTTCTCTGGAGATCACTAAGGTAGAGTTTCATCTGCTTTCTGACCATATATAGAGCTTCCTCCATCACACTGGCTAATCTACACCAGGCCTGTAGTTTCACTTCCGTGAAGTATAAAAATGGGGGGAATTCACCTCTTCCAGATGCCATCAGCCAGTCCCCGAGAACTGAAAATAATCACAACAAATGTATTTTATAACACTGTAACAAATAATGGGAGGAATTCAACAAAGCTGCTACCCCACTTTTCTGGTGTTAATCCCTTTCGTTAATGTATTGTGCCAAATTCATGAAGTATTTGCAACACTTTTGTTTCTGACAGTGAGTCGTGTACCAAATTCAGGCAATTTTAAAATGTGCCACTTTTATATTGTGGTGCAATGAATGTGACAAATCAAAATCAAATACCGACAGTTCGTATATTACAAAAGTGGAGCTAATTAAGACAAACTCTCAACTCTCTTTTGGCATACAGAGAAAGAACCTCATGCAGACAGATATTGTGAAAGTGTCTTCCATGCATTTTAAAAGTGGTTCAGCATGTGCCAAATGCAAGTAAAATTTTTAGACACGTATATGAATTTGGCACACGCTGCACCACTTTTAAAATGCGCGCACTTTTGCAAAATCTGTCTGCGCCAGTCTTTATGAATTCCAGGGAATAAGTATAGCACAAGTACATGCATGCTATAGTTAGAATACTAAAACCATCAAATGATATACCGATCTTATGGTACTACAGACTTGTATTAACCTTCTGTGAAATGGAGATTAATTTCACTCTTTAGCAGAAGAGGGACTCTCTTTGTGAACTTATAATCATAAAAACACACTTTCAATTAAAAAAAAATTGTAGAAAAGTCATGGACATTCTATTCTGTACTTACTGTGTTGGTAAGACCCAGTGGCTATGCCAGTTGGTGAACAAAACATAATGCCAGTTAAATGAGACAAATTGTCAAGGATTTCCATTCCTGCATCTACAATAAAAAAAATGAAAAGGACACAGTTTCTATTTCTTCGTAGCACAAAGCACAAACAAAAATCCACTGAACAGTATAAGATAGGCTTAAAGTGCTTGTAAACCTCAAACATGAAATATGAACAAAGCATATCCCTCTATATTGTGTACTTTTCTCAATTAGGAGCAGTAAGTGTAATTTCTGTCTGCAGCTTCCTTCCTCTGCTATCAGCAGGAATCACGTCTGAAAAGTTTTCCTGACACCAAGAGAAAAATGGTAACAGAGAAGGACCTCCAGCAGATTGACAGCCTCAGCTCTGTTCCTGTGTGTTGTGTGAAGGGGTGTGTGTCTCTCTTTCCTCCAATCAGCTCTCAAAGCGCTCCTCCCTGTGCACTGCAGAGTAACCTCAGCTCTCCACCCACTTTTTCTTAACTCTAAAATAAGCGTTATAAATTCAGTAATTTGAACACATGTAGAGAAGAGAAGACTGTACATAAACAGGTACAACTTATGTAGGAGGATTTGTTTCATTTCTGTGTATCACCTGAGGCCAGTCACTTTACTGGGTATATGTAAGGGTTTACAACCACTTTAAGAAAGCACTGAAGGATAGATGTAATTGCATCTAAAAATCCTACAAAAACATTGTTCATATTATATTTTTCTAACAAATGTAATTACATGATATTATATTGGCATGGGATTAGTTAAAGTATGGTTAGATAATTGTCATCCAAAACACAGGTAAATAATAACCAATTTATACAGTATATCCCTAATACACTTAGATGTAAGAAGATGCTCAGATTAAAAGTGACAAGAAAAGTAGTTTGTGCTTCATCAAGCCCCATGGTGAGAACCCTTGTATCTTTGACTGTTCTGATTTTTACCGGTTGCCTATATGAAGAGGCTGGCCAAAGTTTTTATCTGGTTTACTGAACTAGAGTTGAACTCCAACTAAAATGAGAAAGAATCTTTATCAGAATACTAATTCCAGTAACAACTGGGGTTTCAGCTAGTTTTGGGGAAACTTCCATTTACTTGCTGTTGTGCCTTTAGGGTAATGGAACCTCAGTGTCAACTCACACAAAGATTGTTTAAATAGGTTGGAAGATCTCTGTGTGATACCAAACACTTCTAACAGGTGGAAACTCTCTTTTAGAATTCTAAAGCATTCTAAAATTCAAAATTGCTTTAAAAAATCTGGCCATGTACAGTCACCATAAGAGAAGTAGCCTATAACGAAAACCACTAATACAGAAAATAAGTGATGTAAAACCATCTCAACTCAACCAGTCCCTTCGGTTATAAACTTTTTTTTCTGCTTTACCTGCTGATGTTGTTGGTCAGAAACGCATTTTGTTTTTTTATCATCATAGTGGAGGAATGGTTCACTTTAAAGTGGCCCTGTCACCTTGCCCATCCTGAGTCTGTGATAAGCTCACCACCTGACTACTTTATACTTGTACCGATCCAGCATTCCTTTGTAGCTCTTTCCTCTATAGCAGTCACCTCCAAACTACCTACTGTCAGGCACTTTATAGTGAAAGACACAGAAGAAGTAGTTGAAGAGGAGAGTATAAAGTGGTTATGGGGGGTAGGCATTACACAGACCCTGCCCCTTTGCCCTGAATAGGCAAGTTGATAATGTCTCTTTAACCATTTCCTGCCCGCCATATAGGGAAATAGCAGACGAGCGGGAGCTCTCTTGTTCTGGGAAGACACCATGTCATATGACATCCTCCCACACTAGCTGCGCATGCGAGCCCCCTAGGGGCGCAAGGCGATCGGTGGTGCGCTGTGTCCCTTGGACACAGTGGGTCAGCGATTGTGGTAAAGAGCAGATGATGTAGGCCCTGCTATGAGATCAGCTGTGTCGAATCACAGCAGATCACATGTAAACAGGAAATGCCAGTTATCTGCAGTCTTCTCCTCACACTGACCGTGTGTGAGGAAAGGAGAGCCGGTAAGCAGCATTCCTCAGAGGGGACATCTACACTAATAATCAGTACTGCCTTTCAGTGCCCATCATCGCTGCTGATCAGTGCCCATCAATGCCACATGTCAGTGTCATCAAATCTGCCTTTCAGTACCCATTAGTGATGCCTGTCAATGCCCATCACTGCCGCCTATCAGTGCCCATCACTGCCAGTCAGTGCTGCCTATCAGTGCCCATAAGTGCCACATATCAGTGCCCATCACTGATGCCTGTCAGTGCCTTCTAATCAGTGCAGTCTATCAGTACCGATCAGTTCTGCCTATCAGTGGCAATCAGTACCGCCTATCAGTCCCCGTCAGTTCTGCCTATCAGTGCCCATCAATGATGCCTGTCAGTAGCCATCAGTACTGCCTATCAGTGCTATCAGTGCCACTTATCAGTGCAGCCTCATCAGCACATATCAGGGAAGGAGAAAAAATTACTTATTTACAAAATTTTATAACAGAAACTATGAACTTTTTTTTCAAAATGTTGTCTTTTTTTAGTTTGTTTAGCAAAAATTAAAACCCCCAGTGGTGATTAAATACCATCAAATAAAAGCTCTATCTGTCTCATAAAAATTATAAAAATCTGGTTTCGGTACAGTGTTGCATGACCGCGCAATTGTCATTCAAAGTGCGACAGCTCTGAAAGCTGAAAATTGGCCTGGGCAGGAAGGGGGTGAAAGTGCCCAGTAGGTAAGTGGTTAAAATGAAAAATGTTCCCTCTGACTAATGAACTTAAATTGTGCAAGACTGAAAAATTAAAAACATACTGTATATGGTTGTTGATGTGGGTTTTTTTTTTATTGTTTGAAGGCATGTTTTGGGCTTTGTTCTTTTCCCCCATTTCTGTTTACGTCTGGACAGGAAGGAATAAAAAGGAAAAAGTAAGGTATTGTCAAGAAAGTTTTGGATCCTTGTGGTCTCTGTTTCATTTGATTACTATTTCTGTTATTCTGTCTATTATGGGGTCTGCGTATCCACATTGTTCAATTTATGTGTAATCCTGCTGTTGCAGTAATGTCATTGTGGATTTTGTAAGTACTGTTCCATTTTCTCTATTATCTTGACAATAAAAGTTGTTTGGATTAAAAAAAAAAATCATATGTGTAGAATGTCTTAATTTATTATATTCTTCTTTTAGAAAATATACAGTTGTGTTCAAAATAATAGCAGTGTGTTGAGAAAAGTGAACACAGCTCAAAATCCTTCTAATAGCTTTTATTTCCATACACACAAATGCATTGGGAACACTACACATTCTATTCCAAATCAAAACATGAAGAAAAATATATCAAATTTGTGTTGTTCCTCTAAATAAATTGAAGAAAAGTGAATATTATACTGTTCAAAAAAATAGCAGTGTTTGTATTCTTTACAAACTCAAACATTCACTATATAAACTGAAAAATGTTTGAAGATTTTGCTTTCCTTTGAATCACCTAATTAATATTTAGTTGTATAAGCACTGTTTCTGAGAACTGCTGTACATCTGTGTTGCATGGAGTCAACCAACTTCTAGCACCCGTGAACAGGTATTCCAGCCCAGGATGATTGGACTACATTTCACAGTTCTTCTCTATTACTTGGTTTTTGCCTTAGAAACTGCATTTTTGATGTCACCACACAAGTTTTCTATTGGATTAAGATCCGGGGATTGGGCTGGCCACTCCATAACGTCAATCTTGTTGGTCTGGAACCAAGATGTTGCACGTTTACTGGTGTGTTTGGGGTCGTTGTCTTGTTGGAACACCCATTTCAAGGGCATTTCCTCTTCAGCATAAGGCAGCATGACCTCTTCAAGTATTCTTATGAATTCAAACTGATCCATGATCCCTGGTAGGCGATAAATTGGCCCAACACCGTAGTATGAGAAGCATCCCCATATCATGATGCTTGCGCAACCATGCTTCACTGTCTTCAAAGTGTACTGTGGCTTGAATTCAGTGTTTGGGGGTCGTCTGACAAACTGTCTCCGGCCACTAGACCCAAAAAGAACAATCTTACTTTCATCAGTCCACAAAATGTTGCGCCATTTCTCTTTAGGCCAGTCATTGTGCTCTTTGGCAAGTTGTAACCTCTTCAGCATGTCTTTTTTTCAACAGTGGGACTTTGCGGGGGCTTCTTGCATATAGCTTGGCTTCACATAGGCATCTTCTAATTGTAACAGTACTCACAGGTAACTTTAGACCTTCTTTGATCTTCCTGGAGCGGATTGTTGGCTGAGTCCTTGCCATTTTGGCTATTCTTCTTTCCATTCGAATGGTAGTTTTTCACTTTCTTCCACGTTTTTCAGGTTTTGGTTGCCATTTTAAAGCATTTGCGATCATTTTAGCTGAGCAGCCTAGCATTTTCTGCACTTCTTTATATGTTTTCCCCTCTCCAATCAACTTTTTAATCAAGGTACGCTGTTCTTCTGAACAATGTCTGGAACGACCCATTTTCCTCAGAATTTCAGAGAGAAATGCACTGTAACCAGCTTGTACAACATTTGCTGCCTTCCTTCCTTAAACAAGGGCAATAATTGCCACCTGTTTTTCAAAGAATGAATGACCTCACTAATAGAACTCCACACTGCTATTATTTTGAACATGCCCCTTTCAATTAGTGATTCAATTACACAGAATCAGCAGCATGCATGTCATGACTGTTGGGTCTGTGGGATTTCTATTACTCTACTATACCTGCTAGTAAATTATTTGCCATGTAGAAATATAATTTCTACCAAAAACAGTGATTGATCAGGTTAGTGATGTCTGACTGCTATTATTTTGAACACAACTGTATGTTCTATCCCAGATCAAAGTTATAAATATCATTATTTCCTCTGAGGAAGGAAGCCACCAAAGAGATGGTTTCCCTGCTTCACTAATGCTAACAAATAGCATAGTGCATATAAAGAAAATACATATATGACACAGAGGGGTTGATTTACAAAAACTGGAGAGTACAATATCTGGTGCAGCTGTGCATGGTAGCCAATCAGTTTCTACCTTCAGCTTGTCCAAATAAGTTTTGACAAAAAGAAAAAAAAAAACTGGAAGCAGATTGGTTTCTATGCAGAGCTGCACCAGATTTTGCACTCTTCAAAATCAACCCCATAACATATTATATACATTTTTGAAAAGACTAATTTGATATGATCCTTTTACTCAACATGACTTACCTGAAGCTGCAAGAGGGACAAACAGGTCAATGCGACCACCATCTTTATTGGCCACCACACAGCTGCCTAATTTTTCCCAAAACTCTCTAATATTGGGACTTAGGACATTCTGGGAATCAATTCGAACACCTGGAAAACAGAAATCATAAGTTTTAACACTTTTTTACTTGGTTAAATATGTATTGTGCTTGAATTTTCATGGCCGATTGAATTAAGCAGGGATATGAATAAGCTTAGCAATAAAAGTGATTTTATATGATTGTCAAAATTTAAAATGTGTCATACAATTTCTGTATTAGAACACTTACTCTGTAGTAAATGTATGATTTGAGAATTCCCATCTGCAATGATTGCAATACTCTGAGCTGTACGTCCATCCAAAGCTTTCTCCGCGCAAAAGAATAAACTTTCGAGAGTCATCCCATTGAAGTCATAAACTAGAGGAACCACACTGGGTTTCACGCTACTGAGAACAACCTACAAAGACAAAAAGGTATACATCTAGTGGTAATACTAACAACCCAAGCACTGTGTAATAATGATGTAATAATGTTGAATAAACAACCTCATATGCCAATATATGGGATGATATCAACACAAGGTGAAGAGGACCTGAGGTGCCCCTCTGTTCTGACTGACCCTGGAGACTGCTGCATTGCTTTGTAGTTGTAGAAGGGTAGGTGTTACATCCAGCTACATTATGCCTGAAAACATTTCAAAGAATATTATACAGTAAGCACAAGCAAAAATAACGACATTGCATATTGTACAAATCAACCTATTTAAATTATTTAATTTACCGGTATCTAATCATGTTTTCATAATCCAGAGTGCTGAGAGAGAGAGATGGAGATGTAAGAGAGTAAGGTTAAATAACCTGCAACTGATCACCAACGCAGGGAGGATTAACAGCATTGTCACTGACCATAAATGAAAGTAGCGATGGAGTCTTAACAGTACTGCCACTGACCATCATTGCAAGAAGGTGATATGGGGAGGTTGCCACTGACCACCAATGAGGTGGTTGGGAGTCTAACAGCCAATGAAAGGGGGTTAAAAGCACTGCCACTGACCTCCAAATGTTGGGCTTTTTACTGCGGTGGCTAATACTAATATGCTGGAAGTAATATTGCAGTCATTGACACTATAGCAGGGGGGTTTTATTGTGTCCACTGACACCAAAGCAAAGGGTTAGGATTGTGTCCACTGACACCAGTGCTGGGGGTTATCATTGTGTCTACTGACACCAGTGCTGGGATTTACTTTTACTACCACTGACACTGACAGTGGGGCTTATTTTATTTCCAATTTTCACACATTTTAAATAGCTTGTCCAAATTGACACAATGGGGATATTTACTAGTTGGTGCACTCAGAACCTAGTGCAGCTGTGCATGGTGGGCAATCAGCTTCTAACATCAGCTTGTTCAATTAAGCTTTGACAATAAAACCTGGAAGCTGATTGGTTTCTGTGCTGAGCTACACCAGATTTTGCACTCTCCAGTTTTAGTAAATCTCCCCCAATGTACTTCAACACATGAAAACAAGCTGCTATTGTGCAGCCATTCGGAATTGTCAGTGCCTACACTTGAGTCCCTATATAATTTCGAAGTTGACCACTGTTGACCTAAATGATCCTTTTTTTACTTACACACCAAAAGTTCACTAGACAAGCTTTGTGAAGATTAACCCCATTTGTATGGCACAAACTGATACTGATACAAAGAGGCTTAACAATAAAGTAGTTTAGAATCTTCACTCAATACAATACAGTGGTGTTGACTTAGAATATCCAACAAGATACAGATAAAGTAAACTAACAGGAATATGCTTTCACATGATTGGATAACTGAAGTCTTCATTCAATTTGGTGAAGGTTCTCAAATTCTTTACTAAATCAGCCTAGAAATCAGTAAGGGGAAAAAAATAAAAATTGAAGATTTTGTCTTAGCGTCTTACTATAGCTCTGTGTACTAATACTGCTTTGGACCAGAACAACTCCTGAAAACCTACCTTAAAATAAATGTTAACACAAAATATTTTTTTTTTGTACAAAACTCAAATTATAAAAAAGTTGTAACTGTTGGATGAAACCTCTGTGAATTATGTGTGAAAATATTTATATATACAGTTGTGTTCAAAATAATAGCACTCAGACATCACTAACCTGATCAATCACTGTTTTTGGTAAAAATTATATTTCTACATGGCAAATAATTTTTAATAACAGGTGTAGTAGAGTAATAGAAATCCAACAGACCCAACAGTCATGACATGCATGCTGCTGATTCTGTGTAATTGAATCACTAATTGAAAGGGGCATGTTCAAAATAATAGCAGTGTGGAGTTCTATTAGTGAGGTCATTCATTCTTTGAAAAACAGGTGGCAATTATTGCCCTTATGTAAGGAAGGAAGGCAGCAAATGTTGTACAAGCTGGTTACAGTTCATTTCTCTCTGAAATTCTGAGGAAAATGGGTCGTTCCAGACATTGTTCAGAAGAACAGCGTACCTTGATTAAAAAGTTGATTGGAGAGGGGAAAACATATAAAGAAGTGCAGAAAATGCTAGGCTGCTCAGCTAAAATGATCGCAAATGCTTTAAAATGGCAACCAAAACCTGAAAGACGTGGAAGAAAGCGAAAAACTACCATTCGAATAGATAGAAGAATAGCCAAAATGGCAAGGACTCAGCCAACAATCAGCTCCAGGAAGATCAAAGAAGGTGTAAAGTTACCTGTGAGTACTTTTACAATTAGAAGACGCCTATGTGAAGCCAAGCTATCTGCAAGAAGCCCCCGCAAAGTCCCACTGTTGAAAAAAAGACGTGCTGAAGAGGTTACAATTTGCCAAAGAGCACATTGACTGGCCTAAAGAGAAATGGCACAACATTTTGTGGACTGATGAAAGTAAGACTGTTCTTTTTGGGTCTAGTGGCCGGAGAAAGTTTGTCAGACGACCCCCAAACACTGATTTCAAGCCACAGTACACTGTGAAGACAGTGAAGCATGGTTGCGCAAGCATCATGATATGGGAATGTTTCTCATACTACGGTGTTGGGCCTATTTACCGCATACCAGGGATCATGGATCAGTTTGAATACATCAGAATACAGAACAGAATACTCATGCTGCCTTATGCTGAAGAGGAAATGCCCTTGAAATGGGTGTTCCAACAAGACAACGACCCCAAACACACCAGTAAACATGCAACATCTTGGTTCCAGACCAACAAGATTGACGTTATGAAGTGGCTAGCCCAATCCCCAGATCTTAATCCAATAGAAAGCGTGTGGGGTGACATAACAAATGCAGTTTCTGAGGCAAAACCAAGAAATAGAGAAGAACTGTGGAATGTAGTCCAATCATCCTAGGCTGGAATACCTGTTCACAGGTGCCAGAAGTTGATTGACTCCATGCAACACAGATGTACAGCAGTTCTCAGAAACAGTGCTTATACAACTAAATATTAATTAAGTGATTCAAAGGAAAGCAAAATCTTCAAACATTTTTCAGTTTATATAGTGAATGTTTGAGTTTGTAAAGAAGAATACAAACACTTCTATTTTTTTGAACAGTCTAATATTCACTTTTCTTCAATTTTTTTAGAGGAACAACACAAATGTGATATATTTTTCTTCATGTTTTGATTTGGAATAGAATGTGTAGTGTTCCCAATGCATTTGTGTGTATGGAAATAAAAGCTATTAGAAGGATTTTGAGCTTTATTCACTTTTTTCAACACACTGCTATTATTTTGAACACAACTGTAGTATCGCTCAAATGCTTTATTTTAATTTTCTTCTCCTTTTTGCTTAATTTTTGTTCTTTAACCTTAACTTTTTTTTGTGGGGGGGGGGGGGGAATAAAATATGTAAAATGTGAGCTACAGAGCCATACATAATGTAGAAATTAATGACTTATGAATTCCTGTTCCTATCTATTGGAATTCACTTGCTTAACCAACACTAAAAACGTTAAAGAAAATCAATGGTGACAACATATACTTTCATTTTATATCAGCATTGTAATTATTGACAAGCCAATATAAGCTTACGTGAACAATCTTCTTTCATGTTGTGACTTCTGCCTGTCTGCTGGTCATCTCTTTCCACAATTTTCTTGATTCCCAACATGCTTTGCAGCTTCTCCTCTGCTGTTTACTTTCACTTTCTAAGAACTACATTTCCCATGGTACCTTGCTGCCTGCAAACAGTAATTCCTGTACTGACTCCGCCTCTTGAAACTCCCCTTCTCAGCACCTCTGTATTTCAGAAGGCAGGCTCTGTGAAATGTGAGACACTTTAGTGCCTACTCACAGGGCACAGTGAATATGTGTCAAAAAATTCAAGGAAGCAAATGTGTGGGGATCCTCTCGCAAAGTTTGCTTACAAACTTAAAAATCATTCACATTAATAGGTGTAGACTAGAAATAAGTTAAATAGAATGTGAAAATGAAAAAATTATTTTAAATTGTGACCACAGACACACCTTAATTTCATTTTGAACTCTGCTAAAATTTTATTTTTGTGGTTTTGGTCAAAAATTCTTAAAGAATAAATGGTAAGCGCAAGACAAAAAAGGAAAAAGTAAAGCGGCTAGCACAACGTGGCAAACTCTCTTTCTCCACCAAAAAACAAAACACTATAATATCAATGTGCAGCGCTAATAAAAATGTTTGTTATAATCGATGACCAGTGTGATTGTAAAAAAGAAAGTAAACATCATAAAAAAAGAAATAGGGAATTGTGAATATGCCAATGAAAAAACAAAATGGATGGTATAACAAATGAAAATATATAGGTCCTCTAAATATCATAATAGTCCCAATAAATCAACAAAAAGTAGTGACTTCTGTGACTTCCGTACTACACCTCCACCAAAATGCACTCACCAGGTGGGATCTCTCCAGATGCCAGTGGATCTCTTTGAGAACGTGCGTGTGCACGAAACACGTCAGGGAGGAGCCTACGTGCTGATGTCACGCCCCTGCGTCCACGTGATGGTTCGGCGGCCATCTTTGTAAGTGCTTTTTATCCATTGATGATTTTATGCTCCACGTGGTTGCTATCTTTTTACTAAAACATACTACACTATATGATACTGTCTCCGGGCTCGGTCTATGAGCTTGCCCTCTTGGAGGAATCCCTTTCCTTGGTTCACCGTGGGCTGGAGATGGAGATTTGGCTACTCTACTTTTGATTGTTTATTTGGTGTATCACTGGCTTCTGGAGAGACCCCACCTTCAACCGGGTCACTATTTTTGGGACTATTATGATATTTAGAGGACTTATATATTTTCATTTGTTATAGATCTAGTTGATTGCGCTAACGTCTACTACAGGCTACAGCTGCTGTATCAAAAAGAGGTAGGTCTACGTTGTCACATCAAAGAAATAGATTTGTAAAGCTCATTGAAATTTTAGAAACCATTTCAAATGTAATAGCAGTTTTCTCCTTTCAGCGTTTGCTAAATTTTCAATTTCTTTTTTCATAAGATTGTTAAACCACAGATCAGTTAGCCCATCACTAAGCTCATTACAGCCTAAATGGGCAGCTTTAGAGGTTCTTTAACATGTACATTACACATCCATTACCCAAATTTAAAGTGTTCCTAAACCCACAAAAGAAAAATCAATCTGTATATGCGGTAAAGCATGCTCATTATACTCACTGTGGAACCTAAGGGGTTAATCCTCTGCATTGTGGAAAATGGATGTTTGATTCTGACTTCTCTGCTCCTCCTCTTGTTCAAATATCCACCTCTTATCTCCTGAAAGTACAGACTGAACTGTAGCCATTATGCACATGCTCAGTTTAGTGTGTATTGCTAGAGAAGGTTTTTTTTCTAGGGAGAGTGCATGTGATCAGCACAAGGCCAATCAGCACTGCCCAGACAGAGGGTCAGGGGTTTTGCATCCTCCTAGAGCAGAAAGAAAACTTCTCCTACAAGCTTTAACCAGTGCTCAGCTGGACACTGAGGGAAATCACAAGACTGCTGATAAAAAAAAGTATTTAGCAGTTTATATTTACTAAAATAATTCCACTGACAAAGCTTGTAGGACGAGTTTTCATTCTCCTCTAACTGTCCTATGAGGCTGCATGACCCCCGACCCTCTGTCTGGACAGTGCTGATTGGCCCTGTGCCGATCGCACGCACACCCCCCCCCCCAAAAAAAAACCTCTCTAGCAGTACACACCAAACTGGGCATCTGTAGAGTGCCTCCCAGGGATCTGTACTATCAGCAGATGGATTGGGGACTGTGGAGGAAAGAGTAAATCGCAGAAGACAGGAAAAATGTCTTTTTACACAATGCAGAGGATTAACACCTTCCACAGTTTCCAAAGTGAGAATAGCAAGCATGCTTTACTGCATATACAGACTAATTTTACTGTTGTCTTTTTAGTAATACTTTAAGGCTCGGTTCACACTGCCACGACTTGAGATCTGACTTGTGAGACCCGAGTCACATGACAGGTGACATGACATGTCAAAGAGAGCTGTCTTAATTAGCACTACTGAAGTCGCTCCAACTTTATAAAAGGTTCCTATACTACTTCAAGGCGACTTCTATTCAACTTATGCCCATAGACTTTAATGGAAGTCGCCTCCAAATTGGATCATCATCTATATTGATGTGATTTGAATCTGACATTACAAGAAGATTACCCAAACATTCACTGAAAGTTGCTTCAGAGTCACTTCAGGTAGTACAGAGTTGCTTCAAAGTCTCTTCAAAGTAGTACTCGCCTGGCAAAGACGCACTGTAAGTTGAGAAACTTTCAAGACCCAGTAGTGTGAACTGAGACTTACTACCACTGTGTCAGCTGAGAGTCGTTGCCTTTAGGGGGAATCTATAGGCTAAACATAAAAGGGTCCATGCACTATTTCATTATTGACATTGATCGTTAAAACAATTTGTTTAATACATGGCAATGTAAAATGTAGCGTTAGACGTTTGTTAGTAAGACTTCCTAGGACATAAATACAGGCATATAACATAGTATAAAATACAGTGCTCAGTATAAATCAATACACCCCTTTTGAAAAGTAAGATTTTATTCAATATCTCAATGAACACAAGAATAATTTCCAAAATTTTGACAAAAATGAGCTTTATAGAACATTTGTTTAGCTCATTACATGAAAGTAATAAGGTTAATAATATAACTTAGATTAAAATATATTCAGTTTTACTCAAATTAGTTGATGTAAAAATGAATACACCCCACACCAAAAACTACTACATCTAGTATTTTGTATGACCTCCATAATTTGTAAGGACAGCACCAAGTCTTCTAGGCATGGAATGAACAAGTTGGTGACATATTGCAACTTCTATCTTTTCCATTCTTCAGGAATGACCTCTTTTAGAGCCTGGATGCTGCATGGAGAGTGATGCTCAACTTGTCTCTTCAGAATTCCCCGTAGGTGTTCGATTGAGTTCAGATCATGAGACACATTTGGCCAGTGAATCACTTTCATCGTGTTCTTCTTCAGAAATGCAACAGTAGCCTTGGATGTCTGTTTTGGATCATTGTCATGTTAGAAAAGTGCGACCAAGGGCACGGAGTGATGGTAGCATCTTCTCTTTCAATATAGAGCAATATGTCTGTGAATTCATACCACTATCAATGAAATGCAACTCCCTGACACCAGCAGCACTCATGCAGCCCCAAAGGAGGACACTGCCACCACGTTTCACTGTAGGCACCATGCATTTTTCTTTGTACTCCTCACCTTTGTGACACCATACAGTTTTGAAGCCATCGGTTCCAAAAACATTTATCTTGGTCTCATTAGTCCGTAGTACAGAGTCCCAGTAGTTTTTTTTTTCAGCATGGGGCCAGGGAAATTCTAGGTGGAATTTTTTGTGCATGGGCTTTCGGAGAGGCTTCCTTCGTGGACAACACCCATGCATGCCATTCCTCTGCAGTGTACTCCGTATTGTGCCGAAGGAAACAATCACCCCAGTTTGGCTTTCTACATCTTTAGCTAACTTCAGAGAACTTGCATGGCGATTTTATTCAACCCTTCTCATCAGAAGATGCTCCTGTCGAGGTGTTAACTTCCGTGGATGGCCTGGACATCTCTGTGAGATGGCTGCAGTTCCATCTTTGTTAAATTTTTATATCACTTTTGCTACAGTATTCTGATTGATAAGTAAAGCTTTGCTGATATTCTTGTAGCCTTCACCTTTCTTGTGTAAAGAAATGATTTTCTTTCTCAGGCATTTCTCTTAAATGTGGTGCCATTGCTGACAGCATGAAATGGGAAGGGGTTTTACTATAAAAGTAATGCCCTTTCAACTGTCTGCTGGACACCTGTTTAATAAATAATTAGACTCACCTGTAGTTGGATTTTTGTTAATTCAGATTTTGTTGTCTAAAATTTAGCTTTGCTCCTAAGACTTTCATTGGGGTGTATTAATTTTTGCCACATGGTCTTGAATGAACTTGTTAGGAAAAAATACTTTTGTATGTGTGCAAATTAACAAATCTTGTTTGCAATCAATGGCCCACATTTGTGGGAGTATTTTGTAGTATAGTGTCCCATAGAAAATGTTGATTCTAAAAGGAAAGTAAAGGTTTTCTGACAAATCTGTTGGGGTGTACTCATTTATGTTGAGCACTGTATGTCTGTATTTGTGGCGCCTGGGAGCCTCAGTTGATGCATAATTCTGCCCATAGGACTGTACCGACAGAATGCACTGTATACAAAACGTACGCATTTCAGTATTATGCCCATACGCATGCACGTGTATATGCAAATACTGGTGTTTACAGGCATATTTCTGCATACAGCGTAATCTGTCAATACAGTCCCGTGGACAGAATTACGCAACAGAAGGGGCTCCTGGGCTTTGCAAATACAGTATTTTATGCTAACGCCCATATGACTGTATTTACTTCCATGTGCATAAGCCCTATTCATTATTATGACTCAAAAGTTTAAGAACACATTTTAGGAGCTATTTCTTTAGTGATCCATAAAAATATTTCAGGGATTTACAAACTTTCACACAACCGTCTAGTGGTACTTTAGCAGAGTCACCCACACATCACATATTTGCTTTTTATATACATAATAAGTTTACAAAAGCCCAAGTTAAATAATCACAGGCATGGGAAGGTAGGTAACCTATCTGATCAAAAATAATATCTGTACCTTTTTGGTAATGAGTCTATTGATTGTACTACATGCTTCTTTTCCAAAGCTAATGTGACGCTAGGTGTGTGGTTTTCTTCTTTTTCAAGCCAACTTGTCAAATGCTTTTCTAAGCCTTTATCTTTATCCTGAAACAAGTCCAATCATATTCACTTCATAAAGGAATCAGAAAAAAAAAGGATAGATGATCATCACCATGCATATTGTTATCAATGTTTAGACCTATTTACTTTGTATTGAATATAACTGAAAATACTAGGGTTGAGAACTTGAGATCCAAGAAGAAACAGATAAAAAGCCAATTCTGGCTATGGTTCTTAAAATGTATATCAAAAACATTTTGCCAAAAAGTTTTAGAGTCAAGAAGGATTAGAACCACTGTTTGATGCTTTCTGGAGCTCCATTACAATGTTATATCCTCATTTCCTGCCCTGCTGACAATGGTTTCAGAAGATAGGGAGTAAGTCTGACAGGGGAATGGCTTCCCCTACTCTACGTAAAGTGCCACTAAACCCACATCATAAAAAAACTATCATAAAATGCTGTATTACATGTTGTTCATACACACTAGATTTGTTTTCTGTATTCTGCAAAAAAACTGGTTGATCCTGCTGTTCTCTATCTCTGTCCAAGACCCCAATGCAGTTGGGGATTTTGTAGAGCAGTGTTGGCAGCTCTATACATGCTCAGTTTTCAGTGAGTTTCTTTGCGGAACGTTTCCTCCCTATCACATCTGAGCAGCCCATGTGACTATAGAGTCACACATGTGGGCATATACAGTGGGGCAAAAAAGTATTTAGTCAGCCACCAATTGTGCAAGTTCTCCCACTTAAAAAGATGAAAGAGGCCTGTAATTGGCATCATAGGTAGACCTCAACTATGAGAGACAAAATGAGAAAAAAAAATCCAGACAATCACATTGGCTGATTTGGAAAGAATTTATTTGCAAATTATGGTGGAAAATAAGTATTTGGTCACCTACAAACAAGCAAGATTTCTGGCTCTCACAGACCTGTACCTTCTTCTTTAAGAGGCTCCTCTGTCCTGCACTCATTACCTGTATCAATGGCACCTGTTTGAACTTGTTATCAGTATAAAAGACACCTGCCCACAACCTCAAACAGTCACTCTCCAAACTCCACTATGGTGAAGACCAAAGAGCTGTCGAAGGACACCAGAAAATAAAATTGTAGACCTGCACCAGGCTGGGAAGACTGAATCTGCAATAGGCAAGCAGCTTGGTGTGAACAAATAAACTGTGGGAGCAATAATTAGAAAATGGAAGACATACAAGACCACTGATAATCTCCCTCGATCTGGGGCTCCACGCAAGATCTCACCCCGTGGGGTCAAAATGATCACAAGAACGGTGAGCAAAAATCCCAGGACCACACGGGGGGACCTAGTGAATGACCTGCAGAGAGCTGGGACCAACGTAACAAAGGCTACCATCAGTAACACACTACGCTGCCAGGGACTCAGATCCTGCAGTGCCAGACGTGTCCCCCTGCTTAAACCAGTACATGTCTGGGCCCGTCTGAAGTTTGCTAGAGAGCATTTGGATGATCCAGAAGAGGATTGGGAGAATGTCATATGGTCAGATAAAACCAAAATAGAACTGTTTGGTAGAAACACAACTCGTCATGTTTGGAGGAGAGAGAATGCTTCCAAAGAACACCATACCTACTGTGAAGCATGGGGGTGGTAACATCATGCTTTGGTGCTGTTTCTCCGCAAAGGGACCAGGACGACTGATCCATGTACAGGAGAGAATGAATGGGGCCATGTATCATGAGATTTTGAGTGCAAACCTCCTTCCATCAGCAAGGGCATTGAAGATGAAACGTGGCTGGGTCTTCCAACATAACAATGATCCCAAACATACCGCCCGGGCAACGAAGGAGTGGCTTCGTAAGAAGCATTTCAAGGTCCTGGAGTGGCCTAGCCAGTCTCCAGATCTCAACCCCATAGAAAACTTTTGGAGGGAGCTGAAAGTCCGTATTGCCCAGCGACAGCCCCAAAACATCACTGCTCCAGAGGAGATCTGCATGGAGGAATGGGCCAACATACCAGCAACAGTGTGTGCCAACCTTGTGAAGACTTACAGGAAACCTTTGACCTCTGTCATTGACAACAAAGGATATATAACAAAGTATTGAGATTAACTTTTGATATTGACAGGCCTCTCTCATCTTTTTAAGTGGGAGAACTTGCACAATTGGTGGCTGACTAAATACTTTTTTGCCCCACTGTACACAGTGGTAAATGACAGCCCATAATGGGGGGTGTGATATTACATGGATATTGAAGGTGGCTTCACCTCCCTTATATGCTAAGACACAGCCTAGAGGGGCATGGCAAAGCCTGTGACTGGCAGAAATCCACCCACACCATGTTATTGCCAAAAAATAATAAAGATTTTATTTCAAATATAAATTTGTACGACAATTTAAAACCGGTTATTGATAGTAATAATTTATTTTTACTCCATATCCCAAAGGCTGTTTTTTTTAACATGTGACCAGGAGCAGAGGACTAGAAGGTCCTCCTGCTTATGTTTTCCTGCAGACAGGCTGGGCAAGAGCTGGGTCATGTGACAGCTGTATATCAATCAGGAAAAGGGTACCTAGATTTTTTTTTTTGTTTTTGTTTTTTAAAATTACAATGCCATCATCCATATACAGAAATAGAAGGGATAATATAAATTAAACAGTGTGTGTTTAGTATCACTTTAAGAAAAGCATTTTTATTTCTGCCTTTGTTGCTTTTGTAGAGTTCCTCTCACCTCCTATAAAATGTCAGGCCAGGAGTCAGTTCAGGGAAATTCTCTAATGGAGCCCTGGATAGCAGTAAAAACGTGAATTCATAAAATGCTCATGTGCCGCCAACCAAATATATCAAATAAAAAAGTTAAATTCATATTCTTACTTATGTAAACCTTGTGGTACTAAAATGCACCAAATCAAATTTAGCTCTAACACACTAAAAAAAAAAAAAAGAAAGAAAAGAAAATCAGTGAAGCTGCTGCTGGCACCAGTTGTGTGCTCATACATCCATAAAAAAAAAAATACTGATGCCGCGCAGAAACCAGTGACATCAGACCAGGAAAAGTGCGGTACCAGAGGTTAGCTGATGATTTTCCTGTGTCATAACTGGATTTGATATGATGATAGTGTGCTGTTTCATGTGCACTTATGTGAGTATATTATCTATTGTTTTAATAAAGTGGTGGCATTGTGTTTAGGTACTACACTATGGCAGCTCTTCATTTTTTGTAAGCATGTGGAATATCCAGCATCTTAAAGGGTAATATACATCTTGGTTGAATTGTTGGACCCTAGGGGTTAGAGTGTGGCACTGATCCCAGACCCAATCTCATCCACGATAAAAGGGACTAAGAGCAGTAGACCTATGCTTCCATATAGGTCCAATCGTTAAGGTGTGGGCATGTGCATTACGGAGTGTATTGTATTGTGGAGCACTGGAATTTGGTGATAAAGTCTCACATATATACTGAAGAATATTAATTGGATATTTTTTATATGAGTACTGTGGACTATGACTTTATATGAGCACTATGGACTATGATTTTCAAATTGAGCTGTATTTTATATATTTCACAAAAGTTTAATTTATTGAAGTGTACATAAGCATTTTATTCATGGTCATGTTTGTAGCAGTGTGTCATCAATATTTATGTACACTAAAAGAAGTAAAAAACTGACATAGGTATTAAACCATCCACATTCTTTTTCTTTAATTTTTTTCCTAGTACAAAAATATCTTCTTTGCATATTCAATTTATTTTGGGAACTTTACAGATTTCCAATTCAACATATATTAAAATACCAGTGTTTTCAATAAATGAAATATTTTTACTGATGCACAATATATAATGTAAAAACATGTCAGATAAAGCTCTAACCTTCCTTAATGTATGTAAAATGAAATACATAATGAAACCGTAAAAAATGTTTTTTTTTACCCTTCTAATCTCACCTTAATTAACCACAGTGCTGCTTGCATTGACGCCTGGTCAGTTAGACTCATAGACTGTGTTAAATTTAATTTGGAATTCACAGCTGATTTCCAAGCTCCACTCATCCAAGGTGGCCGGCTTTTCAAGAGTTCTTCTAAAATACAGAAAACAGACCTTCATATTTAAATACTTCTGAGACAAGTAACTATTAACTGTGGGGGGAAAAAGCTGACAGGAAAGTACACCTTTAGCTAAAGAATTAACATTCTAGTGATCAATATATAAAAGTTTGCCTTGTAAAGAAAACTGTACTTCCAATACATGGTCTGTCAAGGTCCAGCATAGTTTTTGCTAACTTTAGCGTGCATAGCCCACTTTAGTACTGGAAGTTTATGCAACACTGGGGACTGGAGAGATGCAAGTTGGATCATGAGGAGTAATTCCTGGTCTCCTTAGTTTCTGTCTTCAGTGATTAACATTGGCTCATTATTTTATTTTATTTTTTAAATAAATTTAATGCCAAAATTAGTTAAAAGAGAAGTTCGGGATTACCTAAGTGGATGCTGCATCAGTCCGATGGTGCATCTGCCCCCCGTCACCTCTAAGACTGAGAACTGATCGATCAAATACCCCTGATTGCTCAGCTCTCAGTCTTCAGTGAGCAGAGAGCCAGGGATTGTCAGTCACTACTCTCTGCTCTGCCCCCCCCCCCCCCCCCCCAGTGCTCACTGGAGCACCAGGCTGTGGAGAGGGAGAGAGCAGCTGGCTCAGGCTCTCTAGTCGTCCCATTTACTGTTATCACCGAAAGCAAAAGAAAATCCAAAATGTTTTGTCACTAGAAAAGGAATAGGGAAAGGGAAAATCTTCCAATGGGGATTCTGGGATTCCCTCACTTCTTTTGACTTTCTGGTTTGGATATGAGACAAGTGAAGGGAAATCTCCCCAAAGGGCAGAGGCACAAAAAAAATTGTCAGAAGTTATAACCCTCCCTTACTCCTTACTGTAGTTAAATTGTTAAAAAGATTGCTTTTAGTTCTACATTAACATCTCCTGTTACTTTGATGGAAATGTGCCTTTCTTCATGATGGAGGCACCAGCTCCCTACACCTATTATGAATGACTGTAAGATAAAACAGTGCAAAAAAGGGCCACTGACAATCAAGAGAACATTGTTCTTTCTTTTATTAAATACATAATTGGATAGGGGGCGGTGGGGGGAGAAGGAACAGGGCAAGATGTTGCAGCCTCCCAAATCTAAACCTTCCTGCTACAGCAGAATATGTAGAAATATAAAGTAAATTGGATAAATAGTTTAAAGAATGTATTCATTTTCACATATTTCTTGGGGCAGCCATTGTTAGAGATGTGACACCATTCTACATTTTACTGTAGGATGGTCTTACTTACTAGTTGCTTCTGCTTCTACTACAAGAGGCTAATGCTGATTATACACAAGGAAATAGGGCAGTTTCAACCACTTTCAGCCAGCTTTGTTTGCAAAAATGTCCTAATGGAAGAACCCAAGTGTTGGTGGCATGCTGCCTTAAAGTGGTTAAAGGCAGAAGGTAAGCATTATCTGCATTAAGGAAAAAACCTTCCACTGTCTGTGCCCCCTCCCCCCCACTTACCTGAAACCACTCTCGATCCAGCACTGTCCCTGTCGGTAGCCCCACTCTGCTCTCTTCCTGCATTCACAGGCTTTACTGTGAGCAGTGGGAGCCATTGGCTCCTGCTGCTGTCAGTCAAATTCTGTGAGGAAGGAGCAGGGGCAAGCCATGCTGTGTATGACTACGGACACAGTGAATCTGTAAAGGAAATTGTGTGCTGCTCAAGCTACAAGGGATGGTAATCCTGTGCCCACCACGGTGAGTGTCGGACAGGGAAGGAGCTCATCTCAGCTCCAAACATCAGTTTAACAGAAGATATATCAGATTCACATCACATTGATGCAGACCTGCTGGTATGTAGGTAAATGGAAGTCTTAGCCCAGGCTCCTGCCAGGCCATGCCCCAACATGATTTGCTCCGCCCCTCGGAACTCAGTCATGACTGGGCTCCGAGGGGCGGAGCAAAGCATGTTACCCAGGCTCCCAAGACTACTATTTACCTTCATACAAGCGGGTCTGCATCACTGTGCAACAAATGGGATATATCTTCTGTCTATGGACACACACAACTCAGCTTGGGAGCACGCCCGCATGAGTGCCCCCATATCAAAAGGTTTGCTATGGGGGGCACTTGGAGAAGAGGAAGAGCGGAGAGCGTCGGCAGGAGACCGTGGAAGTTGAGTTTTGTGGCCACTCTGTGCAATACCTTTGCACAGAGCAGGTAAGTATTACAGTTATTTAAAAAAAAAAAAGCCTTTATAATCACTTTAACCCCTTCACACTTAAGGGTAAAACAAATCTTAATGCCTAAGCGCAATCTTTGACATGTGTTAGTAAAACCGTACATATCATCACAACTACTTTGTACATCCAGATGAGATTATACCTTGTTTTTTTCAGGACAAATTGGGCTTTTATTTGGTGGTAAATGGTAATGGATATCCTGATTTTTTTTTATCATCAAAGGAAAAATGGCCCAAAATAGTAAAAAAAAAAAAAAATTTTTTTTAATTTAGCTGTGTTTTTCTTGTTACAACTATAACCTATCAGCAAATAACAACCCAAAATACATTTTCCAGCTCTTGATGATCGTATCGATACCACATATGTGTATGCTATTTGTTGTTTGTACCCACAGTACAGCCCAGAAACAATAGTGCGCATTTTGTTTTTTGTTTATTTAACCTAACACACACTGACACGGATACCAATTTAAAAAAAAAATTACAAATCCTGACCTTTGACCCTGACCTTGACCCAAACACTAACCCTGGAACTAAACTAGATCAAACCTTGATCTAGGTATTTTTTATTTATTATTATATATTTTAATATTTATCTTTTTTTTTAACAAACAGTTTTTTTTTTTTCCTTTATGCAAGGAGAGAGAGAGGTACAATGTATCCCTCTCCTCCATTCATAGAGAAAAAAAAAATAAAGGGGGTGGGCTGTACAGTGACTTATCATTGTGATAGCCAATCCAAGGCTATCACAGTGATCATGTGACCCAAAAACGGGATTCCTGGGTCCCAATCGTTAGAACGGGACCCGGGGCTCTCAGTGACACCCCAGTCTTTGTGGTGGGAGCGTGCTGTGCAGTGTGCTCCCAGCACAAAGACAAGTAGGCAAATATGCAACCCCACGGAAAAAAGCCCAGTTCTGTGAGGCCGCATATTTGTGTTACGTCGGCATGAAGGGGTTAAGCTGACCATAGAGTAGTAGACTTATGACTGAACATTCATACAAAAATTGCATATGCAGTCGATGACATGACAAAGGTCATTTGAAAGTACCGTACTTTCCAAAATTGATTGTTGAAAACTAACAAAATTTCAATGAACGTAATTTTATAATCAATATCCACATATATTGTTAGAAGCGTGTACCATCCTGCATTCTCTGAATGTTCTCATCACTTTGATAGAAAACAATCATTGATTTGATTCTGTTAACCATTAGATAATCAAAATGAACATACCAATATGAAAGTTTTTAAACAAAATTCTTCTAGTGTATGGCCCAGCTTTGGGGCAATTAGGCAATGACATAATTTAAAGCTAGTTGAAAGTGGATTAAAATGCCACAAAACGTCCTAGTGTATGTGTGTGAAAACCAAGTGGGTAGGAATATATATTACAATTAACTGTATATCCTTAGTCCACTTCATGCTTTATCTGTCTCCCTGTCTATCCAAACTAAACATACTGTATATCCAAGCCATTTTAAATAAAAGCAGAGTTGTATTATTATTTTGTTTTTAGCAATCCTGTAATGATACTATGTCTCTGTGAGGCAAAACAGTCAAAATAAGAATAAAAGGTAAGTAAGCATTTATTGACACCCCACAATAAATATAAAAATACAGAAATGCTATGCACTGTATATAACAGATGTTAAATATTTTCCTAAATTTGGATAGGCTGACAGATGTATCACTGGCATCTATATGCTCATTTTCTCTGGCTTTACTCTAGTGGCAAGGATCCTGTACCTTTTTTCTGAATCAGTTGACATTTAGAAATGGTACACATGTAAGAAAAGGAAACATTCAGTGCCTACAAACACATACAAAACAAAACGATTGTGTATAATACTTTCATTATCACTACCAATGTCTGCAGTTGCTGTAAAGTAAATATATATATATAATTATTATTATACAGGATTTATATAGCTCCAACAGTTTGCGCAGCACTTTACAATATAAGGGAGACAGTACAATTACAATACATTTCAGTACAGAAGGAATGTGAGGGCCCTGCTTGTGAAGCTTACAATCTAAAGGACGGGGGAGGTGATACAAAAGGTGATAGTTGCGGGGGATGATCTGGTGGAGGTGATTTAAGTACAGTTCTTAGGTGGAGGTGGGGTAGGCTTCCTTGAAGAGGTGAGTTTTCAAACATCAGGGTGGGGGCTGACCAGACATGCTGTGGTACGGAGTTCCAGAGGATGGGAGAGGCTCTGGAGAAGTCCTGGAGGCGAGCATGGGAGGAGGTGATGAGGGAGCTAGAGAGGAAGATATCATGGGAGGAGCGGAGTGGGCGATTTGGGAGGTATCTGCAGATGAGGTCAGTGATTTAGCTAGGGGCAGTGTTGTGGATGGCTTTGTAAGCTGTGGTTAGTATTTTGAATTTTATACATTGGGTTAGTGGAAGCCAATGAAGGGATTAGCAGAGAGGGGCAGCAGTCACTGATCGGTTGGTAAGGTGTATGAGTCTGGCAGCAGCATTCATAATAAACTGAAGGGGGGATAACCTGTGTAAGGGTACCAGTGAGGAGGGAGTTGCAGTAATCGAGGCATGATATAACCAAGGCGTGGATGAGTTGTTTTGTGGTGTCATTGGTCAGAAATGGGCGGATTTTGGAAATGTTGCGGAGGTTGAGGCGGCAGGATTTAGCCAGTGAGTGGATGTGGGGCCCTAAGGAAAGGTCAGAGTCTAAGATTACGTCTAGCACCCTGGCATGAGGGGAAGGACCAATGGTTGTGCTGTTGATCTTAATAGTAAAGTCGTGGGTGGGGGATCGGGGAGGAGGAAACATTACAAGCTCAGTTTTTAAAAGATTGAGTTTAAGGGAGTGATGTGACATCCATGCTGATATGTCCCTTAGTAGATTTGTGATACGTGAGGAGATTGAGGGGGTGAGCTGGGGAGTGGAGAGATAGATCTGGGTGTCATCAGCATAGAGGTGGTATTGGAAGCCATGGAGGTTATCAGTTGGCCCAGGGAGGAGGTATAGAGAGAGAAAAGGAGGGGCCCAAGAACAGAACCTTGGGGCACCCCAACAGATAGAGGAAGCGGAGCAGAGGAGGAGGAGTTGTATGTGACACTGAAAGTGCGCTGAGAAAGGTAAGAGGAGAACCAGGAGAGAGCAGAGTCACGGAGGCCGATGGAGTGGAGTTTACTGAGGAGGAGCGGGTGGTCGACTGTGGCAAAGGCAGCGGAAAGGTCAAGGAGTATGAGTATGGAGTAATGGCCGTTGGTTTTAGCAGTTAGTAGGTCATTAGTGAGTTTTAGTAGGACAGTTTCTGGGGAATGTTGTGGGCGGAAGGCAGACTGTCGGGGATCAGGAAGGTTGTTGTCGGCGAGGTAGCAGTTCATACGGTTGTGAACAAGGCACTCGAGAAGCTTGGAGGCAAATGGGAGCAGGGAATATATTTAAATAACATATACTTACCTGCTCTGTGCACCATTCCTTCTCTTCTAATATCACTCACTGATGCCCTGGGCTCCTCTTCTACGTGTGCCACCATAAAAAGCCGCTCTCTGTGTGTCCATTGAAACACACAGTGCAGCTTGGTCCCACTCCCTTGTCTCTGGATTTAATTGACAGAAGCAGGAGCCCATTGGCCCCAACTGCTCTCATTCTGTCCAGTGAGGATTGAGAGAGCAGCTCCACTGCTCTCAGGCACAGCTCTGGATTGAGATCGGGCTCAGGTAAGTATTTGGAGAGCTGGGGGGAGGTAAGGTTTTTGAATTCATTAAGGTAAAAAAATTCAGCTTTTACAACCACTTTAAAATGTAAAGTCAACAATGTGCTCTAGTAAAATCCACATAAGATATATTCTAGCTAAATTGTTAAAATATTTTTGATCTACATAATCCTACTACTGGACTCTTTCCACACAAGCAGAAACTTACCATGTACCTATTTATAGCTGAAAAACAATCAATAGCCAGAGCATGGAAGAAACCCACTGTACCGTTTCAGGCAGTCAAAAATGGCATGAACACACTACTGGTTAATAAAAAATTGTCTTGCGCACTCAAGGATACCCAACATAAACTTCTTAAAGCGGGACCATGCTGCAGCTGAGCAGCACAAACAAAAAACACTATTTAATTCATTTTTACTATACAAAGCAAACTCCCCCATCCAATCATATTTCCATGCTTTATTTTGCTGAGAAATCACTTTGAAAAACAACTCCTAGCATTTCTGGCCAGTGCCATCTTGAGTAAGGGGAGATGGATTCAAGTAATATTTACTTCCTGGAATTCATCTGCCCTTAGCTCAGACATGCAGGGGGAGAGTATGCTTAGCTGAGTAAACCCCTCCTCCCCTTTTGTAGACTCCTGGGATGTATGACATCATTTGCCTGTGCCTGGAAACCAGGAAGTAACTGAAGAAATGTAAAAAAAAATTAAAACTAGTAAGGGAGGTAATGCACTTAATAGCTCCAGGATTCTCCATTCGGAGTGATAGATACTAAGCCTTCAGTATAAGGTATAACAAAAAAATAGGATAAAAGATAGGATAAAATTAGAAAAGAGAGTAGAAAAGAGAAGAAAGAAAAGGGGGAGGGAATGGAGTCACTGAGCCAGAGATATTTCTAAAGCTCATAGCTCTGGTATGTTGTCCAAGCCTGTGGGGACTATATCCCCTGTTCCTTCTCTCCACCCCTTTCCATCTTGGCTCCCCCCTTCGCAAGTCGGTTTACTTGTAAATTGTTTTATTTTTCTGCCATGAGGCACTTATTCAGAGATCTTCCCTGGGAATTGTCTGCTGTTAATATTTTGGTCATTTATAGATCATACCTTTGTTATGCGAAGATACATTTCTTTTACTCTATAGCCCCTGCATGGGACATGCTTTTTGCTGTTACCTCATTTTCAAAATCCAGTAAAAGATTTGAAAAGAAAAATATTGTATGACCATTATCCCCATAATCACCCAGATATATGTATCTCCCAGTACGTTTAGTACCATATACAATGTAGGGCAAGCAACCAATCCCATTAGATTTTTAAACTACACTTGACTCCACCGCTAGGCTAACCACTGCAAAAAACATGAATCATCGGTGGAATGAGTGACTGTGCTTTTCTTGGACTAAGCTACAGTTATACCTGTAGTTTCTGTTATACTTGTTATACCTCATGTTGTATTTGGTCACCATGCTTGTTTTTTGCCTTGTATGTTTATCTTTTTCAATGAAACATTTTATGGAAAAAAAAAAGTAGAGCAAGCACCTAGAGGCCAGTACATTTGATCATATACAGACACATACACTGTGCAGAATTATTTTAATTTGTATTTTTGAGGATTTGTGTCATTGTTGAACAACTACAGTGCTCTGTGTCAATCCAAAATGTTAACAAACCTCAAACTGGAATATTTAAGAAAGTAAAAAAGTGAGGTTTTGGCTTTCCTAGGAGAATATCTATGTGTGCACAGTTTTTGGATAATTATTAGTGTGCAGAATTACTATGCAACAAAATAAAAAATTTAAATTTTCCCAACTCACTTGTTTATTTTCATCTGTTAACCGCTTCCCGTCTACCCTATAGCAGATATACTGCTACAGGGAGGCAGGGGGTGCGCAAAATCACATATATATATGTGATTGTGCATTTCTGGGTAGGGGGCATGCATGCCCTACCCGCACCGCCATTCGCGGCTGCCAATCACCGGGTCCCGGACAGTGATTACTCGCCGGCGCACTCCCTGTCAGCTCAAGCACACTGCTTTACAAAGCAGTGTGCTTACAGTGAAGCACACAGACACAGCCCCATAGTAAAACACATCCAGCACACAGTTAACCCTTTGATCACCCCAGATGTTAGCCCCTTCCTGCCCAGTGCCATTAGTACAGGGTCAGTGCTTTTTATTAGCACTGATCACTGTATTGGTGTCACTGGGATGTCAGTGACACCAAGTCAGTTCCCCCCCAGTGTCAGAATGCCCGCCGCAGTCCCACTATAAGTCGCTGGTCACCACCATTACTAGTGAAAAAAAACCCACTGAAAGAAAGCTCAATTTGTGGGAAAAAAAGGTTGTAAATTTCATTCGGGTGCAGCGTTGCATGACCGCGCAATTGTCAGTTAAAGTAATGCAGTGCCGTAACGCAAAAATAGCCTGGTCAGGGAGGGGGGTAAATCCTCTGGAGGGCAAGTGGTTAAAGTGATAATAAACAAACAGCTCAAAATTTACAAATAAAAATTTGACATTTAAAAAAACAAAACAAAAAAAACAGAAACCAATACAGCCACCCTTCTTTTCAATAACAATCATAAACCTTCCATTCACGGAGTTTGTCAGTTTCTTGATCTGTTGACTATCAACTTTTTGTGCAGCAGCAACTACAGCCTTCCAGACACTGTTCAGAGAGGTGTACGGTTTTCCTTCACCTTAAATCTTCCATTTAAGAAAGGCCCACAAATTCTCAATAGGGTTTAGGCCAGGTGAGGAAGGGGGCCATGTCATTATTCTTTCATCTTTAAAGGCCTTTACTGGCTAGCCACGCAGTGGTGTACTTCTATGCATGCAATTTAACATTGTCTTGCATAAATATCATGGTCTCCTTAAAAGATGCAGACTTTTTCCTGTATCACTGCTTGAAGAAAGTGTCTTCTAAAAACTGGCAGTAGGTTTGGGAGTTGGTCCAACTAGCTCATCTTTATTAATACCAACCAATACCAGTACCCCACCTCCACCTTGCTGGCATCTGAGTTGAAGTGGAGCTCTGTCCCCATTACCGATCCAGCCACAGGCCCATCCATCTGGTCCGTCAAGAGTCACTCTTATCTCATCAGTCCATAAAACATTTGACAAAATCTGTCTTCAGATATTTCTTGGCCCGGTCTTGACGTTTCAACTTATGTGTCTTGTTCAGTGGTGGTCGGGTTTCAGCCTTCTTTACCTTGGCCGTGGCCTTGGCCATGTCTCTGAGCTCTGAACACCTTGTACTTCTGGGCACTCCAGGTAGGTTGCAATTCTGGAATATGACAGCACTGGAGGATAATGGGTTCCTGGTAGCTTCACGTTTGAATCTTCTCAAATCTTTGGCAGTTAATTTGCGTATTTTTTTCTCAACACATTTCTTGTGACCCTATTGACTATTTGCAACAAAACGTTTGATGGTTCTGTAATCACACCCCAATATCTTAGCAATTTCAAGAGTGCTGCATCCCTCTGAAAGACTTTTTACAATTTTTGACTTTTCAAAGTCAGTTAAAGATCGTTTTTCACCCATTTTGCCTGAGGAAAAGAATGCCTAATAATCATGCACACCTTGATATAGGGTGTTGATCTCCTTAGGCCACACCGTCCCTCATTTCACAAATACACATAGCATGATATGCTTAAATCCAAAAGGCATTCATGTTTATACAGCTTGTAATTGGACAATATGCTTAAAAATGATGGTTTGGTCAAAATATTCACTTGCCTAATAATTGTACACACAGCCAGTGTATATTATGCAGAAATATGACACACGCATGCTAACCCTTTTCTAATTAGTTTACAAATTCACCCCACCTACAATAGTTTCTTCTCTTTAACTTCCTGTTTTTATAAACCATAAAGGAAAAGTGCTGCACAGGATCATTTCAGCTTTTAGCTATGGCCAACAATGGCATCAGCGTAAGGGATTGTTGTAGGACAGAGGTCCTCAAACTTTTTAAACGGGGCCAGGTCACTGTCCCTCAGACCGTTGGAGGGCCGGACTATAGTTTTAAAAAAAAAAAAACTATGAACAAATGCGGACACAGTACAGGAGATGACCAGAGACTGCGGACATACAACGGCGGCGGGAATACTGGGCCGGCCACTCTATAAGATGGACAGACATTTCCCCCCAAGTGTGTCTTATGGAGCGAAATAGTGCCCCATCATTGGTGTCAGTGGGAGGAATAGTGCCCCATCATTGGTGTCAGTGGGAAGAATCGTGCCCCATCATTAGTGTCAGTGGGAGGAATAGTGCCCCATCACTGGTGTCAGTGGGAGGAATAGTGCCCCATCATTAGTGTCAGTGGGAGGAATAGTGCCCCATCATTGGTGTCAGTGGGAAGAATTGTGCCCCATTATTAGTGTCAGTGGGAGGAATCGTGCCCCATCATTGGTGTCAGTGGGAAGAATCGTGCCCCATCATTGGTGTCAGTGGGAGGAACAGTACCCCATCATTGGTGTCAGTTCGAGGAATAGTGCCCCATCATTAGTGTCAGTGGGGTTAGGAATAGTGCCCCATTATTGGTGTCAGTGGGGGAAGGGGATAGTGTTCCATCTATGGTGTCAGTGGGAGGAATAGTGTCCCATCATTGGTGTCAGAGGGAAGAATAGTGCCCCATCATTGGTGTCAGTGAGAAGAATAGTGCCCCATCTTTGGTGTCAGTGGGAGGAATAGTACGTCATTGGTGTCAGTGGGGGGGAATAGTGCTCCATCACTGGTGTCAGTGGGAGGAATAGTACGTCATTGGTGTCAGTGGGGGGGAATAGTGCCCCATCATTGGTGTCAGTGGGAGGAATAGTGTCCCATCATTGGTGTCAGTGGGAAGAATAGTGCCCCATCTTTGGTGTCAGTGGGAGGAATAGTACGTCATTGTGTCAGTGGAGGGGAATAGTGCCTTATCATTAGTGTCAGTGGGGGGGATAGTGTCCCAACATTGGTGTCAGTGGGAGGAAGTGTTCCATTGTTGGTGTCAGTGGGGGGGATAGTGTCCCATCGTTGGTGTCAGTGGGGGGAGGAATAGTGCCCCATCGTTGGTGACAGTGGGGGGAGCAATAGTGCCCCATCGTTGGTGACAGTGGGGGGAGCAATAGTGCCCCATCGTTGGTGTCAGTGGGGGGAGCAATAGTGCCCAATCGTTGGTGTCAGTGGGGGGAGCAATAGTGCCCCATCGTTGGTGTCAGTGGGGGGAGCAATAGTGCCCCATCGTTGGTGTCAGTGGGGGGAGGAATAGTGCCCCATCATTGGTGTCAGTGGGAGGAATAATGCCCCATCATTAGTATTAGTGACACCAATGATGGGGCACTATTCCTCCCACTGACACCAATGACACGTAACTTGCTGATCCCTGCTCCAGGCTAGGTGCTACTGCAGCCAGCATACCTGGTTGCAGCAGCACGGCACACTTACCTGTCAGCTGTCCTTCACTCCGGCCTCTCACTCGATGTTCGCGGGGCCGTTCGGCTTCGCCTCCTCGCAGGTGATTGGCCACCTGTGTGCCTTTCCAGAGCTACAGTTCTGACGTCCAATCACCGGTGAGGAGGCGGAACCGAGCTGCAGGAGGGAGTGGCCGGAGTGAATGAAGGAGCAGCGCTTCCTGGACTGGATCGTCGTGGGACTGGGACCGGAGCCAGGTAAGGTACAGCAGCCCCCTGCCCGCCCCTGTACTTAGTGTCCCTTCCTGTCCCGCCCCTGCCGGCGGGCCGGATAAATGGCCTCGGCGGGCCGCATGTGGCCCGCGGGCCGTAGTTTGAGGACCCCTGTTGTAGGACTACCTATCTCCAGGCCTCAAAACTATCAATTCTACAAACATTGCAAGATTTAAGGATTGCAGTATGTACAATGTAGAGTAAGGCAGGCGTGGGTAAGTTACACAACAGCTTTGATAACTAAAACAAATGTTGTGTTTTATTTCTGATCCTAGCCTGTTATATGCTATGCTATATACACTTACATACAGTAACAGCCGTATATTCCCCTATGCATTCTTAAATAAGATGAAAGTATAGATTTTAACACTTTGATATTTGGCAGTCTTTCCTTAACGCCCAACTTCAGGAAAAGATGCATTTCGTTTTGGGGGGAACAGGCAAGGATTAAGGCCCTTGTAAGATGTGTACTACCATTTGTTTCTCTATTGGGGGGATTTCTCCTCATTCATTGCAGGAAGTGACAAACTTTCTCCAACAGGGATATGCAGACAAAAAAACTTTTTTCTGTAGTACAGTACATAAAGGTTTGTAACTGTAATCATACTTTATATTTTTAATGTGGTCTTTCCTGTCCAAGTGATAACTTGCTTCCCTCGTTTCTTAAACAGGCATCAGATGGACAGGAAGTGAGTGGAAATTTCCAAAGGTGTCACAGCCAAAAATAGAAATCTTAAAAGAAATGGCAAGTGTCCGTCAAAATATTTAACATTTTCTAGGCTTTTACTTTTACATAAATTTCAGGTACATTATGACCAGAAAATGTATAGATATGCCAGGATTTAGATGATACCAACAATGGATAGTCAGGTTGTTGGGATTGTCCTTTATCACTATGTATTACAGTATATCATAGCATCTTCTCTCTGCTGCTCCTCTCCTTTCATCTCATTGATGGGACACGTATGCTTTAATCTATACTAATTTATTCAATATAAAATAAATACTTTTTACAACACACTTATAAAAACTAAAGTAATTATTGTAATTGCTTTTACAAAATACAGCTTATTTAACTGTCATATTTTTTGTTCATGAGTTTGCTTACTTTTTTGCAGCGACAGTCTTTCCTGAAGCATTTTACGCAGCCACTTCTCCTGTTGTTTTTCCTTCAGCTCCTCTTTTTCTTCCTTAGGCTCATTCAAAGTACCATATGTCTCTGCAGCTTCCCTCGGAGTGAGATAGTCCAGGCTACAGACACAGGAGATATAGTGCTTCTTCCATGCACCATACTCATTGTCTGCTGGAGTGTATGGCAAAAACCAGCCAAACTTTGTGCACTTGTGCATCCACAGACAGTCCTGTATTATGTCACGGAATGAAAAGCAAAGTTATAATCTGTTTGATCAACTACATTGTAATTATGTACAGTAAAAGGAATGCTTTACTAGTAGATATTTCAATTTTTGACTTGTTGCATTAGTCCTGTTGTAATTGCAACTTTGGGAATTTCAGGAAAACTCCGAACACGAACTTGAGGGAAACAAGATTTTTATTTACCAGTTGGTTGACCTAGCCAGACTCATGTCTGCAAGCTAACTGCCTTGAAAAGCATCTTACATGGTGTATATATCAACAATTAAGTCACAATGCATATATACTGTATCCCCTTTACTTTTTGTACCTTTAAAATACATTCTGAGCAGTTCAGGATATAGCTTTTGCAGTTTCACATTTAGATAAAATATCACCAACTGAAAGTTAGGGTGTTAGCTGCTAGACTGGAACACATTGTTCCACAGGGAATGAGGGGGAGGAAGTGAGCTGATGACCTGGTTCTGTAAAGAGATGCTTTTAGAAATGTTAAAGATTAAAGAGGAACTCTGCAATATTTGTGTGCTGCCACACTCTCAGTTTAGACAGATTTACAGAGGTGTCTGTATAATGTCTGTGAATCTGGAACTCCACTTTTCCCAAATAAAAGAAACTGTTTTTATTAAACTTATCACTAATCTTTGTGAATTCCCCTCTCCATGTTTAAGATGGCCTAATCTGCCTAGTAATCAAGATATGCCCATTAAGTTAACAAAAAGTATAAAAACATGATATCATAAATAACACAAATTGTACCTGCTCAGCGAGGAACTTCCAGTGCCAACTGACCTGTCCAGCAACACATAAGTCATGAGCATTCAGGAAGGAAAAAATGTACAAAGAGAGAAACCTGGGAATCACAGTTGTAAAGTCCAAATTGGTGACAGGACATTCTTCACTGAACCAGTCTTGAACAAATCTGCAATAAAACAAATGAATCATGGAATGAGAACTTCAAGAAATAGCACTAAAAGTTCTTTAAACAAAGAAAACTAATCAATAGATCAGGGGCGGACTGACAACTTATGGGGCCCTCGGGCAATAGGGGATCATGGGGCCCCTGTGTCCTTGCTCAAACTCAAAAAAGCCTATGAAAAGGGTACCAATGGCATCTCATGGGGCCCCCTATTGACCCCGGGCAGTGCCCGAGTTCCCAAATGGTCAGTCTGCCCCTGCACTAGATCTGTGATGCAAGCTTGTCAGTAACAATCCTTTGTTGTAAAAAACGCATTAAGGGCTCATTCAGCCTATCGTTTTGCAGTATGGCTGATGAAACATGGGTGAATATGCCAGTAGCAACACATCGCCAGTGGCTCCCTATGAAATCACTCCCTCTGTAGCTATATGCAGTGAGATGTTACTCAACTGCTGGCGCAAAAGCTGCTGAATCTTCTTTACTAGTGATGAGAGTGACAGCTCGCTGGCTCAGCTAGGGAGGGAGTGATTCCATAGGGACACACAGGCAGCCTCTTAGCAATTCTACAGCTGGCAATTTTGACAAACTGACAGCTGAAGGATCACTATCACCAGAGCCATATACTGTATATTCAATCATGTTCAAATGTGGTGTTGCAGTACCATTTGTTGTGAATGAAACTCCAACATACTATATAGTAACAACTACTGCACCTGTACTTTAGCCTCAGTTCACACATATGCGAATTCTGATGGGATGTGAACCACACAGATTTGCATGACAGATGAAACAAAATACTTTGCTGTAGAGCCCAGTCACATACAAGCGAGCCAGCAACAGTGCGATTTTGAAAAGCCATGCTGGCTATCAAAATCACACCGCATCCCAGCCAACATATATGTGAACCCAGTATGTCACAATGCTGTGCATTGTAGTGAGCTGTGCTGCCTAAAACATTTTTGTAGTTACACTACAAGACACTTTACAGAGTAAAAGTACAGTGTAAGGGAGCTGTAGAAAGTCAATCTGGGGTACATAAAAAATTGATAGTGTCCAACTGATGAACTGAGTAGACAGTTTCTTAAAAGTAAGGAGAACTTCTTAGGCCATACATGGGTCAAATTCCAAACAAATTTTCTTTAGAAATTTGGAATTTTCGTGCATTTTTTAATCTGATGGTGCCACCATTGATTTTGAAATTCGACCAACCAAGCCTTCAATTTCACCTCATGTTGCTACAGAAAAGAATTTTCATGGCCAAGAATTTTCTTTTCTTTCCAGGTCACAGCTCACGCTCATTTCTTTTTCGGTTATATTTCCTGTACGATTCTCCCAGCATTAATTCAAAATTCGATCATTTTTCAAAAAATTTCCAACATGCCCGATCACTCAAATTCGATGGTCACACGAAAATCGGCCGTTTCTGTGACCCACTAATGGTGCGAAATTCAAACTAAAATTCTTAGAAAAGATTTTCGAAAGAAAATTCTTTCAGAATTCGACCCACGTATGGCAGGCTTTAGTCTTCAACTACTACACCCGGGAATTGCTCACAAACAGGTGAGATAGATCTAAAAGAGAAAAGGGAAGCACTTCTAAGAGTAGTCATATTCTCAAATCAAGCGGGAAACAAGAGGGGAATCCTGCACATCAGGTAAGGAGATTACATATGTTTCCCTCTTGATTTGAGAACTGTATATGGCTACTCCTAGAAGTGCTCCCCTTTCTTCTTTCTTTTAGATCTAGTCTTTCCTGTTTGTGTTGCTGAAAAAAGGATCATATGTATTTTTTGTGCATTGTAGTGTGTTGGAAGCATGTTCAAAATGCAGAAAATATCTTAATGTAGAACATTCTAATGTATGAGCAGTATTGTACCACTTTAGTGTGAATTCATTCTAAAGGAAACCTGACTGAAAGAAATATGTGGGCTTCTACTGCTGACCTCCTCTTCTGAAAATGCTAGTTACCCATCATGCAGATAATGTCGTAAATACTTTCTGAATCATTGACCAAAAAAAAAAAAGTATAATGATCAGGAGTGCTGATATGAATGCACTGGCTGCATGCTTGTTCTGGGGAAATTACTCTACAGTACGAAATCCAGTGAAAGCAAGGCAACCAGCATTTTTTACAAAGAGGTCAGCTATGGCAGTCTACATAATTCTTTCTTTGCAGGTTTCCTTCAATAACTGGTTTTGCGTTAATTTTTTTTTCTGTGATTAGATGCACGAGAAATTGCACACAAGATGAGATCTGCCTATTACTTTCAATAAGGTAGGACCTTAAAGCTGAACTCCACCCAAAAGAGCAAGTTCCACTTTAAGTACTGATCCCCCACTCCCTGTGAGGAATTGGCACATTTGGGGAGCCAGGGGGGAGCGGGTACCCATTTTTGTCCCTAGGTAATTGGAAGCAGAAGTTGTACCCCTCCCCTATAGTCTTCAGAGACACGTAACAGGTCCCATTAGACTACGGGACCATTCACAAGGAGCAGTGTTTACTCGCACATGTGCAGTAGGCACCCAGCTGTGAAGCTGCAAGCTGTTACAGCTGGATGCCCACACTTGGGCGCCAAGGAGAGATGGCAGCCGGTGAAACTAGCTGCGGTGAGCACACTGCTGGATTCAGGGACAGGCAAATGGCTGTTTTTTCAAAGGTCAGCAGTTACAGTTTTAATTTTTTTCAATTTTAACTGGAGGTCAAGGTTTGGACCAAACCTGGGTTTGGACTGTACCTTGGCTGTTTAGGCATTCAAAAGAATGCACAAACATTTACCTGCTGGTCGGGAACCTAACATTAAGTATAATAGAAGCATTACATCTGCTATTATTTATGACAGCTTTCCACAGTCATGTGGCTTGGTATGGCACATGTGATGGTGGGGGGGGGGGGTTATCCCCCCAATCCTTTCTTGGTCTGGCTACATGCTCAGATAAAAGCATGGATCTTTTGGGAGAACTCATACTTTTTCTTTATTGATTTTTCCACCAGGTTCGCCTTTAAAATCCGTACCAGACCTAAAGTGCCAGGTATATATTGGGGTGAAAGTCATGCCTTTTTTAATTTTTTTTTTTTGTGGTGGTCCCCATTAACATCAATATCAAACCCTCAGCTAGGATAAGGGTCTGGTAAAGAGGTACATAATCCCTGGCCACGTTGTTTTAAGCAGCAAGGAGCTGTCATTTTACTGACAATTTGAACACCCATTTTGTTTTGCAAATATCATTATTGTGGTAGTATGGTGTATACCTCACACATGCGCCACTTCACAGGCAGAGTCAGGGCATCCCCCAGGCATGTTATTTAATGGAGTTTTGCAATTTTAATATTTCACTTTAGTTAAAATTTTTGCTCCCCAGCAAATGGGATTTTTTAAAACATTTTTTTTGCTTTGGTATATATCCCCTAGGGCAATGCCTATCCCACCCCAAGCACCACTCCCACAATTATGCCTTTAGTTTGACATTTTGAGAAAAAAAAAATATTTCCCTTACAAATAAAAATGTTTGTAAAATGACTTGTAAATCTAGAACAAGTACAAATCAGAGTGGATTACCACTAGGATGTTGGTGTTTGCTTGACATGAAAAGGAGCAATAGCCCCACATATGCAGGTTCTGCCTCTAGCTTTGCACTGCCTCCCATTGCAAGTCTATGAGCTGGCCAACTCATTGAAGAGAATTTACCTTTAATGTTGCCACTATATTAACTGTTACTCAGAAAGAGAAAGAGAAATTGCACTAAGCCACCGAGAGCTCCCTCCTATGGATAATTCACCAATAAAATAAAAATATGGAATGGCATCTAAAGGTGCCCACTTTTAATTGTTTGATCAAAGGTTCTCTTTATGTAAGCCAGTTTGAGTTTTCTTTTTTTTTATTGCCCATTGAAGGTACTTACTTCAGTTGTGATTTGCTGCTCCTAGTTAAAATAGAATGTAGAAATTGTTTGCGCTGCTTGTCCGTCCAGAGGTCATACCAATGCCCTATGAGATTCACTCTGTCCTGGAAAAGCTGTGTAGCAAATTCATGATTGTCATGAATTAAATAGGTAATGAGTTTAGAAATGAACAAGGAGCTTAGAATGTAAAAGGCAAAGAGAGACATCAAAGACAAATTATGTGAATTCTGGAAAATGACATTTTTATTGTGATCTTAGAAGCAGGTTTTCACTGATATCTGATTAATGTGTTTTCTGCAAAAAATGCGAACTGGCCCTCCCACAAGTACCTTTTGTTAAATACAAATGAATGTGATGTTATTAAACAATCATATATTTGACCCCTCTTTAACTGTAAGGTTTGCCGCTTTCCTATTTGGGTTTACTGGGGGACTAGATTACAGCCTATACTCCCCTGTGGCAAAACTCCCCCTTCCTTCCCCCATTTTTTTTCTCTCTTTCTTCTTCTCTCGTTTCCACCTTTTCCACTCTCTTCTTTAGGGGACATTCTTCCCTAACATCCGCTCTTTAAAGTGATACTAAACCTTAATTTTTTTTTTCCTACTAAAATAACAAACATGTCTATACTTACCTGCTCTGTGCAGTACTTTGCTCTGTGCAAAGTGCAGCCCCCAGCCTCTTCTTCTGGGGTTCCCTGCCAGAGCTTCTGGCCCCTCCTCTTTGGCAGGTGCCCCCATGGAAACCCCCATGTGGGCTTGCTCTCAAGCCTCCCTGTCTGCCTCCATTGACACAGAGTGGGAAGCTCAGCCCTGCCCCCTATATCTCAGCATTCGATTGACAGCAGCGGGAGCCAATGTCTCGCACTGGTATCAATTTTCCCAATAAGGGGGGAGACAGCGGCTAGAGTTGCTGCTCTCGTGCACAACACTGGATCGGGCTCACTTAACAAAACGGGGAGGGGGTGCCTTGGTTTGAGCTGCAGCACAGAAAGTGCATTCTATGCATTAATGTGAAAAACCTTATGGCTTTAGAACCACTTTGATTCGCAATAATATACTGCATGGTGGGGTTCTGTAGGGCTCAGTTGCACTACTCTTACCAGTTTATACCACCGTGCCTTTTGAAGCTAATTTTATTCTGTATAGCACTGTCTCCTGATCTCTACATGTTGTTATACTACTGTTGACCAAACTTGTTGGTTTATGGACCTCTGCGTGGGTTTCCATTTTGACTTAATTGTTAATTTTTCTATGATTTGACTATTACGGTACTTGACAATTTTTTTTATATGTAGTGGTTTTGGATATTTCAATAAAACCTTTGGTACCGGAAAAATGTCATATTTATCTATATATTTAAAATATATAGGCATCAGTTTCTTCTTTAGGAATCCTAAAACATGGTGGTTGTTAAAGTCTAAATTCACCTTTAGTAACACGTTACAGAGTTCTGTGAATGAACTACAAGTCCCACCTGCCACCATGGCAGATGGCTTGAAGTTCTCAAACTGTGAGGGTGCTGGTGAGCGTCCTCTTGATTCATTGATTCTTCCTGCTCATCAGTAAGTGTCTGCCCATATGGGAGGTATGAGCAGACAGCTTTACAGGAGTCTGACACTGCACCCATGATATGCTGATCTTGGATGCAATGCTCCTAAGAAAAAAAAAATGCACATTTTTTACCTGCACAAAATGTGTTTTTTTGTTTGTTTGTTTGTTTTTTTACACAAAAGTGAACTCTTTTAGAGCGGACTATATAATTAGGCTAAGTAATACTGTTATAAGAATTATATCATAAGGATCATTGCATCCCTTTCTTTACACCATTTAAAATATATATTAGTACCTTATTCATTACAGTTACGGTTTCTAACTTGATGCTGGTCCAATTAAGAAGAACTATTGATATTATGTACTGCATTTTGTTTTGTATCTTGAGGTTTCAGAAGTCAGTCATTTCTTTATAATGGATGTCATGTCTGATTCTCTTTTTATTGTGTATGCAAGAGACTGAATGTACAAATAAAGAATTTTAAAAAAATAGAAGGATGTCAGGCTACCAAGTCTGTCTATGGAGGGTATAGCTGAATGAGCTGAGCTGCTGAAATGAGAGTGAAATTTATTCTGGTCTACAGCCAGCATTGACGGATCATTGTAAAGTTAATTTACAGCCTGTTAACAACCTGTGCATATATATATATATATATATATATATATATATATATATATAAATATATTATATATAGAGCCATAGCCTGGCCACAGTTCTCTATTAATGTTGAAAATCCCCTGCCTGTTAAATACAGCCTATATTCTGTATATTTCTGTTTCCTTACCAAATGAAACCTACCACAAGTAAGCTCAGGTTCTTAAGAAACCCAGAATCCTGACTGACTTCCTGTATCCTGAGCAGTCACACCACTAAGATTTAGGTTGTTCCTCTGAGGTTTTGTCATCACTATGCTTTACCACTGTGCATCATAACTATGTAAGTCACACTGGTTGAAGAAGTAATACCCAGGACCCTGCATTCACTATATCTGGTCTCACATAGCACATGGTAATACAATTTAAGTAAATATAAACTGCTAAATACCTTTTTTCATTAGCAGTATATAGCAGTCTTGTGACTTCTATCAGTGGTCAGCAGAGCAGTGGTTAAAGCTTGCAGGAGCAATTTTCATTCTCCCCTGATTGTCCTATGAGGCTGCATAACCCTTGGAGGATCAGAGAATTAAACATCTTTTTTATATAATGCAGATGAATAACCCCTTAGGTTCCACAGTGAGTATAACAAGCATGCTTTATAGCATATATAAGCTGATTTTACAGTTGTGGGTTTAGTAACACTTTAAAGATGAAGTCCAGGAAACTTGAAAATACTCCCTTGTAATGGGGCTGTGCCCTCACTGCAAGGGTTAGCTGTTCTTTAGGTTCAGTAGGAATGAAGAGTAGATTTACTTACCCAATCCTCTACACTTCTAGACTGGTCCTTGCAGTGTCTTCTCCCCCATACTCCAGAAGTGTAAGAACCTAACATCCTAAAGACCGAAGCAGGGGTTGTAGCCCTGTTTTGGATGTGAGGACACCAAGGCACAGTCCACTACCGGAGCAAAGCTGAGGAGGATCAGGCAAGTAAAAGTACTTTTACTCTCCCATAAGCTAAACAAGCAGTAATCCCACCCCATGCAGTGAAGATGCAACTACACTGCAAAGGAAAAGTTTCTGCCCCTTATTTGGACATAACCGTACCAAACCACCCCCTTTACAGATATGTAAAATAAAAATGTAAACCTACACTAAGTGCTTCAGTGCCCCTTTTGTGCAAGCACTTTTGCATTCAGCATGTTTACCTGTTTGTTGAAAAATCTGCTTGCCACTGGTGTCCAGGCACTAAATCGTGTCTGAGAGCTGACAGTTTGATCATAATGACTGTTATCTTTGATTGACATCTGTGTCTCTCTTCCATGGAGCCCTACACTCTCCAGATGCCACCGCTTAACACTGTGTGGACTGAGCCTCCGAGGACTACTCATCATGCCTAGTTTATACAGCAAAATAACAAATTTAAGAAAAATTTGGAAATCAATACAGCTACTGCTTTAGTGACCTGTAAGAAGAAAGAATACATACCCATTAATGAATACTTTCACACTCCTTAGAGCATATTTTAATGACTATTAATAACAATAATCTGAATTTTCACAGTACAAAATAATTTGCATACATAACATAGCAGAAGATACTAGTGCTAATTCTGCAATAGTAAAATGACAACTAGAAAACTTGAAAACTAGAGGATTCAACAATTGTTTTCAGACTGTGACTAAACTGGTGGGAATACTTTGGAAGGTTTAATATTGTTCTTAGCTAATTTTGCAGGGATAGGAGGGCACACACATTGCAGTGAGTAGCATGTTTAGCCAATATGCAGTAGGGTTAAAAAATGCATCTTACTAGCTACAAGTCTAAGTTTGACCATACACGAGACAATCTTTTTGCATTGAACAGCAAGATTATCATCCAGCCTACAGATAAATGTTAAAATCGCTATTTAAAGTGCACAATCAGTTATTTGATATACTGTGTATATATATATTAGAATAGCTACATCCATAATTGCTTGGAGGTAAAGATGCTTAGTGTGCTGCAATACCTAATGGTATATTGTTACCACCTTGTTACACATTCATACACATCCTCAACACATCTTCACACAGTTAAAATATGCATTTAAATGTAAGCACTGCACATATACATTTAGATGTATAAATATTACATTTATCCATGCTGAAAGTTCTAAAAATCCCACCAGCAAACTTTTCAGAACTTCTGCTATTAAATTTTTTTCAGACAGGTAGTTGTTCTCTATACAGGAAAAATGACAGGTGGCTCTGCTTACCTTTCTCTGCTCTTGTGTGTATTAATAGGGGCAGGCTGTAGTCTGCTGCCTGGGAGATGGACAAACAGGTTCCTTGCACGCCCCTTTCTTTCATTGCCAACTCTCATTACACTGTTTATGAGAGAGACTGTAAGCCATGATACAACTTGTTGACTAGGTGACCACAAGGATAGACTTTATTTACAAATGTAACCATTGTTCTGAGTATCAATTCTTCCAAGATACATGTTGCTGCATTTTAAATTACACTTGTTTATGGGACGATAGTCATGTTCTGTGTGAAACAAGAATGCTCAAAAATGTTTTCAGATGTCAGATAGGTGTTTGAGGCTGGTTAGTTTATAACCGTTTTATTAGAAAGCACAAGACAAAATTTCAGTTACCAGATACTTACAAGTAGCAGAGATGGAGGTTGTGGCACTGCAGTAGTGAGTATGGCATAGTTTACATTAACATATACGGTATTTCCAATCCCAAGAACCTTTGGATTGTCTGTCCACAAGAGTTTATATTTGACATTACCAATTTAGAAATCATTATTGACATACTGTTGCTGGTATGAAAAATCCATGCTTGTTGCCAACATCTTTAATTTGCAAGGAATTTGCAACTTTATTTTATATTTGTAATATAGATAATTAGAATATTAGAAAGCATTTAAGTTCTGTGACCCCCTTATCCACCATCACACTAGCTTTTTAATTATAGGCAAAAATAGACACCCGCATGCAACCAATTAAGCAGCAACAATGATACAAGTAGAATATCAATTTTAAAAGAAAAATCTGGACTGAGAAAAATATGAAGGTTGCTATTGCTGACCTTCTTTTAAAACATCAGCTGCAGAATGACAGCTTGGCAACCCCATATTTTTTCCAGTACAGACTAAAGGATAAGTTCATCTTTGTACAAAAATTTTAAAATGCACATCTTTTTGCAGATAAAAAAATGTGCTCTTATTATTTTCTTTACTAGGAGCCTGTAAAGCATTGCACCCATGATCAGCAGACTCATGCTGTCTATGTAAGCTGTCTGCCTGTACAAGTAGGCAGTTACACACTGACAGGAAGAAACAATGAACTACCTAGAGAGTTCAACAGCAGCCTGGTAGTTCATTGAGAACTGCAAACCAATAGCCGCAGAGGAAGTTAGTACTTGAAGTTCTCCCATTCACTGAACTCTGTGCATGAATGAAATGGTCATGTGAGTGGAGCTCTTTTTAAAAAAGTGACAGCAGGTACGGATAGAGGATCCCCGACCTGCTGTCACAGGGAGTGTGGAGATTGGCTACAGAAGCGGGAACATGTTACATGTTCCACCCTAAAAACAGGTGGAACATGTAACATGTTCCCAAAAGTGAACTTATCCTTTAAACGGATTGGCCTATACAGGTAGCAAATGCTGGAAAATATTGCAGAGCATCAACATAACATAAAATTATAATCACCATTGTTCTAAATGCAAATGGTGAAGATCCGGTCCAATTTGCCTAATGGCACTGGAGAACAGACCGATAATGAAATTCAACACTCAGGTTAGGACTTGTAGCAAATAGGCTGACTGCCTTACACTATATACTAAATTGATTTTAGTAATTTAACAATTTTTTTTCTTCTTTACCAGTTACTTCCAGAAGTTCAGTAAGATACTTTAGTGAAAATATTTAAGTTTTTCTTGAAGTTTGCCACTATTCTGTTTGCCAAGAATATGCAAACAGTTCAGAGTTTTCACACTTCGCCAAAATGCAGTTTGCCTGCTTACAAACCTGACAGACTGCAACCTGATAACTAGAATAAAATAGCAACTAAATGTGTCATGCGCTTGCCATGTTGCTTTTTTAAACAGTTAAAGTAGAACTATAGGGAAAACATTTTTTATTTTGGATAGTGTGATGGGAGGGTTATAACCCCCATCAGTTTATTTTTTGCCATTTTTGTCCCATTGAGGAGATTTACTTTTGTTTCCTGTTCCGCAACCAAAACAGGAAGCGAGCGAAAATCCCTGTAAATTAAGGGAATTCTTTGGGAACCCCAGGTCACCAGAACTAGTATCCCCATGGGAAAATTTCCCCTCTATTACTTTTCGGGGACAACCCAAAATGTTGGGTTTTTTTTTACTTTTGCTTTTAACGATTATGGTAAACAGGACAAATAGAGAGGGTGAATCTCCCCAACAGGGACACAGGCAGCAATAAAAAACCTAACAGGTGTTCTAATCCATCCTCACTCTGCCCAAAACTAAAAATAAGTTTGCTTTAAGTTATACTTTAAGACAGTGGTGGGCAACCTTTTTTTTCAACTGAGCCAAATCTCGCCAAAACCACGATTGAAATTTATTTTGAGAGCCACATTTTTAAAACTGAAAATACATAGGATGGTACACTGTTTTTAGTTTCAATAAGTTTTTATAGTAATTCATCCCCCATAGTAATTCATCCCCCATATAGTAATTCATCCCCCCTATTGTAATTCATCCCCCATATTAATTCATCCCCCATATAGTAATTCATCCCCCATAGTAATTCATCCCCCATAGTAATTCATCCCCCGTAGTAATTCATCCCCCATATAGTAATTCATCCCCCATAGTAATTCCTCCCCCATATAGTAATTCATCCCCCATAGTAATTCATCCCCCATAGTAATTCATCCCCCATAGTAATTCATCCCCCATATAGTAATTCATCCCCCATAGTAATACATCCCCCATATAGTAATTCATCCCCCATATAGTAATGCATCCCCCATAGTAATTCATCCCCCATAGTAATTCATCCCCCATAGTAATTCATCCCCCATAGTAATTCATCCTCCATATTAATTCATCCCTCATATAGTAGTAGTAAGTAAGTAGCAAGTAGTAAGTCAAGTCCCCCCTGTGTCAATTCACTTACCTTTGCTCCGCGCGTTCCTCTCGCCGTGCTCCCCGCGCCGTTCCGGTCTTCAGGGCGGACTGTGAGAGGAGCCTAGCTCCCCTCACGTTCGTCACGCTGCCCCGCCTACACACATCCTGACAGCCAATCACTAGCTATCAGGATGTGAGTGGCAGCGAGACTGGTCAATCATTGCTGGGCTAGCTGCAGAGTCCTCGGCCACCCGAGAGGAGGGAGGGGAGGGGAGCGGCCGCCCGAGAGGAGGGAGAGGAGGGAGGGGAGGGGAGGGGAACGAGCGCCCGGCACACAGAAGAGCCGCATTAAAATGTGTAAAGAGCCGCATGTGGCTCGCGAGCCGCGGCTTGCTGACCACTGCTTTAAGAGACAAGAAAGCTGATTGACCGAGGAACTTGAGAACCATCACATAATAAATTGTCTGAATATTTACTTCAAATGATCCAATCTTGTGAAAAGAAAATACCTATTTATTTCATCTGCACAGGACTGGATCAATATTCAAAACTTTGTGTTAAAAATTCTCAACTTCATTAAAGTGGATCTCTACCCAAAAGGGGAGGTTCCACTTTAAATCTTTGTCACCTGTTCCCTGTTAAGGATTGGCACCTCAGGGGAGCAGGGGTGGGGAAAGGGGGGGTTACCCGAATTTGACAAGTACCCGCTCCCACTTCTGCTGCGATCGCCTAAGTTGTCCTCCCCCTCCCTCCCCGTAATCTTCTGGGACACATGACAGGTCCCAGAAGACTACAGGACCATTCACAAAGAGCAGCACTACTCGTGCATGCGCAATGGGCAGCCGGCTGTGAAACCGCAAGCTGTCACAGCCGGGTGCCAACACTGAAGATGCCAGCGCTGGGGACACAGGATGGCCAATGAACCCAACCAGTGTGAGGACACCGTGGACTCAAGGGACAGGTCAGTGTCTGTTTTCAATAATCAGCAGCTACGGCTTTTGTAGCTGCTGACTTTCATTTTTTTTTTAATTTTGCCTGGACCTCAACTTTAAGTAAATATGCCCAAATAAGCCAGCAGGAAACTCCATCCAGCTTACCTGTAACTCACAAAGTTGCAATGGACTGTAGGTGTTCTGTAGGTGAGGGTTTTCAATTAAGCAGTGACATTCAGTGAATACAAAATATCTATAATTTAGCTGTCTCTACCTGTACCTCCAGTTAGCCCTCTCTACTGCCTACATAATTTTACCACAATTTACAGGTATTTGCATACAAAATCTGGCATTGGTGGGATTCAATACATATTGCTTCAGTGACATTTATAAAATGTGGGTGTAGAAAACCAGAGTTACTCTTACCAGTAACATCTTTTCTGGTAGTCTTTTAGGACAGCACCTCTGAGAGAAGGCTTCTCCCCTTTCCCAGGAAACATTGCATCTCCAAATTTTAAAATGTGTCTCCCCTGCAAGCCCTCCAGTTCATGTAAGGTACCTCTGGTCTGCTGGAAAGACATAAAATACAAGCAAGAAAACAGCATGACCACAACACAATACTTCTAAAACAATAGTTTGACAATCGTTGCTGTCGTGAAAGACTACCAGAAAAGACATTACCGGTAAGAGTAACTCTGGTTTTCCCAAGGGCATCTTTCAGGACAGCACCTCTGGGAGGATAACCAAGTACTTACCAGTTAGGGCAGGACTATGGCCTGCAGGACCTTTTTCCCAAGAAGCCTCTTTCGCAGACATTAAATCCAACCTATACTACCTGCTGAAGGTGGAGAAGCTTGACAAATTTGCTCTGGACTGGCACCTCACTCACATAAGCCTAATGAATGGCCAGCTTCCGAGTCTGCCTAAATATAATTTCCTGTGCCCGATGATAGTTGGTGGTTACCTTAGGCAGAAACCCCAGATCCTTTCTAAAGACCACACGATGCAGGAAAATCTGCAAAAGAAAACCTAGAGAGCCTTCAACTGAAAGAGCCTCACTCTCCTGGCTGTTGTTAATGTGACTAAGAATACCACCTGTTAACCCTTGCAATGTCCATCGTTCTGTCTCTCCTGCTCAGCAGTGTCCAGCTTTTTGCTTGTGATCCTGTTCAGGCACCAGATGCCTCTCATGCTCAGCCCCGCTCAGCGCTACAAGCATTCATCCCACCACTAGAGCACCATCACTGGGCTAGATATCTTTTGATTACTGTCCTTACAGGGCTAGAAATACTTTTGTGTATGACAGCTTTTCTTCCCCTGCCCATTCTGCTTAAGTTAACTTGGGAATGCCGCCTTCTTGTTTGCAGTACGGTCCAGAACCCTCCAATTTTAGGCCAAAAAGAGGGTCACCCGAAAATGGGATCCCACACAACTTAACTTTTGATGCTAAATCACCCTACCAGGCCTTCAGCAATAGCATCCTGTGAGCAGAGTTAACTAAAGCTGAAGACCTTTCTGAGATCCATACAGATTCTGCTGATGTGTTGGCAATATACCCTACCCAGGATCTGCTCCTTTAGGGTACTAGCTTCACAATGTGCTTTCTGCTGAGTAAGCCGGTACTCCATGTTCCTGGCCACTACTACCAAATCGCTAGGGTGGAGCCCCAGGCCTTTTTGAGTAAGGAGTCTATCCCCTTATCCACTGGATCCATCAATGGCCCTATATCATCAAAGGCCAAATCATTCTTTGACACCTGAGCATCAAGCTAAGAATTTTTGTTCCACACCAAAGCAGTGTCATTGTCCAATGGAAATCTCTGCTTGACGGATCTGGAAAAGAATGGTTTCCTTTTAGGATACCACCATTCCTTCTTTATTGCTTCTACCAGGACTTTATGAACTGGAAAAACTATATTCTTCTTTTCCCTTAGTCCCAGATACATCTGATCATATAGAGAGAGCTGTTTCTTTTCCTCCTGAATATCTAGAGGAGGGTATATCGGCCCCAAAAGATCATCTACGTCATCAAAAGGCAACTTATTCTTGGAAGCTCCTCTATTCTACTCCTCTAGCCCCTCTTCCTCAGACCCTGTCTGGGAGCTAGTAGCTAGACTTTCCTCCTCCTCCCTAGACTCTGACAGGATCCCAACACTAGTAGACAAGGTGTGACCAGCAGAGAAGCTAATGAACACTGCTCACTAGATGGAAGTTGTGGTAAAGGGATATTGGCAATGAAACCTGAATGATTGCAATGTAGTCGACAGCTCATGCTTTACTGACGTGACAAGGTCACTACACTGGGCCACCAACTTCTCCCTGACCAGACTAGCAGTACATAATTTACATAAAGCTTTTGGACAGGACTCTTTCAAAGTAATCTTGCAAGAGGAGCATTTCTTTTTAGACCCCAGAGTACAAACACAAACCGGAGAGATTAATCAACTACAGCCAGGCCTAGTCCTACAACCACCAGTGTCCCACAGTTGTCCACGGCGCGCAGGAGCCGGACCAAAAAACCCTAGTGTCCAGTACAGACCTCTGACCACCAAGGGGGAAGAAAAATAATCCAACGTGGGAAGCAATCCGGCAAGCAGAGCAGGATGGAGTTACCCTGGCCCCCTTACCTGAATATGGCTGGTGCCAGATGCGCCTGTAGCCATTTTAGCCAGGCCCAACGATGCAGAAATGTCAGCAGATCTTCTGGCAGGGGAGAGGAATTGGTGGTCCCACTTACTAGGTTGGGTCACTACACACCACTGAGTGAGCCCAAAAGACATGCACTAGCCCCGTGACCAAATCACCTCCTCTACTTCCCCACAGCTGGAAGCCATGATGCCTGAAGGAATGTCCGCCAACACCTGGAAGTGATGTCACCCACCCCTCTAGGTCTGAACCTGGAACTGCCCACACAGCATCAGTGTTAAAATGAAAGCCCATGTCAACACGAGTCAGGAAGTTTAGGAGGGTGCTTTTATATACTTTATGAAATTAAGGTATTCAAGAAAAACAAACAATCACTGACCAATTTACTCAGAAATCTAACTAGTCTCTTTTTAAATACTGATAAATATACAGACATACCATTCTTTTACGGTGGAGGGGGATACACTTACCTTACCAACAGGAAGGACCCTCAGATGCAGACAAACAGCTATTTGCAACATAACGGGGGTCGTGTATGTTATTCTATTTGCCTGCAGGTCTTTTTACATTGGCAAGACTATTTGAACAGTCCAAAAAAGATTCCAAGATCATTTATAAGAAATTTGTACATACCATCTGAAATTTACACTGGCCAGTCTAGAACAGAACAGTGATCCCAGATGTTTGATTGCTGTGTATTGGAGGTAGTCCCTCGTAATACTAGAGGGGGTGAAATCGATATACAGGTACTCCAAAGATGGATTTGGAAGCTTGATGGCACCAGATCCCTGGGTCTCAATGAAAATCTGGGTTTTGTTCCATTTCTACAAAACTGAAATATATAATTATTTCCCTTTTCTTTATCGTACATCACGGGACATAGAGCAGGCTATTCATGACTATGTGGGTTATAGGTGTGGTGGCTATTTTGGGCCTATAATAGTTTTCAACATATTTACCATCTGTTGTATCACCTCAACACACCTCCATGTATGTTACTGTGACTGTGGGGGGGAGGGGGAGTACACAAAAGACTCAATGGAGGTGAGGGGGAAGGCAACAGCTTCTTTGTGTACCTTGCTCTGAAGCCCACCCATTGGAAGATAACTTGGGTGGGTGGTTCTTGGGATGGTCTATTGTAAAGTGCATAAAACACCTAGGACAATGGACAAGCCCTCTCTTTTTATCGTGTGTGCCTTCCAGGAGCCAGACCTAACAACATCTGGGTGTCTGTAATGTATAAGCCATGCTCTATCTTTTATTTTCTATAACTTCCTTTCTTATAGTCATCTCTCTATACTGTAACATTTAATATTTTATTTCATGTAACATCAATTGATTGACTATATTAGTAACTATTTGTCTTCTGTATAAATAAATTAGATTTACTTTTTCTTTTTATTTGGCACAGTGGTTATTGGTTAGAAATAATCTACAACTGAGAGAGAGGCAACAAGGCCTGATTCTGTTGTGATAAAAGGTTGTAATCACTTATTGTATTTGTAATCGATAGAACCAAGTAAAGAAGTGTGGGAGAGAAAAACCGCCAAAACATTTGGTGCCCCATGTGAGGAAGTCTGAATGTTTAGGTAAATGTTACTTGTTGTGTGGAATAGATAATTATTTACATCTTTCTTTGTTTTCATGTCTATCTTCCATTTCTGTCTAAAATACCTAGACTAGTAAGCTTTGTCGAATGTCATTTTTACCTTTTGTCTTTACTAATATTTTGATGAGACTGATTATGAACAGTATAATTGAATTAAAATTGTACTGAGAGTGTATAAGGAAACATCATAACTGCTGGGTTGCACCTATTGCAGCGGGGTGTGAGTATGAATCTGTCCTCTTTGTAATTTACTAACTGTAGATTGTAAGCGTGTAGTTAGATCTGTGAGAACCAGCTATATTGTAACTACTACACACCATACTGCAAGTAGCTGTGTCTCACGCCTGATGCGTTTCAAGCACTCAAATTTTGATTATTTAAGTTTGCTCTAATCCTTCTTGGGATAATAGGAGCAATTTAGGAAAAAATCTGTCAGAATACTTCAGAAACGTCCACGGGGGGGATTGAACTATCAAGTTCGGGTGATCCCTAGGCTGCTTGAAGGACTATATTACAAGTAGTGAAAAGCAGCAACGGTGACAGGGGCAGAACCTGTCAACCCAATCATTGGCCAGAGATTAGCTACCTCTGGGGGCAACCGCTTAAGGTTGGGGCAACCGCTTAAGGTTGGGAATTATTCCAGGGTCCAGTATCCGTAAGGATGGGTAACAGCATCAACTCAAGGAAGGCGTCTAAGTGTGGCAAACCCTGCCAACTGACCCCAAGGGAAGAGATGATCGGTAAATATGGACCCTGGGTGGTAGAATATATACATGATTGGGAGCGCTGGACTGGAATGAAGTATTCTAAAAGAGGTACTTTTAAGCCTAAGACCTGGGAAGACCTCTGGTATGATCATCGTAAAAAGATGACACGCCCAAATGAAAGAGATGCTTGGAGTATATGGTTGTTAGAGTCAATGAGTAGGGAAGCAGGGAATGTTTTTAATATGGAATCATTCCATGAGAACTCATTCCAAACAACACTTGAAAGTAGATGTATGAAGGAACAGTCACAAAAGTCTAAACCCCAGAATTGTGGCAATGATGGACAGGGGGACAATGAGCAATCGTCAGGACTGGGGCCTTATGCAGTTACCCAGTCCTTGCCAGTGGAATTCTCAAGAACTGATATGGACTGTTATCAGCAGTTGATGAAAAGGGAGAGCCACAAGGTAAGGCCAAAAGACTGTGAGGAACAGGAACAGAACGAGGAAAACAGAGAAGTTAGTCAGGGAAAGGCCAGACTGGAGTTAGAAGAAGATACAAAATCAAAACCTAGCGGGAAAAGTTATAGTAAGCATGCGGGAAAAACTCCACTGATCTTTGCTGCCTGTTGGATGGCTAAGGAATATGAGCATCTGAAGGTGCAAAACGAATCACTACAGGAAGCTCTTGAAGTATCCAAAAGCGACCTGAGTAGTTTAAAAATTTCTGTAAAATATTCTGATGCGAGTCACCAACAGCTAACAAGAGATAACAAAAGATTACAGGAGGAAATTGATCAGTTAGTAGGAAAATTGAAGAATGCAGAAAGTGAATTGAATCAATTTTCTGTGGACTGCCAGAAGCAGCTCGCTCATTTTCCCGTTAGATTAGATGATAAAAAGACTGATTTAAGTATTTGTCAATTCAGTGAAAAATCATCCTCCCCTAGTGTCTGTGTGAACATCTGTAAATCTCTGGATGGTGGGAGCGATTGTATAGCTGCCCCTTCATCTTGTAAGCAGCCAGAAAAAGTTGCTAATCAGGTGTCAGTTACTGAATATTCTCCGTCTAAAACACAGCCTTTAGTTAATAGATGCCGGACCACCTTAGAAAAGATCAAATGTTATGCATGTGGATTATTTGGCCACATTGCACGATTTTGTCGATCCTCTTCTGCTGGAAAGGTAGTGAAACAAAATCCATACAGGACAATGAGACGTGATGTGGAAGTGTATTCAGCACGCTTTGGAACATGGCCGAAGTGTAATAAGTATGAACGGCCGAGATCACGGGTCCCATTCCAGCAGATGAAGGTAGAGAATGCATCTACACAGGCTGAGAATAAGCAACTGAAAAGGGAGAAATCATTAAAGGAATCTCAAACTTCCAAAATGGATTTTATGGAAGTAAAAAGAAAAGTCCAGGTTATTGGAGAAGACATGCTGGCATTAGTGGTATCTTGAGTTTGTCTTTGAGATAACAAATTGTAAAAGTGTGTTTATGGAATCTATGTTGTCTTGTCTGAAGGTGAACGTAATATTTGTTTAGGCTTCAAAAATCTAATGTCTCAGTTGCTGACAGCCCACCAACAACTGTCCCCCCCCCTCCTGTATAGCCAGGTCTGTGAGTGGAAATGACCCTATTCATATACAAATGTTCTGAGCTGTATTCACCATAATGTGTTTGTTTTTTCTAGAAGGACAAGTTTTGAAGAATTTCTTTGGTGAAGTACAACATTTTGTAAATGGATGGTAACACTAAAATGTTTGTTTTGAGCTGCTCATTTTAACCATGGCAAACAATTTTTTTGGATATTAATGGTATACCATAAACAAAATCCACGTGGTAATAATTAGTTGACGTCAACAATTTTTTTTGTAATACAAAAAGTGCACTCTTTAAACATCTGAGAAAATGTTTTTTTTTTTAATATTCACTGTAAGCTGTGTTGCTGTTGTAAAACCCTAACCATTGGTTGTTTATTTTTTAGGTGGAAATGTAATGTTTTATTTCTAAATTTTATTGGTGTTTTACCTCACAGGTTTTGTCATTGGCTTTCAGGGCTTTCCGAACAGAAGGCGATCATCTCGTTCCAAAATGATCTTTCTCCTGTATTGTCTGTTTTCAGGTGTCCATGTTTATGAGTTTCACCCCCCATTAGTTAGATGGTGCTTGTTTGCGTTTGTCAGTCAGGTTGTGTCTTACTGTTCAGGTCTAGGCGTGTGTTGTATGTTCTAATTGCTTTGTTGTAACCATGTGATCGTTCATTAAAACTTTTTGCCCCATATTGGTGATCCTCAGTGTGCTGGTGACAATTTGCTTTGCTTGATTCTGTTCGGTTCCAGCAGACGGTCGCTGCAGCACCCACTTATACACACCGCCATTGGTAATGCAGGAACGTGTGCGTTTGGATTGTACGCTTGTATGTCCTAATCTGACATGTATGGAGCTCAAGTATGAACGAGTTTCTTTGCTCCACTGATTGGTGACTAGGTAAAGCCAGTTTTCAGATGGAAATCTGATTAGGACAGCGCTAAAAAGTGTTACTACATCTATAGTGTTTGTGTTTTGTGAAGATATTCCTAAGGATCAGTAGGTAGGATGGTAGATGTAGTGCCATGGCTTTAACTTGTAAGGTTTGGCTGATCCTTGTTGTCTCACAAAACTTGTGTTGTAGATTGGTTAACCTCCTGCTGTTAATTCAGTTAGCTTCACCCCCACCCCCAGCCAGGCTCTCTTTTCAAGCTTACCTAATTACCATAGGCTTGTCACCTTATTGTTCCTAGCAGCCTGCCTTTGTGTACCCAATTGTATTTTTAAGCCTGTTTCCTGTCCAGTGTCACAGTGTACCTCTACCTGTCTTCTAGAGAATTCAGTTTGTTTGTTTGCATGGCTGTTTTTATGTGTTTTTGTATATTTGTCCCCAATATCTGTATGTCTCTATGCACACCTGTCAGCTTGAATTTTACCCCCTGTTTAGTGATCCCAGCGCCTCGGCGCTGCAAGAGATTCATATTTGTTTATTGGCCAATTATTCCCAATAGCAGCAGATCCTTGAACACTGTGCCTCGGCTCTTCCAAGAGCCCTTCACCTTGTGATACATGCGGGTATGCTGTAGTCTCCTCACATAGTACCCATAGGTGCCCTTCCTGTCCTAGACTCCTAGTGTACCTCAATTAATATTACAATACGGATCTGGAGATACTCAGAACCAAATTGGGAGGTCTGATACATGTTGGTAAAGGGGTCAGGAAACCCAACTTGCTCTGTCCGGTACCCAGGTACAATCAGAGGTGTCCCAGGACCTCGGAGGAATGATTGTTTTTTTTCTCAGTGGGATAATTTCCACTTTGAAAAGACACAGGTAGGGTAGTATCCAAGTTTGCTATGAGTCATAAGGATTGGTGGATGGCTCAGGTCCTTGGCTATCAATGCCTGACTTGCACTGTCTCATCCCTGTGTCCAGCTGCAGGGACTGAACAATGTGCATATACCGCAGTCAATTTGGGTACTATCCTGTCAGACTTTACTGTGTTATATCCCCGAGTCCATCATGTTTTGATGGTTTATGAGTCCGGACATCCTCAGATGATTGATACTGATGGGTGCTGGAGAGAGGAGGGTGTTATGTTAGGCTTGGGGCTTTTCAGGAGACAGCAATGCTGGCACAAAGAATAGCAGAGACACAGGGATATACCCCTATTACCTCAGGGAAAAGGCTTGGTCTCAAACCTGACACCCCCATACACCTACAGAAACTTCCTTTGGGATTTGGGCCAGAGTTAAAAGTTTGAGTTTTAGATAGCGCCAACAGTTTGTGCAGCGCATCAACAGGAGGGCCCAGCTCAAGGGGCTTATAATCTAAAGGGAGGGGGTGGTACAAAAAGTAATAGCTATGAGAGAATGGTCTGATGGAGCTCACTGAGGTATAGTTTTTAGGTGGAGGCAGATGAGGTTTCCCTAAATAAATTAATTTTCTGGGATCACCTAGTGGTGAACAGGGTAGAAGTTTGCTGGACATACTGGGGAGGGGAGTTCCAGAGGTTCTGGAGCAGTCCTGATGATGAGCATGGGAGGAGGTAACAAGAGAGCTGGAGATCAGGATGTCTTAGGAGGAGTGGAGTGGTCAATTTAAGTGTTACCTTTGGATCGAAGTTGATTAATCCAAGTAACACACACAGTAGAGAGATGCTAAGGTATGCTGATGGGTTTCTTCAGGTACAGTCCTAAAGCCACAGCTTTCTTAAACATCTTACTCCACCCTCTTCACCTGATTTGCGTAACCCTGTTGCTCTTCCTGATGCAATTAATAATGTGCATCACTATCAGGAAAATGATCACCAAACTTATAAGAAGGTGTACCTCAATGAGGTATCTCCTATAGAGAAACCGAGAGGCCATTAACTGCTCTCTAAAGAACCTGATCCGATACACACAAAATAAATTTGCACATTCAAGAGAGGACCCTAAAACAACATAAAGGAAAAGGAAACTCTTGATGTTCTTTGTTTCTTTTTTCCCCTTTTTGTTTTTTTTGGTTTGGTTTCCACAGGCTTAGAATTGCTTCTTGCAGACATCCCTCAATCTGTATATAGTTTCACCCCGAGCCCTGTGAGTGGGTGGGGAGAACCCAGGGACTGAGACCTGACAATAGCATGCAGCATCGGCCATCCCCACCTTCAGGGGCTCTGGTAAATACCGGCTGTTGCTCAGACTCTGCATCCTGTGGGGATCCCACTTCACTTGCCCACATTAAGACCCCCTATGGTTAACAACATTAAAGGCTAAACAGCTGCTTCATGCTTGATTTCCCCCCAATAACATTCTCCTTCTCTTTTTTCGTATCCATGTATGATCGTCTGGAGGCCTGCCCTACCACCACCTGAAGAAACAACAACCACCACATCATCTCTAGAGACAAGGGTGCAAAAGCTAGACCTTCCTCAACTATCTTTCGCCATGCTGAATAGTGCCATTTCGCGGTCTGATCCAATCTCTGCAAACATTGCACAGTGTTCCCAAGATACGGGACTAAAGATACCAGGATCCCGCCATCGATGTTGGAGTTCCATCCTTCCAAGGCAGAGGGGTGAGGAAACATCGCAGCACAGGCATTCATGGTGCGAATGTGAGGTCTCGGATGCACCAGGACTTCTTTGTTTACTAGGAGTTCCTTCGTGATCAAGAAAGAAGAGGAGGCCGCAGTGGTGGTGGGGGAGTTGGGCCTTCTGGGTGGTCATGGGTGGGTACAAAATCATTGAGGGAGGGCATAAGTTCTCGAATGAACTTGAGGGGGAGATGTGGTGGCTATTTTGGGCCTATAATAGTTTTCAACATATTTACCATCTGTTGTATCACCTCAACACACCTCCATGTATGTTACTGTGACTGTGGGGGGGAGGGGGAGTACACAAAAGACTCAATGGAGGTGAGGGGGAAGGCAACAGCTTCTTTGTGTACCTTGCTCTGAAGCCCACCCATTGGAAGATAACTTGGGTGGGTGGTTCTTGGGATGGTCTATTGTAAAGTGCATAAAACACCTAGGACAATGGACAAGCCCTCTCTTTTTATCGTGTGTGCCTTCCAGGAGCCAGACCTAACAACATCTGGGTGTCTGTAATGTATAAGCCATGCTCTATCTTTTATTTTCTATAACTTCCTTTCTTATAGTCATCTCTCTATACTGTAACATTTAATATTTTATTTCATGTAACATCAATTGATTGACTATATTAGTAACTATTTGTCTTCTGTATAAATAAATTAGATTTACTTTTTCTTTTTATTTGGCACAGTGGTTATTGGTTAGAAATAATCTACAACTGAGAGAGAGGCAACAAGGCCTGATTCTGTTGTGATAAAAGGTTGTAATCACTTATTGTATTTGTAATCGATAGAACCAAGTAAATAAGTGTGGGAGAGAAAAACCGCCAAAACATAGGCCACCTATAGGTGAGTGGACACTGGCCTACCAATCAGAGAGGAGGTCCTCCCCTATATAACCCCTACCATACAGGAAGTACCCAGTTTTATCACCAGTGTCTGTAAAGAGGATGGTCACTGAAAGTGTTGCTGTGCTCTTGGAGCATACTTGAAAGTCCAGAATGGTTCCATTAGAGAATCAGGGACTTTAACCATTCGGAAGGCTGTGAGCTAAAATGGATGGTACCTGAGCCTCGCTGGATAAGGAGAAGAATCCTCAAGGTTTTGCCTGTAATTCAGCCTTATGGAGCTGGACCCCACGCAGATGGAACCCTGTGCAGCTTTAAATCTGACACACTTCCAGCTGGGGGGGGGGTCCAAGGCAGTAGCTCCTCTGTATTTGGACTGAGTCCTTGAAGGTCTGTATGATAACGTCTGCCGTGATGGGTGAAGGTTGGTGCCTGACGGAAGTCAGGGACCTGCGGCGGGACTGGTAAGATATCTTTTTTTTTTTTCCTCTCTCTCTGTAAAGAGAAAGAAACAGAGCTCTAAATTGTAGGAAAAAGGAGAGGTGTTGTGACTGAGTTTCCACCAGGGGGAGTGCTCACTGTTGTTCCCGAGATATGCTTGAGCTTTTTGTTTTTGGCCACTAGAGGGAGGCCAGGACACACATGGGCTGCTGCTGCTGAGAAATCTCTTGTGGCCGGGACACAGTGCAGGCTATTCTGTAGGGGCATTTGAATACTCCCCTAAGAGGGAAGCGTGGACCACTCAGTCAGGAGCCGCCCTAGGTGGCTCATAAGGCAGCAATTGCATTGAGTGTTTTTCAGCACACTACTTGCATAGCTGTATCATGGCGATCTGCGTTACTAGTGGAGGTGCACAGGTTTGCGCTATCTTAAGTTATGTCTTCCAGAAGGCAGAGTGGGGGAGGTGCAGCACGAAAGGGCACTAATCTACCACCACCAGGTCCCAAGGAACCTAGCCAAAGGTCCACTGTAACATCCTCTCCTGACAGGCCAGAAGCCACTGCGCCGTCTGGGCCGCTGCATCTATCTGGCATTGTGGCTGCTACTGGGGCTTCTGCTTCAGCATATGTAACCAAGGATGATCTTGCTTCAGCCTTAGCGGGTTTAGAAGATAATTGATGCAATCATCCCAGCAAAGTTTCTCATGGGACTAACAAGCGGGATAGATCCCCATCGCTAGAACCACCAATCCTTGAGCAGGAATGGGTGGTGCCTGAGGATGAAGAGCTGGAGGTACATCAGGCAGTAGAATTTCTGTCTGAGGAGTTACAGCCTGAGGAGAAGCAGGTCTCTGCCTCCCAGTCTCACAGATTTTTAGTTCAAGACCTCTCTGATACGATCTGGTTTCAGACTACCTTCGATAGAAACCTCTGAGGTTACTTATTCTTCCCTGGGCTCTCTGAAGCCTTCACAGAGTACTCAGGCCTTTCTGGTGCATCCTCTTATGGAGCAAATTATGTATGTTGACAGGGATCACCCAGACAGGGATTTTGTTCTACCAAAGAGGTTTTAGAGTTTGTACCCCATGGAACAAAAGTTTGTTAAGAAATGGGGGTTGCCTGTAGTGGATGCAGCTGTTTCATCTCTGAATAAATCTTTAACATATCCTGTGGATAATATACAGGTTTTCAAAGACCCAGCAGATAAGAAGCTGGAGTCTCTCCTTAAGGCACCCTTCTGTCTGGCAGGTTCTGCCACACAGCCAGCTGTGGCAGCTATTGGCATTTGCCAGTCTTTCTGACCATGTCAAGCAACGTACTGGAAGACCATCAGTGCAGGGGGAAGGCTCGGCTGAGGTTTTGGAGGATGTTCTGTGTGCTTTGAGTTTTGTGGTTGATGCTCTTAAGGATTCAATTCAGCAAATTTCTTGCTTGGCCCTCTTATCAGTGCACATGCGCAGGGTTTTGTGGCTGAAGAGTTTGTCAGCAGAACTGCCATGCAAAAAATAATAGGCAGGTTTTCCCTTTCATGGGGAATGGCTGTTTGGGGAAGATTTGGACAAATATATCCAAACGATTTCAGGGGTAAAAGCCTCCAAGGTATATCTCAGAATCAAACCCCAAGGAGGCCCTGGCTACAAAAGTCCTCTAAGACAGATACAAGGTCCGCCTCTTTATGAAAGGGTGCCCCCACTTGTTCGGGTGGGGGGGGCTTTTACATTTTTTGGCCGCATGGAGGGCTCTAATCCAAGACAAATGGGTCATTTCCACGATTTCTCTGGGGTACAGACTAGGATTTTGGGAATTTCCCTCTCCCCGTGTCTATGATCAAATGTTTCAACAAATCCAGGGAAAAGAAGAGCTTTATTTCAGGAACTTGAATGCCTATTGGCTAAAGGAGTAATCATGGAGGTTCCAGTGGGCAAAAGGTTTCAGGTGTTTTATTTAAACCTGTTTAGTCCCAAACCAAATGGGAATGTAAGGCCCATTTTGGACCTTAAGAGGTTAAATCAGTTCCTATATGTCCAATCCTCTCATATGGAATCGGTTCGGTCAGTAGTGGCCTCCCTACAGTAGGGAGATTTTCTGGCGTCCACAGACATCAAGGACGCATATCTGCATGTACCAATATTCATTCCTCCCCAAAGATTTCTGCGGTTTGCAGTAAGGGCTCAGCATTTCCAGTTCATAGCACTACTATTTGGCATGGCCATGGCTCCCAGGGTTTTCACAAAAATTCTTGCTACGGTGTTGAGCTACTCAGAACTTGGGGAGTATCGGTCACAGGTTATCTAGAAAATCTCTTGCTCAGAAATCGGTCTGTGCCAGATCTGAAGCTGGATGCAGTCCTTACGATGCAGATCCTGGAACAGCTGGGCGCTCAACTTCAAGAAGTTAGCCCTGGAACCAGTGCAGAGCCTGGAGTATTTGGGGATGTTACTAGACACGGTTCAAGCAAAGGCATTTCTGCCTCCAGGGAAATGTTGCACCCTGAGGAACGAGGTTTGCAATTTGAAGGTCAAGAGGTATAATTCAATTCGCCTGTGTATGAGGTTGCTGGGGAAGATGGTGTCCTCATTCAAGGCTATTATCTATGCTCAAGTCCACTCCAGACCACTGCAAAGGTACATTCTGTCTGTTTGGAACAAAAAGATTCCAGCCCTGGATTAATGCATATCTCTGTCTCCAGAGGTGCAGCAGAGCCTGAACTGGTGGTTGATAACTCACGTTTTAAAGGAAACCTGCCAGCAATGGGGTTGCCTGGATGTAGATCTATTGGCATCCAGGTTCAACAAAATCGGTCTTTTTGTGTCCAGGGTAAGGGACCCTCATGCGGCAGGGGTAGACGCCCTAGTGATTCCTTGGAATCAGTTCTCACTGATTTATGCCTTTCCTCCGATCCAGCTGCTGCCACGTCTCTTACACAGGATTCAGGAGGAGTCTATTCTGGTGATACCGATTGCTTTGGCCTGGCCCAGGAGGGCCTGATACGTGGACATAGTAAAGATGGCAGTAGACGGGCTGTTGGCAGTGCCGTGTCGGCCAGGCCTGTTGTCTTAAGGGCATATATTGCACCCAGCTTGACAGTCACTAAATTTGACGGCGTGGCTATTGAAACCCAGATCCTGAAGAATAGGGGAGTGTTGAATTCTGTCATTCCCATTATGTTGGATGCTAGAAAATAAGTTTCCAGGAACATTTATTACAGAACCTGGAAGGCTTACACTGCCTGGTGTGAGGTTCACAAATGGCACCCACGAAAGTATGTGATTGGCAGGATTCTGTTGTTTCTTCAAACAGGGTTGCAGAAGAATTTGGCTGTTAGTACCATTAAGGGCCAGGTTTCAGCATTAGCTATATTTTCCAGAGCACCATTGTGTCTTACTCTTTGGGACCTGAACTTGGTTTTGCAAAAGCCACCATTTGAACATACTGGAGAGATTCCACTGGTCCTGTTGACTCGTAATGTGTTGTTTCTAGTGACAATCACTTCTGTGAGAAGAGAGTCAGAGCTGGCAACTCTATCTTGCAGAGAACCATTTCTGGTTTTGCATCATGATAGGGTGGTGTTGCGACCTCATCCGTGCTTTTTACAAAGGTGGTTTCTGGTTTTCATCTCAATCAGGACATAGTTCTGCCTTCATTCTTTCATAAGCTCAGTCAGCAAGAGAAAGATCTCTGTATACCTTGGATGTGGTTTGTGCTGTAAGGGTCCTCTTGAAGGCGACAGCACAGGCCAGGAGGTCAGATGCTCTATTTGTGCTGCCAGAGGGGCCTAGGAAGGGGAAGGCGGCATCCAAGGCAACTATTTCTCATTGGATCTCATTGGCCAATTGATCATTCAAGCCTATGGTTTGAAAGGTAAAGACCCACCCTTTCGGGTGAAGGCACACTCCACCAGGAATGTGGGGGCATCTTGGGCAATCCGCCATCAGGAATCAGTGGCTCAGGTTTGCAAGGCCACTACATAGTCTTCGGTTCACACATTCACAAGATTCTACCAGGTGGATGTCAGAGCCCCAGAGGATTCTGCCTTTGGCTGCAGTGTTTTTTACGGATGGCTGAGTAGGTCCTGAGGGATTATTGATGGTGGCTATCATAGTGTCACCCTCCCCTCAAATTTCTTATTGCTTTGGGACATCCCACATAGTCATGAATAGCCTGCTCTGTGGCCCGTGACGTACGATAAAGAAAATTGGATTTTTTTCTACATATTTAACTCTAAAATCCATTTCTTGGAGTACATCACGGGACACAGAGGTCCCACTTCTCTTTCTGGAATGCCATTGCTTGCTACAAAAACTGAGGTACTTCCTGTATAGGAGAGATTATATAAGGGAGGACTTCCTCTCTGATTGTTGGCCAGTGTCCATTCACCTATAGGTGGCCTATAAACCACATAGTCATGAACAGCCTGCTCTGTGTTCTGTGATGTACTCCAAGAAATGGATTTTACAGGTAAGTATGTAGAAAAAAATCCAATTTTTTTTCTATATGTAGGTTACCCAGGGTTTAATATGCTTACTCTCAAAAATGAAGTCGTAGCACACTCAATATAGTATCTTTTATGGTGGTCAAGGCATTGTTATAGTTACTGTTTTTTATTTTGATATATGTATATTGTTGCCATGAAACGTGTTCTTAAATGCAATTTGGTTTGGCCTGCTCTGGGATGGATCAATATGAAAGATCGTTTATACTCAGTACTTAGTGGGACTACCTGAGTTTTGCAATTTGGATCCATGTACTAGCCATCTGGTTCTTTAAGGTTTAGGTATATAATGAATTACATCCACAAGATGGCGTTGATCCAAAATTTCTATACTTTTTCTTGCATCTCGGAATGGTTTGATGTCTTTAGATTGTAGCCCTGATGTATCAACCGTACTGCGCATAGTACATAGTCTGGCTGAAAAAAGACAAAAGTCCATCCAGTTCAATCATTAAAAAAAAAAAAAAAGTTATAATCCTACACCCACAGTTGATCCAGAGGAAGACAAACAAACCAGCAAAGCATGATCTAATTTGCTCCTGCAGGGGAAAAAAATCCTCCCTGATCCCCCAAGAGGAAATTGGATATTCCCTGGATCAACTTTACCTATAAATATTAGTAACCAGTTATGTTATGTGTATCCAATTAAGAATCCAAGCCTTTTTTAAAGCAATCCACTGAGCTGGCCAGAACCAACTCTTGAGGGAGTCTATTCCACATTTTCACAGCTCTTTCACAGCAACTGTGAAGAAACCTTTCTGTATTTGGAGATTAAATTTATTTTCCTCCAGATGTAGAGTGCCCCCTTGTCCTCTGTGGTGACCTCAAGGTGCATAGCTCTATTTTTTTCTCTTTTTTTTAAACAATTGGCTTTTATTCAGAAAGAAAAAAAGCAGAACATATGAACAAGAATGAGCTACAAGAAAGCATAGCACATTATCATATCATGTAATACACAGTTTCCAAATTGGTTTCAGAGCAAACTCAGTAGTATAATCAAAACATAAGGAAGCATTTACATAGTAAAATGTTTACATTTTGCAGGTATAATCATCAAGTCTGATAGAAGGAAAAGTAAGAACAGAGGAAAATTAAAAGCTCGGAAAGAAAGCAAGAGAATAGCTTAAGTAAGAACAGATCCATCTCCAACACATCCAAAAGAGAAAAAGAGCTATTCGCCCATCTTTCTGTAAAAGTGAAAGCATACCAACTGGACCACAATTTGTGAAACCTGAGAACCATGTCATTAGTCATAGTCAGTGTCCGTTCCAATTCCTGAATAACATTAACCTCTCTTATCCAGTCTTGAATCGAGGGGGTATGAGTGGTCTTTCAGTGTCTGGGAATTAAGGGCTTAGCTGCATTCAAAAGGTGCCGCACCAAGGATCTCTTGCACGATTTCATTGAGCGCTCAGAAATATGGAGGAGGCAACATTCAGGAGTTAAGGGCAATGCAGTCTTCATAATAGAGTAGATCAGCTTTCGAACTTCATCTCAGAATGACTTAAGTCGTGAACATTGTCACCAAACATGGAACAATGTGCCCTCCGCTGACACACAGCGCCAACATAAGCCTGACGTCTGGGGAAACCACCTCTTTAACCTGTCTGGTGTAGCGTACTAACGCGTTAACAATTTGTAGGAGGTTTCTTGAGTCCTGGTGCTGATGGAGCATTTGTGAGCAAAAATGCAGGCATTTCTCCATTGGTCATCGGAGAACTCTGCCTGAAAGTCTGATTCCCAACCTAGCCGAAAATTGTTGTGGGTGACAGAAAGATTGTTTTGAAGCCAAGAATAGGCCAAAGAGGTGGCTTTGTCAACAGGTTTCCCTTTCAGACATAGCATTTCTAGAGTCATAACAGGTCTGGAGAAGGCTGCCTTTTGTCTGTGGTTAGTCAAGTAATTATGTAATTTGAAAATAAGTCCAGTATGGGAAAGAAACCTGACCACATATCTCCTGAAGCTCTCATTTGAACCTAACTCCCCCTCGCTTGAGACAATGAGTCGCCAATAGAGATAGACCCGACTCGTGCACCAGAATAACTCCACAATCCAAACCAGGGGGAAACTCGGAATTATCAGCAATAGGGGTGAGGGGCCAGGAGCGCTAGCAAAACCCTCAACCTTTGCAAGACCATGATACGCATCTAAAGTTGCACCAATTAAGGGATGAGCAATCAGACGCTTCGAGTAGGTAGACTTTGAAAACCATGGTGAAAATCTTAAAGTAGCTGAAGAATAGGAACTTCCAAGTGAAACCCAGTGTTTATGAATGGAACGACAATCCCAGTCTATGATTCTGGTAATGTGAGTAGCAAAATACTTTATAAAGTCTGGCAACCCCATGCCACTGGAACTTTTAGTGCATGGGATTAGTTGAAATCGAATCCGTGGTTTTTTTTATTGGTCCACACAACGGCTCTCTGAGCCTGTTGTAATTGCTTAAAAAAGATAGAGGGGAGCCTAATAGAGAGAGCATTCATACAGTACAGTATCCGAGGGAGAATACTTATTTTGATGATCGCTACTCTGCCAAACCAGAAGGTTTTCGCATGTCAGATTTTAAGATCGTTCCAAATCTTGCATAATAAGGGGACAAAGTTTTGCTTGTACAAATCCTCCAAATTTGGAGCAAGCCAAATGCCTAAATATTTAAGGGCTAGAGGGACCCACTTGAAAGAGCAATTTTACTTAATGAGGGCTAAGGAGGAAGTGCGGACAGTTAAATTCAAGGCCTCTGACAATTTAGTTAATTTTCAAATTTGAGAGGAAATGGTAGTGGTTGAATAAACTCAAAAGGTTAGGCATGGATATGTGAGGTTGGGATATGAAAAATAACAGGTCATCCGCGTATGCCGCCGTTTTGGAATTCTCATTGTTAATGCGAAATCCATGAATCGCCTCATTTTGCTGAACCAGCCGAAGGGTTCAAGGGTGAGGATGAACAGAAGGGAAGACAGAGGGCAACCCTGTCTCATTCCATTCTTAATAGTGATTGTGTCAGAGAGTGTGCCATTGACCTTGATGTTAGCCGTGGGGTTTTAATACAGAGCAGTGATCCAATTCAGCATGTTAGGTGCCAGACCAATATGAGCACACGTTGCAAACATGAAGTCCTAAGACACACAATCGAAGACCTTTTCTGCATCTGTAGAGAGGAGAAGGCTCTCGAGGCCCTCAACACCCGCCCTATAGATTAGGTTAAGAGCCTTGACAATATTGTCGTGCGCTTCCCTACCCGGCATAATACCGACTTGTTCCGGGCCAATGATATCAGAGAGACAAGGCCTAAACCGGTTAGCCAATATTTTTGCAAGCAGTTTTATGTCAGTGTTGAGTAGGGAAATAGGTCTGTAGCTCGTGCATTCAGCAAGGTCTTTATCTTTTTTGGGGGGATTACAGTAATATGTGCAAGAGAGAAAGTAGGGGTTATTGGCTGAGATGTAGTCAAGGTATGGAGTAGAGGAGTAGAGAGCAGAGAACTAAAGGTTTTATAATACTGTGAAGTCAACCCGTTTGGGTCTTGGCTCTTCCCCGATTTTAAGCTTTTGATAGCATTAGCCAATTCCACCTCCTCAATGGGGCATTCTAGCAATTTGACATCTGACTAGTTTTGGGAGGGCAGTTTGCTTTCTTAAAAAAATCCTCAATTAAGTCAAGATTTAAGATCTTTGGGGGTGTGAGTGGGGGGCAAATTATACTATACCTCTTTTATTACAATGCACACTGAGGTTTTGCGTGCATATGACGTCATGACGCATGGCACATGTGCGGAGAGCTGGAGGCGCCATTTTAAGGATCCACTCCCAGAGCATGCCAAACACAAGCCCACCTCTGAGGCAGCCGGGTCACCTGGCGAAATCAGTCAGGATGGCTATCTCCCTTGACCTCACAGCATTACTACTGATCTATGGATGCCAGAAGATAAGTATATATGCCTACTTACCCACATACAGTATCTACTACCTATATCCTTACTGTTGTGAAGGGACTGTGGCCTTTATATATGGACTATTTCATCTTCCATATGGCATTGAATGGCTTGCAAACATTTAGCTTGGATTTATACCCTTTGGATGCATTGTTATGCGAGGGAGGTTATTTATGTTCACAACTCTAATCCTCCCCTGGATGACCCTTATATCAGACGTCTGAGGGAGGTGAAGGAAATTTGTGCCATTTTGGTTTCCTCCCCTGAACCACATTCATCTGAAAAGGCTCTGGCATCAATTCGGATCCCAATATTATACAGTCTCTATTGGAATATTGTTCACTTATATATCCGCATATAGTGTATGAGGGAGGTTCAATATGGAAATATCCATAATATTCTATATTCCGCTTCTGGACTACACACTGTCACCGTATATGGAGACCCTTTTTGTTTTTCATGCACCAAGCTGTATCCTCTTAGGGGCAATTTTCCAAGATGGATCCACCTAGATGAGTTCAATTGGCCAATTGATAAAACCATAATACATTTAACCAGACAGGCTGAATAGTGGTTAATGACTGTACAAGATATAAGTCATCCACAAGATATATAGCATCCAAAAACCTTTTGTTGTAAATTGTTGGGGGTCCATTGAGATATTTTTTAAAACAAGTATTTTTGTATGTATATGTCTACTTTTGTATAATTAAAGAAAGTATTTATGTAGCTTTGACCACTTAATGATGATTCATGTTGATGGATATCACAAAAACCCACAATTCCTGGTTGAGTCCATAACTAATTTTTTCTTTTTTGGAGTTATAGTATTGTTATGATTAGGGACTCACGGAACATGGGTTTTTAGAGACCTTCAGGTTCTTAGATAATATATACATACTGAATAAGCAATGGGGATCAAAACACAACTGAGGGTATTTGCCTGATGCAGTCCCTTGAAATCAAGGAAACACAAACTGCATGTCAACAAATGCTTTGGCACGTATTGACATTCAATTAAAAAAAGAATTGCAGATTACGTTGACATGGGCATTCATTTTATGCAACTGTCCATTTTTTCATACCCTACATGATTGAAGCCTGATTTATTCAGCAATGACAGCTCCCAAATGTGTACATTGATAGATTTCTGCATGCATTTACAGTTTTGGTGACTGAAATACAATTATTAAGATATGGCTTTACAAGCAAGCGTGCTCAAGGTGCTCAAGTAACAGCTTTTGCGTGTCAATTGGGAAGTCGTTGCAACATTTTTGAACCGCCTGTGGACCCCTTTATTAAGGCTTGACAGCAAGCTGTTACTCCATGAGGAGAGTTAAATGCTGATCATAATATAGATCTGCAAAGTCACTGTTTTCACTTAACCCATCCAAGTTTTATCCTGTGCTGAGCCCTGATGAAAGGGAGCAGTATTGCCCCTGAAACGCCTTGGATGCCTTTGCATTACTTTTTTTTTACCAATTATTAAAATGGTCTAGGACTCTTCTGGTGTTGGTCTGATGCTCCTTTCTGTATTTCTACGATTTTACCTTTATTATGGCAACAGTAAAGATTTTCTGGATGGTCACTGTTGCCTTTATAAAAGGGTCCTTAAAGTGTCACAAAATCCACAGCATAAAATAACTATCAATAAATACTGTATTACATGCTGTTCATATTCACTCATTGACTATGGGATTCGTTTTCTGAACCTGCTGTTATCCATCTCCCCCTTCTGTCCATGTCCCCAATGCAGTTGGGGATTTTGCAGAGCAGTATTGGCAGCCACTGCACATGCTCAATTTTGAGTTGATATTATTTCTTTTAACTCTCCAAAGGCTGTTTTTTTATTTTGAGCAGGTGACCAGCAGCAGAGGACTAGAAGCTCCTCCTGCTTATGTTTCCCTGCAGACAGGCTGGGAGAGAGCTGGGTCATGTAACAGCTGTATATTGATTAAAAAAAAAGTATTTAGATTTTTGTTTTTTAATAAAATAAATACAATGATATCATCATCATACAGAAAAAGAAGGGACAATGTAAATTAAACAGAGTGTGTTTATGTGTATAGTATCACTTTAAATGGCTCCAAAATGTAATGTGTTTTAGTCATTTGAAGTGTGGGGGATACCCATATAATCCTGAATAGCATACCATCCACTGATTTGTATCTTCAGCACCCATCCTTTAGGGTCTCGGTGCCAAAAGTCATGTGTAAGGTACTGTATCAAAATTTGCTTTTTTTTTTCTTTTTTTTTCCCTTTTTTTATTTAGGAATGATTATTGTCCTTTACAGTTGAGGCTTGAATACCAAGTGGTGAGCCAAAAATGCAACAGACCAAGACCTTTTGTTCTAGGTCAATGACATAAAAATACTGAAGCCAGACGCAGCTAGCATTTTTAGAAGGTGGCAAGCAATTGCAGCTTGGGGAAGGGGGGGGGGGAGGGTATACTTTAAGGTGCACTGTTATTTCCTGGTGGGCACCTTACATTTTGAAGTAAAGAGATTATAAATAGTGTGTCAGAAGGATGACTTTTGGCTTTAGGTTTGTTCAGAAACAGAACTGAGTCTTGAAATCAAAAATTTGCTATGGAGATAGACATGCACTGTCTCTTCTACCAAAAACCCTCTTTTTTATAATTTTTTTAATTCGTGTACACTGATTTTTTTTTTTTTTGATCCTAAGACAAACTGATAGTTACACACCAAAGAATGTATACTGTAAAAGGTAAATATGCAATGGGTATTTATTTGGTTGTGAACACAAATGTGAGTCATTTAATCGTGCAACCATCACATGTGTATTTAAATATTCCCACAAAAATCATCTCTCTCCATAAAGAGTTTGAAGCAAATCACATAAAAATATAATTTCAGCTTACATGTACAAGTTATATACAATGAATATCTTGCTCTTTGTAAAAAAAAAAAAAAAAATCAAAACAGCCCATTCATACAAAAAAACACAGAAAATACAGCAGATTTGTGATTGTCAAAAAAAAAATCATCAATAAAATTAACAGATCAATAAAAGAATAAAAGTAAACACATGATTGCATAACCAAAGTGAATCAAATATTACAAGCATCAATTGAACATTATAAGCATCAAGTTTTGATCACTGAACATATTCACGTTTGAACTGAAAATACAGTAGATGTTTGTGCAGCAAATATTGAGCATTTTAGACAAATTTATGCATTTTATTACTCAGAGGAATGGCAGACTCAAGTTGTCTCACTTTTCAAGCATTATTACCTCTACAGGAGACTAAAAGAGGAACTCCGTCAACCACTATTTGCTAAAAGCAGCATTATACTTAAAGTGTTACTAAACCCAGGACCATGCATTCACTATATCTGGTCTCCCAACAGAACATGAAAATGCAATTGTTTTAGTAAATATAAACTGCTAAATACCTTTTCTCATCAGCAGTTAGAGCAGTCTTGTGACTTCTCTCAGTGTTCAGCAGATCATTGGTTAAAGATTGTAGGAGGAGTTTTCTCTAAGAGGATGCAGAACACCAACCTCTGTCTGGACAGTGCTGATTGGCCCTGTGCTGGTCACATGCACTCTCCCAAGAAAAAAAACCTCTCTCGCAATACACACCAAATTGAGCATGTGCAGTGTATTTACACGATATGTATTACCAGGAGATAAGAGGGGAGCACTGCAAGAAGGGGAGAATGAGAGAAGTCAGGATCAAAACAGCATTGTTTTACACAATGCAGAGGATTAACCCCTTACGTTCCACAGTGAGTATAACAAGCATGCTTTACTGCATATACAGACTGATTTTACGGTTGTGGGTTTAGTAACACTTTAACCTGTCCCCAAAGCTATTTTAGAAAGATAACCACATCTGTGAAAACAAACAAATGCATATTGGGTCCCCATACCTATATACTGCTAGACAGAGGGAAGAATTTAAAAGAAAAAAAATTAACTTTTTGGCATGTCATATTTGAGAAAAACAAAGAAAAAATGCTCAGAAGATTCAATAAAATTAAAAAATATATAAAAGCAAGCAATTTTTTTCAGCTTTCGATAGAGTAGTAAACTTCTGTTAGATACATATTTGAGGCCTCATTGGGTATATTTATATTCAGTTCCTGTCCCAGTGGCAATGTTGTCACCAAACAGAAAGTGAGGGAAAATTTTCAACAGGGACACAACAAAGACCACACTATACAGGGGTTCAAGCCTTCCCCTATTCAAGAAAAGGGGGTATCTCTGACCTTGCTGGAGGTTTCCTCTCACTTCCTGCTTTGGTAAAATGTTGTCACCATAACAGGAAGTAAAAGAAAAATCTTATCAATCACAGGATAGCAGTAAAAACTTGATAAAAGCATAACCCTTTCCCACTTTATCCAAAACTAAACTAGAATAAGTTAAATAGAAACTAAGCCTAAACGTACCCTCACCCCCATTCTAAGCCTATTCTAACAACCCTATAAAGTGAAGAAGTCTATACTTACCTATGCGGAGGGCGATCCGGTCCAGTCACCTGTCAGACATCTCTCCAGTGGCCAGCTTCAGTGAAGGAGATTGACAATGGCTGCAGAGCCTGGGTGCTGACCTCACCCACAGGCTTACTATGGGGCATACACTGTCTGATGTCCCTCCTTTACAATGAAGCCAGGTCTGGGACCTGATCATCTGACCAGACAGAAGTGGCCTCAGAATAGGCAAAGGAAAGATGTGCATACAGCCATGTCAAAAAATAAAGGCATTCTAGCATTTCTGTCAGATAATGCACCACTTTGCCCCAGAATATTTTTGCAACTACAAATGTTTAGGCATTCTCGAGTTTATTGCTTTTGTTTGTATTGGCATGACACAAAAAAGTTGAGAAACAAAAAGCTAAAATCTGACACATTGCACCCAAAACTACAAAAATGGACTGGACAAAATGATTGTCACCTTTCAAAATTGTAAGAAATAATAATTGCATTCCAACTTTGTGATGCTCCTGTAATTATTTGTAATTAAACTCACCTGTATCAATTAACAGGTGCTGACAATATAAAAATCACGTCGGAAACCAGTTAAAATGGTGAAAAGTTGACTCAACCTTTCTGTTGTGTGTCTGTGTGTGCCACATGGGGCATGGAAAAGAGAAACAGCAGCAAATAAATGAACAATAAAGTGTAAACGCAACAAACTAATATCTCATAAAAATTTTAAAAGAACAATAATTTCGAGGTTCTTTAGCCACCATTCGAACAATTTGTTGTTGCAATCTTTGATCAATTTTTTCTTTTTTGTTCACGTCCAGGGCACCTAGTGACATGGGCTATAAACTTCTTGACAATGTTGCGCACAGTGGACACAGGAACATTAAGATCTGTGGAGATGAGCGTGTAACCTTAAGATTGTCCATGCTTTTCTACTTCTGTGCACCCTCTGTGGTCTTCCTCCAGCGCGTCTCCCGGCACCGCCACAGTATACACTCCTCTGTGGCAGTGGCGGGAGAGGAACTGGAGGAAGACCACAGAGGGTGTACACAAGTCTGTCCATATGTTGAGCACATAATGACCTACTGATGAGGTCATAAAGTGAAGTGAGCAGGTTTTTACCGAATGGTAGTGGCACGGTTGGCACTGAAGAGAGATTTATCTTTTGCACAATGGTGTTATAAGAGACCTTTTCATGGAACTTTAATTATTGTTTTTTGTTTGATTTTTATATGAGATTAGTTTGTTGCGCTACACTTTATTGTTATTCATTTTGGTACAGGTGTTGTAAAGTCACTAAGAGTGTTTTAGCAGCAACTATTTAGGGCACCATCATATTATTTTAGGGTGTGTTTCGCTGATTGAATAGGGGTTTAGAGCAGCCAAGAATTGTCTGAGGATTTGAGAATAAAAATTGTGGAAAAGCAAGGTTACAAGCCCATTTCCAGAGATCTCAATGTTTCTGTGTCCACTGTGCGCAACATTGTCAAAAATTTATAGCCCATGGAACTGTAGCTAATCTACCTGGACGTGAACAAAAGAGAAAAAATTGATCAAAGATTGCAACAAAGAATTGTTCGAATTGTGGCTAAAGAAACTCAATCAACTTCCAGACAAATTCAAGCTGACCTTCAAGCACAGGGTACAACTGTGTCAGCTCACACTATACATTGCCATCTGAATGAAAAGGGATGCCATGGTAGAAGACCCAGGAGGACCCCTTTGCCGACACAAAAACATAAAAAGCCAGATTAGTTTGCCAAAACTTACCAGAGGAAGCCAATATCCTTCAGGGAGAATGTGTTGTGGACAACTGAGACAAAATTACAACTTTTTGGTAAAGCCCATCATTCTACTGTTTTCGGGGGGAAAAAAATGAGGCCTAAAAGAAAAGAATAGTCCATAAAGTCAAACATGGTGGAGGTTCACTGATGTTTTGGGGTTGCTTTGCTGCTTCAGGCACTCGATGTCTTGACCATGTGCATGACAAATATGAAGACTACCAAAGAATTCTGGGGTGCAATGTAGGACCCAGTGTCTGAAAGTTGGGTCTCCGTCAGCGGTCATGAGTTTACAGCAGGACAATGACCCAAAGCACACATCAAAAAGCACCCAGAAACGGTTTCAGACAAAGTGCTAGAGAGTACTGAACTGGCCAGCAATGAGTCCAGATCTCAATCCCATAGAACACCTGTGGAGAGATCTCAAAACAGCAGTTGGGAAAAGGAACCCTTCCAGTCTGAGAGACCTGGAGCAGTTGGCGAAAGAAGAGTGGTCCAAAATTGCAGTAAAGAGGTAAGAAACTCATTGATGGCTTGATTTCTTCCAAGGAGTGTGCTATCAAATATTAAATTGAGGGTGCCAATAATTTTGTCCAGTCCATTTTTGGAGCTTTGGGTGGGCTTTTTGTTTCTCCACTTTTTTGTTTCGTACCAATACAAACAAAAGATAAAAAAAAAAACATCAGAATGCCTAAACAAATGTAATTGCAACAATTTTCTGGGCGAAGTGGTGCATTATCTGACAGAAATGCAGGGGTGCCAATATTTTTGCCCATGAATGTATACATATCTTTCCTTTTACAGAGTAGAAAGAATAGGCTTAGAATGGGGGTGAGGGTAGGTTGGGGCTTAGTTAGTATTTGACTGGAATTTCACATTCACAGCTTCGCATTAAAACAATGTATTACATTCTTTGTTAGTCCAGAGTTCTTATTTCAACATATAAAACTTTTGTTTACTCCACTTCCTAATTCTATCCACTTCCCGCAGACCTGGTAAATAAAGGTGGCATCTCGGAAGGTGTATATGTGGCCCTAGGTAAATACTTTACTGTGCTGAGAGCATGCTCCCAGCACAGTAACAAAACGGGAACCAGAAAGCTCCAGACGCATACTTGAAATCAGGAGCTTTCCAATCATCTGACTGCCAGTCACAGTGGTCGCATTATTGAAATGCCCGCCTCTGCCTACCAGCATTTAGATCCTCCTAAAGGACCAGCAGGAGGCTGCAAAAGGGGCTATAGATGCAGTAATAAAAGCAGTCATGTTTTTAACCAGACTAACATCTAGTTCGTCTTTCCGCCAACAAGAAGCTTTACCATGATTATATAGCCATTTCAAGTGTGATTTATCATGTCATTGCCTTTAAAGAAAGCTCTATTGCCTACAGCAAGCAAACTGTCCTTTAAATACTGTCAGCACACTATCAGAAGGAGAAAGGAATCCCATTAACATGAATTAACCTTCTTTTAGACACTTCAATGACCAAGGATTGATGTGATTATGATATGCCATGTCCCCCCCACCTTCACCAGGTCTTCCGAGCCTAAAGCTAGCTATAAAATACAAGATGGCACAGTCTGGCCACAAAACCTATTTCCTTACAAATAATCACTGCACATTCACTATGGCTGATGTGCAAGTTTGTGCTGATGGAGGAGGTAGAGGAACACTCTGCCAGTATAGGTCAGGGCTAATCTGTTTTGAGGAGAGCAACAGCAGGAAAAACCAAGCAGTCAGAATGACCTTCCCCCTTAAAAGGATAAGGGTTATGAGTCCTAATTCATCATGCTAAATACATACAGCATTTAAGACGCCATAAAGTGCACTTTGGACATGCTAAAGCAGTCTCTCAACCAATTTTATTTTATATAATTTTGGTATACCTTAATAAAGCAGAACTACACTCCATTTGAGCACCACAAACCAAAAACGCTATTTAATTTATTTTTATTGTTCAAAGAAAACTCACCCATCCATCCATGTCTCCATGCTTTATTTTGCTGAGAAATCACTTTGAAAAAACCCTAGCATTTCTAGCCGTGGCCAACTTGAGTAAGGGCAGATGATTCACGTAGCAAATACTTCCTGGAATCCATCTTCCCTTAGCTCAGGCATGTTGACTGGAGGGTGTGCTTAGCTAGGAAAACCCCTCCTCCCCTCCTGAAGACTTCTGGGATGTATGACATCATTTGCCTAGGCATGGAAATTAGGAAGTCAAAAACAAGTAAATATAAATACTTTCCTATCCATTTACTAATGCTAGCAGCATAAGGATTCAAAATAGTCAATGTTGGATGAGAGAGTGAAGTTCTATTTTAAAGCTGTATTTAAACAAAGACAAAAATGTATTATATTGTCGCTTACCAATTCTTAGATGTAGTGGCTGCATATTTTCACCTGTTAATCCTGAGAGTAAATTTGTTATGTTTTAACTTCCTTTAGAATACCACATTGCCCTGCAAAAGTGTCTGAGGGTTGACACAAATCATTTAACACCAACAAGGGTGAACACAATGGTCAGCTTTTCATTCTTGTATGCAAACCCTTTATCCTAAGGGGAAAAAAAACAGTTCCTGTTAGCAGGAATTCAGTGCTAATTTATTAATCAAGTCCATCTAAATCTGCTAGTGCATCTAACAATATCCTCTCCCCAGGTTGACAATGTTGTTGTCCAAAGGTATTGCCTTTTACTTCCAGTGGAGTAGAGACCCTAACACAAAGTGTGTTACTGGCCCAATCTCCAGGTGAAAATAAAGGAAAACAAACCGAAGAAGAGAAAACAAATGCAGCCACCACATCCAAGGATTGGTAAACTGCAGTAAATTAAATTTTTATTTAGGGGTTTAATATCACTATGAGCACTATTTATTACAACCTACGTGATTGTGCAACTTGAGGAATCAGGGCAAAGGAATGCTTACAACAAATGATTGTTTCCTTGACCCACCCAGAACAGCTGCATTAGTCTCTTATGTCAGCAGACACCCTTACTGACACCTTGGTTACAAATGAATTACAGAAACATACTCCAGTTACTGGAAACATCTCACATCATTCTTCAGCCTGGGAATGGAAGCATTGGAGAAACATTCATTTCATTCACAAATGTGAAAGTATGAGGTATAGAAAAAGTGAACATACCATGGAACAATACAGTTCATGTTACTAATTGTTTAGAACACTGTTAGCAGACAAAGAAAAAAAATAATTTAGCTTAAAAGAAGAACACATTGCAGGAGATGTGGGTGTTTCTTCAGTTAGCTGTTGTTTTGGGGATATCCTGAACATCTGCTAAGTGAAGCTTTTGTCTGAACCAAGCTGTTAAAGAAAATCTCCACAAAAAACTACAACAACCTATATAATTGCTATACATTTTTTTTACTTTTCATTTTTAAAAATTTTCTTCAAAATTAAAACTGCAGCTGTGGTAATCTTCCAAAAATGTCACATAATTGAGAAGTTTGTATGCTTGCAATACTGAAACCTGTTCAAATCTGTACTGAGAAGTCAAATTTCAGGCATCTACTGCAATAGGAGTTTTATTTTGGAGAGCTTTTCTAAAGCCGTCCACAGAAGGTTTGAATCTCGGACGGTTCAGCAGGGACCTGCCATGATTAGAACCAGGTATGGGCAAGGCTGATTGTACTCAAAGTTGACCGATCGATCAAGTTTGGTACAACAAGCCTGTCGGATTTTAGCGTTATAGCCACTAGCAGTAATCACTGTGTTCTCCTGGCGGGGATGGCTCACCCCACCAGAAGAATACAATAGTTCTGCGGGAGGGATTCATCCATCAATAAGGACAAGTGTTCATGGGGGAATCAAGCAATTTTCTGTCCTGCAACCCATGGTTACAGGAAAGAAAATCACTTCATCTATGGCTGGCTTAAGGCTCATCTATTTCTATAGGGAAGCAGACTTTGCAGCTTTTGTCAATACACCACTAGGGGGTCTTTCACCTTTCACACTGGTGGCCAGGGGAGGTAAAAGCAGGCAGCTAAGCTGCAATTTTATGCATCCCCCATGCCAGTTAGACCACTACTTTTTTTCCTTTCTTTGTTTTTCCACTACTCATGGCCATGTGATCCCCCTCCTTGTTTGTTTAAGATCTCTGCAGCATTGCTCTATTTAATTTATGGAATACCTAAATAACGAACCTACAATATATTACAGAGTATACTACTCTTTATATTAATGTTCTCTACTGGAATTCATTTTTGTAATATTGGTCTCAGCAAATGTTCACAACTACACACTAGTATTGAAATGTCTTCTGATGCTTTATTTTTTGTTTACCACTTTCAAAGTGATTACGAATCTTCTCCACAAGATACTGTACTAACACTGTGACTGTTTGTATATTGTCAGTCTTTGTATTTCATATAACCTTTGCAAAAATAAAGAAATTACACAATAAAACACAGAGTGGCTTGTTTAGGGATTCCTTAGTGCTACACAGTGATGTACAATGATGAAAAACAGAACCAAAACTGCTAATATCTGTGACACCAGAATGCAGGGGGGCATGGGTATTCTGAAAACATCCAGCATGTTATCACATCTATGTCTATGCATCAACACACTCTGAAATGAGTGTGTATGCATGTTTTTAGCTTGTGTTTTTGTGTGTATTCATTGCAGTTTTTGTTAAAGCATTATACAACTTAAAAACGAAGAAATGCTCAGAATAGGAGATTTTCCATGGTTCGGATGTGTTTAACTAGTACATAACTGCATCATTCTTGTGTTTCTGTGCGTTAACTATTTATTCCAGTTTGCGAGCTCAAAGTATAAAACAAGGCAATGCCTTCAGTACGTAATGTACTGCATGGATAGACCAAAGCAGCTATCCATGTCTGTATAACATTATTAAAGGCATATACCTTTTTTAATGCAGCCACCTGACTGCTCAGCCTCTGCATTCTACTTCTTCTTTGTAGCTCACATGGAGGCACCCTCCCCTCAGCTAGAACTATATCTAGAGTATAGGCAGTATCATCAGCGCTTCAAGCCAAAACTATGCCATGCTGTTGTCCTTCTTGCAATGAATTTTTATGCAGTGAAATGCATGCACTGAGGGAATATGGAGAAGTTTGAATGGGCCTTTACTCTTTTACAATCGGGTAATAGTGATGCTTGGTTTATATAGTATCACTTGTGGAAATAAAATACTTTGTTTTGTAGTTCAGGCAGGATTTAATCCACATAAACAGAACAGGAGCAGCATTATGGTGTCACCTACCTTTGTGCTGCCAGGCTTACAGAGGGTGGGGGGGTGTCATGCTATTGCTATTTGTGCTTTTTAAGCTTTCATCCCCATCCTCTCCTACAGTACTTTTCCCCATAGTGTCTGTGATACTTTTTTTTAACAGAAAAGAAAACTTTTTTGGCATATACTGTACACACACACACACACACACACACTAAGAAAACAACTGCTGCAAAAGTGACTGCAGAGCCTAATCTCAGTCTTCACAGGACTGAGATTGAGCTTGTCAGTCTTCTTTGCAGTTCTTTTCTTACTCTTGGTCACAGTCCGGCGCAATTTCAAGCTCTGACATGACTCCGTATTACTAGCAGCGCACGCAGTGAATGACGAAAGTTAGGCTTCCCACCTGTTAGCTAGGCGTCTCATCAGACAATGGAGGCAAAAGAATGTTCACTTCCAAAAGTCCATAAATAAATTTGAAGGTCATGCGTGAGCCCCTACGTGACACAGTCCTTCCAGAGCAACACAGTATGGAATACTAAAAGCAACAATTTTGGAAGAGCCTGCATGCCACTGACGCTATGCCGCCGGATCACGGAGGTCCGGCAGTCCCCCACAACATACCAGCTGGTCAGTGCACATAGCAGCTCTTCTTTGTTGCTGCGTTACTCTGCAATACTTGTTTTTAGTATTCCATACTGTGTTGCTCTGGAAGGACTGTGTCCGTTCATTCATACACCGTTTATGTATATACTTTTTATGACTACTAATAAAACTAAGTTGAATTACTACACTATGGGCATTCCCCTCATGGCTCCTTGGTGAGCTTTTAATTCCCCAGAGCTCCCTCTGGTAACCATCCCTGGTTTTTGAAGAGGCCGATTATATGTCCTTAAAGTGGACCCCCGGATGTAAAGATACCCTGACGTTAAGCTACCTTTTCTAAGCTGTACCATTTAAGAGGGACTCCGGGCAGACCTCCGTGTGATTAAATACATTGTGCATTTTCCTTCTGCATCTGGTGAGTGCGCATTTTATCTACTTGTTGCCACCCACCTTTATGTTGGATTACCACTGGGATTAATTGCGTCACCTAGGGGCTTCCGCATGACCTTCGAATTTATTTATGGACTTTTATTTATGGTTTTAATTATTATTATGATGTTCATTTATGGTCTTTACGTGGCCCAGACACTTCTTTGACCTCATTATCTTACTATTATTATTATTAATATTCTTATATAGTTTTGGCGCAGCACTTTCTTATCTTAGTTACTCTAAAGGGTTTTATGGTTTCCTTTTTATTGCGTAGCCGCTTCTTTGTTCATTAAGCGCTCATTGATATTCTCTCTTTACTCAATGATCACTTCTGCTTTCAATGCAAAACACGTTGTCACTTGCACACTTGCAAATCATGCAGTGTTTCCATTTTTCAGTCTAACCCCTGTGTGTATATACAGTAAATACTCAAGATCTACAATGGTTTTTTAAAAATGCTAAAAAAACAGCTTTGAATAGCAAAAGGGTAAAAGGATACATAGATGTATTCAGCTCCTCTAGCTGCAGATGAAGAAAAAAAAAAAGTTAAACGTCAAACAAAAAATACACTAAACATCCTAAACCAGTAAAATGTAAAGGACCACCATAGGGAAAATATTGCACTCTCATAACTTCATGCGATTAATCTCTGTAACAACAGTATTGTATGCAAATAAGGTTTTTATTTCACATGCCATTACATATATTTTCTCCACACCTGCATGCAAGGCCAAGCTGTCTATCAAAAGTGACATTTACAGAGGTTGGGACAAACACAGCTGGAGTTTCATACAATGATCAGCCTTTAGTCACATTAAAAAAAAAAAAAATGTTGCTTGAACTGCATTCCCACTGTTCCCATTATTTGAGGAAATGTGCACATACCTGTGGGCATTACTACAACATGAGGTACTGCATGCTATTCGCAATGTGGTGCCATTCATGAATGGATCCCCAATGCATCTTGTCCACAGAGGTGCGCTGCACAGCAGCACAACACCATACTAAAGTATGTTGCAGAGCAGTGTGCTGTCACAAAAAGTGCAGTACTGAGATCTGGGATGCTGAGGTGCATTCCAGCCCATTTATTCTGAATGGGCTGCTTAGCGCAGTGCACATTAAGGTTTGGAGAAAAAAAACGTGAACACTTTAACACATTGCACCTCAGCAATCAGATGTGACCCTAGCCTTAAAGTATTAAAATACTGGGTTATTGCTAATGACGGACTGCATCGTATATCAATTTTTATTGTTCAGAGTTTCAAATTAACCACTTGCTCTCCAGAGAATTTACCCTCCTTCCTGACCAGGTCATTTTTTGCGATATGGTGCTGCGTTACTTTAACTGACAATTGCGCGGTCATGAAAACGCTGCACCCAAATGAAATTATGTTCTTTTTTCGCCCCACAAATAGAACTTTTGTTTGGTGGTAATTGATGGCCTCTGCGTTTTTTATTTTTTGCACTATAAACAAAAAAAAAACAACAATTTTGGTCAGTTTGGCCAAACATTTTTTACTTTTTGCTATAAAACATATCCAGTAAAAAATTAAAAAAAAAAATAAAATTTCATCATAAACTAAGGCCAAAATGTATTCTGCTACATGTCTTTGCTATAAAAAAAATCCCAACATGTGTAAATTAATCGGTTTATAGCATCTACAAATGGCGATATATATACTGGGATTTTTTTTTTTTTATACTAGTAATGGTCGTGATCAGTAACTTATAGCGGGACTGCGGCAGGCATTCTGACACTGGGTGGAAACGGTCACTGACATCCCCAGTGACACTAATAGAGTGATCAATGCTAATAAAAAGCACTGACACTGTCCTAATGACACTGGGAAGGAAAAGGTTAACATCTGCGGGGCAATCAAAGGGTGTGCTGTATGTGTTTTACTGTGTGCTGTGTTTTACTAGGGAGGCAGGCTGTTTTGTATTGCTCTGCTATGCAGAGCAAAACAAAGCAGCATGCTGGAGCTGACAGGGGAGAGATCTGTATTGTTTATATACAGACCTCTGCGCAGTAAGTGTTCCTCGGTGATCGTCAGGTGTCGGCGGGGAATCTCCGGCGGGGACCCGGTGATTGTCAGCTGTAGCCGCCAATGGCGGTGCAGGTAGGGCACACGCATGCCCCCTACCCAGATATACAAAATCACGCATATATATGTGATTTTACGCAGCCCTGCCGCCCCATAGTAGTAGTTCTGCTATAGGGCAGTTGGGAAGCAGTTAAGTTCATCCACCTATTTCTGTTTTGGATGCATGTCAGTAAGGCTGATTTATTTGTTGGTGTCCATCTCTTAAAGACCCAAAAAGTCAAAGAAAATGTCTAGCTTTTGTTCCTTTCTACATCCCATGCCATCACATTACACTGCTGGGTTGTCCACTGATTGTACATTATGGCTAGTCCAGGACAAGACAGTCTCAGTCTGCTTTACATCAGCTATAATCTGGTCTGCAAATTAAAAAAACAGAGTGAGAGCTTGCCACGAAAGATATTTCCAACTGATGCATTATTCAACTTGCTAGCATATGTCCAAAATTAAGGTTCTGGGTAAGCTTAAAGCAGAGCTCCAGTCTCCTCTGAAAAAAAAGGGCTGCTTACTTTTAACAGCCAGTCACCTGTCCCATGATTTAGTGCTCACACCAGCCAGGTTCACCTGCCATCCTCTCGCTCTGGCATCTGAAGTGTGGGCAACCAGCTTAAGATGCCACTGCACATGCATGGGTAGCGCTGCACATGGTGAATGGTCCTGTAGTCTTCTGGGACCTGTCACGCCGAGGCGGTATGAGTGAAAGTGGGAGCAAGTTCCTGTCAAAATCAGGTACCCTCTTCCCAAAAGTGCCAATTGTTCACGGGAAGCAGGGGACCAATCCTTAAGGCGGAACTTGCACTTTGGGTGAAGCACCGCTTTAAAGCTTGCCATACATGTATCGTTTTTTTCTTTTTTTCATTCAGCCAATGGATTTCTCCATCCACACAAGCAAGGAAGATGGAGGATTTCCCCGCTGAATAAGCAGTACAAATTAAAATGTACATCTTTCTATAATTTCTTCTGAAAGTAACAGCAACGCTTGGTATGTGATGGTGCTTAGGCACCTCCTGTGCCTGCTGCCCCTCCAGTGTATTTGTAGAGTGAGATCTATGGCATTGCTGCCTCGAACTGCTAGTTTGAGAAGATCTGCACTGAAATTTGGTTGGGTCATAACTGTGCTGTTCACTGTTCTACTTGCTGTAGGCTTTGACTGGAGGAAGAAAGACCCCGCTCCTCTACCAAGATTGCTTCCGCCACACAAAGATACAGTGCAGAACAAGGCATGGCCAGACAGTAAAGGGGAAAGATCAGCTGATAGGATCCTACAGGCTATACTGGAGACTTGTCCTTTTTCCCCTACCTGTACTTTTTTGGCACACCTTTCAAAGTACAGTTCCTCTTTAACCACTTGCCTACCGGGCACTTATACCCCCTTCTTTACCAGGCCAATTTTCAGCTTTCAGCACTGTCGCACTTTGACAATTGCGCGGTCATGCAAGATTGTACCCATATGAAATTTTTATCTTTTTTTTCTCACAAATAGAGCTTTCTTTTGGTGGTATTTAATCGCCGCTGGGCACTTTACTTTTTGTGCTATAAACAAAAAATGCAAAAAGTTTGGAAAAAAAAAAGTTTATTTTTTTCTATTATAAAATTTTTCAAACAGGTAATTTTTCTCCTTCACTGATGTGCTTTGATGAGGCAGCACTGATGGGCACTAATAGGCGGCACTGATAGGCAGCACTAATGAGGTGGCACGGATAGGCGGCACTAATGATGTGTCACGGATAGGTGGCAGATAGGTGGCACTGATAGACAGCACTAATAGGTGGCACTGACTGGCATCATTATTGGGCACTGATTGGCGGCACTGCTAGGCATTGACTGGTGCAACTACGGGGCACTGACTGGCACAACCGGTGGGCACTAACTGGTGGCACTGACTGGCAACACTGCTGGGCTGCACTTCTGGGCACTGGTTGGTGGCACTGGTGGGCACAGGTGGGTGGCACTGAAGGGCACAGGTGGGTGGCACTGAAGGGCACAGGTGGGTGGCACTGCTGGGTGGCACAGGTGGGTGCACTGCAGGACACAGGAGGGTGCACTGATGGGCACAGGTGAGCGCACTGCTGGGCACAGGTGGGCGGAACTGGTGGGTGGCACAGCTGGGCACCGATCATCAGTGCCCTGATGAACGGTGCCAATCCTGCTCTGACAACTGCCGATTCTCGGCAGTACTTTCCTCACGCTCTGACAGCGTGAGGAAAGTGCAGCCGAGAACCGGCAATTGCATTTCCTGGTGATCAGCGTGTCATTGGACACGGCTGATTATGTGTTAAAAGGCCGCTCTGATTTGCCTTTTACCACACCACGTGTTTAGCTGTGTCCGTAGGACACAGCTATCACGGAGATCGACGGGGGTGCGCAGGAGAGAGCATTCTGGGAGGACATCATATGATGCCCTCGGAGAACTGGCCGGCCGCAGTGTAGCCGT